>NC_140562.1:16878473-18084723 GCF_057381845.1 Rhamphochromis longiceps
ACACACACATACAGCGAACAAAGTGTCAGGTGGCAGTGGAAACGTGGTGATTTGTTCCTCCTGACAGACAGGAAATAAGGGAGTCGACCAGGGACCTCACTTCCTCTAACACCTGACTAACCTGACATCTATCAGACAACCCCCCATACACACATGTATTCACACTGTCCAATGTTTGGTCTACTCTAAAACACACACACACACACAGATTCACCATCCCCCCAGAATTCAAATGTGGCATTAAATACTTGTGAGCAGAGAAAGAACATGTGCATAACAAGCATTACATGTACATTTTAAATTGTATCAAAATCCCCAGGTTGCAAGCTAAAGTAATGAAAGGTGCAATAACGCCTCTGGTAACAAACAGCCTCTAATACAAATTGCTTCTACTGTTCTTAAAATATTGCTTTTTTTTTCTTAGCTCCAAGCAAAGGTTGCCACAGAAATGTGAGACCATCAGTGGAAGATGATGAAAAATGGAAAATAACGGCATAATATTGGTGATGCTGTCACTAGAGTAAAAAAATAATAAAATTAATTAAAAAACATGAATAGCGAGTGCAGCACTGACAATGATCATCATTTAGATGAGCCTTCTAATCTACCCTCTCCTCATTACTCCAAGGTTAAGCAAATTTCCACGTCCGCTTTTGCTGTTTGACACTGATGAGAGGGAAGGACTTTAGTGTGTACTTGAGGATGGAAGTTTGTGCATCAAACTGCATGCTAATCTATTTGATTTGGGTTTTGACATCATGCTCTGAACCTTCCCAGCCCACAGCCCACCATATAATGTCCTATCTCTGACCTCAATTCACTTAAGCATGCCCAGTGGACCAATCAGCACCAAGTACCGGCTTAGCAGAGCCAATGGCATGTGTCATATCAAACCTAATCACACACTGATAGATCCACTAAGTGGGTCAGCTTTGTGGTGAAAGTCTTTTCCCGGCATAGGACGAAGGAAGCAGCTTCAAAGTTCATGGTTAGAAGGAAAACTTTTCCGTTCCACTTTATTTTTTATACTTGAGAGAAGAGCAGTGGTTTAACAGCTGGCATGCTGGAGTCAGATTTAAGCCTGGAAAGGCTGTATTTTTCACACTATATTGAACCAACAATGCTTTTATAGGTCCAGTTTAATTATATATCTGTTTTTTGATATATGATACATACATTTTTTCTACTCTGGGATATACTTAAAATAGTTATCTCAGGCACACAGCTCTGGTTGCAAGCACAGCAGCTGCTTTTCAAGCCTTTTATTTACAGGAGGCAGCCAATGAGGGAGGGTGGCCGTAAAGGGAAGCGAGCTAAAACAGCTTGTTTTGGACAGATGATGAGCGGCTGAGGCGTTTCACCAAGATAAATAAGGATTATTTTGAACTGTGATTCATAAAACACTACACCCACTAGTATGGAGCTGCTAGCATAACAGCTCTGCGTTCAATTTAGGCTTCTTAAAGACCACTGGCATTGTATACATCAGACCTTCCCAAAGTGTGGGGCCCGCCCCCTAAGGGGGGCGCAGAGCCATGGTTGGGGGGGGGGGGGGGGGGGGGGCGCGGTATGAAAAGGAAAAAAACAAAACGCTTGGACACTGCTAGCACAGGGCGCCCACAAAAACGCAAAACAGGAGATGAAGCATAGCTGAACATGTTTCCAATCCAACTTCATTCTAAGCCAAAGACTATAAAATATGGTGAAGCATATCGTCCCTTTGGTTTCACGTGCACAAGTGCCGAGGTAGGTCTCCCCTGCAAAATTGATTTTCCCTTCGTTGGGAGCACGCCCTGGGCTCTTCAAATCACGGACAAACAGTATCC
Source organism: Rhamphochromis longiceps (assembly GCF_057381845.1). Taxonomy (NCBI): domain Eukaryota; kingdom Metazoa; phylum Chordata; class Actinopteri; order Cichliformes; family Cichlidae; genus Rhamphochromis; species Rhamphochromis longiceps. The sequence goes on from NC_140562.1 coordinate 16,880,300, forward strand.
CACAGTTGTTTATGTTTTTAAACCCATTTTGCACAGAGAGGAATTTTTTTTTTAAAATGTGTTGATAGCAATGTTGAATTTTATTACACAGGAAAAAAAAAACAACTACACGTAAAATAATCACACCGTGACGCCTCTGCCTTTGTAAATGGATGGACAGTAAATGTAAAACCTGAGGATAGTCAGATTAACAGTAACAGTATTTTGTCTCTATCTGCCATTCTGCAATTCCTCTCATGTAAACAATAACGTGGCGCACAGCATGACGTGAAAAAAGGCACATACCTTTGACGTTGCGTGACGAACTCTGTATTCCTCGTCCACATGTAAACGCAAAAAAGGAGTTTTAAAAAATCTCAGTTTTGGTGATTCCAAACGCTGTTTACGTGTGGACAAAACAGTTGCTTTTCCAAAAATACCCGTGTAGATTCGGAGGTAGCGTAAAAGAGTTAGTAGTTTATTTTATCATTATGTCTTTTATTGCAGATTACTTGTATTTGCTTAATTGTTTACTAAATGTTTGAGGTGTGAAATAAACCGCAATGGAGCAAAATATGGGGGTGTGTGGTTGGAGGATGTGTTAGTGTGTGTGTGTGTGCAAGCGCAGGGGGGTTTGGGGGGGCAGGAACATTTTTCATGTAAAACAAAGGAGGCCCAGCAAAAAAAGTTTGGGAACCACTGGTATACATTAACGTGTCTTGTACACGTGAACTCCTGCACATTTTCAAACTTTATTCGGCAGTGGTCATGAGTGGTTTGGGTTTGGTATAGAACCTAAAAAAAAAGGCTGCTTTTAGAAAAACCAAGAAATCGTTTTTCATCACTGAACAGCTATATTAAAGATAGTAAAGCCTTCTGGACTCCCTCTGTTATTGATGTAGAATATGATTAACATTTGGAAACACTGCGCATGTGACCTATCCTTGACTTCACCAGAATATACGTAAAGTCTACAATGAGGCTCTGTCTGGATCCATGCTGGAAATGTGAATCAGTCAAACAGCTGTGGAGCAGAACCCACTCCGTGACAGGGAGGCAGAGGTTGGAGGGTGAGGGGGGGATGAGTTATGAATAAAGAAGGGAGGGTGGAGAGGTGAGCAGATGAGAGATGGAGGTGGGGGTGGGTGGATGGGGGGACAGTAAAATGCTGCCGTCACTTAAACTCTAAAATGAAAGATCGATGAGCTTATTTAAATGTGCTCCCAGAGACGCGAGTTGGCTCATATAAACCCCCTCGCATTTATGAGGACGGGTGTGGGCATCGATTGGCGGAGAGAAGAGAGAGAGTGAAAAGGGGAGAGGGGCAGGGGTGGAGGGAGTGGGTTGTAAGGAGGGGGGGAGGGGATGGGGGAGATCAGGAGGATCAACCTTGGCTCATGAATTTCATCCTTTTCCTCCTAAAATAAAACGTCCTGATAAATGTTGGGGATAAAGGGTTCGGAACCTGGAAAATCTACAGTCTTCGATTGGCCGCCTGGCACAGCTTATCAAATCAATAAACCCGCACCACCACCACCCTACCCCTTCACCACAACCAGCCTCATCACCAATCTGTTTCACTAATTTCCAATTCACCCCCTTCCCCCCCTTAAACCCAGACAGCTGAAAGGGACTGCTGGGCTTGATGGTGGGAAAATTGGGGGGTGTGGTAACTTGGGTGCTGGTGGTGAGACCTTGACATTAATAGGAGGACAGAAGGAGCTGACTCTGCAGCCGCTGGCAGGAGGGAGGGAGGGAGGGAGAGACCAAGGGAGGGAGGAAGATGGGAGAGTGTGACAACTGGGGAAAGAAGGGAGAGGAGAGCAACTTTTGACATGCACAGAGGTGTTGTCATACCGTCATCATTGATTGAACTGCAGGCAAGGCTTTGTGAGTGACAAGCACGGTGCGCCGCATTCTTCCTCCAAGCCAGCACCGTTTTCTTTTCACCCCTTTTCCTCACCACTCCCTTCTCTCCTTCCTCTACTCCTTCTTACACCACCTCCTTGCCCTCTCAGCCACACTCTTGACTTTCTCACCCTCCCCGCTTCCCTTCTTCACACTCATGCGGGCACTTTTCTTGCACTTAAACCGCTTGCACATATCCTCCATACGTTCACAAATAGCACACCCCCACACTTCTCTTTCACATACACACACGCGCAGACATTCCTAAGACCCCCACCTCTCCTCCTCCTCATTACCCCAAACTCTCAGCCTTACGTTCTGCCCACCACACCATCTGTGATCAAGAGAAAAACTGCATGTCAACACCAGCCTGACCTTTTCCATGCTTTTGTTTCCCCACTCTCACATCCTCCTATGAGGTACATTAAAAAAAAAAATCACATTCATAGCACAACCACTGCAGTTTCTTTCCACTGTGGCGACAAAAGAAAACAACAACAACATATAAATACTTAGAACAAGGCAACCAACCATTTCCACCTTTGGTAAGGGATCAATATCTCATCATATCTGTCTCCTTTCCTGTTGCAATATTCAACAATTACTCCACTCAGCACGCAGCTACAAGTCTCATACTAATCCGGACACCTGCCTAAGCAACAGGGTCAACGCCAAAATGGGATACGGCTTAAATGAACACACTGTGTGAGGCTGCATGTTTGTGTGTGTGTGTGTGTATCTACATGTTTGTGCATTTGTGTGTTTCTGTGCCAAATCAAGAGCTGTAGTTAAGCAGGTCACTGCATAAAAGGGGGATTATCAGTGCCTGGAAACTGTAACACTAAGACACCCCCCCATTCACACACACACACACATCCTCAATAACTTAATCCTGCGATTTATAGTATGAATAGAAACAATAATAATAATAACAATAATAATAATTAATACACGCACTGCACAAAATACCTAGCCTTTTCTGTCTCTGAACACAAGAATATAATTACCCCCATAAAACCACCCTCTCTTTTCCCCTCTTGCAGATATGGATTAGAACTCCACCAAGTGATAAACTTAATATGTTAAATCACTGTTTTTGCAGTTTAGGGTCTTTATGTCTTCTTGCTCCTGTTCAGCATGATTGCAGTGACAAAGGGGTCTGACAAAGGGGTGTTTATTAAGACAATAGATTTTCTGCTTACATCAACTATGAAAAAAACTAAAGAACCCGCATTAAAAATCTAATGAGAAACATTCTTATTTGCTCTGCATCATCTGTCATTTGAGAGTTCAGCTCATACCTTGGCCGTGCAACATGTGGCAGTTGCTGCCGAGAAGGAGCAGGAGAAATAGAGGCAGACACCGGCTCACTCTCCGGGTCGTCACGGTTCCCATCACCATCTTCTCCCGGCTCCTTGCAGCGGGTCCCTCCACACGCTCCGGAGATCCCGGACAGCTAATTCCCGGCTTCATCCTGCGGGAAAAGGCTCCGCTTCTCTCGCTTTGCTTCTGCAACTCTCAGTCTCTCTCTGCCCTGCGCACGAATGAGAAGAACTGCGAATGGGTGGCGGAGGTGCTGGTGGCGGGGGCAGGCTTCAGCTCTGCCCTTCCCGGGGTAAAGCTGTCACTGCTGACAAACTCCCAACTCTCACTCCGCAACTAGGCAGGCTGTGGGGGTAAGGAGGCTCGGTTAACAGGCAGACTGACTTTCCCTCACTTGTCCGGGGCTTCACGATGTACCGGAGCCGTGATCTCTTAACTGCAGCGGCTGCGGAGTCCGTGTCTTTCCACGACCTGTGATAGTCTACCTCATTTCCATCTGGATTGATCCGACCATCGAGTTAATACATTAGAGTGTGTGTGTGTGTGTGTGTGTGTCTGTGTGTTTAGACTTATCGGCTTATTCTCTGCTATCGACTTCAAATCCGCGCTTGTTTTGATGTCTTCACCGGGGATTTGTCCCGCGGGTCATTTAGCCGTTTACACGGCGGTCGCATTAACAGAGAAGCGATAAAACACCTAAGTTATCCATCCGTAGTCTGCCCGTATGGCTGCATGCTCTAAAAATCAATCCAGTAATTGATTCGGTGAATTCCCTTGGATTTAGTCAGCAAACAAAGTGTGGAAAGGGCACCCGAGTCTCTTTCTAAGAGACTCTGTTATCTGAGCAAAACTTAAGATAACAGATATCCAATTTGACACGTTAAACTCGAATGTCCGTGGGTCGAAACTGTGTCCACTCTTCTCCCTCGCACACAAGGACACTGTTTGCCCGCGCGCATACGCCACACAGTCCGGCTAACTTGTGTGGTAATGCGCCGCGGCTCGGATTACTCGGAAAAATGAGACAACAGGTTCACAAAAATAATGGGATTTCAAGTTTCTCGGCAACAACCGAGACTTTTCTCCACCTTAGTACGGGTGCACTGCCGTGGAGGCGCTGCTGCGAGACACCAAAGTGGCAGGTTTTAAGTGAAAGACCAGCCGCTCAGAGCCAGACGGTAACGTTACTCTCGCTGCTGCTACTGCGACACTGGAGCCTTTCGCTGTTTTATCCAGAGTCTTCAACGGTCCCCCGCGAGCTCGCACGAGCCCGGGAAAAAGCAATACTTCAAATATATGTTTGTTTGTTTTTTATCGCTGTCCATACGTACTCACGAGAGTTTCTATCCTCAGTTTGCGGCGTTTTGTTTTCACCTCGCTGGTTTCTTCCGTGTCGGAACCCTGTTGAGGCTTTGGGAGCCGACTGGGGCGATGCGTCTCCCTCCACTGAACACCTGCCACCCTCCTCTCCTCCGCACAGACTTGGGGGAGAGAGAGTGAGGGCTGTTGGTTAGACTTATCCGAGCAGCTCCTGCGCACCTACTCTTTTATGAGCGCAAACTTATATTGACATTAGTTTGAAATTACTTTTTCACAGCGTTAGCCTCTCTCTTAATCTCTCCGGTAATCTATCCCAAACTCAAAAACTAAACTTCCATTCACTATCATCCGTCGCTGCTGATTGGGAGAGCTCACGGTTCCCGCTGTTCCTATTGGACAGTCCGAACCGAGGGGAGGGACGCACATCCAGCACCCCCAAACATCCCTGCCACACTCACAGATAGACACACACACACGCATATACAAATATATGCAGGTTTTCGCTCTAAACATTTAGTATTTAGCAGAGGTGTGGACTCGAGTCACATGACTTGGACTCGAGTCAGACTCGAGTCATTAATTTTATGACTTTAGACTTGACTTGAAAAAATGTTCTAAGACTTGTGACTTGACTTGGACTTTTACACCAATGACTTGGGACTTGAATTGGACTTGAACCGGTTTACTTGAAAAGACTTGATATTTTACCCCAAATATAAAATTTAACATGCATATTATATAGGGATTGAAAATGTGACGTCATTCACGGGTAGAACCGCAAAGGATTCTGGGAACTCGTGGCAAGCGGTACTAGCGCACGCAGGCTTTCAATTAAAATCAGTTATACAGCGATAAAAAGAAACACAAAAATGTCAAGAAGCTGCTGTATTATTAACTGCAATAGCCGGTCGCATGACAGCCACGGGAAGCCGACGGGTAAAGAGATCGGTTGTTATCGGATTACGTCGTTGAAGAGAAATTGTTCGAGCCATGTTTCCGAAGTAACAAAGACGCGACGGGTGGCCTGGATTGCAGCCATTCAAAGATCAAATATAACGTCCCAGAACCCTCCAGCTCACAGGTTAGTCTGCTCCAAGCATTTACACGAAGGTCAGTGTTTTTTAGTAGTTAATACGTCATTTTCATAACATAATTGGTGATATAGGTTACAAGCAAGTCTGGCGCTGAACAGAAATTGTGGCGCTATGCTCCTTTATTTATTGTGCATAAATAGTGAATTGTCCTGACACAATATTGCGTTTCGCTTCTGTTATTATGGTACATTGACAAAAACATATACGTTTATTCACAGGATAAAACAGGTTTTTTTGTATCACTAATTGCCCAGTACGATTACAGCATACAGTATTGTTGTCACTGCTACATTTCTGTGATGAACCAGAAATTATTTCCACTACTAATTAATTACCGTTGAGCTCAAAGGTCCTATTAATAAACGGTTAAGGAATGTGTATTTATGACGACGATTTGTGAGATTGGTAAACGTATGATACGTACGATGGTCTTTCGTTCTACACGGTGCATTTCAAGGTCCTGCACCCATCCGTCGGTAAACTGTACCTGGACTTGTTGCAGTGACCGGAAGTTACTAAACTTCATGAGTGTATGCACTCACTCCAAGAACCGTATGATTATTAATATGCATATAAATAAAGAAGCTATTTTGTGCAAAGATGTCAACTGTAAGAATGCTGTGCATAAACATTTACTCTGCTCCATGTATGATGATATAGTGACTGCTCTGTATAAAAGTGGCACACTGCTTGATAAACAATATAAGCATAAGAAACCTAACATCAGACCTGGCTGGAAAGAACATGTATCCATGTACCATGATGAAGCTCGCATAGCTTATAAATGTTGGGCCATGGCTGGAAGACCTAAACAAGGCCCAGAATTTGAACAGAAAAAATGTGCGAATGCCAGATATAAGTACGCTGTTCGCTTTATAACTAAAAATGAGCAAATGCTAAGAGCAGATTCTTTGGCCAGGAAAATGCTGTGTAATAATACGGCAGATTTTTGGAAAGAGGTGAAAGCTCTTAATAACTGTAAACCATCTCTACCATCAACTGTTGAAGGTGTTTCTGGGGCAGATAACATTGCAGCATTATGGAGACAGCATTACAGTGCGTTGTTTAACTGTATAAAAAGTGAACCATATGAGGACAATCTTGACATGAGTAATGACACAATAAGTGTAAGGACACATGAAGTATATGAAGCCATTCATAGGTTGTCTGATAATAAATCCTCTGGTTTGGATCACATCACTGCAGAACATTTAAAACATGCTAGTGTAAGGCTAGCTCCTCTTTTAGCACTCTGTTTCACTGGGTTTATGATTCATGGCATATTACCAGACTCAATGCTGTGTATTTTACTGGTACCAGTTATGAAGGACAAAGCTGCAAAAGTGAGCTGCTTGGATAATTACAGGCCAATTGCACTAGCCAGTATTTTATCTAAGGTGTTAGAAAGAATCTTGTTTGACAGAGTTAGTGTGTTCATCTCTTCTCTGGATAATCAGTTTGGCTTCAAAGCACGGCACTGACATGTGCATATATGCACTCAAGGAAATAGTCAGTTTGTACAGGGCTAAAAATTCATCTGTCCTCATGTCTTTCATTGATGCCTCTAAGGCTTTTGATCGAGTGAACCACAGAAAACTTTTTGATAAATTGAAGACACGGGGAGTTCCTCAGTACATCGTGAGGATTCTCTCTTACTGGTACGCTCATCAGAACATGCAGGTTAAATGGGGAAGCAGTATTTCTGCCCCCTTTGGTGTCAGCAATGGTGTTAGACGGGGTGGGATTTTGTCTCCAATTTTATTTGATTTGTATGTTGATGATTTGTCCATACAACTGAGAGCCTGTAACACTGGGTGTATATTAGGTAAAGCACTGATAAATCATCTTATGTATGCAGATGACCTGGTTGTTTTTAGTCCAAGCAGTGCTGGGTTACAGGATCTTCTTAATGTCTGTACTGAATATGGTGTGCAATATGACATTGAGTACAATGCTGCTAAAAGTGCTGTTTTGATATGTAGAACCAAGCAGGATAAACAGCTAAATTTCCCTTTGTTTAAACTGGCACAAAAAACTCTTGAAGTTCATAAAAAGGTGAAATACCTCGGTCACTTTATTACTGAGCAAATGAATGATGATGATGACATATACAGACAACGGTGTAAGCTCTATGTGCAGGCAAATACTATTGCACGCAAATTCAGCTTTTGTTCACTTCCAGTTAAAGTGGCTTTGTTTAAAGCGTATTGCACACCGCTATATACTGCCCCCTTGTGGTCATCCTACAAACAATGTAGCATGCAGAAGCTGCATGTTGCATATAATGATGCGATGAGAATCCTTTGCAGGATACCTAGAAGTGGTAGTGCCAGCCAGATGTTTGTAGCTGTGGGTGTTTGGACTTTTAAAGCACTTTTAAGGAAGCTAATGTTCAATTTTAGAGAACGACTGGATGGTTCGAGTAACAGTATAATTTTAGCACTCACAGATCCGACAGTGAGTGGTTCCCGTTACTCATCCAGTCTCAGAAAGCACTGGTTAAAGTGTTTGTGTATTTATTGATTTATTTTAAGTAATTGTGTTTTATGTATATTATGGTTTTATGTTTTTACAAATGTTTTAGATACTTATTTATATACATATATATATTTAATGGTGTATACCTTGTGTTGGGGGGGGGGGAGTGTTGTGTGTGTGTGTGTGTTTTTTTTTTTTTTTTTTGTCTTGTTTTTATGGACATGAAGTCTGCCAATTAAGATTGAATTGAATTATAAAGATCCATTAGAGTGTTCATCATATCGTCCTATATCACTCTTAAATGTAGATTTAAAAATACTGTCAAAAACACTTGCTCTCAGGCTAGAGCAACATCTACCATTGTTAATTTCTCCAGATCAGACAGGTTTCGTGAAGGGTAGGCATGGTTTTTTCAACCTGCGCAGGTTTTTGAACATATTACACACCAAGTCAACTACAACCCCTGAAATTGCCTTATTACTCGATGCTGAGAAGGCATTTGACCGGGTGGAGTGGGATTATCTGTTTTATACTCTGCATAAATTTGGATTTGGCCCTAATTTCATTTCATGGATTCAGTTACTTTACTCCTCACCTATGGCACGTGTTAGAACAAATTCGTTATTCTCTTCTTATTTCCCACTTCTCCGTGGTACGAGACAAGGTTGTCCCTTATCCCCTCTTCTTTTTGCATTATCAATTGAACCACTGGCGATTAAACTGTGAGCTGACAGTTGCATTAAGGGCATCTTCAGAGGTGACCAGGAGCACAAAATATCCTTATATGCTGACGACCTCCTGCTGTATATGTCAGAGCCTTTATGCTCTCTTCCTCGTGCTCTTGCCATTTTTGAATGTTTTGGTAATATTTCAGGTTACAAGTTAAATCTGCATAAAAGTGAACTTCTCTGTGTCAACTCTATAGCCAGAAAGATTTCATTTTCAGGTTTTCAATTTAGCGTTAAATCAGGGTATGTGACCTATCTGGGGGTTAAGGTTACCCACTCATACAAAGATCTTTATGAAAGAAACTTTGTCCCGCTGCTTAAAAATACTGAGACAGATCTTCAGAGGTGGAACAATTTACCACTGTCATTAATTGGCCGCGTCAATTCTATCAAAATGAACATACTTCCCAAGTTCCTTTACTTATTTCAATGTATCCCATGCTACTTACCCAATAAGTATTTTATAACACTGAATAAGCATATCTCTGCATTTATTTGGAATGGCAAAAGTCCACGAATTCGTAAAGATTTCATGCAGAGGACTAGGCCAATGGGTGGATTAGCCTTGCCAAACTTTCAGTCTTATTATTGGGCAGCAAATATTCGTAATATGCTGTACTGGATGAGTAATGTTACTACAGAAACTCCAGCTTGGCTCCAAATTGAGTCATCCAATTGTGGCAAAATTTGCCTATCAGCTTTGTTGAGTTCAGCTCTCCCATTAGAACTATACACCTATAAACGTAACCCTTTGTTGTATGACTCGCTCAGAATCTGGGTGCAATGTAGGAAAAGGTTGGGGTTACACTTAATGTCAATTAAAGCACCTATCTGCTCAAACCATATGTTCCCACCCTCCATGATGGACTCTGCCTTTAAAATATGGGAAAGTAATGGCCTTAGAAATATCAAAGACCTTTTTGTAGATGGGATTTTTGCCTCATTCACGCAGCTCCTGAAGCAGTTTAATGTTCCTCGGCAACATTTTTTCCGCTATTTACAAATTCGTCACTTTGTAAAGAGTCGATTTCCTTCATTTCCGGAACTACCTGAGGAAACTTCTTTGGATAAAATTATTAATATAAACGTTCATAAGAGAGGGGCGATTAAAGAAATCTATGCTATACTATTAGATCTTCAATCTCCTTCTCTCTTCATCCTTAAAGCACAGTGGGAGAAAGACCTTGGGATGACTATAACAGATGAGCTCTGGCAATCTTTTCTCCAGAGGGTACACTCTTCTTCGATATGTGCCAGGCATGGGCTCCTTCAATTTAAGGTCCTACACCGATTACATATCTCCAAGGAAAAGTTAGCCAAGTTCTATCCAGGAGCTGACCCTCTGTGTAACAGATGTAAAGCAGAAACAGGTTCGCTCCTTCATACCTTTTGGACATGCCCCAATCTTCATACCTATTGGGTGTCTATATTTAACACTCTGTCAGAGATGTATAACGTTAAATATGAGCCTTCTGCTCTAACGGCTATCTTTGGGGTGATACCTCAAGACATCACTTTGCCAAAATGCTATTCGAATTCTATTGCCTTTGCTTCACTTATCGCAAGGCGCCTTATACTTTTAAGATGGAAGCAGGAAGCTCCTCCCACACATGAACAGTGGCTTGCGGAGCTCATGAGGTTTTTACATTTAGAAAAGATGAGATATACACTGGCAGGTTCAACCACCAAATTTCTTAGGGCATGGCAGCCATTCTTGATGTACATGGAAACATTTAAAATGACCACCTTATCATGACCAGATACCATATCTCTATATCGCTATCATAGCTAACTGTACGCTGAATGTCCCTTATACATTTTATTTTTCTATTTGTTTGTTGTTGTTTGTTTGTTTTTTGTTGTTTTGTAGGGGTTTCTTTGGTTTGTTTGTTTGTTTTTTCCTTCTCTATTTCTGTTATCTTTTGGGGTATTGTAAATACTGAACAGCAAACTACTGTATGTTCAATGTTTTGTTGTTAACATGCTGCTGTGACTGAAAATAAAATTTATAAAAAAAAAAAAAAAGATTGAATTGAATTGAATTGAAATAAATATGCTAAGATGAGATAGCTGACTTCATCTAACTAGCAAATGTTGTCCAGGCTACGTTGGTGATACAGTTTTTTTTAATGTGTATGATATTTTTGTCATGCGATTTTAAAGCTGGTCCTACAACCGCATCCAAGAATAACATGCAGCTTATCTCAGAACTGTCGGTGAAAATTATTCTTGGAGCTAGGTTTAATTGAGCTGCATTTTAAAGAGGTGCAATTTCACAATTTGTGTATATTTTCTAAGTTCACTATTTTGTCATGTGTTGAGAAAAACACAGATTTTAAAATTACATGGTCTAATATTTACATTTAGCATAACTGCATTCTTTTTTTCTTTTTTAAAGACTCGAAAGGACTTGAAATTCAAAGTTTCAGACTTGTGACTTGACTCGGACTTTTACACCAGTGACTTGAGACTCGACTCTGACTTGCCTGACATTACTTGAGACTTGACTTGAGACTTGAGGATAAAGACTTGAGACTTACTGGTATTTAGTGATTTTATATTATTAGTTTCTTTTTATTACTTATTAGGGAATTTATATAAATGGCTGGGGAGGACTGCAAATGAGAAGGAGATTTTTTTTCACCTTGCTAACTTCAAAGGAATTTCGCTATATATTATTTGACAAAAGAGGAGCTCTCAGAAGCACTGCTGGCGGTGCAGCTACATGCACATCACAAAATAACTGCCTGGAGCTATATCTTAGCACTAATGATAACCTAGTTTCGTCCATGGTGAGGGTCATTAAATGGCACATTAATATTAAAGCCTACAACACAGTGACCTTATCTTTTATTGCCTCAATAAATCCTCAGAGACAGACTTTCCATCCCCCGAGTGTCCAAATAGTGTTCCTGCATTGTCAGGTTGTCCTCAATGAGCTCTCCCCTAGAACCTACACATCGGCTCACTCATTTATCTTTCCATCCAGATTAATTTGGCAATTGTCATCTAATTTTGTTTCCAGTAAAGCGGTTATAATGCTGAATTTAGTCTCCATCAGTAGCTTAATCTGCAGTGCTGAGACTCAGATTTTGTGCTGCATTTCACATTAAAATGCCAAAATTCATACTAATTTATCTGCAGAAGTGGTTTCAACCCCCAAAATGTATTCTTAAAAAGCCAGTTTATGTAACACGAGTTTATAGTCGCTTCTTCACTTAAACTTTTTTTCCTTCTGCCCATAGAAATAGCATCAGGAGAGCAGTGAGAGTGAGCCAAAACAGTATAGCTGTGGTAATGGAGAGGTACAGATTAACTGTGGGTTCACCAGCACAAGCAAACCTCCTTTTGAAATTGTCATTTGACACTTTGTTATGATAAACAAAGAAACTAATTATTACTACTTTAAGTGTAATAATCCGGTTACATTTTATATTACACTTTAAGTATGAAGGGTAATATAGAGGGATTTGCTTTTCGTCCCATTGAATGTCAGTCATTCACTCATTCATTCCATCAGTGCAGATGAGTCACTTCATTTCAGTAACAAATCTTGGTCTCTGGTTGCCACATCACTGCTAGTTTCTTCCGGTTTGTAGTCCACTTTAGAAGCCCAAATCACTATCCTGCCGAACACCCAAAAGTGTGTGAAATGACAGTCCTCTTTGCATGAAGGAGCTCTAAAGCTTTTCTGGCAGCTTGTACTGACTTTACACCTAACCTGGCATAGTAGCAACAGTAAGGCCTTTAACTACTACTTGGCTGTACATGAGGAAAAAAATTAGAACAGCTCCCCTGTGAAATCTTCAATTCTTTCTTCTAAGTTTACAAGGTGCTTAAAAATTCCCCTGCTGCACACCTGGATGACCTGTTGCACACCAATTGGTCGTTGCATCTTTGGATCTCACCTTCCTCATCCGCCCCCTCAGATCTCCAACGATCTCCACACCAGGCAGGCGGCAACATGTTTATAGATAGTGACATACTGCTCTCACATTTTGGATGTCTGCCAGTTGCTATGATACCATCACCATTTTCACAACCTTCAAGCCCGCTCAGACACAGTTATGGCTTTTGTCTCTCTCTGATGAGGTTACTTTCATTTGTTTTTAGGCATGAGTTTTTTCAAGCAGCCTTCCACGTCACATTGTCTGTTGCCCTTGAATTTGAGCAAGTTTTTTATTTTTTGAATGAAGTATATTAACATGCTTCAAATATGGTGATCCCCCGGCTCCCCACTCACCTCTGACCTCCACTTTCATTTAAGACAAGTTCTGACTTCTTTCAGATCTCCAGCGCTATTCCTGTGCAAGCCCATACTTAGCCCATACATACTGAAGCCGTCTTATTTACAGTCTTCGACTATCTGTCCTGTTTCAGCCGAGGTGGGTCATGGATATTGCAGTAATGCTGTTTGAATGAACGTAAGAAGCATTTTAACATGTTTGGCTGCAGGGAAAATATTCTCCAGAACTGATCCGAATCATAAAGTGAAAGAAGGATAGAAAAAAAAAGAACCTGTAAAAGAAAATCTTTGAGGTAATAAGTTGTTTATATTTTTTATCCTCTGGTGTATCAGCCTGAATTTTATTTGACACAAATCTTGTAAAATAAATAAATAAATAAATAAAGGAAAGAAAAGAAAATAAGGATTTTGAAGAAAACTTTCAAAATTATTTTCAGTTGTTCAGTTAAGATACATCCATTAATTACTAACAGCTACTCGTAAAAAGGAACAACTCGCCCACAAGCTACAAACCATAAAAACAAGACTTAATGGGATGGTGATATTTGCAGGCAATCCAGCACCGAGCATTGTACCTGCAATGAATCTCTACTCAAGAAGTAAGTGCTAAGTCTATCTATCTATCACCTATCTATAACCCACGGCAGCAATAAATAATATTTTTATGCACATAAATGTGACCACACAGAGACACACACACCACGCATGCACACACATTTATCTGGTGCACAGACTTGAGTGCTCACAGGTTTTAATTCTGGAGCCAATTTAGCTTCCAATTACCTGGGTATCCAGTACAATTACCACTGCATTTTCTACCCTCAATCTATCTATTGCTCCCTATCACCAAAGCATCCTGTTACAGCTTCTCACCCAGGGAGAAACACACATGATTACAAACACGCACGACACCCTCCCACAAGTTTATGCACACAATATTCATCGTGTAAGGTCACCTAACCTGCAATGTGCACAGACATCTATCTCAAGACATCAAGCTACAGCTGCTCTGCAAAACTCGTGTACACTTCACTTCACCTAGTCACTCCCTTCCTAACATCCACCCAAATACACACACATACACAGTCACACTGAGGTGGCGAGGTGTCCTCCACTGAGGTCTGTGATAGGGACTGAAAGATGACACCAATCTCTGTTGTTCTCTCAGAGGCAAACATTGGGAGGGTCCCCTGTCTCTTTAACACCTGTTTGACAGGGCTAATGACTTCAGTCCCAGCAATCAACGCAGTGGTGTGTGCGCACGCCCGTACCCAAATAGAAAGGCACATACAAGCGCACGCTGAGCTAATGAGCGGTTCCCTGCAGCTCAAGCTGCCACGGTAGAGAGAGATAATGTCAATATTAACTGACCTGTCATATCAGTGGAGTGCTGGGAGGATGCACACAATGGCAAAGTGGCTGCAGACAGAGACTTTAAAGCTTAGCTGCGGGACACTGACTAACAGCATCAATTGGTTATTCTTGTTGCTTTTAGAGCACTTGTTCCCATCATGACAAAGGTTTTTTGTGTGTGTTTGTGTGTCTGTGTTGTTTTTCCTAAACTGCTATTTCACCAAAATGTAATTGCTGCAGGTTGCTGGATATGAATACAGCTTTATCACAGCTCGTGTGCCACACCCAGTCTGTATTTACATCAATATTACATAGAGCCTCTGTTGAGCACAGAGACATAAAAGGCTAGTGGCCCCTTTGTGTTGAGTCTTCTACTGTAATGTAATGGCAAGGCCAATTTTCAGATAAAGAAGCTCAGCGATTGTGAAGTGAGTTACTGCCTAGTATGTTCATTGTTGCTTGTGTGCTTGCTTTCATTTGTGCACAGGAATCCTCCAGTATCCTTTTCACTGGCCCTTTTTCTTCTGCTTTCTCTTATTTTTGCCACATTTGTGCGAAAAATAATTACAGAGGAAGACACAACATTAAAAGCTAATAAGCCGAATGACTAGAAGTTCACTTTTTTCTAATTGAATTCACTCATAATGGCCACGCTGGCTGCTTCCACAGCCTCTCTATGTGTGGTTTACAGTTTAGTTTCACTGTAGCCCAGGGTGATGCTGTATTCTTGTATTTCAAGCAGACGGAAACCTGATTCTCTCAAACTAGTAGCTCCACCTGTTATCCAAGCTATCTCCTGGGGCAAAACAAGAGGGTGAGGGTGCACCGAGAAGAATAAGCAGGAATGAGGGTGAGCTCAGGATAGCAGGAAGCCTTTCATGTGAAAAAAAGAAAAGGGAGCGGGTAAGGAAATGAAGAGGGAATTGTAAGGAGTTGGGTCACACCTGTTGAGGACTCAAAGAGACAGGGAGGGATATGAGGATAAGTGTAAAACCAGTGGGAGAAAGGGAGGATCGCTGTGGAGAGGGATCACTTTTTAGTGAGTGGAGCAGATAGAAAGGGGTGTGAAAATCACACTCTGGGCTTTCAGGAGTCTTTTATGGGACAAGAATGAAGGAAAGTAAGTGAGAAAGCAGAGCGAGGGTGGCTATTGAAGGAAGAAAAGGGAAAAATATAACCAACCATTTCAGGGTCACCGTATGGACCGGGCAGAGAGAAATCCAAAACGAAAAGCTCATGCTGTGTGCAAGTGGATGAGTGTGCAGGTCTATGATGTTTTTTGTTTGCTTTAGTTTCTTTGTGCATGTGTATGTTTGAGCTCTTAGCTCCTGCTGTGTATCATCCCTGTAGCAACAAAGCGGACGGTTGATCTGGAGCTGGCTTTGTTTCGTGTCAACCAGCTCCTCATGTGTCCGGCCTCACCGCAGGGCCTCGCAGCTGGCCTCAGAGAGCTGCAGTGCATACTTTTGGGATCGCACTCTGAAGCTCTTCCCAGTGCACCTGTAATCACACACAATTATCCAGCATCACACTGTGGTGGAGGAGCAGGCAGAGTGGACATAGTGTACGCCCATGAACTGCACATAAAAGGAAAGCAAACAAAAGGGGAACAGAAAACACGACTCAGACTGTTCTCATAATGTAAAAGGCAAAATCACAGAATCATAAACAACCACTTAATTGGAATTGGCGTGCTTCCGCATTCGTAGACATGTAAGAGCGTGTATTCATGTACATAGTGTTGCACACAGGGATGCCTGAAGGCACTCACTCCACGCTCTTCCACGTGGTGTGGACCGTTACAGAGATCTTAAGAGAGAGTGATGCCATACCCTGAGGGAACCACACCATGAACTTTAATTTCCCACTTTTCCATCCAGCAGTTTCTCTCTTTCTCTTGCCTTCTCTCTACTTCACAGCCCTTTACTTGTCCTCCTCCACACTCTCTTCTTTCCTTATATTTGTTCAATTTCATCTTGATGCAAAATAATTTTTTTTCCTCCTTCTGGCAGCGACAAACCTAGAAAGTAATTCCTTATTTCACTACTTGTTCCTTCCCTCGTCTACATTTTGGGTTAATTTGGCCTAATTTATCATTTAATCAGATACATTACATCATATTAAATTTAAAGAAAAAATCCAACTCAGTTGAATTCACTTCAATTCAAATGGATGTTTTTCTTGAAACAACTGATTTCACAATAACCCACAGCAACTCCTCGCCAACCAGTCATTAAATAGTCTTTTTGTGGTGACAAATGGTTGCTAGGGGGTTGCAGACCGGTCTCTAGGCCCATGTGACCGAGGTCTTATACAGCCCCAGTTAACAACAGAAGTCATCTCAAGGCACTTTATTTAGCAAGGGAAAGATTCTGCTATATTAGAGCCAGAACTCCAGGAATCCAACCAATCGAGCACTTGGTGATGGTGGGGACAAAGAACTCTCTTTTAACAGGAAGATGCCTGTGGTAGAATCAAGCTCAGAAACGACAAAGAGCTTGAACCCGGGGAATCAAAGGTTTCTTTTGAAAGGTCTTTAAAAATGATTGATCATTAATACATTTGTATCCAAAGAGAAGGATTTTAAAATGATTTGCAATTTCTAAGGTAGCCAGTGAAGAGATGCTGATGTGGGAGAAACATGAGCTTTCTTTCTAGTCCCTGTTAGTACTCTTGCAGTGGGAAGTTGAATCAATTGAAAGGTTTTAGGGAACTTTATCAAGGAATTACAGTAGTGCTGTTATCCAGGAGGCTTCCTAGGAACTATTTCAGCTGGCTCATTCCAAACACTCTAACTCTGAGCGTCTCCCAAATTACCAAACACTGTTCCAGGCCTCCTCACAATGTTGTGAGGGCCTGCCACTGAAAGCAGCCCCACAAAATCCAGAGATTTAATTCTCTGAGGTTTAACTCATGATCAGTAATCAGAATCAGAATCAGAATCAGAATGGGTTTATTGCCAGATGTTGAGGTTTACAACATTAGGAAATTGCTGCGGTGCTTCAGTGCAGACAATAAGAATTAAAGTGCTATGTAGAAAGAAAGATATGTCTCCAACCCTAGCTCCAAACCCTAGCCCTAACTTGGGGTTGTTATATTCAAAATCTTGACATAAAGCTTGTCAAAAATCTTCCACATTTGATTCAGGAGATCCTCAACCTTCCAGCACCCGGCTGTATTGCACATGCTGGGAAAACACTGCTTTTCCCAGCATGTGCAATTAGAGTCATCAGAGTCATGCGCCATGGCCTCAACCACTTGTACATGAGAGTTATTGCTTCCACAACTGCCAAAGTCACTCTGCTTAGCCTGCCAGTATGTGTCAGCTGCCCCCGGAGTCCCACAACCTCACCAAGTTAGGACTATTAATGAGGTGAAATCAGAAAAAAAAAATTCTGAAGGTCATGTCATTTTTGCTGTTTTGGTTTCAACAAAGTATTTTGAATTCAAAACAGATATAACTGTTCTCAGACAGAAGTTCCTCAGTTCCTGACCTTTAATAGTGGATCCACGTCCATCCGTTTCACAGCTATTAATTTGCTTAGTGTTAATTACTGTGCAGAGCATGCTTTCATTAGACCGGATCATTATATTGCTTTACCTTTGTTTGTCTTCAGTCAATACGGTGCCACACAAATAGTAGCTCTAAAACACTCCAGCATCAAGTTTTACAGCTGATCAATATGTATATTTGAACGCTAACAGAAAATGACACGCTCACTGTGGTGACTGCCAAAAGCGGTACAATCAGAAAATACAAACCTGGGCTTGCTATACAAAATGTTATTGCTACAAAGGATTAAGTGACCACTCTAATTTAAAAAACAAAAAACAAAAAATCTATTCACATATAAATCTGGTACAAAGAGAAAAGTCTTTCAGCAAAACCACTGTGACTGACATGCTCAGAGAAACATTTAAGATGTGTTTGTTATGTACTTAAGGGAAGAATTTGACATTTTGAGAAATATGTTTTGCATATAGAGAGCAGATGAGATGATACCTCTGTTATGTTTGCATGCTGCTGTGAACAGGTGGTCTGCCTGGCTTGGCTTGAAGAAGGGAAAATGTGGAGCTATGTATGCTCTGTTAAAATTACAAGATATTTTCACCAGGCAGTCAAAAATTACACTATTTGACCCATTATATCTTGTTTAATCAAAACCATACAGACCCATGCTCACTGTTTGTAGTTTTTAGTGCTAAGCTAAGCTAAGCTTAAATGGTTTGACCACAAAATAGGATCAGTCTCCTCTTTTAAGTTTTCAAAAGAATGTGCAGAAGTGTATTTCATGGAATGTTGTTTCATCTAAACACAGCACCTGTGTGTGTGTGTGTGTGTGTGTGTGTGTGTGTGTGTGTGTGTGTGTGTGTGTGTGTGTGTGTGTGTGTGTGCGCGTGTGTGTGTGTGTACGGCTTTGTGTGTCAGAGAGCCCGCGTTGTGCTTTTCTTTAACCATCATTCATGTCATGCATGAAGGCATGACTCCAGGGTTGCGCCACACAGTGAACATGTATGCACCTGGCTGAGCTGGTCACTGGGGCGTGTACACCCCTGACATGCTTGCTACATGCACATCTGTCACAGATGCACATCACAGCATCTTGTCACCCTCCCACATCTCATGCTTCTGCCCTCCATGTGTGTCTCTGCTACTCTACTGAAACAGACAAGCTGCCATCACTGCAGTTGTCAAGAAAAAAAAATCAAAATCATGTCAGAGACCCAACAAAGTGAACAATGCAGACGAACCTTACGTGATGTGTGTGAGTCCATGGAAGCCATCGAGACAAGTCCTGAAATTGTCCATTATACTGTAAGGTATTCAGTACATTCTCTATGCAGTCCCTAAATACAGGTTGCACAGCATCTTCTTTCAGTGTTCAAAAAAAGAGGACCTTTTGTATACCTTTCAGCAGCAACAAAGGGAAGATGAGACTGATGTAGGTCCTATTCTTAAGGTGTGGATTTGAATGAAGCACAAGGACGGGGAATTGTGAGAAAAGGGTGAAAAGTACAGGTGAGAATATCTTCATCTTCTTTCCTCCTCTGCCTCTCGTCTCCCACAAGAACGCAGATCCACACTGCCCCCATCAGGCACGGAAATTCTCCATCCGTCTCAGTGAAAAAGAGCAGAAAGTGTTATCAAAAAGCACAAATGTGAGGTCTTTAAATTTTGGGTCCAGGCAGAGACCTGCATACTCCGCTCTTCTATTAATCAAAGTCTTGGGAGAAAAATGACTGAAGCGGACAGATTTTTGTGTGTGTGGAAGCGTCCGTGTGTATGTGTGGTGGACTTTCAGCTTTTAGCCAGGTCACAGGAACTAATCAGACCCGCCTGCTCAGCAGATGACCTGACTCCTGAAGATCACCATGTGTGGGATTGCTGGCTGATGGCTGAAGTGGATTTCCCACGCAGCTTCGCGCTTTTTATTTTACATATACACACACATGCACAAACACACACATCTAAATTCCCTGCCAACCGCAGCTGAACACCTGCCCTCTCACCCGGGAGGAAATTTGATTGGTTCAGGATTTTTTTTTCTTTCTTACAAGCATTTAGGTTTAACATGCAGCTGGAGCACACAAGCCCATGTGTGCATGCATGCGTGTGTTTGCATGTAAGTGGTCTCAGCTGCACTGTTTGAGAATCAATTCAGCTGAAAACACTTTTATCCTTCTTATACTTGCTTTTGCAGTCAGCATCTCAGTCCCCCTCCTAACACGTTAGCATCTTATCTTTATACATCGAGGAACCTGGGCCCTGATAGATTCCAGCTTAGCCGTCTGATCGGGCATTCACGTATGGAGTCAAATTTTTCAGCAGTTGCTTAAATCCGAAAATCTTAAATCTAACAGGTCTTTGTCAATATTTCTTCCTCCAAAAATATACGTTGATCTTCCAGATCACATCACAGCATCACCAAAGGCACAAATCCAAGATGTATGTGTGCACAAAAGCAGGAGCTGGGAAGCTTGAAGGCTGCCGATCAAGCATACACGTTTGACTTGACTTGTGCTCTGCATATCTTTGTTTCACCGACTGCACTCAAAATATCCAAAAATATGCAAAAATAATCCCCAACCTTCACATAAAGGCCAAACACACAACATGGCCTTAATTTCCAGCACAAGGTTAAGAGTGTTGACTTGACGTGTCAGATTAGAATGAAAGGGCAAGCAGGGATCAGGTCTAATAAT
Source organism: Rhamphochromis longiceps (assembly GCF_057381845.1). Classification (NCBI taxonomy): domain Eukaryota; kingdom Metazoa; phylum Chordata; class Actinopteri; order Cichliformes; family Cichlidae; genus Rhamphochromis; species Rhamphochromis longiceps. Next base: position 16,900,933 of record NC_140562.1, read on the forward strand.
GAGCTCACTAAGAAAACTGGGTTTTGTCTATACCTTTGCCAATCCACATGAATATGGTTGATATAAGCTTTTCATCTTCCAGGAATGTTTAGCTCAAGAATAACAGCCTCTAAAAAAGGGAAAAAAGACACTACTTTGTCTTCATCTGAGACAAAACAGACAAACAGCCATAAAGCAAAAACAGATATGCAAGTGGTGAATGGTTAAGTGGCTTTTCTGTGTGGAGTTTATGTGTCCTGCCTGTCTTTGTGTGAGCTGTCTCTGGGTGCTCTTGTGTGTTCGGTTAATTGGTGACTCTGAATTGGCCGTACGGGAGCTTGAATGGTTGCCTGGCTCTCTGTGTTAGCCCTGTAATGGACTGCCGTCTGGTCTGGGGGTAAACACTGCTTCTCCTCCAACATCCGTCGATCACACATCTTAAAGTTTAAAATCCAAAAGTACTTCACCCATCAAGTGCTATTCAACAATGAAAAAACATGACAGACTCAGTTTCTCAGTTGAGCCAAAAGGTAAGAACGTGAATTCAGTAAGCTTCTCTCCAGATGTGTGTGACAGCTGGCCGTAGTACTACATCTGACACTGCAGGCTCATGGCTAGCATGCTCAAAAGGCTGATAATTGCACTATCCATATTGCAGTTTGTTGCTCACATATGCAGATAAGGTTGTTTAGTTTGCCAAAATACAGTAGCACGTGTAGGCAACAGGTGTGCTGCTTCTCGAGAAAATGTAAATACAATTTTTTATGGTGTTATAAATACAATTGCATCTGATTATGCTGTCACCAAAATCCATGTTGAAGTTATCTTTGGCTTTATGTGCCCATCCAATAAACATTATTATCTTACTTGATTTTTTTACAATCTGCATACAGAGCTAAGTTAAACTAAAGTACAAGTATTGTGTCACAATTCATAGAATCAATCAAAAGAATAAAAAAAACCACATATTGAGGACAGTTTCAAAGAGTTTCCTGGAGTTAGAGGAGAGCTCTGTCTAACATGACAGTAGATGTTTAGCTAGCTTCAAATCTCTTCACTCCAAAGGCACCAGATGCACAATTTCAGTCTCTGCAAACTCTTTGTGCCCTGTAGCTTGGGCTGCACTAATAAAATACTTCGTAACACTTTACCGCAAAGATTAACTTTGCATTGATTTTAACTGACACTTTACTTCTCAGATGACAAGTAAGCACAAAGCAAAGAACACTGGGGGAAAAAAACCACCGCCACGTATTCTCATTTATTCAGACTTTGCTTTTAATTTGTCACAACTGCATAGATCAGCATGCGTTGTTATTGTTGTCATTGTGTTGGCTCACCATGACAAAACCCCCGCAAAGTTATGTAAGTACCAAATTTTAAAGGCTAGGTTTTGTAATTGGGTATCCTTTACGTTATTTCATAACATAGTGACCATGTCATCTGGAATTTATTACCATTGATCACGCTGTCTGTTTAAGGGCTACTGTATTCTGTCTTAACGTTTTTTCCTCTGCCTTCAGACCATTCCTCTGCCATGCATCTGGCTGTGATGTATGGTGCTACAGCATATATTAGAAAGTGTCATGGGGAAGTGATGGAGGGCACGTTTGGATGATTAATCAAACAGTGCTACGGATTTAAAACCACTGACGCCGGAGGCAAGAAAAGGACATCTGATTTAACCCCGTGTTTATATGTGGACTGCAGGGAGGCAACTGCAAATTACATTCATGTATTTATTATAAACCAAATAAGATGAATTTTGCAAAAGGTGCAATGGTTAGAGTTACTTTAATTATCACTCCAAAGCTGGGGGCAGAACCCCTCCACTGGTCACAAACAACCTTGACTCAGCGAAAATGGGTTTTATTGGGACTGCATTAATATTATTATTATTGATGAAAAAGATATATGCTGACAGACCAAATGCACAACTCAAAGATGTTAACTATGGATGTGTTAATAAGCAACATTTTGCTTACAGGTTCAGCTTTTGTGAGAATTATGCCCATTAATGTAGCTAATGTTGCTTTAGGGGTCACGCCAACTTTGCACTTTCCTCCTACAAAGCGATGTAGGCTGTGGACAGCTTATATAAGAGCGACTAGCATCCAGTTTTCAGTTTTTACACAAATCATTTTTAAACATTTCTTTGTAAGTCTAAAAAAAAACAACATATACAGTCACATGAAAACAAAAGTCCTTTGAATACACAAGACCAAAGTGGAGATGTTTGGCCATAATGCACAGCTCCAAATTTGTGGAAAACTAAACACAGTATATGAACACAAACATCCCATACCAATGACCAAGCACTGGATGGATGATAATCTTGGTTTATTTTGCAGGACCAGGCACATTGGAGTCTGCATACTAAAGTTCCTGTAGAGTCAAACCTCAATGAACTGAATCAACTCTCTAAAGAAGAGTGGGCCAAAATTTCTCCACAAAGATGTAAGAGACTGATAAAGCCATACAGAGCACTGTTAAGTCATTGCTGCTAAAGGTGGTTCTACAAGCTACACAATAGTGGCGTGTGCGTAGTTTTTTGTGAACAGGAAACCCGTCTTTGTCATGGTCCTGGGCCATGTTGGCCCAGTATTCTTGGTTTTCGTGTGTTTTGTATTTTGTTCTTTATTTATGCCGTGGTTCCTAGGTTCTGTTAAGATGTTCCTTATTTGATTACCCTCTGTGTATCTGTGAACCCTCGTTTCCCATCCTTGTGTTTTATTCCATGTTTTCCCCAGCCCGTTATGTCTGTGCTCTCCCCATGCTCTCTCTCCTCCTGTCTGAACCTCTGTGTAGTTCCTGTTTTACTTTGACAGTCTCCCGTCAGTGTTGCGTTTGCTCCTGCCGTGTCTTGTTGTGATTATCAGTGTCACCTGCGTTCCCCGTGTGCTCCCACATCCCTCATTAACCCTCTGTGTATTTATGTCTGCGTCTCCCTAAGTTCTGTGTCGCGTTCTCCCTCATCCATGGCCGTGTGTTTCTCTGTGTAACATGTTATAGTTTCCAGTTTAGTTTGTATGGTTTGTCTGTCCAGCAATAAAGCTGTTTTTTGAGGTAATTCCTGCCTCCGTGAGTTTGCGATTGGGTCCTCATCCAGCCTGCACACAGCCGCAACCATGACAGTCTTGTTCACATGTCTATTTAAAATTGTCTTTTTGGGGTAAAATCGACAGTCAAAATGCGACGGGAGTTTTCAATTCTGAAGACGGTTTCAGATGTCTACTATATTTGAACTTGAGAACACTGACGAGGAGCTAAATAAAACTGAACACACAGACACGGAGGATGGAAGCAGCAGCACAAAGACAACAAGACACAGAAAAACTGCTGCTGTGCTCAGCTCTCTGCTGCTGACTGAAGAAGAAATCTTTTTCTTCAAAAAGTGGGACCTGTTGATGCCAGGAAAAACTCACCGTGTCCATGGATGAACCATTGTGATAAACATCGCTGAGAAGGTGTTTCACATCCACAAGAGCAACTGGAAGAAAAGACTCAGACCAAGCAATCACTAATGGTCAGCTCTCATAGTTCAAGCAAAAGCAAAGCAAGTAGAAAGTCCTTTTATGTAACGGTCATTTGCTACAAGCTTTTCAGCGTGAACGCACAATAAATTTCAAGCTCACATGTCTCCTCAGACAAGGCCAACTCTCTAGTATGCAATTGAAAAGAGAGATTTGGATCTACAGAATTAAACAAGCTATTCTTTTGCTATAGCACATTTTCAACTCAAGGTACAGTGGGGCAAAAAAGTATTTAGTCAGCCACCGATTGTGCAAGTTCCCCCACTTAAAATGATGACAGAGGTCAGTAATTTGCACCAGAGGTACTCTTCAACTGTGAGAGACAGAATGTGAAAAAAAAATCCATGAATTCACATGGTAGGATTTGTAAAGAATTTATTCGTAAATCAGGGTGGAAAATAAGTATTTGGTCACCTCAAACAAGGAAAATCTCTGGCTCTCACAGACCTGTAACGTCTTCTGTAAGAAGCTTTTCTGTCCCCCACTCGTTACCTGTATGAATGGCACCTGTTTGAACTCATCATCTGTATAAAAGACACCTGTCCACAGCCTCAAACAGTCAGACTCCAAACTCCGCCATGGCCAAGACCAAAGAGCTTTCGAAGGACACCAGGAAAAGTATTGTAGACCTGCACCAGACTGGGAAGAGTGAATCTACAATAGGCAAGCAGCTTGGTGTGAAAAAATCAACTGTGGGAGCAATCATCAGAAAATGGAAGACATACAAGACCACTGATAATCTCCCTCGATCTGGGGCTCCACGCAAGATCTCATCCCGTGGGGTCAAAATGATCATGAGAACGGTGAGCAAAGATCCCAGAACCACACGGGGGGACCTGGTGAATGACCTGCAGAGAGCTGGGACCAAAGTAACAAAGGTCACCATCAGTAACACACTACAACGGCAGGGAATCAAATCCCGCAGTGCCAGACGTGTTCCGCTGCTGAAGCCAGTGCATGTCCAGGCCCGTCTGAAGTTTGCCAGAGAGCACATGGATGATACAGCAGAGGATTGGGAGAATGTCATGTGGTCAGATGAAACCAAAGTAGAACTTTTTGGTATAAACTCAACTCGTCGTGTTTGGAGGAAGAAGAATACTGAGTTGCATCCCAAGAACACCATACCTACTGTGAAGCATGGGGGTGGAAACATCATGCTATGGGGCTGTTTTTCTGCCAAGGGGACAGGACGACTGATCCGTGTTAAGGACAGAATGAATGGGGCCATGTATCGTGAGATTTTGAGCCAAAACCTCCTTCCATCAGTGAGAACTTTGAAGATGAAACAAGGCTGGGTCTTCCAACATGACAATGATCCAAAACACACCGCCCGGGCAACAAAGGAGTGGCTCCGTAAGAAGCATTTGAAAGTCCTGGAGTGGCCTAGCCAGTCTCCAGACCTCAACCCCATAGAAAATCTGTGGCGGGAGTTGAAAGTCCGTGTTGCTCGGCGACAGCCCCAAAACATCACTGCTCTCGAGAAGATCTGCATGGAGGAATGGGCCAAAATACCAGCTACTGTGTGTGCAAACCTGGTAAAGACCTATAGTAAACGTTTGACCTCTGTTATTGCCAACAAAGGTTATGTTACAAAGTATTGAGTTGTATTTTTGTTATTGACCAAATACTTATTTTCCACCCTAATTTACGAATAAATTCTTTACAAATCCTACCATGTGGATTCATGGATTTTTTTTTTTCACATTCTGTCTCTCACAGTTGAAGTGTACCTCTGGTGCAAATTACTGACCTCTGTCATCATTTTAGGTGGGGGAACTTGCACAATCGGTGGCTGACTAAATACTTTTTTGCCCCACTGTAGTTTCGATATTGTTTTGCTAAAACCACAGCTCGTACACAACAGCACAGAGGCTGACAAGCTGAGATCAGTTGTCTCATGTCAGTGTTTAATTTCATTTAGAGGGGAAAACAAACACTTAAATGATTTACATATTTCATCTTCTTGGGAAAAAACCCCGCAGGGAGCTCGTGCTTTCCCAACATTTCATGAAAAAGGTGGAGTGTAAAGTTATCAAGGCAGTTAAACCCACAAAAGCCACATCAATGGGCTACGAACCAGGACGAGATGCACTATAATTATACTCTAAGCTAATGAGATTTCAGTGTTGTGTTCTCAACTTGTTAGAGCAGGTTTATAAAGACAGGGCCCCCGAAAGAAGCACCGCATACGATTATGTTTTCTGACTCTTTCTCTCCTTTTTTTAATGTCATAAAATTAATATTTCTCTTTCTGATAAAAAGGGGAAAAATGGGACTGTCCTACATACAGTTTTCTCTTTGTCTCGTCTCCTAAAATGGAAAATACAAAAGAAAAAAACCCCGTTACATACATCACTTCTCAACATTTAATCAAGTTGTACCTCTAAATGCACATCCCTCTTATGCTTATTCCTCCCCCGCCTCCCCACCCCAGCACACACCATCTTATCCCTTTGTTTTCTTTTTCTTTTTCTTTTCCCATTTAGCTATATCTTCTGTTTGATGTAATGAAGAGCTTTTCGTGTTTCTCCCATTGTGCGTATGCCGTATTTGTGCGCGCTCAGTTTGTGTGTGTATGTGTGTGTCTGTGTACGAAAGGAACTTCTTGCCTCCAGGGAGAGGTAGCGTGCTGACAGAGATTAGTTTACATCATCCCCTTTTCAATCTTCTCTCTGTTTCTGCAGCATTGTGCCCTCTGTTGCAACACGCACACCACACAACACAAACAGAATACACACTCGGAGTAGCGAGAGAGACACGACCAGTGGCGTGGGATTTACTATACATCCCTCCATTCATATTTCCTCATCATCTCATGCCCCCGATAAAGCGTAACAGATGAAATCCCCCCAGTTAAGGAATTTACGCCTCCAGAGGAGAAAAAAAAACTACTGCAGAAGGAAATAACAACTGGAAGGATGCAGTGAGAGAGAAATGGGGAAGGCGAGTGGGGGAAAAAAGGGAGCAGAAAGGTTTTTAAGGCGACGCCAAATGAGACAACCAAGAGCGGCCCTGCTAACTTTTATGCAGTTTACCATTGTGTTGTGTCAGCGCACAGAGGTGTAGTTTGTGCGTTTGATTCTGCTGTTTGTCTATATAGTTTTGAGATGGCTCAAATCAAACGTGTAGAGTGTGTGTCTGTGCGACTCCCAACCTCAAATCCAGTGTGTGCATATGTCAATGGCAGGCTTCACCTTTGCTCGAGGCGCCTTGTCATGCCGTGTGTGTGTTGAAACATTAACAAGTGTGGCTAAAACAAAAACAGATGGGAGCAGGCAGAGTTTGGTTTTGTTGATTAGCTGTCAAAAGCAATTGATCTCTGATTAGCTGATTGATCATGTTAGCTGCAGCCCTTGCAGAACAACTTTTTACTGATGCTTTTTTCCCCTCCAAGTCCAACAGTTTCACACACAAAATTGCTATGAATGCATCCTCTTTTTAAAAAAAAATTGAGACATTTTCCACACAGTGTCAATGCTTCAAGTGGAAGAAAACAGCTCCCTCAAAAAGGTTGCCTAGCTTTTTTAAAAAAGGTTCTTTTATTCTAGTCTCTGACCCTTTATACCTCTGAGCTCACAACCCCCCTTTTCACAATATACACAAAAAGTAAAAGTGAGGATGCTTTTAAGATTGATGCCACAAATCGGCGTTGCTTATCTGTGAACTTCATATAAAGCACTGCAAACAAACAAACAAACAAGTAAACAACAAAAACTAAAATCAATTTTTCATGCTTTTTTTTTTTTTTTTTGGAAAAACAACCTTTCCTTTTGAAAACAGCATCATTACTTCAGGTACCCTGCACGGCTTTCAGAGATATAGTGTAGGATGGTTTGTTTTAAGCTTGTTGGGGAAGTTGCCACAGTTGCTCTGTGGTTTTAGCTTGTCTGAGTTGCTTCTGTCTCCTCATGTAATCCCAGTCTGAATCCATGACGCTGGCATCGGTGGCATCGGGGCTCTGTGGGGCCGTACCATCTGCTGTGGGCCTACTTCTTCTTCTCATAGCTCAACTTCCAGATCTTTATGACTCTGACTGTATGTTTGGGGTTGCAGGGCTGCTGCAGAGTAAATTCTGGACGGCTCAAATGCCTCCCTGATGTCACTGTGTGATCTAAATATGTGAAGGGTTCAGACGCAAAACCTCTTAAGTCTGTCGGACATTTTTTTGTTTTTGTTGGTTTTTATGAGACTCCTATGGTTTGGTTCAGGAAGTTCATTTTAATTGCAATAAAAAAAGGTTCTCAGTGAATGAAATGTCTTATTAATATAAACTGGTTGTCTTTAGCAGTAAGTCCTCGTGCGGTCCATTTCTTTTAGGAAATTGTTACAAAATCATTAAGGATGAAACTGGAACCATTAAAAAAGATTAAAGCAGAACGCAAAATGAAACACCGAACAACCCGATCAGTGTTTTCATTGCATCACATGAAATGACAGCACGCTTTATTGCTAAACAGCGACAGAACAATCAGTAAACGATAAACCAGACATATTATAGAATAACGACATCATACACCAGGCTCAAGATAATTAAGACAAATATAAAATTATATAAGGGATCAAAAATAAATACATAAATTAATAATTAAGGCAGCAAGTACATTGTGGTAACAACTTAAACAAAGTGATAAATGGGACGTAACCACTTCTGATTGGTGGTGCTGTGGATGTGGTGGCATATAGACGTTTCTGCCAGTAAGCTGTGTTCTGGATGAGGTTCAGTGACGTTTAGTGAGGTGAAGGCATTTGATTGTCCTACACTACACACTCACAGCTTTCGCTTGATATCACTGTTTCATTTTCCCCCGAGATGGCATGTACTGGCCTTTTGCATCTGAACTCTTCACATATAGCATTCAGTGGGCAGCGCTCGCGGGTTTCCATAGCATGTGCATGCAAAACATCAAAAGCTTTAAATCTGAGGGTGAAAACGAGGGCAGAGAAGGGCAGAGATGATAAGAGATGATACACTGCTACGGTAACACTAGGGAAAACAGTGGTTTGAGACTGTGTACAACCAAAAATTAGTCTGACAGTGTGCAGTAAACGTGTTGCTTTTGAAATGGTTGCTTTGAATTTTATCTCTGCCTTTAATGTGGCAGCTGACTGGGAGTGGTCACAGACCTGGTTCCTCTCTTCAGTCTCTTTTCTGGTAATGCAGCAATTGACTGTGATAAACTGGTTAAAATTGCAAAACTGTTGCCATCTATTCAGTTCAGTTCAATTCAATTCAATTTTATTTATACAGTGCCAAATCACTACAACAGTCTCCTCAAGGCAGTTTATATTGTAAGGTGGACCATACAATAATACATATGGAGTAAAACCCAACAATCATATGACCCCCAATGAGCAAGCACTTCGGCGACAGTGGGAAGGAAAAACTCTCTTTTAACAGGAAGAAACCTCCGGCAGAACCAGGGCTCAGGGAGGGGCGGGGCCATCTGCTGCGACTGGTTGGGGTGAGAGAAGGAAGACAGGAAGGAGAGTCAGAGATTAATCTAAATACACAGTCCATATCTGAAACAGAAATTAAGAAATTTCTTCACAAACAGCGATCTAATAACTTGGAATAGGCGAGCTGGTCCACTGTGTGGATGTCCTAAGCCTGAAATGGACATGGATCATGAAGTTGTGGTAACATCTGGGGGAGATGGTATATTTAAAGCCAACAAGTTGCAACTGACCAAAGAAGGTATAAGACACATACCAGGCTCCTTCAGGTAAGATTAAGGTAGGTGGCTGATATGTATTTACATGGAAATGTATTAGCAACGTCTTTTAAAACTTTTGTTTTCACATTAGCATAAACTGAAGTATCGCCAGCTGCTGGTACTGCACCTTACATCAACTTACTGCAAGTACTGCATGCGTGTCTATTTCACGCTTGGGAGAGGCGTGATATCAGTTTACATAGTCGCAAGTTACAAGACTGCAACCAGTTGGAGCCAGTGGAGCTGACTCCCCTACTGGAAAGCCACATCACAGAGGAGTTGTGCCACTTATATGTCAATTATTTGCACATCTTCACCAATCTGTCTGAGAGTGATTACACTCAGTGCAAGTCAGACCGGGAGAAGCTGGAGACACGTTGTGCCCCAGCAAGTAACCTAAAAGTAGTTGCCACAACTGTTTGCAAAAATCACCCTGCAGGGACTGACTTTACCTGGTTGCTAGAAGGTTGCCACCTTATTTTTACTCTACTGTGACAGAAGAGATGTACTACAAAAATATAACTGTGTTCAGTTTTAACAATCTTTGAATGCTGTTTTCCCAAAATAATATCACTCTCTCTTTCTCTGAGCCAGAAATCTTCCCTACACCAAAATCTGCAGTTTATTCCAGTCTATATACTGAAGCTTTTTAGGGATTTCAGGGATTTGTTCATATATCATTCATAACCTAGTTTATAAAACACTTTATCCCTTAAATCATGGAGATGTGCAGTTTTTCTGGTTGTTTAAAGAATTTCATGATTATAAACATATCTCTGTAGAGTTCCTCTGTAAAAACTTTCGACTGTCATGTTTTAACAAAAGCTTGTATGAATGTCAGATTTCCTCTTCGGAAATGTGAGGTAATACAAATCAGTACACATTTATTTCATTTAATTAAATAATAGCTAATATAGATATTTAGAATGAGAATTTTGTAATACAAAATGCATTGGTGTAATAAAAAAAGTTCTTAATAGTTTTTTAGATTAGATTAGATTAGATAGAACTTTATTAATCCCTCGGGAGGGTTCCTCTGGGAAATTCGATTTCCAAAAAAGCACAGCACCGACAGAAGTTACAGAGTTACAGAATATTACACACACATATATATAAATACAGAGACAATATAAATAAAATATACGAAGGGGATAAATAGAATAAATAGGAATAAAAAATAAAAATACAAGTGAATTGCACATTTAAAGTATTGAGGTCTATTGCACTGTTGACTATTTACAAAAGTATTGCACAAAAGGTATTGCACAGTGAGGTGAAGAGGCACTACAGCTTAGTTGTTCCCCCCTCCTTTGTCCTCCTGTTTCCCCTCCCTCTCCCCTCCAGAGAGGAGTTAAACAGTCTGATGGCGTGTGGGACAAAGGAGTTTTTAAGTCTGTTAGTTCTTGTCTTTGGGAGAAGCAACCTGTCACTGAACAGACTCTTCTGGTTGTTAATGGCCGTGTGCAGAGGATGCCTGGCATTGTCCATAATGTCCATCAGTTTCTTTAATGTCCTTTTCTCTGCCACTGTCACCAGAGTGTCCAGCTTCATGCTGACCACAGAGCTAGCCCTCCTGATCAGTTTCTCCAGCCTGTATCTGTTAGTATCTGTTTATATCTATTAGTTTATATTACAGAATATCGAATTAAACATGGATGAATCAGACATGCAAGTTCAACCAAAGGCACCACGAAAAGAAAGCTGAGAATCGTGGTTTGTGACGAGTCAGGGTAACCCAGGAGCCATGAGAAATGAAACCTCAGTACTTTTAAGACCCACACAGGCCAGTTATGGACAGGGGATTTAGCAAGTGTGAGCAGGAATTTCTTAGCTATTATTTAGCATGTTTCCTGTCTTTTTTCCTGCTTGTGCAGCTCCTGCACGTGTATCTACACTCGCTTGCTCATTTGTGGCTGCAGGGAGACAGTATCACAGAAAAATGTGGAGAAAAAGATGTGACTTTTTAGCTGATAGCTTTCCCCCACTCACATCTGACAGTCTTTCATCCTTTTTGTCTTGTGGAAAAGAAAAAAAGGAGGACAGAAAAAAGTGGTTTGAAAACACTTAGAGCATAAAGTTAACCTCTGAACAGCTTGTTCTAGTGGGGTGGAATGGGCTCATGCTGGGGGTCAGTGTGAGGAAAAAATACCTAATTGGGATTCACACCAGCAGCAGTAACAGTGGAGTCCATTACAGGAATTGAACTGACCCCATTATAGCTCAACACACATGAAGAAGCCACTTTATGAAGGTTTAGGGATCAACAAGAGTCCCATTTTTGTTACCTGTGTTGCGGTTTTTGAGTGTCAGCTTTCATCTGATTAAAGCATCTCCATACTGTAAGTCAGGTCAGTCAAGTTACTTCTGCAACACATTTAAAAAACAACAATGTTCATAATCCATGTTTGTGACTGGCCTACTTTGTGGTTTATATTTCTCAGAGTAACTTGTGCAAGGATTCCCAGAGGCATAGTAAAATTCCAATTTTAGACTTTAAACCAGTCATAAAAAGAGGACGTTAATGGGCAGGGGTAGGCGAGAAATTTCAAACAGGAGAAAGTGCAACATTAACTAAGCATGCACGAGGAACAAAGAAAACAATGAACAGGAAAAAACTCGGAAAACACAAGAGAATGGCTAGACAGTTTACAACTTCATTTACAAAGACAATCTGGCAGTTGGGGAGTGCAAAGCAGGAGCCATATATAGCAGAATGATTACCTAATTGAACACAAGTGTGGTAATAAAAAGCCAGGAAATAGAACAGAGGCTGGAAGTCCAACTAACTCAAGTACTCAAGTGTAATGATTCACACTAAATGCAAAGTGAAGTTTCACCTTGTGCTAATCGTGTGAATACCCGCGCTAAAAACCCACAAATACTCTCTTCTAGCAGCCAGCAGGAACAGCAACAGGAGTACGGCTGATAACTCAACTTACATAAACTCATTTTCACAACTTATCATTAAGGCATACAATATCTCTCTCTTTTCTCCAAGCACCCCCCTTTTTTTCCAAGCTTAATCATACATTTCCAGGTGCCATCAGTAACCTCTGTTTTGGTTTGGTGGCTTCCAGAGAATCCACAGGCTTTTGAAGCATCCAAGCTTGTGAGGTTTTTTTTGCAAAGATTCGCCTCGTTGCCTACACTTTATGGATGTGCCCTGCAAAACGTAAGTTCCACATTTGGTCTCAGAAGTCAAAATAATACAGAAAGGGAGAGAAATCAAAATCATGAAACCTTTTTTCATGTCTTTGTGACTTACCTAAAATAAAATAAAAAAAAGGTTAGCAGTGATTTCACGCTTACTAAACTTCACCAGAACCGGAGACATTCAGAAACAGCCAATATCACTCCTTCCAATGCCCATGTAGTATAATTGCGTGGTAGCACAGACACAAATAAGGTGCACAGCAGAAGTCTTTAAACTGCTTTATGCAGACTTTTCTTTCTCTAGTTTCATGAGAGAAGACCTGATGGGGGATTACAACAAAGGATTTAGTTTGGCAAATATACAACTAATTAACTTCCATCTTTGGTACTTACTATCCAACCCTTTTTGGTGTTTTTGGTGGAGTTGTTTCAGGTTTATGCCCATTTTGTATTGTGCTGCTGAAATGTTTTGCACCACACTAAGAGGTCTTGCGCTCCTATAAACGTGGCTTCTGTCAGATTTCGAAGTTGTCGTGTGGATTCAAAGTGTGAAAGGCCAACACATTAAATGATGTAGCTGTCGTTAAGGTGACGTGTTAAAAGCAAATATAGCAGCCGAGCAGCTGATAATTTCAGAGGCTGGGGAAAAAGGCTGTTTCACAAAGATAGCAGGGGAGAAAAGAAAGCAAATTATAGACAACCTGAGGATATGGACTGTGGGTGGGGATTATTGATCTCTGTTGAGAGGCATACAGCTCTTTTAATTTTAAACTTCAGCCTGAAACGCGGTCACAAATGTTTGTGAGATAGAGCGGGATAAAACACTTCAGCCAAAAGACAGTTAAATTATATAATGATTGAAATTAGTTTAAAAAAACTCTTTAATGATCTGAGAGAGGAGATGATCAATCGCAGAGCGCAGTCCACTCCCGACACGCACACAGGCACGCAGCTGATTATCCCAAATGTGTCCAAAGAGCCCAGGCTCGTCATAAAGTAGCCTGTATGAACGTGTCTTTTAACAAAAGCAGATTTAGCGCGTGTGTGTGTGTGCCACTCAGGCCTTTCAGGTTGTGACAAAAGCCCTGTGGATATGTACACCGCTCGTGCACTTTCACAGCAAAAGAGTGGTAATGGAACAGAGGTGACTTTATTCCACCTTCTCCGGCTGATCAAAGCCTCTTTCTCCCCTCTTCCTCGTTTAAATCCCCAGTCCTACTCTTCCCGCAAGTCTGTTTTCAGTCCTTTCTCTTTATCCCTTCTCTAATCACCATTCCTTCTCTTAGACCTGGAGCGGTTGTATACATATTTAATATCTCTGTTTCCAGAGACATAATAGAGTGGCATTTAACGATAATTAGAACTTGAATCAAAAGTCAAACGAGGTGTCTTTCTTACTCGTGTGGCCTCATCGCACAATCCAGAATATTAAACATTACTGTAGCGCCCGTGTTCTGTGTTAAGAACTAGGAAAAATACTTTTTAGAGTACGTAGCACGCAAAGCCCAAAAAGGATCGTTAGAGCACTGTGTCACGCTAATTAGTCTCACATCCTCAAAACAAGCAAATAATGAAAAGGAGTAATCAAATATTAAAAGGACAGGACAATCTGAATTTCTGTTACTCAAACTTTCTGACCATGTGGATCATTTCAACTGCTCCTTGATGCAAACTCAGAGCATTTAGTTATGTAGACATGCTTAAAATGAACCACCAATAGTCAGCTTCAAACAGACCGTTCACACTCCCAAGCCGTAATATACCAACGATTTGTCACGTCCTGACCTTCCACATTAGTGATGTGCGATACCACTGATTTCCTTTCCGATCCGATACCAAATAATATTCAGGGTGGTATCGACGATACTGATCCGATACCGATACTTTGTGCAAAAATGTATTTTATTTAATGTACCTCAAATTATAGTTTCATAATGATTACAGGACATCACATTACTTGTTCTTATCACTTAATAATGCAGAATTCATCATATAGAAATAAAGAACCTGAAGTTGTGAGCTATTTGAACACCTTGCCTGCCTGCAGCACTAAAGGACTCCGTGAGAGATGTCTGTCTCGCCCTAGCAGCACCTGTCCCTGTCCCTCTCCTCCTCTTCAGTTCGCCTTAACATACGCTCATCATATTCTGAGATATGATTTACTCTGAGGTGTTTGACAAATTTGTGGTGTTGCCACAACACCTCACTTTCTTGCCACATGTATCGCAAACCACGTCTCGGCTGTTTGTGGATGTAAAATACGTCCGCACATGACTCCAATTACGCTCAGCCATTGTTGTGAGTGCGCATGCCAAGGGGCTGCCACATTTATACAGCCATATTTCGCACATGACTATGAAAGGTGGAAGAGGAAGTAGTTCCTTCCAATTGTAGACAATCCGAATGATATAGTTTCTTTCCACTGTGTTCCTGTTAATGGTAAACTACAAATTTACCCTAAATTACTAAAATATCGATATTTTAATGTGAGAATCGATTCTAGAACATAAATGATTGGTATCGGAGGAATCAATATTTCAGGATCGATCCGCACATCACTATTCCACATTCCTGTGCTACACACCGAGTTGTAGATGAAATCCAGTAGAACGACGGTCCTGTTGTAATAGACGTATTCTAGCCCCAACCCTAATCTTATCCCTAACCCTAACCACCTATTTAATGACGTTAAATAGTGTTTTCCAAAGCATTTAAGTAAAATAAACGTACACGTGTAGATTCATTCCAAACGGTTCTCATATTTCCTCATTTTTCAAATCTCGTGATATAGGGACGTGTTGGGTGCCCGGAAGTGTAATATACTGACGATCTGTCACCTAGCGTAAAATGTTACGCTTTGGAAGTGAGAACGCGTTGCATCAGAATAGGGAAGAGAGGTGATTTAAGTGACTTTGTTACTAAAATCACACTTTGAACGTGGTTAAAACGCCGCCTTCTTCTTCCTCCAAAAGTCCTAGGTCTTTTGTAAACACGTGACTCATCTATAACATCTAATATCTGATCTCAGATCTTTCTGTATAGCACTTAAGAGACTTAACAGTAACAGTGATTATTTTTACTGGCATAACCAAATTTGCCAAAGTAATCTATATATTCTTTCCCAGCACAGGCCTTCCCCAGTTCCAGCTGGGAGGCTGCCAACAAGAAAGCACACCACCAGAATCATACTGACCAATCAATAAAATACTGCCAGTCTCTGTGTGTACTATTATTCTCTCACCATTACATTGTCGACAAATAATCAGGGCGCAAATCTGTTTTTTCCTGTGAGTACTAAAGACGACCTTCATTACAATCCTCCTCAAAGTGGCTGTGCAATAAAGTTTAAAAGAAAAAGGTCATAGAAATCATTTTAAAGAAAGCCCCACACACATCAGTGCAGTGTGATTTCTTCCCACCATCTCACACATTTTTTTTCACTTCAGCTCATGCTCCTCTGATCTCAAACATTTTCTCTTATTCAAACGTGTTTGGGTCTGGCTCTCTTATCATTTTGCCTTCAGCTTCAAGGCAGCAGAGCAGCTTCTCGAGTTCTCCGGTGACCAGATGAAGTTCACACAGAGTCCCCTCCCTCCTTTTTATTAAAGTATCCTTCCAGAGCAGTCAAAATGTTCCCTGCGTCATAGATCTCCACAGCGACTGCAGTGAAGACTAAATACAGAGAAAATGACATTGAAGTCTGCCTGTCAACAGCTGCTGTAAGACACAATTTTGTGGGCAAACACAAATCTGTAAGTGCAAGGAAAGAGCTGAAGTTCAAAATGAAACCAAAGGATTGTTTTGGTTTCATGGTTAGGTATTGTAGTGCTGCTGTAAGCTATCTGAACACTCAAAGTTATTTATACAACTTGCCTTACAACCACTTTTTCTATGCAAATGCTTTCTAAATATCATTTCCACGCATTCACACAGCGATGGATGCATCAGAGAGCTACTTGGGATATTTGGCATGCAGACTGGAGTAACCAGGGATCAAACAATCAACCTTCCGATTAGCAGATGACGTGCTCTACCTCCTGAACTAGAGCCAGGCCAAAGTGACTGCATGTTAAAATTAATAGGTTAGGACGTGGGAATGAATGGTACAAGCGCTACTAGCAACACCACCACCCCCATGACAGTTAAATAGACAGTTAGGGAAATAGATGGGGACGTTGGAGAGGGCTTTTTGAAAAGAATTATCTTTTCTAACACAGCTTATTGCTGGAAAAAAAAGTGAGAACCTCTGCTGTAACCCGAAAAAATGTTTTATTTTATTAATCAGATTCCAGACATGATTTCTCAGAGCATCTCAAAAACCCTCACTGCTGCAAATATATCTTTCCTATTGTTTGGTTTAGGCACTAAATGGACTTGGTAATTGCTGCTGTTTATTTCCTATTGGAGTAATTTTATTGTTTCTCTCAGCCATAAAGAATGATGCAACAAACAAAACCCTCAGGCTGTGCTTTTATCAGCAAACTTCCCTTTTCACTGTAGCTCGTTGCTAATCGTACATTTTCGTGATTTGTAATCTCGGGCAATTTGTTCCATTAAAAAAGATAAAAGGGAAACTTCTTTCTAAAGCCTCAATTGAAACAGTTTCTGCTGTTTTTTTTATGCTCTCACATCCATAGTCAGTCCACAAGACACTTCCTTCTCATTCTATCTGATAGGTGTTTTAGGGCTTATTCACTTGCAACCATTGCAGCCTATGGTAAAAAAAACGTGCATTCCCTGGTTGGTTGTTGGAGGTTGATAGCAGTCGTGAGGTGAACGTGGTCACAAACACGTATACAGTGACCTAGTTGCTTTGGTTGCTAGTGGTTTGCTAGCAGAGGGGGGTTGCAACTTACTAGTGTCCTTGTGGCTTTTACTTGGAAGGTGAAGATTCCAAGTATGAACATTACTTTTATTTTTACTGCACAAAAGGACAAGAGTGTGATGTTAAAGTAGTAAATGCATTCAGTACACACAGAAACAATCTCATTATCCTGCTAACATAACTTTAGCTCTTTGCTAGCATCTAGCATGCTAACACAAAGCTAACTAAAAACCACAGCCCTGGACTTCAACATGTAACAAAGGCAGGGATAAGTAGTGAGGCTTGTAGCCTCCATTTCTACCTGTTCAGGTTTTTAAAGTAGAATCACTGTTGTGATCACTTTGAAGTCTCTTTAGACTGGTTTTCTTCTTCATTTTGTGTTGTTGGCTTTGTGTAAACACTAGAAGAAAGTTTGTGTGTCCACATTAGGACAGGGATTCGTGTTGTGTTTGTGGGTTTGGGACTGTAGCCTTGTGTTTTTATTGTTAACTGGTAATTATAGGAAATGCGTTGCTGGCCATTTCTCTGGTAATTAAGTCATTACTTTTAAGAAAATTAATGAGTAATGTGTAACACATTTTTTTAGTAATATTTCCAGCACTGGAAAATGTGGGTCTCCAGGGGGTCGTAGACCTTAGGCCTTTTTGCTTTTAGTCTGTGCAGGGGACAATCAGCTACTGCCACTTGTTTTCGTATTTAACTACTGAAACTGCCAACAACTTGGGCAATAAAAGTACTCTTTTTTTTCCTTGCCTTGTCTTTATCTTTTTCTTTCTATAAATACCTTTATTTCACCAAACTATATTTTTCCCAATGTAGTTTTTCTGTATTTCACCCACTTTAAGTGTGAAATAATTGCTAGTTTGCAAAGTTCTGCTTTTAGAGTACCCCATTAAGGACTAGTTTTATCTCACGACAGTGCTACACTGCGGTTGCATTAGCAGCAAATTAATGACGTAATCCAGAAGGAATGTTTCCAAACAGGATATTTCAGTCGCTCCACTGTTGCCTGTTCATTATTTCCACAAGTTATAATTCAATGTTAAAAAAAAGAAGAGAGAAATTTACAGCAGGGCACTGCTAAGTAAACAACTTTGTGCTGAGGAGAGAAAGACAAGAGCAGTTACTCAAAGGTAGTGCTTTGGCCTGAAAATAACTCACACTAAACTTTGCATATTCACTCACACTTTTCAAAGGTTCACTCAACAATGGCAACAGGACAATTCACATGCTTATTTTGGTAAACAGTGCACCGATAATGACTGTGACTCTGACAATAGCTCGGAGCTATATCTTTCATAATTGCTGCTGTGTTACTTTCATCGCTATTTAATCTTTTTTTTATTAAAAGAAGCAGAGATTTAAAAAATTATAGCTTTGAGTTTATAAACTTCAATTCAAAGACTGCGTTACAAAAAGAAGTGTTGGTTGAATAGTTCAAATCGGTCCCCAAAAACACACGAGGCATATACAGTGTTGAATAAGACCTCTGAATTGATGTTTTAGAGGATGTATGTAATTCCATAGCTGAGGGACAATAATCACACCACAGAGTAATAAATATAGTTTAAAATTTCATCACGCACACGAAACACACATACCCATTACACACGGCCGCACATACACAACACATGCCAGCACCCACCATTTATATTCCACTTCTCTCTTAAACAACACGGCCGTTCATTAAAGAACTTCTAACCTCCTCGCGCAGAGATAAAGGGTAATTACATAGCTATCGTCAATTCAAACGTCTCTTATTTCACTGAGCGCAGGGACCATAGATAAGGCTGCTTAATTAACTTAAGTGCGTCTGCTCCATCACCTCTCACACAGGAACCCTCTCGCTGCTGATGGGAGTGCCGAAAAGGCTCGATTATACAGACGTATTCAATCATCTCTATTGTCACATTGGGTCAGTTTCACAGTTTCACAAGTTTAGAGTTCAGCTTGTTCACTGAATACTTCTCCCTGTCGTGTGGAATAGAGCGGGAGCAAAGAGTATGTGGAAATGGCATTCGGCGCTTAAGTGGAGTCAGCGGGGGAATTGCAAAAAAGTACCTTAAGTTAATACAGGAAATCTGATTTTTTTGAGGAAAAAAGACAGATTCTATCTTCTATGAGGATTTGTTTCTTACTTTTATCAGATCTGTGGACACTGAAATGTGATTTGAGCTGCCAGGTTTGACATACAGTAGCTTAAGCTGCATTAATGTTGCATAACTCAGTACTGATCACCCGAGGGATCAGGCAAGAAGCGCAGTCAGCTTCCCTGCAGTGACTGTGGTAGTCCTCAGTTTAAGAGCATTTCAGCCCACATTGGTTTGCTTCTACTAAAAGGTTTGCACTATTGTAGTTCCTTGTTTACTTGTGATTTCAGCACGAGTAAAATGATTTTGATTGTTGTTTGTTAACCCGCTTATTAAATTTTACCACCGTAACAAGGCTCAATTTCTTCCTTCAAACATTAAAGACTGCAAGGTCACAGTTGGTGATTTTGTTCCATTTCAACTTTAATAAACAGAAAGCAACTTGGCTCAGTCTTACTACAGATCAAAGTGTTGTGATTTAACCACCAGAGCTGGCAGACTTAAAAATGCAGAATACAAGACAGTGAGGCAGACTTCAAGGGATTTTTATGTGTATAAAAAAAAGCATAAAAAATGTGAAAACATGTTTCTCTGAAGGCAAAGGAAGCTGAGACTGATTAGACAGAGGCCAGTGGAGAGCGAGGAGCCAGGTAAGTTGTTGACTGATGCGGATCCGAAGAGTTGGCAGGTAGCGTACACAAGAGAACCAAAAGAGCAAGAGGAATCACAACAGGTACAAGAAAACATGAGTGGAGCTTTAACATTGCTTCCACTATGACTGCTGCGAGAATCTGGCTGAGTGAAAAACTCAGTATTTTAAATCCACACCAGCTGGATTTATTCTCCAGACGCCATCGATTCATACACTGACCAGCAAGCTGATTAGATACATGGGTCACCTGCTCATTAATGCGAATATCTACTCAGCCAATCACAGGGCAGTAGCCCAGTGCATTTAATCATATAAACGTGGTCAAGATGGCCTGCTGAAGTTAAACGTTTGCATTAGAATGGGGAAGAAATGTGATTTGAAGGAATCTGAATGTGGCAAAGTTTTTAGTGCCAGGCTGGCTGGTCAAAATATTTCAGAAACTGCTGATCTGCAAGGATTTTTTTTAACACAGCCGTCTCTAGAAAGATCACAAAATAGAGAACGTATCCAGCAAGTGGCCATAAATATGTCTTGTTGATGCCACAAGTTGGAGTAGAGTGGCTAGATTGCTTCAACCTGATAGGAAGACAATACGATAACTCATTTATACACATTCATGTGCATGTATGTGTTTTCAGTAATTCCTTTGTGAGCTCCACCTTAAAAAGATTTTTTGATCTCAGTGAGATTTCCTTAATAAATAAAGTCATAACTAGACTCCTACATTAGAATGTAAAGACAATATTAAATTTCCAGGGTAGTTTCTTGTCCTCTGTGATGTTGAGAAAGTGTTTTCAGTCCTGTAGGATTAGAGAGCAGGGATATAACCTCGGAAAGTTAGACATGCACATGACGAACGTTTCTTTCATTTGTCTTACCCTGTCACCTTCCAAACGTCCACCACAAATCAATGCAAGAATTCAACAGGCATTGTGGTTTTCATTGTAATTCAGGGTCAAAGCTTAGTTCAGTTAAACATGAGCCTCAAATCCAGGCTGGACACACCTGTTTCCTCCAAAGGAAGCAATGGACTTAGTGATAGATGAAGCCAGCCTAGCTCTTCGTCTCTGTTACCAAGTTAAATTAAGCTAACTGCCCGCAGTGAGATTAATTATTTTATCTTTTCATTTCACTATCAGAAAATAAATAAATAAGCGGTCATCTTTCAAAACTGCTTCAGCAACTGTTAGAATAAACTGAACGAATAACATCTTACACGCTTACCGGCTAAAAGAGGCCGTTAGTCAGAATGAAACAAAATGAAAAGAATCAACATGTGAGTCGAGGCCAAGGACATGCAAAAGTGGAAAAAGCACGAGACTATGCTAACAAAACACTTGATGAAAAAGGTACATAAAGTTATGAAGCTATTTTCAGAAAACAAAAATTGTGAAAAAAGCAATAACAACATCGGAGAGAAATGGAACAAAAAGAAAAATCCAGTTTGTAGCGGCTCCTCATGTTTACTATAAAAAGAAGTGAAAATGTCATTTTGTCTCTTCACAGAAGCAATCAAAAAGTCCATAATGAGTTAGTCTGGGTGTTTCGCAAAGTGTTTTTATTATGTCCTCGAGTATTATACTAATGCAGACAAGATAATAAAAAACAAACAAACCACTGCTTACCTAACTAGTCAATTGACTGTTCACATGAAGGTCAAAAACATGCTATCTCAAACTAAGGGATAAAGGAATAAAGGACCTTCATACAAACTGGGAAACTATTGCTAAACACATCATGGATTTAAAATGTTTCTTAAACAGCTCCTGTTACTTGTAAATTGCTACAAGGGCCATGTAATTGTCCAAAATGTCTTGGTACACTGAAGCATTAAGAGATCCTTTAGTTCCCAACTTTATAGTTGGGATAATGCAGTCAGACAAGTACTGCCGAACCCAGACTTGTTCATCGGATTGCCAGACAGAGAAGGGTGATTTGTCAATCCAGAGAACACGGCTCCAATGCTCTAGTGTCCAGTTTGGTACCGGGCCTCGAGAGTTAAGGCTCGGGTGTGAAATTTATGGTTTTTATGTTTGTTTGTTTTTTATTGTTTTCATCGTTAACTCGGTTTCACTGGGTCTTTTCCTGTGTGTTACGAATAAATCTTCTTTCTTTTGGTATCGGTACTGGTTTTATTTTGTTGTATTTATCCACGAGACCTTAAAGGCCAGTCCGTGAAAATATTGTCGGACATAAACTGGTCCGTGGTGCAAAAAAGGTTGGGGACCGCTGCTTTACACCACTGCATCAGGCACTTTGCTTTGGACTTGGTGATGTGAGGTTTGGATGCAGCTACTCAGCCATGGAAACTCATTCCATGAAGCTCTCTACACACTGTTCTTGGGTTAATCTGAAGGCCATGTGAAGTTTGGAGGTCTGTAGCAATGAAGTCTGTAGAAAGTTGGTGTCCTCTGCGCATTATACAGCTCAGCATTCGCTGATCTCGCTTTGTGATTTTACGTGGCCTACCACTTTGTTGTACGGTGCTGTCATTCCCAATCACTTCCACTTTGTTATAATACCGCTTACAGATGACTGTGGAATATTTAGGAGCGAGAAAATTTCATGACTGAACTTGTACAGGTGGCATCCTATCACACCCTGCTGGAATTTACTGAGCTCCTGAGAGCGAGCCATTGGTTCACACATTTTTATAGAAGCAGTCTGCATGCCTAGGTACTTGATTTTATACACCTCTGGTCATGGAAGTTATTGGAACACCTGAATTCGGTGATTTGGATGTGTAAGTGAATACTTTTGGACTGCAAGAGCTGCGAGAATCACTCAGAGTGCCAGATTGCAGATCTTGGAATGAGCGAGCCAGAGCAAGGTGCAGTGCAACACGAAGACAATCTAGACATCCATGTGTGCGCTGTTACTGCTGTGCACAGGGTTTTCATCTCTTAGTAAATTTCCCAGAAAAACATCACATCAATCCCAGCGATTCAGTTTCATGTGCCTGAAGTAATGATGTGGCCATGGGAGTAAAAAACAAAAAGCAGAGACGCCATTTGATAATAGTCTTTCCCTAATTAAGTTTCTCAGTCATGTGAAGCACGCCCTGGTTTTCTTTAGTGAATCAAATTTTGAATCTTTTCTAACAATTCCCTTTGTGTTAACAGTCCCTTTGTATTCTTTTAATTTTACATCGTTCTGTCTGCACTTTTAAGGAACAAGCGGGACGGCAGATGCCCTCGCTCGGTTTCATTCATTCTGATTCAACTCGTCTTTTCTCCTCCCTGCTGTCACCCCATTTCTTAGCATCTTAATATGCACCTTCTGTCCTTCCATTATTCATCGCGCATATCACCGGTCCCACTCAAGCTCTGCCTCCTGCCTTTCTCATTTCCTCGTCCCTCCTTCGCTTGTTACCTTTCTCGATTCAGAAGAAATAACCGCAGCTCTCGTCCCGTATTCGCCGCACCTTCCCTCCATCGCGTTGTTTACCTGCCCTCCCACTTTAACTTTTTTTCCCTCCTTTAATCCCCCTTTCATCTTTTTCTCAACACACCATGCACCTGCCTCCGCCCTTCAGCCGTTCTGCCTTCTGTTTTCCGCCCCCTTATTTCCGTCTCATACTTAATCTTCACTCAGCCTTTCCCCTGTCTCCACATCCGACCCTCTATCTCTTCCCTACCAGCATTCTTCTTCTCATCCTCCCACACTCAACCATCCATTAGAAACTGTGTGTGTGTGTGTTTCTCTTTGTTTTCACATGTGCAAATTTGTGTGTCTGTGTGTGTGTGCTTTCTCTCCAGGGCAAGATGTTCATTACGGTGCGGAGGTTAGAATGATGACGGTGGTAATAAAGATAAAAAGTCGTCAGAAAGATACTGATCAAACATCTCTCAGAGGCAGCGTGTGTGCATGCATGTGCGGTACGAATATGTGCTTATATACACTATGCGTGTGTGTGTCCTCTGTGCCATGTTGCTTAAGGCCGCATATCCCCCCCCCGAAAGGACACGTTTTAGAGCGGCCTCGTTTTAAGGTCCCTCAAAATTTACAGAACAGAGGAGTTTGCGATTTTTGTTTAGTGAGCACTGCTGTTAATTGGAGTTGCTCCAGGCTGCCCTCAGGCTATTGGGAAGTGTGTATGAACGTGTAACTGCGTGTTTGCCTCCATATGTGTGTATTTCAGCGTAGTTGATACTAGGACACGAGACATAAGGTTTATAATCCTCCACAGGGGGGGCAGAGGAGGGGGAAATCAGCAGCGCCACTGCCACCACTGCTTACAAGCAAAAATGATGGCAATGTTGGGACGCTTTCAGGAGTGGACATTAAATTAGGTTGCAGGAATAAAGCACAAAATAAAAACACAAAAAGAGCAGGGTGAAACAACATGAACAGCAGTGAGCAAAAGAAGCAGACAAAATGATGGCTTGAACTCATGCCAGGTGATGAATAATTTGTATGCATTGTTGCTTTGTTGCTTGATGACAGTTTTGGGTTTTTTTTGTCTGTGTGTGTGTGTGTGTGTGTGTGTGTGTGTGTGTGTGTGTGTGTGTGTGTGTGTGTGTGTGTGTGTGTGTGTGTGTGTGTGTGTGTTAATAATTATTGCTTGCCATCAGCAGGCAGATTCACAAAGGAGCCGAGCTAGGTCTTATAATTCTGCGGAAGAAAATTCCTCAAAATTTAGTTGTACACTCAACATCACCAGCCACTTTGTTAGGTACTAGTTAATGCAACCTTCTGGTCAGGCAGTCTAGAGTATGGATCTGTGTATTTGGGCATCATTATGAAGACAACCTGCTGAATATTAAGCAAAGAAGGTGGGCTGGGATGAAGGGTGAGTGAAGTGAATTTGAAGAAAATTCCAATGTCAGCAAGCCGAGAATATACTAAGATACAAACCTCAGCCCGCCACCTCTCACCATGAGCAATTATAGACTGAGACTCAGGCTCCTTCCCCACCAGAGAGGTGATATTCCATGTCCGGGAATAGGTCCGCAAAGTTCTCCGCCCTTGGCTCCCACCTGGCACATATTGAACCCAACCCCTACAGTGCCTCCTGTGGTTGGTGGGCTTACAGGAGGGGAGGGTGGGCTCATGTTCTTTTTTTGGCTAGTGCCAAGCCAGGCCCCATAGGCCCCACGGACTATGCCCTTGGGCATCCTCCCCAGGCCTGGCACCAGTGCGGGGCTCCATTAACCCTATCCCAGGCAGGGTGAACAGTTTGTCTAGGTCTTTCTCTCATAGGGATCTTTTGAGTGAGTGGTAGTTCTCTGAGTAAAAATGATTTGTTGATGCCAGAGATCAGAGGAGAATGGCCAGGCTGCTTTGAGCTGAGAGGAACGTAACTCAAATAACCGCTCTTTAAAATCAAAGTATCCAGAAGAGCTTCTCTGAACACACAACACATTAAACCTTAAAGCTGATGGACTGCAGAGCTGCAGAAAAGCACACCAGCTCTGCTGCTTAAAATTCACACTGGCTCACTAAAACTGGAAAATAGAAGATTGGAAATATATTGTCAGTCTCAGTTTCTGCTGTGCCATTTGACTGGTATAAAGCATGGATCCATCCTGCCTTGCTTTGGAGGATGGTGGGATATATTTTTTTTGGTACACATTAGTACCAATTGAAAAACACCACCACAGCCTACCTGAGCATTGTTACGCCGGCTCTTCATGACCACAGTGTACCTATGTTCTGATGGTTTCTTCTGGGAGGATAATACATATGTCACAAAGTTCAATAATCTCAAGTTGGTTTCACGTCACTCAGACTCAAGCATGACAGTGAGTCCTCTATACTCAGATGGCTTCCACAGTCACCAGATCTCAATCCAATAAAGTGCCTTTGGGATGTGCTGGAACATGAGATTGACATCACGGATGTGCATTGATGCTATCATGTCAACATGGACCAAGGTCTTTGATTAATGTTTTCAGCAGCTTATAAATTTATGCCATCAAGAAAACGAGGTCCAACATGTTACTAGAAAGGTGTAGCTAATAAAAATACCTCTTAGGAATGTGTGTTTTTATAAGATTACTTTGGTTTAGTCAGTATTAATATAAAGGTTATTGAAGAAGGATTTTTACTTAAAGAGATGATCACTCAAAAACAGCAACAAGCTAACAGTTCATTTCTTGTATTCTACAGGGTGGGCCATTTATATGGATACAACATAATAATAATGGGAATGGTTGGTGATATCAAAGTCCTGTTTGTTATCACCATTTAGAAGTCAGCCATCTTGGATACAACTTTTGTTCTTTCAATAGGTTTCAACGTAACTTTATTCTTTCATGAGTTAGTTACAAGTTTCTCTTTGTTCACAGCGGATTGAAATTGTGTTGATATCTGGGGAACGCAGTAACCGGGTCATTGCAGATTTCAATGCAAGACACCCTACGAGACCACCCATCTCCCATGCTACAGTTAGCAAACTGCTTGCTACATTTCGTGAAACTGGTTCAGTGTTGGATTTGCCAAAATGTGGATGCAAGAAAACTGTCACTAATGAAGAAACATCAGTGGCTGTCCTAGCTTCATTCAGCAAGAGCCCACAGCGTAGCACTCGCTGGAGAGTGGCATTAATCGAACATCCCTTCGGTGGATATTTGCTACTCACAAATGGCTCCCTTACAAACTCCAGCTACTGCAGCATCTCAACGAGGATGACCCAGATCAGCGCACAGAATTTGCAGAATGGACAAAACAAAAATTGGAACAGGACCCTCAGTTCACGCAGAAGATTTAGTTCAGTGATGAGGCAAACTTTTATGTGAATGGTGAAGTTAACAAACAAAACCACCGCTGTAAGAGCCAATTAAAGGTTAATTTTATTGGTACTGGTAAAATGATTAGAGGAGAAATATATATGTTTGATGTTAAGAATATAATTCTAGTTGATTTTAAAATACTGTTTGTTAAATGTATAGAATAGAGAAGTGCAACATTCTAAAGCGCTTTTTAGTATTTTGAGCTTCCGGCGCACTGTAGTTACGTAGTTGAGGAGTTGGATAAGCTGGAAGCGACACAGTTTTTTGACCGAGTCTTGCCATGTAAACTAAAAGTGTCAATAAACATATTGTTTGCAAGAAGGATACTTGGACTTGCTCGCGTTTCAATGCATGTTGCCGGACTGACTCCTAACGGCGGTACAGAAGAGTGAAATAGGGACGGAGTGCCGCCGCTACATAAGTCAAAAAACTAGCTTCACCGACATGTGGAGGATCGGCTGCACGGCGCTCGGACGGAAGGGAGCAGCCTAACGGAAAGTAAGAGGCACTGCTTAAGGATGCTGGCACCAAACCGGATAATTCTTTGGATTATTCTGTAGAAGAAGGTAACAAACTCTCTTATTACTTCGTGCAGTAAGAAGAAAAAGACGTTTTTCGGAGGCTTGTTAAGTCTGGTGGAAAACGAAAGTGAAACTTAACTGCGTGCTATCGTCAAACCCGATCTCTTTTTTCTTTCTTTGTCTGTGGGACTGCATGTTGTAAAACAAGATTTGATGCGGTCTATGCGGAGTTTTTGGCATGTTATGAAGATGGTTTACACTATGTCTACTAAAGATTCTAAGTAGAAGACAAATAGTGCATGCAACTTGAGCCAATAAACCCCTGCAACTTATAAGATGGCGGAGGAAAGAGAGGTGGGAAGAACATGCAAGTTAACAGAGAAAGCTTTGGAAGAAAAATTACACAGATGGATTGCCTTAAGAAGACGAACATTAGGAACAATCACAGGCAAAATAAAGGAGATAAAGATAATGATGAGTGATGCTCAGAACCTTCAAAATGTGAATGAAGTAATGGAAAGTGACTTTGCATTGGCTCTGAATGAGTTTCACGGTCACAATAACCAGGTTAAGAGCCTTTTGTCTGAAGAAGAAAAAATATTTGACCAGGACAATTGGTTTGAGCCCAAAATGACATCCATAAGAGAGTTTATGCAAACAACAAAGAAGTGGATCGCAGAGGATCATAAGCAT
Source organism: Rhamphochromis longiceps (assembly GCF_057381845.1). Classification (NCBI taxonomy): domain Eukaryota; kingdom Metazoa; phylum Chordata; class Actinopteri; order Cichliformes; family Cichlidae; genus Rhamphochromis; species Rhamphochromis longiceps. The sequence continues at coordinate 16,928,827 of NC_140562.1, forward strand.
ATGATTCCAAATGAAGCTGATCAGCAGGAGCACATTACAGATGACTTGGAAGAAGCTGTTAACCCAGATGACAGCGCATCACAGGTTGGAGCTAGAAAGGATGCACTTCACAGCTCGCGTGGGTCTCAAGTCAGCCGAGCATCTACAACATCTAGAGTTTCCTCCACTCGTGCTAAACAGGAGGCAGAACACGCAGCCTTGCTGGAACGAGCCGCAGCATTGAAGAAAAGGCAAGAACTTGAGTTGGAGTTGGCCAGGATTAGGCAACATCTTGAGCTGGAAACAGCAAGAGTCAAAGCGGAAAAGGAAGAGTTAGAGTTGGAGACTGCATTGGCGGAAAGTCAAGCAAAATTAAAGGTGCTCAAAGAATATGAAAGATCTGAAGATGGTCTGAGCAGTTATGTGTCAATACAAAGATCGCAAGGTCGAGGAGTTAAAAAGGAAAGAGTTGGCATAATGCTCCCACAACAAGCTGATGTGAGTAGTCACACTAATTCACAAGTGCAAAACTCACAGGTACCACTACTGTCTCATTCAGTCTCCACTCATGGGCTTAATGCTCACGTTGACAGAAGTGATGATCTATTGTCAGTCATGCAGAAACAGAATGTAATCACTGAGTTACTTGTGAAACAGCAGCAGTTGGCTCAGTTGCCATCAAAGGACATTCCTGTTTTTAAAGGTGATGCACTACAGTATAAGGCCTTCATAAGAGCCTTCGAACATGCAATAGAGCAAAAGACTGATAACGATCAAGATAAGCTGTATTTTTTGGAACAGTTCACTGCTGGCGAATCACAGGAGCTAATTCGCAGTTGTGTACACATGACTCCTAGCAAAGGTTACCGTGAGGCCAGACGGTTGCTACATAAGCACTATGGAGATGAGCTAAGGATCGCAAGCGCATTCATTGAGAAAGCACTCAAATGGCCGCAAGTGAAAAATGACGATGCAAAGGCATTAAATGGCCGGGGTACTGTCAAAAGATATGGTGTCATGTTTACCTGCCTCACTCTCAGAGCTGTGCATATTGAAGTTGCAGACAGTCTTGACACAGACTCCTGTATCAACGCGATTCGACGTTTCATCTGCAGAAGAGGTCAAGTTAAACAAGGAGTTACTGCAGGGACCGGATCTGACTAACACACTGGTGGGTGTTCTTTTAAGATTCCGTGAAGAGCCAGTAGCGCTGATGGCAGACATTGAATCAATGTTTTACCAAGTCAACGTACCAGAAAGAGATGCTGATCTTCTTCGTTTTCTCTGGTGGCCAGATGGCAAGCTGGATGAGCCCATGAAGGAATATAGGATGATGGTGCACCTCTTTGGAGCTACTTCCTCACCAAGTGTCGCCTTATATGCGCTAAGAAGAACGGCAGAAGATCACAAGGAAGAAGCATCTCCAGAAGCTGTTCAGGCAGTCCTGTGCAACTTCTACGTAGATGACTGTCTTAAAAGTGTAGCTACAGAAGAGGCTGCAGTGAAATTAGTCAGTGATCTTTGTGCTCTGTGGAGGGTTTACATTAACAAAATGGACAAGTAACAGTAGGAAAGTGTTGATGTCAATTCCTGAAGAACACAGAGCCAACGAGGTGAAAGATCTGGATCTTAGGCATGACACTTTGCCAGTTGAGAGAACTCTACGGGTACAGTGGAACACAGAAACAGATAACTTCACTTACACTATAAGGTTGCAAGACAAGCCAATGACACGAAGAGGCATTTTGTCAGTCATTAATTCAATTTATGACCCTCTTGGCTTTCTAGCACCAGTCATCTTGCCTGCAAAGCTTTTGTTGAAAGATCTCTGTAAAGAGCAGCATGGTTGGGACAAAGAGATCAATGAAAAGCATGCAAAAATTTGGAAAAAATGGAAAGAAGACATTGTACTCCTCTCCAACTTCCATGTGAGTAGATGCCTAAAGCCTACAGGTTTCGGATGCACTGTTGTTGCGCAGTTGCACCATTTTTCCGATGCTTCAGATTACGCATATGGAACTGTCTCTTACCTGTTGATGGAAAATAGACAAGGCAAGAGACATTGTGCCTTTCTCATTGGGAAATCCAGAGTTTCTCCGCTCAAGCAAGTCACAATTCCTAGGCTTGAGCTGACTGCAGCAGTGATTTCAGTGAGGATGGACAGATTACTGCGACAAGAACTTCAAGTTCCTCTGCAACAATCAGTCTTTTGGACGGACAGCACAACTGTGCTTAGATACATTGATAGCGAAACATCTCGCTTCAAAACATTTGTTGCAAATAGAGTTTCACTGATTCGAGAAGCAACCAAGCCATCGCAATGGAAGTATGTGACATCGGCAGAAAATCCTGCAGATCAAGCAAGCAGAGGCTTAAAGGCAAAAGATCTGTTGGAAGGAGGTTCATGGATTCACGGGCCGAACTATCTTCTAGATGAAAACGAATGGCCAGAACAGCCAGTGAGAAAGAAGGAAAACCTTCAAAATGATCCAGAAGTCAAGACTTCAGCAACGGTTAATATACTGACAGTTGAGGAAGGCATGGAACCAATGAAACGTGTGATAGACTACTATTCGGACTGGAATAAACTGAAAAGAGCAGTAGCCTGGATAGTGAAGCTAAGGAAGGTGCTGTGGATGTTAAAAGAAGAAAGAAAACAGTACTCAAAAATAGTCCAGAAAAACGAAAATGATCCTGAAAAGCAAAAGTTAAAGTTGCAAGGGCACATGAGGACATTTAAATCTGCAATGGGAAAGAAAGCGCTTGCTTTGGAGGATCTTGAGGCTGCCGAATCAGTAATTGTTCGTTTCAGCCAGAAACAACATCATGGAGAGGAGATCAAAATCCTACAGGAGGGAGGACAGCTCAGTTGTAGCAGCCAGCTGTTCAAATTAGACCCAGTTCTTCGAGATGGGATGCTGAGAGTTGGCGGCAGACTCCATAAATCAGGCTTGCCAGAAAATGCTAAGCAACCAGCAATTCTTTCTAAACACAGCAAAATCTCTGAAATCATTTTGAGAGACATCCATCAACGAACTGGTCACTGTGGTCGCAATTATGTGCTGGCGCAATTGCGATGCAGATATTGGATTCCTCAAGCCAATTCGGCAATTAGAAAGATAATCAACAAATGTCAAACTTGCCGTAGGATTTCTGGAAGGGTTGGTGAGCAGAAGATGGCAGACTTACCTGAAGACCGTCTTCTACCAGACAAACCTCCGTTTACAAACACTGGTGTCGACTACTTTGGCCCATTTGATGTCAAGCGGGGCCGGGGTACTGTCAAAAGATATGGTGTCATGTTTACCTGCCTCACTCTCAGAGCTGTGCATATTGAAGTTGCAGACAGTCTTGACACAGACTCCTGTATCAACGCGATTCGACGTTTCATCTGCAGAAGAGGTCAAGTTACCATCATGAGGTCAGATAACGGCACAAACTTTGTGGCAGCGGAAAGGGAGTTGAGGGAAGCCATTCAAAGACTGGATAATGACAAAATAGAAAGAGTCCTACAACCAAAAGGTATAAAGTGGATTTTTAACAGCCCGGCTGCTTCACATCAAGGTGGAGTTTGGGAGAGACAAATTCGAACAGTGCGTCGAATTCTCAGCGCTCTCTTGAAGGAACAAGTGCCAAATGAAGATTGTCTTCATACAATAATGTGTGAGATTGAAAGCATCATTAATGGCAGACCTCTCACAAGCGTCTCAGAAGACATAAATGACGTTGAAGCTTTAACGCCGAGCCATCTGTTGCTGCTTAAGTCACAGCCCCTCATGCCTCCAGGTGTCTTCAACAAAAATGATGCATACACCAGAAAAAGATGGAGACAGGTTCAATATCTAGCAGATTTGTTTTGGACCAGATGGACTCGTGAATATCTTCCACTTCTGCAAGAGCGCCAGAAGTGGCTGAAACTAAGAAGAAACTTCGTGGTCGGAGATCTTGTGCTGCTGGTGGACAGTTCTTCTCCACGCAACTCCTGGCTCATGGGGAGAGTGGTTGAGACGTTGCCAGACTCAAGTGGAACAGTCCGAAGATTGAAAGTAAAAACTAAAATCAACATCCTGGAAAGACCTGTTAACAAGTTGTGTCTTCTGGAGGAGGCTTCATCTGAGCGATGAAGAGAAAGAATGTTTGTTCATGGACATTACAATTAGGTTGGCTCTTAATGATTAATGTGTAAGTTAGTAATTGTTTAGTTCTCTCGCCTAACCAATTAGGGGCCGGATGATGTAAGAGCCAATTAAAGGTTAATTTTATTGGTACTGGTAAAATGATTAGAGGAGAAATATATATGTTTGATGTTAAGAATATAATTCTAGTTGATTTTAAAATACTGTTTGTTAAATGTATAGAATAGAGAAGTGCAACATTCTAAAGCGCTTTTTAGTATTTTGAGCTTCCGGCGCACTGTAGTTACGTAGTTGAGGAGTTGGATAAGCTGGAAGCGACACAGTTTTTTGACCGAGTCTTGCCATGTAAACTAAAAGTGTCAATAAACATATTGTTTGCAAGAAGGATACTTGGACTTGCTCGCGTTTCAATGCATGTTGCCGGACTGACTCCTAACGGCGGTACAGAAGAGTGAAATAGGGACGGAGTGCCGCCGCTACAACCGCTATTGGTCTGACACTTACCCACATTGGATGGATCCCTCCAAGACTGTTGGAACAACAAAAGTGATGGTTTGGTGTGGTATATGGGGTACAACGATAGCGGGTCCATTCTTCATCAATGGAAACCTCAAGGCCACTGGATATTTGAAATTGCTACATGATGATGTGTTTCCCTCTTTATGCACTGAAGCTGGCACATTCTGACTATTCTTCCCATCACATGCAAGGACACCTGGATTGGCTGGAGGACTGTTTACTTAGCCTGATAGGCCGAAGGACACTGTCTCAGCTGAACTATGGACACGCACACACATACACTTACACTGATAGGCACTCACTCATCCCCCCTCCCTTTCCAACGCCTTCGATGCTTGTTTCCTGCGAGGGAACACGGCGGGTCTGTGTGCCGCGCTGGAATGGTAGCGCTGTGCAGGGCGGCTGCTGTGTTCGCTTCGGATTACTCCTCACCCCCCACCCACCCCTGTAGCTTGTCATGTCTTCATAATGTTGTGCTGTGGACATTTATGTGCTCTTTGTGCAGAGGAGTTTTTTTTGTTTCCTGTTGTCATGCTGACCTACCATGGAAGCACAGCATGAGTAGGGGTCTCTTTTTTTCCTCTTGTACTTTCCCCACTGTAGTGTACATTTCAATGTTTTTTTCTCTGATTCTACCAATCTCCGACCTGTATCCCCATGTAATAAGTTTGATGTGTCACATGGCCCTCTTCCTATTGACAAAACACAAGTTGCATCCAAGATGGCCGACTTCTAAATGGCCACCATGGTCACCACCCATCTTGAGGGTTTTACCCCCTCACATATACTAATGTGCCACAAACAGGACTTTAATATCACCAACCATTCCCATGTTATTATGGTGTATCCATATAAATGGCCCACCCTGTAGTTCATTTGTGTGCATCATTGTGTTGCTTTTCTGCATCAGTCTATAGACAAATAGAAAAACAGAGTGGAATACATGGCAGCAGGTATCCTGTTTTGCTTTAAAAAATTTATTCTCTCATAAATGAACTTTTCTCATTGATTATGTTCCCCCCTGTGTCAAAACACATACAGGTACGAGTTCATTTTGTTTTGTTTTTGAGTCTTTTGTTTTGGGAGGTACTGCAGCCTAACCTCTTTAAATTTGCACGTAGCACCCAGGTGTCACTTTATTATTAACTAATAAACCCAGACTTCATATCTTATAGCATGTTTTGAGAAACTTTGAGGTCATTTTCTGGACTTTGTGCATTTTTTAAACATGCCACACACAAAAAGTGTCATTTCTGGAGTTTGTTGGGGCCCTAGGCCTGCCGTTCATCAACAGCAGTAATCTGACACCAACCACACCAGTCATAAAATAGGAGGTAAAACATTACTCCAGAAATGGCAGAGATCATGTTTATTTCAATACCAATACCCAAGACCAAGTAGAGCCAGGTTGTGGAACATTAACACACTAACTACTAGCATCTACATTCTTTCAGCCTGCTCGCTACGCTAACAAGTCAACTGATGATGTCATGAATCTTCACTTGATTTGAAATGTAACTGTTAAATATCAAAATGAATAAATTAATGTGATGCTGCTGGACTTTACATTAATTAGCCACACTTATGACTAGACTGGCCATATTTACCGTAGTAATTTAACATTAGATTCAATCACTATTATCTGCTCCACTTACCACGCTGGCTTTTTTTTCTCCACTTCTACTTTTTTTCAAATTTTCTTTTTCACTCCTAGAAGGATAACTCCTCTTCATTTTCACTGCTTTTGTTTGCTTTTGTTGTTGTTATTAGGTTTCTTTGAATCATGCACACCATGCAGCAGGAGTGTGTCAGATGGGGCACACTTACCGGGGGTTTATACCTCTGTGTTAAAGCTACGCCTTAGCTTAATTGCACCTTAGAACACACATGCATCAACACTACAATGAGCGGGTGGAGGGAGGTTTGGAGTCTTCTCTCACCCCCGTTCTCTGCGGCCTTCTAGAGCGGGGGGGCTAAGAGGAGTTGGCCGTCCGACTGCGGTCTGGAGTGTGGGGCCTCCCTGCTGCTGCAGAGTCGGGGCGGTCTGCCTCTCCCCACCGCAGGGAAAAGGGTAACACCACCTGGGTCTGGGTGCGGTTCCCCCCTCCAGGGGCAAGGGTACCTAGACCCGGTTCGTAGAGTACGCTTGGGGAGTGTGATCGTGTGTACAGCGTCTCTTTATGTCTGTCTCCACGTTGGTTGAGTGTGGAGTAAGTGCATATGAGAGCATGAGGGTGGGAATGGATGTTTGTGTCTGTGTGTGCCTGTATGTCTGTGTCTATATGTCAGGTTGGGTGTCAGACGCCACCTCTCTGGGGACATCTTAGGCCCTCCAAGGTTTGGAGGCCTATCTCCACCCACCACCACTTCCCCTGCCAGTGGCGGACTCCCTCAGGTGTCGGTGTGTTTGTGGTTCTTTGTGTCTGGGGGTGGGCGTCCGGGTACACACCGGCTCACTCCTTGGCGGCCGCTTATCGGGGCCTGGAGCCTGGGGCTCGCTCGGGCCACTTCGGAGGTGGGGTGCCCCCGGCCTCTCGGCCTGGGGCTCGGTCACTCAGGCACAGCTGGCTGCTGGCGGAGCTCACGGGCGCGTCACTGCAACTCCCCCTGGCTTCTGCTCCGCGGCTGCTGAGTGAGCCCTCATCTGGGACTCTCCTCAGCTCTTACTGGGACAGTGGCGCGGCTGCCCCTCTGTTGGTCTTCCTTGGTCTCTTGTGTTCTGGGGGCCTCTGGATGTCTGGAGTTTTGATCTCCTCCATACCTGCTCCATACCCTGGAGGACGGGGCTGTGGCTCCCCACACTCCCTAGCAGATCGTTACATGGAGAAACCTTTGGAATGCAAGCATGCTGATCCACACAGGTATGCACACAGGTGTACACACGGGTATTCACAGACGCGGACTACAGCTTTCTTGGCTGCTGCCTCAAAGCACATTGTGCGCTGTCTATCTTGCGTGCTGCACAATATCGTTTATTATTTAGTATCTACTGATATCTACTGCTAGCTAGTTTATTGTGATGGTGCCGTTTTTTTAATTATGTTGCTCTTTGTTGTTTGCTTTCTCTTCTGTTTTTTTTCTCCATACAGGTGACCCAGGTGTTTTGTTTTGTTTTTTTTGGGTTTTTTTTTCTTTCTTCCCCCCTTTCTCACCGTCTCTTCTCCCCTTTGGTTTTCTTTCTCTCCCTCTCTTTCTTTCATTCTTTCTCCCTGTCCTATCCCCCAGTCATGTCTGTCCCGTTTGTAGCAACTGAAAATAAAATTAATTCATAATTATAATAAAGGTCAATCAAATGGACCAATATGGCAAGGCCATGATGATCCACTTGGTAAAATAAATCCGCTTGGCATCTTTCTTGGCCTTAAGACAACAATTCTGATGGCTAAAGATCCAAACGGGACAAAAAAAAAAAAAAAAGCTACGCCTTAGCTACGACATAACCTGCCTGCTGGAACCTCCCTGGAAATGTAACTACACATTGTGTTGAAGCCTTTGGCTGATTTTGACTTCTGCTGTGAATCTTTGCATAACCTACTTAACCGGTTGACATTGTTGCTGACATTTATGCTTGTGCTGGTGCATAGTGTGTTTACCATGTGGTTGTGCCCTAGTGTTTTATATGCAGTGTCAGCCAATAGAAAACAAATAAAATGCTCTGACTTTGTTTGGTCTTGGGGGCCTGCACTTTGTTGTGGCCAGTTTTTAGGCATTGAGTCTTTCTATTTCCTGTGTGTTCCTTCACATCCATTCTGATAGTTTTAGTAATCCCCCTTCACTAATTTGAGGAGACTTGTGTGCAATGTTCCCTCTAAGCTGCGCGCGTGCGCAATTGCGCACTGCTGGCACGGTCTCTGCGTACAGAAAATCTGCGTTGCACACAAAAAAAAAAATCTAACCTGAATTGAAATTAAAATTAAAACTTTAACAATTCTGTTTTGCAGTGTTAGTCAGTGAGTGACTGGCTGCTCCCGTATGGGATTTGAACGATGCCACCTTATCCCATAGTCAGGCCAAAAATGCGATTCACATTCGTATATACGCAGCTAATCAACGTCGCTGACAGGCTATGACCGCCTGTGAGCAAAAACAAAACCAAAAAAACCCCACCCTTTCCTATTGGTCGAAAATGTACCATGCCGACCAATCAAAAAATGATATGGCAACATGGCATTGGGAGTAAGTTTTAGGAGTGACGGTGTTGTTTTGAGATGTGAGACATTTACAACGTTTAGCGCAAATCTTGTGTAGTTAGCATGTAGTGTAGTCAATAGTTTTGTTGTGTGTGTCAGAACAATGAGGCGACTGCTGAATGTTACAGGTGTTACAGCAGTGATACATCTCCTGCTGTCAGGCCTGCAGGTATCAGGCTGTTGTTCTCCTTTATCTCATAGTGGACAGAAATTGTTTTTTGGAGTGGCACAAATAATTTGTGTGGCATCAGATTTGATGCAGAACAGCTGATTGTTCTGTAAATAGTTTGAAATGTTTATTTTAAAAAACGCCTTGGCTTCATTTTTAGGTAAACTGCTGCAACAAACATTGTTGTTTGCAAAACTCAGTTACTTTTTTTGAAGAAGTAACTATATAATTAATTGCCCAACATTGGTCATTATATACTGTATTTTGCAGACAGAGAGTTACAGGACAGTCCACAGGCTCATACTCATAATACAAGTCAGAGCTTTATAAAAAAAAAAATATTTTTTTTTTTACTTCCAATAGTGTTAACATCCTACACAGGTCATGAACAAGATTTTTTTTTTTAAATTTTCATTGTAAGTGGGCTGAAACACTTAATTAAAAGTAGTCTAACATAAATGCTGTAATTGGATTATTTTAATAAACCATGTAACTTGGATGGATTCGATGCTGTCACACGTCTGCTGTTGCTCACAGTGGTCCAAGGGACCACTCAGGTAGTTTGTGTGTTCGCTCAGACACACAAAAAATTAGAGGGAACATTGCTTGTGAGTACTAATGATATGTTATTGTTATTTCTTATATTGAGATGATGATTGTTATTCTGTCACTTATAAATTCTGTCACTGATATCCCCATGCTGGTCTTGTTCGTACTCCATTGTATTGGTCCAGGATCAACTAATAAAAAAACAACATTAGTAACTTAAATTTGGCAAACAGCTGATAATATATTTTGTTATATTTTATAATTTAATAAATAAAATGCTTGAATTGCTAACCTTTTTTTTTTTAAGAAGACCATTTTAGATAAACAAGAGCATTTCTTCTTTTTCCCCCACTTTGCAAAACTATGACATCACAGCAACATGATTGGTCAGTTGTAATATAGATCATGGGCCAACATTATTATGATCACACAGGAAAAAACCATATCTGGGATATCAGACCTGAATTTAAACACTGGGCCAAAAAGTAGCCAGAAACACAGAGGAGGAGTGGATGGTGTTGCACGAGTCAGTCGCAATAGTTTTGAGCACAATGAGTAGTTACATTTATAGCTACTGCATAAAGCCACATATCGTTTCGCCTGTTAAGTACTGTAGATTCCTCCTGTGCCTTTTTGCCAACTTTTACTGCACTTTTTAATTTATCAATGAGAGACTAACAATCATTGTCTCCATATAAGGACTCACGTATGCCACCAAATTCCTAGAGGGAGGCTGCTGAAACTATCTGACTGGATGTGAGGATACATGCAAAGAAGCGGAAAAACCTGAGGAGGAAATATGTTTGCCTATGAGAAAATAAAAGTAAAACACAAAAACACAACAAAGTGGAAACCCAGGAGTGGAATAACCCCAGCATTTTAATAGTTTCTATCATTGCATGAATTAGGGCTGCTCAATTAATCGAATTTTAATCACGATTACGATCTGGGCTTTCAACGATCATTAAAAATGACTGAGCCGATTATTAGCCCCTCCCTCATTTATCCGCGACACCTTAAAGGCCGGTCCGTGAAAATATTGTCGGGCATAAACCGGCCCGTGGCGCAAAAAAGGTTGGAGACCGCTGATTAAGAGGACCCGAGGGAAGCTCGGAAAGCTAAGCAGAAGTTATTTGGAGAGTGACTGCCGTTGGTTGAAAAGAGAGTTTAAAAAAAAAAACTTCAGTGGTGTTGCACACCATTTTATATTATTTTTTTAAAGTCATTGTTAACCCTTTAAAGCCGGTCAGAGCTCCGTTTTGCGTAACTATTGTTAAATCCCTGTAGAACCTGAACCGTGTAAGCTAGCGCAATAATTTGTTTTGCATATGAAACCGGAGGAGTTGTACTTACATCTGATGCCATCAGCTTGTCCTCGGTCACGGTTTCGTTCCACATATAGCTTTGCAAAAATTGCATAAAAAGCGCTTGCAGGAACAAAAACATAATATTCCAGAAACACGCTTTGCCGTTCCTATCAGCTGTTCGTAACACTTCCCACAGTGAAATGATGCACATGCTGTTTTCTTTGCAAATTTGCATCATAGGATTGTTTTTTGTTTTTCCTGCAGTATATAAAAATTGCTGTATCTCCAAAATAAAACTATGAAGACACTCAAAATAAATTTCCTGTTGTTGTAAACTATTTTTTGCAACTTTATTGTATTTAAAGTTTTGAGGGATAAACCTCTTAAATTTCTCCAAGTAGAAATATATGTAAACAAAACAAAAGCGATTTTCAATTTCTTTTGTAGTTTATTGCACTTTTTTGCAATTTATGTAATTACTATGGACTTAATGCATACATATTATTAAAATATGGGCTATAACAGTTGTATTGATGTATAGCAACTTGAAATGCTCCCACAAATGGCACTACAGCATGTAAAAAAATAATATAAGCTCTGGTGGACTTGGTTCTATGGTAGGTCTTAAAGGGTTAAATAAATATCGTCAAATAATCGTGATCTCAATTTCAGTGAAAATAATCGTGATTATCATTTTTGCCATAATCGAGCAGCCCTAGCATGAATGGTGGTAACAAAGTCAGCCACTTTGGTTACACTGTAAGCTGTTAGGGAGGACGTGTCGCTCTAACTGTCGTTACAAATTTTGCATATTGCCACTGCTGTAATTTAAAGTTTGTCAGCCCTCAGGAGGTCCATGACTGGCCTGGGGCCCCAAGCAGTGTAAATATATCAGTGTTTGAGGAACCATGTTGGCTACATTTCTGTGAACATACCTTAACATTAGCAAAGCACAAAACCTCTAGACAAAAAAGACATCGGCTTAAACCTTACTTGGTTTTAAGTCTTGTCCTCTTCTTTTTCCTCGTCAGCCTTCGAAATGATATTCACATTGTGGGAATGAAAAAAGACCGATGCTTAGGGAAAAAATTCTGTTGTTCAGAAAGGTCATTTCTTTCTTTATCGGGTGAGTGGGGAGATATATGCATTTGTGGCACACTGAATGAGATCAAATCTATTCCTATGGTACTAAGCAAGAAAGGAAGGGGAAGAAGAGGGTGGGATTATTTTTTTTATATATACAGTGACCAAAAACTAGACATACTACAGTGTTGCTACACTGTAGCAAGTGTTGCATGTGCGCACTGCATGTGTAACTGCACCTAATAAAATGGCAAGCAGACATATTTAAACAGATATGTGCTTTGAACGAAAAGTACATTTTAGCATAACTCCGAGGCTGTCAAACACAGCGAGTCATTTTAGAAAAGAAAAGCGGCAAACTTCCCCCTGAGAGTTATTGAAATCTGTCAAATGACCTGATGTTACAAATCAGTTTTCCCCAGACTTATAGGGAAAATGCATCAAACCTTCTCATACCTCATCAGCACGCACCCCGTTAGGCTACTAAAAAATGTTGCAGAGCATAACCCAGCAGGAGACAGAGTGACAACAGAATAGGCATAATTTATAATAACATAATAGCTGTTCTGATTGTATGATTGGCAATCACATAAACGAGCCTCGCTATCCCCCCCTGCAGGTTTACGGTAAGTCGACTAATCAAAACAGATGTAATCAACAACAGAGAGACAGCGGATGAATGGATATATATCATGACATTAGGCGGCTTTATTGATTACAAATGCAGGAACAAAGCTCAGGAGAAAAGACCCACACTGAGAGATGTCTGGGAAGTTTTCTGGTGGCGAAGTTTTACTTGAAAAGTGTCTTTTATCTGCATTTCACTTGCATCATGCTGTCACGCTGCTCTACAATGGATTTCTTCCTGTATGATTGTGATGATTATGATGATTGCTGGTTGTGCAAAATAGTGAGCCTTGAAAGAAGGCCTTACTCTTTGATTCAGGAGTTCAAAGCCGGGCGTTAACGCTCATGTTTCTGTATTATTGATGATTTTTCCCCCTTGTCTATTTATCTTTGTTGTACTGCTACCTCGGTGTTTGGCCGTTATTTCAAGCATGGGGATAATGAGTCACAGAACAATAACCACGAAATAAGCCGTGAAGTACCTATGACTCCTTTAAAAAAATATAGTGAAGCGTTTTTGTTTGCTGGTGTGTTGTTTTGTGCATTACAGTCTGCTTAAACCATGCAACAAACCTTAAATGGAAGAGGGGCAATGACTGATCAGTGAATTATCGGTGAAATTTGAGCTGAAAGGTCAAACACGTTGTTGAACATTTACTTACAAGGAAAAATGTGTTGGTCATGTCGGGTTCAGTTAATGTAAAAGAAAAAAAATAACAGTTTTATCTAAAATGAAAGCATCAAGTCTGGAATTTTCCTCAAACATAAAGAAAAAACTTAATATTTGTGTGAAACAGAAGAAGAAGCAACAGCAAGAGAATCCTGCTGTAAAAGAGACGATTGCTGAAGGCATATTAATTTGAAAAATATAGAGTGCACTGTTGTAGCAGCAAATTGGTTTATATTACAAACACACCACAAAATAGACGTGAAGTAGATGAAGAAGAAAAATATATACATGCAAGCTACTAAACTACAAAATTAAGAAAAAAGACTAACAAACATATATAATTAAAACCACATCCATTAAGCGCTCTACTGACTGTGGAGGCTTTGGATGCGTCTGACTACAGCTTTTTGACACGGCGTGTTATCTTACGGGAAGCAGAAGATGGGCTCACTGCTTGCTAAGGGATGGACATGGTCAGCAGCAAGACTCAAGTAAGCTGTGGTGTTTAGGTGATACTCAGTTGGTACTAATGGGACCAAAGTGTGCCAGGAAAATATCCCCCACACCATTACAGCACCAGCTGGACCTGTTAATAGAAGACACGATGGATCCATGATGAAGGGCCATCTGCTTCAAGCTTTGTGTTCAGAGATGCTCTTCTGCATACCTTGGTTGCAGTGAGTGATTATGTGATTCTATTGGCTCAAGGAAGCCTGGCCATTCTCCTCTGATGTCATGATCCTGGGCCATGTTGGCCCAGCATTCTTATTTTTCATGTGTTTTTGTATTTTGTTCTTTATTTAGGCCACGGTTCCTGGGTTGCTCTGTTAAGTTGTTCCTTATTTGATTTCCCCCTTGTGACTTTTACCCCCTGTGTGCCCCTCTGTATCTGTGAGCCGTCGTCTCCCCTCCTTGTGTTTTATTCCATGTTTCCCCAGCCCACTATGCCTGTGCTCTCCTGTCTCTCTCTCTCCTCCCGTCTGCACCTCTGTGTACTTCCTGTTTTACTTTGACAGTCTCTCGTCAGTGTTACTCCTGCCGTGTCTTGTTATGATTATCTGTGTCAGCTGTGTTTCCCGTGTGCTCCCACTTCCCTCGTTAACCCTCTGTGCATTTATGTGCATGTCTCCCTCAGTTCGGTGTCGCGTCGCCAATGTCTCCTCCCCAAACCTGTGTGCTTTTCTGTGTTCCCTCGGTCCTCAGTTAGCATTCCCAGTTTAGTTCTGTTTCTTTGTGAAGCCTGCAATCAAGCAGCGAGTTTGAGTTCAGCTTTTTGTCTCCGTGAGTTTTGCGTTTGGGTCCTCATCTGCCTCCACACAGCCAGTTCATGACATCTGACCTCTGACACCAACAAAGCTCACTCACTGGATGTTTTCTCTTTTTCAGAGCATTCCCTGTAAACACTAGAGATGGTTCAACTTCAGCTGGTCATCTTGGCCATGTCTAAGTCATTAAATGTGCTTTTGTTAAATGAGTCTTTGCATTGTAGACATTTGGATTACCGATTGGTGTACCTAATGAAATGAGTGGTTATCATTGAATTTACTGGTCTTCTGAGGACATGACCCGTGAAACGTATCATCATTGTAAATAGTCGACGTGACAAACCTTATAGCACATCCATCAGATACAGAAAAACACTATCATTCATTTGGATTTGGTCTTCCCTCCACCCAAGGCTAAAAATCTCTTTTTATCTGTGTTTACAGTCTCCACCAACTCCTGAGAGAAACAACTGCTCTTTATCGACGAGAAGGTGATTATGTATTTAATAAACAGTCCATAAAAATGATTACATCGTTTATTACACCATGTTTATGTTGTTAGTAGATTTAACTTTAAGTATGCAGGTGTTGTGTATTATTTTTCATTTATTCATTTGCAAACATCTATACAGAATGTCCTCCAGGGGCCACACAGGCATAATCAATGTCAATGTAACAAAATCCAGTGAATAAATGATGATGAATACTGCACATATCCTTAATTATATTATAAGCTGTTTTTTAAATGCTCGTATAGAGTTCATAACCTCACATTCACATCATGTGAATGTGAGGTTAAAGAGTATTTAAAATAAAGACCAGTAAATGTTAAACTATTAGCTGTAACTTTATGTTCAATTATTTCTTTTCTCACAGGCATTACATGCTCATAAATGTGCACACACACATGGATCCTGACAGTTTATCATCTTACCAATCACCACTGCCCATTATGAGGAGATTTATCTGTTTTCATGTGTCAGGTTTCTAGCATGATGCATTAAAAAAAAACAATATTTTGTTAAATCAATAAGATATATTTCTGCAGCCAGAGTGTCCGTCTGCACTACTGGCAAACACATATATCACATTTGTAACGGATTATATTGAATTAACCTTGGTCCTCTGGGACTGACCGGTATTAATGGAAAAAAACAAGTCTTGATTTATTTCTGAGAGTGTTTCCCATGTGCTGTGGTAAAGGCAAAGCCATAAGAGAAAGGAGAGGTCAGGTAGCCTCTATCAGTGATGGACTGCAGTGATTGTGTTTGTAAAGAGGCATCTAATTATCCCCACGACCTTCCTGTGTTTTTCAGAAGCAGAGGCAGTGAGGATGGTGGAAGAGCTGCAAAACAGGTCTCCTACACCAAACTTAGACCTTCATGTATAAAGAACTGATGTAGAAACGTGATGTCAGGGGTTCGGCCATCATTGTGTGAGTACTTTGAAATCGGACCTCAAGAGATGGCTCTGACTGAGAAACAGAAGCATATGCTTACATGACAAGGCTAATGTATAAAAAGCAAATTGTATATACATTTATGAGAAAACTGCCATTGACTCCACTCATTCAGTTTTGCTCAAATTAGGGGAGGCTTCAGTAGCTGCTAGCCAATAACCTTGCAGTGTCGCTGGGTTTCACAGTTGGATCCACCCTGCCTGATGGTGACAGCCAAATTTCTCAGCTTGGTGGTTCATCGTTGTACTTCACTAATAAGTGAGTTACACCATAATAATAATGGTTTGCATTTATATAGCGCTTTTCGAGACCCTCAAAGCGCTTTACAATTCCACTATTCATTCACTCTCACATTCACACACTGGTGGAGGCAGCTACAGTTGTAGCCACAGCTGCAGACTGACAGAAGCGAGGCTGCCATATCGCACCATCGGCCCCTCTGGCCATCACCAGTAGGTGGTAGGTGAAGTGTCTTGCCCAAGGACACAACGACCAAGACAGACAGAGCTGAGGATTGAACTGGCAACCTTCTGGTTACAAGATGAGGTGCCGAACCCCTTGAACCATGGTGGCCACATCCATCTTTCATATACAGTGTGTTTGGTTCTGCTGGAGGTTTCTTCCTGTTTAAAGCATGTTTTTCCTTCCTTTCCGTCATGAAATACTTGCTCATAGGGATTGTCTCGTTGGCGTGTGCTCTGTATTATTGTAGGGTCTTTACCTTACATAATAAAGCAGGTTGAGGTGACTGTAGTCATGATTTGATGTCAATTCAAAATTGAAAGTCTGTTTGCAAATACATGACTGACAGTAATTAGAAAATGTACAGGATCAAGTCTCTTCTGCAATGGCAGTAACTCAGTGCATTTAAGTATGTGGACATAGCACGCTTATTGTAGTGTCTTTGTCTTACAATATAAAGCACATTGAAGTGACTGTTACTGTGACTGTGAGCTATAGAAATAAAAAATTGAAAGGAATTAAAAATGGTTTAATGAGTTCAAGTAGAAAGAATTTCACGTGGCATTTGGTGGTGCATCATGGCAGTTGTTTGTTGAACACGCTCCTTTGACTGACCACCGCGTCACAGAGAGGGTGGGAGCAATAGTCCAGTGTTGCCTGTAACTTGGATGCAATCTTCCTGCTTGAGATTCGGTTTGTTGAGTTTGCTATTGTTCGCTACCTCAGCACTGGGCACCACAGACTCATTAAAAATCCTGAGCATTGTCTGGTGTATTTTTGAAAGTCACATAATAAAATAGAGAGGGAACTGGGCACCTTGGGGAGGGAAACAAGGGTCACTGGTGGTCTGGACACCAATTACCGGGTCCTCATGCCACCAAATCACAACCCAGTAAATCAATTTTGGGAGGTGGTTGATTGCACGATTGACATCATGAATGTGTAGCCAACAAATCTGCATCAACTGCTGTTCATTTTCCAGCTCAGGTCCCTTGCTGCATGTCATCCCTTTTTCCTTCCAGTTCCTCCTGTCTCCTCAGCTGTCACTATCTAATAAATACTTAAAAAAACCCTGTCCTTTTCATATTAAAAGGCTGCTGACTTTCTGATAGTGCATATTAAATCTCTCGAGTCACTGAAACTTTTCTTGCATGCGAAACTTGCTCTCTAAGTTAAGTGGTGTATTTCTCCTTTCAGAGGGTTTGAAAAATGTCATGTAGCAGTTTGCTGGAAAGCAATTTAGAAGCTTTAGGAGCAAGCCAGACCTGAAACCTTCCAATTCCTCACAAATAAAAGCATGTGAGGCTCATTGAGGCTTCTGTTTGGACAGTACCGGCAGTGTTAGTGGTTTATTGCTGCAATTGTAATCTGCTATCAACTGATTTTGGAGTGATACATCTATGCGGAGAGCCTATAAAATCTTTAATGTTGCTTTCTGACCACTGTTTCAATCACACCGCCACACATACACACACAAGCACGCACATAGAGACACGTGCACACTGAGGCCAGCCCAGAGAAGATTACTTTTCCTTTACTGTGGAAATCAATGAGAGCACTCCATTGCTCAATTTAATGCCCACACCTTCCCAACAAACTCAGAAACACACACATACACACACCTGTAGATGATAGTACAGGGTAGGTAGGGTTCCTTGTGATTGTGTGTAAGAAAGTGGATTGGAAATATTCTATTGCCCCCCTCTGGTGACAACAGACACTGAGAGGATTAATTTATTTTCTCTTGCCCTACCTCACGTACACACATGCCATATTTCTCTCGCTATGCTTTTTCTCTTATTTAAAACAATCCCTCTGCCTCATATTTACCAAAGTATTCCTTCTGGCTCTCCATATCTAGCTGTTTTATTCACTTCTCTCACTCTCTGCACTCTCCCTGGGAGTGTATAGCAGGTCATTTCGTACTCTGAAGTCACTGCGGGTCACTGTTGAGTCTTGAGTATGTGTGTGTGTGTGTGTCAGAAGCAGTGAGCCAGAGTAATGGGTTTGTTCAGCCGTCCGTTGCAGTTGTTTTGCCACTGAATGATCCTGCAAATTGGTCAGAATCACCAATTGCACGCGCACACGCACGCGCACACACACAAAAATTTATTGGGCAGCTTTGAATACAAACTCACGCTGAAGCAGAAGAAGCATATCCAATTTTCCCTTACTGTGGTTCCTTCACGGGTGTAGAAATTTACATTTTCGTCAGATGTTGAGAACATCTGATGTGGTGTGTCAGGGCAGATATTTACAGGGTCTTGTCCATCTGTGATGAAAAGAAAAAAACAAGCAGTGACACGATCTGAAAACTGATACACGAGCGGTAAAGTGGCTAGAGCCACTTGAAAGGCGACTTTTGTTTGTGGCATTTTCATCAGCGACTGGAAACTATGTCGTGGAGTGAGCAAGTGTCAGCTTTTATCTGGCAACTTGTCCATTAGCGGGAGTGAATCACGAGTATGTGTCAGCTCGTGTTTGTTAGTCTCGGCGTAATGTTTTTTGAGATCGTTATCACCTTCTGAAAACACTTCCCGAGGTACCTGGGGATTCTCAGTCTCCTCACATTTATATGCAACAGCGAATACAGTCATGTTGCAAAAATAGGTACATCCAATTGAACGCTGGATGCAAACACTGTTGCCCTTTCTGAAACACAGAGAGGAGATAATGTTAAAGAAAAACTGGAACGTCTGACCCCTGCAGAGAGGGGATTGGGTGGCTCTGTCTGGTTCCATTTTACTTGTGTTGATCTGTTTCTTTCGACCTTCTTTGTCTTATGATGAAATGTTTCTGTCCTGATGGGAGTGGTCTCTGTAGGGATCACTAAATGGTTCTTTTACAATCACTGCCAATGTACGCTGAAGCTATTTTGGGAGTATGTCGTGACCAGAATCCCTGGTTTTTCCTTTAATTTGCCACTTGTCTGTTTTTGA
This sequence comes from Rhamphochromis longiceps, assembly GCF_057381845.1. Lineage (NCBI taxonomy): Eukaryota > Metazoa > Chordata > Actinopteri > Cichliformes > Cichlidae > Rhamphochromis > Rhamphochromis longiceps. The sequence goes on from NC_140562.1 coordinate 16,948,181, forward strand.
GCAAGCTCACATTTGGTGCTCTTTCAGTCAGTGTCCACTGAACTGTATAATGATGAAATACCTGCACAACAGCCAAAAGAAATATTCAACAAAACTTTAATGATCATGTGCTATTTTATCCAACCCAGAAACAAGGCAAAGCGTGTAATAGACACGCCTCTTTGTCGGATAGTTATTTACATCGTTGTCTCCTGCCCGTGTGTGTGTGTTTGATGTTGAGACAGGTGGACCAATCACTGGCTCAGCTTTCAGATCGAAAGCCTCACATTATCTTCATGCAGAATTTATGGTTGGATCAATTACTGCAGGCCGCCGAGTCCCTGAAGCAGTGAAGTAACTCCAACATTTTCATCGCTTTGATTCACAGCTGGCATGAGCTTGCACTGCTGAAAAGCTGTCTGTGGTCTGCACCAAACATGTTTACTGTTACTGTGGCCGAACTTTCATGTTTGAATTTGATTTTCATTACAGATGAGTGTTTTTTTTTCCCTTTTAATAATTTGTAGATTGTTTTAAATTCCAGACTCAATATGCTTTTTTAGTTTTTGTAGACTTAGTAGAGCTCTTCTAAGACCTTGGTTTGACAATATTAAACATGTTATTAAAAAAAAACCCAAACCAATTCTAAGTATCATTTCTTGGACTACTGTATTAATAGGTAATGTTTCAGGTGGATCAAATATGTCTTCAAATGTAACAAGTTTATTCTAGGAGCGGTTCGGCAGGGAATGAGAGACCGACGCGTATCGACTCAAAGTTTTCATCAGGGTCCCTGAAGACTTCGAGATGATGCGCACAGCTCTCTCTTTTCCTGAGGAATTGTTCCTAGAATAAACTTGATACAAAAAGATGGAGTGCCTCAGCAAACCTTTTTTTGTGGTATTGAGCTTGCTTCTGCCCCACTGAAAAACACCTGACAGATGAGCCTTTAGAGCTTCGTAGGGCCTGAACTCTGATGGCTCAGATGCCTCAGATCCCTGGTGTTCCTGCACTCTGCACATCCACCCATTCAGCCCAACCACTGGAACTACAGCTCCAACAGAACCCGCAAATGAAGCTCTTCAAGCGTCTGAAAGAAAGGCTCTCAACGACTGTTGTGTGTCATCGCATAACTAGAACAGACTTTCATCATAAAAATATTTCTGAAGACACGCTTGGCAGGGTACACCATGTACATGTTGTTTGTGTGTAAAAGGTTTGTGCTACTGCTAAAGTACAGGTTGTGCTGTTAAAATGAATAGTTGATGGATCTGAAGGGGGATTTTAATTTTAACTAAGTTGCTGTGCACTGAGCATGCCGTTGGTTTTAGTTTGTTTCAGTAACACAGAAACTGTGTTTCTGTCGCACCTACGGCTTATCCTTCATAAGAATTTCAAATGAAAAGTTGTTGCCATTGCTAGCACGCCACGGTAATGAGTCTGTCATCTCTCAGTTTCTTGGTATCTGCACGCTGACATGCTCATATTAGATGAGACCGAGACCAATCAATGACAGCGTGAGACGATACATACAGACAGACAGCCGTTCACATTCGCACCGACACCTCGGGGCAGTTTATAGTCCAGTTAATCTAACTACAGTCAGCTGACTTCAGTTTGTTTGGAGGGAGAAGTAAAAGCTGTTGAGCGGTCTGCAACTTTTGAGCAGTGAATAAATTAATATTCATTTACATTTTATTGCACAAAAGGAGGCAAAATCAGGACGGAAGCAACTGTCCACTACTGATAAAACAACAATAACTCTCCGCACTGTGCAAACACAGCATGCTAATGGTAAACCCTATAAAACTGTGTGCTGCTGGAGGCTGCACAGCCAAACACTCCATTTCTACCTGTAAGGATGAATATAATGTGAACATACAGCAGCATGGAAACAGTACCTCCTCCTGAAAGAAGAAGACTCATTTCTGTTACAAAGACTCTGCGATCAGTGGCTTCATGTTGATATTTATCTATAAACATATTATTTTTTCTGTTGTTGTTAACATTTGATGATGCATAACTCTAGCTATATTTTTCTCCCAGAATTATTTCCTCTTATTTACCAATGGGCTGTGTATGAGGGCAGCGAGACAGTGGTGAGTTGTGGTGACGGATGGGTTCCAGGTGGGGGTGGGATTACATCAGGGATCAGCTCTGAGTCACTTCCTGTTTGCAGACAGACAGACAGGTTGGCAGATGAGGCCAGGCAGGAGTCTCTGTGGACTTTGAAGTTTGCAGACAGCGTGATCTGTAGTGTGAATAGGGAGCAGGTGGAAGAGAGTCTGGAGAGGTGGAGGTATGCCCTGAAGAAAAGAGGAAAGAAACTCAGTATGTGAAGACAGAATATATGTGTGTGTGAATGAGAGAGACGCAGGTCTAACAGTATAAACTACAAGCAGTAGAGATAATGAAGGTGGATACGTTAAAACCCTGGGGTCAATCATCCAAAGCAGCAGACAGTGCCCAGGAGAGGTGCAGAAGAGAGTGTAGGCAGGGTGGAGTGAGTGTCAGGGTTTATTTGTGACAGAAGGACAGCAGCGAGAGTGAAAGGCTTACGGGATGGTAGTGAGCCCTGCGATGATGCATGGTCTGGAGATGGTGGCAATGACAAGAAGACAGGAGGCGGAGTAGAAGATGTTAAGATTTTCATTGAGAGTGACCAGAATGGAGAGGAGAGGGACAGTGCATCAGAGGGACATCTTAGGCTGAGTAATTTGGAGACAAAGTTAGAGAGGCAAGGCTGAGATGATTTGGATGTGTACAGAGGAGAGTGGACACATTAGACAAAGGATACTGAAGGTGGAGATACCAGGCAGGAGTAAAAGTGTTTTTTTGGGGCACATTTTCTCCAAATTTGATGTTGTGATAATGTGCGTTCCTCATAAGAACAGACGTGTGCGAGACTATGGCACAAGGTTTAACTTGAACTTACAATTGCAAGATGATGGTGTCCGAAATTCCAAAACAGAAGCTTTCAAATAGTCGTCCACAACCCAGCAGGTAATATCACAGTGACTGTAAATGATACTTCCATCTTTTACTTCGAGTCTTAAGTGTCGAGCAGATAAAGTGGGATTTTAGTAGCTTTGTGTCTGAAAACAAGTGTAACATCCAATAAAAGCACTGATCTCAAACAGCAAAGTTTTGGGCTGAAGATATAATCTGCAGATTTAAGTAAATACTGTCATTATTTTAGCCACAAAGAAACCTGACCTGAAAATCTCCATGACCTGCTAAACTTGTAGAGACAACTAATTATTAAAACTCTGGCCCGGCCCATCTTAGTAGTCAATGTAATCCCATCAGCTTGAGACACATGAATACCTTAAAGGTATTTATAGTCACACTAAGCTCCGGAGGAAAAAAACTTGTTTTTATCACAGAACGCTGTCTCTATAGCTACTGTCATTTCATTAACTCTCCACTGATAGCAGCACCTTCATTCTCTTTGCACAGCACCTTATTTAACCCCGAGGGCCGCTCATCAGTCACAACACTTCCTCAGTAATGATCCCCAATCACTGCAGAGTGGCTTCACAAAACTAGCATAATGCCAAGAAAAAGATTTTAATTGTCCGAGGCAGTAAATGACATTTGGAACAAAAAAAGCTTTTAGACCTTTAAGTTTGGTGTGTGGGTAAAACGACATTACAAAGCTGCTGGAGTCTTAATTAGTTTTTAATTTGGTCAAGGTTATCAGACCAACAGATTTATATTATTGTCTGCTGCTAATTACATTTCATTCATTTTACTGTGCATCTGTACTGCTGCTGTGTCTGTCCGTGATGATTTTTTTGGGTGCCAGCATTTGAAAACCTGATGGAATATGGAGGGTATTACATTTGCAGTGTGTGTCTGCGTGTGTGCGTTAGAGAGAGAGACAGAGAGGAAGAGAGAGAGAGAGGAAGGTGGGGTGAGTCAGTGTGAAAGCCTGTCTATGGAGGTGTCTTCGACTTGTTTGCCTCTGATGTAGATGAGTAGGTGTTACATTAAAGACATTCCCTGCTTCACTCACTCTGTCTCTGAGCTCCACTCAAACATGTCACAACATATTACATCTCTGCCTCTTCTGTGTGTGTGTGTGTGTGTGTGTGTGTGTGTGTGTGTGTGTGTGTGTGTGTGTGTGTGTGTGTGTGTGTGTGTGTGTGTGTGTGTGTGAAAAACAGAACATGTGAAAGCCTTTTTGCAGCTTGATCTTTAGGGGGGAAAAAATCAGGAAGACACACATGAACAAAGAGAAAAGCATTTTGACAGTTTTTTGCCTGATCATGAGCACATCCAGTGGCCACAGACGAAAAGTGAAGATGCTTCTCCAAAATGACACAGAACATAAAGATTTCAAAAGAATTCAGACCAAAAGTGGAGATAAAAGTGATGATGATGATGGGACTGAGCTGGGAGAGTCGTGTCCTTGGTTGGGTGACTACCTTGAGTTGGGCTGCAATCTTCACCTTTAGTTCAGTAGAAACAGGTGTTTGAGCGTCATGTAGTTAAGTTGCTCTTCTACCTGCACTGGCTCATCACATCCATGCTGCTCACTGTTGTTCACACTGTGCTGCTCCCTCTGGATCTCCAGCTTTGGTAGTCCTTTTCTTCTATTGCTGTTATAGCAATGAGCTACCATGAGTTTGTTGGACAAGTCTTCTGCTTGTTTTCTAGTTCCATGAGTTGCATAAAACCTCTCTCATTGGATCGACTGATATAGCTGCATTTCATTGATGATCTGCCCTTGTCCATATAAGCCTGGTTGCCATCAGTATCCAATCTTTAAGCTGTTTCTGGTTCCAAACTCTGCTTCAGGTCCCAAAGTCAAACGAACACTGCGACATCACTGGGAGTTACAAAGTGTCTAAATTCTTTCATCTTTAATAAAATGATCAGTGTGACTCCTCTACCAGGTGTAACAATTAAGTTTAATGTCCAGGCATCCATGAAAACAGAATTTATGAAATTTAACGGAGTTTAAAGTTAGCAGGGAGTTAGCTTGCTAGTTTCCACCTAAACATGATATAGCATGTTCTGACTGAGAGATTTCTGAAAAATTAAAACTTACAACTCTGCTATCACTTCCAACATAAACAAAGAACGAAAACTAAACAATAATGACGTTTGTAGGGTTACTGAAATTGGGCTAGCTGGAATATTATGATGTTCTACGTGGTGACTAGCTACAGAGCTAGCATAATATATGGTTAGCATAAATACATTAGCAAAGTGAAGGTGGAAGGTGAACGCTTTTTTCCACTTAATAAAGGTTAACGTGAGGGTTCCCGATGGTTACGGACAAATGCAATCACATGGCAGGATGCTGTAAACAGACCAAACTTCAGTCAGGAGAACAACTGAGATAATCCATCCTCAATACGAGGTTAATCATTAATATACTGCTGCATGGGCTGGGCTGTAGTTTTTAAAAAGTGACCTTTAAAACGTGCTGCCCCAACAGCTGACGTTTACTTTACCAGGTGATATCCAAGCTGGTGTGGTTTTGGTTGTGTGTCTTTCACTCATGTTCACAGAATTTGTTATCCAGTGGTTGCAAACAGCATCACAAAAACATCCGAGTCTTTTAAAATTGTAATTGGCTGTTGAAAGACTCATACATTCGTACAGCTGATTATTGTGGGTGACAGGCAAATTGCAGATTGCAGTTGTTAAAACACACCAAACTACAGAATTGCATTCAAATGTGCACCGCTTCCACCCGAATGAGATATGTCTGGACTACTTGGGAAGCTTGCCTAAAGCTCAATCAGGAGGCAGAATATTTGATTCCTAAAGCCCCAAACACTATTAAGATAATGTGTAGTGACTGCTCAAGGTGGTCTGCCTCATTTCTGCAGACCAGTGCAAATGTGCACAGCTGAAAAGCCATCGCCATCACCATGGCCAAAACGGGCTCTAAATCATGTGATGTGCTCAGAGCTTCAAACAGAACATGTGTACTTGAACAAATTTAAGTGACATGTTCTCCCTTCTCATGTGGTACTTGCAGAGCAGAGCTAAGTAGGAGTGACAGATTTTTTAAAAAAGGGGGAAAAAGGTACCACCATGGCAGGGATAAGCACAAATGCTAAATATATAGGAGCTTATATTTGATTTCCATGTGAGGGCAATGTTGTTTTTTTCTTTTCTTTTTTTCTTAAAAACTTTTGCAATTTGGGATATGTGAGTTATTTTCTGACTGAAGGTTACATTTTTTTTAAATGCCAACAAACTTCAGTGACATTTTCTGGAATGTTGGGATAATGAACACGAATACGGTTTTGATGCAAGTTCACATCCAGTAGAGCCAAAATGGTTTCTGACTACAAAGCGCCTCCAGTTTTGACATGCAACAGCTGAACTGACATGTATCGTAAGACATATTTACCAGAGTGGGCCACAGCTACATAGATTTTTATTAATTTTAATGTTTTGGAAAGCATCTTTCCCAAAGCCTCGTATCTATGAAACATTTTTGGAGTACATCATACACTTAAATAAGGTTTCTCTTTAGCAGAACAAACATGAATCCTTTTAAAAAATTGCTTTGAGGCCAGATCAACAGTTTTAATTAATGTTTGTATCGTAATGAATATGAATTCATGGGTTGCAGCAATTTTCACTTCTTTATTACAATAAGCTACTGAACACAGAAAACTTCATCAATAATTGGTAAGTCATCTTAGAACTAGAGCAGATGAGCGATTTGTGGTGAAGAGCAGAGTTTGAGTTCAGGTGTATATTTTCTGTGGCTTCAAAAAACTGAGTGAATGGATTTGACTTCTTTCTTCTTATTTCTCTTGCAGCTGGAAGAGGGAGGATTAGTGTTGGGGGAAAACTCTGTAAAAGACCCAGGAGAAATAAAGACACAATGAGACAAAGTTACTTTCTTTATCAAACGTGTACACGGGTGAGCTGCGAAGAACAACTCACACCATGCACAGTGGCTTGGTAATTTTTATAGGCACAGAGCACAGAGACAGTGAGAACAGGATAACAAATAATAAACAGATAAAATAAAACAACTCCATATATGGTGCTAGTCTCGTCAGCAGAGAGCTAGGGAAGATAAAACAATCTAAAACAATATGTCCCAGAAACAAGATGTGTTTGCTGGGAAAGTCTAAAAAGATAATTCTAAACTAATCTAACCATAGGCAGAGGGCAGACAAAAGGCATCTTTGTACATTTAAAAGAAGGTAAAGAAACATAGAATCATTTTTCCTGTAACATTCCCTCCTGTTTTAACTTATTTTAAATGTATACAACAATTGTCTGTGAAGGTTATTTATTAAGTATCTTAAGCAATTTTTTAATTTTCAAAATGTCAGCATAGCAGAAATGGAAGTCATTTGGTCTAAAGAATAAAACAAAAGAAAATAATAAAAAGAAAAACATAGTAAATGAAAATCATAGTAAATGAAATAACAAGTGGAATAAACAAGAAAAAATAATAAAACGAAAACTACAAAAAATAAAAGGATGAAAACTAAAATGAAAACTTTATATTTAAAATGAAAAACTTTATGTTTAAAACTGAAAACTTCAAAAAATAAAAGGATGAAAACCTGCATAACCTACTAATGTTTTAATCAGTGCGTGATCACTTGACAAGTCATTTTTAATCACCACGTCATTCATTAGCAGTTATTACAAGTTCTCCTCTAACAGAATTGCAACGGGATGCTGGTCTTCTTCAGGCACGGCAACATAAGCAGTCATTGTAGTTGTTATCATCTTTGAAATCATTACTCTTAGGCATGGCAACACACACAACACTAATATGAGCAGTGCTATCATGATGAGACCTAGAAGGAAAAATGGCTTTGCTACAGCAGCCAGCCATGAACCGCTGAACAGCCAGTCCAGCCAGCCTTGTGCTGTAGCTGCTCCAGGTGTGTGGTCAGTGACATATTTTTGCAGAGCGGTCAAATTCTGCAAAGCTTCATAAATGTCTCCTCCAGTTTCGTATCCATCAGGGATAAAAGTGCAACATGTTTCCCCGATCAGCTTGCAAACTCCCCCTTGTGATGCTGTTAGCAGGTCTAGTGTCAGTCTGTTCTGCAGCACCATCGTTCTGATGGCCTGCTGTTCTCCTGCTAAGGCGGTTCCAGGGTCTTTGTCAAAGTTGATGCGTCGTAGCAGAGCATATCGGTTGACCTCCACATGATCCCGCACCTCGGCAGCTCCAATGCCGGGGATCAAGCTCTGTAAGAATTTCACTCCTCCTCAGATGCGAAACTCTGGTTCCTTTACTGCTTGGTGCCGTCCGTGCACATCCTGTCTGGTACTGAGTCTTTGTTTGTAGTATCATCCGGTAGATAGGTGAGTAGGCAGCTCCCCCACTGCCCGCGATCCATTGTTCATCACACATACTGGCAGTTGCGCTGCGTTCAGCTTGTTCAGTAGAATTACATCAGGCAGTGGGTCTGAGACTTGGGGCCAGGTCAGTAGGTAGGTCTGTCCGGAACAGTTCACATTTGTGGGTGATGATGACCTCCAGGTTGCTTTTGCTGGGATGCTGTAGTTGGCCTTGGACCAAAGAGTACCGTAGCCTGGACGTGTTGCCAGGCCCAACAGACACCAACTGCGATCTTCAGGTATGCTGTACTGCCACAGGCCAGACGTAGTGTCTGCCTTTTCTTCATATTGCGTGACTTGTTGTCCCTCACGGAAGCAAAGATGAGGAGCCCGGCCATGGTCAGGGCCGCTGCAGTTGTTAAGAGCCACCACCTCATGACGACGGGACACACCCTCCTGTCGCGAGTAGACCCCCCGGCCAGGAAAGCTGACCCCTCCACCGGGCGAGATCACAACAAGTGGGCAAGCCTGCCGTCAGCTGTGTTTAGATGGCTTCACTGACTCGCCTGCAGTGACTCTGATGGATCCAGGATGGTCGTTCCGCAATTTTGCAAGCGGTCGGTGTAGTGAGGAGGACTTGGTATGGCCCCTCCCACCTGGGTGTGCTCCAGTTTTTCCTTTGGAGCACCTTGATCAGAACCCAGTCACCGGGCTTTAGTCTGCAAGACACTGGAGAAACATCATCAGGTTGTTGATTATGTACAATGATCTCTTTGTTTTCTAACAGCTTAGACATCCATTCTGCTAATGTGTTTTCTCTGATTGCTTTGTCTATTGGTTGACTGGTGATGGGCAGTGGGAACGGCCTGCCATGAATGATTTCAAATGGAGTTAGTTTATGGGAGCCTTGCGTTAAGCGCATCCACATTTTCACTAAACCCAAACATTCAGGCCACGGCCTTCCTGTTTCTGCCATGCATTTCCTGAGCCTTTGTTTTATAGTGCCGTTAGTTCTCTCTACAAGGCCTGCGCTCTGAGGGTGATAAGCACAGTGGTGTTTTATGCTGAAACCGAGTGCTTCAGAGACCTTAGTGATGACATCATTTACAAAATGAGTGCCGTTGTCTGATCGTATCAAAGCTGGAATGCCATATGTGGGTATGAAGTGATTGCACAGGCATTTTGCTACTGAAATTGCATCTGCCTTTTTCACTGGATAGATTTCCGGCCACTTTGAGAACACATCTATAACCACTAGGGCGTATTTCGACCCTTGACATTCGCTTAGCTCAATAAAATCCATATGAATTGTGTGGAAAGGGTGAGGCGGAGTTGGAAAACGGCCTCTTTTTGGTCGCAGGTTACCCTGAGCATTATATTTTTGACACGTCATGCACGTTCTGACAAATTGTTTTGCTGAAGTTTCAAAATTTACAGTGTAGAAATGAGAGTTGACAATACAGGTCATTCCCCCCGATGACAAATGCGTACAGCCATGAGTCACTAATGCCGCCATCTTGTGGAGCGATTTTGGCAACACTGGCTTGCCATAACACATCATTAAATCGTTTGTCAGAACTGCACCGTGTTTTAGCCATTTTGCCTGCTCTGCTGTGCTTGCTGCTTTTTGTTCATTTTGCAACACATCCAGTGGAATCTGATGTGTGTTTACTGCCATCAATGCGATGTTTGCCGTTTGTGCCGCCTGTTTTGCTGCTCTGTCAGCAAAATTGTTGCCTGTAGTAATGAAAGAGTCAGTAGGCTTTGTAAGAGGTTGGCATGGTGAACCGGTTTTCCAGTTGGTGTAATCATTCCTCTGTTATGCCAAATTTTTTGCAAAATGATGCACAGCAGAGAAAACATACTGGCTGTCTGTATGTATGTTTATTAGTTTGTCTTTGTGTATTTAGCTTTCGCGTATCACAGCTATCAGCTCAGCGCTCTGTGCAGAACATGAAGAAGAAAATGGTTTTGCTTCTATTATTTTACTATCTGTGGTTACTGCGTAACCTACACAATTTCGGCCTGTGCTGTAAGGTCAAATGCTAATACCAGAAAAGAATGGCATGACTGCTATCTTAAGTTTTGTCAGAGCGTCTCTACCTAGCAAAGTTACTGGACACGACGGGTCATATGCATTTAATAAAGCACCTGCGGCCACTTGCTGTATGTACTAGTTCTAAAGGGGCAGTTAATTGTTGTACAGTTGTGTGGCCTGCAGCTGACTTTACAACTAATTTGTCCTTTGAAAACTGTAAGTTTAAGTGGCTGCCTCAAAACTGTTTTGGATTATTTCTCTGTGGCCTACTCCTACAATCTCGTGGGAAGTGACCTTCCTCTCCACGGTTCTAGCAGGCGTTGTCTCTATGTTATCTGCTGTTTCTGCGTGGCTGTCTGCAGCCTTGGTGTTTGTGACTTTGCTCGCCTCTCTGTTCCTGATAGCCACCTGCGGATTAGTGTTTTAGTCTGTTGTCAACACGTCAGCCTTATTTTTAAGTTACAGAATGCTTCTTCTTTTTTTTTCTTGGTTTGGGAGAATAGATGCAACACTACATTTTCACTTAAGGCAATTTTTAGATAATTTCTAGTTCTTCAAACAATTCATGGATCTCACACATTTCAAACTTTCAAGTTAGGGTTGTTTCCCATTTATACACACATATATATATATATATATATATATATATATATATATATATATATATATATATATATATATATATATATATTTAACTTTGCATTGCTCACAGCTCATAGTTCACAGCTCTAAACCTAGGCATTTTTCAATCATATGCCTAATCACTATGTGTCACTGTGATTCTCAAGTATTGTCACAAGTTCGTTTAAATTCGTTTCCAAAACCAACAAAATAATCAAACAAAAACAAAAAACATAAACGTGTCAGGACACAAAAGAAAAAAGAAAAATGCTGCCACCCGAACAAGGCAGAAGTCTGCATATGTTGGCTTGTAATAGCATGCAGCTTGTAACATGGTAGACTAATGTGCCTGTGTTAATTCAGCTCCATATTATTGTGTGAAGTTGCACTGGGTTGGGAGTGGTTTTGTGTGTGTCACATTTTTGGTGAGCCAATGGCTGGAATGGGGTTGGACTAATTAGAGGCAGGTGTACTTGATTGCACTGATACACTGGTCTTCTTATAGCCCACACTACAAACACTGCTGTGTTGTTTTGTCTCTCTGTGCAGGTATGTAATGTGATGAAATCAGATATGGGATGGATGGGTTTTGGGCTATGAATTTTATATTAAGTGCGTCGTTTTGTCTCTCTGTGCAGTCCAGGGCCTATTATATGCCACAGCCTAAAGGCAGCAGGGTTGCAGAGGCTTGAGTGACCACTGACTATATGCTTGCAGGGTGGTGGGTCTCCAAGGACAACTTCTAACCCTGTTAAAGGCAACATGTGGAGTGCAACTTGGCCGTGTGGCATAGCTGGCTCTGGCCTTGGGACTGTGTGTTTTTATACAATTCATAAATGGGACACTGGACTGTTTTATCTTTTATCTCTTGATATATTTTTCGTCAATAAATTATCTTTTAGAATTTTATTGACTGACATCTTTTTGCCCATGACTGAAACGGTTGGTCAGACCTAGAGTCTTTCTTTGGGCAGAATAGCAGCTTCTGCTCTAAAAGAAACAAATAAATAAAAAGAAAAGAAAATTTGTAACATGCTCATCAGCTTAGCAGTGTCTACATATTTAATTCAGCTTCTCAATCCTGTAGTTGTAGCTGTTGTCTACAGGGTTTTGTTTATTGGTTGTTATTATAGGTGTGCTCTATATCTCAGCAATGTGTCATTCTAGGATGATAGGTTTCAAGCTGGTCAAGTGCCTCTATGCACTTCATTAGTTTAGTTATTCTCTGTATTGTCTTCATCTCACATGTCATTACACTGAGTTTCAGCAAACCTTAAGCTTGATGCAGACTACTGCTTAACAATTATCCACCTCACATCATAACCGATTAAGGTGCCTCTTCATATTAATATTATGTCATTGTTAATATTATCCTCTTTGTCTTATATAACAGCAATAGCATATTATAATATTTTATCAGTGTGTACCACTATACTACTCCTGAGCCAATTTGTTAGTTAGGATCATCTTATTCAGCAAACAGATAATTTAGAATTCATCCAATCTGCGGTCACATTTGTTCTCTCTGTTGCATGGCGGACCAGGCAGTTCTATTATAATATATTATTTATATTTTATTTTGTATCCATCAAGGGCTTCAGATGACCTGCAGAATCATCCTTTTCCCAGGGTGGAGACAGTTACCTTTTCACACACTGTCCTTGGCTGAACAATGACACAGCCTTAATATACCTTATTTATGTTATTAAAATATTTTCGTGTGAATTATTTGCTTTATATTCATTTTATACATTGTGGGCATGGTCATCATGCCAACTGTGTTTCATTGATAATATCACTTTACAGGTTGTTATCCTTGCTATTATTAATTTCAAATACTCTAAAGATAATTTCTACTGTAATTTTCCCTTTGTTTATCTTTATTTCGTACTTTTTATATTTATATCTACTCAGTGGGGTCTGTTTTCAACCCTTTTAAACTACTACAAAACTACTGTGATCTCTAGTTTTCACTTAAGGGATTATTATGTTCTTCCTGATATGGGTGTTGCTGCACATGCGGCTGCAGGAATGAGTGATGGTTTACTAAAAGGATTGTGGACACTGCACAGTGTCTCGTCTTCTGGTTTTACTAAACTGGCAGTTGGATTCTGTTCTTCTGACTGTTTATATTTTGTTTTCTTAAATCTCTCTCTGTTTTTGTCCGGCGTCTGGACTTTTCTTTTCTCACCACTGCTCGTCAGCAGGAATGAGTTTTAATTTCACTTGCTTGATTACCCATCTTATTTATGTATTTACTTATTTTTGTTTATTAAGTAATATATACACGATACAGCTGCTATCACCTTCGCTGGTATTAGAGACGAGAGTGGTTGCTCACACGCCCTTCTACTTTCGGACTATTTCCAAAGGCGGTGTGAACTTTACGAGACGGAACTCGACCGTTCTCTCAACTCACCAGCACGTCAGTGAATAGCAGTAAAAGAAAAACACAGTAGGAGCAGCTCAGTCTCTTATTGGACCGTGAAAATTCAGCTTGCTCCGTTAATTAAAACAATACACACACACACACATTCACATTCACACCTATTCGCGCGATCGGAACCCTTATCATAAGGGGAGCTGCCAGTCTTTCTGTAGACGAGCTACTTATTCCCTAGACCCTGTCTAGACCCAGCTGGGGGAGCTACCCAGAGCTCCAAACCTAACCCACAGAAGTGGGGAGCTTCCAGTCGACGAGCTCCAAGCTACCAGCCGACGAGCTACTTTAAACCCACAGAGGTGGGGAGCTTCCAGTCGCGACGAGCTACTTTCGCTATTTTAAATTCCCTGAATTTAAAATACGCTTTTACGCAAGATTGTGTCAGTGTGTCTGTATCTACCTGGTCGGTGTCGCCGGGTCTGGTCCACCTCGATCGGGCCCCACCACCGTGGGTCGCTTTCTAAGACGTTGGCCAAGACCCGAATTTAACGCTCTTGGTCTTTTTCCACACACCTGGTGTGTGGGCTGTCGACAGGCGAACAACGTGGACTGGTCACGGAGATGGGACACGATGGAGGTGATCCGGCTGTCGAAGGACCAAGAAATGTTGGGGGAAAACTCTGTAAAAGACCCAGGAGAAATAAAGACACAATGAGACAAAGTTACTTTCTTTATCAAACGTGTACACGGGTGAGCTGCGAAGAACAACTCACACCATGCACAGTGGCTTGGTAATTTTTATAGGCACAGAGCACAGAGACAGTGAGAACAGGATAACAAATAATAAACAGATAAAATAAAACAACTCCATATATGGTGCTAGTCTCGTCAGCAGAGAGCTAGGGAAGATAAAACAATCTAAAACAATATGTCCCAGAAACAAGATGTGTTTGCTGGGAAAGTCTAAAAAGATAATTCTAAACTAATCTAACCATAGGCAGAGGGCAGACAAAAGGCATCTTTGTACATTTAAAAGAAGGTAAAGAAACATAGAATCATTTTTCCTGTAACAATTAGTGTGCAAGCGGCCAGAGGAATCCAACGAGTGATGGAGCGGTGGAGAGTGTGCAAGTGGGGGAGTCTTGTTAAGCAGTAGTTAGTTTGTCTTGTTTCCAGGTAAAAAGTGACCTGCTTGAGCCTTGCAAGTAAGAACTGCAAAAAATCAAACAGGTTCTTTAGGTGAAATCTGTGAAAACATTCTTCTTGTATTTACAAGATCAGAGTCAAGAATTTTCATTAGCAACCAATTTTCAGCTACAAGCCTACAGGAGACAACTACTGGAGATGTAATTGATTATATTACACTCTTTTTAAAAATGCCATAGTTAATCACACATCAAACATTGTTTTAAATCCTGGGATACTCTAAGCGGTAACTGTCTGTGTTACAGGCGGAGTCTTTCCTGTAAAGGAGACACAGGTCCAATGTTGTGGAGAAGAGAGGAACTCCCCCGCTCTGCTCTGTGTGTGCACCAGTGAGTGGGAGTAAAAGAGTTTCATGCACTCATGAGAGAGGTTCATAGTTTGGGGGGGGGGGCATAAAACAGTTTCACACGTTATTTGCGGTGTTATTGCTGCTATGATGTCATATGATGACAGCATGGAATGACACACTGGTTGACTAAGACACTGGGAGTTGAGAAAAGTGAATAAAAATAATACAAATGAGAAGATATTTCAGCAAAACTAAATGTTTAGAATGTAAGCTTTGCCACGTTACTGCAAGCTAACCAGTGTAGCCTCCAATAAACTGGTATTTTCATGCAGTCTTTGAAAACCAACATTTATGTACTTTATTTTTTACAACTTGGAAAAAAATAATTTAGCAATGCACCATGTATAGATCCAATATCTGATTTAAAAACTCTAAAAGAAATGATGATATTACATTACATTTAAAAGTCCAGTTTATAGAATGGCACTCGCTGAGCAGCTCTTTCCCCTTTGAAAAGAATCTGTCATTTCTTTCTTTCTCCATCATCATCCTTTTATTTTTCAGTCCTTGGGAAATACAGCAGCTGTACTTAGAGCTCACAGATTTGTGAAAAACTACTGAGAAACCATTTGTGTTGAGCAGTTTGAAAAATTTGTCCATCCATTCATTCTCTTCTGCTTATCAGGGTCATGTGGTGGGAAGGGGTGGGGGGGGGGGGGCTGGAGCCTATCCCAGCTATCATAGGTTGAGATAAAAAAAAATATCACTCTTCTGTGGCTAGCTAGATGCTCATGTACCACAACTGCAATTTTACATGACGCAGCATGAACGCATCGCAGGGATGCGACGAAAAAAGGACGTGCTGAGGGTTTAAGTGGGCCATGGTAGGTCAGGTGAGCAGCATGTATATAAAGCAAACATATCTCATTCAGGAATAAAATGCATTAACCTGCCTATGAGATTTAAATGCTCATTCATATCATTGCTGATACTGACGGAGCCAGTGTGGAGTCCTGTCTTGAAATAAGCGGTCCATTGCTGCTCTCCAACTCTGAAATGTTTCTGTAAAGTCAGCTAGGCTAATAGCAGCTGAGATGAAGTTTTTGTATTTCTATTTCATATTTTGAAGAAGCACCTTCAGCTCAGCACGAAGGGGTTAAATATACAAGCTTGGTCATGGTCATGCGACCGAGGTGATGGTAGCAACATCAGCTTATTAATCAGGCACGTCAGTTAATTATGCAGGAACAGTCAACACACCCTGAGGTAAATGTACAGTAGGCCACAAACCATCTGGAAAAAATAACCACCATGCATGCACCAAATACAAAGAGGAGTTCCTTTTCTGTAAAACAGATGAACACTCAGCTGGTCAACCCTCCAGCACTCGGCTGTCCCTGCATTTCATGTTATTAACCCCCCTCGTGAGTGTTCTTAATTGAACCGTGCTTGCTATCATTCATCCAGTCATCTTTTCAGTGTTCCAGGTTGACACAGCCGAGACGACCTGAGTTGCTGTTGATGTTCATCCGAACAGCAGTCTGCAAGCGTGTAAACTACTGTTAGCCAGTGTAGCAGAACGCTGTTAGACCAGCGTGTGCAAGGCGGAGGACAGTGCAAATCTTCAGTGATGGATGGCAGCTGTAAATCTGGCAGTGGAAACATTTACATGCAAATAATAGCATCTGTCTGCAGGCTACTCACGCATGAGATGCATAAGCACGCAAATCATTATAAAGTATGCAAACACAAGACTACACACAAACAAAGGAGAAAAACCATGGGGAGAGATGTGAAACTACACACGCACACAGCAGAGGTAATGAGATGATGTATGAGAGCTTTTAAGCCCCTGTCCAGAGCCTCCTTTACTTCACTCTCCACTGGTCTTTCTTTCCAGCTCTCTGTGTGCATCTCTCTCCCTTTTTTTTTTGTCTCTCTATGATTATTCGGCCCCTCTCTCTCTCTGACTGTTGCTCAAACATGATGTATTTGCTTATACTCGGTTAACGCAAAAAAGATGGACAGAAACTGCTTTTGATCAGTTTAGAATAATAAGGCTGAAAAAGAAAGAAAGCACCCTTTGTCTGTAGTTTTCACATTGCTTTTTTCCCCACTATGATGTTGAATCCGGGAAGAAACTGGTTCCAGGATTACAGCTATGAACTCATTTTATACTGTTTCACAAGTTCGGCCACGATAAGTGAAAACATGTGATGAGGAGAGGTGAAGTTTACCTTTTCTATTCTAGCAATTAAAAAAGGAATGCAGCCACATGTTGGTGTTTGTTTCAAGTCTTGATTTCGGCAATATATCCATTGCTGTCAATTCTTTTCATTTGGAAACAGAAGTGACCAAGACTTCTTGGACGGTCATATTATCCAATTGCTATCCAAGACTTAGAAGCACACTTAGAAATGGAGACAGTGTTGAGAGGTTTATTTACAAAACATGAGAAGAATCTGAGCCAAAGGAGTGCTTAGGGTAACTTCAACAAAGTAATGATTGAAACTGTACGATTCAGCATAGACTGGATGAGATGCACTGGTGGGTGATGAGCTGATGGAGTGCAGTGATCCCAGTGGAGACACACCGGGAGGACTTCACAGGGTTTGCTCACTCACACTCACACCAGAGAAACATGGCAGGAGGCGTGAGAGATGGTGAGAAAAGGGAGGAGAGAAATACACTGGGGGCAACTACCAACCATGTCATGTAATAATGATTAACTTTAAGCCCTGGTACATTCTCTTCTGCTTATCAGGGTCGCGGGGTGGGGAGGGAGGCTGGAGCCAATCCCAACTATCATGGATGAGTTATAAAATGTCACCAAAATGTATTGCTTTATTACGAATTGAGCCATAGAAACTAAACTTGCTTTTGCACTGCGCAGTATACATGTTTATTCTGACAGCCTCAAGTCATCTGAGGAAAGCAGTTCTTGAAACATGGCTTCCTCTATTTTTTTATCCCCCAGGGCTTGTTCCCATCCTTTGAGCTACACGTGATTTAATAAGACATGTCGTGAGCTTATGTGATCGAAATAACTAAAATATCAGATACTTCCGAATTATCAGTAAAAAATATTTTTCTTGGACAAAAGAGATGTGACTTATTCATGTCTCGGCCAGTCATTCAGAGCATTTTAAAGGAGAAAAGAATTCTTCGGTTGAAAGGAAATGTTCAAATATAAAGTCATATTCAGCCTCCGATGAGGTTTACGGTGAATTTGAGAGGTCACGAGCCAACAAGCGAGCTGTGAACCGTGTGTTAGACCACCAGCTTAAACGATTAAAGGCTTTTGATGCGTGAAGACGCTGTGCCTCTCCGCCTTTGGACTGCAAAAAGAATCCCATAAATTTCACATCTTTTGTAATCAATGCTGTTTAGAAGGCATGTGTTGAATGGTTACCTTGGCAATCTCAGTGAATTACCATTTCTTATTCATTTACTTATTCAGCCTGACATTGTGTTCTTTTTAGCTGAGGCTCTGACATAACCACTTGATGAGCTTTAGCACAGCCGCTGCAGTTATTATCATTTCAATCAAATGATGAACTTGAAAGTTTCTTCTTGTTACATTTATTAAAGAAGTCAATAGAAGCTTTATCGTCTGTACGGTCTGGCACACAGCCACCTGGTGTCAACCCTGTGTCAGTTTCATTCACACAGGTATGCTCTTCTATTTACAATAGATCGCACAAATTGTTGATACCTCTTTTTCTCAGACTTTCACTAGTCCTAATGTTTTTTTTATCATTTAAAAGCAAGTTAGAACTGTTCGCTGTTGTCATAGCTCATATTTGACTTTTGCTTTCACTGCATGTCTTTGTTGTGGCACCAAAAGCTTCCTTGAGTTTATGAGAAGATCATCCACATTACAGCATTATAGTAGGCGAACACTGCAACTTACCCAAGTGCTTAAACTAACAAGTCGTCCTAAGCACCTTCAGAACTGCCTTAATTGTTCATGACATTGATTCAACAAGGTCTTCCACTCCACTACATCCCCAAGGCACTCTAAGAGAAATCTGGTGACTGTGGAGAACATTTAGAGTGAATTCATTGTTATGTTTTTTTTAGTGTGAGGACTGTCTAAGTCTGCGGAAGTCTGTGTGGGAGTGAGAAGGAGTGGGAACTGAGTATAAACAAAAAGTGAGCCGTTTATTACGGCTGATAAAACATGAATACAAAATAAAGCAAATAGGGGCGTAAACTAAACTAAAACCTAAACTGGAAAAACTAGTCTATGATAACTGTGACAAAAAGGACGTGAACATGATTCAGGGCAGGAGCATTTGAGAAACTATAAGGAAAAACCATGAAGTATGAAGATGACCATAGCCGAATCATGAAGTACCTGAGCTTGACATAACATGGCGGGGGGAAAACAGATGATCTGACAAAGACTGAACGAAAGCACACGGACTAAATGCACACATGAGGTGATCAGGGGAAGTGGAAACATATGGGGAAACAGCTGACTGTAATTAACATACAAAACACGTTGAACATGGAAATGCCTGACTCTTCAAAATAAAACAGGAAACATTGAGAGACGTGACAACACAAGAGTGACAATAAGGAACAAACAGATAGGGCTGGGTATCGTCACTGATTTCTAGAATCGATTCGATTCCATTCGATTTGAATGGAGGAAATTTTGCCTCAGACAGTCAGGATCTGATCACTTACATGTCCATATTTTTATATCTATAAAAACAAAGTTGACACTTGTGAGACTTTATCAAAGATGTAAGCATGACGTGTCTGAGGATAAAACACAGAAAAACATGAAGGCGACTTTCCTGGCCTGGGATTTTATAGCAGATGACCTTAAAAATATTCTGCAGTAGATCAAAAGTGAAAGAAAACCACTAATCAACATATGAACATTACCTGATGCTGCTGAAGTGAAGCAGAGCAAAGTTACAGAGGTTTTATTAGAGACACAGCTAAGCGTTTTGCAATTTTTGTATAATTTTAAGAAGTTTACATTTGTTCAGTAGCCTGTTGAACAGCAGAGATGAGGCTCTCTTTTCAAAAGTAAGTGAAAGAAAAAGAAACAGCAGCCGGCAGCGCTGTAAAGAACAGTAGACTTGTTCGTAATAAGCAAGCGATGGTGTGATTTTATCGTGGTGGAAGCAAAACAGCAAAAGTCAGAGGGAATTCATGACGATATTTATGTGAAGCGTAGTTTGGATCTTCTTTGGCTGCTGGTTGAGTCAATATTGTTTGGAGAGGTAAAAAGGGCATAAACACAAAGCTCAGACCCGCCGAAACATCAGAATCAGCAAGCTTTATTGATTACTTATTTGCAAAAGTAATTAGTTACATTTTAAAAACATGATTTGCAACCTGAATAGGTAATAAAGCAATTAATCTTTCAGCATAATCCATCATATAAAGTGTAATCAAATGAAAAAGTCTCTTTTTAAAACTTTTAAATTATATGCAACATTCACTGACTGGAAGAAATTTGTTTAACATTTAAACCTATTTTCTGCACATTCCAGCACCTATGCATATTCTGCTTTATTTATAAAATAAAATATTTTTTTGTGTTTACACTCACTCTTTCAACTAGATGCAAGTAAAACACAGCAGAAAAATCAAAAATCAAATCAAAAAGACTCAGCAGTCCTGTTGCTCTATTTTCACCTGTATAACAGGAGTAGGGTAGGCGGAGGTTTGCCCTGGTGCAGGTGTGCCGCAGTGGTCATGTCAGTGGAAGGATGCGGGAGTTTCTCTATGAATTTCACATTCCCGTGGCAACGCACTCGGTGCTTGCTCGGAACTTTAGGGGTTTTTTTCGCTGCAAAAAGATGTTTTCTTCCCACGCAGTGAACAGCGGACGCTAATGTTTTTGTCACTTTTTACGGAATCAAACTCAAAGTAAGGTCAGTACTTCCACGCTTTAAACGCTGCATGCTCATACTCTCTCCCGCACTCGTTATATTATCCATTGTTGATCTGCACACAGCTGTTGTCACGAACGTCGCACTCGCTTACGTCATTGTCATGAGACACTCTCGCAAACGAAATCACGGTTTAGTAACGCAGTAACGCAGCGTGCTTAGGGAAAAGTAACAGTAATCTAATTACCTTTTTTTGCAATACTAATCCATTACTTTACTCGTTACTCCAAAAAAGTAATCGGATTACAGTAACTTGTAACAAGAAAAGACTTATAAACCAGGAGTTGTAGAAGAAACAAAAACTAGAATGAAACTCAACTAAATCCTAACCAATAATAACAACAACACACGAGCTAAGATATTTCAAATACAATATAAGAAACTGCTGGGTCACAGAACCAGCTCCTGACAAGGACAGATAATATAAAACAAATACTCTCATTGGTTTAAGTACATTTTTAGGAATGTGTGTTTTTACCTGCCATTAAGCAACGTCCTACTTTGCAGGTATTTATTCATTTGCACAAACCTGTAATCCCCCCATCTAATCCATGAAAATATGTGAATGCACTCAGTACAAATACATATATGCTCCAATAATTTCTGCTCATGCATTCACAGACGAGCTTGCATGGACTAAAAGCCACGCGCACTCTCCACTTTCTGCATTAAACCTCCTTTAACAAATCCTCCACCTCCTTCATTCTCAACAGCCCGCAGAGCCCTCTCTCATGTCCGATGAATGGACTCCTCCGAGGAGCAGTTTTACCTCCAGCCTCTGCTAAAGAGCTCTCTCGGAGACTCTTGTCTTTGTCGAGGCATCTAAATTGTACACGCATACACACATTTTTTGCTGTTTGCAAAGCAATCTTGCACATCTATAACCAGCAACCTTCTGTCCAATTAGATCTCTCCCTGTCTTACTGTGTATAATTCCAGTTGATGGTTGCTCCTTCTTTCTGCTTCGCATATAAATTGCTAAACATGGTTTCATGATGTCTGTCTAACCGCACTGCTCGAACGCTGCAAACAGTCACAGATGATGGAGCAACAGAGCATAAAAAGAATACAAGATGTAGAATAAACACACACTGCTGTATGTGTGCGAGTGTGCGTCTGATTCTGCAGCAGAGATTTTGTGATTCCTAACAAAGATTTTGCCGAACAAATCTCTCCAGTTTTTTCAGTCCACCACATGCTCTTCAATATAACAATCAATGCCACTAATTCACCTTTTTGCTGATGAGTTGGGGACGGTAAAGGTCTTCTTTGCAGAAATGTAACAATTCTTTCAACAAGGGGCACAACAATAGAAACCCAATCATGTTTCAGAAGGTGATATTTACTGTGATTACAAGCGAGGGTGACATGAACAGGGTTTTTTTCGTCAGTGAAATAACCTCTTGTTGTAGAAAAGGTCACCGTTCGTGTCTTGGTACTGTGCCTGTGTTTCAGTGGAGACTAAGAAAGTGTTAAGTTTATAGTTTGTTTGTTTTTCCTGCAGAGACCTAGGAGACGGTAACAGATTACTTTTCTTTTTCCAGTTCAGTGTTTTTAGAAGTTCTTTTTCTAGTTAACATTTGCAAACTTTCGTCATTTGAGCTCATTAATGATTCCAGCAGTTCTGCCAGCATTAAAATGTTGGTAGTCGATGTTTGAACTCACAAGCAGGAGAGGTTAAAGGAGCTTGACTGAGTCTGACTTCAAGGTCGGCAAAGGGCGCTCAATCGGTGAAGCCAAACACACTCGAGAACGAGCAAAAACAACAAGAGCAGGAAAAAAAAGGCTGGCGAAAGCAGGAAGCCTAACAAAAGCAGAGAGTCTGACACAACGGCTGCAGGGACAGGATTTACAGTGAAATTACAATGAGAGAGAAGCTGGTACGACTCAGCGGTCATGTAGTGTGTTTTACACCAACTACAGGGCCTGTGAAAAATCTTTTTTCACAGGTACAGGAGGTCTTCCTGTTCTTGCTGCAGGAAGACGTGACAGCAGAATGGGAACAAACTGAGGCTGCCGTGAAGATCGGGAGGCTGGAACAGGTGAAAGTCAGAGTCATCTTAAAAGTTAACTGCTTCGCATTTAAGGCAGAAACACACGAGCGGCACCGTGCTGCTTATTTAACTCTTCACCAGAAAGTAAATAATGAATGAGAATGTAAATGGAGCTGCCTGAATCAGCTATAAAAATATAAAGAAAGAAATGCCTCAATAAATAATTCAAATGTCAATATATTCACCAACAGTTTAAAAATTATATGTGGGCATGATTTCAGTTTTTTTAAATGCATAAAATATGGCATTACTTGAAATTTCAGTTTATTAACTAATTCTCCTGTTATGGTTCTCTACTATTCAATTATTAGCACCATTTAATAATGTAAATATGGTTACTTATAATTGCATTCTCCACAAGCATTTATATCTATCTCTGTATTTTCTAATTACATTTCTTTTGGGATTATGCTGTTTTATGAAAATGAAGGAGCTGCCTTTCAAAGTGTGTCCTCGTGCCTGTCAGCAGAGGCGGAGCCAGACATTTGAAACACCCGGGGCTTAGCCCTGAAGGGTAGTATACATGTGGATTTTTTTTTCTTTTTTCTTTTTTTTGGGGAGGGGGGGGGGGGGGGGGGGTGTAGAAATGACTGAAAGATTAATTGGCTCTGTTTTGAGTTTTGTTCAAAAAAGAATGACTTCATATAGGGAAAAAAAGATATCACATATACAGGACACCTTAAACTAGTTTTTTAATTAAGCAGCAAGGCAGAACAAGGTCAGGGCTGCATCAAGACACGAGGACTAAACCCCAATTCAACCAGACCCAGAACTGATCCGGAATTAAAACAGGACTACAAGAGTTCAAAATCAGGACTACTTAGGATTTAACCAAGACAGAACCAGAATCAGAACTAGATGATAGTAGCACTAAAAATCATCATAGACCTGCACTACACTTATTTTTTAATTCTACCAAAGTACACTATGTAGATTCACAAAAGTTTATATAATTATTTAGCCTTGTTGTGCAAACAAGCCTGCATAACTTAATAAATATAGAATTTGAAAAATAACAAACCTAAAAAGAAACACTAGGTACGAGATACACGAGGACCTATGATACGGTGATACTTTTGGTAAACAACCATTTGACTAACATGTGTGTCTCACCTGCTCTTGTTCCATCTCTGTTCTGTCCTGTCTCCTCTCTCTCCCTCTCTGTTCCTCTCTCTCCCTCTTTGTGCTGACAATCATCAAATATACAGTTGAAACCAGATATTTACAAACTCTTCAGATAAAAACACAACACTTTTATAATTGTAACATCAAAT
The DNA here is from genome assembly GCF_057381845.1 of Rhamphochromis longiceps. NCBI lineage: Eukaryota > Metazoa > Chordata > Actinopteri > Cichliformes > Cichlidae > Rhamphochromis > Rhamphochromis longiceps. Next base: position 16,972,232 of record NC_140562.1, read on the forward strand.
CAGACTAAATGTTTATTTTTTTAGATTGATAAATATAAAAAACATATTTGTTAACTGTGGCGTGGGTGTGGTCCTTGGCCAGCTGCAGAGGAGGCGTGACGCAGTGAGCTCCCGGGGCGGCGCAGGGGCGGGGTGAACAGGTGTGCTGGGATCTGACAGTGATTGTGTCTCTTTATGTGTTGGCAGTGACAGACGGAGAAGGAACGTGACAGCAGAGAAAGAGAGCGCGGAGTACATGTGTCCACTACAACCCGAGCTTAATAAAAAGTTCTGCACTGTCAAAAGTCGCTCCGGCTGGTATTTCTTGGGTCCACCGTTACACTGGTGCCGAAACCCACGCGTGATGTCCGGTCCCCTGCCGGCTCCCCCTGCTCCCCCGGCGGCGCCGCCGCCCGCCCCGCCGCCCGCCCAGCCGCTGCAGATCTTGGGCCAGATGATGATGGACATGGCGGCGATGGCGGCTCGTCAGGCGGCCACGCAGGACCAACAGTTGGCGTTGCTTCGCCTGCAAGCGGAGCAGCAGACCGCGGCTCTGGGGCAGCTGCTGGGGAATGCGGCCGCGCCGGCTCCCGCCCCTCCGCTGTCGGTGACGTTGCACCGGATGCGGGATGGGGAGGACCCGCTGGTTTTCATCGAGGCTTTCCAGGCCACGGCGGTGGCCTGTCGGTGGCCGGAGGAGGAGTGGGCCGCCCGGCTGCTGCCGCTTCTGTCGGGTGAGGCCCAGACGGCGGCGCTGAGCCTGCCCCCCGGCTCGCGGGGGGTGTTCGAGGACGTGTGCCGGGCGGTGCTGGATCGTTTGGGGCTCTCCCCGGAGGATTACCGCCGTCAGTTCCGGGCCAGCAGGATGTCGGGGGGGGAGCGGCCGTTTGCCTGGGCTCGGCAGCTGGAGGATGCGGCGGCGAGGTGGCTGCGACCGGGCCCCTCGGCTGGGGAGACGCGGATGCTGACCATGGTCGTCCTCGAGCAGTTCGTGGGAGGCCTGCCCGAGGCGACGGCTCGTTGGGTTCGCTGCCACCGCCCGGCGGATTTGACGGCGGCGGTGACGCTGGCAGAGGACCATCTGGCGGCCGACCCGGGACCGGGCCGTGAGGAGCCGCGGCGGGGCGCCCGTGTTCCGCCGCCCAGGCCACCGGCGGCGGCGTCGCAGAGGAGAGGCGGCGGCCCTGCGGGAACGGAGCAGGCAGCAGGGTGGAGCCCCAGGAACCCGTTCCGGCCGCTGCTTCCCGCCGGAACCCCGGCGGCCGCCGAGGTTGCCCCGGAGCCACGGGGAGCCGCACAGACGCCGGGGCCGGACTGTTGGAAGTGTGGGCGGCCGGGGCACCTGCGCCGAGACTGTCCGCTCATGGAGGTGGGGCAGGTGTTCCGCGTTGCCGGCGCTCCAGCGCCCGCCCCCGGTCCAGGAGTGACGTACCGCGTGCCGGTAAGGTGTCAAGGGGGTATTCGCCATGCTTTGGTGGACATGGGCTGCACGCAGACTCTGGTCCACCAAAGTTTGGTTCGCCCCGGGGCATTGTTGGAGGCTGACTGGGTGGAGGTTAAATGTGTGCACGGGGATGTTCACAAGTACCCAGTAGTGTCACTGTTGCTGAAATTCAGGGGCAAAACGCATAGAGTGAAGGCGGCGGTTAGCCCGCGCCTGTCGCATCCCCTTATTTTGGGTACGAATTGGCCGGGGTTCCACAGCTTACTGGGGCAGTACGCGGGGATGCGATCGCGGTCTGTAAATTCGTGTGACGTTTGCGCGGCGCTCGGCGGTGACGCGGGGTCGACCGACGCTGACTCTGGGGGGGAGGAGGAGGCGGGGACTTCCACGGAAGCCCCGCCGCCTCCCGTTGTGTACCCCACGGAAGATTTTCCACTAGAGCAGTCTCGGGACGACACCCTACGCTCAGCCTATGACCAAGTGATGGATATTGATGGTCGCTCGGTGCGCCCCGACGCTGCGCGAACGTACCCTCATTTCCAATTGCGGAACGATCGGCTTTATAGAGTGAGCCGTGACACTCACACTAATGAAATCCGCACACAGTTGTTGGTGCCGCAAAGCCGCCGGGAAATGATTTTCCAGGCGGCTCATTCGAACCCCATGGCAGGGCACTTGGGTGGCGAGAAAACTCTGGAGCGCATAATGGCCCGATTCTATTGGCCGGGCATTTGGGCCGACGTGCGCCGTTGGTGTGCGTCGTGCCCCGAATGCCAGCTGGTTAACCAGCCGGCCGTACCAAAGGCGCCGTTGCGCCCATTACCGCTGATGGAGATCCCGTTTGAGCGTATTGGCATGGATCTCATCGGGCCATTGCACCGGAGTGCACGCGGCTATCGCTTTGTGCTGGTCCTGGTGGACTACGCAACGCGGTACCCGGAAGCAGTGCCGCTACGCACCATTTCAGCGAAGAGCGTGGCGCAGGCACTGTTTCAGGTCATCTCCCGAGTCGGTATTCCGAAAGAAATACTGACTGACCAGGGCACGTCGTTCATGTCGCGCACATTGCGGGAACTGTATGAATTACTGGGTATTAAATCTATTCGGACCAGCGTCTACCACCCTCAGACTGATGGGTTGGTGGAGAGGCTGAATAAGACTTTAAAATCCATGATTCGTAAGTTCATTCGCGAGGATGAACGCAATTGGGATCGCTGGTTAGACCCTCTGTTGTTTGCAGTGCGGGAGGTGCCCCAGGCCTCCACGGGATTTTCTCCCTTCGAGCTGTTATACGGCAGGAAGCCGCGGGGGGTGCTCGACCTGATTAAGGAAAACTGGGAGGAAGGTCCGAGCCCTGCGAAAAGTGAAATTCAGTACGTGCTGGACCTGCGAGCAAAGCTGCACACACTGGGGAGGCTCTCGCGGGAGAATTTGCTCCAGGCCCAGCAGCGGCAGCGACGCCTGTATGACAGAGGGGCTAGACTCAGGCAATTTTCACCGGGAGATAAGGTGCTTGTGTTACTTCCTTCTTCCAGCTCTAAATTACTCGCCAAGTGGCAAGGACCCTTCGTGGTCACACAGCGAGTGGGGGACGTTGATTATGAAGTGGTACGGTCGGACAGGGGCGGGGCCACGCAGATTTACCACCTCAACCTCCTCAAAGCCTGGAGGGAGGCGGAGACCGCTTCTCTAGTGAGCTTGGTAAGAGGGAGAGATGAGTTGGGGCCGGAGGCGCCAAAGTCTAGCATCCCCGCCTCCCTCCATTGCAGTGACCATCTCACACAGGCCCAGAGGGCGGATGTTGCTGCATTGCAACAGCGCTTTGCCGACGTGTTCTCCCCCTTGCCCGGCCGTACTTCTCTCATAGAGCACCATTTTGAGACGCGGCCTGGCGTGACGGTGCGTTCACGGCCCTACAGGCTGCCGGAACATAGAAGGCAAATTGTTTTCCGGGAATTGAAGGAAATGCTGAGGCTGGGAGTAATAGAAGAATCACACAGTGCTTGGTGTAGCCCCATCGTCCTTGTAGTAAAGAAGGATGGGTCTATACGGTTCTGTGTCGATTATCGCAGAGTGAATGAGGTGTCACGTTTTGATGCTTATCCCATGCCCCGGGTCGACGAGCTCCTGGACCGGTTGGGCACCGCTCGCTTTTTTACGACTCTGGATTTAACCAAGGGCTACTGGCAGATTCCCTTGTCTACAGAGTCCCGGGAAAAGACGGCCTTCTCCACTCCGTATGGGTTATACCAATTCGTGACGCTTCCGTTCGGCTTGTTCGGCGCCCCTGCCACTTTTCAGCGCCTCATGGACCGGGTGCTGCGGCCCCACGCTGCCTATGCTGCCGCCTACCTAGACGACGTCATCATTTACAGTGACACGTGGGCGGGGCATGTGCGGTGTGTGGCCGCGGTGCTGGAGTCCCTGAGGCAGGCGGGGCTCACGGCCAACCCGAAGAAGTGTGCGGTTGGACGGAGGGAGGTACAGTATTTGGGGTACCACTTGGGGAGCGGGCAGGTGCGACCTCAAGTGGAGAAGACGGCGGCGATTGCATCCTGCCCGCGTCCCAAGACGAAAAAAGAGGTGAGACGGTTTCTGGGGCTGGCCGGCTATTACCGGCGGTTCGTCCCAGGGTTCGCGGACCTGACCAGCCCCCTGACTGATCTCACCCGCAAGGGTGCCCCAGATCTGGTCCAGTGGACGGAGCGGTGCCAGGCGGCGTTTGTGCAGGTGAAACGGGCTCTCTGTGGAGAGCCGCTGCTGTTCACACCTAACTTCTCCCTCCCTTTCTGTCTGCAGACTGACGCCTCGAGCAGAGGGCTGGGGGCCGTTTTGTCCCAGCAGGTGGGGGGAGTTGACCGGCCGGTCGCTTACATCAGCCGGAAGCTCACGGACCGCGAGTCACGGTACAGCACCGTAGAGAAGGAGTGCCTGGCGATCCGGTGGGCGGTCGACTCCCTTCGCTACTACCTCCTGGGCCGCCCGTTCACCCTCTGCTCGGACCACGCCCCGCTGCAGTGGCTCCACCGCATGAAGGATGCCAACGCCCGGATCACTCGGTGGTATCTGGCCATGCAGCCCTTTAAGTTCAAGGTGATCCATAGGCCGGGCGCGCAGATGGTCGTGGCCGATTTCCTCTCTCGCTCGCGGGGGGGGGAGTAGGTTCGGCCGGATGGGCCCCGGCCTCAGTCGGGCGGTGGGGATGTGTGGCGTGGGTGTGGTCCTTGGCCAGCTGCAGAGGAGGCGTGACGCAGTGAGCTCCCGGGGCGGCGCAGGGGCGGGGTGAACAGGTGTGCTGGGATCTGACAGTGATTGTGTCTCTTTATGTGTTGGCAGTGACAGACGGAGAAGGAACGTGACAGCAGAGAAAGAGAGCGCGGAGTACATGTGTCCACTACAACCCGAGCTTAATAAAAAGTTCTGCACTGTCAAAAGTCGCTCCGGCTGGTATTTCTTGGGTCCACCGTTACATTAACTTTAAGAGTAAAGAGAGAAACTATCTGTATTTCTTAATTGCAAATGGCACCAAATTGTATTCAAACTGAGCCACACTTATGGAGCTCCACAATTCTTTTCCTGGTGTTTTGGTTGATATCTCTTAATTTTCCCATTTCAAAGAAACAGGCTCTGTGTTTTGCCTTATATGCATCCACAGCTGTGCCACCAATTTACTCACATGGACTCTACTAACCTATCAGAAGCTTCTTCAGCTCAGAATGGAATCATCTGGTTTTCTTATTAATTAACAAACTTAGTGTACATGTACTCCTAAATTTGATGAAAGTGATAAAAAATAGCTCTGTCTCTCTTTATTCTGACATTTAACTAATTCAAAAGATATTTCAATATTTATCTAAAACAAAAGTTTAATCTAAATTGATGTTGTACAGAAAAAATGTTTTATGTTTTCTCCCTAAAGTGTATGTAAATATCTGGTTACAAATGTGAATATCCTGCTGTGTACTGAAATCCCTCTTGTTTTGCATAGAAATATACTGAACAACATACAAAGCATAATATATAAAATAACATTTACCTGAGTTTTTTCTTTGAAAGAAGCCTCTAATGTCCATTCTTATATTTCAGTACATAACTGAAACCGATTTAGTCAGGGAGGGTAAGAACTGAAAATATGAAATAAACACACGTAAGATAAGACTATTAAAAAAAAAAAAAAAAAAAAGCATTTGTTCGGCTTTTCATTTCGCCATTTGTTGATTCACTTGAAGAGCAAGTAACGTAATATTGGTCAAGTGATCAGTTTGATATCAATCTTTTGTGATACACCGTCATATTTACATTATTTGTACAGTACGAATGATTTGCTTTGGTACCTGGTCAAACTTAAGCTCTCCTTAGTATGGCTGGCTCCGTTACTCCAACAGCGCACTCACAGGCACAAGAGCACCTGGCTGCAGCCCCGCCCCCTCGCTCAGTTGCTTAGTGCCTGAGCTCGGATCATACCAATATCAGGGGGGATTCACGCACAGTCGTAAATTCCCACTGTGTGCATTATGTGCTTCGAATATTGTGTGTACTTTTTGTTTTATACAGTTGTCAGCCAGGCATCTAACTATGAAAAAATTACACTCCAAAAGACCCCGGGCTTCTGACAAAACAACCCGGGCTTAAGCCCAGTAAGCCACCCCCACGCTCCGCCCCTGCCTGTCAGTGATCGATGCGAGGCCCACATCTGGGAAAACTGCCCCCAGGCTTGAGCTCACTAAAGAACTGAGACACTAATGCATATTTTATACTTCTTCAAATTTGGGTCATGACTTACGATGTAATCAGAAACTACTTTTAACCCTACGCTGTAACCTTGTATGTAACCTGAGAAATGCAACTGCATGCATCCTGCAATGACTTGAATAGTGTGAAAGGTGGTGTTATAGGGTCATGTTAGGATGTAGATTTCCCACAGAAATCTGGAAAAATGTGTTTTCTCTCAGTGGCTGGTAAGTAGTTGGTGGAGTGTGGCTGTTGCAAAGTGGGTGCTAAACCAGAAACTGCCTTGTGCTGGCTTTGACCACCAGCAGGTTGTCCCTGAAACCAGGACTTTTGAAAGGGCACAGCTTTTACTTTGAAGGTAAACTCTCCATTTCCGCTTAGCAAGTTATTGCAGCCAAGTCGGAGTCTTCCATCCAAACTAGAGGCAGCCGCATCAATCTGCTGTAGGCTGAAGCACTCAGAAGCAGGTTATCAGTGTTTGGCTGTAGTTAGTTTTATGGGTGATTTTCAAAAGCTGCACAGTTCTCTAAACACTCGCACAGTCGAGAAAATCAGGTTTTAAATATTCTCCTCCACAGAAATACATATGGAACAGGGTCAGACGTAAAACCTCTGAGTTCCCACCGCTTACACACACTCTTTCCACTGTGCTCTCTTAGTGTATATTAATTACACGTTAATATGTAATTACATGTATTTCTATATATTCAGAATGATGTATATGTTTTTTTCTTCTTTTAAACATGACACTTTTGATCCTCATTAATTCTCAGAATTTAGTCCCGCGTGGCTTCTCCCAGTGCTCATGTCTGGTGCAGCTTGCGTTTTCAAGGCTTAAATCCCTCAGTAATTTCATTACTCGTTATATTTCTGTCATTTTTATTCATCTTCTTGTACTGTTTAACTCTGCCAAGTACTAAGGTTCTGTTTTATTGCATGCAAGCTGTTTTTATTGTTGTTGTTGTTTTTTAATTATTAACAGTTTAATGTGTCTTTCATACCTCAAATTGCTAACCATTTCAGCAACGCATAGCTGAAGAACACACACAGGGGCACGTAATTACTCATAAAAGCAAAGCTGTTCACTCCAAAAAGACTAAATATCAAGAGCTTCTTTAGTGAAGAGACAAACCCACACAGAGACGTCCACACATACAGATACAAACATACAGCTTCAATAATTAAGTGGCTGATCACAGAAAATTGAAAGAATAATCTCTTTGCTAGTTACTGTTGACACAGTCGTGAACATGAAAGCCAGGATGCGTGTGCGCACAAGCACGCACACGCACAGAGGGAGAGAATGATGTTTTCATGCCTTTTTTTTCTGCTTTCACCCTCTCGTTTTCATGCTGTTTTATTCAGACTCATCAAGAATTCTGTCAGAAGTTGTTTTTGAAGACTTTGGCTTAGTACCATGCTCCCTTGTCCTGGTTTTGTTGATATTTTTCTTTCTAAATGTTAATAACATGCATATGTGTACGACTGCGCATTCGCCTCTTTGTGTGCGTGCATTTGTGTGTGTGTGTGTGTGTGTGTGTGTGTTCGGTGGCGTCCTTGGGGTGGTGTTTACATATAAAGCCGGAAGCTGCCCGACAACAGTCACCACAATGTCCCAGCACTAATTAACTAATTAAAACACAAACAGGGAAAAACAGGAGCGGACGTACTGACAGACAGTGAGTCGCAGCCAGCTGAATGTGTGCAGGGTGAACTGACAGTCAGACCTGCTCCGCTCCTCTCCTTTAATCTACCTTGATTTCTGAATGTGTGATTGTACACTGGAAAAACAATTGAACTTCTCATCATCCTGCGTCCCTTTCCAAAAAGGCCTGTCATCGGGTTATTTCATAGGAAATCCTGTGAATGAATCACTGAAACTGTCCTGTTACTGTCATTACAGTTTACGATCATTCAGCTTTCCCCTTCTGCAACCTCACCATGACCTGTGTCACAGCTAAAGAGCTCATTCCCTTTAAATCTGGCGGAAGCAGGGTTGATGCCAAAAATAAATTTATCCAATAAGAGCTTCTGCATCTTCTTTGCACTGGGGCAACTTTCCTGACTAAACACTATACACTAATGTTTTTTATGCTCCATTTTATAGGCAAGTGGGGTAAACTGTTCTGGGACCGATAACGCTGTAAGTAACTGAAATTGTTGCAAACTGTCTGGATAATGTCAGACTGTACGCCTTTGTGATTCCTCTGATGCAGTTCTGTCCACGAACCACTGATTCAGTCTCCATCGACAAGATTAAACCCCCAAAAACTCATGATGAATGGGTAACATTATTGGTCCTGTGATTAGATCACTTATTCATGAAAGACATTCAAGTTTGCTGACAGTGGTGAAAAATGAAAAACTTCAACTTGTCAGCAATAAAATGCACCACTGCCCAGCTGTGGTTATCTTGCCCATTGTCCATATTATTATTAAAGTTACTCAAGAATGTTAAGGCAAAGTCTTTTACAAACACAGTCATGTCTTTTTTAACTTTCAAACCAGCGACGGGGGACCTTCCTTTTGTTTTATATTGAAGTCCTCACAGTTCTCAGTTTTCTTGTTTGTCTCTCATGATAGAAAATCCATCCAGTGTGTCCTGTGTTTACAGCTGTGTGGGGAAAAAAGCAAAATCAGTTTAAGGATGTAACATAAAAATCACCCAGTCTTTATCAGTTCTTAAAATTAGATCAATACAACCTGAGGTGAACAAGAAAACATAACATATTACACAGCGTTGTCATTCGTTTATAAAACCAAAATACACCCCATGATTAGCACTAAGTTGAAGTAATAATTTTCTGTACAACTTCATCAGTTTCTCATGTTGTGTCATGGTCCTGGGTCGGTGACCCAGCGCTTTTAGTTTGTTATCATTTTCTAGATGATTGTTTAAGTTCTGTGTTATTTTCGATCTGCCTCTGAGTCTGCGTCTGTATCTGTCTGTCTATGGTGTCTCCCCATCTGTTTGTGAATCTGTCTGTTTAGTTCAATGTCTTGTCTGGTTCCATGTATCTGAGTTTCCTGTTTTATTGTGAAGGTCCGTGTCATATGTGAGTGTTCAGTTTACGTTTCCCCTGTCCCGTCAGCCCAGATTCCTCCCAGCTGTGTTGCCCTCCTGTCTCTCATCCCCTGATTACTGGTGTGTGTATTTAAGCCCTGTGTGTTCTCCTGCCTGTTGCCGGTTCGTCTGTGTTCCTCCGTGTCAGTCTGTTACCCTGTGTTCCACGGTGTCCTGTTCCTCGTCTGCGTCTCTCTGCTATTCATCATCCGTTGTCATATGCTCCCAGGTCTGTTATTTTTAGTTCTCCCAGTTTAGGTGTCTTTAGTTGTTTGTTATGCCCCACTGTTTGTTTGCCACTACACCTCTGTAAATAAAACCACCGGTATCTCATCCACTGCCTGCATCTTGGGTCCTCCCTCTAAATCCACACGGCTTGCCTCGGCAGCCGTGACATGTTGTTGTGGAGGAATTTTGGTCCACTCGTCTTTATAACGAAGACACATGCAGACCATCCACCTCACACCAGAAAGTCCGTTTGTAATGAAGTTTAAATGTTTTGTTTGTCTTTCAGGGTTTTGAAGTTTGGAGGATTCTGATGATGAAGATGAGTCCGAAACCTAGAAAGACTTTTAGTAATTTGTAGATTACCCCCAAGGGGAAGTATACCCACACGATATTCTGCTCACTACAATTGCTGGTTGCAAAAAACAACACGATCTTTCACCCTCAGATCCCAAATAAGCCAGATCATATGGCACCTGCTGCTCAAAGACTGGCAAAGGTTCAAGATGACTTAAATATTGCTGCTGGAAGAACCAACAAATCCAGAAAATTACAATGATGTGATCCTACAAGGCTCCACATCAAGTTCAGGCCAAGGATAAAACGCTCCCGATATCTGAGGTTCACGTCTCCCTTTTGAAACTCAGTTAATGATCGAGGTTCAGGCCCATGAGGAATCCTCTTCTGAAATTCTATTCATAATATTGCTAATTGGTTCAATTAGCAATACTAAAGAGAAATTGGAAGACTTTTGCACCAAGAAGAAAAAGTAGAAAGAAAAACAGCTTCTTCTGAATACTCTTAAAAACTGTGCTGTTGCTGCTTAAGTACCACAAAAACTGATTGTCTTTAAGATAACTAAAAACAGATAAAGATATTTATATAACACTAAAAATAGTACTACAGCAAAGATAAAATTGGGAAACGATGCATGTTTCATGTTTTCTCTTTCCTCACCTCGAAGCGCTCACACCAGATGGCTGCTCATTAATTTGTTTCTGTGTTAAAATAAAACAATATGTTATTTAAACAATGACAACTTCCATATATAAATATATGGATAAAAGTCATAAAATACACTTCAACAATTTCCTGGAAACATTCCTGACAGATTTTGGTTTATTGACACGACAGCATCACACAGTTATTTTGTCAGCTGAACATACCTGATGTCAATCTCCTGTTCCACCACATCCCAAAGTTGGTGCTTGGAGACTATTTGAGTACAGAGAGCTCACTGCCATGTTCAAGAAACCAATCTCAGATTATATGCCACTCAAAGAAGCCATCACAAGATGGTTACAGATGGATCCATGCTTTCATGCAGTAAATTCTGATCCAGTCATCCAAATGTTGCAGCAGACTCTTCATTCTCTGTTAACCCTATAGATGGTTGCATGGGGCCAGCCTGTCTGGCACCAACAACCAAGCCATATCTAATTGTAAAACACTTATACTGAATTTTCATTTTGAACTTCTGCTGACAATCTCAACCATGTCTACATGCCTAAATATACTGACCTGCTGCCTGTCGTGAATGGCTCAATTTTAAAAATTGTTGTCATTTTTTTTTATGTTTGAATTTTGTTATGGTTATTATGTAAAGCATTTTGCCCTCAGGAGCTCAGTGAATTCCAGCGTGCTACTGTGATAGGATGCCACCAATGTGGAAAGTCCAGTCATGAAATTTCCTTGGTACTAAATATTCCACTATCAACTGTTAGTGGTATTAGAACAAAGTGGGAACAACTCAGCCATGAGTAAAATCACAGAGCGGGGTCAGCGGACGCTGAGGCACGTAGTGCGTGGAGGTCACCAGCTTTCTGCAGAGTCAATCACTACAGAGCCCCAAACTTCATGTGGCCCTGTGATCAGCTCAAGAACAGAGTTTAGAGAGCTTCATGGAATGGGTTTCCATGGCCAGCAGCTGAACCCAAGTATTACATCACAAAGCATCATGTAAAACGTCAGATGCAGTTTTGTAAAGCACGCCACCACTGGGCTCTAGAGCAGTGGAGATATTCCCTGGAGAGAGGAATCGCACTTCTCCGTCTGTCAATCCACTGGACAAGTTTTGCAGTTTCCAGGACAACGGTACGTGTCTGACTGCTTTGTGCCGAGTGTAAAGTTTGGCGGGAAGGGTGGATTATGGTGTGGAGTTGTTTTTCAGGAGTTGGGCTTCTAGTCCTAGTGAAACCAGCTCTTATTACTTCAGCATACCAAGACATGTTCACAACTTTGTGAGAACAGTTTGGGGATGGCCCCTTCCTGTTCCAACATGACTGAGCACCAGCACACAAAGCAAGGTCCATAAAGACGTTGATGAGCAAGTTTGGTGAAGAAGAACTCGACTGACCTGCACAGAGTAGAACACTTTTGGGGTGAATTAGAGCGGAGACTGCAAGTCAGGCCTTCAAATCCAACATCAGTGTCTGACCTCACAAATGCACTTCTGGAAGAATTGACAAAAATTCCCATAAAGACCCTCTCAAACCTTGTGGAAAGCTTTCCCAAAATAGTTGTAGTCGTTACAGCTGCGAAGGTTTAGCTGACATCACATTAAACCCTATTGATGTCAGCCAAGGTCAGATGTGTGTGAAGGCAGATAAGTAAAAACTGTTAGCTACATGACTTGATTCTGTAATTAAAGCTTCGAAATAGGTCTAATTGTTAAATAAAAAGCCAGCCGTGTGTGTGTGAGTGTGTGTGTGTGTGTGTGTGTCCATGACATTTTTCTTCATCTTATCCGCTGTTTACATTTGTTGGCAAGTCACTGCAAAGCACTCGCTCTATGTCCCTTGTGGAAAAATGACAGTCAACAGTCTTTCCCACTTAACCTCAATGATGTGTTATACATACAGATATGAGCCAAGGATTCAATGCATCTGAAAAAGTTCAACTTCCTCTTTTGCAGCAAGATTTCAAAGCTAGCCCGCATTTATGTCTGGAGAGCTACGTTTATCTCAGAAGATTATCTTTAAAGACCAGCCTGAACCTCACGCTGCTTTGTGATTATCAGGAAGTAAATTGAGTTCAAGATCAACCTGATGATCCTCAAGTGCATCTTTGTATTTCCAGCAAAACACTTTTAGTTACTTTACACATCGATTTCAGGTTCAGGGTCAAAAGTGCCCGATGCAGTTATTCACTTCTATATTTTCTAAATCACTAAACGCATTAACAATTATTCCGTGTGCCTTTCAGGTCTCAAACATTTTCAGCCCTGATATCTCTCAGGTATTCATGCATGGATATGTCTGTTTATGTGTGCGTAGTCTAGTAGGCGACACACACAAATAATAGACATCTGGGTCAGGGACTGGGTGTGTTTTGGTTACTGCAGGTCACCCAGACAGTTGCATTGTGTGTGTTCGGTCATGCAGGAAAGCTGAAGCCTTTGCAGAGCAGACAGGGGAAACAGGTCATATATGTGTTTATACGTGGCACACAGTTCCACACAAACATGCAGACATGCACTGAAAGCCCCTACAATGCACACAAAGAGCGCTCTTACATTGTTATTAAAGTTGGATATTAGGCTGTCAGGGATGAAGAATTTGCAGGAGGAAACAGATTTTTTTTCAAGCTCTCTCAAAAATGAAAATGTCAGAGCTCTTAATGAAAATAAATCCTGTCGAGCTGAATTCATACAAATATAACGCCACATAACATAGTGTACTTAGAGAGTAAAACACACAAAGGGATACACATGCAGAAGAACAGCAAGACGCCACATTAGTTTGCCACTTTTCTTTACGCTAATGGACACGGTGGAAGCAAAAGTAAAATTTACATAAAATCTGGTATTTTTTTGTAAAATGTCATTGGGAAATAACGCAGCACAATTCTTCTGGTGAAAAGTCAGCTTCTTTGTTTATCACCGCTCACATATCAATCATCAGGGAAACACATTTCAATGTCTTCATTTCTGTCCACAAACAAAATGATGAGATGTTTTCTCTCCAAGCTCACATGTTGACTAGGAAACATACAATACATCGAAAGAAAGGTTTATGCTTTAAGTCACCGAAACAAAAGCGGATACAGTTTCACATTGATACTATTGTGTTTTGCACTTTTTCTTGTCTTTCAACACAATCTTTGACAGTTTACTTTCGTGATGGACTTTTGTCTCAAGATGTCACAATAGTCAAAAGAAATCAAGCCTTGTTACAGAAAAACTCTAATTATAATGATACATTTAATAAGTAATTCCTATAATGAGCTTCCAAAAAGATCACTCTGCTCCGCTCAGCTGGATTCTAATAACACATTTTTACAATTATGATCAAAGTTGCACTAGACTACAGTTTGGTGATGAAAAGTTTGGTAATTACCGGTAATCACCAGTAAGTTATTGTCACAGCCAAACTAGTGCTAACCAGTCTGTTAACAATAGCTTGGCGCTCTGCAGCAACTGCAGTGGAACGAATGAGAAGAACTTGGAACTGTGGGCCTGTGCAAGTCAAATATATCCTTTTGAACTAATAAGAGGTCATTTGTCAGCTTGTGCAGCTTTGAAGCGTGAGAACTGCAAAACAAATTGAAATGTTTTGAGGATGTTGTGCGCTAAAAGTCAGTGACCCAAACTGTACAATGGCTTGCAGTGCATCTTTGTAATCTCCTGTTTTGAAGACCAAGCTTGTAAGCACAACAACACTCAAATGTTTTGTGGGGTTTTTTTGTTTCTTTTTAATTATTATTATTATGAAATTAGTCAGCCAGTCACAAGACACGAGAAGAGATAGAAAGCAAAAATGATCCCTTATGAACACACACTTGGCTACAGTGGGAGGAAAGGGAAAATTCTATGCTGTCAGTCCAGGACAGTCTCATAAAAGAGATTCTTCTTAATCTCAGGAGTTTCGCTTCCTCATTAAAAATAAAGGTTAATAAAAACAACAAAATGAAAGAACCCCCCGGCAGAATCTGGCTTAGAGAGGTGGCCATCTGCTCAGCATTTGGAGTGAGGGCAAAGAGATGAGAGAAAAGGAGACCACAGAGAAATGAGACAGTACTGGACTTATCTTGGAAATATGGGTGCTGGATCTTTACTGTGTCGTGAACAAGAGAAGAACCACAGCTGATGCCTGCTTCTCCAGATGGCCGTGAAGGGATTAAAATAATTGTCAATATTCATCTTGTAGTTATTTTATGCCAGGTTCCCAGAAAACAACTTTTTGGCTTCATCTGACATTGAACACTTTTGATAATCCTTCATCAGTAATTTTATATGACAGAGTTTTCTTGATTCTTAAATATGATGTCATACTTTGAATGCAATGACTGATGAACATCTATAGCATTATTATTATTGTGATACCTGACTATTTAATTCTGAAGCAGCTTTCCATTGTGTGGGTTACGTTCTGGTACTTGTTTTAAATCGATTAATGTCTGTTTAATGCATAGTTAGGAATTCTTGTTAAGGTCTGATAAAAAAAAAAATGTAATCAGTCTTTTTTACATTTTAAAGTACTGTCAGTGTTTGTACTATATATAAATATATGTATCTAGTTAAATGGAAGAAAGAAGGTCTTGTGGGAAATACTAGAAATAACCACTTTAGTCGCAGCAGGTTGGAGATGCATGTTGATGTTTAAGATGTTAGTGATAATACAGAATAAAGACAACACTTTTACTCCTTCATGTTGTTGAAAACCTCTGTACACTAGACGTGCACTGATCGTCCAGTCAGCCTCCAGCAATTACACAGATGACCTGGCCGGTCAGCTATCCAGTTAAAAGCTGGTCTATATCATGTATGCACACACCTACATAGCAGCGCAGGCAGGCTGCCACAGCCACCTGCTAAAACAGGTTAGCGTGGAAGCTCCTCGCTATGAGTGAAGAAGTAAAATTCGCCAAAAAGCAAACCGCAGGAGGCTCAGCATGGAAACATTCAAACCTAATCAGACATTTAAATCTCCTTCACCAAACTAAACATGGATACAAGCTAACAAAGGCAAAGTGGCTAACAGCCTCGGTATGATCAACGAATCAAAGTAAACATGAGGAAAATTATAGAAATGAGTGAAAAAGAGAAAATTGTCAGTGTCCTGTTATCTGGTGAATTTATTAGCATACTGGGAAATATGTATATAAAATTTAATTTCATTATTTTTTTAATCTCATTCCAGTAGCAGAGCGCTTTAGTTTTAGCTCTTTCAGAGAGAGAATGTGTGACTTACCAAAGTTTGGGGGAAATTGCGAAGCTTAATAATTTCTTTATTACAGAAATAATATTTTGTGCATCAAAAATGAAGAAAAGTTCATTTTTGCTAATACATGCTGTCAGTTATTGTTCTTGGAGAGAAATTTGTAATCAGCAAAAAAATAAAATAAAATGAGAAGTTAAAATTGGCCAAGAAAATTGTGATCGGTGTGTCTCAACCATCCTTCCTGACTTCCACTCTAAGAGGTTAAAAAATGTCAGCGCTTCCACTTTACCTCTGAAAAAATCAGCCATTATTTAAACAATGACCAGAGGCTTAAACAATAATGCAGGTGCTATTTCATTTGTCCGGCCTTTTCTTGTGTATTTGATAGTAAGGTAAAGGAAAAGGAATTCCCCATAAAGAGAAAATACATGCACAGCAACATACACTGCAAAAGGATTTACACTGATCTAAATATCAGACACACGCGCTCACATAGAGCATCCGATATCTGAGTTGTAATCCAGGATTAGCCAGATTAAGATCTCTAGCTATGTGTGTGTCAAACAATTATCGCCAGAAGGGCCTGTTTGCAGAAACGAAAAGATAAACACATCAACAGGCAGAGAGTGACAGCTTCAAGAGAGTGACTGTGAAGAAGAACAAATTATCTGTTCTTATTCTCTTAAAATGTCAGTGTTTACTTTATAAGGCTGACAGAGAAGGAGGAGGAGTGGAAGCAGAAACTTAATGAAACTAAAGAAAAAGATGGCATAAGAGAGGAGCAAGGTTAGTACGTGTCGGCTGACAGAACCTGGATGAATGACAAAGCCTTGTAATTAATAAAGTCAAAGGATAATCAGGGGGCAGCATGCGCGTGCACTTGGAAACACAAGCTTCATTCACACTGCTTCACACACACACACAGACATGTATACGACGGGGAGCATATCGCTCCACACAGCCAAGGACCAGAGGCGGCTGTGGAGTGATCGAGTAGCTGAGAACAAATATAAAGTGAGCGAGCGCCTAATGAACATTTTAAATGAGGACATTCCTGTGAAAATATGATAACCCTCCCGCCTCACCCACTGTGTCCCTCCCCTCTCCCTTCAAGCTCTAATGCCAATACTTCTTCAACCTCTGCTGACCATCCCCTCTTCCTCCTCCTCCTCTGTGTATGTCCTGCGCACTATAAACATTGCGTTATTTTAATTAGGATCTGTACACTCCAACACTTTAATTTTCTCGTCCTTATTTTCCCCAGAAATCTCACTTTTATTAGCTATCAAACCATTCCAGGCCAAACTCATAATTACATACTCTCAGGGGGGGATGTGTGTATGTGTGCATGTGTTGGGGTTTATATGAGCTTGCGAGGACCTGTGAGGAAATGTAAGGAGACAAAAATCTTGCTGATCTTCGCAAAGTAAACAGGATATTTTAAAGATCAATGCATGAGACCCTCAGGTTTGTATTACAAGTTTACATTTAAGACTGCTAAGGGGAAAATCAAAGAGGCAGTGAAATGCTCTCAAATGCATAATATGCATGTATATAGAGAGTGTGTGTGTGTGTACTTGTATTATGGAAATTATGTGGTCCTGCCTCCTCTTTTAGGGACAAACTGTCCCCATAAAGTAAATTATTACATTTTAGAACAAAAACCTAGTTTAAGGTTAAATTCAAGTCAGATTATGGTTTAGATTTAGGTCAGGGTAAAGGCTAGATTTAGAAGAGTTGTAGTTATGGTTGTGGTAAGCCTGAAGGAAATGAAAATAAGTCAAGGTAAGGTCCTCAGAAGTGATAGAAACATATCTGTGTGTGTGTGTGTGTGTGTGTGTGTGTGTGTGTGTGTGTGTGTGTGTGTGTGTGTGTGTGTGTGTGTGTGTGTGTGTGTGTGTGTGTGTGTGTGTGTGTGTGACAGGAGGTTTTTCCTCTTTATAAATTCATTGTTTGGGCAAATCTTAAAGCGAGGGGTTATGTTATTTACCTGTGGTAATTGGTTTTCCCAAATGGCAGTTTTCCTCATTACACACACACACACAGACATTCACATTCACGCACATACACACAGTAATAAAGGGTAAGACAGCGATGATGCCATTTCAGATAGTGAAAGCTCAAAGTCAACACACATAGTGAGCACACATATACACACAGCTGTTCAGTCATACGTGTGTGTGTGTGTAGCCAGCAGTGTTTTAGTGAAACAGTGATGATCTTAGTGTAGAATAGCATAGTGAGAGAACTAATCAAACACACAGGCTACCCAGCAGTGTCACAAATACATCCATTACACAAAATCCTGATATTTGTACTCCTCATGGCCTGAGGTGAATACTAACTGAGAAAAGTGTGTGTGTCTGTGTCAGGAGAGAGCTGCTCTGATGCCACCACATGAAAATAAAACTGTCATTTTCCTCACAGCCATAATTAACAGCATTAGTAAATTACTGAACAAATGGTTCCACAGCTGGATTGGGACCACACCGCTGGAAAGCAACTCCAAAATGTAGCATGTATAGTTTATCCAAACTGAAATCTGGATAAAGATACCTTTGAAGGCGAAGCTACATGGGGACTAATGCCACTCTCGTCCAACATCAACAAAAAGTTAACTCAACAAAAGCAATTAAACAATTCAAAGACCACCATCTTTATAAATGGTTGCCTCAATGACAAATACCTCAAGTACTTAACAAAAAACATTTAAGAATTGCAGCTAAACATTTAGCAAACCACTAACGAAGTTATGCATGAAAATCTACCAATAAGTTTAAATATCCCAAATGAGCCCTCTCTTTGTAAGAAACTGTCTCAAAGTAGGAAACAAAGAGAGAGTCCACAAAATAGGTTTAGTAAAATAAAAGATAACGTATTAAACCTAAACTAACCAAGACGTCAGCACCAGAGAAGGTTGATGTCAGGTGGAGAAGAAGAAAATGAAAATACAGAGCTGTTCATCTGAGCTAGGTTTTAGAGTCTGAAAGGCCCAGGTGAATTACACTAACTGATGACCTTCATGTATCAGTATCTCAGTTTCAGCTTTCAGTTTTATTTGTCATAACGTAATAGCGTAATTGTATCAGCCAGTTCGGATCAGTAAGGATATGCTGGAACTTTCTTGAGGAATGGGAGCAGCACCACACACCTGGACCACCTGAGTTTGTCATTCATGTTGTATATGACTTAATCGGTATCATGTTTTCAGCATGTGACAGAGCCTTACTTCAAGCTATAACTTTCTGCCACTGGAAACAGAATTATTTTTTCACTGCGGTGGGCCTGAATAAATTACAATTCATGCTGTAGCCTCTGTTTATATAAAATGCTTCACCTCTGTCCAGACACTGGCATGATCTCCCATTTCTTCCCGCATCACAGAGTTTCTGTACAGCAGTGCCTCTTAGGTTTTCGTCGCTGTGAGAAGACTTTTCTCTGCCTCTTCCCACATCCTGGATAACATCTGTGACAGCTGGTTTACTCCCAAGGGAACAGATATATACCAACCTGTCTGTAGCAGCCGCTGACCCTGGGCTGCAGGGATATGGTGTTTGCACCAGGCAAACTTTTGCTCGTTTTTTGAGAGATGCTACGAGACAGAAGGGATTCCCTTCCTCCACAGATAAAGTGACCTATTACTACTTTTTCTGTCTCTCAAAAATGGCAATTTTTGTTCTTTGTAGTTGCTATGGTGCAATACTTTTCTTCATTCTCATCACATTTTGGGATGAACAAGCTAAATTTGAAATACAGATACCCCTCCTTCCCCCTGTATCTGTACAGCAACTGAATATTGTACCAGCCCTTGTTCAATAAACCCTTTGGATTGTGTGGATTTAGTGTTGCAGAATATTTTCAGATGCACTTCGGGTCTTCAGGTGAAATTGGGAGGTGATGGTATGCTATTTTCCTGCCCTTCTAATCTCTTTCACAATGCTTCTGAAAATATTAACAGCTGATTTAAATGCATCAAATACCATAAACAGCTAACCCGAGGCTTAGCCAGATAACAAGGCTAAAGCCCAGGGTAGTTTTCAGTGCTGTAGCTCTTTCCTTTGCAATAGTTGTCCATTTGGATCCAAAACCCTGTCTCAAGACTGTGTTGTTAACATTCTTCTTAACAGTTTATGTTTTTTTCACCACTAAATTATGTATGCCTGAGAGGGTTCCTTTCTGATCGTCTCTCATTTTGTTAGGTTAGCTGTCATGTAAGCAGGCCTGCAGGTTAGCACTGAAGGTTTATTTTCTTTATCTTGTTTCGAAGACCAAGTTTTAATGATTTAATGAAGTGTAGCTTAAAACACCTGTAATTCAAAGTAACACATGTACAGTAAAGAGTGTGAAGTCGGTGACTTTATGTCATCAATCATGAAGAGACTCATGCTGAAACACATTATTTGGTTCGATAAACTATAGGGAACAATTTCTATCATATGCAAGAAAGTCTACACGACTGTGAGGGAAATATCAAACAAGCATTGCACATGTGCTATCCTGAAGAGACTTTAAAAAAAAAGATTTATTTAAAAAAAGCTTGTGATTTAAGTCTGACTGCTGCAGAGATGCTCACCATTCAGGAAAATCTTCAATCTGCTTTGTGCATAATAAAGCCTTCTACATAACTTGAAAAGTGAAAAATGCCTCGGTCTGAAGAAGAAAATAGAAAAGAGCAAAATTACCTAAAGTACAACCTTTTCCTTGAAAGACCAGCTTGTATGAGACCCTTAATAAACCAATTTAATATTGGAGGCTCCGCAGACACACTGAATGGATCAGGATGAAGGCGGCTATGTGGATGATGAAATAAACTCCACTTTGTACAAAATCTATCAAATATGAATCCTTCAAAGATTGTGATTCAGAAGATTTACTAATTAAATGACATGAGAATTACTGCAGAATTCATTTTCACACAATTTATCTTTCGTTTTTCGAAGCTGAAAGTCCACCAATTCAGCTAGAGACAAGATGGCGAATGTGTGGCTTTGATGGCTCTTGTCACACTTCTTTGAAGGAGAAAATTAGGAAGTGTTAACTCTACTGAGCCTCGCTCACTCTTGCCCAGAAGACAAGGCAATAAAGCGGCATCAAAAAGGAGCATGATGTTGATTTCACAAAGTCGCGCTTTAGTCCCACTGAGTTTACTCCAGTCTGTCAATTCAATCAAGGCACGCTGCCTTAATGCCTCGGGTGGAAAATGGAAATACTCTGGCTTGCAGACATTGAAGAGCTGGCAGGTGTCGAAGTTTTCAGATACCTGGTATTAATGCAAAGAGTCAGCCAGAGTCGTGGCTCCTGTGTGAACAATAAATGGGCCGCACCTGCTGGCAGCTTGAAAAAGATTGAATTATTAGCAACAAGTATATATATAGGGGTCAGACTCTGTAGTAACTGCCTAAAAAAAGCTTTGTATTACTAGAAACACTTTTTCTAAAGTAAATAATGATTATTTTATAAGCTGAATATGTTTTTGTAACTTAAATGTCAAAAGGGGTTTGTTGTCTAAAGAGGTCATTTGACTTTGAAGTACATATTATTGTACTCCATTATAGCATTTTAATGAGTCAAAACTCAGCATACACAGGGTTTCCTGTGGCTTTCTGTATGGTTATGATACCATGTCAGGGGGTTGTTTTGAGCTCTTATAATAAAGTTTTGTTATATTTATTCATAAATTAAATTTGTGAATAAATTTTTATGTGCAATCAAAGGGTGGTGGCGGGTGGTACTTTGACAATCCCAGGATCTTGTCTTTGCTTTTTTGCAGATGATGTGGTTCTGTTTGCTTCATTGAACAATGGTCTCCAACTTGCATTGGGGGGATTTGCTGCTGAGAGTGATGCAGCTGGGATGAGAATTAGCATATTTTAATTTGAGGCCACGGAGGAGACCAAGTATTTCAGGGTCTTGCTTACAGATGATATGAGAGTGTATTGAGTACAGAGTGTGCTGTAATGCTGATTGTGTGCAAGTCTGATGTGGTAAAGGGAGAGCTGAGTATGAAAGTGAGTCTCTTGACTTTCTGGTAAATCTGTGGTCTCACCTATGACCAAAAGTTGCTAATAGAAATGAGCTTCATCCAAAGAGTATCGAGGCTTTTTCTTAGAGAAAGGGTGAGGAGCTCGGTCATTCAGGAGAGGGTCCATCTCAAAAGGAGCCAGTTGAGGAGGGTTGGATGTCTGACTGTGATTCTTTCCCACACTTTCTAGGTGAAGTGTTTAAGGCATGTCCAACCAAAGATGTTGCTTAGATGGCTTGGGAACACCTCAGTGTACTCCCTGAAGGAGGTGGCTGAGGAAAATGGATGAATGGATGGAAATGAGCTTGTTTTGCAGCCACGGGACCTGGAAACCTTGCAGTCGTTGACTGGACCATGAACACACTGTATACAAAGAGTCAAAAGTGAGGCCATCTGTCTGACAGTTAAAGCTTGGCTAAAATTGGGTCATGCAACAGGAAAATGATCCCAAACAGGGCAGCAAATTCACAACAGAATGACTGAAAATAGCAGAGGAATCTGAGGACATCTGGTGGCTGCATGAAGAATGTCATAAATTAGAAGTACTTGGAGCATGGCAACTAAAAGATTCATGTGGATAAACTGCTGGCTGTGAAGTCTTTGGACGGCTTGTGTTACTGCCCAGCAGAACCTTGTTGCGCTGTTGTCACTCTAATCCCAGATCTCAGATACTAACATGGTTTTGTGAATGATACGGTGGAAAAAAATACACCAAAAATGTCAAACGTATGCAAAATTAGGTGTGTAAGCGGGTGTAATGCACCAGCCCTAGAAGTTGCAAAATGCCGTACACTGCCATTCAACCCACTGTGCCTCCTCTCGCTGACATCGAGGAGCGAGCACAGCTTTGCCATTAGAGAGGGAAGAAGAGAAGCCTGTTGCACTGTGGGCCCGTCAATCACTGCTTACAGCTACATTTGGCATTGCAGTCAGGTACAAAAAGTGTGTTTTGTGCCAAACTACCTCAAGTCAGACAGGCATCCAGACAGTGTACCTGAATAACAATATTTCATCAGCGTAAAGTGGGAATAACAGGGAACAGGATGTGGGGAGTAAACATAGTTCAGGATGGAGCTGCAGTCGTGTTGTTATGTCTTACAACAAAAAAGCAACATACGTCTTCAAGGTTCTCCTCTACCTCTCCTCCTACCTCCCCTGTTCTTCAGCTGTAGCAACTCCTTCCTCCTCCTTCTTCTCCTCCACGCACACACCAAACACACACACACCACTCAACGTGCCCTTCCAGATTCATTAGCATATAAATAACTCGTAAAACACAAAACACACACACAAGGCAGCGGTGCCATCACACACATGCCATTTGCGGTGGTGTTAAGAGGTGAATGTGGAATATTAGTGGGTATGAGCAGACTCTGGTGTCCATTAGTATGTGTTGGTGTGTGTGCGCGTGTGTGTGTGAGAGAGTGAGCGTTGTGCCAAACCTGATGAAAAGGCTTTTAGGCTAATTACATGTGTGTTGCTATCTGTATGAATTTTAATCTTGCGCTGACATCTTTCTCTCTCGCTCTTTTTCTCATACACACAAATAAAATGTGTAGACACACACAGCTCTAGGTCAGTACTCTGCTGCAGATGTGCTTTAAATTAGGGAGACATTTTAATAGAATAACTTCTATTAACATGTGTCCATGTGTGCACAGTGACGTCTTCCACAACTCCAAACCCAACAGCTGAGTGAATAAAGACCACACGTTACCCACACAGCCTCTGATACCTTGTTTGCTGACCATGCATTTTATTTGGCCCCTCTTCCTTCCTCTACTGTTTAAATTGAGGGATAAAAGGGGGATTTTGAAGTGAGGAATGACTGGATTTTTAAAAAAAATATTGTTTTTAAAATCTGATCTAACAGTGCCCTCTGTCCAGAGGAAGTTAGAACTGCAACAGGACATTTCCACGTGAAAAAGTGTTCCTTACATTTTCAAACAGCTTCTATCTCAAATCAAAGGCACAGAGCCCATTTTTATCCCCTCAAAAGTAGATTGCAATCAGTGCAGTATTAAGTGCTGTCTTCTTTTGAAGTTGCAACAAAGGCAGATAAGTAGACAGCCTATGACATTTGATACGAGGAAATATGGAGATAAAAATGTAAGACGATATAGATTTGGGTTATTACGATAGCCTTGATTCCAGGTTCATGGACCAAAAGACTAAAGAAGAAATACCATTAGACACTATAATGAAGCCCAAGCAGCATGTAAAAGAGAAGCATGGATCATAACAACAAACCACTAGATGTGTTTGCATAGTGGATCAAAGAGGATGTCAAGTAAATAGAACTTTTCTATTTGCAAACTCAAAAACAACCTTTTTATGCTTCACTTTTGCTTTTCTGTGCGAGGCTGTTACTACAACATGGGCTCATTTGGTCACACTTAAAAGCAGGATAATGGATGGGCAAATTAGATTCACTTTCAGCTTAATAATTTTCGTGCACTGGCTTTGAAAATTCTAATTGTTTCTGCCATTAATCATTTGGCAAATTCTTGGTTTCTCTTTATTCCTTTTTTTAAAACTAAAAATCCACTGGCAAGATATTTCAGATAATTCTCCTGCTCATGCTTTCAGAAAGTATGAATCATATGAATGCCCTTGAGTTAGGTTAGCATGTAGAAATCACATGATCCAAAAATCATGTGATTTCTATCCCATTAATCCCATTTAATCAGAGGTTTGTGTGTCACAGATATAGAGAGCATGAACATGGATGTCATCACCCTTTGGTTTTGAACTGTATTTAGAAGTCGGGCTACCCGTCCTGATGCAACCCTAATGGGATTTATTTCTCCTCCCAAAACTGAACCGGAGATCTTTCCTTGTTTGAAATTTATTTAAAAAGAAATTCCAAAAGGCTCCAACTGCACACGCACAGCACAGGCTTAGCAGACTCAGATTTGCTCCATCCATCTGATTATATGGCCACAGACCTAACTAAATCATCCAGGTAGATGAGTTATTAAGTCATTTGTTGTGATGAGAGGATAAACTTTCCATAGAGAACAAATGTGCTTTAAATGTGCTTTAAACCTGCACATTTTAACATAGGAGTCAATGAGGCTTGACTCCCTTTTAGAGTCTGCTTCAAGTGGCCACTTGAGGAACTGCAAGTTAAAATGTATTGTCCTCCAATGTCCTCATAAACTGTAATATAATTTTACATGCAAATATGGTAAACTGACTTGACTTGACTTGACAAAACTGCAATGTGAACCAATGTCTTCTATACTGATATCAGTGTGTTGAACTAACAATGCTTTTGCCTGCTTCACAACCTCAATTTCATCACATTTTTACAATTTCAAGTGTAATATTCAATTTGTAATAATTGCTCAGTTATGTCAGCAAACAGCTGTCTGTGTCTATTTCAACATCTAACTGAGTTTCAGCATTCGTGTCCTTTGAAGGCATCTGAAATGAGTAAAGACTGAGCACATTTTTGGATTTCCTTAAATCTTTACAAACTATATAAATAAAGATGGATTTGCTTTGAAGTCAGCCAAGCAAAATGTTTCATAGGAGAGAATGTATGATGCTTTATGGGCTGTAAAACCATGATACTGTGTCCCAGTAAGATTTGGATGAGGAGATACCAGTCCAAATTAAAACAACACAAATGAAATCAAATTTAAACTGTGGCTGCGAACGCTATCAGCTCGTCCAAATGGACTCTCTCTGTTGGACCTCACTCCTCCTCGCAGTCCACCCCCACCTCCGCATTTGCTGCTTCGTCCAGCTGGCTGGTTTCGGCTGAGTCCACTTCCTTTTGACTCGCATCACCGTCTTGGTAACGGCGGACAGTTGGTGGGCAGAAAGACGTCTCCAACGATGCTGGAGGTCCGCAGACCCAACTGGCGTGTGTGTGAGAGAGATTATTCTTGTAGGGAAACTAGCCCTGAAACAACCTGGATCCCGTGGATGATTAGACTCAGACAAGCTGGCAGGGACACTGTGGAGCAGAGGGTCTCCTGTTGGTTTGGCTGAGTGAAAGGCTTGGCCTGGCTGGTCCAGGCATGGATGCTACGCTTTGGCTTGCTCAACAGAGAAGAAGTGAAAGAGTGGAGAGAGTGAATGAGGAGAAGGCATGCAGCCCGAGGAAGTGTGCTGAAGACAAAGGCAGGCTGTCTTGTAACTACTCTGTAACTACTTTTATTAAACTACACTTTGTAGCCCCAGTCTTCTCTGCATGCCGACTTCATTCTTCATTACTTCATTCTCTCCCAGTAAATGACACAGATTTGGACTACATCAGTTTGCACAGGTTAAGCTGTAGGCTAATTAGTTTAACATTTAAACTAGTTTGTGTTGTATTTACATGTCTTGTTTGATTTTTCAACATATAATGGTACCGTACTTTAACTCTGATTTGACATATCACAACAATATTTCCATTTAAATTGTTATATAACAACACAGTGTCACAGTCCAAATTGCATACCTCCTCTTTTTTCAGTTTTCCAGTGTAGTCAGGCTTGCAGATGTATTTTAATTTCCACCCATTTTCATCCACTCATCCAATTCAGGGTCATGGTGGGCTGGCGCATATTCCAGCTGTCGTGGGTACACCCTGGAGAGCTTGTCAGTCTGTCGCAGGCAGATAACCATTCACACTAACACCTTCGGCCAATGCAGAATCACCAATAAGTCTAACAAGCACTCTTTGCACTATGGAAGGAAGCCAGAGTACCCACACAGGTCCACACAGAAAAGTCCCAGTATGGATCTGAACCCAGAACCTTTTTTGCACCACACTGCAGATTTCTACCAAAATAAAAGTCTGGTAATCCACAGGAGATGTTCTGTGCAGTCTGCATGTTCTCCCCATGTCTCTGAGAGCAAAAGGGAATAGGGGACCCTAACTCTTGGCTGCTACTCAAATCTTGTGGTTTAATGTGTTTAAATGAGGCAAAATCTGTTAATCTGTTTAGGGGCATCAGGGTCTGGTCCTGCAGGTCTTGAGTTTGAATCCACTGTCTGGCCAGCACCTTGTCATGCATGTTAAGTTAATTAGTGATTCTCAATTAGCTGTACATGCAAATGTGAGCATGAATGAGTCCTTTGGTGGACTGGCAACCTGTCCTGGGTGTATCCCACTCTCACTCCATGACAGCTAGGGTATGCCACACACCTCTCATCCTGTAACCCTAAACAGAATAAGAAGTAAAGAAAATAGAGGGATGGCCTGGTTTACACATATAGTAAGAAGTTAAATTGGTAATATCCAGCACCTGGAATGTGTCCAACTCAATTACACACAGTGTAGAAAAATGCAAGTTTGTCTGCTTGCTGTGTTTGTTTGAAATTCCACTGATCACTAAACACGTGGTCAGATTTTGAGGCTTTTGGGAAAATATTTAGATCAAAATTGTAAAAACTGCGAGCTTCATAAAGACGTGAAAGTTAAATAAAATAAATTATTGGAAATGGAAAGCTAAAAGGATGAGCTTTATGATGCACTGCAGCAATATGGATAAAAATCAGTGTCAGTAAAGACCGATTTCTGGTCTGAGCTATAACTGACAAATTACAGACCACGAATCGGAAATCTGATTGGACTAATTCAACTAAAGAAAATGGTTTGAATATCTCAAGATGGATCTAAGCTGCATCAGCTCAGAAATATCATGAGACTACTTCAAACTAATGCACTAAACTTAATTGTTTTCAATCATTTTAAACATTTTGATTAGCCAGTGTGACTTTCTTTCAGGATTTGGGAGCGAACATTTGAAAAGAGAAAATGTGTAGCTGTATAAAACTACAGATCATCTTGGTGTGTGCGATCACACAAGCCACAGTATTCCTTGGCAACACTCCAACTCAAGAGTATTCAGTAATCATTAATACCTCATTACATGTTAACATGAGTACTCAATACTTAGTGCAGCATTCGGTGTCCTTTTTGTGAAGGTAGCTTGCAGTGTTGCAATGTTATTTTACATCGTGAGCCACTTACAACCCACTTTGATCTTAAGTGGGCTGGACCAGTGAAACTCACCTGTTTGTCAGCGTAAAGAAATTTAACTACACATTTAATCCTATATTTAATTAAAGAAAAAGAAGTGCAGTTTTTCTACATGATACAGAAATGCTTCAGCAGTAAATGAAAGACATCTGTCAGCACGACTCTTCAGCTTAAATTCTGAAAAACAAACATGTAAAAAGACAGAGAGGGTTCTGGTATCCGATTGCCCAGACTGTCTGGCAGTGAAAAAACATTAACTTTCTGTCATTTAACTCTTTACCTGTTACTTATTTACTTCAGTGTCGTATGAATTTCCACTGCTGAGGACTTCAGGAGAAAAGCTGCAAAATTTATGAAAACACAGTCCCCCAGCATGCCAGATTGGAGCCTTTGGTGGGCTGATTCTGGCCCCCATGCCTTATGTTTGACACCCCTGATCTAGTACTCAAACTGCCTCTGTCTCATATTTTTTGCTAAACTAATGCCTGCAGACCCACGCTCACAAACATCATCAGCTATGCCACAAAGGTAAATTGGACTTTTGTACCTCCTGCTTCATGCACACTTAAAAATTAAACAGGGTGTGCAACAGGGGTATAAAGTGCCGAGCCAATAGCCCCTTGGGTGCCCCACTTTACTCAGTGCTAATGGGCCACAGGTATCTTTGACCTTGGCCTGTAAACCTTTGTGACCACATGTAAAGTCTGTGTGACGCTGACAATAAACCATCCACAAACAGAGCTGTAAAAGTGCTCAAACCGAGCAGGACCACATTTCCCAGTGATGACGCACACACACACACAGCAGGAGAAAGCATCACCAGCAGCGCTAAATGTTTCTGTTTTCCTTCTATATGTATTTCCTTCCGTCTGCTAGCGCCCCCTGTCGGGAATTATCAGTAACTCTCAGCAGTCTGGCCGTCCCAGCGCCGCCCGCAGGAGCTTCCAAGTTCACAAACCGCTGGCTGTGTTTGGATAGTTTGGATAGCTGTCCCACGGAGTCAGATACCACAGCCTCAGCGTTGTTACAGTTGTTGTGCTTTGGATGAACACACGGACTCCAGGTCAACTTTCTGTTTTTGTTTTCGGGCCTCTAACATTTGAGCGTTTAAACTTTCTTTTGTTGCTTTCTGGCTTTGTTTCTGTGTCCAGAGTGATTTCTGTGGATGGCGAGGTCTAACCAAGATGGACACGGGCTGTCTGCCGGTTGAAGACTAGATAACGGCTTCTCAAACTAAATGTAGACTTTATTTTTTTACGCGTGTTTATCGTGTTTATCCGTGAAATTTGTAGTCGCACCATTTCCATCCCGGGGGTGGGGGATCAAAATCCTATAATGAACATTTTCCCACTGGAGTTTCGGTAAACTTTTCCCACGACTCGCCATGTCGGGAGTGGTCCGCACCCTGAGCCGCTGTCTGCTCCCGGCCGAGGCCAGCCGGGACCCTGTCGGCAGCAAGGAGAGGAGCCGGGAGAGAGACGCGGCGCAAGAGCGGGAGGCGAGGCGCAGGAGTCGGGAGATAGACGCGATGATCGCCCGGGAGAGGAGAGCCATTCGGCGGCTGGTGAAGATCCTCCTGCTCGGGGCCGGGGAGAGCGGAAAGTCCACATTCCTCAAACAGATGCGCATCATTAACGGGCAGGAGTTTGATCAGAAGGCACTTCTGGATTTCCGGGACACAATCTATGAGAATATACTGAAGGTAAAGACGTGGCTCGAGGGGGCCTTCATCCTCCACATATCTAATGTTTGCCGTGTTTGTTAAACATCCAAATCGTGTTTTATATCTGAGAAGGACAACAGTGAGGGGGCATTTTGAAAGTTTTCACAAGTAATTGACACTTTAGGTCACTGTGGCTCTAACTATTCAGATTTTTTTAATGAGTTGCTTATGTCTTAGCTTTTATAATAAATCTGATTGATTTTTATTTTTTTAAGACAGCCAAAACATTTTCTGAGGAAAATCAAGATGATGGG
Source organism: Rhamphochromis longiceps (assembly GCF_057381845.1). Lineage (NCBI taxonomy): Eukaryota > Metazoa > Chordata > Actinopteri > Cichliformes > Cichlidae > Rhamphochromis > Rhamphochromis longiceps. Next base: position 17,001,818 of record NC_140562.1, read on the forward strand.
AACAATTTATATCTGCAGGCCTGGGCCATTAGCGACTAAGGTTCACACACTTATTTAAACACACACAGAGGTCTGTTGACATAGTGCATATTTTTATCCTGAAGTGAGTCTATGTGTGTGTGTGCGTCCTGTCCCTTTGTTTGCTGTCATGGCTGGGCCTCCTTCACCAGCTAACAATACCAGACTATTCCTGAGGGATGAGCACATCCGTCCTGAGTGCCACACAGCCCAGACGAGGATGATAAGAGCCTGCACTTCTGCACAGACAAGACAGTATTCAGTACCCTCCCCCAAACACAAGTATACAGTGACCGTCCTGTCTCGGGCCAGATCAAGAACACAATCTTCCCACACACCACATACTTTACCAGCAGCCAAACTCCGGAAAACACACACAATGCGCGATGTGTAGGAGCTGATAGGCCAGGCCAAAACTACCAGCTATTACCCTGCTTAAAACATCTGTAATTCCCTCACCAGCGCTGCAGTCATTCGTCATGTAAAGTATATAAAGAGCGAATGTTAGTATTAGGGTTGTAAGTGGAAGTTATTTTCATTAATGATTAATCGTTTCTGTTTTATCCCTCTGTTCAGTGTCTGCTCTTTTCCCCGTCTTTTTGGATGCGGCTTTTTCTTTGCAAATCTGCACAGAAGGCCACGATCCTGGAGTGACCTCACCACTGCAAGAAAAAAAAAGCTTCTGGTTGAGAAGTGATGCACTCTTGCTCAGTTGCAGATTCAGTGCTGTTTGCTGAAGAGAGTAGCACACGTGGTTGTAAAATCTGGAGTTTATTGGAGGTTCATGCAGGCAAATTGGGTGATGCTCCGCATACTCGACGTTTATGGCTTCTTTAATCAGCACAAGCTGTGCTAACATAATTGGAAAACGGTTTTCCCGATGATCAATCAGCCCTGTAACGTGATAAACGTTCACTGGGCGACACAATGTGCCACTGAAGGACTGATGGCTGCTGGAAAAAGGCCTTTGAGCATCTATGTAGATGATACAACAGCAATAATAACGAATTTATCATCAGTGGTTGAATTAATGAGCGTTAAAATCATATCTGGATAATTTGGTGTTGGAAAACGAGGACATTTTGAAGCAATCCCAGCTTAACCGAACTTAAAAAAGTTAATCCTACATGATGTGTGTGCATCCTACATGATGTGCCTTCTTTGAGTTTGGACGCCGCTGTTTGGATTTCCCACATCACAAAGGAATAACAGCCAATCGTGTGCTAGATGCGGTTGTTGGTGGAAGATCAGTGTCACCTACCAGGTGTAGCGGGGAACCCCCTGTCTTATGGGAACCTATTGATGAAGAGTGAGAGAGCAAAGTGGCAAAGGAAGGAAAGAAGGGCGGATAAAGCTGAAAGAGAATGCACAGGTGTGCTGCACAATTAGGCCTGCAGAAATAAACAGCGGAGAGGTGGAGTTCAGATGCGGTCTGAGTGATTATCTTGTCAAGCGGTGGATAAATCTGTGGTTTAACCATTGTCAGAGGTGAACCAAACAAACAAAAAACCCCTCTGATCTAAGTTAGCCTTAACTAGCAAGTAAATGATCACTGAGTCATTTTGGACTTTTGAGGTGCATTTCTTTATCACAATAGAAGATAAATACCAGCAATAAAAAAGAGCTAAACTAAACTGAGCATGTGATGGCTGCTCCCTTCTCTTATCTCTGGTAGCTTTTATCTCTCATTGCCTTTCTTGAATTTCTTTGAAGTATTCGCCTGCTTTTTCTCTCTCTCTTTTTTTCTTCTTTTTTGGCTCGTTTGGTTCACAGCAGATATTTTGGCACCGGCTGCCCGCTCATGTGTTGTGTTTTGTGGCTGGTGTTGATGTCACTTGCAGTCCCATCGTTCACTGGGGCTCCGTGGGCTCAGAAGGCAGGCGTCGCTTTAGAGGAGGAGGAGGTCAGTGCAGTTCGCGGGATGGACTGCATTAACGCAGGAAAGAGAGCCGCTTTTCAATACAACATTTATAAATGAAACTGAACCCTGCCAGCTCCAGCCATCTGCCGGAGGCAACTGCTACTAACGCTGCTGACCACGCCATGACTGTGAGAAGCCCATCAGCTCAGACATCAGATTTTAATGTTTTTTCGCCCCGTGTGGTCAGATACTGAGGGCCAGTAACACATAAAATGAGCTTTTCAATCAAAGTCTGTTACTCATTTAAATTTGTGCGTCCTGTGGCGTTGCCCTCTACGGCTGGGGAGGAGGTGAAGTTTGGTTGGAGTTAACAGGAAGCAGAAGATTCAAATACTAAATCCCCATATATCCTATGTAAAAAAATCTTCTGAGCTGTTTTTTTCCTTTTCTTGTCTTATTGATATTTCCTCCGTCTACTCTATGTAGCTGTTTTTACACGTGGATGTCAGGCGAATGAAGTAAGGATATTGTACACTCGGAGTCTGCTTCACATTCAGTCTGACTATCTGTTTGCTTCAGGCTGCCTGAGCAGCGCGTGCAGGGCCCGCAGCAAAGTACGACCACTCCTTCGCTGTGAATTCGCTAGACTGCTTCCTGCATAAATTTAACCTGGGAATTATTTAACTTGATCGCCCAGACTTTGTGCTGCCGAGCTGGGAGGATTTTACATTTTCACCTCTTTAAGGTATAGCTTGGAAAAGTTCAGGGGTGCCAGTGCATGTGTGGAAGTATCCTATGTCAGTCACATAAGGAAGTTGTCCGGTCAAAAACTGGGTCATAGTTGTGGGAAGTATGCAACCTGCACTTCCTGGGAAGTAAAGCGAATGTTGTTTATGGCCTTTGTGCATGCATATGTTCAAATGTTTATAACCAGATAATCAGTGATAAACTAGAATTACTCTGAATCAGTTTACAACAAGAGTTACAACATCCATGCAACACCTGTCCATCCATCCACCTTTCCTTCCACTTATCCAGTTTCTGGTCAGTGGGGGGAAGGTAGTGGTTGGAACCATTCACACTCGTAATTACACCTACGGCCAATTTAGAATTGCAAATTAACCTAACCCAGGGAGAACCAACACAAGCACAGGGAGATAACTCCACAGAGGTCCCAGCTGGTGGATTTGAACCTGGGGCCTCCTCGCTGTGAGGCAGCAGTGCCAGCCATCTGTCTGTCATTTCTGTGTAATTACCAACATGTTCAGACTCATAACAGTAAGCAAACCTGACTTCCAGTGTTTAGCCCTACCTTTGTTCCCCTTTTTCTAGCTGAGATTCACAGTAACCCATGAGCGGCAGACCAGAAATGCACACAAGCTGACGTCATCTGAACGTCCGGATAACGCACAAGCTAGTTCTCGTTAGAGAATGTGTGCAGTCCTCTGGTACTGACCTCTTAGATCGGCCAAAGCAAAGACAACGTCAGTCATCTGAATTATTCGGAGGCTTTGAAACTGAGCCGCACATAACTGACTTGCTACGGGCAGACAGTGACAGGCTGATCGGCATGGAAGCAGACAGTGGAGTAAACATGCGGGCACTCAGGAAGAGACGCAGACAGGAATATGGAGGATTATGATACAAATGAGGCAGATTAGTAAATTGATAAGGCTCGTGTCATGAGTCGATGTGACTCACTCAAAGCTCACACGGTCATTCTGCTTTGGGAAGTTCGCTGCGTCCACGCTGGTAGTGGGTCTGCATGTTCGTCACATTAATGCAGCATGTGTGTTTGTGTGTGTCTTTGTTTTAAGCACCACTGTGGGATTTCCTCACTTGTTTAGGTTCACATCCATCTCACTCATTCCTAAAAACAAAAACAGCATTTCTGAACAAAAAGTCTGAACAGGCTCAGACTTGAAATCACTCCACAACACTGAGTCACAGAGGGCAGCCAAGTCAGACTGCACACACACGCGCACATGAAATAGACATACATTGTAGATACATTAGTCAAACCTTCTTTTCACTCTTTGCATTTGCCTTTTTTTTTTGTTATAGCCATGTTCAAAAGCGTGGGTGGTGGGGGCTCTCTCTCTTTGACTTCCTGGTTTTCACATGTTATTTGTAAAGACGACGCTGAGCCGGGTCAGGAGATGTTGATGTTGTGGGTGTGTAAAAGCCTCTTCAGTGTGAGATTAAGCAATACAAATAAATTTGACTATTGCAAAAGATTCAGATGGGTCATGAGTCATTGACAGACACACACAGAGCACACGTACTTTGACCCCTGAGACACTCTTAAATTATTCACAGCAGAGTCATTGTAACGATCCATAGAACAGATGAGCAACAACTCTTTAATAATTCAGCCGCTCTGGACTTGGAGATGCTGTGAAATACGCCTCACATTTGCAGTGAGTTAGTAAGAGCCGGTGAGGGTGTAATGGATCGGCGCGAGCTCACCGATTCAAAAATCAAAGGTTTTTATAGCTAACTTACATTTTTGGTGATGCTCGCAGTTGTTCACAAGAATTGGCTGGAGAGAGAGAGAGAGAGAGAGAAAAAAGAAGTATATATTTATAGTTGCTGTGTGAAGCGGGCGTAAATGCTGCATCATCACTTCCAGAAAGTTACAGCCCACCTCAATCTGACATCTGGAGTAGCTGTTCAAGAGACTAGATGGCGGAAATAGAAAAAAGTAGAACTGAAGGAGGAATATTCAGTCTCAGGAAGAGACCTCCCACACAGATCCCACATGGTTCTCCTCAAAAAACCACCAGCAGCCACACGTGTATGCGTTCAGACTGTGACTTAAATGCATGAGTTTCAGAGTTAAAGTTACTCCATGTTTACGAGGAATGCTAGACTCATTTTTTTCCTCCCATCTGTGTGGTAAGAAAAATATCTGTGACATTAAGACAGGCGGCTGCTCTTCTTGTGTGTGTCTGCAGGGCATGCGTGTGCTGGTGGATGCCCGCGACAAGCTGGGTATCAGCTGGCAGAGCTGTGAAAATGAGAAGCAGGGCATGCTGGTGATGTCGTGGGAGGGCCGCGTAGGCGCTTCGGGGGTCGAGCCCAGTGAGTTCCAGCTGTACGTAATGGCGCTGAGCGCGCTCTGGGCGGACGCCGGCATACAGGAGGCCTACACGAGACGCTCCGAGTTCCAGCTGGTGAGTAGACATTATTCTCAGTCCTTTTAATATCCTCCCACGCCCCTACGAACTTTCATCACTAACCACCTGAGACATCCAAAAGTGGTAATTTTAACTGGATGATGTTTAACCCTTGTAATTATATGAAAGTGATTATTGCTATAGAAACTCTGCAAGATGCAGTAAAGTCAGTCTGTGCTTTTCATGGCAACAAGCTGCAGTACTCTGAGGTGGTGAGAGGGTGCAAAGCAAGAAGGGAGGGCAAGGTGCTCGTGTGCCAGTGCTGCAGAAAATGAGCACTTAAATCAAAGCGTTGTTTCGAATATTCAGCTTTATTATCATCTGAGCAATTTAGTATGACTTTTCTGCTCGAGTGCTTTTTCATGTGCTTTCAGTTGCAACATATGATGCCAGGGCATGCACCGATGTAGCTGCTATTGTGTTTGTTATAGTTAAACCAAAGCAAATCACCAGTGAAACAAACTGTTATCCTACTTGTACTCTTTTCCCCTGCTTTACACACATATGTGGATGTTTTTTAGATTAGCTGAACCATTGCAAAATATTTCCCTGATCCTTTTTGCTGCTGCAGAAATCTCCCGTGTGGTGCAGATACCCCTCTTTGGGATTTTGTAGACAATGTATATAGACGCAAACTCTTTGTAACCGTTTAAAAGGGCATTTCACTCAAAAAGTGTTTGTTGTCTTTTGTAAACCCAGTCAATAGAAAAAGAAGAGCAAAGGTTCAAAATGTTTTACTCGTTCAGCAGTCTAAGGCAGAAGCTTCCAACCTTTACACATATCAGAGGCCTATGAGTGTGCACTGAAGATGCTCGTGTTTCTGTCAGTGATAGTTACAGTGCTGTAAAAAGTATTTGTCCCCTTCCAGATTCGTTAATTGTTGTCACACTTATATGTTTCAGATCATCAAGCAAATTTTAATATTAGACAAAGATGACCCGAGCAAATACAAAATGCAGGCGGGCAGCGTCGGCACCTAAGTTAGGAGCGATAACTCTTCAACAAGGCGACGTAGGAGCTTCAAATTGATGTTATAGGTGCATCTACTAAAAATCTTTTCTTCTGACCTCAAGGTTAGAGTAAGCTTTCTGAAAATCTTGATAGCTTGAAAACAAGACAACGTAGGATTTTGAAATTGATACCATAGGTGTGTCTACTGGATAAGGGGTAGTATAAGGAAGAGGACTCCTTACTACATTTATTTATATTATATTATCTGTATAGCACTTTAGAGCACACCTTCAACTTTATTAAAATCACCTTATCAAGCCCTTTTTTTTAGCATTGCACTTTAAGCATGGATTTGCACAGTAAAACATTTGCACACAATAAGTTTAATTATTTATTGACTATTTATTGGGAATTTTAAAATCATTTGGTAGCCTTGTTTCAGATCCAGCACTGCTGCTCCTCATCAAGGAATGTGGTGGTTGTCTGTCAGGAGAGAAGAATGGTGATTGAGATTGAGATTAAGGTTTACCAGTAAGGAAAACTAATGCAAATGTGTGTGTGGGAAATCTAGGGATAAAAGTAGTGCAAAAAAGTGTCTGTAAGATATGATTACCCACCTTTCCGGGAACGACCATTGGTAAAGCGAGTGTGGTGAATCTTTTCGTGCTTGGGTTTTTGGTTTTTTTTTAGAATATTGGGTTTGGTGTAAAATTAAAGTGTGAAATATTTATTAATATGAAAATGTGATATGTATTTATTTATTCTAATTGATATATTGTATACTGTGGTGGAAGGTTGGGATTTAAGAATTTACCTGAGAGTGGAAGAATGGTTTAGTCTGTGACAGCTGAACATATTTAAGGCTGCCGGTTGTCATTAGAGGGTTGATTGTGCTGTGAAGAAGCTCGACGAGTGAATTGTTGTAAGGAGAGCTGTATAGCAAATAAGTACTTTTTGTTCCACTACACTTGCCTTGGTCCATCTCACTGTTTCCAGCCGCTAAGGGCTGCCCTGTTACAGGTAGCACTGGCAGGATTTTTAAATGATGATTTCATGAAAGGAAAGTAGCGACCCAAACCTACTTGGCCCTGTGTGAAAAACAGTTTTTGAAAGTTGAGTTTCATTATTGACATCCAGGTCTGATAACTGCCAGACCCGTTGAATTTTTAAAAATCACTTAAATAGAATCTGCCGGACAAAGTGAAGTAAAGTCACTGACATCTGTCCATCACAAAGGGTTACAAAGTCTGAGGCTTTGGGACTCCAGTGACTACAGCGAGAAAATTTGGAGCAGTGGTGAACCTTCCCAGGAGTCACTAGCCTACTGAAGTGAGAGTGCATAGATGACTCATCCATCAGGTCACACAAGAGCCAATAACGATGTCTAAAGAACTGCGTGCTTCATATGAGTCAGTTAAGGTCAGAGTTCACGATTCCATTGGGAAAACACTCTGTGGACTGACGAGACAAAAGCTGAACCTTTTGTGTCCTGTTACATGTGCTGTAAAACTAACACAGCAGGTCATAAAAACATCATCATAGCTACAGTCAAACATGGTGGTGGTAGTGTGACGGTCTGGGGCTGCTTTGCTGCTTCAGGACGACTTGCTGTAAGTGATGGAAACATGAATTCTGCTTTTTACCAGAAAATCCCGAAGAAGAATATCCGAACATCAGTTCAAGAGACCTTGGGTTATGCAGCAGGACAATGATCTAAAACGTCTCCAGCAAGTCCACCTCTGAATGGCTCAGAAAAAACAACATGGTTTTGGAGTGGCCTCGTCAAAGTCTGGATTTATATCAAACTGAGATGTTGAGGCGTGACCTTAAACAGGCCGTTCATGCTCGAAAACCCTCGAATGTTGCTGAATTGAAACAATTATGCAAACAAAATTAAAATTCCTCCACAGTGATTTGAAAGTCATTTCCAGTTATTATAAACACTTGTTTGCAATTCTTGCTGCCAAGCGTGGCGCAACCAGTTATTAAGTTTAGGGGGCAATCACTTTTTCACATAGGTTGGGATAGATTTTTCCCTTAGTAAGTGAAATCATGTTTTAAAAACAGCATTTTGTATTTCCTCGGGTTATCTTTGGCTAAAATGAACATGTGTTTGATGATCTGAAACATTGAAGTGTTACTAATATGAAAAAAAAAAAGAAATCTGGAAGTGGGCTGATACTTTCCCACGGCACTCTACAATGTCCAGTTCTTCATTAGTGTTATTTTCTAGTTTCTTCTGTACACTTCCCACCTTATAATACTTAACATGATTTATGTGGTATTATGTAAAGAAATATATGAATATACTGAAATCTCTGACACAGTGTAGTCTGGGGTTTTTTGTTGTTTAAACCAGATAAACTGGCTTTAAGCTTTGGCCAAAGAAAATGTCAAGTAAAATAACGTCTGACCTTTCTGTTAAAGAAGCAGCTTAAATGACTTTTGAGGACGTATCTTTGATATCTAACATCCAAAGTGAACATTTCTTTGAATATCTACAGCTCTGGAGTTTGGTCTCTTCAGTTCCTGAGCTTAACAAAATATTACCAGGAATTGCAACACTAATGGTTTGATTTCATTAGTGTTCTCTTGGCTTTCATCTGGCTTCCATGAAACCTCAATATCGCAGCTTGATGCATGAGGGTCAGATTAAGAAAAGGATATTTCAAAATAATAACTGGAACAGCTCTGACACAAACAGCTACCGCTAATTTAAGAGCTACTTTGATGTAACTGGTTGTATGTGAACTGATGTAACCCGCTCTCATATTGGAAGAATGTAACAGTAATGTGTCCGACGCATGTTTTAAATGTAACGCAATACGGGGAACGTTTATTCTTGCATTGTACTTGGCGGTGTGACAAAAAGGGGTTGGTGAGCTGAACAATGAAATTATGATAACTTGGCTTCTAAATAATCCTCCAGAGTCCAAGACGGCATTCGAATGCATTGTGTCCAGATCTCAGTTCTCAAACTGAAGGATGTACATGTTATTTTGCTATATCGAGAGCAAAACAAATCATTGCTTTTAACTGCAAAACTCGAGCACGAATTTCCTGGTAGACACCTCGGGAAGATGATTATTCGGGTTAAAGCCGCGGTAACCCCCAGAATCGGTGGGAGACGTGTTTAAAAGGTTGTTGTAATGGTGTGCCTTTCTTCTTGAAGGTGCCGCTGGCTTCTGAGGCTGAAATTGTCACGTTGTTTATAATGATTTTGTAAGAGTAAGGGAGATGCTAAGAGAGAGCGCGAGAGAGAAAGAGGGGCTGTTGTTTTACTAAAGCTTGTTGTAAACTTGTAGTGTGTGTATATACTGCATAACAATGCAATAAAACACAAAAACGATAAAGCCGTAATAATGCAGTACATTGTCCAGCTCAGATATATTAGTTTCCCTTTTTGCTTTTTAGCCCAGTTCATCATCTTCAGCTCTCTTGGGTGAGAATGCATTTAATTAACAGGCTTTAACTTTTCCATAAACTATAAACAGCGATCAGCCACCGCAAAGCCACGGGTCTAATAGTGTTGATTTCCGTACACTGTTGACGCAGCTGACCTGCTGGAGCTTGGACACGTCCTCTGTGGTCCTGAGCAGCGGGATGTGAGCAGTGGATCCTTTGGCTGCCGGGGCCTTCCTGGATCACATTTTTCCTGTTGCATTGTGTAGATGCTCACTTGCATTGGGATAATTGGGACGGGGATCATTATCGTCTCATGTGTGATTTGTAGTTCGTGGATATTTAAAAGTAGAATGGGAGGCATAGCCTTCAGCTGTCACCAGCTCACAGTTTGGACAGCCTCTCTACTACTAAGATCAGGCCTAAAACTTTCCTTTCTGAGAAAACACATAGTTTTTATCACTCACCTTTTTATCTGCACTCTGCATTCAACCATTAGTTATTATTCATTTCTGGCTCTCCATTGTCCCCCTCACCCCCAACCATTCGTGGCACATGGCCGCGCCTCCCTGCGCCTCGTCCTTCTTGTGGTTTCTTCCTGTTAAGAAAGAGTTTTTTCTCCCCACTGTCGCCATGTGCTTGCTCACGGGCTCATTTGATTGTCTTTACCTTTCAATATGAAGCACCTTGATGCGATTGCTGTTGTGATGTCGCACTATATAAATAAAATTGAATTGAACTGAATCGAATCTCCGAAATTGTCAAGCTGGTTGTCAAGGTCAACTCCCGGGGCTCTTTTTCATGTTCTTTGAAGCATTCCTGAGCCTTTCTGCTGCACTGAGTAGTTAGCCTGATATATCTGGTATATCTGCCCCTTCTTGGGAGGGGTTGCAACCACAGGTAGCTCCTCGTGTTTGATTTCCTGACCAAATCCCAGGATCCGTAAACAACTACATTTCTAAATAAAATCCTTACTAAATGTTAAATCTCCCATTCAGCAAAAAAAGCACCTCTCAGTTCACTCTCTGATTTGGGTATAGTCACTGGCTGACCTGATGATTTCATGCGTGTCCGCATTTAAATTTAGAATTGCATTTTTAAGTTTCAATATGATGGCAAACAACATTTACAGCAAACACAAAAGAACTGCTACTCATTACTAATCATGCTCTTGTCCTGTTTCCGTTTCCTCTGCTCTTAGCGGTCTGACTGAGTAATATTGCAAAGAAGAAGAAAAAAACTTTGCACTGTAGCCTTGCATTCCACTTCTGTAGTCATATTGATGTGGAGAGCAGGAGATATTTGCATGGTAACTGATTTACCTCAGCCTGTTTTCTCTGATCTAATAGTCGCTGATGTGCTCAAAACATCCGAGAGAGCAACCGGATCACATTAGAAATGTTTATACCTGCCAGCTGAAAAAGAAGCTGCAGTTAACTGTTTAGTACTGCACCGAGTGAAGCCAAAGTATTTATTGTCTTTTCGCATAACTTCCTTATCTCTCTCGCTCGCTCGCTTTCATTTTTTTTTGTTTTGGAGACGTTGCAAAGATGTAATTATTTTCCTCTTGACTGTAAATGGAGCCACTGAAGTGCACTCTGTGGAGTCTCTTCTCCTGAATTACATCCAGCAAACACAAACGTGAAACTCCTCACAGACAGCAGAGCAGTTCTCCCTTTTAACAACGTGCAGAACATTAAACACACACAGATCAACACCAGTGGGTTGCACAAGAAATGTTTTCTTTATAGGCAACGACCACTCACCACGAGTGCACAGAAGATATGCAAGTTATTACAGTGAAAGTGATGGAGGACATTTTTATCATCATCTTTGTCTCTCTTCCTAAGGTTTTACATCCACAAAATCATCATCAGAAGGCATCATAACATTTCGTTATGTCATTTTACAAAACAGTGAACCAGATAAGCTTTTAAAAATAAGTGAAACGCTCAAAACTCATATGAAACTTCCTAAGATGAGTCACGTCTGGCAGATATTTTTTCTGCTGTCTTTAGCCCGAGCAGCCTTTGCTTTTTTTTCCAAGTTCATCTTTTATTCTCCCGTCTCGCAGGAACAAAAACAAATAGACTCCTTTCAACAGCCACTTGCTATATTTTAAAGAACATTTTGTGAGAAACAGACCGGCTAGAGAAACCATTTGTCCAATAAACGTCTACAGATATGCTGTGAAGGGCCGGACAGCTTGTCAATGACACTCAATGGTTGAGCAGAATGTCATGAATGATCACTAACCATATTGTCAACAGAGGGAATGTCTCACGGCATCGGCATCACCAGCTGGGCTCGCTGTCTGTGCTCCGTGCATTGGCTGTAACAGCTAGTTTTATTTGGACTTTATTGAAAGTGACGCAGCAGCTTTACTGTCTGCTCGGGGCTGTGAGGACGACCTTTAACCTTGTTACGCTTTTATCGGTGACAAAACAAGCTGGAGTCACATAGAAGGTGCTTACGTCTCTGTCTCCGCTGTCTCACACTCAACAAACTGTGTGCGCGTGCTTGAGATGTACAGCTCTGGGTCAGACCGCTTTGTCTTATCTGGAGTTGCTGCGTGATAAAGTTGGTGTGTTACAGCCGCACACAGGCCTGCAGGCATCGTTCTCTCTAAAGGCCAGCACGCATAGGACTCGCATTTAGAGGCGTTTTTGATGCTCGTGGCCTGGTGCCACTCTATCAGCAGACTTGTTCAAAAGTATCAATCTACACTGACTCTGAAACACGCGCAATCTGCTCGTCACCTCAAGACAGCTATTTAAATCGCTGCTGTTCCAGTGTTGTGAATGATGTACAGTCTGTGTGGGCTAAGTGGACTGAGTGCTTCGGTTCAGCTCTTGATTTGCTTTAAAGTGGAGTAAAGCTGGTGAAAGTCAGTGTTTTTCTGATTGTCAGCAAATTCCATAAAGAAACCAAAAACAGCAATGCATTAAACACCTGCTGGCTGTGTAGCGAACGCGCTGCACAACACTCCTTTTCTTCTGCATGGGTCCAGACTGAGTTTGAAGCAATTCTAGCAGATGTGTACCGCAGGTGTAAAGGGAACGCTTGTGTAGGTTATGATGTAAAACAGTAGTTTAGCCTCCATGTTTAAATTCTGTCCCACTGACATCATTATTGTGGCTCGGGAGGTACAGCGGGTTGTCTAGTGGCTCAATACCCAGAGTTTCACCCAATCGGAGGATGACTGTGTGCGTGAATGTTTTGGTATAGAAACAGAGGCTGAATGTGTGTGAGACTGGGTGAACGACGCTTGTAGTGAAAAACCCTTTAATTTGCATATATGCGTTTTGATTTGTATCATATTTGCTACATCTGGCTTTTTTTTTTACAATGTATGACTTAAAAATTCATTAATTTAGTTTTTTGGGTGGAAAAGAAATCACACTGATGATGCAGAAGTGTCAAAAATTCACAAAAACTGAATGTATGAAATATGATACTCGAGGAGTTAAGGGGTTAAAGTTGTAAATTTAAAGGGGGGAAAAAATGTGTTTTTCTTTCCTGATGAAATCAGATTGCTTCACTTCACAGGGCCCTCATCATACTCCAGAGGTCACAGGTAAACAGGAAATGCTGTGAGTTTAGTGAGGAGCTACAAGCTGATACCAAAAATAGCCGTCAGCTCATTCCAGAGCTTCTTCAAAGAGCCGACGCTTCTGATAACAAGCTTCTGCAAACTCGCGACTAAAATCACAGCATTTTCTTACTGCAAAGTATAAATGGAGTGTAAAAATCGTGCATTACATGTATTATACATGGCAGTCTGTGGCGTGTGTGGTGTGATGAAGTACATCCAGCCTTGCAAAGTGAAGTGCTGTGGTAAAAAAAGTAATAATAAATAAAAATAATAGGCATTTGTGGCTTTCTAGATGTTCAATGTCAGTGGATGATTCAGCAGTGACCCATAATACGACACTATTTGCTGTCAATTGCTACTGGTATTAAAGCACGAATGAATATGAACTGCATATCAGAGCTACCGTGCCGATCTACAACTTAAACTCTATTTTTTGATTCCTTTCATCTCTCCAGCAATTCACTGTCTGAAATCATCTAGTTTGGACTATTGGAATTGAGCAACACTGCAGATCTCATCCATGCTGCTAGTAGAGCTAAAACATTTTAACCAGTGAGCCCATGAACACTGTATTTCTATTTAATATTGGGCAATCCCTGATTCACTGTCCTGCTGCATGCAGTTATTACCAATGCACCAAATTCAAGCAGTAAGTTCCCAACACATCTAACGTGTACTACAGTGCCCAGTTGTTTTTGAAATTACTTAGACCAAGAGTGTGAAATATAAGGCGCAGGGGCCTGAATAAACCTGCCAAACTGCACACGTTTTCTCAGGGATTAAATGTGTGGTTAGACACTGGAAGAAAGGGGATTTTCACTGGCCCTAACCTAACATCAAAGTGGCCCATGATGTAAAATAGTTTAAGTCAGGGATGTCAAACTTAACTTTATATTTGTCATCTCTTTTTTAAATGATTTATGTGCATGTGCTTGGGGCCCAATCGAGGATAAAGGAAGTTAAACGCTACCTAAAAAAGTGCTGGTTTTCTTTTTCTGTTCACTTTTCGGACAAAACATGGAGCAACAGCAGCCTTATTCTCGACAGCAAGAAACCAAAATGTCTGCTGTGGAGTAAATGTGCTGAGTTAGATACTCTCCGCCTCCACTTTCTTGCCGCTCTTGGAGAGGTTTTCCGGGGACACCGCAATCAGCTTTTCCCAGGCACAACTGGGCCCGAGCTGGGCCGCGAGCAGACGGGGGAGAGGGAGGAGAGTCCGATGAGAGGAAGAGAGAAAGGGAGTGGAAAGAGATGAGCGTTGAGATGGGGAGTCTCCCACAGTGAAAATGGAGCGAAGGAAAAGGGGAGATAGTGAGGGGAAAAACAAACCCAAAGCAAGCACAGGCAAGGAGTTTGTTTACTTGTAGGCTTTTCTGTTTTCCCACCACACCCAGATAACACGCAGTTTGATACAGGACATAAACATCGAACCTCCCCTGCTCGAGGAAAACAAGGCTGTAGATCGAGGAGTGACAGTAAGTGGTGGCTGCTGTCGTCAGCGTAGGTTTAGACTTTGCACCGTTCAGAGGACTTTGAAGTCTCACAAAGGTGTAAAGAGGCTATAAACGCACAAATGCGTGCGACGCTGCACACGCACACATTTCATCGATGACTTGGGCCTTGCTGAGGTTTAACATTGTGTATAGTGTGTTTGTGGTACCCCATTTTATCTATAATGCATATCCCTGCCTTGATAGGAAGAAACATAAAATATCCCCAGAGCAGGGATTGCAAATAAGATAGTGGTGGATCTGCACCAGCTAGTGAGTGCATGTTTTACACTGATAGATTTCAAACATAATCCCTCCCTGAACAGGAAACCTGAGCTGAAGCTGAGCACAGCTGTGTTGAAGAGTATCGGCAACAGTTTCTATTCCAGACAAATCTGGAGAAAAGTGAACTGAAATAACGCTTTTTTTTTCTAGAGATTTCTTGAACTCAGCTCAGAAATATAGATCACATTGAGCATTACAGCTGAAACACTTGGTTTAGATTCATTGATTTGCCACATTGATGAGGTTTTGTAAAGTTTTCTGGATTTAATTTAAATCCAAACTGAAACTGCTTCCCCCTCAGTATTAGAAAAGTAGGAATTCCTACTTCTCGCCCTTTTAAAATTGATGATGCTGCATTTGACTTCTGTCACACCCAGCCTGCGTGTTTATCATGCACAGGTTGACAAGCAAAATTTACACTTTTTAAATGTAGCAGTTTGCTGTGTCCAATACTGTAAATTTAATAGATAACAATTTGTGAACAGTTCTTTGTCTGAAATAAGCATAGACTGAAAAGAAAAGATGGTCAACTCCAGTTTTGAAGCTGCTGTCGACAGCAGGCACAGTTTTAGCTAACAGCAGCAAACATCCTCAGATTGTGCAGGCATACATAACACAGATAACAAAACTTTAAGGTGTAATTCAGTTTAACAGGTCACGTACATGAAAATTCTTCCCTGTAAAATTGCTTGTTTCAGATGTGTCGTTGGTCTCTGGGGAACAGCTCATTTTTGGAGCCAGCCTCAAGTGGCCACTTAAGGAACTGCAGTTTTTGGCACTCAGTTTTATTAATTTATTGATTCGTTTCAACGCTCTGGAGATTAAAGCCCGACTAGCCAGTATTAGCTACTTGTTGATTAATCTGTATTGACATTTAAATTTTGGAAAAATGACAATTAAAAAGTAACGAGGACAGGGGAGAAACACCCTACAATCGTGATACCAGTGGTGATGTTGCATAGATTGTCCACTAGAGGGCAGTTTGCAACAAACAACCAGCTGATCTATTCAATTCAGTTGTGTTTATTTAGCATCAAATCATAACACGAGTCGCCTTAAGTACGGTGAAGACCCTGCAATAATAGACAAAATAGTAATATAGAGACTAAGCAGAGTCGGGAGAGTGTGAACAAATGGACATATAAATGAAGGCGATGTCTTTTTGTTTTGTGTCTCTAAAAGGAAAAAATATTGGCCAACGTATCAAGATATCTGATTTTTACAGGACTAAATATCGGTCTTAAAAATCCCGTATCATCGCTGCATGAGACACACAACAACTTCTCCGCCTGACTCACCAAGCACATCGATGACTGTGCCAGTCTGCCTGCCTCAAGAACTGGATTCATGGTGTGTCATTCAAAGCTTTTGGGCATGAAGTGTAATAGTGTTGATTCATTCTTTGTTAATAAATAAATAAAAATGTATCAATGTGGTGTCATAAAATGACACTCTGGAAAGGTCAGTGGACATTTTAAATTTTAAAATTATTCATTAGTTAATAAAAAATAGTATTTATTATTATTTGAATTGAAAGGACTGACCCACAGTAGCACTGCACTTAGTCCCACACTCAGTGACACATATACCTGTGCCCACACACACACACACACACACACACACACACACACACACACACACACACACACACACACACACACACACACACACACACACACAGAACAGGAGCTTATTCAGGTCTTTGCTGGAATAAAGCCTCTAATCTGCCCATTCACACCATGAATGGAGACATTCCTCCTGCCTTACTCAACACACACACAAATGCACACTCACACACGGGCTCACATACATGCACGCTCGCACACATACGTGCTCACGCCCACATGCACGCCCAGAGCTATATTTTATTCATTACCAGGCACTAAAATCCATCCTTGATCTAATAAAATAAATTCAGTCTGAAGCTTCGACCGCATGAATGATCGGACTGTTTCATTTGTGCTGATGGCAGTTGAAGCGCCCGTGGAAACGATCTGTGCTTGAGCGCGTGTGCGTGCGTGCGTGTCATTGCGTCTGCGGGCGCACACTCACGTGCGTGTCTGTGTCTGTCTGGTGTGTCTGCGTATCCCTTCATCTCTGGGAATTCCCCTCTCCCTGCTTTTCCCTCCAACCAGCCTCCCCTGCCGTTCGTGTCCGGCTGAACCAATCAGAGCCCCCCGGCTTTGTGTTTCCTATTGCCAATGACACCGTAGGTCAGCAGCGGGGTCACCGGTTCACATCTCACCCACTCAGAGGTCACGTTTCCTGGTTGTTATGGGGCATGTCAGGGCCAACATGAAGAGTAAGAGTTGTTTTTTGGAGTTTTTTTGTAACTGTTGCTCGTTGATCAGTTTGAAAGAAACCGAAACATCTGGAAAAAGCTGCTGTCAGCACGGCATTACAGAGGAATAATGTTATATTGTAGTGTGTGCGTGTGATGCAAGTGCTAAACTGACTTTGAAACTTTGAGTTCTGTCTGACTCGCTAATCCCTCCCTCCCCCTCTCCTCTCCTGTTTTCACACGCACAGCTGTTTCCTGAGGGAGGAAGAGAAAGGTTCATTTTTAAACTTTTGTTGGGAATCAGCCTGATTCCAGTTTGAAATGCATATACCTATTATTCCTGCTTGCTTTCAGCCCATTTACAGCACATGAGAATAGCACGACACTCTGAAGATCAAGCTCCCGTGCTGTAGAGAAACCAAATAAACCTTTTTCCTCTGCTGCAGGCACCCGCTGGTCTCCATTCATTTCCAAGCAGCATGAAAATCAATTAGCAGCCTCTTAAAACCTGAGTGAGCTGTGCGATCCATTGCAGTGAAGATCGGTGTGCGCTTAAACCACATTACTATACAACAGTGGATGGTGGAGCAGTGACAAAAAAGCACACATGGTGCTCATAGTAATGGACTACACATCTCAAGTTTCAACAGTTGTCTAATTGAGTTTCGAAGCTAGCAAACATGAAAGGAACCAACCGCTGTCTGAAGTATCAGGAAAGCTACATCCAAAAACTTCAGCTGTGCTATATGCATTCAGAAAGAGTCGGCGAAGATCTTGGATAATCTTGTGTGATCTAAAGTGAAAGAGTTGATAGCACACTGGGATATTCCACCAAATTAAGTTTTGTGTGTTCAGCGCAGACACTGTGGTAATTTTTAGGTACTTCCCTGATGACTGATTCGGTGGATGTTTGCAGAGGATATGAAATGATTCGAATCATGTTCTTTCTATAGACTGGAACATGGTGAAACTGTACAGCGTGACGCATGAGTCATCTTATTGTGTTTCCTTATTCCTGTGAATTAAGTCACGTTCATCACATTTTCTTATCCTCGGTTTCATTTCCCTTCTCCGTGTAAATCGGCTGTGTGTGGAAGTCAGGTTGTGTTTTGATACGTGCCCACGTGCGACCAGATTTATTCATCACAGGGTCGCCTTGTGACGCCACAGCCTACCTTTTGTGCAGTGTGTTGTCTGTTATAATCTCTCATTTGTGTGAGTATTTCTGGTCTGTATACAGTCATGGTAAAAAGAAAGGACACCATCTGTGTACCATAGCCAGCACAAGTCTTAAAATGATGTAAATACAGCCTCAGACAGGGCTGGACTTTGACTTGTCCGTTGCAGCACCTTCATTCTTTTCTTTTCCAGCTCCTCTGATTTGCTGCTGTGCTTGGGCTCATTGACATATTGCATGAACCAATTTAGACAAAGCTTTATCTTGTCAGACAGATGGCCCCACATTAGACTCTAGAATACTTTGGTACACAGAGGAGGTCATGATACACTCAGGGACTAGGTGAGTGCCCAGGTTATGTGGCTGCAAAACAAGCCCAAATCATCACCCCTCCATCACCGTGCTGACAGCTGTCGTGAGGTGTTTGCGTTGATATACTGTCTTTAGTGGCATTGTGCATTATTTCTAAACATCATCTGCCTTGTTGTCATCTGTCTAAAGAACAGCGTTCCAGATCTCTGAGTTCTTCAGATGCAGTTTTGCAAAGCTGCGCTGCCATGATCTTTTCAGAGTGTCTTTCTCCTTGCAGCCATTCCAAACAAGCCATGCCTGTTCAGTGTTTTTCTGATTGTACTGTCATGAAATTTAACATTTAACATGCTAACTGAGGCCTCCAGAGCCTGAGATGTGGCTTTTCAGTTTTTTGGACCTTCCACCCCTGCAAAGATTGGCATCTGTCTTGACTGTTTTCCATTTGTCAATAATCTTTCTCCCTGCAGAGTGATGGGATTAAAGTTACTTTAAAATGGCTTTATAGTCCTTCCCACATTGAAACAATTAACTTCTTTAAGATCATCGGTAAAGGCTTTCCTCCTTGGCGTTGTGCTAACAAACACCTAATTGCTGTGTTTACACTTGCTGATGATCAGTTAATCAAGTGCACCTGGTTGCTAATTACCATTATAAGGAGTAAGGATGTACTTGGCTTTTCACACACACTTTTTTAATGAATATATAGTAACAAAGTGTAACTATCTATCAGGATGTTGTTGAATTTTAAGAGCTGGTAGGGAGCAGATTATTTTTATTGTGTCCTGAAACGCAAAGTGAAATATCTCTGTGTTTAACTTTGTCTGGCTGCTGTTTGCCGTTAGGCAGATTATTCACTGTAAGTTTATTAAATGTGAAAATAGCTCTCTGCTCCAGCTGGAAAATTGGTGCAGTCAAATCAAACAGCTGTGTTCAGAAACAAGGTCGTTCAGAGTGCTTTACAGAGACGAAGTCGAAAACAAAGAGATATTTAAAACGCATATTTGCATAGGGGTCACGATGTGAAGCATGCACAGATAAGTCATGATGGGAATATAACTACAACCTTATTGTTTCCCACGTTCACATATGTCTAGTTAAATGTATCTGGCATGCTAATGTTTACTCTAAAATGATCATCAGGGCAAATCCGAGTCGTTTCTGCCACAAACTCGATAAACGCGATGTCAGAACAGCGTTAAAACTGTGGGGGTGTGATTGTGGGCCTCTATAGAAAACAGTTTTTCTCTCTAACGGCTGATCTTTAGATCACAACACGGGGCTGTCACACCAGCACAATGAGCCGAAAGAAGCCAAAACCTGTGGTGAGCCACACCTCGGGTTTATATTCTCTGCGGGTTTGTAACCGCGATTTTTCATATCAAAAGTCACTGTTTGATCCTTTGTTGATTGGAAAATGTGGATCAGTGCAGCTTGAATGTCATCTTGAGCTTTGAAGAGCTGTGGACTCGTGGCAGGTTCTGTGTGACACGATAACTAGATGTGATCAAGCTGCGAGCTGCACAGATGTGATGGGACTAATATGATTGTGGTCGTTCACATGGTTTCTGTCCTTTGTTGCAACGATTGATGTCTTGTTAAATTAATAACCACAATACGACAGCTTCCATGGAAATGAGAATTAAAGAAGGAAGAAATACAAGAAATGAAATCGTTCCGATAATGTGATCAAGAGCCATAATTTGATTATTTTGAGTCTTTTAAGTTTGCTTAATGCGTATAAGATGACTCAGGTCTGTGTCGCGGCTGTAATGGATTCTTTCCTTCTCGTCTGCAGAGTGAGTCGGTCAAATACTTCTTGGATAACTTGGATCGTATTGGACAACTGGTGAGTCATAGTGACTGGTTTAATCTGAAGCACACTCTGTACTTTTTACTTTGCAAGACAATGTTCTCATATCCTTTTTCAGAGCTACATTCCCAGCAAGCAAGACATTTTGTTTGCAAGGAAGGCGACTAAAGGGATTGTCGAGCACGACTTTGTCATCAAAAAGATTCCCTTTAAGATGGTGGATGTTGGAGGGCAGCGGTCCCAGAGGCAGAAGTGGTTTCAGTGCTTCGACGGGATAACCTCGATACTCTTCATGGCCTCGTCGTCGGAGTACGACCAGGTACGTGCACACACAAAAAAAAAACACGTTATCAGCCTAATTATGAAATGCTGATGCAGTCGGAGCGTTTGGCAGACGAGTCTCTTGACAATTGGGATTGCGAAATGCACAAGAAACATCAGAGAGACACACAACATTTGCGGTAAACACAAAGCTCTCTTTGTGGTGCGCTGAGGAAACTTCATTGTTCCCACAGTCGTGGCTCGAGTTCAAGTCAGCGGTCATATGATGACGACTGAACCCTTAATTGGCATGCAGATAAGACCTGAAAAAAATCAAACTAGACAAAGAATAATGTTGAGCCAATGTGATTCCAGGTCTTGATGGAGGACCGCAGGACAAACCGTCTGGTCGAGAGTATGAACATCTTCGAGACCATCGTCAACAACAAGCTCTTCCTGAACGTGTCCATCATCCTCTTCCTCAACAAGACGGACTTGCTGGTGGAAAAGATTCGCACGGCCGACATTCGCAAGAACTTTCCTGAGTTCAGAGGAGACCCTCGCAGGCTAGAGGACGTACAGGTAACCCGAGGTTTCACAAAACTCTGAATGCAGTTGCAGATTTTGAGCGTCTTCCTAAAGTGCTCCATTATCTTTCTCAACGCAGCTTTGCAACAGTGGTAACTTTCATGCATTCCAGAAGAAGCTGCCCATACATGGGTCGCTGTAGCAGGTCATCTGCTAATCGGAAGTCTGCATGCCAAATATCCTCGGACAAGATAGTAATCCCAGTTGTGTAAATGTTAGATAAAAAGAACTTACATAAGGAAGGGTTTGCATAAATGGGAGAGAATGGGTAACTGAGGCAAGTTGTATAAAGAGCTTTGAGTGCTCAGTAGAGTAGAAAGGCTCTATCTGTTTACCATGTAAGCTAATAAGGACCGAAATTTCTGTCATCACACACGTAGGTTGTTATGGGCAACAATGAAAGATGTAAAGGAGCATTTATAAAGACATCAGTTTATTACCAAGGCTTTATTTTAAAAAAGAAATACAGTTAACATTAATACTGCTAATTAAAGGCTTGTTTTTCTGCCAACTCATATTTTCTCTCGTTTCTGCAGAGATAATCCAGGTTGCTTCTTTAATAAGGCTTTTAGCATCCGTGACTGAAGTCAAGATAATTAATGATAATCCTAAAAGCTGGATTATAGAGCAACACTCAAAACGAGCGCATTACTAATACTACCTGGGTTTCTCTGCAACCTGTGTGTTACAGTGCAGCTTTCTAAATGTTTTTAAGTACTGGTACTGGTTTCTTACTACAAATCTCATCCATCCCATGTATGCCTTTAAACCTAATATCCATACTCGGGGTTCAAAATGCACATTAATGCAGTCAGGTATTGAACCGCTGACCTTTACAATTTTTAGCTGACTCGCTCTTTCTCCTCGCTCCTTTCTCCTGTAGACGCCGGCTTTGTGACGAGCAGATTTTAGCGCAGAAGCATAAGATTAGTAGTTTTCAGCATATTTTTAAGGGTTTAAAACATGTGAGCATTTTAACTAGTTATAAAAGAGGAAATACACCAGTATTTTTCTCACAGCCTGTAAGCCGTGTTGATCACTGTTTTGTTTTTAACCGTCAGATAGAGCATCGCTTCAAACTGAGCAGCAGCATTAGCTCCTTTCCTTTCATGAAGGATGAAAAGGAGTCACTGAAACACATTTGCTTAGCACTGAGAGCTGTTTTCAGGGCTTCCACCTCCATGCTATCTGGTTACTGAGAAACCTTCTGGAAAAGACTTATTATGCTCCCTGTAGCTCTAGATTTTTATTCTTGGACTCTACTGGATTAATTTTGCATGATTTATTTATCTTGCACTGTTCTGATCAGGCCCCTCAGTTCATCCACTGTTTGAAGCAAGCTTTCTTAGCTCCTTTCTTCAGATTGGTTCTCCTGTGCAAACAGAAGGTTTAAACGGCAGGTGGGTGGGGCTTCCGTGCTTGCAGCCAGAGCCTTAGTTGACCATATTAAGGATATCTGCTGTCGTTACAGCATCAAGAGTAGAAATATTTAAACAGTGTTTAGAGCAGTGCTTGCACATACAGTGGGAGAAATAATCACTTGATCTTCTGCTGAATTTATAAGTTTGCTCACTCACAGAGAAATGAACAGTGTCTCGTCTTTATGAAAGTTTCATATTAATAGACAGAGACAGTGCATCAACCAGAAATCCAGAAAAAAACACATTACATAAAAGTTTGAAATTGATTTGCATGTCATTGAGTGGAATAAGCATTTGAGCTGCCAGCAAAACATCACTTAGTACTTGATGGAGAAACCCTTTTTTGCAAGATGGTAAGATGTTTCTTGTAGCTGGTCAACAGGTTTGAAGGGATTCTCACTCAACTTTACAGAAACTCCCAGAAGTGTCTATAAATTAGGTTTCTTGGCTGCCACTTGGCAACTCGAAGCTTTAGCTCCAGCCACAGATTTTCGTCTGTTTGGCGTCTGGAGGCTGGCGAGGCCACTCGTGATCTGATTGTGCTTCTTCTTTAGCCACTCCTTTGTTGCACTGGCAGTATGTTTTGGGGTATTGTCATGCTGGATGGCCCATCCGTGACTCATCTTCAGTGTTCCGGCTGTTGCAGTACGTGGCCCCAGAAAACAAAAGCATAATGTTTCCACCTCCGTGCTTGACTGTGAGGGTGGTGTTCTTTGGGTCATGCTCAACATTTCTCCTCCTCCAAACACAGCGGGTCAAGTTGATGCCGAAGAGCTCAGTCTGACCACAGCAATTTATCCCAATCCACCACCTTTCTCATGCTCAACCTCACCCTGTGAGGCCAGATCTTGCATGGAGCTCCCGATCGCGAGGGTGACTGATCTTTTACAATCACTACAACAGTTGTGCATGTCTGCAATTTTGTCCCTGATGTCCTTCAGCAGTTGGCTCATGGTGGTGGAGAGGTTGGAATGGGAGAAATTGATTCTCTGGACCGGTGTCTAGTGGACAAGCTGATATCAGGAGTATCTGTAACTGACTGATTGATTTATTGATTGTAATCTGTGTCCCACAGTGGAACATAGTCAATCTGTGGGAGACATGCAAATCAATTTATAACTTTTATGTAATGGGTGTGTGTTTTTTGTTGTTGGGGCAATATCTCTCTATTAAAATTAAACTACCATAAAAATTAGAGACTCTTCACATCTTTGTAAGTGAATAAATGTATAAATTAAGCAGGGGATCAAATAGTGTTTTTTCTCCACTGTACATTGACCTCATTATCTGAAGCTTAGGCCATGTGTAACATGAACATCCATCCCTCTAACATTACGTATGTGACAATAGTTCCACAACAAAAATATCTTACCGCCAAAAAGTCCAATCCTCCTGCTATGTCATAAAAGTCGGTCTGATCTTGTATTTACGTCAGTATAGTACATGTGAACACACGCACATAAAGACTCTTCCTCCTCTGCTTCTTCCAGGCGTTCCTGGTGCAGTTGTTTAGTCGTAAGAGGAGAAACCGAGGGAAACCGCTTTTCCATCACTTCACCACTGCAGTAGACACAGAAAACATCCGCTTTGTCTTCCACGCCGTGAAGGACACCATCCTGCAGGAAAACCTCAAAGATATAATGCTGCAGTGACCTTCACGTCATAGACGATGGCCTCTCTGACTGTTAACTGTGAAACCAGCCGTGAATCCAGGCCTGGAGGACTTCTGAGAAGGTCTCCTTTGATCTGAAGCAACACTGACCTGTGGAACCATCACTTGACCCACGCAGAGTGGATCTTAGTGACCTCTGAACCTGTGGAGCCCTGAAGCAACTCTGGACGTTTTGGCCCCTGTGGAATCTCTATGTTTAACCTGTATAAATGTGTGAATGCTGTAAAAAAAAAAAGAAAAAGAAAAGAAAAAAGACAGTGGGCTTCTCCTTGCACAGGTTCCAAGATGTGTAAAAAATGTAGAGGAAAGCACCAACTACATGACATGAGCACTGAACGTTGTTTTTCTCTTCTGTATATAAGACTCATGACAACATGTCACTAAACCCAGTCAGACTGCTGCCTGTTGAAATGTAGCTCGAGCTGTGTGAAGACGCCGCGGGAGGGGAAAGAAGCGCAAAGAAAGAAAACGAGGAGGAAAAACATGAGGTTTGGAGCTGAAAAATACTGTCTTAAAGTACACCTGACAGAGGGAAGGGGGTTTGGGGTCCATACTGGTCATATGCTGTGTTATGTGAAAAGGTTGCACAAGTGTTCCTGTCAATGAACTTCAGCAGAGGAGTGAGACTGAGCTGCGCTACACCGCTCGTCCTCTCCTGCCCCGTCTTTTCTTTCCTCGTCTTGTGTTAATTCTCTTGTTCCTGCCATTGTTCGAGAGATCAACAGCTGCAGATAACAAGTCTTATTCTTCTAATCCCACTCCTTCTCGGCACAATAGACACATTGTTCTTCTCCTCAGAAGTAGACGGTCAAATTAGAGTCTCATCTAAGCTCTGAAAAGTGCACGCAGCTCCTGGTTTCGTATGAATCCATACACCTTTCCCGAGCTTTTCTCTCCCTTCTGTGATTTCCATAGCATCCCAGTAGATGCACCACAATAGCCTAGACTTGACCTGAGGCAGTATAAAAAGAAATATAGTAAAAAGTATTTTAAAAAATCTACAAAAAAGCTTTGGCTTCTGGTTACACTGCTTGTTCCTGTTCCCTTTGTCCTGTAAACGTGCCGGGAACAGCAGAAAATGAAGAGATTGAACTGCAGATGACCTTATCCCCGTGTTTCTTGTAGCCATTTTGGACTTGTAGCAGTCGGGGTGGGAAGCCTTCCTAGCAAAAACACTGAGACAATGACAAGTGACTTACACAAGCCAGACTTTTTTAAAAAAAAATCATCACAGGGAAGCGAGTTTAAACACGTTCTGGTGACTGGCTAGTCTGTGATTTCCTAATGAGTTCCTAGAAAGTATCCTGACCAAAATAGTTGGCCGTGTAAGGAAAACAGGAAGCTGCCAGAAAGAAGTGCTGCCTTCAAATCCAAATATTTGATTACTGTCAGAAATACAAGTTCAGTGATAAGCAACGGCTAGAGATCATTTATTTAAATGTCCGCTGCATTGAAAACAAGAAGAAAAAAACTCGGATTTTAATTTTTAAAAATACAACATACTTAAATTTTGCAATCAAAACAATTTCACTAAAGATGTTCCAATATTTTCAAAAAGCTTTGGTCAATGCTGCGTATATGAAAGGGAAAGAACGGCTCAAGGTAACAAATTCACAGATCATTGGTCATCATCTGAAAACCCTCGGGTGTGTCCAGCGTAAGTCTGATCTAAGACTTCCTGTTCCATTGATTGCCGATTGTTTATGAATGCAGTTTTTTTGGGTTTTTTTTTAAAAATCAGGTGATGGCAGATGTTTTTTTCCAAATTGCACATCGGCAAATGTGTTCCTCTTGTTCATCTGTCAGACGTTCTTGACTGCAAATGGAAACCAGAGCATTTTTGGTGCCTGTTGACCTTCAGACAATTTCTATGCATATATATACAAATATGTGTATCGCCGTGCTCCTCTAAAGTTCCCTCCAGCTTTATATGAAGTTTCATAGTGTCCTTGAGCTCATTGTTTTGGTTTTAGAGTCTCCAACGTTACTTGTTTGGTTCACTCTCACCACTCATGGCCTTGTTTCCATCCCAAAAAAGTCCTAAAAACCAACCACACTACACTTCTTTCCGAACGCTAAACTGCAGCCGGACAAAAATAGCAGCCAGCCTGTGAACATAGTGGACTATTTAGCAGCTGAAATGTCAGATATTTGTTCAGCAGGAGGTGCACAGCGAAAACCGAAAAAGCCACAAGAGAGTTTATATTACCCAGTCCATCAAGATGTCTTGATTTGATTGATTTGAATGTAATGACTGGATTTTTTTTCTGCATTGGGTTAATCTGATAACTGCAGAAATATTTCGTTCAGTGCAAGTTTTTCCAGTGTCAGACATGTAATGTAGGTATAAAGGTGAAATTATAAGTCAAGTAACCAGCAGGTTAACTATGAATGCAACCAGTCACAATCTGTCCTGTTACGTAGCTTATCTGCAGTTTTAACAAACGTTATGCACTGATTTCTGATGGTGGTTAACTGCTCACAGGAGCATCCCTCATACTTTGTACATTTTTAAAAACTACTTTTTTCCCTCCAATCAAGTGAGGTTAAGTGAAAACCCCTGATTTGCATTTCGGTATGCAGCAGTCGGACACAGCCGGGCTGCTCTTCCCACCCCGAGTAATAAGTCTGCATTGCCTCGAAGGCAAAGGAGTCAAACCGGGAACGTTCCCACTCTCGCCTCGTTCTGATACTGTATTAAAACTGTGTTTGTGTGGATAAATCCTGTACATTAATTACTGTAAGTATGTGACTGATACTGTGTGCACATCGTAAAATACAAGCGGCACTCTGTCTAACGGTATCACTGTAACTATAACTGCTCTGTTGGTGTTGTTAGCTAACCTACCTTGTTTTCCTCTCACGCTTAACTTTTTTTTTTTTGTTGTTGTTTTGTTTAATTTTGTAATTGTCGTCATTGCACTGGATGTGTCCGAGAGAAAATGAGCAGAAAGGAAAACGCCTGGGGAAGAAAAAGGCAATGAAACAAACAAACAGATGCAGACGCTGAAAGGCGAACAGGATGAAGGTCGGGAGGGTTGGTGGGGGGGGATGAAAAGAGGGAGGTCTTCTGCCTTTGTTTTTTTGTTTTCCAGTGCCTTGGCTCTGTGCTCTGTGGTGAAATACACTGCCGTTTGCTGACACGCTGTTTCTTTATTTTCTCAGTGTGGCCGTCTTTTGTGTGCTTGAGTGTGTATGCGGTAAAGCAAGAGGTCGAGACCCTCTGAGCTGGAAAGTGAAGAGTGGTAGAAAGATTAGTGGAGAGGAGTTGAGGGAGGAGGGGTGGGGGGGGCAGATAGATGTGAGGATTTTTAAGAAATGTTTTTGAGCTCCGAAGGAGAAACGCGGGGGGAAATAAATTCAAATATGTTTTTCTAATGTCCTGGGGCCGTTTAATCAGTATTTATGAACACGAGAAGCTCTCTTGCGAAGCCAGAGAGTTGAAGCTCCTGATAAGCAATGTCACACTGATCTACAACCTAGGCTAACCGTAGGCCCTCATCCCACATAATGTAACATGAAACTCATCAGCCAGAGCTATCAGACCACTGGGCATGAGAGTAAAGCTGAAGTCGGGCAATATCTCTGTTACCCAGCAGAGTCTGACCTTTGCTTTGGCTTTTAATCAGAGGAGCTCTGCTGCATAACAGACTCCAAGTCTCAGGAGAGAGGGAGGGAGCCCAGAAACAACTAGACCAGAGTTTTAGTGTTGTTTTAGAAATCACTGGTTAACATAGATTTATTTACACAGGAAGTAAGCAGAGTGTAATTTAAGGTCCGCTCAGGCACGCCGCAGAAATGAATGTGACAGCCATACGAGAGCTCCCGGCTCCAAAAGAACACTGGAGTGACCTTGTGAATGGGTAGGCGCAGACTAAGGGGGGAGGGGGGGGACAAAGGGAGGAAGAGGGAATACAGGGAAAAGTAAGAGGATAGAGGGAGGGAGAGAGGAGAAGTGGGAGGAGGTCATGTTTCCTCTGTTGAGCCCACTTCCTGTCCTGATCCCAAAATGGAGAGACTCAGAACGACATCGCTCAGGCTGTTTCGATCGCCTGCCCCTCTTCACCCCACAGCACAAACTCACACAAACTCACACACACACACACACACACACAGATCACAGAAAACCCAACCAGCCTCCTGCGGTGTCGTACAAAGGAGATGAGAGGAAAAAGCAGGGAGCAGAAAAATATGTCCCAGTGGTCTCTGAAACATAAGGAAGCATTCGTTTATAGAAGCTGAGAGGCACAGGACATTTCGTCCTCGCACTGCATTTCAACGTTTGTGTCTGATGTGTAGCCTGTGTGTGTGTGCGTGAGTGTGAGAGAGAGTATCAATGCTAAATTCTACACCATAGTCAACACCAGCAGGCCTGTGCAGGATATTCTTATAGTTGAATTCAATTCAACCAAAGGAGGAGTTTATTTCAAAGTGAAAATATAAAATTGGGGTAGCACATTATAATAATGTCACACTGTTAAGCATTAGAGAGGTATTAGTAAGGTGCCTAATTCAGTTTTGGACAGTGAATATTCTATATACTTGCATATTATCTATATGATAGTTAGCACTAATTAAGATGGGTATTTATATGGGTGCACTGCAGCCATCCAGTCTTTATGTGCAGCTTGCTAATAACGACTCACTTCTCTGCCAAAAACAAACCAAAATAAACACAAAATGGCAGGAAATAATGCAAAGCTTTTTAATATAATGGATAAAAGGTGATTGTAGCCATTTTTATTATTTTGCCTCTAGCAACCAAAGTAAATAAAGAATAATGTAGAAACACCATTTTTAGCCACAAACCACCTCACAGAAATCAAAAGAGGACTTCTGTTTGTTGTTACAGCAATTTTCTGTAACATAACGTAATTGTTGCCTACCCGAATATCCACAGGCCTGAGAGCCATCACGCACATTTATCTGTTATCTGTGTGCGAGTGTGTGTGACTGTGGGTTCGAGTGTGTATACAGCTGCATGTGTGCAGCGCAGTGAATTTGGTCTCATGACTTTGGTTAAGCTGATGTTTCCCTAAGGCTGTTTTGATTGGACCTACAGCTGAACTCTGATATTTAATAATGAGCCGGGTACTCCCTCTGTTTTTCTCCACACCCACACACACACACACCAAACGACTGAATCAGAGATAAACGAGCATAAAGTATGAACGAGTGGTTCATTAGCTGATGATTTGGTCATGACAGATAGCTGCACCCCAGGCTTTCAGATCATTAAACCACTTCTGTTTAAGTTCACACTGACAGTGGAATTAACTGATGTCTGACATCTTATCTGCTCTACGGGATGTGTTTTTGAGGGCAGATTGTTAATCAGGCCAAAGCGAACGCAAGAGAACAGTTTTACATGTTTGGACGGTGACCGCATATACACAAGTACACAGCTTTAATCTGTTACTTAATAACTTTAATAATAATAATAATAATGGATTGCATTTATATAGCGCTTT
This sequence comes from Rhamphochromis longiceps, assembly GCF_057381845.1. NCBI lineage: Eukaryota > Metazoa > Chordata > Actinopteri > Cichliformes > Cichlidae > Rhamphochromis > Rhamphochromis longiceps. The sequence continues at coordinate 17,031,592 of NC_140562.1, forward strand.
TCGGGACCCCTCAAAGCGCTTTACAATACCACTGGTGAAGGCAAGCGACAGAGGCGAGGCTGCCATATCGCGCCATCGGCCCCTCTGGCCATCACCAGTAGGGGGTAGGTGAAGTGTCTTGCCCAAGGACACAACGACCGAGACTGTCCGAGCCGGGGCTCGAACCGGCAACCGGCCGATTACAAGACGAACACCCAACTCTTGAGCCACGATCGCCCTACAATCACAATTCTGTTTAATGTATGACAGCAATTTAGAAGCCTGCGACTTCCTCTTTACTTCTAGCCTTTACCAAGAAAAGTCATTTACATGATCAGCGCTGGGCTTGGCACATGTCTCCCTCTGCTGGAGTAAAATAGGCAATGCAGCATTTTTACTGTGATTCAATGATTCTGTTTTTACTGTGTAACTCTGAATAAATAATAAAAATAATACATAAAAATGAAGCAAAGTCAGTTTAGTAGTTTTTTTTTGCCGTTGTCTTTTTTTTTTTTTTTATACCCACTGACATTTTCAAATGGTAAGTACCTCTCTGGCACATTCATCTGCACAGGAATGACATTTTCTCACCAGGATAAACAATTGACATCAGAAAAGGAAATGTCTGAAATGAGTCTTTGCTTATTCAACAAAGTGTAAAAAAAAAAAAAAAAAAAAAAAAAATCTTTACCTTCTTCATCTTTAAGTCTTGCTTTCCACCATGTCTCACTCTGTGCTGTATACAGTTTAATGCTGCAAGTGCTCCTGTTAGGATTTAATAACTTAGATTTGAACAAATTAATTTTTCTTCAACGTGAAGACAAAAATGGGTGTACCTGGCATAAAACCAGGGGTCAATGTGTGTGCAAGTGTCTTTATGTCTCTCTGTGTGTCATTAGTGGGTGGGTGTGAGTGAATGGTCGGAGTGTTTTGTGCACATATGTGCGTGTGTGTGTGTGCGCGCGCGTGAGTTCTGGTGTGGTTGTTGGCCCGTGCCCTGGAGGCGGCTTGGACCTCCCTCTTATCGGGAGGCTGCTGGGTGGTTCTTGGGCACCAGTTTTTGACTCGTACCAGGCTAGCCAGCCTCTACCACGGTCAACTGCCCGTTGCTTCGGGTCTGCTGGGACTCTCACCCTTTGGCCTTGAGCACCCAATCTGGGGCCTCCCCTCTTCTCCTGCTGGGATGGGCATGCGAGATGTGTGGCCTCAAGTCTTCTACCAGAAATAAACTTCCAAGTTTTCACAGCTTTACCCACGTATGAAGTGTGTCAGTGATGTCTGACTGTGATATTCACTGTATTCTCTTTAGTGGGCAACATGCCTGGGTGGAGCTGTATAACTACCTTCACTTATGCAGGTACGGCACTGTCTCCAGAACAGTTAAAGAAAGCACAGCACGAACATTAGTGTGTAGCCTTGTGTAACTGTGTACCTCAGTATCTGCGGTGTGTGCTTTACCTACAGCTTCAACAACGTTTGCACACCCAGTTATTATCCTCTACGCTGACAACATGAAGACAAGATCTGCTGCAGTTCTTCAGCACACTCTTTAATCATGTCAGAGTTATTATGCATCAGTCTACATGATTCTGTCAACCTGTAAAACTATCCCCACTGTCAGAGAGGCTATTTTCAGTAGTTAATATAACTTATCATAATTTTACTTCATTTGGTTTCAGTTCAATAAAAGCGGCCATCACTGTGTTTTCACCTTTGATTTTAACTTGAGCAAGTACATTGTGTAGCACAAGGGCAGGTTATTTTCTACACAAATAAACACAGCACCTTATGACCAGTCAATTCTCTTTTAAAAAAAAAAAAAAAAAAAAAGTAATTTGACTGAGATCTAGTTTAAAAACATATCCTATTATTAATACAAATATATACATTCTTTAAGTAGGGAAGAAATAAAAAATACAATAAAATTAATCTATAAAACAACCAAGTTCTATAAAAATATTTTCAGAGCAGCTGCAACTTCCCCTGAAGAACAGCACAGGCTTTACAAAAGCAATAACAGGGTACAGTCAGGGATTTCTTTTACTTGGCCCTGCACATGAAATGTGGAGTGCATAGCCTTGTGAAAGCTATTTGGCATTGGGGGGTAGGTAGTAAGGGTGAAACAGTCTTTCATGGGCACAGATTTGCAGCGCAGCGTGTGTGTGCATCAGTAACCGTGGAAACCGTGATGTGAAGTACCCGACGAAGCCTTCGGGCAGCTCACCAAGAGTCTCCTGCACCTCTGGTGGGAGCTCGTGGTAGTGATGCTTCTGTAATGTAAATGCAAAAAACAAAACAAAAAAAGTCAAAAACATAAAAAGTTGAAGATAATTCTGCATGAATCTAATGATTGTAATGCTGGCTGACCTTATTCCTCATGGCTCTCAGCAGGTCTCTCACCGAGTTTCCTTTATAGGTCCTGAACCGCCTCAAGTCTGGGGCGCCCATGGAGGAGGAGGGGGGGAAAAAAAAAAAAAAAAAAAAAAAAAAAAAAAAAAAAAAAAAAAAAAAAAAAAAACACATTACAGGTTTATTGTCCTGCACAGATGTTAAGCATGCATGTAGAGCTACGAGGTTGTGTCTGTGTGTGCAAACCTGTCTGCAGAGGCACGGAGATGTGCATCCTCCAGTTGGTTCGGACGACTAATCTTCCTGCAGTTTCTAATCTGACTACAATTGGACTGTCTGCAGGCTCCTTCTCTATGCGGTCACTCACATCCTTTAAACAAACATAGACATAAAAATAATAAATAAATAACACTGCTCACAGAATCTGCAAACACAAAGCAAACAAAAATAAATTCACCACAACATCTTTTCATAGCCCATCTCTAAATCTCAATATCAATAAAGTAGAACGTTTAAAGTAGAAATAATAAAAGTAATCATTTTATTATTAGATTTCAATGTCTACATGCAGCTATAAACGAGTGACTACAGAGCAACTGAGGCAACACACCTGGAAAAATAGCAGCTGCTTCTCGGGGCTCCAGAAGAACGGATGTTTGAGCACGCAGGCGGTGGAGGGGCGTGACTCCACCTCAGCACTGATCATCTGCTCTATCAGATCCTGTGCGATGACATCATCTAATAAGACCAGCAAATATAAATGTTTTCCAGTTAGTAACATGTGATGTGATCTGAGCACAGTTTACAAAAGAGGCCAATCAAAGCATCAATTTCACGCAGGTAACTGGAAAAACTGCAGCCAAAAGCATCTTTGAACTGATGAACCGGTTCAAAGTCTGGTGGCTAAACGGTGCTCACGTATGAAAGCATGGACAGTTTTCCATTTTCACATCATAGGACCTACTAAGGAGAGAGGCACGAGTGAAAGACACTCACCATGTAAATCCTCCATAAAGTGTGAGAGCGAATACTCTCCTGACAGGATGTTGACCTGTCTTCTCAGTGCATCGCCAAAGGGGTGCTGCCCCCTGCTGATTACGTAGTAAAACACACAGCCTGCTGAAAACACGTCCACGGCTGCTGTCTGGAAAGATGAGACGAGAAACACCTTTACCAACAGGCCAATGAAGTACTTCTCACTCTAAAGACCAACCTGGCTTATTATTGAGAAGAGTTTAGCAGTTTTTATAAAGATGTTTGCAGCCTACCGGTTTATTTTCAGGGTTGTCTCGCAGCACTTCAGGAGCTATCCACCCTTCAGTTCCTGGTATTCCAGAACGCAAAGAGAAGCTGCTCCGACCGTCGGGAATCTTCTTACAGAGCCCAAAATCCGAGATGAGAGCTCGGACCCGACCCAGTGCGCTCGGCCCAGAAAGCAGGATGTTTCTAGGCTTCAGGTCACGATGGACTAGACGGATAAAGGATGGAGGAAAGGTAAGTAATAGTGTATGTAAATATACGTGTGTGTGTGTGTGTGTCTCAGACCTATATTGAGTGAGTGGAGATGTGAGAGGCCACACATGGTCTGTTCCAGCAGAGTTATAGGACTCAGCTCAGGAAAGGAGGACGGATCTTCCACATACTGCAGTGAATACAGACAAAACAAATGTCTTAGAGATAATTCAATTAACAGTCAAAGCGGAGATCTCAGTGACAGTCCACTGTAGCGCCAACCTGTTGCAGAGTTGCGGTGCACAACTCGATGGCGATGTAGGTGAAGAGGTGGTCTCGCTCTGTGCAGAAGTATCGGATGACGTTGGGGTGCGTGTCGGACTCTCGCAGGAGCTGCACCTCTCGCTCTGCCACCTCGAAACACTCTGGCAGAATTCGCTTCACGGCAACGAGGCGGTCGTCAAATTTACCCCTAAAATCCCCATAACATGATTATGTGCATGTGTGTTGTTCAAAAAGATTTCGATGTTTTGCTGTTATAGAGAGTAGGAGTACGAAATACTGACATCTGTGTGCTCTATATTTTGGTGCTTATAATATTTTCAAAGACATGAGTCAAGTTTTTCAACCTGTGGTCACCTTAGCTTTGAATGAGTTCCTATTCACATCCAGTCACACCACTAGCTATAGTATAGACCTTAGTAAAGTCAAAAAACACAATCAGATAAACATCCATTTCTTCCCTCTCTAGTTTTTAACTCTTTACCCGTTCACAGCCTACCAGGAGTAACCCTTGAAACCTTTGTTTCCTGATTGGAGCGTTTCTGTATTGATGCATGCAGGTTAGTGAGGATTGTCTCTGCCTAAGCAGCTACCCTCAGAAAAATAAAATAAGAAAACTATCCTAATGGTCATCAAACCATGTCTTTATTGACATACACTGAAGTGTAAAAACTCATCATTTTGGGTGCAGAGGAGGTGTCGTCCTCATCCTTATTAAGGATAATGATTAATATCGTAATCATGAGGAAAACATACAGAGAATTAGTGCTGTTTGTGATGGGCACTGAAAACAGCGTGCTACGTTTTAGATTCTTAAGAATTCTTGACAAAAATATGATACAAGTTTTCTCTTTTGCTTAAAATCATGAAAATCCACTGATACAGTTTTCTGCTTACAAACATATCGTACCTGAAGACAAATGTTCCTGCAGAGCCGTGTCCAAGCACCTCAGAGGGACTGAAGCAGATTTTACCCACGTGCACCTCCTCACTGTTTTCTTCTGAGAAATAGAAAAAAAATAAAGAAAGGAAAACTAAATGTAGCTCATCTTTAAGGTGAAGGAGCAACAGTGATTCCCCCCCAGTAATGCTTTCTGTTGAGTTTTTATACCCAAAAGCATCTTGAGGCAAATTTGCCAAATATGCTGCGTCTCACCTGCTGTGGGTTTGTGTCCATTCTTGCCATTTTTATCTCCATGCGATGTGTTGCTGCTGCTGCGACTGTGAGGACTAGGTGGAGCTTCTGTAGATGCAGGCAACGGGTCTAGGTGTAGATATGCAGTCTGAATAAGACTCTTGCAGGTATTAAAACTTATACTGAGCCCAGGTTAATCTGGGCCTCAATAATGACAGGTTTTATTAATTCTTCATTTCTCATCACCATCACTGCACTCACAAGCACAGAGCGATAGAGAACTTGGTTTTTAAGTTACACACCGCTTGAGATGTTTGCATCAGTAGAAGGAGGTGGGTCTGAAGAAACCAAGGTTTGTGCCTGCGTATTTGTCTGCATGCGCTGGAGACGAGACTCAAAGGCTTCCTCCAGCTGTCTTTGAGCTTTCAACTGCTGAGCTGCACGCTGGAGAGACACATATCGATATACAACACATCAAACAAGAAGGTTGAGTTCAAAAGGTCAGTACTGAAAATATAAGATTAGTAAACTGTCCACACACACTCAAAAACATGGCAACTGCGATTCAGTCTCAGTAGTGTGGAAACTCCACATAAGCCAATTAAAAGAAGCTTAAAAACAAAAACAAGACAAATAAATGTGCACTTTATCTGCAGTTTGTTCCATAATCGCTGTTTCAAACTATGATTTATTAGATTAAGTGGGGAATATACTTTTTTCTTTGCTAATCACATACACTCTGTAGCCTATTAAACTCTGCAAAAACAATACTTAGGAAATGCATATATATGCAGGAAGGTGCTACTGAAGCTGTGAGGATAAGCTTTGCTGTAAATATGATTTGTCTATCACGCAGTGGCATTGAGCAAATAACCTGCTGCAATAACTGAATGTCCTGTTCATGATATGTGGCGTGACACGATAACAGCCTGAGGCTTAGTTACTGTATCTGGCTGAAACCCGTCCAGAAAGCATATTTGTTTCTATTCCAAGTGCTGCTGAGGGGAGCTTCAACAGCCCAAAAAATGAGACGCAGACACAAAAGAGGCTGCATTTTAAAAAGCATTACAGCCCTCGGTTTTTCAAACAGAGTGGAAACGCTCTTCATCTCTCGCTTGTACTGTCACCACTCATTACCAAGCCCGCATGAGTAAACAACAGCTGAAGATGAAACAATGATCTCTGTTCTCTAAGGGTCAATGAATGACATGCTGGAATAGGAACACAGCTTTCTAACTTAAGTAGAGGAACAAGGTGGGTGGAGGAAAACTGGGAGCAGCAGGAATTTTTCCATCACACTGTTTTGGATTTAATGACAATCACAGGTCACTTACAGGGGCATCCCACCTGCCACCATTAAATCAGAGCACCTTTGTCAGAAACCCAGACAAAACCATAAATTCTCACCTTTGTAGTTTGCTTTTCTTTCTAAAACATGTAATGACTTTATTAATGAGCAGCGGTTTACTCCCATTTCTCATGTTCATACTAAGGCATGCTCATAAGCTTATATGGGTGATACTGCATATTATTGATTAGAAAGGAGGGTTAGTGATCACCTCATTTAATTCTTTAAAAAAAAAGAAAAAAAAGAAGCAAAAACTCACGATGGGATATGTGAACATGAAGGCGAGCCATCCTCCCAGCAGCAGAGTCACGACAGCCAGAGTCAGACGGTCCTGAGTCACATAGAGAGGCAGCACGGTGGCTGACCTCTGATCCTGTCCTGATGTCTTCCCATCAGCCCCTCCTTGGTTAGCCTTAGCGTCACTATGTCTGCCAGCTAATGTTTGAAACTGAGATACACAAGAAAGAGAAAAAAAAAAAAAAAAATTAGATGATGAGGATCTAATTTTTTTTTTTTTTTTTTTATTTTTATTTTATTTTAAGTTGTGACTCACATAGCGCTGATGGTAGTGGGAGGCAGGGGACAACGGGGAGGCAGTGGAGGCAGAAGATCGAGGGGGGATGACCGCCTCACCAGAATGCTGCAGGGTGGTGGGAAAATCTCTCAACATGGTTGTGTGGGCTACTGGGGGGAGCTCATGGTGACCTGAAGCAGCAAAACACAGATCAAATACATTTACATCTGCACAAGTTTTTTGTGGGATTTTGTCGTTTTGTTGCTTGTTTGTTTTGTTTGGGTTTTTTGTTTTTTTGGTTTTGTTTTTTTTTTTTTGGGGGGGGGGGGGGGGGTTTGATGCATAAATCAAAGACTTTGCTCCTACACCAGAACTCTTACCATGAAAAATAAAGAAAAAGGATATTAATCTTAATGCTCCACTGCTTATGTGAATATCATTTTTAATATATTTAAATACTTAAATAGATAATTATTTAATGTAGCAAGAGTATATATGCACTAACTTAGAAAATGATACACTAAATAAATATCTCCATTTTGACATGGGTGTGTATTTGTTTACATTTGTACTGAATTAGTTATTTTCCTCATTAATCATTCCTTACTGACAGTGTTGTTTTCGGCTAGATTAATTAGGTCTACAGCGATCTAACAAGTGGAGGCAGCCATTACATTTGTGAGCCAAACAATATGCATAAGACTGACCCCATTGCACTCTTTGGATAGCAGCCCACTCATTTGCATACTGAAGCAGTATGCAAATTATTTGAGTAAAGGATAGATGAATTAGCAGAAAGGTAAATAAATACAGAAGCAAATGAACACACAAATTCATGTTACGTTCTGTGAATCGATAAATGCTTCATTTTATTATTATTTTTAATTGATTTAAACGTCATTTATGTCAACACTTTTATTTCTGAGTTTGTGCCTGTGAGGTTAGCCTGCAGCTCACTCGTTTTTCTTCACTGCAATTTTCTCTGCAAGGAGGTGTCATTGTTATGTTCAGGTCAGCTTTTTTTTTTTTTTTTAAATACACAGAAATACAAACCAGCAGCCATTTGTCTAGTTCTGGACAATAACTTCATTAATACAAATGTTGTCATTTCTGTTGATTAGTGTCTGAAGGACTCATTTATTTTTAATAAAGAAAGCTGTCTGTGTGTTTGAACACGTTTACCTATAAGCAGCCAGTGGTTTTTCTGGCTGTTTATGCTCCCCGGAGGATAGCGCACATCGGTGGATGGTGTGATCTCACACTCCCCCCTCTCTCTGACCGTCACCTCAGCCGTCAGTGGACCGTCGATCCGTGCCAGGGTCAGTCCCCGAGGCTGCCGTGGCAACAAAGAGCACAGATGAGTCAGGAGTGGACTTTCCCCATTATCACCTCAATCATCAACTGACTGGATACACTGTTTAGCGTTTACAGATGATGATATTAGAGGAAAGTGGGTGCTGATGTTTGGATATTAAAACTGATTATATATTTGAACTCACCACTAATGAGACTCCGTGGTGCACAAGAGAAGTCGAAGCATAGAGGTGGGAGTCCAGCTTTCCCACATAGAGAGTGGGCCTTAAGGAAATAAAAGCTGAGTTATTTTAATTCAGTCATTGTCCAAATATTCATGAACCTAACTGTGCATCAAATGAGAGTCATGACTGTGTAGCAATTTAAAACATCATACGCTCTTTCCTGCGTTAGATCATCATGAATAACAATCAATAAGGAACTCAGAGACTGAACAAAACAATCCTCTATTCTTCAGTGAACACAATTCTTCTTACACAAGTTGAGTCTGTGCAGTGGCTTGCTCCTTCACAAACTGATAGCTCCACTTCAAAGTGGAGTGTGCATCTGCCTGGTTGCCAGCAGACGAGAATGTGAGAAAACGCAGTGTTTCCATTGCAAGGGACAGGTGGGGGGCGTGTCTCAGCGAGTCTCCAGAGTACAGGTAGACGCCGATCACTGGCGACCCATAGTTCTGACTCCAAAGGACATCACCTGGAAAACAACAATACGGGACTTAAAACCCTCAATATGACTGTTAAGGAACACATCAGTCATATGAGATGTTAAAATATTCACAAAGGGATAAAACCACACACCTCCCCCTACCTGACTCTCTGTCAACTGTCACAACAAGACCATCACCACTGGAAACAAGATGGGCCATTTCTATAAGGAAACCAGAGGCAACAGGTTAGTGTTGGAAGTGTCTGGGATCATTTTAACCAGCTGTTTACATGTAAAATATAACCTAGAGTCTGTATCAAAATACACAATAATGGATAATCATGAGTTACATTTGTGCAATGTCACAATAATCCTGGCAAAACAACTGTATTCACACTCAGCAACTGATTGTGCGTGCAGGGACGTACTGTAGTCTTGCTTCTCGTCGTAAGGTGGAGCAGAGTAATCGTTGTACGTGGCGTTCCATCGCAGCTCTTGTGTCTTTGTATCAAACATGGTAACAACATATTCTGGGAAAAACAAACAGTGACGCCCATCAACCTTCAACCCTCAGCCACGCGAGCGGGTGCAGCCACCTGTGCAGACGTACCTGTGCGTCCAATGTAGAGCAGGGGACTGTTGGGACAGATGGAGTCAGAGGTGGAGGTTGTTAAACTGGTTTGCTTTTCACCGGTTTCAGGATCCACCACAAACCACACATCCTGCTTTTTACCTGTGAAGATTATTAACGAACAGCAGCGATGTAGGTCAGAGTCTCCTTTTATGACAGTCTGTTTCACACATGGTGATAAAAAAATGTAAAAAAAAAACAAAACAAAAATGTGCTAATCTGACCTGTATAGAGTATCCCATCAGAGCTCCTGCAGGGAGCTGCCTGTACCAGCTCAGGGATGGTAAAAGGCAGTTTCTGCAGATTTATCAATACAATAAATCAAACAAGTTCTATTTTTTTTTTTTTAAATATAAGAAATATAACACAAACAAGCATCCTTACCATCAAACCTTCCTGGTGCTTTCCACCGAGTACATATAAACTGCCATCATTGGGGTCTGGGAGGAAACCTGGTCTAAATGAAATGTGCACAAATTTAGAAATGAATCACTATCAAAAAAAAGAGAACATCTATACAATCTATACAACAATAACACAACTTCCTTATAGAAATGGGCAATATGGAATCACCAGTTAACCTAACCCCCCTAACTGCATGTCTTGGGACTGTGGGAGCAACCCCCACAGACACGGGGAGAACATGCAAACTCCACACAGAAAGGGCACCATCACACCACCGTGCTGCCCTATCAATATATGATTCAAACTTAATTATATCAGCTTTGCCTTAAACTAAGGTTTGGAGTTTATTATTAAAACAGGATTTTCTGGTGTGATCCATGCTTTGCTTAAAGGCAATCACAAGACTTGATGAAGAATTTCCACAGTTATGTAAACTGTTTATGCATTTAGATGATAAGGCTTGTGGCTCACTCTTCCTGAGATAAGTCTAAAAGCACAAAAACGGAAAACGGACACTTTAAGGAAAGTTAAGCTATTATTCTGAGTAGTGGTACTCAGGGCCCCATGTCTGTGTGTCTCTATGTTACTTACTCTGTGAGGTAGACAGGAACTTGAATAATGGGGTCTGAAAGAATTAGAAGAGCAACTTCATGATGTATGTTTTTAAAAAAATAATTAAATACAACAGAGTAAACAGTACTGACTCCTTGTGTACAGACCTTCTCTTAAAGTCCATTTGATGTCTCCTGTCTGTTTGGAGACAGCATGCAGACTACCGTCCAGAGTGGAGACAAACAGGAGGGACTCTGGAAGGGTGACTGATCTGACCCCACCAACCTGAAGGGTCGCCAGAAGAAATTAGACACACACACACACACACACACACACACACACACACACACACACACTTTAGAACAGCTGTCTGACATTGAGGTCAGTCGTGTCATGTGTCGAAGATTTCAGCATAGCGCGCGCGTGTGTGCGTGTGTGTGTGTGTGTGTGTCAGGTCCACCACTGGGGGGTGGGGGGTTGATTGTAATGGCCTGCAGTGAGTTTCTACTCAATAAGTGCACTGTGTTCCTGATTTAGCAGGATATCCTTATTTGCCCTGCCCTCCAAAACTCGACACCATATGCCGAGGGGTGTTAACCTAAGTGTATTTGTATTACTCACGCTGTGGGCAGATACAGTTGTTTAACCAAAGTGGGGACTTGACTGCCTTTAAGTTTAGTTTATGTTAAGATTAAAGTTAAATCACTTTAAGTCGAGATAAGTTCCCTTCGACTGTGTCTGAGAGTCCACCTCTCCCATATTTATACATTAGCAGGAGAGTAAACCTGAAGCAGAGGTACAAGTGAAGCAGGCAAACTAAGCTGACTCTCTTCCACCCCCCCCCCCCCCCCCCCCCACACACACACACACACACACACACACACACACACACACAATTAACTTTCTTCTGACGAGTGAGCTAGCTAGCTAGCTAGCTAAAGACGTTAAAAGTCCCATCATATCACCGCAACTTTGCTAGAGCCTGAAATAGACACACATGCCATTTGGGAGTTCCGTTAGGCATAAATAGAAACACAAAAACAGTGTTCACAACAAGAGAAGCAGAAAGCGCCACACAACTCAAAGTTTACCTGAACCAGCTTGCCTTCCAACGACAGCAGGAGAAGAGACAGGATCAGGCGCCCCACAGCCCCCATGACCCCTAAAACACTTTGTTTCATGGCTCTTAATAAACGAACAACTGACGGTACTGAACTAAAAACAGAGGTCGAAGTCTCTTTCCATTTCCAGCGCCTGCCAGCCACTGTTCGTAAGTTAACCTCGGGCGTTTAACATCGCTAAATCCATGCGGACAGCCACTAAAAACGAACATTCAAAGCTCGAAGTGCCGCTTTAAAGCCATAACAAACGCAGCGTAACATCTCCTGTCACTACTCCATATTTCCGTGATGGGACGGATTCGGTGACGTCAGTAACGAACTGTCAAGCGGACAGGTGGGCGGGCCCTTTTCAAAGACCTACCCCAGCTGAGTGACAGGAAGCTACACCAATGAGAGGAGATATTTGGAGCAGAAGGGGAGGAACTGTGGAAATGGCTGGAACACGTGGAAAAAGACAACAGGGCAGGTGTAAACGCAACAAGAGGGGGTCTTTGTGCAATCGAAAGTAGTGGAGGCATTGTTTTTTGTTCTCTCTCAGCACCCCGCCCAAAAAAGCCTATACACACCTATCAGTGGTGGAAAGTCCGTTTAGTTAGGTAATATAACGAATTATACTTGCACTTCACTTTAATACAGGGAAGGAAATACTGTGTTATTTTTTAGTTTTAAAAAAGGTATCTGACCTCGGTGGGAATGAATGGGATTATTTTGCAGGGATTATGTTATCTGGGGAAATATTATACTTATGTTTACATTTCTCTCTTTTTCTTTATTTCACTTTTTTCTTTTTCTTTTCTTTTTTCTTTTTTATCTCACAACCTTAAGTGTATGGGCTAATTACCCCGAATGTGCTGATCATCTGTAATCATTTTCCTCTCTTTTTGTGTATATGTATAGAGGAAAAACTCTTAATAAAAAGACATTGTTTTGTTGTTGTTGTTGTTTTTAAGTATCTAATTTCAGTTTGGCTCTGAATCATACATTACCATTAAATCATCTTTAGTCTCATTACTGGAAAATGGGAAAGAGATGCAGTGGGGGTTTTTTTAAACATCCAAAAATAGATGGAAATACAGTATATAAGGCAGTTGTTATAATTCTGTGTAGCCTGTAGGTCAATATTTGGTATTCTTCAAAACAGCCTGAACTCTCTTAGGCAGCTTTCTTTTAATTTCTTTAAGTGATCTTCGGGAATAGTTCTCTGGGCTTCTTGAAGGACATTCAAAACTCTTCTTTGGGTGTTGGCTACCTTCTGTCCTCTGGTAAGATGATCCCACATTGCTTCAGTAATGTTGTGGTCCGGGCTCCAGGGAGGTCAATCAATGACTGATGGTGTTCCACTGTGTTTTTTTATTCAGGTATGCTTTACTGCTGTGTCAGGTGTGTTTGTGATCACTGTCACGCTGATCAGATCCTTTCCAGTTGGAATTAACCCTTGTAATGTCCTCAGGATTCCCATACTCTTGATGACAACACAAGGACAACACAAGGGTTAAATGGTGGAGCAAAATCAGACTGTACTTTTCTGTGTGCTGTGTTTTCAGTCCAGTTCTTGTGTAATTTAGCATATCTCAGCCTATCTATTTCATGAAGAATGGCTTCTTGTCGGTCACCCCTGTTGAGGCTTCACTGAACAGTAGATAGATCAGCTGAAGGGATTTCTCAGGTCCTGTGTCAGGACTTTACTGTTTTTGGTTTTTTTATTTCTTACATACACGACTTTCAGATATGGTTTATCTGATCTTTATAGTTTTTCTTCTTTTGAATTCAACTTTCACAAACTTTAAGGGGGGAAATGGTATCACCTTGTTGATACAAAAGTTCTATTTTATGCCTGTCAAAAATAGAACTTTGGAACTTTTGTACAATCAACTAAGAAAATGGGGAAAATATTATTTTTGTTACACATTGTATGTGTTTTTGTGAGTAACAACGTGCCTAGAGTTACAATTTAAAACTGATTCTTTGCAAAGTTGTCTATTTTGTGTAGAAACAAGACAGGTTCATCGTTTGAGTTAGCTGAATTCTTTATGCTCAAATGATTCAGATCAGTGTGAAGTGACTTGTGTCGAGACTGTGCAGTATGGATGGACTAATGTGTTCTATTTTATTCAAACTTCTGCCTCTATAGTATACTTAAAGGTAAATAGACCAGGGATTTATTACTCCACTTTCATGAAGCACTCACATACAGATAAAAAAAAAAATGGCTTTAATGGATCTTTTAAAAATGAGTGACAGTTCCTCCTAATTTGCAAAACACTTATTCCTCAACCTGAGATCTGAAGACTTGACAAAATGCCTCCAGAACCAAAGCAGACAGAGGATTTATAGATGTTTTCTCAAGCTTCGTAGCACTTCCAGTGATAAGTAATTAGAGATTAAAATCAAATTTTGAATTGAGAAAGTTTAAACACAAATTACCTACAGAGGATCACACAGTAATTTAAAAACTCTTTATTTTTCTGCATACTTTCCCCCTCAGAAATGTGAGCTAACATGCAGCCTTCACTCATGACTTACCAAAATACCGCATTCAAAAAATACTCTTTAAAGTGCCATTGCATGAGGAAACACAGACTGGGATAAAGTAACTTGTAAGCTGGTGCACTTTGGATATGATATAATGTCAAAAATAAAATAATGCAGACAGGCACTTTTGTCTTTTGAGGTATGCATAAAACAAATTAAACACACAGCTTCACAGACTGTTTTTTAAAGGCATGTGCTCGTTGTGCGCAGGCAGGGAAGGTGAAGGCGCTACACACAGTGCAGCGTCCGGGCCTTTGGCTTGGTATGGTCTACTGGTGAAGCACGCTGTCAGGTTTGGGGTATCCAAACAGCTCAAAGTCCAGCTCATACAGCTTGTACAACTGTCTCTGTGTTGAAATGGGAATCTGTGCAAACCAGTCTCTTTCCCAGCTGGCTGCAGTTTTGTTTTGAGCCCCTGAGGGGAACCGTATCAGATGATCCACCTTCAGAAGCTTCAACAGGTGCTCTGCATCTGTTTCCAGGGTTTCTAGCTTTCCGATAAAGTCATACTTCACCTGGCAGGGGTGGCACAGACGGTAGACCTGAAACACAGCAAAAGCAGGAGTATCATTTAAAAACTGCATTAGTTTGTGTGTGTTTGTGACTTTGTCTATCTGCCTCTAATAATTGACTGTTTGTGCACATATACTGGCATTCAAGAAAAAAGGAGACACACAACTCTACTCTTGTGTTTATTACTAAAATGGATTTGAATACACAGGCTTCCTCATTAATCCATCCAAAATACACAAAAAAATAAAGAAACGCTATTTAATCAGAGTCATGCATCAAGTCATGGAGGAGATTGCCTGCCTTCTGGAGTTACTCTCTGACAGTTGGACAGGGCCGTAGAAGGTCCTTAACCCATAAGTGGGAGTGTTATCTTCTGCTTTGTGCAAGGAGGAACAAGATGAGCACTGCCAGAGCCAGGCCACTGGTGTGAATGTACTCACTACCTGGCACCGTGGAGCCTGACTGCCGTTTGCCATAGAATACCAGAATTGTCAGGTCCACCACTGGCACCCTACCCTTTTCACAAATGAGAGCAGGTTCACCCTGAGCACATGTAACAGACGTGAAAGAGTCTGGGGAAGTCGTGGAGAACGTTATGCAGCCTGTAACATAGTTCAGCATGCCTGTGGTAAATGGTGGGTCAGTGATGGTTTGGAGAGGCATAGCATTGGAGGGATGCACAAACTTCTGTATGCTAGGCTAACAGCACGGTGACTGTCATTAGGTATCAGGATGAAATCCTTGGACCGACTGTCAGAGCCTACATTGGTGCAGTGGGTCCTGGAGTCCTCCTGGTGCACGATAATCCCCAGCCTCATATGACAGGAGTATGCTGGCAGTTCCTGGACGATTAAGGAACTGATACCATTGACTGACCCCCACGCTCACCTGACCTAAGTCCAACACCTCTGGGACATTATGTTTCACTCCACCCAGTGCTGCCAGTTGCACCTCAGACTGTCCAGGAGCTCAGCAATGCCCTGGTCCATGGACATCATCTCATTAGGAGAATGCCCCAACTTTGACAGGCATATATACAAGCACATGGGGGGCTAAATAACAACAACTCAAACAACATTATGAGTTGCTGAATTTTCATTTCCATCAACAATGTGACATCCTTTGGTTCCTAACATATTATGTAGTCCATAATAGTAGAGATGTCCAGCATGAATTTCTCCCCATTGAGATCTGATGTGTTTTCACAATGTTCCTTCACTTTATATTTATGTATTCCATCAGACATGCAGCACTTCACTGTGAGGTGCTTTGATAATACCAATTATGTAATATTTTATTTGATCTCTATTTCAAAACATAGCTCTCCAGCTAACTACTGTCCTTTCTTTTTAGCTATTGTCCCCTCATTCTGAATATCTCACCTGGGTTCATCTCATCTCTCTTTCTGAATATCTAATATGGCTGAGATATAACTGTGATGCAGGTATTGTGCTAAAAAACTCAAGATAAAGCCTAGAAATCACCTATTATAGGGAAAGTGCTGCTTTATTGCCATTGTTATGCTGTTCCAGTGTGTAGTTTCCTTTACTGACAGCACAGTTTGTCCAAATACATTGCACCGTTGTGTTTGTACTAATGCACGTTGCATTAGTACAAACTGTATGGTCCATCTTTTGACAACTAAATTCATTCAAAGGATGTGAAGCAAGTCCACGTAAACCCTTAAATATGAAACATTCATACTTGAAATGTTTAAAATCATCAAAACTCAGAAACTTGAAAGTGTTAAACTGATAAAATGTGAATAACGCTATGCTAATTCACCTGTTAATGACCAGGTAGTGAAACAATACTCAATATGTCAGATCATTTGCCATTTGTCTGCCAGCAGAAAGAAACACAAATATTTTAGAAATCTGCCAAAAACGAGTTTAAAACTAAGAAATTATTTTATTTGTAGTCAAATAACAAGCTGAATTCATTTTTATACTGTCGACCAGGACTTCTCTAAGAAGTCTGAAAGTAATCAAGCATAAAATTCGACCACTACCAGATTTTCCTGTTCAGGAATTCAAATAAATGATTTGGCATCTTAATCAAAAAATAATCATGTGTTTTACAGTTTTTTCTCCTCTGTTTTTTTTGGATGACACAATAATTATATTTTAGTATTAAAAATATCATTGGGTGGATTACCTATTATAAGAAGGTTTTTTAAGTAACTACCAGTACTGTTAATTTATGGAAGCTGTGGAATAAGCCTTACAGTGGGTGATGGTCTAATAAATGTGTTAAATACACCCCATGATTTTAATGAACGATCTTTCCTTAACCTGCACGTGTTAAAATGCATGCGTTTGTTTGTGTGAGGCAATCACCTGCCGCCAGTGTTCGTTGAAGATGCTCTCTTTCTCAGTCTCTGGATCTAGCAAGTATGTGATAAACTGCTGAAATGTTGGTTTGATTCCTGCCTTAAATGCCTCGGCCGCGGTCTCTGGCAAATCCCCAGACACATTGCCATAACGACGCAGCATAACTGAGCCAAACTGCCTGTAGAAGTCCTGGTTGGGCCTTAAAACACACACAAATACGCACACTTCAGTGATTCATCAATGACATGGGCTACTGTTTAATGCAAAGTGAAGCACATTTCCTTGAACAGCAAACCTGACCTTCCAAACTTGTTCCTGAAGGCAGAGATAAGACGCACAAAAGGGTCGCGTACAAACAGAAACTTGGTGTAATGCTGGAGCTTCAGTGCCATCAAGTGGCGGGACAGGGAACCATAACGGCGCCAAAATCTAGAAATACACATAAAAAGCACTGTTAAAGATCTTGTTCTGGGGTTACCTCCTTTTCAAGTTGTGATAGTTAGATATGACTTGGATACACAAACTCTGCATGTCTGAATTCTGTGATAATTTGTGGCTGAGTCACAAGATGAATGAAGAACAAAGCCAGATCACATCCAAAGGGGAAAGGGATAGGTCTTCTGTAACGACGCAGACAGGAAAACACATGTTCGACTTCAATGGGCTACAGAGCGGTCTGCCTGTGCTGCAGCACCAAGCTCCGCCTGTCCTTTCCGCTCGGCCTTCCAAGCGTCAACTCACACATTTTGTTTGCGAAACACATTTTTAAATAACTTAAAGTGAGAATATAATTACTTCCAGGTTTTGGGGAATCTTCCTTTTTATTAATGCTTGACATACTTTCAATTCAGTCCAGTTCACATTTCAGAAAGTTGTTTGGGAGACATTCATCTTGGAGTATATATTTTTCTTGGCTGTGCAGCCTTCCTGTTCCAGAACATTTTGCATGAGGACTTGGTTATTTAAAACTATGGTGGTCTTGATTTCCTTGTGTGGCTTAAGGAGACAATTTTATTTATGACTTATCGACATTTTTCCCAAGAAACTAAGCAGGCAGAGTGTTCTGAAGAGCTACAGTGATGTATTTATAGTAAGCATCACCTGTTTAGCATTTGCCGTTCCTCTTTCTGGTGCTCACTAATTAAAAAGTAAATGCCAATATCTCAATTATTCTCAAATCATTGACTCTTCCCTGGAGGTAGGATTAAGGCCGAGACCATTAGAGTGCAAAAATTATTAGAATGAGCAACTTAATTTCAGAGTAGGAAAAAAGTGGTACTGTTGAGGACACCAAGGTCATTCTGCTATTATAGCAATAAATCACAAGAAACAGGCTCAGATCAGCTCAGGAATGCTAATGAAATAGCTTTGTTTGTGCAGTGTGGATTCTGAAATATAATTCAGGAAGCAAGAATTAGAAAGAAAATATAATTTTAAATGTATAAATATGTAAATATGAGAGCGCAATTAGCAAAAGACTGAACAAGTATGTCTTGTAAGTTTGGAAGGGTAACCAGGAAAAGTGTTTTCTCACTAAAAACAACCTGGCAGCACAGTTTAGGTTTGCAGCTGAACAAACCACAACCTGGACACTCTGCAGTCACTGGGCTGAATATGAAACTCGCTGTGTACCAAAGAATTATGGCGTCAAATACGAGGCCAGCTGTCTGACATTGGATCTGAAATCGGATCATGCGACAGGTCAATGATCCCACGCGCCGCAGTGAATCTATAACAGAATAGTTGAAAAAGAAAATAATCCAAGCATTGCAAAGGCTCAGTCAAAGCCCAGACTTCAACCTGACTGAAATGCTGTGACAGAACTTTAAGAGAGCTGTGCATAAAGTGGGATTTGTGAAAACAACAGTGGGGGCTGAGCCAAGATGAACCTAGAAAATAATTAAATAGTCCCAGATCCTCTAAAACCTGTTAGGATATTTATTACCGCTCTCATTCATGAATTGTGTAATTAAACAACGAAAAGTTCAGAACTTAAACATATATCCACAGCTTTTACAATAATATTGTAAGATATTTTTAAATGAGAACCACTATGAGGATTAACAGTCTGATTTTTCGCTCTTCAGACACAGGTGATCCGGTCAAAAGACTTAAACTTGGCTAGCTGTGGCATTTAACTTCAACATTAATGAGAAATAAGCCCAAATTACAGCAGCACAAAATGCTGGCAAATTTACAATTACAGCTTTAATACAGTAGATCACTTCATCTCAAACAGACAACAGTTTGCTTTGATGACAAACTCTTTCTGCTTTCCTTCAGCACGTCATTTACTCGCGTCTGCTTATCTCTGGACGGGGACCTCTGCGCGTGTACTCCGATCTGCAGCATACTTTTGAGATGCTATTGATAAATAAATGACTTGGCTCTGTAACATCTTTTACAGCATCACAACCCACAGGTTCTAACTTGTGAATGATACAATGAATGATGCTCAGATTAGGACTGAATGTTTTCCATGTGTGGTTGTCCGCCCCTCTCTATCAGCCCATCACTGCAAAGCCAGGAAACTGTGGGTGTGATTTCTTCTGCATGTAACTTTTCATCACAGCAAGTTTCTGCAAAATGTGGCAGACAGCAGCCCCAGTATCCAGCTGCATTACTACAACTTGAAAGAAGAAATTCTGATGTCGATGATCAGGCGAGTGGCTGGCAGAGAGTATTTCTAGGACAGTTTTGAGTCTCCTAACGCTGTGAATCCAGTTAATTTCTCTTTTATTTAGTTAATGTAGTTTTCACTCTCTTTTTGGCTTGTTGGAAAGGGGGAGGGGAAACAATCCAGAGCATCGGCTTTTGTACCCTGGCTGTGCATAAATGAATTCCCGCGTACCTCAATGAACTTTAGCAACTCTGTAAAGAAGCCAAAGCTCATCCATATCAATGTTCGAGACTGATAAAGTCAAATAGAAAATAATTACTTCAAGTTATTCAAGTGAAACTGGTTTTACACCCAACTGAATCACGGTGTGCGGCCAGGTTTTCCCATGCAAATAAATAATGATACTGGGTTATAAGTTGTCTGTTGTTGTTCAGCTCAGATCCAATTTAATTAATTTTAGAGCCTGATAGTGACTAGATATATTTTATGTCCTGACTCCTGATAAGTAAAATCTTAGATTTGAAAGAAGTACTTTCTTTTTCTTTTTCACAAGTCCGATCACTACTAAATGAACATTTATCACATCAACAGTACTTGGATAGTTATTATAAAGCTGAAACTGATACGTATAATATTTTTTAGAGAAATGAGCTGGTGGTGGTATAAATGGCAAGCTAGGATGAAGCTAAAGCAATAAACCAATTTATAGTTTGGATTAGAATAGACCGAAATCACAATATTCGCCGTGCATGGTAAAAAAGGGCACAGAGCACAAAAAATAGATACAGAAATCATGATGTGAGATTTTACTCATCATTAAAAACCTGATAAACCAGTTTTCATTTCAACAAATTAAATATTTACAAAAGTAAAGAGTTATTATGACGGTGCAAACACATCACCAAAACTGATCTAATATTTGTCCGTGTTATAGGTTCAATATTTGTGTGTCATACTTGGCAAATGTTAGATGCAACGTGGAGTTGTGTACAAGGTCAGCAGGTACAGCCTCTGGGTCAGTGTAGGGTTTCCCTGAGGAGCTTGAGATCAGAGACTGAGACAGAACCACCATCACTCGCTTCCAGTTGGTGCACGCCACCTAAACAGAGATCAGCAGCAAGGCAGAGAAGAGGGAAGAAAAGGGAAACCATTTAGAAGACAACGGGGACCATAAAGGAGAAGAACAATAATGAAGCAGTGTGATTTAAACATCTGCTTCTCCTCTTGTTACTTTCCCCACACAGTGAACTGACTCGCCACCCATATACACCCCACACCACACATAATCACTCACTGAGGCAGCAGTACCTTGGGAACGTAGCAGTAGATAATCTGGTGTGTATCGTCCACTATCAGGTGATCCAGTTCCCTGTTGGGGATCTGTGAAAAAGGCCGAGTCCTTTCGGGGACTTCCACGTCTTCCTTCCCTGAACACACGTCGTCAATCCTCTTCTTTCGCGCCTCCTGTTCCCTATCATAAGCAGAGATCTCCATCTCTACATCCTCCTTTGTTTCCTCCTTCCTCTGTGCATGATTTTGCTTCCCCTTCCCTTCCTCCGTATGTTCCTGAGCCGCTTCCTTTGGGCTAAATGAAGCACTAGAAGCGGTGGTGGAAACAATGGAGGAAGAAGTCGTGTGGGCTCTGCTGGCGGGCGTAGTCTGAGGCGGGCTCATAGTCGTCGGGGCACAGCATCCGGACTGAAGCACCTCGTGTTTGGGGTCCTTCAGCGGGTAGAGACTAAAGCCCCCAACATCATCCCAGTAGACAATGATAAGCAGGATCATAAACAAAGATCCCATGATGAAAGCCACTCGGAGACCACGCCACGTTCCCATGTTTATAGTGCAGCAAGAGCCGTAATTGGTGAATAAAAGAGGAAGAGTTTATCTCAGCTCCATTGTGGCCGCCTTACGGAAGGACAGACTTCCTGTTTGAAAGATTCAACTTAAAAAAAAGAAAGAAAGAAAAAAAAAACACAGGAAACATTACTAAACCTCGGCTTCTCATTTATAGCCTTACTAGGCACATTTAGACTGTGGTTAAAATGTTCAAGTTTGTAAGAAATAAAAAAAAACTGAAGCAATGAAACCACCAGATTTAAAAAACTGAAATACCACACTTTTTTTTTAAAATCCATTAAAATCATTTTACACCTCTTCCATCCCATTTACACACACCAAAAAGTAAAACCATTAGTAGCAAAGAAGCACAGTAACAGTCATAACAGAGCAGATGTGGAGTGTGCGAAGACCCCACTAACGCAGATTTCAGAGAGACGTGCTGGAAATCACGTTAGGGTGGTTTCAAAAGTACTCCTCAGCTCTCAAATGCTTACAGAGCACTGTTAAAAAGAGGAATGTGAAGCAGCACAGTGCTAAACGTGCCCCTGTGGTGGTTTTCCTGAGAAAAATATCGATTTTGACTGATTTGCAAAGCATGTATTGTGTATTTATCTGATTGTTTGACTTAAAATTCACTGTGGTGGTGAACAGATGAAGCTCGACCTTCACCCGATGACACTAAACTGGATAAGGGAAGAAAATGGCTGGGTGGATGTGCACAGTGGTGCACAGTACTCTATGGCATTTGTTTCCATTTTAAAGAGAACAGCTGCCAGAGTATCTTACTAACTTGATGCCGGGCTTTATGATAGGCCAGGTTGTGTTCCTGACCTGTGTCATGTCAACCAGAGGCCGTGAGAACCTCAGGCTGCACCCTGGGGCGCCCAGCTGTCACAGGGAGATGTGAACAAATGGTTATGCTGATGAAGCAGCTTCAAACCAGGGGCTGCTTAAGGGTTCACATCCCTGATTGTTTGTCCCATAAAAAACATCTGCTATAGTGGAAAAAAATTATGGTGCCTTTTAAAACCAGAAGAAAAAATTCAGACAGGGCAAGAAGCATCCTCCAGCGAAAGGTGTTTTTTTCCGCAGCGTTTTTCCTCTCATTGGTTTAAATTTAAACTCCGCGAAGACAAGACGAGCCTGTCTGGAAAATCAAACATCCACACAGTCTCTTCAGTCTTGCCACGCGCTACACACAAGCGCACGCGCGCGCAAAGGCACGCGCAGAGATCAACGGAAAAGATCCAAAACTTCAAATGTTCAGTGACAAGCTGCAGGCCCTTCGCCCTACTTCCCTTAGAATATCTTAACCATTTCTCACTGAAAGCAGCTTACTAGGCTTTATTATCTCTGTTAATATTTTCCTCGTTTAGCAGCAGACTCACCGTGACCTCCTCCCGGCCGTCGGACGGAAACAATCTCAGTTTACAGAGTAACCTACAGAGGTTACAATGCGCCCTTTCTGCGGCCGCACCGGCCAGTCCCTTCTCTCTCACGCAAACGGGACTCTTCCAGCTTCTCCTTCCCTGCAGCAGCCAACCACAGAAGGACTGCACCTCTTTCTCTCCACACTTTCATCCGCTCACACTCCGCTCATCATACCCAGGCTCTGAGGAGCAGGAAAGCCTCCTTTTGTTTCTTTTACGCCTCTCACTCAGGGAGCATCACGGCAGCAATTTAAGCCGGTCTGAACATTAATCTGTCTGTGAGGAAAAAAAAAACAAAAAACAACGGCTCATGACCTAAATCCTTCATATCACCCTGCAGAGGAGCTCCATAGTCAGTCCGCTTCTCTCGCTCTCTCTCCCCGTCTCTCTCGCTGTGTCCGGCTGCCCCGGTGATGAGACCAAGCGGGCGGGAGGTAGGGCGAGACAGAGCAGCAGCGACGACGGAATGAGCCCTATAATGAGGAAAGGCTCGCGAGATTTTGAAAATAGATTTTTGTTTTCAGAATCCAGCCACGCACTATTCCACGTGTTCCAACCCGCCCCCCCAACACACACATTTTTCTTTTCCCACACTGGTCTTGGGACTTCCAGGGAAAAACTAAAATAATTATAAATCTCTGTTGGTCCAGAGCCCCGGGAGAGCATAATCCATCTTTTTGTAGCTACAGTGTACTCTTATCCTCTAAGTGCTTCACATGCAGACAATAATAAAGTCAGTGTTTTGAAAAGAGAACAGATATAACGAAAATTACATTTCAAAAGCATAAAGATTTGGTGTTTTTTTTATTCCGCTACAGTGCTTTAAATTAAGTATTTATATTTTATACATTATCTAGTTTTATTATGGGAAAAATTAAACCTATATAAATCTGCCTGGTCTGTATGTGAAAAGTAATTGCCATTCAGCAAACTCATACCCCCAATTTCAGTTCCACTAGCCACACCCGTGCCTGATAATTGCAAGGCATGTTGAATCAAGACATCCCACTTAAACAAAACCTGTCTGACAAGGTAAAGTAGAGCTCAGAGAGCTCAAAAAGCAACACTTCATGTCACAATCTAAGGACGTAGCTGAGAAAAAAAGTTAATGGCAACAATGGGAGAGATTAAGGTAAAAACCACTGCTGGGAAAAAAAGGGGGGGGCACAAAAGCTTTTGGGACTTTTGGGAAAATATTCTGTGGACTGACGAGACAAACACTGAAACTAACACAGCCTTTCATAAAAAGAACATCATTGCAACAGTTAAACAAGTTGGTGGTGGTGGTCTGGGGCTGGATTGCTGCTTCAGGACATGGAAAAGTAATTGACGGAAACATGAATTCTGCTCTCTACCAGAAAATCATGGAGAAGAATGTCTCATGCTTTGAAGCGGAAGCACCCTTGGGTTAGACAGGAGGACAATGATCCAACACACTACATCAAGCCTCCCGCTGAATGGCTCAGAAAAACAAAATGAAGGTTTTGGAGTGGTCTAGTCTGTACTCGAATCCAATTTTGGTGTTCTAGAATGACCATTAGCAGGCCGTTCATGCTGGAAAACCCTCCTATGTGGCTGTATTAAAACAGTTCTGTGGGCCTAAATTCCTCCACGGTGATGTGAAAGACTCATTGTCAGCTACTGCAAACACTTGATTGCAGTTCTTGCTGCCAAAGATGGCAAAACCAGTAATTAGGTTTAGATGGCAATTACTTCTCCACACAGGGCCAGGTAGCTTTGTATGACTTTTTTCTATAAAATTGTGATTTAAAAAGTGCATTTGGTATTTACTCCATTTTTATTTGCCTAAAATAAAAATGTATTTATTAATCTGAAATTGCTTCTTGGAGACTTGGTTTTAGGATTAAAGTTTAAACAAGCCTAGGCTAAAGGTTCAGACTGGGCACTTGGTTGTGTAAACTAAAATTAGTAATGAGATGTTTTGGAATACATTAAAGTCAGTGAGTGTCATCTGGTTAACAGAGAACAACTTTGAGCTAAAATGTAACAAGCGTTGATTGAAAGGACCTCAGATTTGACATTGCTGATAATAAGGTCCCAAGTCTGCAGTGGATCAGATGAGCAGCTGCTGAGAGACAGAAATGTCATATAACACAGTCTTAACCATTCATAAAATAAGAAGAACTATGAGACAGGAAGTCGACATTCTATCTTATAATTTAACATTTTTTAATTTCAGGAAACCATATTTGGGACTTAGTATCAAAATTTTTATTCAGTATGTCATCAAATTTGACTTCTATTTGAAGACACAGTAGCTTATACTTTCTTTGTTGTTTGAATAAAAACCAACTTTCATATGTTAAACTATGATTTTTTTTTCTCAGTAAGTCTGAATTTGAACTTGTTTTATAATCTGGTCATTTCTGTACAGTCAAAAAGTTTCAATTTTTTTTTTAAAAACTTGATTTTTCTCAGTAAAATTTATCTCTTTTTTTTTTGGCTTTAAACAGGACCTCCTTCATAATAAAGCGCACATTGTCTGCAAATTTTATTTATTCATGTATTTTTTATTCAGTTATTTGAAAGAGTGCAAAATTTCACCCACAATTATCCAGTTAAAACATGCACACTTTAAGCGTTTAATTTGCAGATACAAAACTGATTTATGACTGTGGTTAAGCCACATTTCTTCAGGTGGTTTGTGGAACATTTAGTGACATGGCGAACTGGTAGATAACGTCTTTGATAATAAGAGTATTTCACAGTGAAAAGCACCACAGTGAAAGTGTTTAAAAGTATGCGCAGATATTTGGGAGGTTAATGAGATCCGTGCAGCATAGAGTCTATATTGTGGCTGAACAGTGGCCTCCCGCTCCCATTGGGAATTAGCCATGCAAGACTAATGAACCCAAATGGTGCTAGGATGTCAGCTGTATGTTGAGGTCTGAAAGGGTTTTTCACAATAACAATGACGCAAGTGTTGATGAGAAAACAAAACTACTGTATTTAAGGCCTTCCTATCGAGCACATTTAGACTATTTAATGTTTTATTGTAGAAATTATGGCCCACTTTGTTTTATTTTTTGCAAGCAAATCATATGGCCTTGGGGTGAAGGTATGGATGACTTTCAAATCTGTGGAAAAAGCCAAGGCTAGAATTTCACCTTAATGACAGACCAGGTATCTACAGGAACAGACAGAGAGGAAAACCCATGATTTTGGTTGATGCAAATACTTCAAGGCCACAAAACTCAAACAGCAGATACAAAAGAGCAAGTGACCTTAGCTTACAAATATTTTAAGTACAGCGAAATGTGGGAATATTAAAATCATTTGAGCAGAAATGGGCACAATTTCACTGCAATTTATGGCTTTCAAAGGCAAATTCAGTGGCAGCTAGATGACGTCTGAGTTTAAGCTCAAACACAGCCCTGCATTTAGCTGCCACGCTTGAGGCTGAAGTCATCTGTTTATGAGATGGATCTTTTTCCCCCTACAAACAACAAAGATTTGCAGTCGTTTTATATTCTTAACTGCAGTGAGCTAAAAACAAAACAAAACACAGTAAACACTCACCTGATTGGATGTAAACAAACTCATGTCTAATGGAGAAAAGGTACATGTGACTGTGATGCTGTTAATACTGAAGAGATGTGAGCAAACCTGTTGATGCTGATTGGTACTTTTGTCTTGACACTTTTCTACATCTGTAGCTGTCACATTTGGCCCAGTTGAAGGAACTTGTTTCAGCTGAGAACCAGCACTGTCCATGATCAGGATCGGTGTTTTCCTTGCAGTGGATTTCACATGCACACCCAAACATAATTTATTTTAGAAAAGACTCCGTGGAGGTGCATTAACAGTTTAAATGACCAATGCAGCAGGTTTGGACGTCAATTAGACATCTCACTAGTACAAAACCTGCACTGGTGTGAAATTAGCATGTGTAATTGTGTGGAATATTCACAGTTAGTGGGCGATTATGCCCTGTTCTGCCTTAATTACTCAGGAAACACAATCTAAACCACAGTACTTCTGCTGTACATGTGTCTCCTGGAGGGTGCTGCATGTGAGTAAGAACAGCTTTTATATCCTGATGTGATTTGATGACAAGCTGGCCTATACCCCGCCCCCTCCCCTCAGGAATTATAAGGTGAAACAGCAAAGAATCAGATACAGAAATATAATAAACAATTACAATTTTAATCTTAGCATCTTTACCAATAATCCAGATTATCAATAATCCACATGCCCTAATTAGTATGATCAGGGTACGCAGTAATATTTTATTAGACATCAGTGAACGACAACGGCCATGTACATCTTTGAATTATTTTATCAAGCCCGCAGCAGTTTTAGCATATTTACTGTGTAAACACTGCTCCAGACTGATGCAGGTTAATTTTCTGATATCACATGCAATCATGTGACCAATCCATATTTGAATGGACTCACTCTAATAATAACCAAACCGTGAGACAGAGTCAGGTGGTATTCTGTTTGTTTATTTAAAGGTTTTCCCACTGCGCGCCCCCTCCCTGTGTGAAAGCCTAGTCTGAAAGGAGGAGGATACAGGCCACTATAGCGCCACATCAGCACATTTATTAACAAGGCTACTTGTTTATTCAGAACACCTCCACCCCTGAATGGTATGGCACTCTGTGCTGCCCTGTAACAACAGACTAGCATGGTGAGGCTAGTTCAAAATAAATCCCCAGGGGGGGTTGAGGAAGGTCCAAAACAGGATGGAGTTTGAGATTAGACACTGAGACTCCAACTAATGAACAGAGTAGGAGGCAGTTTTGCTGAATATCAAAGTCCACAGAGGAAAAAAAAATGGGGAAGATGATGCTGAGAGACAAAGAGAAATTAGGCAATACAAAGTATTCTCTTTTGTCTCTCGATGAAGCTGCTGATCCGTAAGGCGCACTTTGATGATGAGTTGAACGTTGCGGCCTGAGATGAAGCCCCAAGATTCACAGCGTGGTCGTCGTCCTTCTCCAATCAATGACGTAGCTCCTCTCTCCTCCTTCCACACAAAAACGGATGGACTGAAGGGGAAGACAAGAGCGGAAATGCAGAGTGAGACTGTGAGCAAGAGGGGGGGTGATGAAGATGCTGCTGACTGTATGAGCATGCGGGAATGGCATTAATTTTTCTGTTCGCCACTTCAGATTAAAACTGAAGACAACATGCATCCCCTAATTTATATGCAGCCGCATTATGTGGACTAATGTAAAGTTTTATAGCCGGATGTTTAAAATATGAACACATCTCCACAGTGAAATCAAAGGGTGCAAGACAAATAGCTGACAAGACTCCACAACAACCTGTGCAGTGTGTTACCTGCGTAGGGGACTACAGATCTCCAATGGGAATGATTTCTTCGTTGATAAAAAACTCAATGGTCTCTTCCTCCCAGTCGTCCACATTGCTGTCCAGCTCATCTGTGCCCACTCCTACATGACACAAAAATTTCAGCACTCTTAAGAAAAAGCCTCAAAGGCAAGTTAACAGTGAGTGAGATAACAGTGAGAGGTCCCACCTCCTCTGAGCTCGAGGCGAATGCTCTTCTGTTCTTGATAAATCTTCAGCGCCTCCTCCCTGTACCGTCGGTAGTCTTCCATCATTGCCCTCCGCTTGTCCACCAGATCCTACTCACACAGAGCAGAGTTCAGCATCATAACCCACAAAGCTTACATTTCAGTGTGAACACACAGCTTGTATTACCATGAAAGCATGTAAAGTGTTAGCAGCCTCAGTGAATTATACTATAGAGTCAATATAAAAGTTAGCAAAACGCTTTAAATTTCTTTAAAGAGATACAGGAGATGATTAACTTGCAAATTAACAGGACAATAAAAAGGGGCCTATCCAATGCTGATGGAAGAGGTGGGGGACAGCACATGAAAAATTGGGAAAAGCATTTCCAACAAACTCTCCCAAAGATAAGTTAAAATATAAATATAAACAGGTCAAACCTTAGAAGCCTTGGACTGGCTCAGACGATCCTTCTGCTCAAAGATCTTTGAGTATTTCTTCAGATCCTTTTTGATCATCTGCAAGAGAACAGATGAGTGTATATGACAGCATGTTAACGTGACAGATGGCTTCACAAACGCATCATCGCAGTACATGGTGGACACATGTATAATGTGGTGTAGCTGGGAGCCTCAGATTAGAGCTAGAATCAGGAGCCACGGTGCAGCTCTCATACGAGGTGTCAGAAAAATTATGTTTGTCATCACTGGCTCCACACACTCAACAACACACACACACAGTATAGAGAAGAAACTGTACCTTTATCTGTTCTGTGCTGAGCAGGGTTGGAGGTCTTGGTCTCCAGAGCAGCTGACAGAACCGATCCTTGTTGTTCTTCTGGAGGAGCCGGCCCTGGAACGTCCACAGCCAGTACGCATTGTCCACCTAGCACGCACGTAAAGGTGGAGAAAAACGAAGTGAATGGATGACAGAAAAAGACCAGACTGCATTTCCTCTCATCTGCAAAGGACTGGCGAGGCCTGTGGAGTGCTACGCACCTTGTGGCTCCACCACGAGACGGAGGTGACGACGTAGCGACCCGTTGGATCCCACTCCACGTCAGAGGCCATGTAATGCTCTGCTATGTTCATCATGGTGCAGTCTGACGTGTCTACAAAGGCGAGAGCTCCGTTCATACTGCAAAGGAGAGGCAAAGCGGTTACATCCATGTACAAAGACACTCATCTCTACAGATACCAATGAAACAAGCCTCAGATTAGCGTTAGAATCAGGAGCTTAGCTCTCATACGAGGTGTCAGAAAAAATGTTTAGTTTGTCATCAGTGGCTTCTTATATTCATCTCACACACACACTCCGATAAAACCTACCTCCTGAGCCCAGCCAGCACCATAAACTGTCCCTGGGGGCTCCAGAAGATACTGTTGGCCTGCTGCTTGTCAAACATCTCTGTGAAAGGAAAAGTGTCACATTCAGTTTAGTGGACACATTAGAAGCAACAACGCTCTGCTATAACATTGCATGCCTGTCCTTCTACTCACTTATGAGCTCAATCTTGCCGTTGTTTTTGACATGATAGAAGGAGGCGTTGATTCTTGGCGACTCGCCGTGGAGGACAGCAAACTTACTGCCATTGGGCTCCCATGCAAACGCTATGATGCTTTCTATAAGGAAAACAACACGAAGGGAAACAGATTAACTTCCTTTCTGTGGAAATTAGAATTACTTGCAGCTCATTTCTGTGTTTGTACAAATACATGTCTTACCCTTCATCTCCACCACATCGACAGGAACCTGCTTCTCTCTCATGCGGAAGATTTCAAAGTTGGTAACGACACCCTGAGAAGGCAAAAAAAGTCAACTTATTATTTCTTGTTTTTTTTAAAAGAAATCTGTGACATATAAGCGGTTTGTCCTCTTTCTATGAGTACCTGTGTTCCTTTGGGAGTCCTGTCAACTTTCACACACAGATAATCCCCGTTTCTCTGCCAGTGCAGTTTACAGTCGACGACATTGAAGAGATTGCGAACGCGGATCTCCTGACGGGAGGGCATCTGCATCAGAGTCACCCTGGCTGGAATGTCTTTGTCCTCGGGTACCCAGAACGCTATGATGTTGTCACCAGGAGACCACGAGAAGTCCCTGAAGATGCACAAACATTAATACCTCTATACAAAATGCCGTTGCTTTTTAAAGCATGAGAGTATGAAGGACTCTTACTTTATCCCAGTAATCTTGAGACTCTTCTTGTCCAGTAAGCCCATAGACTACAAGAAGAAAACAAAACATAAACCTTTAATATCATTTGCACATTTCATTTAAACACATCTAGACTGTTTTCAGGCCTACTTACCGGAGTTTCATAGATGCTCAGTGTGTCTGGTGTCATCCTTGCAAAGAACTTCCCATCATGACTCCATCTGACAACAAACATGTAAAATTAGAAGACGCATCCAAACTCTGCAAGGACTCTGTAAATTTGACTTAAATTAGATTTAAAAGAGAGAAAGCATAATACTGACTTAAAAATAGGCCAATGTGCAGAACTCTCGCAGTGGAAGCCTCTCTTCTTCTGTCCGGTCAGAATGTCCCAGATGATGATGGCCTGTGGGTCCTCCTTGGTGTCCATCAGTGGACTGAAGGTCACCACATACCTGGAAGCCAACACAACCACACATTAAAATCAGACAGTGGCTCACAGGCCAACTCGGCACCTCTTTAGAGTGCTTTATCTGCACATTAATCATCCTTTGCTGTCCCCAGGTCATGGTGCAACAACCCACAGGATTTAGGTGACATTGCCTTATTTACAGGAAATAAATAAATACTAGAACGGGATACTCTGTGCACTATAATGTGCTTTTTTGGATTTAAAAAAAAAAATCGACTTTTTATTACCTTTCACATGGTGAGAAGTCAATGAGGGACACACCCTGATGACTGAACCTCTGAATCTGTTTGAACTTCTCGCCGCCCCACAGTGCGATTCCCCGCTGGTGGAACGTAGCCAGGTAGGTACCTTTAGGAGACCATCGGACGTACGTCTCTGTCCAGCGCTGCATCAAAGCAGAAAAAACATCAGAACTCTCCAAACCAGTGACTACTGACCAATCATGTTCGATACAAGCCCTGCATTTCCCACCAACTCTGTGTGAGTAATTAAAAACTCACTGCTCTCTCTTCAACTGTGATTGGCTCTTTAGCGTCGTTGGAGAAAATGGCAGTCCTCTCTCCAGCTTCATAGATCACACTGTACTGGTCACGGCAATCTGGGTCCTCGATCCAATGGCGCATATTCCCCTGAAAACACAGACAAAGTAATTGTCGCTTGCAGGGTTTCAGGATAGAGACTGTCCTGTTGATTTATAAAGGTCAACTTAATAATGAAAGTGCTGACATGAAGCTATTTTTGTCAAACAAATTCTAAGTCTTATGACTGAAAAGTTAAGGTAACACTTACAAAGTCTTTGAAAGGCTGCTTTGCTGGAGCTTCCCATTCATCACTGATGTTCATGTATCTAAAAAACAAAACAAAAACAAAGGGGCGATTATTTACTTGTATTCCAAGTCTGGCAAGCAATACCTGGACAATGCATTTACTGGGTGGTACTCCATACTCACTTGTCAAAGTCAGTGAAGAGGTTGACCCTAAATGTGTGTTGCTTGTCGAGTTTGTATCCATCTGCGTTCTTGACTGCTTCGAGGGCTTGAGTAGGAGAAGCATACTCCAGGAAGATGTAACTGTAACGAGGAGAAAAAAACAATTACTAAAAAAATAAAACAAACTCTCTGCTTCAAATCCAGAAATCCACCTTGAATCAAAACAGATGCACAAAAGAAAACATCTGTGGTCTTACCCTTTGGTCATGCCATCTGCATCTGGGTAAAACTCGGTCGTGATCTTGCCAAACTTGGAGAAGATCTTGTGTATGACGTTCTTGAGCTTTTCCAAACGCTCCGGGCCCACCTGAGGGACGTTGTCCACCACCACCACCGAGTCTATGCCGTCTGCCTCCTGGGGTTTTTCCCTCAGGATGTCATCAAGAAGCTCTGAAAAGTGAAGGAGGAGGGTCAGGGGTGATGAACAAGCTCATCGGACTGTGTGGGGTTGGGGTTCTTATCTCATTTTAATGACGACCTTCTTTTCATATACAAAAACCAATCTAAACTTTATAGCCACCACTTCAGTTACTGGTAGGGAAGACTGCATCGTTGAAAAAGACAATTCTTTTGTTTAAATTTCCATTAGAGATGTGTAGGTTTACGCTTCATGATTTATAAGTAGACAACATATAATCACATCATAATAAAGCTGATTCAATAGTACATCTCCTTTACACTCACTGCTTAATATACATCATTTTGATGAGGATAAAGAACCGCTATGCTGGCGTGTTTAGCTTCACAGAAGCTATTTCATTTGAGTCTCTGTTTAACTTAAGCTTGCATATTAATATTAAATGGTACTAATTTTGTTGTAAATTTACCCCCAAAGTTTCTATATACATAAATAATTATATTGTGACTACTACAGACAAAACACGTGTATCTGATGAGTCATTTTACCACAACTGCAAAACTTGCACAATTGAAAAGCTCTACTGAGCAAACGCCCCTCAGACCTGGGTTAGGATTACCACTGAGCTACAACCAGCTGCCCCATTCAAACTACTTTATATAGGCAAACAGCACAGAGAAAATAATGCGCCTTAACGGCTTTACTAGCTAAAATCATGTTTCGGTTTTTCAGATCGCATCGCACAGGCCCCAGTGTGGGGTCTGGGTGAGGCTGTAACGGGCGTTAAGTACACTGTGATAACGTTATGTTGGAGTTTTTTTTGGAGAAAAAGGGTGGTGTCGCTGTTGTATTCCTGGTAATTACGCTTATGCATCCAGCTCATGTTCATTGTTAACTATTCACTATTACTACGTGCCGGTGAGCAGAGAGGCAAGCTAGCTAGCTTTGTAGCATCTAAAACATCCCCACCATTGAGCTCTTAGCTAACTGCTAACAGCAGGCCGGAAAGCCGG
The DNA here is from genome assembly GCF_057381845.1 of Rhamphochromis longiceps. Taxonomy (NCBI): domain Eukaryota; kingdom Metazoa; phylum Chordata; class Actinopteri; order Cichliformes; family Cichlidae; genus Rhamphochromis; species Rhamphochromis longiceps. The sequence continues at coordinate 17,065,083 of NC_140562.1, forward strand.
CGTTTTTTCTGTGACTGCTTACCGTCGTCGTCGACATCGTCCACGTAGTCCTCCGGGTCGCTGAAGGAAGGCTCCTCCTCTTCATACTCGGGGTCGTCCACCATATCCACCGTTTCTTTCATTTAACAGAACTACGACACGGACTTTTGTCTACAGCGGAGCAAAAATCCCGAAAACGAAAAGGCTGGCGGTTCTCAGCCGGTGTAGCACCATGTGCGGATCCGTGAAAATGGACGACGTGACGGAAACGCGACACCGGAACCTCCTCAAAGGCGCGTGGAAAGGCTGCGCAGAAGCAGTAAAGCTGTAAAGCATAGGGACCGGAAGTACAACAGCTACTGGTGGTAATTTTCCCCCCACAGTGATGTTTAGAGATCAGCGAAGAGCGCAGGGGCGTGAGACCCGCCCAGAAGCACGGAAAAGGAAACGACACACCGGTAGATCCGAAACTGTTTCCCGCGAGACGTTCGTTTAGTAAAGTACAAAAACCAACGACTTTGTGTGTTTAAAGTAGCTGCTTCAGTTTGGTCTGTACTGCACAATTTAGCTAGAGGTCACATTTACATTGACATGAGTGGTTAGAGAATGTGTAGACGTTATATAACTCCTAGTTGTAAAGACCTAAGCTAGCAACTGCGGTTATTAACACGCACACCTTAGCACCATGGACAGAGAGTGTGTGTCACTGCTGCCCCGGGTCTGTGAGGTGCTGGCGGCCTCAGGGAGCTCGCTGCCCGATGACACCATTCTGGAGAAACTGCTGGACTGGTTCACAGCGCTCACCGAGGCTGGTTAGTAGTACTGACCCTAACAGGATAGTGTCTTCATTCTTCCTCCTCTCCCACTATCTTTCTAATAGGAGGATCGATTCAAAAATTATATTATTAAAAGTATCGATACCATCTAATCGATACTTTATTTCTTTTCTTTAAGTTCAGTATGTAACCCTCTACCCTGGGTTGAATAACAGATATTTTGAAAATGAAACAAACATGCGATGACTGTCTTTTTTGTGTTGACTGTCACTTCTGCTTCATTTATGGCTTATAGCATATTTAAACGACACAAGCTGAGACAGAGACAAGCACATTTACATTCCAGTTCTTCGAAAAAACAGCTTTAAAATACATGAAAAGCTGAAAGGTGTGTTTTAAAGAGCCCTCATTTTCCAGAGAACTGATCTAAACTTAATACCATGCAGCGAATCACTGTATTTGTAGGTGATTATTACTCAGATTATATCACCGATATTTGCAGATAACATTTACACTTTGTAAAAGATCCCAAAACTCAAAGATACTTATGATATATATATATATATGTTATATTGCATTAATAAAGATAAATTAAAATTTAAAATGTTCCTTTTTCATGTCTTTTATACCTTTATCATTTCTCTTTATGGTGCACATAAAAAAGTGATCCTGTGTAAATCTGTATCATTGTTTTTCTTTTCTTTCACTCTTTGAAGGGGAGTCTCTGCTGGAGGCCTGTCCGTGTCTGCTTGAGTTCATATCTGCTGTGATTCATGACACGGCTTCAGCCCCAGGTGTCCTCTCCTTCACTCTCAGACTCATCGGCTTATTGGCTGCTGCTGAGGATGACTTCATAGTTCTTAAGGTAGAGCTTCTGACGCCTGTTGCATTTAGTAAACTGTTACAAAATATTCCAGTACTTATCTGCTCTATTATTGTGCCTCCCTCTCTCTCTTGCAGGAGTCCTTAGTACTGGATCTTGTCTTTAGCTGTCAGCACTGGCAGGAGTTAGGGCTCTGGGAGGATCCCTGCATACGGATTGGCTGGATCCAGGGCTTAAGGACCACACTGCAGCATCCAAATGGTCTTAGCTTCTTTAGACAAGCAGGTGAGTTTTGTGCATCGATTCATGAGAGGGGGATCATTAGTGTTAAGGATAATATGCTATTTCTGTTCATCCTTTCATTTGTTTGCTCTTGCATATCAAATTCAGGGTCACTGGGGGCTGGATCTTTCCCAGCTGCCATAGGGTGAGAGGCACTGTGCTATAGGTATTATATTGTTGTAATTCTGACGCATCCTCAGTGGCGTGTCTAGAAAATTTTTGTTGGGGGGGCCAGGTAGGGGCACAGATTTGGAGAAGGGTGGCAGATATAATTGGCAGATATTGTTAAAAACAATTCTACCAACCATTAACCATAATTCAATAACCCTGTAAACCTAATAACCGAATGCGCTTTTAACTCTTATTAGAATGAGATTTTAACCACTACGGTGGAAAGTTTTTAGATACTGCGTTGATAAAGTAGAAGAGATACAATCAGTCAGTGTTTACTCAGTATTCAAGGACAGCAATATTTGCATAGTATTTTTACTGACATATAGTGCACATATGTTTTGGGCAAAAACATTTTTGAATATTAAAATACGAACATTTTTAACATACAATTGGCAAATTAGCCAATGCCAATGCAAAACCAATGCCTGTTAAAAAAAAGAAGATAATCTTCTCACAAACTGGTGTTTGATTTTGAAACAGGAAAAAAGTGGGGAAACAAATGAAAAGACTAACATTTGAATAAAACCTGAAAGCAAGTAAATACTTTCTATGCTGCCTTATGGTAAACTTTGGTAATATTGATGTATAAATAATAATAATGGATTGGATTTATATAGCGCTTTTCAAGGCACCCAAAGCGCTTTACAATGCCACTATTCATTCACTCACTGGTGGAGGTAAGCTACGGTTGTAGCCACAGCTGCCCTGGGACAGACTGACAGAAGCGAGGCTGCCATGTCGCGCCATCGGCCCCTCTGGCCAACACCAGTAGGGTAAAGTGTCTTGCCCAAGGACACAACGACCAGGACAGAGAGCTCGGGGATCGAACTGGCGACCTTCCGGTTACAGATACGTTACCCAACCCCCTGAGCCACGGTCGCCCTTTAAAATAAAGATATACACTGGTTGATGATGAAATACAGTCAGCTGGCATGGTGACACTGCCAGTATTAACCTGCAGGGCTGGACTGGGACAAAAAATTGGGCATTTTGACTAGAGACCGGCCCACCAGGTATTAAAGCCATAAAGACTTTGAATGAAAACAAACGCTGTTGTGACAGTGATGTACAGTCTTTTTGGTATATGTATGATTTCTATGCATTTTACGTCAGATAAAAACTTTGTTCGCAAGATTCAGATAATTATTTAATAAAAGCTAGATATTTGAATTGAGAATAAAAAAGAAAAGTATTTCTTTGTGCCCCCCTCTCCCTGTTAATGCCCTACCTGGCCCCCTGGCAACACTTTGCTAGACCCGCCCCTGCACAGTTACCAGCTGTCAGCTACGTAAAAAAGGATCCTGGTGTTATTTGTCTCTCAGAAACAGTTCATAACTTCCCTTCAACTCACTCATGTCACCTAAAAGGTAAACCTGTTTCTCCATCACAGCTCTGATGATTCAGTAAGGACATCTCCTGGTTTCATCTTCATGTTTCCCTCTCACCACATATCCAAACCGACATCATGACCAGCAGCTTTACAGCTGTGGCTCCAGCAAACATCAGCTGATATTAAAAATTAATATTAAATAAATTCTAACAACAGCTGATCAAGCTTAAACGTGCTGCTGTTGTTTAGCGCGACATCCGCTGGTTTCCTGTTTCTGGCGCAAAGTGGGCGATAAACAAACAAGAGAGCCGATCAGCTGATCATTGATCAGTTTCACGATTGAAGTAGCAATAGAAGAGGCAGCTGTAAAGACAGAATAACTCCAGCTGTGTGTCTTTTTTCCATTATAGCTAAAGTTCGGGACAAACTGCGTCTCTTCTCAGCTCAATACGAAACGTGTAATATTTTCTCTGAATGAGGGCCCATTCCATTTTTTAAGGAGCTGTTGGCAACTCTACTAACTAACCTTATGAATAAAATAAAGTTCACTATCAGTAACATCATAGCAACCGAACAGCTGTATAGAAACTCGTCATTCTAGCTCACGCAGTACGAGGTATTGTAACTGACTGTAAAAAGTCAGCTTAACAAAAATAAACTGCACCTAAACTTGGTTTATATCTGACCCAGATAGACTGCAGGTCATAACTTCTTACCTGAAGTTCAGTTCACCTGACACTCGGACCGGCGGCCACCTCGGGTCTCTCCTCCTGCCTCACCTTCCCTCATCCACCTGCTGGCCTCTGTGGAAGCTCCGCCATAGCCACCACCAAACAACTGAGTTATTTTTACACATCGGCCAGCATCTGGCCAATCCACCACTTTCATTGTTCATGCCGTTACAAAAAAAAACAAGTCATCAGCCCACCATGCAAATGTCCGATGGCTATGTTAACTTGTTAATCTTTCGCGGAAAATTTTTTTTTTTGTTTTCTGCGGTGCCGTCTTTTGTGCTTGGCTCTTCTACCTTTGCTAACATGATGCTCATAGTGCAGAAGCCGGTGCTGCATTCACTTACCCTCGGATATCTGAGCTTCACTGTGAAACCATAATCGTACATTTGATATTTCATTAAATTTTATTGTTTTAGCTTCGGGGTGGCACCTGGGGTGGCCAGTCTGGTTGGGGGGGGTGGCCTGTGCCCCCCCAGGCGACCCTGCTGGACACGCCACTGCGCATCCTCATATATATGTATTATCTTTGTTTGGGTTTTTTTAGATTTCATTGAGCCGCTTCTGCAACTCCAGACAGACACAAGCCTATTTGTTGCCTCAGCTGCCAATCAAATGCTCGCCCACGTCCTGCTGTTCTGTCAGCCTGTCTCATCTATAGGATGTAATGGCACCAATAAGAAGGAAGATGAGCAGAACACAAGCGTGTCCAAGGCAGTTGTAGAAAACCCAGCCGAGCCCATGGAAATAAACCAAGATTGCACCGCTGTTGTCGATGCAATCTCAGAGTACCTCAAGAGGGCGCTGGGGGTTCCCAAGGGAAGCGCACAGCTTCATCAGTGTCAGCAGACCCTCCGATTGCTGGCTCTGCTCCTGGGCCAGACCAAGCCTCCTCTGCATGACAAGCTGCTGCAGACAGTCACAGCTTCTCTGGAGGAAATGGTGGCAGCAGACTGTAGTGAACTCACACTGCCTCTGATGGATGTCATTCTAGCTGCATGCAGGTAAACCCCTCATAAAACACACTAGAGTGTAGCTTTATAGAGTTGTCTGTCCTTTTTTGTCTCTACTAGAGATTATTTAGATTTTAAGTAGTGACTTTAAGAGGATGGTGAGGACAGTGGAGCTTCCTGGCTGAATATGCAAATCTGCTAATAGATATAGCATCAATGGCTTTGTTCTGTTGATCTATGCAATACAACAGGACAGTGTAATGGTCAGCCATCATTCACAGCATTTACTTAGTGGTTGTTTTTAAGTATACATTAGTGACTGTGCTGCTGTTCAGCCTCTTTCTGGTTTAGTTTATAGACTCTTGCTGTGCTTGCTCCTACAGCCGCGTCCCAGACCAGCGCATCACCCGTCTTTTAACTTTCATGTTGAACGTCAGGAAACCTGCTGACCTCGTCCATGCTGCAGCTGCTTTTCTCCGCGGCAGCCATCAGTAAGCACAGCTTGTTCAGCCAACACAAACTCTGTACACAAAAGTCTGTAGAGGTTGGGTTTTCTGTTTCTTGTCTGCAAACTTTTCTTCTTCTTCTTCTTCTTCTTCTTCTTCTTCTTCTGGTTTTATGTGCAGTGACCGTGTCCACACAGCTCAGTCTGTGAGATTACTGCTGCTACCCCTCGACATCATATCTGGCCAGAACCGACTAGGCACAAACACTGCAGGTGACCCACAAAGACGTACACTCTTGAGAAAAATCTGTGTTATCTTGCATTTATGTTATGGAGTAACATGAGATCTGGGCCTATAGGAGACATGCATCGGTTTGCCATGACTGAGCAGCTGAAAAGCAAAACCTCCTGCATCTCCATGATCAGTGTGTGTCTAACAAACACACCTCAGATTGCACACATGGTGAGTGTAAGGACAGGAGAGAGTGGCGAAGTAAATATTGGATCTTTTTCGGTTAACACTATCATTTTTAATTCCTCTGTAATAAAGCAGGCTTTTTAGGTTATTTATTTGTAATTACAATGTAATTATATTTACATACGCACAATTAAAGGCAGGCACACTAGAATAAGGGGATAACAGGTATAATAATAATTCTTTCCTGTACTGTACACTTAAGTAGATGCATGTAAACATAATTACATTGTAATTTCTGATACAATCTGAATGATAGAAGTAACACGCCCTTAGTCGCAGGCCATGTTATAAGGTGTTAGCTTTGTTTCTAACGCATGGAAAGGCTTATAATCTGCCTCTCTCCCTCAGGATCCTGACTGCCTCCCCTGCGCTCCGGATTTAATCGTGTCTGGAATTCTGTCGCTACTGAGGATCTGCAGCGGCGACTCGTCCTCCTCGTCCGCTGGCTGTAGTGAAGTTTTCAGGAATGTCATTGGCAGTGGGAAAGTTCAGAAATGTGCTCTAGAGGCTCTGACAGCTGTCAGTAACAGCCCAGGTGAAGCTGTCATTAGAGTTAGAATCCATATTACATGAATGGAACTAAAAGGGAATACTGAAAACAACCATTCTCTTTATGGAGGATATAAAGACCTTTAGTGCATATATTAAGATAAGATAAGATAAGACTTTATTGATCCCACAACGGGGAAATTTTTGCATCACCTCAGCTCAAGTACAGATATATGAAGGAAATACAAAAATACAATTGAGTACAATCAATGAAAAAAAGTAAGAAAAGTAAAGTGATGAGTTTTTAAAAATTCTGTAAGATACTTCTACAAAACAAAAGTAGTATATGGCATATGTGGGAAAAACAAATGTTAAAGGAACACGCTGAGTTAATTTACGTGTCTGTTTGTGTTTCAGGAGCAAATGGCAAGCTGACTGACGTGCTCACACTTCTGATACAGTATCTGGACGATCCTGATTCTGATCCCACTGTAAGTTTGTGCGTGTTTTTGTTCACAGATGCAAGATGATCACAACTATCAGAGATTTGTACAGCTGCTTTGATTCACACCTAAACTGGCTGTAGGTGTGAATTAAAACGTGAGTCTGTTTCACTGTGTTTGCTCTAATATGGATGCACCCTGGCTCTCATCCCATTACACTGGGTTGGGTCAATATCCTGACCTGTGGAAGATCTATCTTAGAGTTTCATTTCTAGTTCGTTGTAAAGGTGATGGATGTGGTTAAAGTTGGAGTTAGTCAAGTTTTTCCATAGCGCACAAAGCCAGGAATATCTCTCCCCAGACTGTGGTCGTAACACACTGTTGTCTGAGAGTATCACTGTACGTTGAAGGACTGTCACTTCTTTCATTATTTGGAACTAAGAGTCCCAAACCATCCAGCAGATGGCGTCAGTAACCTGAGTATCTCAACCTGTTTTTACACAGGTCAAAGTTAAATTTCTTTTGCTCACTTTCAAGCATCAAAAATCTTCTTTACACAATTTTCTGTAATTGTCATAGAGTCATGTAAAAAGCACAAGTTTCTGCTTTTTATTTTTGAATGGACAAGAACTAATGAGATAGAGAAAGGTTCAAGATTTTAAAAGGCAGGTTGAGGGGAACAAAAATGTTTTTTGGACTGAACATCGTGATAAGATGAATGCGTCTTTGTTTTTCAGGTGCTACATAAGTCCTACCAAGCCTTGGTAAAGTGGATGAGTGTTTGCACAGACGTCTCCTTTATAACAGACCAGCTCAGACACGGTAAATCACAGCGTTAGCATCTTCCCTGTAGCTCATAAAGCCTGTGCAATAGATCTGCACAACAAATCACATTGTTTGTGTCTGTTAGATCTCGTCCAGGTGGTGAAGAAGCGTGCGTGTGACATGCGCTGGGAGGTAAGAGACTCAACGATGGAGTTTCTAGGGCACCTGGGAGCGATGCGTGTCTGCCGGGCGCCAGCTGAGCAGGCGTGCGATGCCTCTGAGGCCCTGCTGGGTGGCTGCTGCTGTACCACTCCTCTCCTCAGGGAGGCTCTGCAGGATCCAGAGAGTTATGTAAGAGCCAGCGCGATCAAAGCACTGGCACAGACAGTGATGCACAGCTGGCAGGAGGGGGCAGCACCCACACAGGAGCAGGTGAGAAGAAGTAAAGGCAAACCTGTCGAAATAGGACCGAGGAATGTGTACATGAACGTGCATGCATGACAGGAGGATAAAGACACATGTGAATACTCAAAAACAGTAAATATTAGAATCTTAACACCGATATTATATATGTAGCATGTATTTTTATAACAAACTGGTTTATTTCACCTGCTTTGGTGCAAATAAAAGTGACAACATGTGCACTGAAGAGGCAACAAGAAGATCACACAGTGTGGCCAGCACAGTGTCCTCCAGCAGGCTTTATCACCAAGCTGTCAGAAGAAGACTCCATGAGGGTGGCACAAGTACCCAGCATCCTTCAGTGGAGCCTGTGGTCACAGATTGGCACAGACATTAGTAAGAAAACACCTGAACTGGCAGGTTCACCAGTGGTGCCCCGTTGTTTTCACAGATGATCTTGCATCAGCAATAATTATATAATTTTTGCCGTGGTCTATCCAGACTCTTTCACAGCTGCCACATGTGCTCTGTGTGAACCTGCCGTTGTTTGAGTCAACTGTTCAGCTGGAAGGAGGTATTTTTGTAGCAAAGGCAATAACACGCTGTGTTTAGTAGAAGTAAAAGGCTTATTCTGAGAGGGCAACAGAGCAGAGATGCAGTAGGATTTGGCGTTTATTGTTGTGCCTCAAGACACTGCGACATTAGATGAGCTGGGCGTCGAACTGTGGACATTCCTAATAGTAGACAGCCTGAGCTGAAAACGCCTCCAGCTTCTGTTCAAAGCATCAATTGCATTAGGGAAGAATTTTTCCACTTTTTGTTTTGTTCTGTGGAATAACAGCAACACTCAAGATAGAGATAGTGGGGCTCAGAACAGATATCAGATTTAAATGATAATAGTTCATCTGTAGTTTGATTTGAACTTGCCCGGTTTTGCTAACTCGATGTCCCGTCTATCTCCAGACTGAAATCGTGACCCGGCTGCTTGAGATTCTCTCCCAGGACACAGAAGGGTTTGCCAGGAGGGCTGTTGTAAAGTTCTTCATCGCCTGGTTCTCTTCACATACGTCACACACGCCCCCGTCGTCGCCTGCCTCCCCCTCCTGCTCTCTCCTCATGCAGTCTGTACGCTCCGTCCTCTCACGAGGCTGTGCCGATCTGGACTGGGAGGTCAAAGTTCACACGCTGGAGCTGGCGGAGTTGCTGCTGGACAAAGCCTTTTTGGGGCACGGGAGTTACACGAAGGGCTCGGACGCACGTCCGGCCCAACCACACGCATACGCTGTGATGCCTGACCGAGCCTACACACTTCACACACACGGAGACACGCGCGCACAGGACGCGGAGTCAGATTTAGTCGACGTGTTGAAGAGTCTGGTTGAGCAGGGAGTCATCTCTGCATTGCTGAGCGGTCTGGTCGACTGCGATAGGCCTGTAGCTTTAAAGGCCTGTAGACTGCTGATAACACTCAGAGTGACAGTTTGTCCGGCATCGCAAGGGGACCCAGATGTATCTGATGCCACGGCAACAGTTGCCAGAGTGTCCTGTGAGCTGCCCAGAGCAGGTTGGGCACAAGAGATCAGAAAGATACTGGGTGTAAGGACTGAGGCTAATGCTGAGAGAGATTTAAATGCACTCAATGCCACCAGCTTTGAAGACCACAGCGAGGAAGGAGCGAGCGCTGTGAGTCATTGCGAGCGCGTAAGCGTGTGTGAAGCGTTGGGCTCTCTGGGTTTGGACGACAAGCTGGAGATCCTCAGTAGAAGCAGTGACCACGTGCATAACTCGCCCCTCTCACTACTGCAGGACATACTAACTGCGAGCACCTCTCACACTCATTCAAACACACAACCAGGGCAAGAGGTCATAGTGGACTGCTACTAACGCACACACGAATAAATCAAGTTACATTTCTCTTCATGTTGTTGCAATATTCAAATTCGTTGAATCCAAGAGGAGCACGCTAATTGTGGTTTTTTATTTGTTTGCTTGTTTACTTCTTTCACCTGGGTAATTGTAATGCAGCAGTTGAGTTGTAATCAAAAAGTTTTGTGACTCCACTCCACTGATTTAAATGTGCCCACTGTCACCTGCACCTTTACACCACTCACAGTGCCGCTGCTATGCATCGCTCCCAGCTTGAATGTACAGGATCAATCCTGGATCTCAGCTATGACTCAGACTCAGTGTAGTCTAAAGCCCCAAAGGTGGCGCTGTGGGTAAGACCAGGAGAGTGGTTGTTGAGCTGACCTACTTCTGAATTTGTCCCGGGGGATCACCCCCTCAGTGCCAAGTTCTCCCGTAGCACCCTGAAGCGTCAAAGGGAGAACGTTCACTCCAAATTACACACAGCTCAATGAAAAAGCAGATTTGGCTCCCTGCGACTTTGTCCTCTCTTCCGCAACAAAATTCAAGTTGAAGGCTCGCAGTGGAGGAGATCCAGCCCTCAGGAGGAGAGAAGCATAAAGGCACAGTGTCAGCATTTTTACACCTGTACTTACAAACCTTTTGATCATATTTCATGTAATTAATTAAAAGAAAAGACCCAACATCCTATAAGGACCCCAGCCACATTTAAAACATATAGCTATAGCAATGTGTCGCAGTAAATTGTCAGCATTTGTTTGCTGTTCGTGCACCATTTTAAATGAGAATATGAGCTAAATATAGACAATCCCAGAGTTGATGTGAAGCAAAAGAGTTGCCAAACACTTTCTTTGCATTGTCCAACCTGCCACTGAATGATGTCACAGTGGCCACTCACATAAGTGGGATCTAAAAGCTCAACTGAAGTTTATTCACATCAAAATCCTCTAAATAAATGCAAATTTTGTAAAAAAAAAGCGTGTTATTTTATTGCTTTTTTTTATCAGTCACTAAGGGAATCTGTGAAGGCGTCCTCCGCTGCATCCTCTGACTGCGTAGATGTTATTTTGTTGTGCTTAAACGCACACAGGCAATCTTTAGGCTCAGGTTTCAAAACACGCATTTCCCTGTCAAAAGCGCGAGTAACCAAATCCGCTGGAGCCACTTTGTTACCTCCTGTCCTGATCTTTTAGCATTGCAGTCTACTTCAGGTCCTTTTCCATTGCTTCAAAGTGTGAGCCTCCCACTGTCGCTAGTTTCCCTGGTGGACATGCTTTAATAAAGCCCCAGAGTTTAAAGTGTGTAGGCAGAGAAGCTGGGAATGGAAAAAGGCGGTCGCCATCTCCACGTGTTCACGCTCTAACTCTGTCACATGTATGCAGAAAGGGACGCAGAAAAACTCTGCTCATTAACTTAAGAGCAGAATATCAGCCACTACGCACACACACACACACACACACACACACACACACACACACACACACACACAGTGATTATGTCATCACCCCGTGCTGTCCTCTACTCAGCTGTAGTATCTCTCCATTCATGAAGTGAAACTGTTGCCGAGGCTCCTCCGCTGCACTCTTTCTGTCTGGGATGGAGGCTGTGGCTCTTTTCTCTTTTGCAGCGTCAGAAGCAGACGAGATCAGTTTTCACAAAGGTGATATCATCAAGGTAAGTAGGTCTTTTAATGCGTTGAGAAATGTTTTGTTTTGTATGTCGACGCAGAGTAATTGTGCGTGTGCATGTGTGTTATAGGTGACAGAAATGGAGGAGGATTCTTGCTGGGTGACAGCAGAGATCCAGGGGAAGCGTGGCTACGTGCCCGGGAACTACATTTCCCTCCTTCCACACCCGTAAAAAGAACTATTTTGTCCACTTGTGCTGCATGAGTAACTCTTATCAGGCTTCAGTGTGTAGTCAGACTGTTTTCTTGTGATTGGATTGTATCATTTTAAGGAGTTTTAGAGGCCTAAAGATAAAAAAGCAACAATTTAGGATGTCATCATTTGTGCTTTATTCCTTTTGTGAGCTAATGGGGGAAACACTGCCTTACATAACTGATTTGAATACTGCTTTAATTGTCTTTTAAATGCCAAGAGAAGTGTGTGAGAAGTGTGTGCTGTTGTGTGCTCTGGTAGGTGGTTTGCAGGACCGGTGTCAAGACTTGAGGCTGAACAGCGTCTGCGTTGGCAGGACACTGGAGTGTTCCTGGTGAGGGAGAGTGAATCAGCTCCGGGAGAGTTTTCCCTCTCTGTTAGGTCAGTGAATGCACCACAAACACACACAAAAACAAGAACGTCAGCTTCAGTCGGGATGAAAGAATGTGCTTAAATCTGTCCATGTGCTTAAATCTGTCCATGTGCTTAAATCTGTCCATTTCCATGTTCATTTCTCATGGGCTCACTCTGCTGTCCTGCTTAAATAACCCATTCATCCACCGGTTATATCAAACTCCATCTTTATGATCAACGACTGTTCAAAGCTGGGGCTGAACTCAAACCACACATGCTGCGTGAAACACACACACTCCCCCACGCACACATCCTTGCAGCGTGTCCCTGCGGTATTAAGTGTGCTGTTGGATGTTTGTTTTCCATCCCACTGACTAAATGAGCACATTAAAGCGTCCACGTGTCTCTGAGCGTGTGTCAGGGTCGGCACATAGGAGAGCCAGACTATTTAAATTGCTTTATGAGAACCGGTTGAACTAAAAATATCACAGCAGCACAGACAGAGCACAGAGAGGAGGAGGAGGGGGCGGTGCAATCTGGGTCACCAAAGTGACGTGGGACACATTTAATCACTAAGGGTAAATTGAATGTGTTCAATAATCGGCCCATTGCGTAACAACAGACAGTCTTTAATTAAACACAGGTACATTATGTAATGGACACATGCCACAGACGGGCACGTACACAATGTGCTCATGTTAACATTTTAAGGCGTAACATCTGTCTACCTGCGAGGTTTACGAGAGATGAGAGGTGTACAGAAACAAAACAATGTGATGCTAAAGTCGATCAGCAGAGGGCGATAAAGATTCACGAAGAATGGCTGTGTAGTCTGTGCCCAGTCTTGTTTTTATTATCATGGAAAACACATTACAATACATTCCAGGACAAACCAGGAGTTTTACAACATGGGCCACATACGCTCAGTTTCATCTTAAGTGGGTTGGAGCGGTAAAGCTAACGCACAGTAACTCATTTAAAAGATTTTCAATGTAAAGAAGGTAAACTACAGTTTGATTGCCAGAGATGTCTTCAGAAACAATACTTCTGCTTTTTATCATTACAAAGAAATACTGCTGTAGTAAATTTAAAAAAAAACTGTCAGCAGGGTCATTGGGCTCAGACTGTAAAGGAAATAAAGAAATGAAGGACTTCGTTTATTTGCTGTGACAGAAATCATCTGTGAATTGAGTGTAGCATTATTCATTTGTAAAAAGAAACTTATTTTGTAAACAGGGATTATGAAGGGATTTTTCCTGTTTTTAAACTGAATATTAACAATAAAAAAAGGAAATTTCCTTGCAGTTAATGGTTTATCTGTTACTGGTGGATAACAGCCCATTGGTTGTGTCTTTGACAGTAAAGAAGCTAAAACAAACAAAAATACTAGGGGTGCAACGATATTCGTATCGATATTGAACCGTTCGATACAGTGCTTTCGGTTCGGTACGCATATGTATCGAACAATACAAAATTTGTAATTTATTTTATCAACTTTCCTTCTGACGATGCTGTCTGTGTTGAGCGCTCAGTGAATCTGCGTTCGACTACTCCGCCTAGGCTGCACTGTCGAGCGCAGATCCACTGAGTGCTCCACACAGACAGCATAGTCAGAAGGAAGAGCGCAGGGCACCTCCCCCACCCTCATTCAGATCTGGCGTTTGGAATTATTTTGGTTTTCATGTGACGTATGACCCTGAAGGTAAGCGAGTCATGGACTAAAGTAAAACAGTATGTTGGATGTGCCATGCAATGCTCAATTACATGGGTGGGAACTAGTGTGTTAGCGCAGTTAGCTCGTTAACGTGTTGGCCGTCTAGCCCCATGCACGGAGCAATCGGCGGTAGCTCGTTAACGGAGATTTGCCGTGTTGTGGTGTTAAGGTCATTTCAACGAGATTAACCTGAAAGCACTAGTGGGAACACAACGAATATGACTGCACATTTACACCGACATCATCCTAGTGCAAAGACAAAAACAACAAGCATGCTACTAACTTTAGCCGAGTCATTTAGACAGCTGTTAGCACATGATTCTCCTTATGCTGCTGAGAATATAGCCCAGAAGAAGCGGATAGTATAGCTTTTATTTTGGAAAGAGACATTTCTCTGTAATAAACTCTCTTTTCCAAAGATGAGTGATTCCTCAATCAGATACAGGGCTTGCAATATCGCTAGCCTGACATCCTGGGGCTAGCGATTTTTTCAGTCGGGCTACCCTGCCCGTCGGGCTATTGTAGGAAAAATATATGTCAATGCTTTTGCATTCTTTCAGAAATGTAGCTGGGTAATTATGTCATTGGCATCGGTGAGCCACTGTCAATATGTGACATATTGAAATCGCGTTTGAATTTGCGCTTGTTTTTTTGCTCTCACTTTGCAATCGTGCGAACTGTGTATAGAGAGCGACAGCACTGATCTGTGAGTGATGATAATTTGCGCACCAATTCCTCTGACATCGTCTTATTAATCGTTAGCTTACTATGCAAACATGACAAGTGAAATCTCCCGCAGCAAGCTTAAACATGTGAGAGGTTGATCGCGCAGAGAATCGCTGAGCTTATGTGAGTGCGTGTGTAAAAGCAGCAGGATATATATTTTAGTTCTGCTGAGCCAAATAAGAGAGGTCAGGGTGAAGAAGTGACAGCCAAAGAAAAGCTTACCACAAAACGGAAAAGTTATGACAAATCAGACTATAAGGCAAAAAGAAAGTGCAGCTTTATGGTTTCATGGACAAAAGAATTTCTGTGGCTGCAATATGACGAGCTAAATAACCAGGGCTGCACATAAGTGGTCCGCAGGTGCGCATTCGCTGTCAAAATAAAAAACACGCACAAGGGTTAGGGTTAAATTTAAAAACTGTACTTTTGAGTTAAAATATATATTTATAATTTTAATAAATGACAAATTAAAAATGCATGAACATTTTTTTTGTATCGAAAAAATATCGAACCGTGACACCAAAGTATCGAACCGAACCGAACCGTGAATTTTGTGTATCGTTGCACCCCTAAAAAATACAGTTGAACGTTCAGAATTTATTAACTTTGAAATGTCCACATTTTCCAAAACTTTTGCCGCATGTTTGACACCCCTGACCTCTGACCCTTACAGAACTGTCTGTAGGCTTGTTATCATTCTGTAACACGCGCTGAGTGAGAGTTCGGATTCCCAGCAGATGGAGCTGTTAACGGGGAAATCCGTTATCTGCACTGCTGAGACACATGTTAAAAACATTTCAGCTTGGGCGCGTTTCTCATAAACACTATTCATAAATATGATAATAATATTTGGGAGTGGGACAGCGGTGTGGTGGTTAGCACCATTTCCTCACAGCAGGCAGATCCTGGGTTTAACTCTAGTCCAAGGCCTTCTGTGTGGATTTTGCATGCTCAGTGTCTGAGTGGGTTCTCTGCAGGTGTGGCTTCCTCCCACAGTCGTCGGGTTAATCGGTGATTCTAAATCAGCTGTATGTGTGAATGGTTGCCTGTCTCAATATGTGTTAGCAACCTGTCCAGGCCGTACCCTTCCTCTCGCCCCACGAACGCTGGGATAGGCTCCAGCCACGACTGCGACCCTGAATTGGCTAAGTGGAAGAGAATGGACGGTCCCATCGTGTTTTGTACCAGGATCTTGGTACTGTACTATCCATGTACAAAAGTGCCATAATCAATATTATATAAATCACACCTGTGCCTATCCTGCAACATCATGTCAAAATGGGCCTCTTGCTCCTGTCAGTGAAAAACTCCTCATAGCAAAAACTTTTGAAACTATTTGTTGTTGTTGGTTAAACAGTTCCAGGAACATCTCATAAAACTAAAAATAATAGATTACCTTTTTTTTCATTTCGCAAAACA
Source organism: Rhamphochromis longiceps (assembly GCF_057381845.1). NCBI lineage: Eukaryota > Metazoa > Chordata > Actinopteri > Cichliformes > Cichlidae > Rhamphochromis > Rhamphochromis longiceps. Next base: position 17,081,112 of record NC_140562.1, read on the forward strand.
TTTTGCTGAAAGGTCCCTAAATTTATCAGTTATGCCTGTGTAAGATCATCACAACAGTAAATCCATTGTTTCCATTGCATAGTCTCGGCCTAATTAAGACTTAGTTATCTGCATGTGTGTGTGTGTGTCTGTGTGTGTTCCTGTCTAGCTATCTTTGTGAGGACCCAAAGCTGCATTCTACTATACTTGTGAGAACCAACAGTCACTTGTGAGGACACACAACCCGGTCCTCACAAATGTGAAGACATTTAAAGGCATTTTTGAGGCTCAAAATGTGGTTTTAGTGTCAGGGTTACAGTTAGGTTATGGTTAGGTTTAGGGTAAGGGTTAGGCATTCATTTTTAATGGTTAGGGTTAGGGGCCAGAGAAAGCATTATGTCAATGAAGGTCCTCACTAAGATAGCTGATAGGCATTGTGTGTGTGTGTGTTGGCGGGGGGCGGGTCTGACATCTAAGTTACACACAACAGAAATGCAGTAGTATATGTAGTATAAGGTGCATGGTTGAAACTGAAAAGATATCTCAGTCTGTCAATGATTACACATCTAAAACGTCACAAAGGCAGTTACTCCCCACAAAACAGATAACACAACAAAAGAGATTATGTGAAGTGAGAGTGTGTTGGTCAAAGCTACAGTTCAAATGTAATAAGGTTTCATAGTGGAGATGGAAATGTGTTCCCTAAATAAAGTGCTTACCCTTCTTTGTAATTCGTGAAGTCGACCTGAGAAAACACAGTGTGTTTCCCAGCAAGAGAGAGAAGGAGGGTTGAAATATGTATTATATTTTTTTTCATTATATATTAATGTTCAGCTGCAAAAATAATTTTACACAAGTCTTTGTTGTTTGATTAATCCATCTTTTCCTTTAACAATTTCTGTTGTTAATACTAAACTAAGAATAGAACAGGACATATTAGGAAAAAACAGCCAAACAGCACAGACCAAAGAAAAATAGAAAGAGAGGGAGAGGTTGGTTAAGATATCAGGACAGGTAGATACTGGGAAAGGTGAATGACTATGACGTGTAGTGTGTGACAAGAGGTGCTGCATGTGTGTACGCCAGTTTTCTTAAACAGAGTTCGAGAGAAAGAGAAAGCGGGAAGAAAGAAAGAAATTTAAGTTAATGAGCAACAGTCATGATAAGAAGCATCAGGAATATTAATCATCTTTCTCCTCATGTTCATCATCATCGTGATCATCATCACTACCGCTTTCAACACAAACTCATCATCATCTTTATTGTCATTTATGTGGAGATTTATAAGTGTAAAGGTCATATGTTTATATATGGTAGGAATTATGCTGAGCCATGTTTTTAATCGAGGGTTTCCTGGGTTTGAAAGTTGCCATGGTTGTAGAGCTGGGCGATATGAGATTTTTTCATATCACGATATGTTTTTTTCATTTCAGGCGATAACGATATCTATCACGATATAAGCCAAATAACTATATTTGTAAGATTTAAATGTGCCGTTGCTCACAAGTAAAATGTGAAATAATCAGCAGCTTGTTTTTATTTAAATATTTATTTCCCATAATAAGTTCAACAGGGTAGATGTACTTAAGGAACATGAGACTTTTTCAGATAAATAAAGGCAAATATTGCAAACTACACAAAAGGCAGCCGCTAAAGCGTTTAAGTTTCAAAACAGAACAAACGAAACAGACTAAATTGTCAATTCCACTTAGAAACAAAATATTAATTCTAAAAATAAATCTTAGTTTGTTTTACAGAAGAACAGACAAAACTGACTAACTTTTGTCAATATCAAATAAACTGAGAACTAAAAGGAAATTCTCAATCTCTCCTTGTTGTATAGCTGAGCTTTTCAAACAGTTTTAACAGTTACTTTAGTCTGACAAAAGCCGAATGACAAATTAGCGCTTCCAGTCAGAGACTGAGGCTACGTCCACACGTACACGGGTATTTTTGAAAACAGAGATTTTCCGTTTTCGTTTTAAAAAATAATCCCGTCCACACATAAAGGCAGAAATGAAGGAAAACGCTGCTATGAACATGCCAAAGCAGCAGGTGGCGCTAGATTCCTAACCGTGCAGAAATGTTGGCCAATCAGAAGTCTAGAAGCCTCGGTGGGAAAAAGTAAACAAAGCTGGGGCACAGAAGCAGAACCGAGTCGTGTGTGTGGAGGGACAGTAACTGTGTATATGTAAGCATTTAAACACTGCAGAGAGTAGAATTAACAGTAACAGTATTGTAGAAATTCATTTCACCGAAACAATAACGTGGCGCACAGTGTGACGCATGCACCAGTTTATTGTATTTCCAGACTTGCTTTCGGCACAATTTACAGTGCACGCTACTCTGTTTTTTTGTCAGACTTGAAATAGCCGAAATACCTTCACACTACGGAACTTCTTTGGCTCTTCCGTTCGACAATCTCTCCGGCATTGGAACCATCATCTGTTTTCTCTTCGGTCACGCTCGGTTGATTTTTCTAGTCGGCACACTCATTTCCTCCATTACGCGCTGGCTCCATTACCCGCTGGCTGCTTCCCAAACAAACACACGTGCGGCTTGGCACTTGTGCTGTACGTATCAAGTCACGCGACGTGACGCTGCGGCTGTGATTGGTTCGGCTCTGCGCTACTTAATTTGGATTGGCTGACCTTTTTTTTTTTTTTTTTTTTTAAGAGGACAAGAGCGGCGAGGTCTATCGCGATAGCTTAATTTCTCTATCGAGTAAAAGTTATATCGCGATACATATCGTTATCGTTCTATCGCCCAGCTCTACATGGTTGCATTGCTGTGCTGTTTGAATCACAGTTGAAGTTTAACCCAGTGCATGACGTCCATCAGAACTCTTATTGGGCAGTCAGCAGGCAATAGATCCGAGTGTTGTGCGTCTTTTAAGTCGAGATAAAAGTACCCCAGTGACTGTGATGGGACACGTTATAAAACAAATACAAATAATAACATTTGAAAAATAATTGTTTTTGACTAAATTATGGGGTCTATGTTTGAATCTTCCTGATGAAATAGTGAAATAGTGTTAATAACAGCTTGCCTAGTCATTTCATGGCCTCACCTTTCACGGTTGCTCTTTGCAGGTTAATGTGGCTGCTCACACAAAGACATTTGAAAATGATGGAGTGTGATTTTAGTTGGTGGTGTGACTGAGGGAGTTCCCGAACAAAGAATGAGGACGCACATGCTTGTCTTCCTTCTCATCAGCTCTCTCGTTTTCCATGTTCACCACTCTTATCTTGCAGCTATGGCGACAGGGTGGAGCATTTCCGCGTCCTGGAGGGCGGCGGTCAGTACTGCATCTGGGAGGAGTCGTTCTGTTCCCTCAACCAGTTGGTGGATTTCTACAGAACTCACAGCATTGCTGTGGAGAAGGTGGTCTGCCTCAAAGATCCTCCCTCATCCCCTCAGCTGTTGTCGCACTTGGCGCGTAACCCCTATCCTAACCCTTACAAAAGCACCTCTCAGGAGTCCATCCCCTCGGGCCGTCTCTACTCTAACCCCTCTCACCCGGAGGGAAATACATCATCGCGTCTGCTGAAACCAGTTGTGGAGGTATGACACACCACCTCGACGCGTCTCTGTTTCTCATAAACGACTCGTGCTTCTGTTAAACACGCACCTGTCTGTCTGACTTCCCCGTTTTGGCTCCGTCTTTGTGCAGAAGCCTCGGCTGGCTCACGCCCTCTGCGACTACACCCCCCCTCACACCGCCCACCTCCACTTCCTGCGCGGTGACATCATCGACCTGCTGGACTGCTCGAGCTCCTTGAGCTGGAGGGGTCGCTGCCGAGGCCGGGTGGGGGTCTTTCCACCGGAATACGTGCAGCCGCTGTACCACTGACGCCATATCAGGACTGGGGCTGCGTTGCTGACACTTATCGGTCAGCCTGCAGTGACTCACCTTTCTTATCCAGTGACCAATCGCTGAAACGATTAGTCAAATGAGACTGACTGAGCAGATTTCATTACTGATTAAAGACCTATTTCCTGTCATCTTTTCACTATGACCTTTAAATGATAGGTCCTGTCTCTACGATAGCGACTTGTCAATCTCAAGGTTTGCCCGCCCTAAATCATATCGCCTATTTTACTACAAATGGGACCATCATTTATCAAATGAACACCACGCTGTAGACAGCAAGATCTGAAAACGGCAACTGAGACCATGAACCAGTTCAGATCCTGAGGTCATACATCCATGAGCACTGCAGTCATTTTCTCATACAGGCCTGCTGCCCGGCAATGCTGCTGACCATTAGAAAGAATCCAGGTTTAATTCACCTCACCGGCGGCTTCATTTTTCACACCCCAAGGCTGTTTCAATCTTTTATATACAGTCTGTGGTTGAATACAGTTGGATAGGAAGAGATGTCACACACACACTTACACAAAATCACAACAAAAACACACCCTTACGCTCCGGATTACCCTTTGACTGTTAAACTCTACCTAATACCTGCGAGTGTAAGTGGATTCACGTCTATTTAGTTATAAAGAAATGAACCAACGGCCTTTTGTAGGCAGGCTGGAGGACTTCAGTGCAAAATCAGTGTAGCACTTTTCAGGTTTTTGTTGCTTTTTTAAAAAAATAATGTATGCCATTTTAAGTAATAAAGACAAATAGCAAACAATGCTTCTGGTTCCCTCTTCACAGATCTGAGGATTTGCCACTTTCTGTGTCTGACACCATTATCCTTATTTCCTAAATAACTCTGGAAGTTATTTATATAGCAAAGCTTGGCTGTGCTTCATATTTGTGGGGTAATTTTACAGACTTATCAGTAAAACTAATAACAACTTACAGATAATTTCATCATAAGCCAAATTGTGCCGTTTAATCTGAGTCATTCTGAACGGCTTATACTGAAAATATGAAGTGAAATTTAACTCCATGTTTGCTTTGTATAGCCATCTTATCTTTGCTTGTACCCCCCACCACCACCACCACCACCACCCACCACACCAGTGCTTATTGTACATAAACTACACAGAAGCCGAATAAAGAGTCTGGACACAAACTTCCGTTTTTTTATCTTTTTATGCACACATCATTCAGTTCAGTTTTGATATCACCTGGAAAAAAAGATTACAGGACCACATAGAAATATTACTACTGATAAAATGAACATGAAATTTCTCATTGTTTCTCATTGGGATGCATTTGGAGCTACACTCACTGTTCCATTGCTTCCATTGGTAAAGACTTCAATATAACAGCTTTAGGTCATGTGTGAGAAGTTCTGATTAAAATTCATAAATCATGTAAATAAAATTTTAAATCAAAAGAACATTTAGTGCAAACATTCACACAAAGCTCTAAACATAACTAAATAATCAACACTGAGCATGTCGTTTCTAGGCAACAATATTATGTCACATGCAAAGCCTGAACCACACTGATGTGCTCTCACTGCATATTGTGAAGCTTTAAATTAAAGGTGATATTTGATGTCCTTTTATTTATTGTTGGTTTGTTATAATCCACACACTTCAACATTTTATTTCCATTATTATCTAAATGTAACTGTTTTAATAGATATGTGTGCTGTGCTGTCCACCGGCATCTACCGGCTTTACACTGTCAGTCGATGTCTTAATGATTCGAGTGAAATCTGAGCAAAAACCTGTTTGTTTCTTCACATTCTTGGATCTAGAGGGATCACTTTCCAGCTCGTGTTGGAGGGACTACAGTTCAGCTGAGGCCAGATGTTAAATCTGACCTCACCTCAGGCAAAGTATGCATAGAGAAAAATGTTAATGCTGACCAGCAGGAGAGCGTTGAAACAGCAGAACCTCGACCACAACACGCTCTCTCGAATGCTGGGGACTCTGGGAGCTGGAGTCTCCTCTGATCTCCGTACTGCTGAGATACACAGTCCTGCCCTCTGACCACATGTCGTCACCCGCCGTGTTGGTTCAGAGTCTGCAACACACACACACACACACACAGAGCGGACACAGTAAGTTACTCAAAAACAGGAGCAGTGTGTGTGTGTGAGAATGACTTGTTTTTCACATGATAGCTGGTTATTCCCCGTGACTGCTGACAAACTTACCCTGGGAGCTACGGTGGCTGATGGAGGACACTTTTTGCAGAGGAATGTCTCTTTTTGGCTCTTCAGTTATTGTCCACCAGGTCAGGTTACACACCTGGGAAAAATTGAAGAAGCAAAACCAAGAAAGTTTCATTTATTCACTATCAAGCAGGTAAAACTACTGCCATTTTGACATGAGGTGACCCTGACAACACCCTGACTTTAACATTTCAAAAGTTACCCCCACTTGCTATTTTTTGCAAAAATGTATAAGATCTTTATTGCATGTGCATTTATAGTGCGTATAACGTGCTATCACAAGCTGTAAACAAGGGACGATGCAGATAGGCACGATTATCTGATGCTAGAGATAAAAGCTGCTTTCAATTGCCCCCTTTTTATGAGAGATCATCACAGCATGCTCTGCCTGTTTGTTTTGGCTGAGTATAACAGCAGACGCCCTTCCTAAAGCAACCCCAGTGCAGACTCTATGTTATAGATGAGTGCAAGTCTGTTTAATTCTCTGTAGTGACAGAGTGTTTTCCCCACCAGACACAGACCATACTTGATTAAGCTTACTTCCCTCATAGTCGTATTATCTATTGTATCCATTTGTGCACACCTGTTCGTGAGTGGGCGGTGGTGTAAGCAGCGATACAACGGCAACCACAATTGCCGTGAGCCCACAGAGCAGAATGGCGAAGTGGAGGTAGTGGACACCACGTAGCACCGCAGGTGCCGAATCCTCAACGCCACATCTGGAAGGAGGGAAGGCAAACTCCAGCACCATCCTGCACACGCCGACCACCAAACCCACCATCAGACCCCAGAAGGCGCCCTAAAAATCACACAAATACACCTAGATTGGATTACATGCCTTTCTGAGCCGAGTAGCTGAATTTAATTGGACAGGAAGCATGTGTCTCATTCCCGAGGCAACTGTGAACCACACATGGGTGCGTTCAGCTAATGTCATCACTTTCCCAGAGATATAATTTGTCATCGTCACATCACTCACTTCTCACTTACTGTTAATACACACAAACACGCAGAGAGGCACAGATCACTCTCCGACTCCTTCAGCCTTCAGTGAAGAATGTGATCTGTGCAGTTTGAAAATAACTGCCTTGTAGCCACACACAGAGAACATATCTGATCTTATTTTTCCTTTATTTTCATTCCACCTGTTCTTATTTTTTAGACATACCTCACATGTACAGTTCCTATAATGTAACATGCACAGATACTAACTAGGATCCAGATATTGTGTTAGTAATTACAAGGTTAGCTGACATTTTTATGAGCTTAATTCACTGCCCAGCTTTGAACACAACACACATTGTGTTCCTGTGCAAACACTTTCGATTGTTTGCAATCTACAGTGTCATTCTGCTCAGCGTGTGACTCATCCCGTGCTGTAATGTGTGTCCTTTGACCCCGTGATTCAATATCATTTATATTTTTATTGTGTTTATCCAAACATACAAAGCTCACAGCTTTTGTGTAACCATGTAGTTCACCTTTTATAACAACCTTTTAATAGGTCTAAAGTGAAATGGTAACATAGAAAAGAAACAGAGACACCATATGAGACACTATATGGACAAAAGTATTGGGACACGCTTCTTAATCCTTGAATTCAGGTGTTTTGAGTCCCATTGCCACAGTGTTTGTAAAGGCAGTCTGCCTTTACAAACACTGGTTTGGTCTAAGGATTCATGCTTCATGGCATGGGTTTCCATGTCTGAGCAGCTCCTTCAGGTGGCCAAGTACTTTTATCTCTACAGTTTATTAATAGGCTCACTTTTGGGATTAAATGTTTCAGAGACTGAGGTCATTTAACAAACTTTTTCTGCCACATTTTTACCCTTTGGCTAAAAAAAGGCCAATCTGGAATGGTCATCACCCTACTGGGAGTGTTGGGTGGGCAGGCGGGTGTATGCAATAAGTTCGTGTATGCAATAACTTGAGAACAAGGTGACGTATGGGATATTTCAAGAAGGATTTTCACCTAGGATTTTCAAATTGGCGCACCTGCTATTAGTTTGAGGGGTAGCACTGATGGCCAACAGTATTTATTATCACTGTAGTGTAATGTTAGTAGCAAACAAAACTGAAGAGCCTAAATCAATGCTGGCGACTAACCTAAAGTGCTCTTCTAATCCATGTTTTGCCTGATTATGATGCCAGAGGAAAACTTAAAGAAGCTATTGAGATATTTGAGCCTTGGCCAACGAAGTGAGCCGACGTGGATAAGATTTTCTTTTACGTAACAGAGATGTCCTTTGACCTGCAAATCACCAAATGTGTGTTTGCTTGGTGATTGCCAGCTCATGTTGTAACCCCAGGCGATTTCACTGCAAACACAAAATAATAAAAATCCTCTAAAGTAGATTCTGTGCAGCTTAACTGAGCTGGAGGGGAAGTAGTATTCACAGTAAGAGGGAAGGGAAATCCTGTTCATTAGAAAAACCTGAGAAAATGCTCTTTCTTTCAGTCTGTGGACAACGTGCCAGCAGCGAGAGCAGACACACCCAGGACGTGCTCTATTAAAACAGGGATCGTGAATATCCAGAGGACTGGTCTTTACTTGCTGGCGATCGACGCTTGAACACGTGTGATATCAGATTTAACCCAGTATGGCTTTCCTTCTCATCTCCTCTGCACTTCATTCTGCAGGTTTTAATTGTGACAGTCACAGCAGGCCTCTGTCGCTCACAGTCTGTTATCAAAGATCACCAATGACTTTTATTGTTTAAAGTGAGAACTCCGGCTCCTCTAGAGGAAGCAATAAACAATACACTTCATGAAGTGAATTACTGATACACACAGCTTTGAGCTCACACACAAGGGACACCACACCAAGCACTCTGTGGGCATGTGTGTGTGTGTGAGAGAGCTGCACACAGCTTGATCCCATTTGAGGCTAATAAAACTATGCAGCCGTTACGGTGTAAGTGAAAGGACAAACAGAGCAAACAGGGGAAAACCTCAAAAGTCCAGAATGTTCTGAGGGCAGGTATCCGGGATGGAGGGTTAAGCTTCCTTCAGTGTGTAACAACAACTTACAGATGTCTTTTCTTTCTGTGTTGTAAGTGTGTTTGGAATAAAATAGCTTTTTTTAACTACATCATGATGTAATTGAACCGCTGTGATTTTTGCTATTTTCATCATGTCACAGAAAAATCATGAATGAAAGACAAAATAGTAATTTCGAGTTGCAGCTGTAACTTTATTATATTGATTGTCAGTGTGCTACCTGCTCATTGGTCCTCTTCCAGAAGATGGCCAGAGTGAAAACAGCAGTGACGGGTGGAGCGAGGTAGCTCGTCACCGACTGGATGTAAACGTACAGCTGCCCGCTGTTGGCTGACTGGAGGATGGGGATCCAGACCACGCTCACCACCACCAAAATCACGGTCACAATCCTGGGGCAAAGGCAAACTGTGTCAGCGCGTCTCTTTTCTTTATGAATCAACCTCCAGCTCATTCACACATGAGTGCCACACCTGCCAACCAGCAGCAGCTCTCTCTCAGAGGCTCGTGGCCGGTGCTTCTTCCAGATGTCCATGGTAAAGAGCGTGGAGCTGCTGTTGAAGATGGACGTCAGCGAAGACATCAGAGCGGCCATCATCACAGCTATCATAAGTCCCCGCAGGCCTGCAAAAATGCATACGCAGACACTCAGATGCAGGTGAAAACACCTGAAAAGTGTTGTGTGGCTGCTTGGGAAAAAAAACACATTCTCACCGCTTGGCATGAGTTCAATGACCAGTTTGGGGAAAGCAATGTTGGAGCATCCAACCTCAGCTCCACACACTCGCACACACTCCTCTGGATCCACACAGCCTACAGAGTCTGAAACATGGAGGCATAGTCAAAAGTTGTGTGCATGAGTGGAAGGTGACTTTTCCTCTCATCCAGAATTCAAGTTTGTTCCCTTTAAGTCCCACGAAAGGTACTAAAGGGCAGATTCAGGGTTGTTCCATGTGAAAGCATTCAAATGTGTCTGTTCCAACTACCTACAACCCTCATTCACAGTCACACTGGAGTAGCCAGCTAGTATCCACTGCTCTACCTCTTTAACCACCCTGAACACCACTGGTTTGCTTTGCAATTTGCTGCTTCGTTACCTGTTTAGCTGATGACAAATTTCTTTGTGACATAAGATGGCATGTCCCTTTACTCACCTTACCGAAGTTTAGAGCGGACACATCTAATCGCTGTGACCCTTGTGGTTGATGCATTGCCCATCCAGCTGTCTCATTCTCATAGCATGCACTGATCCTGAGACCCTCTGTGATCCAGGGCACTGTCAAAATCTGGGTCTAAAGCCGTTTGATCAGTGTAATGTGTCCAAGCTCCTGTACATGGAGCATGTGAATGTTGTTTCTTCATTTCATAGCCATAAACCAATTTAACTTAATAAATGACAAAGTTATTTAGTAGAAATCATGAGTAGAAGATGTGGCTGGGGTCAAACTGTAGATAAAACCAATACTTTGTTCCATGTGTTGATATGACCCTTGGACTTTTTAAAAGTTTTCTCCAGTGAACTATCAGAAAAAAGATACAACATCCATGCACAAATAAGGTTTCTGTCAACTTATGTCACTGATGTTAAACTGGTGGAGTTTCTCTATTAAAACTGCGTCCCATGATGTTCACGCTCAAACCTGTTTATAGAAAAATTAGATCATGGCTTCAGACTGTGGCATTTGAGGTCAATGTAAAATCGATTTTTTAAAACAGAATTTAAACGTAGTTTTCAGCCGTGAAAGTTTCATGTGTCAAAGAATTCAAACTTGAACAGGATTTGGCTTTATTCAAATGGTATGCATATGATTCTGACTTTGCCCCGAATAAATTGGACTCACGTTTTAAAAGCTGGCCTGCTAAAGGGTTATCTACATATGATAGTTTGATAAAGGATGGGAACCTTATTAGTTTTGACACGCTGAAACAGAGACACAATCTAGAAAAACAGGATTTTTTTCGATACTTGCAAATAAGACACTATATAAAGACAACAATCGGTCAGATGTCAAATACTAACGTGGAATTGGTAACTTTATTTAGACAGGCGTACAGTGGGGATGTTGACACAAGACTCATTTTTTTTTGGTACAATTTTTTTATGAATAAGCTTCCACACTCAACTGATTATGTGAAGATGTTATGGGAAAAGGAGGGAGGGATGTGTATTTCTAGGGAAGAATGGACTCAGATGTGGGAATGGCAATGGAGGAGTACTTCCTCCAAAAGCTGGAGGGAGTTCGGATGGAAAACTCTGATAAGGTTCTTTATCACTCCATGTCAAAAGGCTCACTATGATGGGAATCCTCCCGTGAGCTGGCGAAACTGTGGATACCAAGGAGCCCATCACACCCATATTATGTGGGACTGTCCTGTGCTACGGACTTACTGGAAAGACATTCATGGTATATTACAAGGCATTTTTAACTGTACATTCCCTCAGGATATGAAGACAATTTTTTTTGGCTGTATACCGCAGAACTGGTCCAAAAATGACATATGTCTGTTAAGAGCTTTATTGGTTGCAAGTAAGAAATGTATAACAAAGAAATGGTCCTCGCAAGACATACCGACTTTGTCATTATGGTGGGAAATTACGTTAGAGATATATAGGATGGAGGAAGTAACAGCTCATGTTAATGACAGGATGGCCTGGTTCCATCTGTGCTGGGATAAGTGGGTCCAATACGTTAATACCTATAAACCGAATTTTCTCTTTAAAGCTTGAAACCACCAATTTAGTTAATTGTTTACTCCCGACAGAGCTTTCTCCTTTTATTTTATATATATATAATTTTTTTTCCTTTTTTTTTCTTTCTCTTTCTCTCTATCTGTCTTTCTTTCTTCTCGTTTTGTTTCGTTTTTCTCTTGTAAACTGTGTTAATTAATGCCTGTAATCATCTTTATGAGGTAATATTGTAGAAATAAAGAATATAAAAATAAAAAATAAAAAAAAATTAAAAAAAAAAAAGTTTCATGTGTCTAGCTCCTGTATTTATACTTATAAAGTTAGACAGAAGGTTACACTTGGCATGGCTTTATTAAATATGGACAATTTGTTATTGTTAAAAGAAATCTAACAAACAACTGATTCTGGGTCAGGTGGACGGCATTGATTGAGTTTTCCTGGAATGACTCTTTCCAGGTACTTCAAAGGGTCAGTCTGAGCTAGATGGGTTCAAATGTATTGCCTGTTCAGTAAAAAAAAATAAAATCCTTTTCGAGTTACCATCCATTGTGCAGCTAGGAACTAGGAAACACTATCTGTGGGAAAAGTGTTTGCACAAACAGCTGAGTTGGCTCAGAGGCATCATGACCAAATGTTGGATACTTGTTGTGTAGCCTTGTGAGACGAGAATGAGGAAAGGAATATATTAAAGCCACAAACTTTAACATGTATATGCATAATCACACACTACATAGCTACACACGCTCCAGCTTCATTGGCTCCAGTAAGACTGGAGTCTTTCATCAAAGCTACTCAATAATTTTTCCCAAATCACCACCCACAGCTCAGCTGAAACATCCAGGAGACCTGAGACACATTTCATTTTCACAAGTCTGCTACATGTTAAAAAGCGCAAAAAGGGTGACCTATTTGATTCTCTATCTGGCTAATGTTATATATTAACCCTGATAAAGCTATTGTTTTTCAGCGTTACCTTTCAGAGACCCGTGGATAAGCAGCAATCACAGGAAACCGGGGAAAAAGCCTGCACTGATATAACAGTAGAATAACTATTAACTTTTAGGTTCATTTAAATGAATGAATAGTGAAAGTATAAGCTTAAACAGAGTAGTCACGTTTTATATATATATATATATATATATATATATATATATATATATATATATATATATATATATATATATATATATATATATATATATATATAATCATATATTGTATAACTTGTTATAGCCTCTTGGGTTAGCTCCACGGGCTTTCGTAAGGGTTCTAATTTGGGGTGAAGAACAAGATTTCCCCCTGTGTGCTGGCAGGAGGGTGGAGTCTAATGCCTCTCTTTCCTAACCAACTACCGGACACTCCGCCTCTCTGCCCCCGGACACCGAGCTTCCGTTGCCGGATTCCAGGGTCAGACACTCGCCGGCGGCTCCGCCACACAGTCTGCTGGACCTGGACGAACTTCGTGTGACTGCAGCGACACTTTAAAGTAAAGAGGCTCGGTACCGCCACGTTAGCGAAGACTGCTTTGTGTTCTTTCCGGGAAGTTTCCTTTCTTTGAACATCTGTACACCTCTGGCTTCAGGCTCGCGCTCCGACACAACAAAAAAAAAGAAAAAGTGGAAAAGTGAGTCGTCAGCGCCTCAGTCAGACTGAGTCACACACAGTTTAAAAGTTTTACCGAAGGACTAATGACTTCTTTCTTTGTGTCGACTGACTGTTCCGCTTTAGACTGACTCACTGGCAGACACACACTCATCCACCCAGACAGCTGCTCGTCTCTCTCCGTGTCTGCTGGGCCCCGAGGCTGGAGGAGCAGCCGAGCCGGGCCGCAGCTTTCCGCAGCTTTCCGGCTCCTGTCAGGTGTAAGGCGTGGCGCTGGGCGTGGAGGAGGGGGGCTTTGTTCCAACCACACCTGAGAGAGAGAGATATCTGTAACCCGAGAGCAGGGCTGAGCTGGAGCCTGCCCGGGTTGAGGAACTGATAGCGGTTTATTTGCCTCAGATGAAAATATCTGCCACTGGTCTGGTTTGTCCCCGGTCACGCGGACCCGAAATGGACCGTAATGACAGATCGCACTTCTTCCATGTTTGAACCCCCGGACGGACGAGTGGAAAGTGGGTCAGAGTGGTTTCAGTGTTTAACTATTTACTGACCGGCGGGTTTACTGGGGGTCATGGCGCTATCTCAGGTCCAGTGTCTAGACGATCACCACGTCAACTGGCGCGTGAGCGAGAGCAAACCGGAGTTTTTCTACAGCGAGGACCAACGGCTGGCCCTCGAGGCACTCATCGTCGAGGGCCGCGACGCGTTCACGGAATACATCAGCAAGCATGGCGTCCGGGAGTTCCTCTCGGAACCGGAGTTGGAGCGGATTGTACACACGGCGGAAGCATACAGGCCCGGCTACGAGCATCTCCAGAAACCCGGGACGCCAGGGCCAGGAAACACAACTCCGGGGCCCTGGGAAGAGACCGGAGACGATGAGGTGTCTCTCGAGTACTGGCCGGACCGGTCTGAGGGCTCCGTGGCAGAGCTGGACCTAGGCTGGCCCGAGGCCATCTCATACCGAGGGGTCACGCGCGTGACCGTGCACACACAGCCTCCAACCGAGGGGCACACGCACATCAAGGAAGTGGTGCGGAAGAGCATTGCGTCAGCCCAGAAGGTAGGCAGAGAAGAAGATGGAGTTTAGAGGTTCTCCACCAAAACAGAAACGCTTCACAGTGACGAGAATTAACCAGCTTATTGTCTTTTCACCACTTTATGTTGAATTATGTTAATATTCGCAATTTGATGCTTGGATTTTATCGCAAGGTGTTTTTATTTGACTCCTCCATTCATGTAGCCAAAATGTGGGGGACAAAACACATCTTAGCTGAGTACAAATTCATGGCGAGCAGCATAATACAGAGACCTGAAACGCACCACAGCACTGAGTCAACGCAGCAACAGGAAACCGCATTAACAACTCATCAAAAACTGGAGTGCATTTTCTGTGCTGTCAGTGAATGCACCACAGTGAATAATTGTTTTCAATATTTCTCCAGTCAGTGAATGTATAAAGAAGTTCACTGCCACAAACCCGCAAGTTTCAAAACAATGCTTCACCATCACATTAAAGCAAAGAAGAAAAATCACTTTGTGCACTTAATAAAAATGATTTTGCTTGGCGTTAAAATGATTAGGCGAGTAATCAGTTAGTGGTCTGACAGGAAATTACTGTTGTGCCTCATCTGAAAAACACTTTGGCAATTAAGATTAATTGTTAATGACAATAACTCTTCTATCAATCTATTTATTTGTTGGCTGTTGCTGTTTGCATGATCGTTTTATCTTGTTATTAATATTTGTCTGTTGCCACCTATGATGCAGAGCACAGCACATTATGTTAGCCTGACTTTTTTGGACATGTTCCAAGTTCAGTTCACCTTTCTGTCTTCATTTCATAATTTGCCACAGACCCGTCTCAGAAACCCGCTTCCCTTCATTATAGTTTAAATAAAACAAGTCCTGTCTTGACACGAGAACAGAAAAAAGTGGGGGGGGGGGAAATGCCCTGACATCACTGAATTTGTCACATGCCAGCAGTCTTCCTGTCACATCCATAAATGCTGGTACATGTTCATGCAGTAGTCCAGCTTTGCACCTGAGCGACAAAAGAAACATTGAGGCTTAAATGAATCAGACTTAGTGTCAAAGAGAAAGGCTGGTTTTCAATGCACATGTATTTTCACAATAAACGTAATACAAAAAACATGAAAAATTTCAAGACTTATCATCATTTTCCAAAGTCTACCTAATGCTGCTGCTTTAAACGTAATCTTTAAGCTGGATCACATAAAGAGAGCCGCCTGTCTCTACTGTTGCAGCGTTGCGCAGCACATACTGTCCACCCACATTTTATCACCTCTCTGCCAAAAAACAGCCTCTGTTCCTAACAGGCTCTAAACTACAGGAATATTATGCTCAAATTTCTTGTGTTCCCAGCTTCCTTTGGGGATTGAATATCGCTGATAAAAGCAGCTGAAATAGAACCCACCCTCAGAGACCAGGAAGCACTAAAACTAACATTTGTGGTTTTCCTCTATGTGTATGTGTGCTGTTTTTTTTTTTGTTTTTTTTTAGGTGATAGCTGTGGTGATGGATGTGTTTACAGATGTGGATATCTTTCGAGACCTGATGGATGCGGCCTACAAACGCAAGATTCCTGTGTACATAATCATCGACATGGCTGCGGTGCCCTGCTTTCTTTCCATGTGTGGCAGAGCTGATATGCACCGTGGACACCTAAAGGTTTGTATTGCCAGTCACATGCATGCACGCATGGATGATGTTTTGCTGGGCTAGTTATAAAGAAGGGTACGCCCAATAAGTATACAGTAATGGGGAGGGGGAGGATTGGAAAAAACATCTGTTATTAAAGACACCTTTTTGAAATTATATTGTCACTATACAAAGGAACATTTTTGGGCGGCCCATGATTGATGTAGGTTGCCAGGTTTGTGCCTGCGGGTATTTGTGAGGTGCATGCTGCAGCTAGTTTGCAATAGCTTGGTTTTCTTTGTTATTCTCTGGCTCTCTTAAGTTGAGTTGAACTGGTCTAGGCAGTAAAAGAAAATACTTAAGAGTTTCACGGGGGATTTTTTTTGGACTGGAGGCCAGAACGACGGCAGTTAAATTCCTGTCTATGCTGCAGGCAATAAAACCACACAGACTTTTTACTTTCTGTAACATGTTTTCCTTTCGCTTCTCCTTATTCCTTCCTCACGGCATTTACCGCATTGCCAGTCTCTTTTTTATCTGACATCTCTTCCGTTATTGTGAGCGCCATCACTCCCGTTGTTAATGTCCCCTGTGAGATTTCACACACAGCGTTTACTTACGAGGTAACGCTCAGCCTGTCAACCACACCCTTATCACAGAGCCGAACACAAACACCACAGGGTGTGTCAAACAGGCATGCACGTACGTAGATAGAAAGTCTATGCTCTAACCTGTAGAGGCACCCAGTGGGAGACTATGGAGGTATTAAAGCTGAGCACCGGCTCTTGAGTAACAAGGAAACACATTCTCTTCTGCCTCTCCATTCTCTTGTTTCCTCTATTTTGCCCTTTGTTCACTGAAACCTTTCCATCCATCAGCACTAAACCCTCTAGAGGCTTTGGTTACCAAGCACTAACCCTTTATGTATGTGTGCATGTGCAGAACCTGCGCGTACGCTGTTGTGGAGGCGTGGAGTTCTTTACGCGATCGGCACAGAAGGTGCGTGGATCTCTGAGCCAGAAGTTTCTTCTGGTAGATGGAGACAGAGCCATCTCTGGCTCCTACAGGTGAGCAGCGTTCATTTGTGTCTCTAAATCTGCACAATTACATATTTTAAATTAGCCGTTAATTGCATGACCTTTTCCACTCAAAAATAAACAGGCATCCGTGCATTTCCCATGACCTCTGTGGAGGGCTTTAGAGCCTTTCAGCTCGCTGTTTTGGTTTTCTGACCTGCAGGTTTACTGGTCTGGTTTAGTCTTACCCAGTCCTTCCTGCTGCAGCATGCAGCTGCTTGCAGGAAATGGCCTTAATAAATCAGTCATACACATGCATTCCATACAAGACACACAGAGCTAGTAACTAACTGGTGAACATGCTGGAGCCTTTGACCACCATTTGTGGTGAAGAGCTAAACAGAGCTACACGGAGAGTGATTGCTGTTCTGTGTTTGCTAAGATAACACAAAAAGCGTAGCATCAATGTGGACAACTGCTTAAAGCCACTGTACCCCAGCTTTTCTCATTATTGATGGTTATCGTGGTTTCTCACCTGTCAGGGTCCTGACCTCTGAATCCACTTGATCCAGGTGCCTGATTCCTCCGGAAGTGTGACATGAATCGAATGGGTTTTTTTTTACTGTCAGCTTGTTGTTATGCATTGTGAGGCATGGCTAGTGAATTGTGTTTTGAGAAACAAGCGGATCAGTGTTGGCTTAAAATAGTTTGATTCAGACTGATTTGTTGGGGAAAATTGATTCCCCTCCCCAGCTGAAATTACAGAGTAAATGCAGACTCAGTGTCAGGCTAAAGATGTTGACGGAGTGTAAGGGAAGTATATTAAAGTCCATTGCTCTGCTTGTTTTGCTTTGGAGCCAGCAGTTACATGTCATAACAGTCACAATACGGTTTTGTTAGCGGCCAAAGCAAATTTTGAAAATTAGGTGTGTTATCCTTACCGTTTACTGTCATTTATAGTTGCTTCTTTACTGAAATGTCGGTGTAATGTGAGACTGGATCTGTTAGAAGGAATTTGAGGATCAAATGTGATCAAAGACCAAAATGTGGTGCATTACATCAGAGTACAAAAGCGTGTTATAATGATTAAACTATTATAATCTCAGATTTCTGTTTTCTCAGTGGGAGCTGTGACTTGGAAGAAGGAGTTTAGATGTGATAAACAGGACCGGAATAGAGCTGGTAGGAAAAAAAATGTGCAAAGAAAACATTGAAGTCCCTTCTGAGACTTCTCTCCATTTCTGTGTTTTTCCAGTTTTACCTGGTCCTCGTCTCGTTTGGACCGTAACCTCATCACTGTGATCACAGGACAGGCAGTGGAGACCTTTGACCTCCAGTTTCGGGAGCTTTACCTCACGTCCAGAGGCGTGTCACTCAACAAGGTTCCTATGACAGACGAGCCGGTACCTGACCCTCTCCCTCAGGCGGCTCCTGCACCTGTGCCGGCTTCTGTTGCCAGGAAGCTCATCAACCCCAAATACGCTCTTGTCACCACGGGGACCCACATAAGTCCCACTTCATCTGACCAGAACTCCAGCAACAAGAACTCAAACTCCCAGAATCCCACTGGGCTAAAGATGATGAAAGCACGGCTGAAGGGCGTTATTGAAGAGCCACCCATACATCCAGGATTAGCCAATCTGGAGAAAGCATACCTGATTCCGTACCTGCCCACCTGGCCTGAGCCAGACCCACCAAGTGACGTGATTGGCTTTATCAACATCAGGGATGATAAGCGGGCCAATCAGGTTCACTTGCAGAGGTCGGAGAGGTTTGAGGTTAGTCAGGCTATACGCTTCAGCTCACCATTTTCACAGCCAGCACAGACTGAGCAGCCTGCTTCACATCCTGCAAAAGCTGCAGGATCAGCTGACACCCCCTCTGCAAATACAAGCCTGAAGCCTTCGACTCCTGTGAGTCCAACTAACAAACAGCTCCCATCCCCCGCAGCTCCCAACACAGACCAAACTGATTCCCCTAAACAGCCCAACACACCCCCAGCACAGGATGCACACACACCAGCTGCACAGACTTCCACTTCACCACCTAGTGTTACTGCTGATTCACAGCCAACAGAAAATGCTGCAGAACCTCCACAGACACAACCTGTAGCACCTCCTGTTCCTAAACGCCGCACCCTGCAGCTGCTCATAGAACCTGCCTCCTCAGAGAAACCTGGTGAAGCGCAGGTCACTCTGGTAAAAATGGACCAGCTGGAGAGTCTAGAAGGCTCATTTAAGAAAAAGAGACCCCAGAAAGAGTTGACCCTGATACGTGGCCGCTTAACGTCAAAGGACAATGACCAGGACTCTGGGAGCAACGATAATGACAGCCAAGACAGCACCAAGGTCAACTGTGACCGAGCGGTCAATGACGAACCCTCGAGTAACTCCACAGCATCGGATGAGGAGTTTTACGATTGCGCGCAGCCAGAGCCCAATAACCAGCTAACCAATGGAGTGACAACAGGGTCCGGCCAAGGACAACGCCAAGGAGACGGTTTCAACATGATGGCCCGCTTCTCACAGAGCATGCTGGACTTGCGAGAGCCCAACCAATCAGAGGACAGTGCTGCTCTCATCTGCCAATCACAGCAGCTGCGCAGACAGGAGCACCTCTCCCCACACAGGCACATAGGACAGGTGAGCACTCGGTATTACTGCTCGAGTGATGCTAAAATAATCAAAAAATGGGAAATCTCACACACACATCCATACAGCACTTTATCAATGCATGCACACACACACACACACACACACACACACACACACACACACACACACACACACACACACACACAGAAGGATGCATTAGAGGTCATTTGGGGTTCACTATCTTGCCCAAGAATGCATACAAGCATGAGGAGTCAGGGATCGAGTCGCTGACCTTCTGACCCTCTCTTTCACCCGAACCATGCATCAGTATATATAAAAAAAAGTTCTATTTGTTCATGATTACCAAGTAGTATGAAGCTTTAGTGAGTTTGTAATAGAAGGTTCATTACTCATTTTCATAGTGTCAAGTCACATTTTGTCAGATGTACACACAAGGTGTTGTTGCTGGACTCACTTCACATTCGTCACATATGAAAGCTCAGGAAGAACCTCTCGAAGTCACAGTTTAAAACCTCAGTTACCCTGTGGTGTAGTCTTTCAGAGAGGAGTGTATTTTGACTCAAACTTCTATTTTTTTAAATCTCATTTTTTAAGTAGATCTTAGTGCCAAAAGAAAACCAAACAGCCAATGAAAACAAAACTAAGCCGTGAGTGAAACAGGACGTGCACTTCTCTCCTCTCCGGTCTTGTGATTTACTCTGTTGCCAACCCGCACACCTGTTTAGGCACGGTTTAAAGCAAGCAATACAAACTGCTTTGTGACAGATATCCATATAATGTTTATAGCTTCACTTTTCAATATTTATTACCACTTAAAATGAAGCCTTATAAACATAATTTACCACTTTACAATAAACATGAATTATTATCTTTTCATTTTTTAACAGTAAGTAAATGTATTTGTGTTTCTATAAAGTGTTGCCAAGAGTTTAAGTGACATTTTTAAGCTTTTTAAAAACAAGAACACACTGTTTTACTGCATAATCTATATTGAATATCTTCTTTTACAAAGATGTCAGTGTCAGGCTATATTGATGAGTCGCGTAATCATTCAATTAAAAAAAGAAAAAGAAAAGACAAAACAGCTTAATCCATTAGGGAAGTTTCTGCCCTAGATGACACAATGCTTAATCTTTTAAACGTTTTTAATGCGTAATGAGTAATCACTGACAAAACCACTGCTGAAATTCCCAGAAATTGTGATTGCTGTCCAAAAGTATGCAGCACTTACTGGAAAAGCACACATTTATGTAACCCACGTCAAAATAGGTGTGTCTCATCAGTGGTACCAAAAGCAAGTCCCTACCTGCTTGCGGTACATGCTTACATGACATATTTTTCCCCTCCAATTTAAAAGGTATTTGCATGTCTGTGCGCATGAGCGACTGAGCACCCACGCTCGTGTACACTCACCGGGGTAGAGAGCTCGACTGATCATGCCAGGGAGGACGATGAAGATAAAGGGCAACATCTTTAGATAGGCGGCAAAGATGGAGGCTCCTTTCACATGACTCATGTTCTTAGCAGATAGGGACCTTTGTACGATAACCTAAACACACAGAAAGGTGCTTAAAAATATTTCCATAAGACATAATCAGGTAACATATGGTGTAATAAGATATAAATGAATATAATAAATAGTAACATTTCCTGTTAACAGTAGAGAAAAACATGGATAATGAATAGCAGTGGCTCCAGAATTGACCCCTGAGGTACTCCTTAGAGAATAATGGAGGATTTAGAGTTTTAATTCCCTGTCTGTGCTCTTTCTGCTTAGTTGTTTCAGACCTCTAGATCTCCGGGTCGTGATGCAAGAGCGAGAGGACCAACAGTAGTTATCGCCAAACCAGGAAGTTATCATCGGCCCACCCGAGCAGCTGGCCCAGTGATAGGAGGTTACCGCTACTGGCAGGGCCAAATGCTCCAGCCTGACTCGGCCCAGCTGCGCGTAGAGACCCGCTCCGGGCGGTCACCGAGACGACACAGTCCCGGCTACAAGAAGGAAGCCCACACGTCACCACAGCCACCAGCCAACCAGACGGGATTACTTGGAGTTTCTTTCTCAAAAATTAACACTTTTAAACACTTAAGAGCACGAGGAGGAGCACCGCAGAAGAAAGCACCTCAGAATAATAAGCCTGTCAGGTAGATCTGTGGGCCGGTCAGGGAACGTGAGGACATTAATGCTTCATTGTGGGATGTGTTGTTTTTTTGTTTTGTTTTTAATCCTCTTTTTGTTTGGAAACTGCGACGCAAAGCTTACAAGATCTGCTTTACTCTGATATCTCTGGGTGGTTTCAAATGAGTGACTGACCAAAAAGAAAGTTTGCTGACGTGTTTGTGCGGAAATAAACTCTGATAATAACATATCAGGTGTTTGTGTTTACAACATGCAAAACAAGATAGCATGCACTCTTGCAACTGATTTATGAGTGATCTGTTTTTTTTTTTTAAGATATGGTACTGTGTTTGGTCAGCTGTGATTCTCTTCAGCCAACCCATGTCACGCACCGTGCAGTGTATCTGTGACATGCAGGCTCTAGGCTCTAGTGTTGATATCATGGGGACTGGTTGCTGATGGTGAGAGGGTGTTGCTTTGAAATCACTGGCAGACTTCCCTGATTACCTTTGCAGATGTATGAACATGTGTGAAAAACATGGGACCAGAAGTTGTAATGTTGTAAATAAAAAGACAGTTAAATTTGTCCCATTGTTTTGTTTCAACTAGCTCACATAAAGCATTAGTTCATTTAAAAATGCCACTGTATTGTACAAACATCTTAATATTTGAAGGAAGCATATCATTACTAAAAATGAAAGATATTATCTCAAGCATACAGCGCCTGACAACCCAGACAGCTGATCAGGAAATATTCCAGGGTAAATGACTGTGAATGAACACTCCGAGGTATTTTTAGGTATGTTTGCTTTTGCTTCCTGGTTTGCAGAAAAATATAATTGTAGCTTCTTGCTTTCTGAAGGGATTTTTGTAGCCTGGAGCTGAGGTTTGGCTTGCAATCAGCATCTGGGCAACACGGCAGAGCCCAGCCTTTATTCTTTTTGCAGAGGTTTGAGGATGCAGTGACACTAGCGGAACAAAGTCTAGTTTCCAAAGTGCCGCATAAGAAACTGGGAGTGTTGTGGCTCATAAAGAGATCAAATTAATATTGACCAGAATGGAATTCAGCTTCTTGGAGTGGCTCTCCAAACATAGTCCAGTTTCAAAGTCCTCCATGACCCACAGTTAAAGCAGATAAACACGTTCTCAGATTTCTTTAAAAAACTAGTATTATAAGTATTCAGACCCTGTGCTATGGCAGACCAAACTGTCATCAGAAACATCCTTTCCAATGTGTGTAGACCTTGATAATTTAGTTATTCAGCAGAAACGTGGAGGTCATGGCAGTGCGTTGAAACAAAACTTGCAGTCTCCACTGCTCAGCGCCTGTCTAATGCTTTTCTTATGGTGAAGTGCGGGAACAGTGAAGCATGACAGCAGCATCCTAGTATAGACGTGCTTTTCAGTGCCTCAATCTTGAGATTAGTCAGCGTGCTAGAAAGGATAAATAGAGCCAAACACACTGAGGTTTGTAAAAGAAATGTGCTTCAGAATGCAGATCTTTGAGCACAACTGGGAAACAGCATGAAGTGACTTCATGACAAGTGTTTGACAGCCCCGCCAAGACTAAAAAGACAACAAAAAGAATGTAAAATTCCTCAGCAAACACGACAATGGCATTTCACAAATGCTTCTTTGTGGAACTCACAAGGGATCTATGAGGAACAAAAACACCTGCCTGAATAATGTCAGTCAACACAAAAAGGTGAAAAAAAAATTCTTAAAAAAAGCAATAATTCTGTACTCAGAAGATACAAATAAAGTATCAATCTGATACCAATACCAGTATATAGATCGATCCTCACACCTTGAGTATTTGAATTTCGTCCTTCCAGACTTACCTGGTCGGTACACCAGTACCATGTGGCCAGTATGGTGAGCCCCAGAGTCATCCCGGGCCAGGGAAGGTCTCCGGTGACGGCGTCTCTGAACAGGTGCATGGCGTCCTGCCGTGGCAGGTGGCAGGTACTGTTGGGAATAATTTTACTTGGTATCGCTCTGCTGTACCGCTCGGCCAGCTGGCTGTAGCCACCAATCTTATTGAAAGCTGTGGATGCACATTTATTGCTGCTGTTGAACAATTATTGATTGATATTGATTCTGCAAATTGGCCCTGCAATACTTTGTGTTTATGAAACAGCACATACCAGTAACTGTTAGGATAATTGCACCAACGAGCATGATAAACGTCTGGAGGGTGTCTGTGTAAATGACAGCAGCGAGACCACCTGAAAAACAGAGATTTTATTTGCGCAAAGAAACAAACAAGTGCCGAGTCTTACGTTCCAAAATATGCAATATGTTTGTCTCTGGGATTTCTGTTTGCATAATAAAATATTAGAATTAACGTTCATCAGAATTGTTGAAATTCTTTAAAAGAGCAAAAAAACGCGAATTGTAATGCACTTTCATATCTACCTGCAATGGTGTAGAGCGCAGTGACCACCAGCATGAGGACGGTAGACAGGTACAGGTTCCACCCAAGACACACCTGAACAAACAAGGCTCCAGAGTACAGGTCAGTCTGGTGAGAGAAACATGCCAGTCAGCGATGTTGGCAAACAAATGAACTCACATCTGAGACACTTGTACAGTCAGATGGGGTTGTATGTAGGTGTGTTTGTGCCACATAGTCATACTGAAATCTTTGTGAAGATGGACAACATCAGCGAGAGGACAGCCAGGTAGGTTCTGATCCTCTCTCCTCCAAAGCGACGTCCCAGATACTCTGGCATGGTCACGATCTGGACACAAGACAGTTCAACATCTTCAGCGTGCCACAGCTACACGGAGGAGGCATACTTTAAGAGACAATTTATCCCAAAAGCTACAAAATCTATATATTTTTCTTCATGGCCTGATAGTCTCATATTGCCATTTTGATTATTTTTCAGTGATAATGCAATATCAGTCTGTAGAAGAAAGTGTGAGCTGTCTGGGAGAAAACATTTGTGCATGTGACAGGAAGTAAACACTACTGATGTTTGCTCTCAGCTGCGAGCTTCCCTTTTCTGTGAAATTGCATCACAAGATGTGCGGGGGGGAAAAAACCCTAAGTGACTTGTACAAAAAAAGGACGGGTAGATCAATAAGGTCAAAGTCTATTTATACCACTGACCACACACAGATCACTTTGATCTGCAGTGGGTCTGACCAGTGAAACTGTGATAAATGTGCAAATTACAGAAAAGGTGCTGGTAGTTCATTGGCCAGACTGTAATTATAAAAATGCATATACTGTCTTTTTTTTAACTACTGCAGAAACAGACATTTCTGTGGAAGGTTGTGGGATCAGTAGGAAAAGTTGTAAAACTTATGAGAACACAGCTCACAGGTCAAAATCTATGCACGCCATAACATTTTCCAAAGCTGTCCAGTGGGCCATCTTTCCCGACCGGTTCTGGTCCCTGTACCTTATGTTTGACACCCCTGATGTGGCTGGATAAATAACCCAAAGGGGAGGAAAAAAATGCGAGTTATGTCCAGTGACCTATTTCCTTAAGAAAACTCTGGATGGATTCAAGATACCGACTATGAAGAAGTTTAGTACGTTCACAACTGTATTTATGACTTTATTTTTTTAAATATATGTGCCAACAAACAATAAAATGAGTACTAAGATGTGTGTGTGTGTGTGTGTGTGAGTGCTGTGCAGTAACACCCTTCTGGGGAATTTACAAGGCGGGGGAATCCTTGTTGGGGAAAAGCCTCCTGGCACCAAAATGTACCTGCAGAACCAGCCTGAACAAGCAGATGGGTACCTGTGTGAGTGTGTGTGCATGTGTGTGTTTGTGTGTGCCGACCAACCCCTGAGGAGATGTAGACAGGCACAAATACCCAGGCTAGAGCCAGCAACACATAGGTGGCCTGGGGAGAAGGGGTCAGATAGAAAACAGAGGGGTTTAATGAGAAATCCGCCAGAGTCAGCTCACAGGTCTCTTTATTTAAGACGCATGCTCTGCGTCCACATAGGACAGCTATGCTGCTGCTGCCCCCTGCTGTAAGCTGCCTGTTACAGCTGAAGAGAGGAAGACATTGAAATGACAAACTTTTGTGGTCTAGACAGCCATGTTCATATTAGGTAAACTTTCTGTTGTAAAGCAGGTAATTGCAACTGATGTTATTTTTATTTAGCTGCAAATGTCATATGTCCCCCCCCCCTCCTTTTGTCTAGTCAGCACACCACAAAAGAGAGAAGTTGTTGAAGGATTAGCAGGCTTGTTCTGCTTCATTCCATGCCACAATGCATTTAATCACCATTAACAGATACAACAAAACAGCATCTCGTATTGTTTTGATGAGCACGCATGTTTCTCTGACTGCGGTTTTGTGTTTCTCACATTCCATTCAAAGCCGGTGACAGCGATGCCTCCGGCAGCTCCCGTCCCCGCCAGACCGATGAACAGACCCGAGCCCTCTGAACTGGCAAAGAGAGACGATCCAATCTGTGCAAGACAGAAGAAAAGGTCTGGAGGTTTTACTGCAGAAATACTCTGCTGCAAACACCTGACCTACATGCAGAGTTTGTGGACTTGATGCTTGTGCTCAAAATGATGGAAAATCTTCTCAGAGGGTTCAAAACTTTTCTTTTTTTAAACCTGCAACTGTAGCATTTGTCTTCTTTCATTTCTCATGTAGCCTCATTAACGTCAGTGTTTATCATCACATTGTTATTTACTTAATGAGAAACAGTTTCCGTTAAGCATAAGTCTACCAAGTCTCTCTTAAGTTCAGAACCCAGCTTGGCCTTACAGTTTTAGCTGTAAGGGGTGGCTGAATTTTAGTAAAACAAGGAGAATTGATTTCTACATTTTTCTATCCCCCCACCCCCACACACAAAAAATCCACCCTTTTAAGTGCCTGTAAGAACCATACAATTGTTTACTGATGCTTGATTCACAGAACAAATCTACCCAGAAAGTTGTGTATCTCCTAAAGTCAGTGTAGCCTACATCTATCACTTTTACCATCTGTGAAAACTAAAATCAACTTATTGCAGGTCACGCTTTATTTCCACAGTTAATGTCAGATGGACTCACCGGCCACCAGGCCATGTCCCTCCCAGCCAAGAAATATCCACTCAGTGTGTTTCTGCTCACCCTGCATGAGGACTGACACACAAACTGATTTGCACAAACATCCAAAACGAGCTGAATTAGTAGAACGGCACAAATTCATTCACGCCTCTCGATTCTTACCCAGATGCCAACAGCGAGGTTGAGAAGAAAGTAGGTCGCAATGACAATGATGTCTGAGAAGCTGAAAGACTGCGACAGGGCGTAGAAGCTGATGGTGGAGTTAGACATCCTGAGCGTTCGCGGCACTGTCGAAAGGTTCCCTGCGGCCACACACACCTGTCCGCCTCTGCGATTAGATTCTCATCTGACGCTGGAACTTTGCAAACACCATAAACTCGAGAAGAAGATGATACACACCCTAAAAATCTGCAAATCCTTGCCTTTAAATGCTCACTTCCCATCCAATGCACTCACGCTGTCAAACACACACACCTGGCCCTCGCCTGCGAGCTGACTGGTCTGCTACCAAAACATCTCGAGGCACACTGTTACATCTGAGTGTGAAGAGGGCAGACCAGTGGCTGAACTGATGATTAAACACATCACCTTAATGTGGCACCTGAAGTGCTGACACACACACTCTGCTAGGGGATAATGGAGTGCACAGTGTGTGCGAGCAGGGAAGTACTGATGTAAATCAGAGTCCACGGTGACACACACACACACACACACACAGATGGTCAATCATTGCCGATGACAAGTTTATAATCATTAGCGTCTAAACACACAAAAATCTGTTCTGGGAAGTGCTAAGCAGGGTCAGTGGAAGTGTGTGAGAACGTATCTGAGCTGTTTATGGTTTCATCCTGATATCTTCAGGAGGTGATACAGTAAATAAGACCCCATAGAGGCCTTTCTTTACAAAAGAAGATGCTGGAAATGCTGGAAAAGTGCCACAAATGGATAATAAATATAGTGTATTCTTCTTACAGCAGCTATTCTGATGAATAGTAGTAGTTTAGTTCATTCTGTCTATAGTATAGTTCACACACCTGGATGCTTTCATATCAGACCCCTAATTAATGCTTACCTGTTACTTCATGGCAAATTTGCTGCTGTAAAATCTGCCTGTGCTACAGTCTGTAAAAACTCATTCACACAAACATTTTTTTAATGTGTGTAAAATTTGTATTTCCCTTTTTATATAAATTATTTTGAGTATGAGATCTTAACAAATGGATAAAATGAAGAAAAAAAAGGATTTGCCTCATTGTGCAGGTCATGAGATTGTAAAAATGTATTTAGGCTTAAATTTTAAGTGGCACCAGTTTAGCTAACAGTGTGAGCAGGAAACCATATGTCACTAAAGGCTGAATGCAGCGGCCCGGATTTGACTTTGACCTGCAGCCCTCTGCTGTATGTCCTCGCCATTCTGTCTCTTCCTGTATGCTCTCCACTGTGCTGTCATTTATTTATTTATACTGGGTACATAAATGCAGACATCGGGTGGTTATAGCTCAGGAGGTAGAGCAGGTCGAGTCTGCACGCCAAATATCCGGGGGCAAGATGCTGAAATAGGTCATCGCACATGAGAATATGAACGTGTGAGAAAACCCTTAGGTAGACAACAAAGTACGAACCAGGAAAGTTGTATAAAGTGCTTTGATTGCTCAGGTAGACTTTTCAGGTAGAGTATAAATGCACTATATGGGGTGGCTGTGGCTACAATGTAGCTTACCATCACCAGTGTGTGAATGTGTGTGTGAATGGGTGGATGACTGGATATGTAAAGCGCTTTGGGGTCCTTAGGGACTAGTAAAGCGCTATATAAATACAGGCCATTTACCATTTACCATTTATATGAGAATCATTTGCCATTCATATCTGAACAGTAGCACATATTTTATAATCTTGCCTCTGTACACCACCACAGCGGATTTTAGATTAGTCGATCGAGATGTGCCTGAAGTTTAGGAATTACAGGTGTTTTTAATTCACAGTCCCCATTTTCAGAGGTTGAAACTTAATGGGACAATTGACTGAGAAACAGCTTAATGGCCAGGTGAAATCTGCTCTTTTGCTAATTCATGATACATTAAGTATATAGAAAGAGTTGATACAAAAAGCAGAACTTGCATTTGGTAGCTGTTTACTGGAATTCTTGATGTGAGGTCCAGAGAGACGTTGATGCAAGTGAAGCAGGCCATCGTTAGGTTTAAAATCCAAAATGAACCAAACGAAAAAGAGATGACAAAAACTTTACAAGTGACCAAATCAACTATCTGGTTCATTTTCAAAAAGAAGGAATGCAGCGGTCAGCTCTGCAGCACCAAGAACGCCCGAAAGACCACAGAAGACAACTAAATTATGATGAATGATGTGGAAAGACAAAGAGCGTGTGAAATAAAATAGATCTGGAGGTATGATAAGTGAAGGAAACAGTTTATGGTGAGACTTCATCCAAGAATGAAAAACAATCAAATTATCAGTCAAATTGTGTTAGTCTGTACATCTTTGATTAACTACATAAACTCTACTGAGGTGGTTTAGAGAAAATATGTTTAATTTTCAAAAATCATACGGACCTGACTGCAGTTTTTAAAAGCTCTATTTTTTCTCAAATACATGTATTTTTCAATTTTAGTGTTTATTTTTCTCTACCTTTCTTTCATCAGTCATCATCAGTTTGGATATTTCATCCGTATAAAGTATGAAGAGTTCTGACCTTTACTGTTTCACACACTTGTTTGTAGCTATGCTTTCTGACATGTTTGCTTTTGCTGGCCTCACAGTGAAAAAGCCTTTTCTCTGAGCACACCTGTACATTTTTCATCGGTGACAGCATGAAAGGATGGAGAAGTCCAAGAGTGGGTGTCAGGGAGAGTTTATCGGTCTTGCTTTTGTGCTCCCTGATGTGAAATTAACTCAGTGTCACACACAAGCCGCTGGCCGGTGTTTGTCCGCTATAAGGAGCAGATGGCGATGATGGAGACGGCCTGACGTCACGCACACCATCATCATTAATCTCTCTCTCACACAGAGCCACACAAAACCCCACTCTCACACTCGCAAAACACACAGCAACAGGTATGTGGTATTGGTAAAAGCGATAAGAATAACTGGTGTGCATAGAGGTCTGTATGTGTGAATGGGTGGATGACTGGTTGTGTAAAGCGCTTTGGGGTCCTTAGGGACTAGTAAAGCGCTATATAAATACAGGCCATTTACCATTTACCATTAATAATATAGTAATGAATAAAGAAAATCTTCTCTAGGGCTGGGAGATAGACTTTGATGTCAACACTAGTGCATTTTATTGGAATACTTGCAAGTTTGACTGCATTTTAACTAAATATGTGCAGAGTTAGTTGATGTTAATTCAAGAGAAAACCTTCCAAATTAATCCAAATTAAAATGTCAAAGAAGCAACTTCAAAGGTATATGCGCAAAAAATATTATCTGAATCGGGCAGGAAATGAACACATCCGAGCTATGTCACTAAAGAGAAGTGACAGCGCCACCCTCTGGTCAAACAAGCAGAAACAAGGTTTATCTATTTGAAATTGAAACGATTCTGCTTTAAGGGAGACAGCTTGGCACACATTTAGTCGCACTGTTACAGGGAAATGTCGGCATTTTTTTTCAGATATTCAGATCATTTAGCTAAGTAGTGTATGACGGGAAATAGGAAAGAACTGCGATAGCCAATCAGGAGTGAGGGCAACGGACTTACCCGGATGTAATACTTCATAACAAAAAATTTGCCGGGAACACGACTGTGCCAAAGCTACTGTCGAAGCTGAGAAAGAAGCTATCGGGGGAAATATATTTTTCCTGATTATTTAGCCGCCGTGTCTCGGGTTTTATCGGACCAGGCAAAATGGACGAATACGATGAACTGTTCGAGGTACACGACGACTTCGAGGAGCAGTTTGCCGACGAGCTGGAGGTGCTGGCTGAGATGGAGGGTGAGTCCAAAACACTCAAGTTACCAAAAGGGTAGCTAGCCTATGATTCAACTGTTAAATCGCCGAGCTACTTCTCGGAAACCGTCGTAGAAAAGTGGAGTTTTTGTTTAGGAGTAGACTTAATTTAGGGCTGCTTTGCTTTTGAACAGTGCGGCTCTTGAGGTGCGTTTAAATGGCTTTCAGGATCTTTGGGAAAGCTGTGTCAGTGAGTTCGGATCGAGCAAAACGCAACAAAAACAGACTCCGGGTAGAATAAAAAGAAATAGAAGTGCATACATTCAAGCTACAACATAATAGCACAAGATAAAGAAAAATAATAAATATAATGAAAATAGAGTTTGAGATATCTGTACAGGTGCAATAAAAAGTAGAGTTTGCAAATAAGACTTAGAGGCAGTGATTATACACTCACCCGTATATGTAGATATGTGAACGCACACATCTAGATATGTGTAGCTGTGACTTTATAAAAGTAAAAAATAGGTTATTAATATACAGTATATGTGTAGATATGTGAACACACATATCTAACCAGCTAGTCACGTCGTATCAATTGAATGCATTTAGGCATGTAAACACGGTCATGTATTCCAGAAACTGCTGATCTACTGGGGATTTCCTGCACAGCCATATTCAGGGTTTACAGAGAATGGCCCAAAAAGAGAAAATACCCAGTGGCAGTTTTCTCTGTGCCTTTTTGATGCCAGAGGTCAGAGGAGAAGGGGCCGACTGCTCTGAGCTGATAGGGAGATAAGTTGTTATTTGTATTATTGTTATTACAACAAGGTATGCAGAAGAGAATCTCTGCAGATCTGCATCAAACCTCGATGCAGATGTGCTACTGCAGACTTCACTTCTGTGAACTAATAACTAATAATAATAATTGTCCAAGCATTTCACTACATATCGTACTGTGTATGACTGTGTACGTGACAAATAAAAATTTGAATTTGCACTAATAACGGGAAAATGAGGCTGCACTTCACACGGGCTCATCATAACTGGAGAGTAGAAGACTGGAAAAATGTTCTCTGCTGTGACTTCAGTTGCTGTGTTCAAATTATAGGGCCAGACTTTACTCATAAACATAGACAAACATAGATCCATCCATGATTAAGGCTGGTGAATGTGAAATGTAGTGTGATATATTTTCTTGGCATACTTCTGAGTATAATTTAAACACCGCAGAGAATCTGAGTGTTGTTGCTGACCATGTCCATCCCTTTATGACTATGGTATGCGCATCATCTGATGTCTGCTCCTGGCAAGATAACACAATTACCACAAAAGCACAGATGCTCTCAAACCGGTTTCTTGACCATGACAGCGAGTTCTCTGCATTCGAATGGCCTCTCTGCAATCCATTAGCTTGTGGTGGAACACAAGATTCTCATCATCGATCTACAGCTGACAAATCTGCAGCAACTGCGATGCTTTCATGTCAATATGGACCAAAATCTCTAAGGAATGTTTCCATCACTTTGTTGAAGCTATGCTATGAAAAACGAAGGAAAAAAGGGGCCTGAATGCTCTTTTTCTTATGCATTTTGGTCATTTCAGCCAGACCAGTGACTCCCCAGCACAGCCTTGGCCTTCCCAGTCAGCCTATTCAGTTTCTTGGTGTCACAGTTTCAGATGCTCCTACACCAGCAGATAACTGCAGAGGAAACCGGACTAGCAACACCAGATAAATCAAGTGAAGTTAACATTATCATCATCCAGCAAAACTAATTCGGACCCCTCTGACACCTCACTGATGGTGCTGTTCTGTTCAGGACTATACATCCAAGAAAATGCTGACTTTTGTCTCTGTTTGGTTTATTATTCCCTCAATGGGTGTGTGAACTCCATGATTATACATACTATGTGGTATTTGAATAAGACTTATAACTAAATTCTTTGTTTAGTCCTTTGTCTATTCTGATGAAACAGGCTCCACACATCAGAAGATGTATGTAATCTGCTCCATTATTATCCCTAATAATTCCCCATATTAATGAGAAGAGTTTAAAGTAATCATTTACCACACAGTGGTACAGTTGTTCGTGATTCTGACATCATTAATTCATACTTATTCATAGCTATATACAATACCTAACCCTTTGTCAAACTGTATTATTTGTATGTATTGTTACGTTTATAAACCAGAGTAGAATATAAAATAAATTCTGAAATGCGATAACACGAGAACTGGTTGACAAAGTCCAAAGACATGCAGTTTGGTTCATTTTAAATTGTACATGTGAGTGCTCTCTGTCTCCAACCCCCGTGACCCCATAAAGACGGACTGCTCAGCTGGCTGTTTGTGGCTATATAAACATGCTGGGAACAGGGAAGTTGCAGAGCGCCCTCTGAGGACAGACTTTGCAACTTCAGCACCTATAACATGGTTGAAGGGTGTTTCTACCACTTCTTCATCCTCTTCATTTGTCAGCTGATCAGCAAACAGCCATACTGGTCTGATAGCAAATCGGTCAGGCTCAGGAGGAGGGTGGTGATAAAGTTAAGATAGATAAAGTTAGGGTTAAGTCTCCAGGAAGTAATTAATGTATGATTTTATGTGTGCTTTAACATCGTAGACGAAACTTGCAAGCCGGGGAAACGCCACAGTCAGGGTCCAGGAGACGACATCTCGGATATAGAGCACCTGCTGGACAATCAGCCCATCAGTGAGTTCACCCTCGGGGTGCACCTGTATTTTTACACCTGTCTAATTTGCAGCTTTAATCTAAGCCTGCCTCTTCCAGCTCCAAAGGCAAAGCGACAGAAGCAGGACGTTGGTGTGGTCAAGCGACTGTTCAACGCAGCACAAGTTCAAGAGAGCAAAGTCCCTTCACTGAGTGATGACATCACACCGCCATCCTCTCCAGAGCACTATGAGCCCTCTCACGCCATCAGGTAGTTTTTTTTTTTAAATGATTTGTTTAGCATCATTGAATTTGACCTGTTTTACTCAGAGACACCTTCAATGTGTTTTATTTATTTATGTTTTATTTTTACCTTGATTTTTACTTATTGAGCTCATTTGCTTTGTTATATTGTGGCGATTTTATTGAACTATTGTATTGAGATCAATAATAGACATGTATTATATTAACATTCATCTGCATCTCTTTCAATTGATACCGGAGCAAAAAGATGTTCCTAAAAATCCCAAACATTTCTAGCGGAAATACATTTTAATGCAGAAACTCACACACAAGTAAGATGCACTTAAAAACAATACATGACAGTCATTTGAAGCAAAGTGGCGAGTATTGCTGGGGGCACAGCGGCGCACAGGTGCCTGAGGAGCAGATGTAGCTGGTGCTGAATGCAGTCGTCTTTTTTCCATCATATTTAAGCAGTTTCTGTTTTTGTCCTTGATGGGATTGTTGTACGTGGAGATGGGCATAACAATAACCTGCACGATAAAATTGTTATTTTAAAATCATACTTGTACAAAAGCGTGATTTCAGCCTTTAATATAAATCTGAGACTTCTGAACATGTTTTGTGTTCCAGCTCTATCCCTGCTGTGCTGGATATCAGCGGCTTTGCTGAGATTCCACTGACTCCACAGCGACCTCCCACAGCGGCGCCGGCATCCCTGCGTGTGCTGAAGCGACCTCCTTTAGAGGGAGACTACATCAGTGTGACGGACTCGTCTGGGAATCGGGTCTACCTCCGACAGAAAGAGAACGCAGAGACAAAGGTTAAATGCCCCCCGGTTATTTATCCGTGAGGCTGAATTTCGCACAGGCAGCATGTGCAGCAGCTGCAGCTTCCAGAGTTTGGTTAATATTTCTATTTCTCTCTACATTTCCATGTGTCTCTTCAGACAGCAGACTCCAGAATAGTACCAAACTCCCAGGGTGGACTGGGGCTGCTGGCAGTGCCGATAGGACTGCTGAGAGAGCAAGAAGCAGACAGGGTGAGTGACTCATTACCTTCCCTGCACCCAGTGTTAAAAAATGCATCTACCAAGAATATTTTTTATCCACTAAAATTGTGTTCATTTAAAAAAAAAGTGGATTTATATTGAAATCTATTAATAGAATTAATATTGACCTCAAAGATGACCTTAGATGTGCTTAAAGTATAAACTTAAAAGCAAATTAAGAAATCTCATCATCACGCTACTTACAGAGACCACGAAGTCCCGACCCTAACTCTGATTGGCTAGTGTTCTGTGTTAATCTAATGGCTAAATGCTAATAAGAAGATGAAGAAACCCAAGAAATAATCTTCACATATTCAGTTGTCGCAGCATCAGCTTTCCTCAAAGCTCAAAGAAGCATGAATGAAGAACACAAAGCGCAGCTTCAGTGGACAGCTTTCATGCTTTTTAATGCTCTGCTTCACTTTGTCATCGTTAACTTTTTAATTCTGCACAACAGGGGCTAAGTTGAAGGACTGGGAGATATAGAAGAGTAGCTTACTTAGCAGTTTTTCTACATGTACAGCTCTCATAGCTACAGCACGTAGTAGAGGGACTTTTCATCTGCTCGTCTCGTTATGGAAGATCTAAGAATAAGAGCGTTTAGATTTCCAGTGTGACAAAAGCCTATAAATATAATTCATTTGAAAATGTGTGATATAATGTAGGCGCTGTAGCCCTTACATTAATAGCAGAACATACAATTATTGTAAAGTCACATCAATGTCTCGTGTTCCTTTGAAATCTTGCAGCGCCACCAACAGGTTGTGGAGGAATCGCAGCGTCTTACAGAGCTGTTAGCCAGGTAACTCACTTCCTGTTTCACTCACAGACATCAACACACTCATGTGGGGCTCAAAAGAGGACACAGACTGGGCTGGTTGTAAAATAACAAAAACAGAAAACATCAGCTGAGACTGATAAGATGGCGTGAGTGGTGGAGTGGTTAGCGGTGTCGCCTCACAGCAAGTTCTTGGTTTACATCCCACCTGATGTCCCTGAGTGGGTTTCCTCAGCCTTTCTCCCACAGTCCAAACACAAGCACGTTATGTAGTTTGTGATTCTATATGGGTCGTGTGATATGGGGTAGATGGAGTGGTTGAAGTGCACAGAATAAGTGCTGTGTGATCTATCCATCCATTATCTGCCGCTTATCCGGGGCACGGGAGTATCAGTCTCAGAGGGGAAAATTAGACCTCCCTCTCCCCAGCCACCTCTTCCAGCTCGCCTGGGGGGAAACCAAGAGACATCATTTCTCCAGCCTGTCCTGGCTCTGGCCCGAGGTCTTCCCTCAGTCTGATATACCCAAACCACATCAACAGGCTCCTTTTGATGCGGAGGAGTAACCACTCTGCTTTGACCTGTACAACTGAACTCCTCACCCCATCTCTAAGGGAGCATCAAGCCACCTGTTGGAAGAAGCTCATTTCCCTCTAGTATCCACAATCTCATTCGTTTGAGACACATCAAGACTGAGTTTACATACACGAGCAGGAGTTTTAACTGCGTTTTTGTGTTTATGTCACATTCCAGCAGTGTAAACGACGCGTTAGTTGAGTCTGAAAACCCAGAAGATGAAGAAAACGAGGATCCAGAGGACACAGAGGGCCGAGCATCTCGGCTGTGGGTGGACAGATTTTCACCGCGTCACTACACAGAGCTGCTCAGCGACGATGTAAGTGATGTGCAGTGTTTCTGTGTGACTTTAAGGAGGAAGGCTTATTCTAAAGTCTTTGTGGAGGCGGCTTGTTGATGTGGCGCGTCTTGTGTCGTTCAGTTCACCAACCGCTGTCTGCTCAAGTGGCTGAAGCTGTGGGACACCGTAGTGTTTGGAAGAGAGAGGAAGTCCCGCCCTGCCCGATCCGACAGACAGGCTGCCAATCAGAACGCATTTAAACCCAATCAAGGAAATCAGAATCAAAATCGCTTCAAGAGCAAGATTGAGGTGACCGAGGAGCTGCTGGAGGCAGAACTGGACCAGTACAAACGACCCAAATTTAAGGTCTAAAAGCTGCACATCTGTCACATCTGTTTGCATTTGATTACCTGGCTTTTACACACGGTGTGATTTATTTTGGCCTCTCTCCAGGTGGCGTTGCTATCCGGTCCTCCAGGTTTGGGGAAGACCACCCTGGCTCATGTCATTGCAAAGCATGCTGGGTACAACGTGGTTGAAATCAATGCCAGGTTAGTCACAATAATAATAAGTGAGCAGATAGTGGCAGTAAGTCATGGAGATGGCAGGTTTACTGTCATCCTCCTCCTTCACAGCCTCACTTGGCGTTGTTGATGTTTGTGCAGTGACGATCGCAGCGCCGAGGTGTTCCAGAAACGCATCGACACAGCAACACAGATGAAGTCCGTTTTGGGAGCCAATGAGAGGCCGAACTGCCTCATTATCGATGAGATTGACGGAGCACCTGCGGTACACTCCTGCTTTAAATTGGTAAAGAGCAGCTAATTGACCGCAGCCGTTCTTAATGCCTTGCCCTTTGATGTGCTCCGCAGGCCGCCATCAACATACTGCTGGCAGTTCTGAACAGGAAAGACGGACACGGGGGTGAGGCTGGCGCGGAGACGGCGAAGAAGAAGAAGAAAAGGGAGTCCATCTTACTGCGACCAATCATCTGCATCTGTAACGACCTGTAAGAGAAACTGTGGCATTAACAGCAGAGTGGGAACTGTGAATACCTGTTATTTGTTTTTACTTTATTTTTACTTCTTTATCGTTTTAAAGTCATCTGTTTCTTTTTAAGTTATGTCCCAGCTCTCCGGCCTCTCAGGCAGCAGGCTTTCCTCCTGGCTTTCCCACAGACTCAGCCTTCCCGCCTGGCACAGAGACTGGCAGAGGTCAGCATAGTCACAGATGCACGCACACATCTCGACACGCGCTGCTGATCCTTGTTTAAACGAAATCGCTGTTTGCAGATCTCACTCCGCCAGGGGCTGAAGGCAGACACGGGCACCCTGATGTCACTGTGCGAGAAGACCGACAACGACATCCGGTCCTGCATCAACACGCTGCAGGTGGGTGCCGCGGCTGAGAAGGAAAGCCCGGCAGATGCACAGCCAGTGTGAAGAATTCGGTGTAAACATGTGTTTGTGCTTCTGTCCAGTTCCTTCATAGTCGTGGCGTCAAGCAGCTGGACAGCAAGACGATTCAGAGCATCTCTGTGGGGCAGAAGGACCAGAACAAAGGCTTGTTCCATCTATGGCAGGAAATCTTCCAGTTACCACGTACAAAACGGTACGGCGAGTTCCCCGAGACAGGCCAGCAGTCTGTCACATGGCTAACACAGAGAGAGAGATGACGATTCACACCTATGGGTGTGAAAATTATGCAAATATCACTAAGTAAATAGATAAACCTTGAAGATAATCATAGCGCATATGAACTGAGCTTAGTATTAAAATGTCTTTTAAAGTCTTCAGTTGAAGCAGGTGAAAGTCGTAGGAAGCCTTGAAACGAGTCACTGTGTCTTTTCTTTTCCCTCCCTGAGCCTGATTCTGCCAGAGGTTTCGTCCTGCTAAAAGGGAGTTTTTCCTTCCCACTCTTGCCAAGTGCTTACTCACAGGCGGTCATGTGATTGCAGGGTCTCTACCTTACAATATAAAGCACCTTGAGGTGGCTGGTGTTATATAAATAAAACTGAATTTCCTGAAAAACAAACGACCGCCAGACCATCGTAAACAGTCATAAGATAATGTTAAATCTTTGGCACAAATAAAAGGTACAGCAGGTGTTTGAGGTGTGTAGAGGACCATATGTTGCAAATTACTGATAAATATTCATTATTTTCAGGAAACGTGTCGGTGAGGGGTTTGAGGACGGACCGGGTTCGGGAAGTGGAGCTCACAGGTTCCAGCACATCTTGCATCTGGCTTCGTCTAGTGGAGAATATGAAAAGGTTTCTCAGGTAATACAGGAAACTCTATGGGACCTGCTCTGCTCATTTCAAATTGCTTGTTATCTTATATCGGGCCCTCACGCCGCTCCTCAGCTCATCGATTGTCTGAAACGAGCTTCTTTAACTCTTGCACCTTTAAACCGACTCTCTTCTGATTGGTTGCTTGTCATAAACAGAAGGTTTGAAAAGCAGGTGGGTGGGGCTTCTGAGTTTTTGGCTCACAGGGATTTCTTAACTCACGCTGACCTCAATGTTTGAAACTTTAACCGTGCTTAATATGAGCAGTACAGAAAAGCTGAGGAGGAGCACTGACTCATGTGGAAGTTTCCAGAATATAAAGTAGTTCATGGTTCACTGTGTAATGTTGCATTACATCTCTTTTCCTCAGGGTCTGTATGATAATTATCTGTCCATGCGTGTGAGGGACCCAAACCTCCAGAGCGCGTGCGAGGCGCTGGATTGGCTGGCCTTCTCAGACAAGCTGAGCCACGTGATTCTGCACGGGCAGAACTTCTCTCTGATGAAATACCTGCCCTTCCTTTCCATCACATTTCACTTCCTGTTTGCCCACACGAACGTGCCCCGCATCAGCTATCCCCACAGCCAGCACGAGGTACGACTCTCCTACACACACCTGTGCAGCAGTGCGAAGGAAAAGTGATAAAAGGAGAAGAACACGTTTTTGTTTGGGTTTTTTTAAGGCATCATTGCTGATCAGTCACTATTGTGTCCCGTCCAGGCCTCCTCCCGGCTCCTCAGCTGCAAGAACGCTCTGTCCACCATGTTGGCCGACACCCCAGCAAGCATCAGAGCGAGGATCAGTCAGCTCAGCCTGACCCTCGATATCCTCACCTTGCTTCTCGACATCATCTGTCCCAAACTACGGCCCGTATGTAAAAGCTTACATTGTAACCTTGGTACATGCCTGTATGTTCAGCCCAAACTCCAAAACTGTGCAAAATGTGCAGAATGCAATGATGATGATGCCTTTTTTTAAAACAAATCTATGGTTTTATGGTGCAGATCTTATAAACCTAAATTTTGCACATCAAACATTAAATTTGACAAAAAGCATTGTAAATGTAGGACCTGAAATGCCAGGTTTTAGCCTCTGTGTCTGCTTAGATAGATGTGGGTGGGTCATGACATCAAAGTTTCTTATTCTTCTTTCAGGTGAATCCACAGCTGTTCAGCAGCAGAGAGAAGGAGCAGATGCGTGAGCTGATCGACACCATGCTGGCATACAATCTCTCTTACAGGCAGGACCGCACTCCAGAGGGACAGTACACCTACGTGCTGGAGCCGTGAGTACACGCACACGTACGCACACTTGGCTGGACTCCACTGTACACTGGACTCATGCAGAGCTGATGTGTGTTTGAGGGGTGTTGAAGGTCACTGCTCTTGTCCACACTGTGGTTCTCTGCATGGAGGCTTAAGAGATTAATCCCCTTAACACCTGGTGGGCGTGTGTGTGTGTGTGTGATGGTCGTGGTTGAAGCAGGGTAGCAAGCAGTAAAGCCTCACCGTTGGATGCAGGTGAATGGAGGAGAGGATGGAAGGAGGGGCGGGTTTAAGTTAGATAGGTTAGTAGGCAGTAAGTGACGAGGTGGCCTTTTGAAAGGTCGAGGAATGAAAGGATAAAAGAAGAAAAAGAGCATTTTTAACTTGAGAGACTTTTACTTAATGTTCACCCTCATTTTTGTGATTCTGAGGATGCCGGCGCCTGCTGCAGTTAGAATGGGATAACCAGCTTGTTACCTCAGCCATGCCGGCCCGTGTGGAGGAGCAGCGGGACGCCCAGGACGGCTCCTTTCTACAGGCTCGCTGTGACGAAGTGCTGGTCACCAACGACTGGGGCCTGCCTCTAGTGCTGGCTCTGCTGCTGCTGCTGCTGATCTACACCTTTCTGTACCTGCCCTCTCAAGCGCACCACAACTCCACTCTCTGATATCTCACGCATAAAAGGCACAGAGTGCAGCCGTGGATCTAAACATTTAACATCACAAACAGCGGATGCGCTCAGGCAGGACAAGATTATTTGATTGGACTGCTCTCTTTTTGGCCGCAGTTGGTGATTGGTCATGTCGGACGCTGTGAGCAGGAGGAGATGTGCAGGGAAGAAGAGTGGGAAAGATGAGGAGAGGTCATTTAAAATAAACCCTAGAACTGATGTCTGCTTTCATGCAGAAGACTGTGTGTCCTTATAAATCCCTAATATGTCCTAATACGGTTAAAAATGAATTTAAAAGTAACCTGCGGCTAGATTTTAGTAATATGAAGTTTAACCAGTGTTGTTCATTTTTATTGTTTGTTACAGAACTGCTGTTGAATTGTGTGGATTCAGATGTTAAAGATGATATCTGCACATGTAGATGCTAATGATAACACGGTTGACATAACGCTATTCCACAATAAATAGCCGACTGAACCGTGTGACTGCTTTTATTGTATTTATTGGTCCACAGGGCTGTGAGTGAGAGTGTGTGTGTGTGTGTGTGTGGATTGAGTTGGAGATCAGCAGTAAGAGGATTAAAGTTTTAGAGAATGAGAGATTCTGGGTTTTATTCTGGGGGGGGGAAACCAAAACAACAACCACGGCACCAGAAGTGGAAGCTCTTTGTTATTGTTCGTCATCTAACAGGGTTCAGCCGAGTGTCAGTTGCATCACAAGTGCATTTGTGTTTACTGCGTGTAAACAACGAGCGTCTCATTTGTTTGTGTTTACTGCGGGTTTCCAGGCGCGTCGAGGAGGTGGTGAGGTTTCCAGGCCTGCCTCCGCGCCGCCAGCTGACGTACCAGGCCAAACAAACCATCAGCAGAGAGATGGAGCAGGAGAAGATGAGGAGGGCCGAGCAACTGATGCTGCTGCGAAACCCAGCACCGGTGAGACTCGGGCACGCGTAGCACCTGGCCCCGCGCGTGCTAATTAACGTGACGTGTTTGTAATGCGCCGTGTCTGTGTGACGTAGAAAGCGGAGGACAAAAAGAGCGCCGGTCCTAAAGCAAGCAGGAACCACCAGCAGAGGCTGGAGAACATCGTCAAGCAGACCACAGTGGAGAGCAGGGTGAGGCGCACAAACACTTTGACACGCTGTTAGCTGCTGGAAAATCACTGCTGCTCTGGACCAACACTGCCTGATAATATGGTCTGATTTGTAGTTGTTATTTTTGGCCTGAACACAGAAAAAACACTTATTTTTTTCTTTTATTTAAATAATTTATTTGTTATTTTTTTAACTTGAAAGTGCCCCCTCTTATACAGTTCATGGGGGTGGGAGTGTATACCAGCTGACACCGGGGGGGGGGGAGGAGAAGCACTACCGTAGGAGAAAGCTTTATAAACCACATACAGGCTTCGTTTATTTGTTCAAAACTGATCTTAAATTTTCTCTAATTTCTGATTGGTCCACATTAGCTGCACAACATGTTTGCCTTTTGTTTTGGTGATGTTGTCATAAAAAAAAATCTGAAATAATCCACTGGGATTATTCTTTAATTCTTTAAGATTATCATTTGGCACACTTTCATGGTGAAATGTTGTCTATTAGGAAGAACAACGTATTTCTGGCTGAAACCAAACACAATATATTGGCACAAATACCTCACACCAGCTGTTAAGCACGGTGGTGGAGGGGTGATGGTTTGAGGCGGTTTTACAACCACAGGAAATGGTCACCTTGTAGTCACTGAGTCATGCAAACTCCTCTGAATGCCTTCAACCTCAATATTGCTGCTAAAGTTACTGAGTCATGAGGTGTGCTTAGTTTTTCGCAGCACTGCACAAAAGAAAAAAAACACAGAGCTCAAGTTTCCACTGCCGGTAACATGTTTACTGTTATAGACTCTACTGTATGTTCAGGGTGTGGTCACTGTGCTCCTCACACATGTGGGTGTTAGTTGGTGCCTGCTGGTGGAGCCAGAGTGGAGCAGCCTGTCTGCACTGAGCCTAGATGAGTTATAATAGTTCCCTCTAGAGGGCAGGAACGAGGCTAATAAGAAGCCACTGGGTCACAGTCCCCGATGGAGACAACTGGGAAATTACGCTAATGAGAGAGAGTGTGTGTGTGATTGTTCACTGATATTGACCTCGTTATTGAGGACAAAGCGTTTGAAACTTCCTGTTTAACTTCATCCTTCTCATCACTTTGTTGTTGTGTTTGCGTCCTGCAGCCTGAGGTGGATTTCTTTGGTCGAGCTGTTGCCCCTAAACCCCAGAGACCACAGCCATCATCAGACACAGGTACCTGACTTCATTTATCTCAAATGTGGAAAACACAGGCTGCTCTGATTTTTTTTTAATACTTAATGCCTCGAAGCACATCAGGTCCACACGCACCAGAGGTAACAACTAATGTGTGTTATGTAACTTTGGTAATTAAGCGTTTTTGTTGCAGTCTGCAGGCAGAGCTGCTGGACTGCCAGCACTGTTACCACTTGCATTTATTATCAGATCTCTGTTAGCCAAACAAACTACTTTGCACAGCGCGATCCTTATATTTATGCATCAGCCAATAGAACAAACATACTTAATATTTATTTCCTAAAATGTACATTAATAATAGTGTCCAGCATTCCTCAAAATCAGTTTACTACATTTTCCTGAGATGTAGCAGTTGTAGCCCTTGGATGCTAATAAAACTCTTCAAGGTCATTTCTGAGCCTGCTGGTGCTTTTGAGTCAGTGGAGGCAACTGTGACTGCTGTTTTAATACATTAAATCTCCACCCCTCCTGCAGTTCTGGAAAAGTGCATCATCGTTAGCTCAGGACCCGTAACATGTCTCTGTGCATGTCTTATTTACCGTATGACCAAAAAGTCCCATTAAAAGCACTAACCCTCCTGAAACCACACCATCAGGGGCATTGATGAGCAG
The DNA here is from genome assembly GCF_057381845.1 of Rhamphochromis longiceps. Classification (NCBI taxonomy): domain Eukaryota; kingdom Metazoa; phylum Chordata; class Actinopteri; order Cichliformes; family Cichlidae; genus Rhamphochromis; species Rhamphochromis longiceps. The sequence continues at coordinate 17,124,563 of NC_140562.1, forward strand.
TGTAATCAGGGTGGAAACGCAGACCTGTGGTCATTTGTAGGTCAAAGCAGGATTTATTTACTAAAACAGGCACAGCTCCACATCCTCTGTAATGCTTCCCAGACTTTTATTTTGATTGGATCGGTTTGTGGAGAGGACTGAGAAGCACTAATTTGGATCTGGTGGCGTCAACGGTATGCATCAGTACTTTAGATGGGTGCATAGTTGAATTATGCAATAATGTGACAACAGTGTGAGAGTGAAAGGATGCTATGGATTAAATGATTATCAGTCTGCAGCTTTCATCGTCTTTACAGAGCTTTATGTTGAGCCACAGATACACAGATATTTACGCCGATGGATCAGATTTTTATTGTACTTGCGGCTTCAGCCTTACTGCTCTCATAGTGTCGTTTTTACACTACAGCAGGCGGCTGTTTTCACTGGAAGACACCACTGTTAGCAAGTAGTTAGCATTTAGCTCCTCAGGAGAAGGAGACCAAAAGTAGAGCTAACAGAACAAGTTAAAAATAAACTGTAAATAAACAGTGTTGCTGCCTAACTGCAAATTTTCCACTGGAAGTTGAAGGCTGATGATGTTCATAACTTATTTCCACCTCCTCAAGTCCTCCATCCAAAAAAAAAAAAGAAAAAAAAAAAGAATTCACCCTTAGTGTGAAACTGGAGCTAAACTAGTTACACAGATCAGCATCGGCTCTGTTGTGGGATTTATTGATGTAAAAGTCATTGGTTTGAGCTGAAATGACAGAAAACTCTTTGGTTTAAGAAACTTGGACTGGAAAATTTATATTAATTGAAGTATGAACTTTTTAATTCATTGTGAAAAAAGCCACCAGCTTAATCAAATATGAAAATACTTGGACCCGAATGAGTGCACTCAAAGCCTGTTTGTGTCTCCGCAGGTGAGAAGAGAGCAGATCTATCTATGGGGACAGCAGTGGGCAACAGTGACGTGTGGTTCCGGTTTAATGAGGGCATGTCCAACGCTGTCAGACGAAATGTTTACATCAGAGATCTGCTGTAGCGCACACACACACGCGCACACACACGCTACTGTCTCATTCTCAGCTGCACTTGTTGTTGTATCATATGAAAGAATCTTAATCAATGCGTGTTAAATTCAAAACAGTCTTTATTTGGATTGACAGTGTAAAGAGCCAATAAAAAGGTGCTGTTCATCAAAACAAACCTCTAGAAAGCTACTCGGTGCTGCACACTCACACATACACTCGTCTCCACAGAAAGCATTCAGAGAAAAGCGGTGATAGCACTGATCGTGTGTGTGAGCGAGCATGTGAGTTAGTGCAGTGCGTCATCCTTCAGTTTGTATGCATCCGTGATTGTGTGTGTGTGTGTGTGTGTGTGCGTGCGTATATATTTATATATATGAGTGTGTATGTGTGTGTGTGTGTGTGTGTGACCGCTAGAGAATCACACACTTGCCCTTCTCCACCCAGGGATTGGCTCTCATGAGCTCCGGATTCAAAAATGGATCTTCACAAACACATCCCTCGATCCATTTCACCAGCCTACAAAAAAAGATAAAAGAAAGAGAGAGTCGTACGGTCAGCAACGGGTCACACGCTGTACTGAACAGAGAGGGAACGAGTGTGTGTGTGTGTGCAGCAGGTGGACTCACTCAGTGACAGTGATGGAAGATTTCTCTCTGTTGATTGCCAGCTGATACTGAAGGCTTTCCACTTCGCGCTTCATCTGTGGGATGTCCCACTCCTCCATGATGCTACTGTTGTGTATACACACAAACACACACACGCAGATCAGAGACTGAAAGAGCACAGCTCTACTACACAGATGATTAAAGCTTGTTTTTGTTTTGCAACTGCGCCAATTTTAGAGTGCTAAAAGAAGTAAAAGCAGCCGACTGATCCTGCTCCAGCTCCTTTTTGAAGCGGGAGTATTTTTGTTGTCGCTTCTGCTCTGAGTCATAATTCACTGCGTGGATAAGCTCTGCACAGAGAACCAGTGTTGTGTTATTTTCTAATTTTTCAAAATAAAACTCACGTTTAAAAAAAAACTAATAAACACAACTTTTTGCAAACATTACTCTAACAGGTGTAAATTGCGCTCGTGTTGTGGACTATTTTCAGCTGTGGATGAATACGATTTTACTGGCTGTTGACCTCTGACTCCAGAAGGATGGTTTGTGTGGGATTAGGCATACAGCAGTGTCCATGTACATAATGGAGAAGCAGGTTTCAGAGAGACTGCCAGTAAAATGATCAGAAGTAAAATAAGTAAAAGGGCTTGACTTAATTAATGAGGTGGGAGGAGTGATCCAAATATTGATAGTATCGATACCAACACTGATACTGGCATCAGATTGATACTGCCGCAACAGGATTTGATATTTTGTTTCTATTCTCTCTTTTTAAAAAAAAGAAAATATATGCTTCAAACATGCGCTATGAAAAATGTCTCAACCTTTGTGTTGACTGTCGCATCTATTTTATTTATAGCCTAGAGCAAATTTCAGCACGTTTACATTCCAGGTCTTCAAAATACATAAAAAGCTTAAAGTTGTGTTATTGTTGTGTTAACGCGTTATTGTGGAAAGTTCAAAATCAGTGATTTGGTGATCATTAAAACGTGTGGAGAATTTGGCAAATCTGATTCAACTCTTACATTATGCCACACTGCTCTGCCCTACACGAGCTGCCTTTATTGGTTAAAAGTATCGGTAATGGTATCGGCAATACTGGCCCTGTATTTACTTGGTATTGGATCGTACCAAAATTTGCAGTATGGGACAGCGCTAGTGGGAAAATATGACGCCACATTAAAATTGTGCTTTCCTCATTTTGTTAGGTTTATCCATTGTATTTGAATCCTGTTGACATGTAAAATGTTTATACTAGAGCAAGAATAAACTGATTCGTTTAGTGGAGACGGAAAGCACAAAGAAAAACAGTCACAGAGCGAATTTCTTAAAAGAAGAGCAGGTCATGAACTGTTTTCCATTTTTCTCTCTCTTGTTCCCAGAAAAAGGATCGAGTTACACCATTTAAATGTAAATAATCAGGGTAAAACGCGTTGTCTCTTTCTTAAGACACCTCAGGATATTTTAATATATTTAATGTTAGAAAACAGGTCTCGTGTTCTTATCTTATTTGTGCCCTGCCCCACCCTGCCCCAGGCCACATTACAGCAGCAAGACACAGCCAGAGAGTTCAATCATGGATCGGTTAAGCCCTCTCTACTGGAAGCTGTCTCCCTCCTCCTGCTCTTCATCTTTTTAATGGATCTAAGTAGGTCGGCTGCCGGTGCCGGTTTCCACCACCAGCATCCATCCTGCTGCGCTTCTCCACCAGCCAACCGGTCCATGAAAAGGCCTTCATCATTTAATTACAGGCAATGCTACAGCCCCATCACGGTCTTCCTCCCATTTTACAGCAGCTTCTGTCCTCCCTCTCATAAAGGAAGGACATAAATGTACCTCGTCGTGAACGTGTGTGAATGACAAAGCCGCTCTTACCGTCAGGCCTACCGGGGAGAGGACCGCTGTTCGAGTGTGTGCGCTGCCGGGTGCAGACCGGGCTTCAGCGGCGGCGAGGACCGTTCAGGGCCGGGAGTCGGTGGCGTTTCACCGGTAGATGAGTACGGAGTCGGTGGGGGGAGGAGGCTGTGTGAGTATATGCGTGTGTGTGTGTCGGCTCTCCGCTGCGTAAAGGCACTCCTCTGCGCTCCTCCCCGGTAAAGCTGGATGCTTGCGGGGGCGGAGAGAAAAAAAAAAAAAAGCACCAGCGCCTGCTTTGACAGTCAAACGAGAGCCGGAGCAGACGCACCTGTATGGAAATCCGAGCACGCAATGAGCCTCAGCGCAGGCAGGGAAAACGCAAATGAGTCGCTCCGAAGGGAAAACACGCAGGGAGGTCATTTTCTATTCATGTGACCGGAGGCTATGCCTGTTTCTCCTCCGAGGCCCCCACAGAAAGTACCAGAACAGTACTTTGATTTTTTTCTTTACTCAGCTCTGGTACAGACCATCAAAAACCCCTGACCTCTAATCTAAACACGTTTTCCTTCTCTCTAATGCTGCCATTGTTTTGACCACTAAACTTATTTTAACCTTCATCATGCGGATGGGTGCTTCATCTTTTCCCAGGACACTTTGACATCTGCATGGATTGAACAGCAGATTCTTAATTAGTCACCCTGCTGTACCTCCCAGTGCACAGCTGTGCTTTTAAATATCCAAAGACTGTCTAGTTAGTATGACTAGACTGCAGCTGTACCCACTTTGTTCTTTACTCTTAAGGTGGTGCACCTGTGGTATCAGTTTCTAAATCCTGCACCACCTAATAAAGTTTCATCTTATCTCATTCTCGAATTCACAAACTCATGGTGGATGAATTTGGCCTAAATCTTCATTTTTGGCTTTAATCAGGCATCAGAATTTCAAAAGAATGACACCACCACAGAGACCATTCAGAAAACGAGAGTTTAACTTTTATTTGGCAAATTTGAAAAAGTATTTTTAAATAACTGCATAAAACATCCTCCTGTCCCATAAAATCATCTTTGCTGGGTTTGTCCTGTGAGCAGCTTCCCCATCTGGTGACGACATCTGAATACCACACCTGAAAGACACAAATACACATTCATGTGAGTGACAGAAGGAGAAAAGCAAAACAAGCCATGAGCTGGAAGTTCACATACACGAGGTGTTGAGTTTTTCTCGTCACTGGCTCTCCCATATGCATTGCATATAAACAGACTTACCGTAAAGAAACTAGATCACCATCTGCCATCCTGAGTCGGGCTGTAAACAAGAGGAGCAGCTCAGTTATTATTCACATAAAGACATTCGTAGCATCACATGGTATTACAGGATTACTCCAGAAGCCTCAGAGAAAAGCTGGAATCAGGAGCTGAAGCTCAGCTCTCATAGTAGGTGTCAGAAAAGATTGTTTAGTTTGTCATCACAGGCTGAAAATGTTCGAGTACCAGCATCTTATACAGACTCACCTGATCTCAGACCAGCATGAAAGCCCATTTCTCAGGACCATGTGGCAAAATACAGCCTACTTCCAGTCACCTTCCTCTCACCTGGAAAACACAGTAGTTGTTTTTAAAGATGAAGGCAACGTGACAATTCATCATAAAAACATTTATCATAAATAACTGAGCCTCAGAGAAAAGCTGGAATCAGGAGCTGAAGCTCAGCTCTCATAGTAGGTGTCAGAAAAGTTTATTTAGTTTGTCGTCACAGGCTGGAACCGGTTCGTTTGTTAAGAGAAGAAGAAAGAAGAAAAAAGGCTCACCGGCTGTTTTCTTCTTGCTCTGCTTTCATCTCCAGGTGATCACATTGTTCTCCGACTGCATTCAGCCAGCCTTCAGTCTGCTAAACAGCCCTGTGCATTCTCCAGCCTCTGCACTGTCATCCAATCCCACCGTGAAGGCTGAAAAACAAGACACAAACACAATGATCTTAATCATGAGCAGAAGGCACTTCATGCGCTTTGGAAATTGATTACTGGAGCCTCAAATGACTTGCAAATCTTGCTTTGTTGTAGTAAAACAGGCTGAAAGGCACATTTGTAAAGGTCGCACGGCAGAAGGAGCTTTTTATTTTAACAGAGACAAATCCAAACGCCCCCCCAAAACCCTTCAACCAACCGCTACGAGTGTGTACAACCGAGACGATGTGTGTAGTAATTCAGAAACTGCGTCATGAGTTTGTCCAGCAGTGTTGCTCAGACTTTGAGGGTACTCACTGTCTGCAACATGTAGCATAAACTGTATATAAAAGGACACAGTCAGTGACACTTTGACTTTATGACACCTCAAGCAAAAGATTTCTGGCATTACCATTATTATTAATAATAATAAATTTTTAAACCAGACACTCCCAAATTTCCCCTTGTGGGACAATTAAAGGATTATTCTATTCTTATTCTTTGTAAATAGCACATCTGACTGTGAGACTCACAGGCCCATTATACTCGCCCTCATTTGCTAAAGTGTCGTCACATGCCACACTTTGGCATTGTGTCAGCTGGTTGGCACATCTCAATTTTTTTTAAGCCTCACATGAGAGCTACCGCCACTGTGTTGAAAATCTGAGTGTATGATCGTGTCACTGTTAATAATGAAATAAAACCCTTCTCTGCTTCCAGTGTTGATGTCTACACCCACAATGTAGCAGTGGCAACATTGCAGTGTGTACTCATACCCTTGGTGTTGGTGTAAATGCTACAGAGCTGTGGCGACATCACCATTTGAGCACCACATAACCAATGCAGCAAGCATAAAGGGGCCCAAGCAGGTCCACTGTAAAGCATATCCTGCTTCATCAGGTTTATTAGCAATGAAACAAATTCTTCAGGAAAATGTTTGCTTCTTTCCTCTGACCTCAGTAATGTCATTTTTGCATAGATGTCTAGAAAGCTGTTTACCCCCTGCTGACAATTAGGCAAAAGTGCAGCTCTAAGGCATTTAATAACGTTCAGGCGCCAATGTTATGTCCATCTTTTATATACAGTCTATGACATGTATCAGGCTAAACACACAGCTGAGTATTCATACACAGAAAGAATGCATTAATTAAATGTGTAATGAGTGAATCAGGGAATCTTTTACTTTGCGCAGAATTGCTTAAAATATTTGTTGCAGAATTGAACAACAACTGGTTCCACAAAGACGTGAAAACCGTGACCCTTAAAGTAATTTTGAAGAATAGCTAAATGGATCCGTCATTTAACTAAAGTGTTGCTTAATCCAGTGAATGCACTTTAAAAATCGGAGCACAAGTTCTACTTTATCGCCACATGGTTGCACGTGCTTGCGATGTAAGTCGCTGTACACTTCCTCCACGTGCAGACCCAGTACTCACCTCGTTCACTCTTAACCGCCGTCCTTTGAAGTATTTAGCGAAGCAGACCAGATCGTTTCGGCCTTTTTTGCTTCCATGTTGTGTGTTTATAGTATATAGTCTTCAAAGGTCCATCGTCTGCTCGGGCTGAGAAGGAAAAGACCTGCATGCCCGCCTGAAGTCCCTCACATACCCTCTCAGGGTTAAAGCCCCTCCCCCGTGTCCTATCATTTCCGGGCTAACTGTTAGCTGCAGAGCTAGCTTAATTGTTTCTGCTGGGGGGGGGGTCGTTTTTTTTTGTCCCTGTTTTTGTTTACTGGGTCTTCATTGATATGCGGGCATGAGAACAACGAGTTATTGTAAACTGTAATTAGAAACAAAGTTAACGCTGTCGGCATATTTCAGATGCGCAAGGTCCAAGGCATCATGGGACTTGTAGTTCATCGTGGTCAATGAACCCTTTCAAGCCTGAACCATTATAACTGCCATAAAATCCTTTTCTGACTTTCTTTCTTTTTTTTTAAATTGAGTGTTTATTGAAACTTCTGACTTTTTACAATCATTTGCTACATCTGGCATTTTTCTTTTTTTGGTAATTTATTAGGAATTTCAGGCAGGAAATTAAGAAAATTCAAGTATCACTAGTTAATAGTTTGTAAAAAAAAAATCTCTCTCTCTCTCTATATATATATATATAGACCTTTAACTCCCAGCAGGCATGATGACATAACAGGACAATGTGGATAAACTCAAAAAGTGCAACCACAGATAAACCCAGCCTGCATGTCAGCATCCTTTAATCAGTTGGGCCCCTGTACCTGTGTGCACATATCACATGTAGAAAGCCATGTTAACAACAAACACCTGTCTGAAAGTGTAAAATCTCACTGAGAATAATACTATTAATCATGTACTGGACTTTTCATTGGGTGAACAAAAGGTGTGGCTCCTCCTATGGTGCAGTGAAAAATCAGTGCTGCACAGGAATGTGCCTGGAATTTGTTTTTACACGATTTGAAGGTTATAAAAACTGGCCTGTCACCTTATTTGTAGTTTTACCTGTCAACAGCAATATACCATATGTAATTGTAGTTAACTGGCATAGCTAGATCTGCAGAATATAGAAACAATGTAGTAATAAGACTGGATATATAATATAATGTTGACTGCAGACTCACTTTGTTAGGTGCACCTGTTTAACTGCTTATCAATGCTGATATCTAATCAATGACAGTGCAGCAACTCAGTGCATTAGGCATTTAGACATGGTTAAGATGACCTGCTGAAGTTCGAACTGAGCATTGGAACAGAGAAAAAAAGCTGATTAAAGTGACATGGCTGTTGGTGCCAGACAGACAGCAGATATTTCAGTAACTGCTCATCTACTGGGATTTTCCCATACAGCCATTTCTAGAGGTTACAGAAAATGTTCTGAAAAAGAAAAAATATTCAGTGAGCAGCAGATCTCTGTGTAAAAATACCTTTTTGATGTCAGAGGTCAGAGTGTGTAATGAATGCTATGCAGAAGAGCATCTCTGAATGCACAACACCTCAAACGTGGAAGCAGATGGACAGCAGCAGCAGAAGACCTCACCGGTTGTCACTCCTATCAGCTAAGGAAAGGAAACTGAGGCTGCGATTCACCAAAACTGGTCAGGAACATTATGCAGGATGGGTCCATGAGTCCTCCATTAGACACTTCATTTCCTTCATCCTGGTGTTTTCTTCTGCTGCAGGTTGTAGGTTTTTTTTGTTTTGTTTTTTTTGCAGTTTCTGCATATTCGAAACCTGTCACACACATCTCCGGTAATTTCAAGCACTGTACAGCTCATTTAAGTTATAGAGTCTGATTGAAAAACAAAGGCCAGGGCAACATTTCCTTAATATTAGCTGGCAAACAATCACCAGCATTTCTAATGGGGGTAATCAACCCCTGTGTCCCCACTGAAATCCCCACATATGGCAAAGGCATTTTCTTTTTTCCACATTGCTTAAATTTCTGTGTCACACGTCAGTGAGTAGAAATAGCCAAAATACACATTACCTGTTCAGTTATATTTTATCGCTGTACGCTCGGGTTTGGGTAGGTAATAAATCTTGTTCTGCAATTTATAACAGTATTTTGCCTGAAAATTCAATGCATTCGGTCTTAAAAATGGAGATAGATTCACTTAGGTTTCTGATTCTTTTGGAGAGCATTCCAAAAGCAGCAAAATTATTACCAGAGGATTTTCCACTGACATGTTCTGCCATTGTGTGCGGGTGAAGTGACTCGGGCGTAATCAGGCCTGCTGTAGAAGGCGAGATGCAAAAGAACAACTGCGAAAGAGTAGCATCCGGTTTATTTATTTTTTTTACATTTATTCTCATCACAGCTGTACAGGAATGCATCGTCACAGCAGAAACACAACCTAAACCCAACCAACATGGCACAACAGCCGTCACAACACATCCAGAACTCGACCAGAAGCTCACCTCAATGCCTACAGCCATTATCGTTATTGTTATTATTAATAGTATTCACATAGATCCATCTGTCTCTCAAATATATCATCTTTGTTTTCAAAGAGCATAAAAATACAAGTGGACTCTTCATTGGGGGATGAACACTGGTGGTTGATCCACTGTCTGGCTAACACTGGGGGGGGGCTCTGAGTGGGCCACTAAAAACCAGGGATTCAAGGAGGAGCGGAGCCAACTTATTACAGCTTACGGGGGGACTTACATGGGCTGGTTTTAAATGGGGTAGACAAGCTGACTAATTTTAGAGGTCGTATATAGAAGCTATTCAGACATCACAGACACAAAAGGGCTTGTAAGGAACCCAAAAAAACCCCAATAAATATGTTAAAGTATGGAACAAAAACCAAACAAACCAAAAAACTGAATATATGAAGAACACTACGAAGGCACAGAGAGATGTAGAGTTAACAAACCAGACACAGAGGGAGATTGTAAAAAAACAAAAAGTGGGGGAGACGAGATTCAAGGTGGGCCAATTAGAGGCAGTTTCACTAACCAACACTAGAGGGAGCCATAACAGCTCAAATACCCAGGTATACTATAAACTCTATGTATGTATACTGGATGTACTATATAAAGCATTGAAATATAGGTTTATCTTTTATAAACACTGTTCACTGCAGCAGGACAAAGGGATATACCGCATGAGTGTGCTTGTAAATATTTATATATATATATATAATATATGTTCATGGGTGTGGTGTGTGTGTGTATGTGTGTGTGTGTGCAGATTAATTTTCAAGCAAACCTCCGCAGCTGGAGTTAACCGCCAACAAAGCTGAAGACTAGCAAGATGTAATAAGTGTGTGCATGTGTGTGTGCGTGCGAGTGTCTCAAAACTCATGGACACACATCTATATCATCTTTCTGATCATTACAACAACTACTGTACGAGAGGGAGGACACTGACGTGAGCATCAGCAGGGACTACACACGACGACGACAACGGCAACGGCAGCAACAACAACAACAACATGAACAGAGACGACACACAGGGAGTCAGGAAGTCCGGCTAACCATAATCCTCCACTGGAACAGAAGAGAAATAGAGGCTACGAGTTGACTGGAAAAATGCATCCTTTTGACGCTGCAGGAGCGAATCGGGCACAGAAAGCGGCCCGCCTCTCTCCCCGTGTGCTTTTATAAATCTTCTTGGACGTCTCATCAGTATCTACCTTGTCTATCTATGTATCTAGCTATCTAGCTATCTCCCTGCCAGATGGATAGTGTGCTTATTTTGCAAGCAATATGCTTATCTGCTGTCTCCCTGTCTGACTGAGTCAGCATGTCGGTCCAAGTCTGTAGAGATCAAAGGATGAGGAAAATGATTGTGCTTCTCATGGTTCACACAGCCATCTGAGGCCGGGTGGCAGCGGAGGCGGCGGCGGTGACATGCTGAACTGCAGAGGTCAGAGGTTGTGTGGGAGCGGCCTCCTTGCACCAGGAGGCGTACTAGAGCTACTGCACCAGACAAAGAGGACCCCCCCCCCACTCCCCTCGTCAGTACTGTACAAGGCTACATGAGAAAGCGCTCACGCACGCACGAGGGGGCGCACGCTCGAACACACACTCTCCGCGCCGGCACTGAGCCTCGGGAGAGTTTTCTTACACCTACGCATGATGAGGGGGGAGGCGAGGGAAAGGGCTTGTAGGAAAATGAGATGCGTGCAGCAGATCAGTCCAGCATCGCATCCAGTTGGTCTGCCAAGTCGTCAAACATGCTGCCAATGTCGTCCAAGATGGAGACTGTTGCTTTTTTTCCGGAGAGAGAGCTGGAAGTTGGGCGAGAATAAAAGAAGGGTTCGGTTAGTGCTGAGGCATACAGCAAAGAATCAGAGATGGAAAGTGGAGGGATTTGAGAGGATGCAAATATCTAACACTGATCGCACATTAGCTACTTTGAATGACCTTCTGTGACCTAAGTTGTCACCGGTGATGACCTCTAACCCCAGGCAATAAGAATATGTATATTTTGTTTGTTTGTTTTTGTTCAAATTTTAAGTTCAAGATAAAGTTTTGGCAGTCAGGGAACAAAGAAATAGATCATAGCAAAAGTTTTTCACATTTCTTTCAAAATACAGGGTTAAGGTCTTATTTCCACATATAAGGACTTAGACCAGCTAACATTCCAGCTCCTGAGTATAAATTCCGTGCGATGTTGGATTAAGTGGTTGTGCAAACTGTCTGCAGCATTTACCAGTGCTGCTTCTTGCATGCACCCTCACATAAAACCACGTGGAGATATATCCAGAGGTGTGAATGTGTGTGAAGCAGATTACTTCCTGTTGCATGCTGCATGTCAGACAGTCCTGACCTAATTCTCCCAAAACTGTCCAAAGTTCATGTGTTTAAGCTTGTTCTGTGTTGTGCTTATTCACTTGTGAATACAGGGCCGGTATTACCGATACCAGCATCAACACTAATGCTTTCAATTATACATAATACTTTTAACTTAGAGTAGTGTGTCATGATTCATGAGGTGAGTCATCATCAGTTTGCAAATTCTGAACACACTTTGCTGATCACTAATTTAACGATTTAAATGAGCTATAGGCTATAAATAAAACAGACCTGACAGTCAACACAAAAAGGTTGAGACATTTTTCAAAGTGCATGTCTGAGGAATATTTTTCATTTCCCCCAAAATAATTTATTTAACACAGTTCACTGAGCTACATACTTAACTTAGAGGATAGAAGCAAAGTATCTTACCCTGATAGTATTGATCCAATACCAATACCAGTGTCGGATCGATACTACTACGCCCACCTCTAGTTGAAGCAGCTAAAGATGCCAGAGGAGTCATTTGGATAGTTTCAGCTGGTAATATTTGATTTTTTTCCACCCAGCAAGTTTGTTTTCCTTCTAATTGTTTGTCTCCATGAATTCCAAAACCCATTTGGCTACTTAGCTATTCGATGCCCTGTTATATCTAACAGCAACCTTCTAGCTTTGTTGTCCTGTCATTATTGATAGTGGTGCAGTCGGCAATTCTTGGATTCACGACGCCTCCCCGAGTGGACTCGCAGCGTGTAATCCCCTTGCACTGTTTTTGGTCTTCTTCCTGACAGCCTCACTGCTTTGCTGTTCACTTTCCTTACAGTGAATCACAGAGCTGTTTTTAAAACAAAGGGAATGTTTACCACGGCCGCTGCTTTGCATTTAAATCATTGCGATCAAAACGCGGCACGGCTTTGTTTGTGAAGCAGCCGCAGGAAATGCAATTTCATCGTCCGTTTCCGTGCGCGACAAACATACCCATACGCACAAGCAAACCCTGGCTGGGTCCAGATTTTTGAATTCCTCCACTCCACTGAGTTAATCAACTGAGGGGGAATGAGTTGATGATATTAAACAAAAACAAATTTGGATCGCTGTTTTAAAGCAACTCATTGGATTAGAATAAAAGTGCTGCTTTATATCCTTCTCCTTCTTTGCCCTTTCAGCTGCACTGGAATAACTGCTGATAGCTAATGGGGAAAAACATATATCCCCTTCCTGTTTTGGTTTTCACAGGAGATCAAACAAAACTTCAAACCCATAGATCAGGGCTGTCAAATGTAAGGTTTGACAATCTGAGCATCTTACCAGAAGATTTTCTGTTTTTTTACACATTTATCATGCAAAAAGCTGCTGAAGTTTCACTTCTTTTTCCTGTATCAAGATATGTCAGGGATTAAATATCTTTAACCTGGCAGAAAAGGGAGTTTCACTGGTTGGGCCCACTTAAGATCAATGGCTACATCCATGTTTTGTACTGTCTATACACAAACCAGGAGTGTGTGTATATTTCTCACAATCTTGAGCTTGATGTCAACACGAGCCTCGGGAGTCCTTTCTGTACAGCACTAGCACTTCCATTACACTGAAGCCTGTAATAAGCTGTCTCAATTTGCAGCTCTACACCGCGTCAAGTTATTTATGATCTAATCCCTTTGTCATTAGGTTTGGTGCCAACATGCAGTCCCGATGAATATAAATCTCCTTTCAGTGGGAAAATGAGATTTGCTTCTAGTACTCACTCATTTTGTGTGTCCTCCTCTTTGATCTGATGCTCCACAGCCTCCAGAGCTGCAGCCAAAGAGGCGCTGGTCTCCTCCAGCCGATGCTGAACCTCTCCCTCCTGCTCTCCTTCCCCTGCTCGACTCTCCACACTGTCGCTCTTTGAGGACTTCCTCTCCAGCTCCTTCAAAGCCCCGTCCTCGGCTCTGCTTCTCTCCTCTTCCTGCTCTTTGTGCCTCCTGTGCTCTCGCTCTCTCCTCCTTTCCTCTTCATCTCGCCTCCTATCCTCTTCCTCCTCCACTTCCCGCAAGCCCAACAGGTCGATGGAGAGACCGGTGATCGAGGAGCGTGGAGGTTTGACGGGGTGCGGTGAGGGAGTGGACGGACTCTGGGCTGGAGAAGGGGAAGTGAGAGGGAGCCCGGGTGAGAGGCAGGGAGCGGAGGGGGTGTCGGGGGCTGGAAGAGGGGCGGCAGAGAGCGGAGAGGAGGGTTTGGGGGCCGGGGTGGGGCTGGCTGCAGCCGGGCTGGTAGCGGCGGGGCTCGGGCTCATGGTTGCTGAAGCTACTATTGCTTTGCCAGGTTTAGGTGCTGTCGGAGGCCCACGCGGCTTCGGGGACACGGGGGGAGGGACACGCTTCGACTCTGCTCAGAGAGAATCACAAAGAACGACGTCATTTTTCTCACATAGATGATATCTATTTCTCTGAAGAATCAAAACAAAGAGACTGCTGTTATCGATTATTGATTTTTTAAAAATGTTTTAGTCTTTGAGCACCTTTGTTTCCTGGCATAGTTTACTTGCCTGGTTTTGAATTTACAGAGCAACAGAAACATTTCAGTTTTTAATACTGAATGACTTAATGAGGTTTTGACCCGTGTGTGACCAAAAAGCGTCAGCTAATCGAGTGGCAGCAAATCATGTCCTGAAATGCTCAGCACGACCTGCTCAACTTCAAACTGAGCAGAAAAGAGAAAGAAAGAAGATTTAAGTGGCTTTTGATGTGGGATGTTTGTTTGTTGGTGCTTGTCGGGCAGGTCTGATGACTTCAGAAGCTGCTGGGATTTTCCCCACACAACCATCTCTATGGTTTAAGGGAAAATATCTAGCCAGCTGCAGTTCTCAAGGTGAAAAAGCTTTGTTGATGTCACAGGTGGGAGGAGAATGGCCAGAGTGCTCTGAGTTGACAGGAAGTCAACAGTAACTCAAATAACCACTGGAGTGTAAAAGAGCACTTCTGAACACAGCGAGGGATAACAACTGTAAACGCTTATGGAGCCACCGCATGTGATGAATTCTAACTCTTTTACTAATCACTGATTTCATGCAGAGTACAAGGCTACACATAAAGCAGGATGTCTTTGGATTAAATGACATTAATTTAAAAACAATGTTTGTCATGAATATGAACAGATGTTAATGATATTTAAATTAAGGTAACACGGAAAATAATATAATAGGACCTTTTATATTTGCTGTACTCAACTATGCAATGTGTGTTATAAGCCAAGTGAATTAATATTAACTATATTTTATTAAACATGTGGGTAGTGAGCTGTATGTGTCTGAGTTTAGAAGAGAAGAAAAATGGTCCCATCCGTTTTTTTCGTTCTTCCTGTGAAATGGGAGTTTTTCTTCCCTACTCTCGCCAAATGTTTGCTCATAGGGGGTCGACTGATTGTTGGGATTTTTCTGTTGGATTGTAGAGTCTTTAACATATAATACAAAGCTCCTTGAGGCGACTGTTTTTGTGATTTGACCTTGACTTTCATTGTTAGTGCCCAAGGTCAAAAGGTTTCACGAAACCATATCCAGTATTATATAATATGAAAGGCCATTGAGGGAGCGATACAATGCACTTTTTGTTTGTTCAATACGAAACCGTACGTCATCAACATAAGATGACGCCATAACAGGCTGATGTCAGCATGTTGTAATAAAACATCATAAAACATCAAAGGTTTTATGGGGGGAGTTGCGTGTTCTTCTTTTCTGTCTCTGTTTCCACTTTCTCCACCAAATAAAGGCAGAAATTAATAAATATTTAAACGCCCTAAGTATAGGATTTTGATTTTCTGACACAGAAGTTAAATTCAGTGACCATGTGTTGTGTGTGTGTCTCACCGGGGCTCTGGGCCAGCTCAGCAGTGTCAGGCCCGGGTATGGGGACCCTACGAGTCGGAGTCGGGGGGTCAGCTTGCGGCTTCTTCAGGGTGACAGTGGATGGTTTGGGTGAAACTGGTGGCTTCAGAGACTTCCTAGCTTCCATCCACTCACAGCTCTCCTTGTTGGTCTCCGTCCTCTCGGAGATCTCAGACACTGGCCTCCGCCTCAGGATCACGCCGCCGTTCTGCTGCGGCTCGCTTTCAATTTTACGGCAGCTATCTATTTGACTGATAGGAGAATCTGATTGGTTATTGCTTTGAATGAGATGCTCCGTGTGCTCAGTCGTGCGTGGCCTCCTGCGTATGGTGTCAGAGCCAGTAGTCGTGGTAACAACCGTGGTAGACACAGATGCAGGAGCTTCAGAGTCCGCGGCCACAGGACGCGGCTTCCTCCGGAGCGTCGCTGTGCCGTCTGTGATCTCTGATGCTGAGGTGAGCACGGTGGAGCGGGGCCGAGGCTCGGGGCGTCGCGGGACCGGTTGCTGAGGTAATTGGTCAGACTGATCTCCAGGGAGGCCTTCGGGTCCACTGATGGTCCTGCGGCGATTTAAAACATCATCTTCTTCAGATCCGAGACCTCCTGCGCCTGCCTGGCGACTCACCTGTAGATCACATCACTGTTAGACATGTAGCCCAAAAAACTCATACATTTGACTCTCACAGTCACTGTCACCCACCTGCAGGTAGTTCGTGCTGCTTCCCAGATTCTTCGGCAGCGTTTTGGTTCCACTCACGATGGATGTTTCCAGCATGGCCGCGAGGCTGCGAACACTCCCAGAAGCTCCGTCTGACCTCTCCAAGCCTGCTGACTCCTGAGCCCTTAAAGCAGCTCCCAGGCTGCCGCAGTCACTAGCTCGCCGCTCTCGATAGGTTGGCAGCCCGAGCAGTCCCTCCACCTGCCCCTCGCCCTCCCCGTCACCCCCGGTAATGGAAGAACAGGACCGTTTAGGAGGTGTTGGGGGCCGACCTTTCCTACGCGGGCGAAGGGTAACAGATGATTGGCTGCGGTTAACAGTGACATCATTAGCGGCAGCGGTATGTGAAGAGCTGCTGCGGCACACGGTGGCATATCTAGAGTCTGATTCCGAGCCAATTAGACTGTGAGTTCTCCGTCGCTCTTCCTCCACGTTGGGCAGCCTCAGCAGAGGTACTGCCGAGTCTGCTGTCGACTGCTGGGTGGATGGCCGCGGCCGAGCCCTGGGGGAAGCCTGCTGGGTCCGAGTGTGCGGGGGCGTTTGCGGTGGGGTTTGAGTCGGTGTGTGGGGAGGGGTCTGTGTGTGTGCGAGACCTGGGCGAGGTTTGGCCCGAGGGCTGGGCACCCCGTCCCTCTGCTTCCTCGCCTCTTTCCGCAGCTCTGATGTAGTGCTGCCGCCTGGGCTGGATGGAGGTGTAGAGGGGCTCTGAGGAGGCTCGGAGCCACTTTCTCCTCTCTGAAGCTCCTTCAGCCGCTTCACTCCCAACATTATCTTCTTCTGATGACCTGAGGGGGGGCAGGAGTGCGGGGCAAAACAGAGGATTGTGAGAAGAGAATAAGCTATATTTACACTGCAAAGCTAGGAGAGAGTGGCATTTCTGCATAAAAGCCACCATGAAATACAAATTTACATTTTCTTGAAAACTGCAAATCTTTAATGGCAACCTCATTCTGCGCTAGTCATGCAGATTAAAACTAACCCAAAGGTTTTGGAACAATTCCAAAAAGTTGAATAATAATTACATCTCTGTATAGGTTTGTTTTGTTTTTTAACAGTATTATCCAAGTAGGATCTGATATCCTCGTGTTGTTCCCACATCATCATCATCATCATGGACATTATGAACAATGCTGGGCATCCTCTGCACACGGCCATTAACAACCAGAAGAGTCTGTTCAGTGACAGGTTGCTTCTCCCCAAGACAAGAACTAACAGACTTAAAAACTCCTTTGTCCCACACGCCATCAGACTGTTTAACTCCTCTCTGGAGGGGAGAGGGAGGGGAAACAGGAGGACAAAGGAGGGGGGAACAACTAAGCTGTAGTGCCTCTTCACCTCACTGTACAATACCTTGTGCAATACTTTTTGTAAATAGTCAACAGTGCAATAGACTCAATACTTGAAATGTGCAATTCACTTGTATTTTTATTTTTTATTCCTATTTATTCTATTTATCCCCTTTGTATATTTTATTTATATTCGTCTCTGTATTTATATATGTGTGTGTGTGTGTGTGTGTATATATATATATATATATATAACAATTCTGTAACTGTAACTTCAGTCGTTGCTGTGCTTTTTTTGGAAGTCGAATTTCCCAGAGGAACCCACCCGAGGGATTAATAAAGTTCTATCTTATCTTATCTTATCTTAAATGTTGTTCCAGGTTCAACATTGCAAGTGACCAATGACATTGTTGTGATGTCATACTTTTGCGCCTTAAAAAAAATCTACTTAACTTGCAAGAAACCGCCTCTGTCCGCCAATCCAGCAATTTGAATTCGCTGCATTTCAGGATACTGTTCTTTAATACATGGTAAGCATTATACATATTGTCCTTGCAGCATTGGAATTTCATAAATGAATTAATCGCTTGGCTTGCAAAAGTTATTGTGTTATTGGTGGGACCGTTGCTAAGCAGCACTCCCACTCTATGTTATGTCCAAATTCTTCCAGTAGCATAATTCTGGTTCATATCCTGCCCTGCACCGTTTGAAACGTCTAAACATTAAAATGACTGGCTCATGTGCACGCTGGCAGCCACACGCAAACATGGCGTTAGTGCGGAAGCTCTTCACGGTTTTTGACAAACTAAACCACAAAAACACTTGTAACATCCAACTTGCTCAGACATTTAAATCAACCTCACACAGAGCTCAGAGCCAGCCACAAGCCAGCAGCCTCGGTATGAGCAAAGGATCACTGCAGTTAAGAGGCAAATTACAGAGAAGAGGTTGAAGTCCTGTTATCTTGTTTTGTCATATGTAAAAGTCTCGAGCCACCCCTCAAACTTTTGTTTAATAATTTATTTTATTATTAAAATAATATTTTACATTGTAGAAAAGTTGGGTTTTTTGCTTGTATATGCTGAAAGCTATAGATTACAGCAAGAAAACTGGCAAAAATCTCTACTAGACTGGACTAATTAACCGACAGAGTGGAAGATGCACAAAAATTCTATCTGGTAGGATTTCTCTTCAACCTGCCTGCGCGCTCAAACAGGAAAATCCATCTTCTTTCCAACAGTGTCTTCCTGAAAGCAAGCAGATATAGACTTTTTGATCTGTAGGCATTCGAGTGAGAGGAGTGGCATTTAACTGTTCAATAGACTTCCATTATAATTTGATAAAGGATTTTTGGAGACAAGCAGAAGCAACCTGTGTTTTTATCTTTCTTCACTGACCACATTTTTCACACTAAAAACACAAATTTTGTGGAGCTACTTCTTGGGACTGTCACATTTTTTAAAGGAGGTAGATACGATTTACAGATTGGCAGCGAGAGCAGTGCCGAGACGATTTTTACATTTGTTTTGACAGCTGGTTACAATGAGTCACACAGAGCGTCTTCACCAGGTGCAAACAACAGACACTTAACAGGCTGAAGATGATGGGGCGCATAATCGTCTGTTATCGCTTTATTGGTTCATTTGAATCTCAACGTTCCCTCTGTGATGCGTTTATACCTTTGTTCACATTAAATTCTTGTATCTCTCACACACAAATGGTTACACGTGATTATAGAGAACAGCTTGAAATGCGCTTCGACACATTTTAGCCAATTTAAAGCAATTGATCCATCTGTCTGTTCATATCTACGCAATTTCTAAACAACAAACACAGAACAAAGACACTAAGAGCGGCTAACAGGAACCCGGCTTCCTAATGAAGGGTCGCACTTTTCTATAGAACTTGTGTTATAATATATTGCCTATAATCTTAATAATGACGTTTTATCTTACCGAGCTTAGTGATGCCAATCTCTCGCAGATCTTCAAGGCTGATGTCCGAGACAAAGTCAATGTTCTCATAACCATTCTGCACGAGTACCTGGTAGTACTGACTAAGGCCCAGGTGAGACAGCCAGTCTGCCAGATTAGCCTTGATTAAACACAAAGACAGACAGACACAGGCACAGTTATGATGCTGCGTGAGCTGGATGCGTCTGTGCTCTTGTGTTCGTCCGACCTCCTTATTCTAGATTGTATGCAGCAGCTAACATCCTTACAGGCTTGTGGTCGGGCAGCCAGTCTGTGGAGGGCAGCTTGCTGATCTCTGATATTAACTTCTTTCGATGTCCGGGCTTCATGACCCCAATTGCCGTCAGATCCTTCAACGCAAAGCACACTCAGTCACATCATGAACTCACCACCTCTACTGGAGGTGTTTTTATTTTCATTTCTATTCAAATGTGAGCAGTTTTTACAGGCAACTCGGACATTTGCACACGTGATATGCCTTCGGGAATATTTTGGCTTTGGATAATCTCTGATGAGTGTCGCCTGTCCTTTGGGGACGTTTACATCATAGCACTGTGTTTGCTTCAGCGCACACATACACACACACAATCACATTAAAAACCACATTCAAGGACAAACACAGAGTAGTGTTTACAGCACAGACTGGAACACGCGGCCATGTGTGAACACAGGTATGTAAATGAAGCAGACGGAGCATGAGAAGTGACTGGTTGAGGCTCAGGACTCACACCGGGGGGTCAGGTGACAGAGACAGGAGGGTCATGATGACATCATCCAGGTCAGTGGGGAGCTGATTTTTGATAGCTGTGCTGGGCGGAGCCTTGACAGACAAGGGGCGGGACGTGAGGGGGTCAGGGGTCATGACCTTACCTCAGGGGTCATGCGGCTAATGGTGTCTAGATCATATCCCGCGGTGAGGAAGTGGGTGGTGTAGAACTGCAGCTGAAACTCACCCAGCCACGCCACTACTGCCTGCTTCTAGAACAGAGAACACAGAGCGCTACTGCCTGCTTCTAGAAGAGTCCACAGGCCTCTTCTAGAGCCCGCTCTACAACACAGGAGAGAGGACTGTTCTAGAAGACAGCACAGAAACATCTAAGGAAATTCCCAAACGGAGCCCTAGCCAGCAAGGAAACTGAACCTACTCTGGAACACATGAAGGGGAGCCGTTCTAACTAAAAAGGGAATAAAACACAAGAAGAATAATCCCTCCAATTATTCAAACTCTGCCTGAAATGACTTCAAGACTGTCAGGAATAATAATAATAATAATAGTTTTTCCAAATAATGTTTCACTCCCACACAGTGCTCTTGGTTATCCTCTAGGGTTTGTACAAAGAGTAAGACACATTCTGGATAACAGATTACAAAGTAAGTGCAAATATAAGATGCCTGCTTGCTCCTAGTGTTAATTAGCCTCTTACGTTTTGAGATCTCTGCCACTGAGCTACATCCCACCATCATCTCAATTCATACTTTTCAGTCACATGACTGTTGCAGAGCACTACAGGGCAAAACACTGTCCCCGGGCAGATCAATTAACAAATAGAAATACATAAAAGCATATCTTCAGTAAGCAAATTATACTCATACAAATATGTGGTTCCCTTTAGGGGTCGCCACACTGAATCATCTCACCCTGTCCTTAGCATTCTGTGTCACCCTAACCCTCCTCATGTCCTTCTTCACCTCATCCATGAACTTACTCTGTGTTCCTTCTCCTTTCCTCCTGCCTGGCAGCTCCATCTTCGACATCCTTTGTCCAACATACCCACTATCTCAGCCTTGTCTCTCGATCTTTGGCTCCGAGATGATCAACCTGAGCTGGCCCCCTCCATTCTGGTCAAAAACCTTGAAGTCTGGCACCTGTCTTTTTGTTATCCACATTATACGTCACAGCGGGTCTCACTACTTCCCTGTAAGCCTTCAATTTTACTCACCCTTCTAGCCTTTTGCCAAAAGCATCTTTATGAGATTTCCTTCATTTTTTTCATCTTCAGTGACCATCGTTAAACCAGACCTGCATCTAGTATGAAAATTTAATGTTTAACCTTGCAAATATTTCACATAGCCCTCCCTGTTGATCTGGACTTAGGTACCAGTACCTGGTTTGTGGGTGGATTAAATGAGGGCTCATCCGGGAGTTGAACCCGGGACCTCTCGCACCCGAAGCGAGAATCATACCCCTAGACCAATGAGCCAGTTATAATAATGGGCCCTCAGTTTGAGAATAACTATATACAACATTACTGGTTTCAAGGCAAAAATATGTTTATATAACATAAATCTTTTCATAACCTATTTCCATTTTCCAGTGTGCCAGATTGGAGTCTTTGCCTGCTGATTCTAGCCCTCGGGCATTTAAAAAAAACTCACAAACACAACAAAACAGATCGACTGGCCCTAAAAAGAAAGCCCCACAAGGATTACTACGTGCTCTGCTGCTGGTTAATTAGAGCTGGGCAAACTGTTCACAACATGAATATATCTTCATTCCCCTTCCTTGTATTTAGCGATGACGGAAGTCTTCGTGCTAGAGATCTCAAAACTCTAAGCACCTGATGTTGTGACACTACACCCTTCCAGGGGATTTGGGGTTAAATAAACCTTTAGGGGTCTAACAAAATAATCTTCTTTAAATCACTGGTAAATATGTGTTATATTTTCAGCGGTGTACATGTTATAGAGCGCTGCGTGAGGTCAGTCAGTGAGGAAACGCTAGGACGCAGCACGCAGATCAGCCCTGAGCTCCACAGAACACGCAGCACTGCCAGCAGCATGTGGGTGTCTCAGTGCGGTGTGAGGGCAGGGGAGGGAGGGAAAAGGGAGCGGGAAAGGGGGGAGGGACAGAAGGCAAGACAGCAACTGACTCCTCGATGTGTCTGTCACTCTGCCTGTCTCCATGGTGACACACTCGCATGCCCAGCCTCAGTGTGCCATCTTTTCAGGTGCAACACAACCACCGTGTTTCCCACTGAAACCCCACCATTGCAGACGTTCTTTCTGCTACTTGAGAAGAACCAGAAGCAAACGGAAAAATGGAAGCACCAGAATGAATCAATCCACCGGAAAAAAAAAGAAAAAAAAGAAGAAGATACAACTCACTTTCCCATCATCCTCTTCGGCCTTCCGTTCAAACGAGCGCTGCTCGTGAACCGTGCTGCTGGAAGAGCCTTAAGGTTTAAGTGATAAAGAAAGGCAAAGAGAAAGGACAAAGAATAAATCACATTACTCTCAACAATTTTCATTTCTCTGTTAATTACACCTTAAAGCTAGCTGTTTACAAAACACCCGCCTATTTATTATTTCTATTGAGTTGTTTAAGAAATTAACGGCTTCATGTGAAATCGTGGTCCTTTGAAATCTACCATCACTAAACAGCTGTTCTAGGAAATTAACTGTACTTCAAAGAAACCGAAAAAAGATCAGAAACAGTAACTTATCTCATAATTGTTTGCTTTTCAAAACGCTGCAAAGCCAAGAAATGATATTATGTGGTGATCTAAAGGATTCTTATGTGGGAGAAGCGCAGGAGAAAGGAAACCATGCCAGATTCCCACTGCCTATGGAGCCCTTCTTAGCAGCTTTCATACTTGGCTGGCTCGGCAGCGCTGTTTTAGCACTACACTTCCCACATAACACTTAAACCAGTAGAATGACAGCGGATTAAACATGCTAATTTATGGGCTTCTTTTAAAGTGAGATTAGTAAAACAGCTACAGCTACAAAGTGCCCAAATTTAAGTGGGAGTCTTGAGACACTGTGAAAGCGTCTACACCATGAACTGTACGTGCACATTAATACAGAACATTTGCTTCAATGCTACGCTAGTCTTTGTAGCCCCAAGTGAACACTCACCTGCTGTAATGCAGACCTGCAAACAGCTTGTAACAAATAAGGTTTGTAAGCTGGTTCAAATCCAAAACAACCATTAAAGTTTTGACTGTAAAATTAACGCGTCTGAAGTTAAAACTTCCCAAATATATCAACCCTGTAACGCCTGTAAGTCCATCTTCTTTCATACAAGACCGCTACATCATCAGTGTTATTTGAATGCATTGAATCCGACACATGCAGTGCTACTGTGAGGAATGAAGTCCACAAAAATACTGATGTAGCAGAAGTGAAAAGCATACCAATCGAATTTCATATGTGCAAAAAATCCCCCAAATTTCACCTTTCTGGCAACTATTTCATGCTTCATGGAGTTAGCAGAACTAATTTTTTATTCATGTTGATTCTTTTATGTAAAAATATGAGGCTCCAATAAAAAGATAGACGTTTCTGATTAAAAAACGCCCAAGGCCAAGTGAATTTAATTCCTTCTTTAAAATCTGTATTACTCACTTTGTAAGAGATGGTCTGATGAGATCTCTAATCTGCATGACAACATCAACATCTGTCTATGGTTCAGTTTTTAGCGCTGTATCGCAGCTAGTTTTTATCAGAGAGATGATATCAGGGATCACTGGGTAGCCAAAACTACTTACTCAAACACAAGATCAATATTATTGATCGATACTGGCCATTTACTGGCATTAACCAGCAGTAATCACGGCTGAGAAACTAAAATGAAAAAAGAAGCGATAAGCGAAAGGTATAGTTTGTCCACCAGAGGGCGCTCTGCAGCTGATCCAAGCGGAGCGAGAATGTGTAAACAAATAAACATAACAAATGTCAGGGACGTCTGTTTGTGATTGTGTGTCTAAAAGAAAAGAAGACATTTCATTTTTAAATCACCAAATATCAGCATCAGTATCGGTGTCGGTATCGCAAAATAACTATGAGACACAAAGAGCGTAACATTTTAGCTTCACACTTGCAATACTAATCGATCAAAACTGACAAACTAAGTGTTTCCTCTGCAAAATAAATGTATTTCACGCTCACAGGAACGTTAGATATGTAAATTAATAGTTTTAAGCTGGTAGTTTAACGTAATCTGTTGAATTTCTTTGAGCAGTTTTTTTATTCTGCTTATTGCAAGCAAACCTCTGCGGCTACAGCTAGAGCTCTGACTCAGGAGAACAAGAAAGAATCCATGACATCCCAAGAAGCCATGTCCCCGGCTGCTTACAGCAGCTTTTTAGAAATGAAGAATAACTTGAAATACTCTTCTAAAAGGACCGAGACTGGAAATGCTGCTTGTGTCTGATATGAACAGACATGTGGTCTTTAGAGGGCCAGGCTGAAGAATAAAAAGTGATTCACATAAGCAATCAAAACAAGCTCCGAGGCGCTTGTTGTACTTGTGAACACTGCCTTGATCATTTTTAATTGTCATCACTTACAGACAAAAGCAGGTTTTTTTTCCAAATTAACTGATCGCACGCGTTTCCTTTCAAGCAGGCAGAGACAAACTTTGTCATCTGTGCTTAAATCAATGCAGCAGCACACTTAAATTAAAGCTGACACGAATGAACACTTCAAATACAGACGGCGATATCGCGCTACGCTGTGTTTGTATGAGTGTGTGTGCTTACTTGCTGACTGCTCCACAGACTGCGACTGCTCCAAGAGATGCTCCTTGGCTTTTACCGACTGAGACAGCACAGTGGCCAGGAGCTGAAACACAAAAACACACACAGATATGCTCATATGTACACACACACGCTCACATTGAGAAACATTTACTCAAGCATAATCGTTCAAATCCCAGAGGTGGTCGGTGACTCAGCTCAGTACTCAGCACTCTGCCTCCTGTATGTCCTACAATTTTCTGGTACAGCAGAAATACCAGCAAGACATTTCTTAAATGCAAGACACTAAAAAAACAGGAAATACACATTTTATACCAACTGTTAAAATATCATTTAGTATGTGCTGAACAGCAGGATGTACAGAAAGGAAAAGCACAACAGATGTTTATGCTAAGAATTAGTTTCCTAGATCTTGTCCACATGCGGTTGATGTAATTTAATACAGTGGGCGACACATTTAAGTGCATCTTTAAGGGAAACTAGCTTGAAATCAGACTCAAAATCATGGCCGGTTACCTTTAACTGTGCAGTTAAAAAATAGTGGTGCAGTGCTGCTTGCTAAAGCTGCTACTATAGTGGCAGGCTGACACACAAGTAGCACTCTATAACTGAGCATCCTGATAAGCTGTAGTTGGTGTCACGTTCTCTGATGTGTTCATCAGTATGAATGTGGGTGTTAGATAGAAAGCACTTTCTTAAAAAAATCTTGTACTAATGAGTGAATGAGGCAAGAACCAGTGCATTTAGCATTTACAATCAAATATTAGACTGACGCTATGTTAATAGTTCATCTGTGCCTGCAGCTTCGTCTCCATCTGCCTGTCCCTCACATCATGCTCCCTGGATTTGTCCCTTTCTCTCTCTCCCCTTCACTTACTCTCCAGTGTGGTAAAATAACACATGAATTAATAATGAGCTGTCAAAGGGTGAATGTCATACAGTCCCGTAGAAAAACAAGAACACCCAATGACTCAGTGGCTTGCACAACCACATTTAGCAGCATTAATTTGAAGTAATCGCTTTCCGTGGGACTTTATCGCTCCCTCGTTTCATTGTGGAGGAATTATGTCCCACTCTTCTTATAGCGTTGCTTCATTTCTTTGAGGTTTGTGAGCATTTATTTATGCAAAGCTCTCTTAAGGTCCCACCTCAGCATTTCAATGAGGCTGAAGTCTAGACTTTGACTGGACCACTGCACCTTGTGTTTTTTCTTTTTAAGGTATCCTGTGTGCCTGGGATCACTGTCCCGTTGAATGACCCACTATCAGCCCAGCATTAGCTGTCAGACAGATGGTCTTGATTCTAGAAGACTTTGGTATAAAGAGGAGTTCGTGATTACTTAGTGGCTATTAGGTTCCCAGAACCTGTGGCTGCAAGCGAAGCCCAAATCATTCCCTGTCCACCACCGTGCTGCCAGTTGGTACGAGGTGTTTGTGCTGATTTGCTGTGTTTGGTCACTTTTAGTCTCATCTGTCCAAAATGCATTGTTCCAAAAGTCTTGTGCTTTGTTCAGATGATGAACTTTGCAATCCTAACCTGTGCTGCCATGTTCTTCTTAGAGAGAACAGGCAACCCCGTCCAAACAATTCATACTCGTTAAGTCCTTGCTGTACTTATACGCTATCACATTTAGAAGATTTTCGGAAAACTTGACTTGAGGTCAAAGTCACTGAGATCAAACATGTCTAAGATTTTTAGTAGATACTCCTATGGTATCAATTTGAAGCTCCTACGTTGCTTCGTTCTCGAGTTATCGCATTCACAAACCTCCGTGTCCACGTCGAAGAAAATCTACTCTGGAAAATAACTGAAACTAAAATCGAATAAAAAAACAAAAAGTCATAATGAAATAGAAATAAAAACTAACTGAAAACACAAAACTATAATAACTCTGGTTCACAAAGACCAAAAATTGTGTTTTCAATTGTTTTGGTCATCACAGGTGTTTCATCAGCAAAATGAAAGGAAGTTTTTGCCGCCTTTGATCTTAACACGCTTATCAGCCACCTTTTAAGGTGGAATATTTTCTTGAATATTAGTTCAGTTTGTATTGTGACTCAGTCAGCGGACCTTAAATATAGCAGTTAATTGTATTTGTTATGGCTACATGCCATATGCATTAGTGATGACTGGATGTTCGGATGCTTAAGAAGATCTATTTAATAGAATCACATTATGCAAACTACAAATATTCTACTTCCTCACTTGCAGAAAACAAACAAACTGTGGAGGTGTTTCAGCGGTACACCTATGACAACAGCTCACTGTGGAGGTGAGGTGCAAAAACACGATAAATAAGACAAAGTTGAGTTGCTTAACTTGAATTCAGCTGCTACACTGTATCCAAACAAACACAATGCACCTTGTGTGCTGCTAGGAAAAAACAACCAACGGAAGAATAAACTGAGCAGGAAACAGAACTGTGGTTATCACATGAACTACAGTTGTGTTTGTTTCCTAGAAATGTTTTGCCGTTTCCCAGAAACGGTGTGTGTGTGTTGTTTTGTAAGGAAACAGCAGCAACGTCATGAAATGTGTGCAAACACAACTGAATGCAAGGAGTCTTTTACCTTGACTCCTTCTGCTTGTGCATGCAGGCCGGGAGCATTAAGGCCGTGGGTGTTGACCCCTGGCGTGGGTGCGGGGTGGGGACTGGGTGCAGGAGTGGTCAAAACATGCGTGTTTCCAGAGCCCTGCAAGCTGCTCGATGACCGAACACTGCCGAGGCTGCCGACGCTGCCGCTGCGCTCGCCACCTCCACACATAAACACACGTTGTAGAACGCAGCATTACACACACACACAACGTGTCTGACACACATCATTTCCTTTTTTCCCCCACAAAAGCACGCTTTCAGTTTACCTGCCAGCGGTTTGCGCAGCACCCAGATGTCCTCACTGGTGCTGCTCTGCTGTCCCAAAGTGGGAGAGCCCTGAGGACTCAGCTCTGCAGCTCGTGAACCTGTCTCACACACACAGAGACACACACAGAACCCCACATCTGTTACTCCTTTGGTCTTAGTATTTTAAATTTAAAACTTTGTATTAGCAAAAATGCAGAAACAGAAACAATATCTGAGCGATAATAATGTGTACTGCTGTTCCCTACATACAGTAAATGTGTTGAGCTTGTGATTAAACACTGTAAAAGGCACAGACTCACACGCAGAGATACACTCACTCAGCTCACGTGCATAAACATGCTACTACTAGTGGGAGTCCTGAGGCTTGTAGAAACCCACAGACCCTTTTGGTCAAAACACCATGAAGCTGTTGTGAATGACACATCCAGTGACGTGTGGTGATTCTACTTAATCACTGTAATGCTGATTAAAAATGCCGAATACGGCCTCTCAAGTTATTTATAACAAACACAGCATGTCGAGTAAGATAAATGAAAGGGTCATTTCACTGGAATTATAAGAAATGTACAAAGGAGGCATTACTTTCATGGCCTTAGTCGTCATAAAAACCCACATTTAAAGAAACAAAACAAAGGTTTGAGTCAGTTAGGACCCACACGGGCTAGATAAATGTATATGTGGACGAATTACTAATTTTGTTAGCCTTTTTTTGTAAATAATTATTTGATTGAACTGATCCTTTAATGAAGAACTGCCTCAAGCACATATGGCTATGTAAAAAAGAAAGTCTTCAAGGGACAATATGCAGTCTTGTTTAAAACTAAGTACACCATTACTGCTTCCACAGGTGATTGTAGCTCAGGAGGTAGAGCAGGTCACCTACTGATGGGAATGTTAGTGATTCGATCCCTGGCTCCTCCAGTTTGCATGCCAAGTACTAACCAAGATACTAACCCCAAGTAGCTCTCTGATGCATCCGTCGGAGTATGAATGTTCATTAGGAAGCACTAAAAAGCTTAGAATGAATGTGGCATGTTGTATAGAGTGCTTTGAGTACTCCAGCAGATAGAAAGGGCTATATAGAATCAGTCCATTCGCATGAAATCAATAACACACAAACACAAAAGAGCAGTTTGCTGGTCTGGAGCACTTGGGTGTGCCCAGCAAATTCATCCCAAGGTCAGACTGTGCAATGCAACAGCTCAGACTCTACAGGCCTCAGTTAGCATGTTAAATATAAAGTTCATCACAGTACAGTTAAACAAAGTCTGAACAAGGCTTCTTTGGAAAGCTTGTCTCTACTTTCTGAAGCGAGCACAGCTCCGAAAGCCCGTTTTTGATACTAAAAAAAGAAAGTATCTATAACTTGAAATGTCGAGTTATCTTTCTCTAAATTTTGACTTATTAACTCAAAATTTTGAGAAAAGTAACTCGAAATTTCAAGTTAGCGCTGCCAATCAGTAATCTACGTAAATGACGTCATTTCCTTATTACCGGGAAGCTGAAGCCCTCAGCTACAAATGCTACAGCTAAGCTACCAGTATTACAGCCAGTCATAAATGCACAAATTGCTAAGTATTTTCAGTGTGGTTCATATGAACAAACCAGAACACTTCTGGAAAAATGTCCTCTGAAAAGGCGAGATCAAGGTGGAGATGTTTGTCAAAATGCACAGCACCATGTTTGGAGAAAAACATGGTGCTGTACCGTTGGTATGGTAGGCCGCTAGAGTGACACAAAAAACAATTATTAAAGTTATCGCTGCTAAACATGGTTCTGCACGCAAGTGAGTCATGAGGTGTACTTAGTTTTTCACAGGACTGCTTCAGTTTTTTTAGGCCTTTTTGAGTATTTTTTTATTTGGCTGAACTGATTCTTTGATGAAGCGTTGCCACAAGCAGATAGACAGCAGGCTTTTTATGTGTTCTTGACAAAAAGCAGAGAAAGGATTCTTATCTGTGACTTAAAGTGACACTACAGTATGTACCTGTCTGACTTTGCTGCTCCTGAGAAGTGGAGAGAGGAGGAGGAGGAGGAGGAGCAGTGGACAGAGGAGGAGTACACAGAGAAGGAGGAGAGATAGGGAGAGGAACGTACCCAAATGAGGAGAACCGAGGAAGGGACTGTGTGTTGGGGTTAAGGGGAGGAGGGGGAGGCAGATGCGGGGGAAGGACTTTGGAGGGGGGGTATGAGTTTCCGTTGACCGAGGCAATGGGGCAAGGGTTGGGCCTGCGGAGGAGGAGGGTGTGGCACTGCTGGGAGGGGGAGTGACCTGGCAACAATCCAGGAGGAGGGGGGGGGCAAAACAACAACAACAACAACAACAACACAACAACAACTGATCAGTCAACTTGAAACAAAACAAAAGTCTAATCAGAAAAAATCAGAAAATGCACAAAATAATAGTTGATTAAACTTAAAACATGAGAAAAGAATACATCCATATATCCACAGGGAATATATCATTATAAAACAAAATATAATATCACTACAGCAATAAGGCAAATAAACAATATGAACAAAAACATTACAATCTAGCAGGGTCGGACTTGTTTATTAATTAGGGAGGGTGACAGAAGGAGCAGAAATATAGAGGGGTGATTCAGGGCCGACTGCGGATAGAGGACTATGTTTGATTGATGCAATCAATGAGACTGGCAGGGTGGGGAAAACAGATGGTATGCCCCAAACAGGCCGATGATGCCACAGCTAGCTACAACTAATGACCAGCTATAGCTGCGAAACAGCTGCTAAGCTCACACGCACATCCACCCACCCACCCATGCACACACACAGCTGTGATGCGGGTGGTCACCTGCCCTCTTGATGACTTCCACCATGTTGGAGGGGAAGTAGCCCACACGGTCATTTCCTGTCCGGTTGTCATGAATACAGCCTTTCCATCGGCCATCAGAGTGCTGCTCTAAAACCTGTGCACGTACAAAGATTACAGCCACTTTTCATTTCCATAACAAAGACTGCAAAGCCAAACTAAAACCATACCTATATCAAGTTTAAATCTTTAGCTCTGAACCTCACACTACCAGCTAACTTCAAACTATGGCAATAGTGGCTACTGCTCAGATGGCAGTGTAACAAATTTAGCTGTTAATTCTTTATAAAAATACTTCTACCATTGTTTTGCTTTTACTTTTTCAGACTTAGCAGCTGAAATGAGCAGAAAATGTCTGTTTAAATTTCCATTTAAAAAAAGGCAGTAGTTAAAAAAATGAGTGGGAAATAACACACCATGCTATTTAGTCATTTAGCTATCATTAGCTAGCATTAGCATAGTTAGTAGTTTGAGGCATTTTTGCGAAATATAATTTAAAATTTTCCATGTATATCATAGATAAACTGTGTTTTATCAAGTGTCCACCTTGATAAAGTGGAATAAGTGTCCACCTTACTAAACCCTGAATTCTTCAATCATAATACATTACACAACTGTTTTTACATTAGCAGGCTGGCTTTAGCGTTGCCATTTTTAGCCAGTTGGCTACAAAACTGGTTAAAAACACAAAACATACTATATAAACTGCCTTAACATGTATATAGTTTTTGTGAATTATTTTTATAAAATTCAAATCCTTTTAAATTATAGATATTATATATAGTAGATGACCTCAAAACAAAAGCCAACATTGCATCTGCTTTACGTTATGTATTTTCATGCACATCTGTAAATAGGTGTTCGCTAACAGCGCCTGTAAGTGATTACTTTTTCATATATACAAGGTAGCTTGCAAAAAAGATCAATGAATATAGAAGAATAAAGAAATAACATAATAAATTGACATAGATGTCTGTGTTTTCTTAAATGAGTGAAGCAAAGAAGCGCCATAGCTCTGGCAAAAATAATAATTTGTTTTTAATAATAGTTTGTGTGGCAAAACCTCTTTTCAGCTCAGTGATGCTTACACTGTAACACCCAACTATTAAACTGTGTAGACAGATTGATATTACCGACACAGGTTATTATGACTGGCAAACATGCAGCAAAGGCTGAAACATATTTTTATTGCGGAACCTTAATTATAAAGCTATACCGTGATGATGTCGCCAGCTTTGATGTTGAGGCTGGTAAGGTCATAGTTGTTGCAGTAATCCTTTAGTGCTCGCACCTGCATTGCAGCTGAGGCATCTACAACACAAGAGTATAAAGTGCAGACAGAAGAGAACGGAGAAGGTGATATTGGTGGGTAGTATCATTAGCATAATAAATTTCGCCAGTCTAATCAATACAAGAAAATCCCAAAATAAGAATGGACATTATGCCATTGTTTTAAATGTCAATAGCAATAAATTCATTTTAAAAATGTCTTTTTACAGTATGTTGTTATTTATAACAAAAACCAGGTTCCTAATAGTTTTAACACTCACAAAGTGGGCATGGCTTGAAAAGCAGATTTTTGGTGTTGCCACCAGCTGGGAGGGTTTAAAAAATGTGTCACACAAGGATTTGTGAGTTGGTGTGCGAGCTCGTGCACTCGCGGCCTCACCTCTCAGTAACTGTTTGATCTCCCGGCTGGCCTGCGTGGTAGTGAACTGGTTAACGATGTCCAGGGCAGTCTGACTCAGAGTGTTTCTCACTCCTGCACTGATGCCGCTCTGGAGTGACGCGGAGGAGGAAAATGATTAAAGCTGCAAAATCAAATTGTGTGTCACAAAGAACATTCCACAGTAGGGATGTTTGTTGTGTGCGCTGCCTCAGCATTAACATCAAAAGTGAAGCGCAGCAGGACGAGAGGGGACACTTAAAGTGGGCCCTTTACAAAGGCAGGGTTAGGCATTTACATCCATGTTCATCTGAAGGTCAAAAAAAAGGTTAAAAACCGAACAACAGGTTTGAATATTGGATGACAGACAGGAGGCTGGTCAGCCTGCTACTGCTTTATGTAATAAACAATAACAATATAACATATCCCACAGTTTCCTCACAGTCAGATGAATGACAGTTGCTGGGGTGTGAATTTGCACAGCTCATAGGAGGGAGGTCAGCATTAACAACAGCTTCTTATGTAAACACATTAAACGGATAGTTAGACTTACATCCAGCAGCAGGCGTACTACCTCCGTCTTCCCACAGAGGGCAGCCTGATGTAGTGCTGTGCCAGACTCGGACTGTCTGTTGATATCTATTCCAGCCTGAATCAGCAACCTGCAGCGAAAAATAATAAATATTTCAAGATAACTTTTTATGACTGCTCTAAAGTAAGAAATGAAAGAAAAGCATCTACATTCATGCAACTCAATAAAAGTGGAAATAAATTCCCCAAAATGACATTTGGATTAACCAGTTTTTCAGTCTTTTTCTCAGATGTATTTTTCATAGTGTTTGTGTTAAGAGCTGCCAGTTTGAGTGAATGGGGTCTCTGTGTTTGACTGACAGCTGTTGCCAGGCTTCCACAGGAAGAAGGAAACAAAGAAAATATGTTTCTAGTGTAACTAAAACCCACAATGTAAAAGGAAAGCACCTTTTGCATAGGCCAACCCTTTGCGCGGTTATCTAACATAGGCAGTTGAATTTTACCCTGTAAATGTTTGTTTGGTTGGTTATTCAACAAATTGCAGGAAAAGATTTGTTTATAGGGGGTTAAAGAGGAAGTGGACTTTGGCAAGAAAGCTAATTTGTGTTAATCTTTTGTGCCATAAACACACGCTCACTGTGTAGTAGTGAAGGCAAGAAACTGAAGATTGAAGAAAAGGCATAGAGAGAAAAAAATCACTGGCCTGCTATAGCGTTGGGCTCAGGAAACTGATGGTGTTGCCATGTTCTGTCCTATACTGCCAATTGAGGAGGAAAACGTTCAAAAATGCTCACAATTAGGTCAGCCAGCAACTTGTCACTAACACAGTTCACCAGAACCATCTATTGATCCATCTGTCTATTTTCTGCTGTTTATATATGTCCAGGTCACAGGAGCAGCATTCTAGACAGAGATGTCCAGACCTCGCTCCAACCAGCCAGCTCTCTTTATCAGAACAGAGCGCTACAGTGTCCCCAATACTGCAGATGACATGAGTCTGAATGAAAATCTCCCGCAAGGCCCCAATGACAGGCAGCAGCCACCTTACGTCTGTAGCTCCATGTAGGTGCAGAGCATGATTAAGTCAGACTCGGTGTCCTCTGCCTCCTTCTGAATGGTGTCCAAATTCTGCCATAGGTAGGATTTGACGATCCTTCACCAAGTTCTAGTGTTTGGTAAAGTCCTTTCCTGGGTGTACTGGGACTTTGTCAGATGTCCAAGTCATGTTGGCCGTTGACATGTGGGCTAGGGTATTTTGGTGCAAAGCCCACTTATGTCCCAGTGAATGTTAAAATTTCTCAGTAAGAGAATGAAGACTCAAAGACTAAAAGGCACCTGGGCCTAATATTTGACGTATAAGTCCACACAACAGTCAGATATCCTGTCATCCACCAAACATGCAGGGTCTCTCACTGAGAGCATCTCCAGAGGGGAACAACATCCAACTCCTTCCCAGGAGACTGGCTGCAGAACCGGAGTCATACATGTAGGTGAGCCTGACAGTAGTCCTATTACCCAAGAACCAGTTTTAGCAACCAGGAATTGGATCGGATCTCTGTTCCAGACTGCTGCCCAATCCACATAGCATCAGACCTTTACACTCTCTTACCTAGGATCAATAATGTCTTTCGAAACCCAGCTAGGGCTATTTGCCCCAGATAAGGATCAGGGGAAATGCCAGAAGATTACGGTTTGAGAAATGGCTGTTACAGTGGCCTGTGCTACAAAGGAAGACTGGGGCCTTTTTTTCCAGGCAACTTCAGGTTTAAACCTGTTTTTGTTTTCAGTTTTGAAGGTTCACGTCTTCCAGGCAGAATCTACATCAAAAGAAGCCTTGATGTAGTGATACTATAAGATCCTAATACACGTCACCTAAGCTTCGTACTTGTTGACCTCATACACTCAAAAAAATGAATGAGGTGGATTGTTCAGTGTATATTAATTATTTATTTTCATTTTACTTAAAATATATGTTTTTGTTAAGTTAACATATGTTTTTCTAATCAAGTCTACGTAATTGTGTCTATTATTCAACGTACATAATACTAATGTGTTACTTGATCGCATAACATTTAAGTTAAGTCAATTAGGATCGATATAACTTGTATATCCACAAGGTGGCAGTAATGCAAAAACAGTTGTAATGAAACCGCGCAGAACAAGAAGGTTTCACGGCTTGTGCCTGCTCATGCACAAGACTTCAAATTTAACTGAAAAAGGCTGTTTTGGCGCCAAGCTGCTGTTTCTTTGAGAGGTAAGACCACTTTTTTCTTTGACTATGTTGTGTAGTATCTATATGTCCAGCATGGTTATATTTTGCGTTTGTCTTACAAGACATGTTATATCGTTTGCGTGCGCTTGTTTTACATTAGTTTTACTGGGTCCTGGACATGCTTATTTTGTGGACTGTGTAAGAAACATTTTTATTGTTTTTTGTTTTATTAAGGGATTAGCTACAGGGGTTCATGGGGTTATTCTTTCAAGGGGTTATTTTTCCATTTGCTTTCTTGGGATTCCTTTTCTGTAATCCGAGAGTCGGAAATATCGAATAGGATAGCAAGGATAGCATAAAGTGACATTTAAAATCCAAAAAGTCAAGGGCGAAAGCCACTGTGACACCATTGTTCTGCTCTATCAGTAATCTGTATTATGTAAAAATGGTCTGTAAATACAGCATGTTTCCTAGCGGAGTTATACATATCAATGTAGTTATAAATTACAGTTTGTGAAAGTACACACTTAATTTTTTTAATAAAATTATTCAAGACATATGAGTGGACAGACAATGGAGGTCGACAGACCTGGTGATAATTGCTTCTATAGAAAGTTAGCACATGGCAGTGTCAATCTCTTGCTTTTCTTCTGAGTAGTATTTTATTTAGTTGTAATTCAAACAATAATTTGCTTCTTGAAATTAAGGAATTAATTTCTTGTTTTACTTTATAAATCTCAGATCCTGCCTTTACCTGCTCCCTCCTATACTGATGTGGTGTATGTGGTATTGCTGAGTTTGTATGTGGTATGTGAACTGTTATAGTTTTAAAAACAAAACTGTTTTATAAGTTAAGTTTTCTTTTGTGACCCATCCCATGCCCCTGTTATTTCTTCTCCACATCTGAACCATGGTAAAGGTTGCAGTTCAAGGGCCTGAGGCATGAAATTCTTTTCAGATCAGCTGTGATCAATATTTTTTGGAACTTGATAAATAACAATAAAAGCTGTAATGGCTCCATTAGCATTTTGTGTAAATGTTTGTGTTAAAATTATAGCTTTAATGAGGTCTTACTACATTAGTTTTAGTTTGTATATGTGTACATATAGTATGTATATTTACAGTACAGTATGTTGTGTTTGTTGACATATTTTCAGGTGGAAGCAGAATATGTGAGGATTACTACTGCTGCACATGTTCCAAGGCTTTTTACACAACTTGACCAATACACTGACCAGCTCATAAAAGTCTTCAAGAAAAAAGGAGGCGTTGCAGGGAAGAAAATTAGACAAACTTTGGCCCCAGCCACACAGGTGCGTTATTCTGTTGGTAGCAAAATATTATGGCTAATAAGATCATTTTCAAATTTAAACAGCTAGTGTATGGTAGCTGCACAGTGCACTTACATTTATATTAAGCAAGACAAAGTTTGGTACTCAAAATGTTGAAAATTTAAATTACCTAAACATATGTAAAATCTGATCCCTTGATTTAGGTTAAACCAGAAGTGAATGTTTTTATGTTATGTTTTGAATGCAAAAAAGATGATGTATTAGTTTGTCTTTACCTCCATTATTGACATATATAATGTGGTGGAAACCCTGCCCAACAGGTTAACTATTCATGTCCATGTGATGATTAGTTGGTCTTGTGTACATGTCTATCTGTGCAGTGGATATGTCATTCATTTTGCGTATAATGTGAGTTTCTGTCATCCTAAAGTATATCTGTTTTCTCTTCCTGTATCTCTGCCACTCTCTACAGAAGGAAACCATTGAAAAGGGGAGGGAGTGTGTCCTCAGGGCACTACCTTTTTACCTGAATGAAGACCCAAGCATCCTCTTCAAAGAATAATTGGTTGGTAATTTTAGTTTTGTTTTTTATCTGTATTAAACCAAATTTTGAATAACTAATGTTGTTGCATGTTGTAATGTTGTTGTTGTTGTAATTTGCATGGAACCTGTTTAAATGTTTTGGGAAATCTTCTTGTATACCCAAACTATTTATATTTATCGTTGAATCTGTAGTCTAAAATAGTGGCGCACTGGGGTGCATGTTCCTAATATTGTGTTTACGTCATTAAAGGGTAGCTTTGGCCCTTTTTCTTTCTTTTTTAAAAACTGGATGCCATTTTTCTATGTTTTTGTGTCTAAGCTACAGCTGTTCAGAGGGAGCTGGAACAAATTACCCTTGCTATCTTTACCATCGAAAGAGCTGATGCCAGCATTCCTCCAGCCGATGTGGGTATAACCATCTAGTGTGTCCTGCATGACCTGGAAGACCTGGCCTCTGCATGTGCACTCTTAATGGGTGGGATATATGCACTGAATCTCAGTTAACCTCAAGACTGAAAGCTTTCTTTGAAGTACTTCAGAAGCTCTTCCTTCATCTGTATGTCAGCAGACTCTTGACCAAGGTACAGTTGCTCAAGAATACACTGAATGAATAAGCCAACCTTTAATTTGGATGATGAATGTTCTGTCAGATGGACAGAAGTTTTTCGGAGGCTGAATGGGAATAAAATGGTAATTTGTAAATGACAGATAACGGGAAAATTACATTTAAGAGAAATTTAGAACATTTTGAAAAGTTTGTAAACTACTACAATTTGAGAGATTTTACTGTTGTGGGGGGGCTAGTAAGAGACAATCAAAAGTATTGAGATTTAAAGGATTTAATTGAGAGATGATACTGCACCAGAAATGTTGAAGGGTGGTGTGTATATTAGCGTTCAAGGCATATTGTTATGAGGTGGAAATATGTTCATATTCAGTTTGTGTTACATTGTGTGCATTGTAAAGGTAATTGCAATACATACTAAAAATAAGGGTAAGTTAGGAGGTTGATCTGATATCCTAGTGTTGGTGTTGTTCCCAGATCATCATACTAAATGTTGTTCCAGGATCAACATTGCAAGTGACCAATCAGAATGTTGTGACGTCATACTTTTGCGACTTCGGGAAAAAACGGCGTAAAACAAAAAACTGTACTTAAGCTGCGTGAAACCGCCTCTGTCCGCCGATCAACTGACCCTAACCCTAACCGTAACCCTTTAATAAACATTAAGCAGAATTGATATTGTCCTTGTAACATTGGAATTTCATAAATGCACAAATGGCTTGGCGCGCAAAAGAATAACGTCACAACAATGTGATTGGTCACTTGCAATGTTGAACCTGGAACAACATTTTCATGATGGTCTGGGAACAACACCAACACGAGGATATCAGATCATCCAAGTTGGGAATGCAGGATGAATGTATATTTTGTGGACTTTTAAAGACGAACAATTGTTTCCATGTTAAAATGTTTACATCTGAAGTTTTTTGCCCAAACACTGGTAAAATAAATGTTGACAGTGGCGAGTGTTAAATGGTTACTGCTGTGCTGTTGCAAAAAAACTGAACGCTGACAAGCTGTTTTATTGTTAGACCATAATGTTGGCATGTTTTGTTAAAGTTTTATTTGGGATGGTGATGTAATTTTCTTTGATTGCTAATATCAGTGGACTATTTATTATTATTATTATTATTATTATTGTTGTTGTTGTTGTTGTTGTTACATAAATTTTTTTTTTAATTGTGGCTGTTGAGGTGGACACTTCACTTTGCATTGTTAAAGGAAAGCACTTCATTGGCATTGTGTTACTGGACTGACCCTAAGCAATCATTGCAAATAGCAACTTTGCTATCCATTTTAGACACTAAAAGAAAAAAAACACTCACAGACCTTACTAGCATCACATGTGCATAACTCAAGTGTCATCTTATCAATGTGTTATGTGATCTTCAATGCGT
Organism: Rhamphochromis longiceps; assembly: GCF_057381845.1. Classification (NCBI taxonomy): domain Eukaryota; kingdom Metazoa; phylum Chordata; class Actinopteri; order Cichliformes; family Cichlidae; genus Rhamphochromis; species Rhamphochromis longiceps. The sequence continues at coordinate 17,163,419 of NC_140562.1, forward strand.
TTTTTTTTTTTTTTCCTTCTATTTCTGGTAGATACAGACATTTAATTTAAAGTCTTGATGTTGCATCTGTCTACATACTGTTAATTACTAACCCTAATGAGCTGTTGTGTTTTATTTTGGACTGGGTTTACACAAATGCTCACTGAATGTGTTGGCAATAAAATAAATTTTAAAAAATAAGTTGGATGTACTTAATTCATTTGTGTGGAACCTGTTGACAAAATAGATTTATGTAAAACTAATTAATAAAGCACAAGGTGGCTGAAAATATAATATTTGAATTAATCTAACTTAAATTTAACATTTTACTGCCACAAATAAGAAATGTGTTGAAGTAACTAATCTAAACTATCTAACCTGAAAATATATCATCTATGTTCATACAACATAACTTGATTTAGTTAGTCTTAAATATGTCTTGTTAATCTTAAGTAGTTTTTTTAAATTAGATGAACTAAAGATTTTTGCTTTAAACTAACATAATTCAATTTCGTGGAACCTGTTGACAAAATAATTTTAATTAAAGTCAACGTTTCATTTTTTTGAGTGTAAAAAAACATTCTGACCCATTTTTACCCCTACCCTCCATACCATAGGCCTGCATCCACTCATGTAGGAAAACAGCCACACCTTTTGTACAACCCTTTGCTACTACATGGTTATTGGACATAGGCATCACTTTTTCCTGTAACTGTTTGACTAGTTGATCATTTATTAAGGCATAGAAAAATATGTGACTATATATGTAAGTTAAACAGGAAGTGGACTTTGGCAAGAAAGCTCAAGTGGGCCATTCTTTAGTGGTAGGCTTTTGTGTCATGTAAAGGCTCATTGTTATCTCTGTGCTGTATATATAAAACCACTTTTTATTTTTCAAATACTGTAATTTTTCTTCATTTTTAAAAGATGCTGAAGTTTGTGATGTGTCATGTTGCCTAAACTGTATCCTTTATGTGAATGTGCTAGATTTGTAAATCCTGGGTTTAATTATCGAGTTGAAAATTATCTTTGGTGACAGCCTAGCCTGATTGCCAATACATGGGTAAGTGAAGCCACATAGAAGAAGAAACCTGGGTATGTTTAATTGACTTTATAGTAAAGACCCCAACTCATGAATTCACCATATTTTTCTTTTGTGGTCGACTCCTTTGTCACGTGGTGTGAGCAGAATCATCTGCAGCTCAACGTGGCAAAGACCAAGGAACTGATCGTGGACTTCAGGAAGACCAGGAAACACTTGACCCCAGTTTCAATCCAGGGGGTCAGTGTTGACATTGTGGAGGATTATAAATACCTTGGAGTACACATTGACAATAAACTGGACTGGGCTAAAAACACCACAGCACTTTACAGGAAGGGCCAGAGTCGTCTCTATTTTTTGAGGCGACTGAGGTCCTTCAACATATGCCGGAAAATGCTGAGGATTTTCTATGAGTCTGTTGTGGCCAGTGCGATCCTCTATGCTGTTGCATGCTGGGGGAGCAGGCTGAGGGTCGCAGATGCCAACAGACTTAATAAACTAATCCGTAAGGCCAGCAATGTTGTGGGGATGGAGCTGGACTCCCTCAAGGTGGTGTCGGAGAGGCGGATGCTGTCCAAGATAAAGACAATGTTGGATAACACCTCCCACCCACTCCATGACATGCTGGTCAGTCACAGGAGCACGTTCAGTGAGAGACTGAGATTACCGAAAAGCACCACTGAACGACACAGGAAATCATTCCTGCCTGTGGCCATCTCCCTGTACAACGCATCCACTTAACACACTGTTTGCTGCTACAACTACACATGTTTCTTTTCCAACTATTTATTTATGAGTGACTTATGTATGTATGTATGTATATATATGTATATATTGTACTATTCTTAGTTAGCGTATTGTCTGTCTTGTCTTAATGTTGGTTTAAAATGGAGCACTGTAACAAAAAATAATTTCCCCCAGGGATCAATAAAGTATTCTGATTCTGATTCTGATTTTCTTTTTTTAAACTTGTGTTTTGCTGTATATCTGTAATCTTTCACTTGTATATATAGTTTTATGTGATGTGAACAGGGCCTATGCATGTAATGTTTTTGCCTGTTAAAAAAATAATAAATAGAAAAAATAATGAATAGAAATAAAGACTTGAAAGAACTGTTTAATATAATTCATTGTTGTTGGGATGCTTCAGAGGACTTGGCCCAGTTTCTCTAATGTATGTTGTTCACACCTCAATTCTACAAATCTCTACAATCAAGGTGGATAGTGGAAACCCTGCATGACCCATAGAAACACGTTAGCCTTGTTAATGGGAAATATGCCAGGTTGAAATGAACTGGCATTATCCTTTAACGTTAAATTAGATCAGTTGGTGGAGAGACAGAATGACTAAGTGTCTAATGAAGGAGGTATAACAAACACAGAGCAGACAGAAAGGAGTAGTTATTTGGACCGTATCACTTCGATGTGTCCGTTCTTGGCAGCCAGATGCAAAGGTGACACTCCGTTGGGGTCGGAGGGTTTTGGTTCCAGCATGGCTGCACACATGTTACTGCTGAGCAGGAGCTGGACCACCTAAACACAAAGACACACAGTGTAACTTGTAAAGCCATTTCATGATTTATATTAACTCTATAATTCCTTCTGTGTAAAAGTGAATTTAAAACTAAAATCTGGTTTCTCTGTGGACTAGCAGCAACACAGGTGCACACTTTGGCTGCTAGTGTCTTGAATTACCTCTGTGTCCACATGTGGCTGTCTCAGTAAGACCATTGTTCTTGTTCATTTTAAGGATTTTAGACATTTTTAGGCTGTGTTGTTGTATAATTAATCTGTTTCTGGAATAATTAACCTTTTAGGTGAACATTTTGCCTATAATTTTAAAATTAAATGGATGTCACCATTGCTTATCTTTACCAGGAAACTCTAAAATAAACATTTAGGTATAGAGTCTCTCAGTCAAAACATGGCAAATTTGGTACTTTTGATAATATCTAACTTTTCTTCTTACCCCATCATTGGATCAAAATTTGAGTTTGTCTCATACTTTGATTAATGTCTAAAAACTAATGCTAATGCTAACAAGCTAAAAGCTAAGCTAATGGCATTCCCATTATCTTTAGCTGTACTTAAGTATTTAATATTGACTATGTGCACATTAGCATATGCTACTTCCGGTGCGGAAACTCCTGTGGGGAGCTTTGTTTCCGGTGTCCTATTCACGCCCTGTTTACGGTCCAAAACAAGTTAAGCAAATAAATGAATCAAGCGGCGATTTACATTTCTATAGATGTCTTGGGCATTTACCCAATATATCTGTAAATGATGTTCATCGACTTGTCGATATTTTTTCCCCGCGCCTCAGAGCAAAAGAGAAAAGGGATTCAAATGTTATATTTCTCAGCTGTCCCTCGTTTATCGCGGGTGTTATGTTCTAAAAATAACCAGCGATAGGTGAAATCAAGTAGCCAATTTTATTTTTTGACGGTGCAAAATGTTTGGTGGACATCGTGGACATACAGCACTGCACTTCAGAGTCACACTGTTAGCAATCGATGCAGCGATTCTGTACTGTACAGGAGAGACGTCACGGAGAAGATCGTCTGCAGTGATCAGGACGCAGGACACAATGTGACGTAAAAAAACGTGCAAACTTGCACTAAAAAAGATCTGTGAAACAGCGAGGTGAAAGGTGAACCGCGTTATTAGCGAGGGACCGCTGTAATTTTGAAGGTAAGTCACAACATACCCTTCGTAAATACTAATGTATAGAAACCGTTACCAGCAATCATTCATTTTTTGTGGCTTTTTTCACGGTTTGTTAACATGCTGTGTAGGTGTGTACTTGACTAGCTGATATCGACATAACTGGGGAAACATCTGGTTTGACTATTCTTCACCTGTAGTTTGAATGCTGAACATTTGCCTGTTTAAATCATAAGACCAGTCACTATACAGAGATGTGCTTCTGAATTTGCCTGCTTGCATCACTCTGCTTGTGTTGAGTGATGTAAACAACTCATCGATCTAAACTCTTTAAACATCAAAATTGATCATTAGATTTTTTATGACACAACAGTGGCGAGTGTTCCCACCTTCTCCTCTTTGTAACTTAACGCGATCTTTCCGTTTTCGAGTTTTGGACATGATTTTAATAAAGCTACCGGAAATGTACAACCCCACATCCGGTCTCAAACCAGGAAGTTAGCATTTTCTCGTGCACAGGGTCTATTACTAAGCAAATCTTAACATGCAAGTGAGTTGATGTGATCTGTTTAGCATGTTAGCATGCTAACAGTTGCAATAATTTACTTTGGTTTTTCATGTGACATCAAAAGGACATTGTTCAAGAATTGTCCGCCAAACTGGACATGATACATCCACTGGTTGATAGCGAATTAACTAAATACCTCTTTGTGATTACTTTGGTTGCTAGCAGATTGCCACAGTTGCCTGTAGTTCTTCATTTTTGTATGAAAATACTTGCTAGCTACAAGCAACGCAAACTGTAAATGAGGAAGACTTGCCTTAACAGTAAAAGTTGTGCCTGAGGAATACAGCCAACATTTTAAAGGGTGTCTGCTTTTGGGCTGTGTGACAATTTTCACAGATTCTTTACAGCTCGGAGAGCGGCTGGCTGGTGTTTATAGACAAGTTCGTCACTTATTCGTCACAAATTACCAACGCAACAACATTTTAGCAACCAAAGCAATCACAAATAGGTTTTTGTACACCAGTTGGGGGAGACATGCTTTTTTCCTACCAATAGGAGGTAGCTATTGGGGCTCACTAAATTGTCTTTAGGCCTGAGTAACTGCGGCTTTAGAAATCATTTTCCCAGCAGCTGCTATCAACCTCGAACCCAGTCAAACCCAGTTGGGCAATACTCATTCTTCCCTCACAATCACTGGTTTTCAGTTGGTTTCACACATCCAAAATAACAGGCAAGTTAACGTCACCTGGTTAGTGGCCAAGATAACTTCTGGCTTAAAGAAAAAACAAGATGGTGGCAGCAAAAATTTAATGTGAAGCTTTAAAATGTGGAGTCCAAAACCAATGGGTGATGGTGATGTTACATCCATCTTCATCATTTATCATTTTTAGGTAAAACATATTGTTGATAGGGTAAAAAAAAAATCTTCTGTTTTGAACCCAGTTGTAGTTATTGTTGTACTCACTCCAACACGTCCAAATTCGCAAGCGAGGTCCAGTGGAGTTTTCCCAGCTGTGTCTGAGATGCACGGGTTGGACTGGTGCTGCAGCAACATCTCCGACTGTAACACACAGACGCACACAAACAAACAAATGTTACCAACACATTTAAAGCTGAGCTTGCAACAACCACGTATCAGGCACACAGCATCAAGCCCACATAACAACTACACAGATCTCACATAACACAAACACTGGCTCTGTGCACAGTAAAGCACCTACAGTGCACACACACACACACACACACACACACACACACACACACACACACACACACACACACACACACACACACACACACACACAAACAGTTACCCCATCATAGTGTCCATGCTGAGCTGACAGGTGGAGCGGGATCTGTCCTTCATCTGACTGTCCGTTGACTGACGAGCCTGCCTTCAGCAGCATTTTCATAGGCTCAGTCTTCCCCTGCCATGCAGCATAATGCAGGGGACGCATTCCTACACAAAACACACACAAACAAGGACACAAACATACACAGCCAACATGACGGCACAATAAAACAGACACACAACACAACCCACAACCACATGCACACAGGCACGTACAAAAAAATGAGAATGTAAAGACACATGAGTGCAAGCAAATACAAATTTTTTGTTAGTTTAGGTTAGTTTGGCATTAGATACCAAGCAGACAGAAATCTATCTGGTGCTGATTTTACAGAGAAATCACAAAATTTACTTGTTAACAAATGTTCTCATGGTTAATTCCCTCTGTGTGGCCTGTTAGTCTGAGAGATTAGGAGAGCTTAAACAATTATTGCATTGAAAGAAAATTAACCAGATGTACTACAACAGTAATTAATTGAAGCTAATTAAAACAAATGTTATATTTACAGGAAAATACATTGGTTCCAGTTTCTCTTTAACAAAACGTGTTGGGCCTGCATGCTATGAGACTCGACAGAGAGTGTATTCACTAAACAACCAGCAAAGCAATTGAAAAAACTATTGGTGGACAAAGTCACAAGGTAACAGCCCAAATAGGGCATCATGGGATGTTTGAGACAAACACTTTGAACACAAAGGGCAAGAGAAGTCCAACCCCTTTCTTTCTATGGCCCCAAGAAACCCTCGGAGGGAACTGCACAGCGACTCCCAGAGCCATGCACAGCATACAAGGTGATGCCAAGTTTTGCTGTGCAAAACATCAGTGCGGACTCCTTATCGCTGCCTTTAACAAGTTTTTTCAAAAAGGTCTCAAAGACTTTAGAGTCAGACCTGTTACAGATCGTCAACTTTTCTTTATTATCAGGTGTGTTTCCAGAATCACTAAAAACTGCTGTAATCAAACCTATACTGAAAAAGGACAATCTTGACAAGACACAAATGAACAACTACAGGCCGATCTCAAATCTCCCGTTTTTAAGTAAGATCATTGAAAAAGCAGTTTCTCAACAGCTCAGTTACTTCTTAAAACAGAATAATTGCTACGATGCCTTCCAGTCAGGTTTTAGACAGAACCACAGCACTGAAACCGCTCTGACCAAAGTGTTTAATGACATATGTCTGAATACAGACAGTGGAAAAATGTCAGTCCTAGTTTTACTGGATCTCAGTGCAGCATTTGATACAGTTGACCACAACATATTACTCAAACGACTGGAGAACTGGGCAGGTCTTTCAGGAACTGTACTAAACTGGTTCAAAACATACGTAGAAAACAGGAAATACTTTGTATCAATAGGTAACTTCACATCTGAGCAGACAAGTATCACATGTGGAGTTCCCCAAGGTTCCATCTTGGGACCCCTTCTGTTTAACATCTACATGCTCCCACTGGCACAGATTATAAACAACAACAAAATAAACTATCACAGCTATGCAGATGACACACAAATATATATCACAATGTCACCAGGAGACCAAGGCCCTGTACAGGCTCTTGGTAAATGCATTGAGGAAATCAATGACTGGTTGTGCCACAATTTTCTCCAGCTAAACAAAAACAAAACTGAGGTAATAGTCTTTGGCGCCAAAGAAAAATGATTACAGGTCACCAGAGAACTTCAATCTATACATCTAAAAACCACAAACCAGGCGAGAAATTTGGGTGTAGTGATGGATGCAGACCTAAACTTAGAAAAACACATTAAGACAATAACAAAGTCAGCTTACTATCACCTCAAGAATATTTCAAGGATAAAAGATCTGATGTCTCAACAGGACCTGGAAAAACTAGTCCATGCATTCATCTTTAGTAGGCTTGATTACTGTAACAGCATCTTTACAGGTCTACCTAAAAAATCAGTCAGACAACTACAGCTCATTCAGAACTCTGCTGCTCGAGTCCTCACTAAGACCAAAAAAGTGGACCACATCAGTCCAGCTCTGAGGTCTTTACACTGGCTGCCTGTCCGTCAGAGGATAGACTTTAAAGTTCTGATGCTGGCCTATAAAGCTCTGAATGGTTTAGGACCAAAATACATCAATGACCTCCTGACCCAGTATGAACCATCCAGATCCCTCAGGTCATCTGGATCCGGTCTTTTATCAGTTCCCAGAGTCAGAACCAGACACGGAGAAGCTGCATTCAGCTTTTATGCTCCTTATATCTGGAACAAACTCCCAGAAAGCCTCAGATCAGCTGAAACACTCAGTTTATTTAAATCCAGGTTGAAGACTCACCTGTTCTCAGCTGCATTTGAATAAAGCACCAAATCCACACTTTAAGCTTAAATTTCAAAACTTACATTTAACTACTGATTTTATCTACTGTTCTGATTTTATCTGTTTTGATTTTATATACTGTTGTTTGTTTGTTTGTTTGTTAATTAGTTAGTTAGTTAGTTTGCTTGTTTTATTCAATTTTAAATCATGCTTTTTATTTGTTCTTGTTTCTAATGTCTCTGTAAAGCACTTTGAATCACCTTGTTGTTGAATTGTGCTATACAAATAAACTTGCCTTGCCTTGCCTTGCCTTGCCTTTAACCAGAAGACATCTAATACCACTTTGCAGCGGTGGCTTCGAGAAGCAGTGAGCGTGTTTCTCATGGCAGCAAACCAAGACCTCCAGTCTTGACACTAGAGATGAGCCACACCATTGAGCTGAATAAAAAGGCCCCTCCAGCCTCAGCTGGCATGAGAGACGCCTGAGTCAGAGGATAGGTGCTGGCAGGATAAAGAGGCACAGCAGCTGCAGGAGTTACAGAATCTAAAGCTTAGAGATTTCAGGCCAAATTACTATCACACGGTCTCAAAGATCTTCTCGAAAGCGTGATTGGGCACGAGAAGAGCGGACTGCGCAGGAATAAGAGCAACACTGAGAAATCAGAGGAAATGCTCGACGTACACGAATCAGTTCAGAGGCCATTTTTTCAAAAGTCCTAAAAGAAATGAGTATAATCCTGTCTTGTTGAGAAACTGTGACTGACGTGCAGCATCAGGCGTATTTTATTAATAGCGCTGTATTTGGAAGGCGGCAGTGTTTTCTCATTTTAACCGTTAATAATGTTTTGATAAGACTAACCTAAAAACATCAAGTAGGGGCTCATATTTATTTATTTTTTAGGTTAATTACATGCACCAAAAAAGAAGTGAATCGGTCACAGCACACAATACCATTAAACGATATTAAAGAATGTCTTTACTCAGGGGGTAAGGTTGAAAAGCCAATCTTAAATGGCTGTGATCTTTGGGCCTCATGCAGCAATGCATTAATAACAGATTCTGATTGTGACTGCATGGGCTCAGAAACACACGGTTAAGGTAAAATCTGAGTATTCAAGGGAAAAAAATGAACGATTCTTAAATGCTTCTGTCGCTGTGTGGTCTTCAACAAATCCAAAGGTTACATTTTTTTGTAAATCATGGACGCTGTGTCCTCTGCACTAAACAGAAGAGCGACCATGCATGCAACTTAAAAGCCAGCACTGGTTACGTTCTTTAAAGTCTTAATTTCTGAGAGAACCACCACTGCTAAACAATATATGCACGTTTTGGAAAAGGTATGAAACTACTCAGGAAACGCCTTGCTTATTTCAGGAACAGAGCACCTCCAAAGTCACAGATTCTGGGTTCTTAGCTGGCTGGTCTGCAGTCCAGACATGTCACCCACTGAAAACATAACACACTGTTTAAGATAATTTCAGTCAGCGTATACTGTAGCATCACATCAATAAAGCATCTGGTATATTGATGTGGTCAGTTAAGTAGAGACGGGGTTGCTAATCAGTTTCAGCTGCTTTGGTGTTAATTAAATTAACAACATCAGTAGTTGTGCCGGAAGGTTTGCCGTGTCAGTGTCATGGGAGGCAGTTACTCTTGGAGAGCGGGACAGTTGGAAAGTCCTTAATTCATCAACAGGACTGGTATCTGTACTTCACACCATCTGATATTGTTGTGTTAGGTGTTGTTCATGGACCAACAAAACTAATGTTGGTCCAGGTTCAACATTGGAAATGATCAATCATATTGCAGTGATGTCATAGTTTTGCAGAATAAACCATCACACCACATAGCAAAGTGTAACTCTAACTCCCACCAACCCTTCTGGATTTGGATTTTTTCCTGAGCAGACTAGAGATGGCACGATACCACTTCTTTATGTCCGATACCGATACCGATATCATAAATTTGGATATCTGCCAATACCGATATGAATCCGATATAGTGTGTTTTTTAATCAATAAAACTGTTTTTTTAATATCTTGCTGCTTTTTGTATCAGTTCATAGGGTTAAAAAAAACATTAAAGCTATTCTGTTATACCTGTATGCAAAAACTACCCTGCACCCAAAATATTTCATAGTTCAGCAATACTGATCAATCTAATAAACTTAAACCTACTCCATCCTCCCTATTCTGGTATTTTAAAGAGTAAGCAACCTAACTAATAGGGCTCTAAAACTCCCAGCAAAAAAAAAAAAAAAAAAAAAGGGAACCACCCCCCCCCCCCTCCACCTCATGATGCTTAATCGACGTAATCGACTTTAATTTGATGCAGTGTGAAAAAAATTGCACAGAAATCAATTATTTTTCAAGAATAATTAAATAGATTCAACATCTTTCTTCAACAGAATTGCAGACTGCACATGATGATGAAGTACTATAGCTTACTAGGGTATATTAGACTTAACAGTTACTATATACAGTAATGGACTTCTATACATTTTACATAAGATTAAAACTTTGGGTGTAAGATTCAGATAATTATTTATTAAAAGCTCGACATTTTAAATGAGAATAAGAAGAAAAGTATGTCTTTGTGCCCCCTTTTCCCTGTTCATGCCCTGTCGGCCCCCTCTGGCTAAACTTTGCTAGATCCGCCCCTGCACAGTTACCAGCCGTCAGCTACACAGAAAAGGATCCTGGTGTAGAAAGTAATATTAAATAAATTCTAACAAAAGATTATCAAGCTTAAACGTGCTGCTGTTGTTCAGCCGCTGGTTTTCTCTTTCTGGCGCGAAGTGGGCGATAAACAAAGAAGAGAGACAGACTCGCACATAAAAGCCGATCAGCTGATCATTAATCAGTTTCATGATTGAAGCAGCAGCAGGAGAGGGAGAGAGAGAGAAGAGGCAGTTGCTCCATATATCAGTTGTTAAGCTTAACACGGGAATGCTTCACAAACATTCAGAGATAAACTTACACACTTGCTTTACTTCTCTCTGGGATCACTTCCTCGGAGATGAAATGCCGGTTTGGTAGCGAGGCTACAAATACACACAGCCGCTCTATCACGTGACCACACTGCTCCGACATGCTACGGTTATGAGCTGAGTTACGCCATGTCGCAAGTTTTGTGAGGTGCTTTTTTGATATTTAATAGATCGGATTACATTTTTTATTTCTCTCCGATATCAGATCCAGGAATTTACGTCAGTATCGGACCGATACCGATACTTAATATCGGATCGGTCCATCTCTAGAGCAGACATTGGTAAGGGGTCTTCCAAGCCACAAAGCTATGATATCCTAAAGTGATTATTCAAATGCAATGTTGATCGCAGACAAACATTATTATGTTGATCCAGGAACAACATCAACACGATATCAGATAGACTGTTTACCTCACCTCTTGCCCAATAGCTATACGCTCCAGCACTCTGTGACCCTGAATCGGATAAGCACTTAAGAAAAGGGATGAATGCATGAAGGGATGGACATGTTCCAACTTTCTGTCTTTGGAAATACCCTTCACTTGTTCCTGTGATTATTCTGGCTGAACACATAGCCACTTTCCACATTTCCTTTTTGTGATGTTTGTCTGGAGGATATACAGCTCCAAAGCAAAGGCCCTCAGGATGTTGAGGCAACTTAAGCTGGCATCTTGCAGAAGTATGTTTTCCTAACACCGGAAACAGTTCTCTTTAAGACAAAGTTGGCTGGTTCCATCTGGTTGGACAAATCTTAAATCTCAGAAACATTATTAGTATTTTTTGGGCCACTACCCTGACTACAATCACCTCCTATGTTCTGTTAATAAAGCACACAGTCAAACACCTACTCGTAGAAGGTGAAGATGTGCTGTTTCCTGGTGCCTCTGCAAAATCACACCCATTAAAGCAGTAGGTTCACCAAAAGAGGCCTGGTAAGTCTATTTAGAGGCACACTGGGCATGACTGAAAGTGCAGACACAGTAGGCCTACATCCTGGAGGGATTATAACTCCCATCTGCCCTGAGATTTCTTCTTCTCCTCCTTCTTCTTGAATCTGCCAACGTAGGATCGAGATACTCTCTGCTCTGCTTCCCACTTGGCTCTCACTCCTGCAGCCATGGAGCTTTCCTTCTTCTGTTTTCTATTGTTGACTGTGCAAACAAATCTGTCGCTCCTCATAAATGCACGCCACAGACATAAATTGGATTTCCAAGAAGCTCACCTTTTATTACATAAGCCGGTATTATTTGTCACACAGGGAAAGCCGGAAAGTATTTGTTTTTGGGCTTTTTCTGCACAGCCGTGTGTGTTCGTGTGTGTGTTTTGTGCCTTATTTTGTAGCAGCACAGCGTATCCCAGTGACACTGTGAAAGCCTGTGTGCATTTTTTTTTTACCTTTATGGTCTTTGATATCCACTGCTGCCTGGGCCTCCAACAGCAGAGAGATCATCTCCTTGTTGCCACTCAGAGCAGCATGATGCAGCGGCGACAGCCTTCACACAGACACAGATTATGTATAAAAATACACACATTCAAATGCATAGTGTAAAACCTGAGCACAACTTTGCTAAAGTAATCTTCGGCGTACAGCTGCTCCGCCCCACAGCTCTGTGTGACGATGGGAGCGCGTGCGGGGAGGGCGGGTGGAAATGACCTACTTCCATTAATAAGCAATCTCTCTCCCCCGGAGTCGAGCGTACGCGCAGGGCATCTGTGTGTGGGTCTAATGGATCTGTGGTGAACATAAGAGCGGGGCCCTGGAGTCAAATCAACGACTCATCAGTGATTACACAAGAAGCTGAGTCCAATTATCTGAATCCAATCAACATCATAAAAAGATCTTTGTTATCTGATGGAGTCAAACGGAACACAGCCGTAAACCAAGCATGTGCACACAAAAAGCTTAACCAATCATGAAGCTAAATATAGCCAAAATCCATAGTTGAACATTCAGAGCTGATAAGGGAATATTTCTGAGCAAATTAGGAGCTGGGAAATGTTGGCTTTGCTTTAAGGTGATAATTACAGTCTTCAGATCTGAGGTCTTCAGCTGGCTACACTCCTATGAGCCAAAGACAGATTTAAACAGGAGATAATTTGAACAGTAATAACGGCTTGCTAGCCTATTGATTATTTGAAGATTTTTCTTCCTATTTGTTTGCCACAGTTAATTAGATATTCACAACATGGATCAGCTACAGCCCACAAGCATCGGGCTTTGGTGTTTATTTTTCTCATGATAACTGTCTCATGTTTAATATCAGCGAGGTATGAGACATTTTATAACAGAGCTCTTAAAATGATCTATTTGTGACCCCAGCTCACAGGTTCTGCATTAGTTTGGATGTGAGTCAAAATCAGTTAACAGAAAGTGCTTTTCAGTTTCATTTAATTCATATGATTATTTCAATTACAGCACAGATCTCCTGGCCAGAGGTCGCCCACCACATGATCCAGACTGACCCACTGGAAGCTATTGTAAGGTATAAAAATAGAAAAGGAGGAAATAATCATGGACTGTCACCAGGAAGCCTTGTGTTTAAGCACGGACAAAATGGGGGTTTATGAAGGAGCCCGAATGAATCAGAGCAGTCTTCAATTTATGACTGAGTGTGGAAAAGATGAGCATCTCTGGGTTTTCCTCATTTTTTATGTATATGAATGTTCATGTACACATTCAATTCAGTTTCAGCCAAGCCTGTGGAGATTTTCAGTCTTTGCTAAACGCGGATCTATAATAAAAGTCTTTTTTTTTAAGTTTCCTTCAGATTGGCCCAACTGTTAGGAAGACGGGGCACATATGCTACAATCAGGATGGTAAAAACAAGTGGGAAAAATCTGAAGGTGTTTTTTTTACATGTTATTATGCGGGATCTTTACATGTGAGGCTCATACAACTAAAGAGCAAATTAAGATGTATTAGATCTTTGAATTTTAGTGAGCGGCTCGATGGCTGAGTAACAACTACCTCAAAATCTGAGAAAACAAGAAAAGATCTCAGGATTCAGTTGTGTTGATAGTGTTGTGAGTGTTTTCAGGGCCATGAAGAAAGAAATAGGTTATTATAAAAGATGGAATGAAAATGGAGTGATAAAGAAAGAGGTGTAATGATAGAGTAAACAGCTGGAACAGGAGGTGATGTGAAACATCTGTGATCCCTCACCCATCTGCATCCTGGATGTTGACGTTCACCCGCTTTGCTGCTCCGAGAAGCTCTGAAAGGGTAACAAAGAGTAAGAAAAGCATTTCAAAAAAAGTTCAAATTTAAACTTTAATCTAGGGACAAGTATATTCTTCTGTCCTGTTTATTCAATATTTAATTGAGAGCCGGTAAAGTTGAAGCAACATGTTCACATCTGTGAGTGTTTCCAGACATACTCCTACTGTATAACTTCAGTGTGTTAAAGAGAATCGACCATGTAATGAAGGTAAAGAAATTATAGGACTCTCATAAAAAAAACAAAAGCTCAGATTTTAATGTGTTCTCTCACATAAACTTGATCTATATGCAAAAATATATGAGTATATTTAGGAGAGCAGGTGAAAACAAAAGGACCTTATGATGGTTTGTCATAAGAACCTAAAGTGGAGATAAGCGAGTGCCTAGCTGATAACTAGTAAAGCTCATAACCTGCTAGGGTTGCAAAAAATTAAATGCTCAAATACTAAAACAGTAATAACACTACTAAAAATTAAGCTCATATTAGATAGTCTGTCTCTATCTAACAGTTTCTATACCATAGATGCCATCTTTGACTGCTCCAGTTGACGCACAACTTCACACAGCAGCGCTGCAGCCAGATAGGCACACGGCAGATCTCAACAGCACTTTGATAATAAACAGTTATCATAAATGTTAGCCTGGCAGCATCGGCGTAACTTTGTGCTGAACATAACCCCCCTAACCCCCCATGGAAATTACGCCCCACATACGTTAATGTTAGCTGTTTAACTATTAGCAATTAGCTGATAGCCACACTAGCCGTCTGTTAAGCCAGCGGTCCCCAACCTTTTTTGCGCCACGGACCGGTTTATGCCCCACAATATTTTCACGGACCGGCCTTTAAGGTGTCGCAGATAAATACAACAAAATAAAACTAGTACCGAAAAAAAGAAAATTTATTCATAACACATGTGAAAAGACCAAGGAAAACCGAGTAAACGATAAAAATGATAACAAAATAATGCTGAAAACCGATAAAAACACTGAAAACTATGCATTTCACCCCTGAGCCTCAATTCTCGGGGCCCGGTACCAAACGATTCACGGACCGGTACCAGTCCGAGGCCCGGGGGTTGGGGACCGCTGTGTTAAGCTATCATTTCGGTAGCAGCTAGCGGCTATGGCTAATAATAAAACGGGGCAAGGCCTCAATGTGGCCATAACTTATAAAACCTTCCTGAGACGAAGTATTTTTTGTTCATTTACTCTTTTTAAAGCGTCATTTTTTATTATTAAGTGGTCTGAACATAAGCAATAATGGCCCAAAATTTTATAACTTCTACATATTTATATATATATATATATATATATATATATATATATATATATATATATATATATATATATATATATATATATATATATATACACACACAGTGGGGCAAAAAAGTATTTAGTCAGCCACCGATTGTGCAAGTTCCCCCACTTAAAATGATGACAGAGGTCAGTAATTTGCACCAGAGGTACACTTCAACTGTGAGAGACAGAATGTGAAAAAAAAAAAATCCATGAATCCACATGGTAGGATTTGTAAAGAATTTATTCGGAAATCAGGGTGGAAAATAAGTATTTGGTCACCTCAAACAAGGAAGATCTCTGGCTCTCACAGACCTGTAACGTCTTCTGTAAGAAGCTTTTCTGTCCCTCACTCGTTACCTGTATGAATGGCACCTGTTTGAACTCATCATCTGTATAAAAGACACCTGTCCACAGCCTCAAACAGTCAGACTCCAAACTCCGCCATGGCCAAGACCAAAGAGCTTTCGAAGGACACCAGGAAAAGTATTGTAGACCTGCACCAGACTGGGAAGAGTGAATCTACAATAGGCAAGCAGCTTGGTGTGAAAAAATCAACTGTGGGAGCAATCATCAGAAAATGGAAGACATACAAGACCACTGATAATCTCCCTCGATCTGGGGCTCCACGCAAGATCTCATCCCGTGGGGTCAAAATGATCATGAGAACGGTGAGCAAAGATCCCAGAACCACACTGGGGGACCTGGTGAATGACCTGCAGAGAGCTGGGACCAAAGTAACAAAGGTCACCATCAGTAACACACTACAACGGCAGGGAATCAAATCCCGCAGTGCCAGACGTGTTCCGCTGCTGAAGCCAGTGCATGTCCAGGCCCGTCTGAAGTTTGCCAGAGAGCACATGGATGATACAGCAGAGGATTGGGAGAATGTCATGTGGTCAGATGAAACCAAAGTAGAACTTTTTGGTATAAACTCAACTCGTCGTGTTTGGAGGAAGAAGAATACTGAGTTGCATCCCAAGAACACCATACCTACTGTGAAGCATGGGGGTGGAAACATCATGCTATGGGGCTGTTTTTCTGCCAAGGGGACAGGACGACTGATCCGTGTTAAGGACAGAATGAATGGGGCCATGTATCGTGAGATTTTGAGCCAAAACCTCCTTCCATCAGTGAGAACTTTGAAGATGAAACGAGGCTGGGTCTTCCAACATGACAATGATCCAAAACACACTGCCCGGGCAACAAAGGAATGGCTCCGTAAGAAGCATTTGAAAGTCCTGGAGTGGCCTAGCCAGTCTCCAGACCTCAACCCCATAGAAAATCTGTGGCGGGAGTTGAAAGTCCGTGTTGCTCGGCGACAGCCCCAAAACATCACTGCTCTCGAGAAGATCTGCATGGAGGAATGGGCCAAAATACCAGCTACTGTGTGTGCAAACCTGGTAAAGACCTATAGTAAACGTTTGACCTCTGTTATTGCCAACAAAGGTTATGTTACAAAGTATTGAGTCGTATTTTTGTTATTGACCAAATACTTATTTTCCACCCTGATTTACGAATAAATTCTTTACAAATCCTACCATGTGAATTCATGGATTTTTTTTTCACATTCTGTCTCTCACAGTTGAAGTGTACCTCTGGTGCAAATTACTGACCTCTGTCATCATTTTAGGTGGGGGAACTTGCACAATCGGTGGCTGACTAAATACTTTTTTGCCCCACTGTATATATATTAGGGGTGGGGGGATATTTCGTGATATTTTGTTTGCTAATAATGTATCGATACAGGGACAGCAGAAATCGATATTTTGTTACAAAAAAGGTTTTTGTGCTCTGACTTCAGAGCATGTTGATCCTTTTTCTGAGCAAGAATCCTGACATTCCTTCACTGTCCAAATGCGTTTAACTTTTTTTTTGGCAGCAATAAACATGACAGTTTACTTATTTTAATTTAAGACATGTTTTATTTTAATTAAGTTTAAAACTTTTTTATTTAATGTAAAATTATATTTTGTTTTAATTTACTTTCAAATTCTTCAGTTGCTGAAGGGGCTGCATAGTTTTCATAAATTGCATAGTTCAGAATAGCTATAATTGTACCAGATGGTTGAATTCAGTTAAGTTGGACTAGACTGTAATACAAACCGTTCAAGTTTGTCAACAATAAAACTGACTGAAATGAGAGAAAGACTGAGTGTGAGACTTTGTTATTAGATAAAATGAATATTGATAAAGTTTACCTTTATGTACAGAATCTGAATATCGCAAAATATTTTAAAAAATTGCAATAATATCGTATCGTGTGTTAAGTATTGTGATAATATCGTATTGTGGGATGTAGTCTCTGCACTAGTAGTTTCAAATACCCCATCATAATTCATCAGAATACAAGGTGACCTCCATTTTAAACAATGGTTTAAAAGCCCCCCCCCCCCCCCAAAAAAAAATAAAAAATAAAATTAGGTGCTTAGAAAAAAAACAACGCCAAAAGAACCTTGATTCATTTTTTCTACACTGACTTACTAATTAATGGATCAGTCTTTGCATCTTTAGAGTGACACTATCGCTGTCATACATACATGAGTGTGTCTGCGTATATTTATAGCATGTTTGGGTGTAGAGCACGTGCTTCATTGTGTAAATGTGACACACACGTGAGCATTAGAGAGATGCAGGCACCGGATAGCAGGAAGAAACCGTTCACAAACCCACTACCAAACAGCCTGAAAGGACACAGGAAAAAACAACTTGTTTGTCTTTCTGCCTCCACTTTTTTTTTTTTTTTTGGTTTGGTCAAACCCTCATAATCCACGGGCCATAATCTGTAGCTGTGCTGTAATCTGGGGAAAAGCTCTCCCTTCGCTCTGCAGCTCTATCTGCACTTCATCCCTTCATCCTGCTCTCACACTCTAATTTTCCCTGTAATTTGCTAAAGAGCGCGTGCTGATTGGTAGTTCTGTTATTTCTGTTTACAGTGCAGCTGACATCATTTTCCTGCATGCATATGTGTGTGTGTGTGTGTTTATGTGTGTATTTATGGAAGTGCTGGTTCCTCCATATCTCTCTTGGATTAAAAATAAGAAGCATCCCTTCCCCCCAGCTGATGAATCAATGAGTGCAGATAACTGTGTCACCATCAGACTACCACAAAGCCACATGAACCCCGATACAGACCAGAATCTCACAACACAGAAACACCCACATGAGGCGCTTCCCTCTCAAACTCAGAACCAGGATTTGTATTTAATCTAATTCAGCTGACAGAGACAGAGTATCACTCTGCACATATAAAAGCCTCTCTTTTGTTTTAAGAACTGCTCTCAAAACAGACTTTCATCTTCAAACTCACTTATGTCAGCGCTAACCCGCTGCCTGACTGTATCAGTGACTTGATTTGTTAAATTAAATTTTGAACGAAAGGCTTTTCCTGCCCTCACATGAACTGCTTGTTTGAGAGCGCTGCCATAATCTTTCTCTGATACAGTCCTTGGACCAGGGTTCATATTTTTCCGATCATTTATTTTGTCATAACATCGCAACTGAGCGCTGGGTTACCATGGTAACTCCTCAACGTGCCATTCTCAGAGACTGTCAGTCATCTGGGAGGGATTACAATGACAAGACTATGATATTATTGTGAAACATCTCCCTGAAAATTGTAACTGTGGCTCATTCATTTTCACTTTGAAAGTCTTTATTGTTAACTGAGAGGCAAAATAACCAAGCAGGACTGAAAAGCAACCTTGAATGTAACACAGCAGACTCACAAACCTCAGGAGAGGTGAAACGGAGGGGTTTCTCAGGGGTTCTCATTATCAGAGATGTTCTGAAGTCCTGTTTCCATCACCTCCGACCTTTCCTGTCATCATGCATTTAGACTTTCAGCGTAACACGTAGCCTAAAACAAATGCCAGCACAGATTTCAGACAGTTGCACACATATGTTAAAAGTGACTCGAGTCAGGGTCACAATATGCTACCAGCCTCAAAATGTATAAAATTATCCTCAAAACATCTAAATGACAGACACAGACAACAAGCATGCTAGTGCTGTAGGATCATGACGCATCATGCTGTCATAAACTGGCCCATGGTAAGTGGCAGTGAAAAGTCTACACAAGTGCTTTAATTAAATAAAATGTATTAAATAAGCTAACAAAAAAAAGTATATACTGATGGAAGATAGTGAACACTTCAACAAGCATATATACATCCATCCATCGATTCTCTTCCACCTTTCTAATTCAGGGATGGGACAGGGCTCGAGCCCATCCTAGGATGACATACAGTCATCCGAAAAAGACTCTGTGCAGTCCTCTAATAAGTTTTCCCTTTGCATTGGAATTAAGAGGGTAAGTAGCAGCCAGTATCGGCTAATAAAATGCATAAAGTAAGTATGAGAACCTCTATAAAAGCAGAGGTTTGCTGGTCTGGAGTTGTGTGTTAACACAATGCCACAATCTTTCAAGGATTGGACGTCCCAGCAAATTCTTGCAATGCTCAGAGAAACTGTAAAAAACATAAGAGCTGTAGCTTAGACTCTACAGGTCTCAGTTAGTGTGTTAAATGTTAAAGTTCACGACTGAACAAGTATGGCTTCTTTGGAAAGGTTGCACAGCTTAAGTTTGCCAAGTTGCATCTGAACAAACCACAAGACTTCTGGAACAATGTTCTACTATACATAACGGTGAACATTATGTATAGTAGTGTTGTAAACTCATTTTAAAAAATTTAAAAAAAAAAAAAAAAAAATGCCATCATTCTGAAAGCATTCAGCTTCTAGTTTCACTATACAACATAGTTCACACAATTTTCATATTTACTGGTCCCCCTCATGACTACTCAAGGTTTGCGGTGACCATCCCATGAACTGGGATCCAAACCATCCCAGCAAAATGATCCCAATCCCAATGTTCTCCTTGTGTATATACATCTAATTATATATTACCTATTTAATAGCCAATTAAACAAATTTTGTTTTCTGTATGCAGAGAGCACCGGAATCAAATTCCTTATGCGTGTGCACAAACTTGGCCGAATAAAGATGATTCGGACTCTGAACATGTGCTGTGACTGTTGATAATTTCCACTGCTGATAGTATAATTACTTAATGGATTAATCCTGTTGATGGTATAATACTGAACAATCACAGTTCCCAGAGTCTGCCAAACTAAGGCTGCTTGATCTGAGTACCAAGAACATAGCCTGACAGAGATTACAATATTTGACTTTTTTTTCAGTCCACACATTTGCTAAGAGCTAGGATGAGGAGACGGTGTTTCGTGTGTAATCACACCTGTTATTCTCGAGTCAACAAGCTAACAAAAAGAAGCGCTCTCAGTGCAGATCTGTTACAGGTGTTCACTTGATGAATTGGGAATGCCAGAGCTTACAAAGTGCTATAAGCTATGCCAAAAAAGACGAGAAAAAAAGGGTCAGCGTTCCCTGATCATCAGTAAAGTCCATTTCAGTGGATCGCTACAACATAAAAGAGATACAGTTATGATAAGAATGCTCTCATATCTCTAAGATAAAGAGCTTTACTTCAGCTGAGCCAGAGATAATAAAACCATTACCAAATCGTTTAGGACTGTGCCTCACTTTGCGTGAGCAGGCAGTAGTTTTAATGTCGTCTCCTTTAAAGTGAGACTGAACGTCTCTTTCATCTGAAGTGATTCATTCAGACTCGAAAGATTCAGAACAAACTTTTGATTGATCTGTAACAAGAAAACCGAGAGTGCCGTGATTGCAGCAAGGCTACAAGCTTAAAAGACAAGGTGGTGTTGTCGAGTTTTCTCATTATCTACAGCTACAACAACAACCAACAATGAGTCTGCTATTCTCTGTGCAGCTGCAGCTCGGTATTCCTGTGTGCCACACAACTCCAGCTTTGCCTCAGAATGATTGAAAACCCATCAGCCCAGCACACCGCTCCATTAGATGACATCTTACCTTATAGTTTACTGGCGTCGACACCACATACATCTCTGTTGTTCCTGAAAATGCTGACTGGGAGACCAAATGTTTATTAATCTCAGCGGATATTCACCGACAGATACATCATTTCCTCTCGTCCGAGTTGATGAGCAGTTTTTCACAGATGTGTGTCTTCAGAGGGGGAGAAACGGGCAGACAAACTTTGGGTTTCCTCACAGAATTTTTATGAGAATCACACCAACGTTATCGTTTATTCAATTTAATACAGTAATCTTAGTCATCAGTACACGCTATATGAAAAAAAAAGCTTTAACCCAGCAAGATCGAGTTGATTTTTTTTTACAATACAGACACACATTTAGCTTAAATATGGGTTAAATATGGGTTTATTAGCCAATAATAAACTGGCAGGTCTAACGGGTCCTGTATCTGTGTCAGGTAGCAGTCTAACAGCTCTGAACTGAAACCAGAACTGCGATATGAACCTCCATGGTTTGCTGTTGTGGTTCTCTCTTCCTGTGTTATCTATCCTAATGTGCTGCAGAAGCAGAAAGTAGCCCACAAGCACAGCAGAAGCTACACGTGGGCTAGCGCAGCTGCCACGAAGGCTCCGCCCCGACTACCTGATAAGAAATCTTGCGTTTTTATCTTGAAATGAACATCTGTCTTTTGAGGTAGCGGTTACGTTTCCATACACCAAAATGTGTTTGGGTTTGAGACCGTTATATAAATGCCAGGGAGAATGAAACCCATGTAGTAACGTAGCTTACTTTATACCTCGTAGTGACGTTTGTAGGCTACTTAGCAGCCTATTAACAGTCTATTAGCAAAGTAAAAAAAATGGACCGTCACCAGCATGTCAGTGATGCCAATTGACTTTAACTGCATCACTATGTGTTGGTCTTGTATTGGGGTAGCTGTAGCTCAGGAGGCAGAGCAGGTCACCTATCAATCAGAAGGTTGCTGGTTTGATCCCTGGCTCCTTCAGTCTCTTAGGGAAGATACCTCATGTTGCTCTCTGATGCATCCATTTGAGTCTGAATGGATGAATGAGGCATGTTATATAAAGTACACAAGTGCTATCTACTGGTTATTGAGAATTGTGTACTGGTACAAGTGATTACATGTCTATCGTTGTGTGTCCCTTCTATGTGAAAATATTTTCCAATATTCATCCCAAAGGTGGCGAAAGTGATTTCCAGTTGAGCTCTGACACTGAAACGAAATTTATGAAAGGAATCTCTACGGCCTTGTGTCGCGGTTCTCTCATCCTCTGTTGCAAAACTAATGCACAATGTCCAGCAGGGTGGTAGGTCTCTGCTACATCGCTTTAAATCATTTATGTTTACAGTGGTGCTTTTTTTCTGGGTCTTCTTCCAGTCAAAGTTCGTAATATGCTCTTTTTTGGGGTGTCCTTTCGTTCCGTTAGTTACGGAGCTTTTTGTGAAAATAAAAGGTTTAAAAAGTAACAAAGCCCTCTTCAGTGGGAGTTACTGTCTCCTACAGAAACACTTGTTAGCAGTCCGGCCGTTTCTCCCGTTTCTTATCTATGTCACTACTGTATGTAACACACTGGCACAGAGCTCGCCTAGCCTTTCGTTTGGCACGCCCTCAAATAGAGAATAAGCAGCTGCCTCGCAGTCCCTCATTTCTATTTACTCACTAGAGCTGCTTCTGTTACCTCTAACTCTGAAATGTCTCAGCAAAGCACACCAAATGTTCTGCTGCTGGCTGAAGGAGCAAACACAAGCGTCTCCACGCACTCCAGGGGCATCACGGAAGAGCGGATAACTCCCAAAATGTTGACTAATGACTGGAAATCTAAAAGTTAGACAGTGACCACAGTGACCAAGGAAGGCTTTTTTTTTAGTCACACCACTTTTTTACCTGTTCACATCACCTCTGGGTATTTTCCAGAGTTTCTCACATGTATCACACAGCAGAAAATGGTGTGTTCGGCGCTCGCCCTGGCACAATGAGGCTTCACATGCCAGGTCAGCGACTGCTGTAAAGTTCGATCTAGCTGATCCTGCGATAGGAGCTCTCACTGCCACCTCAGTTGGGTAAAGTCTGGAAAAGTTCAGGGCTGCGGTGCATGCGTGTAAACAGCTACTGATAACGACTGATAGAAATTTGTGGTTTTCTGGCCTCTGAAGGTGGTCATGCCAGGAAAGCTTCTGTTCCTTTCATCCACAGCATCAATGTGTGACATTTCAACACAGCAAATAACCAACACAGCAAAACCTCCCTTTAACCCGCCACAGTGCTGCTCTGAACCTCATTAGCATACTATTAATAATACAAACACAGTCAGGCACATGACTAACACCCGATGTGTCAAGTGTGTCCCTGTGTGTGTGTTTGTGTTTGTGTGCGTATGTACCTGCCTGTAACTGTGTGTCTGGGGTGTGTCAGTGTGTGCGTTTGAGAAAGCAACAATTCTCCAGCAGAGAAACCTGGCATCCTGTTTAATTATTCAAACATAAACCTGGATTTGAAACACACACACACACACACACACACACACACACACACACACACACACACACACACACACACACACACACACACACACACACACACTTTAACCTCCCTCCAACACGTCCTGTCTCTTGACCTCTCTGCATACATATCTGAACATTTCACTTGCTTACATGCTAACCCTCCTCCTCACCCTCATTTCCCTCACCCACAACCCCCCCCCCCCCACCCCCCCCACCCCACCCCACCCCACCCTCTCTCTCTTTGTCAGTGTGCAGTGGACTAAGCACTCAGGCCTGATCTGTTCTGGCATTTGAGGAGAAGCAGTTTTTTCTTCTTTTCCACAGCACTGCTGGAATGTTCAGAGACAAACAACGCACGAGAAGAGAGGAAAAGGACGGGGCAGGAGAGGAACATGGAGGAAACACCGGCTGTGTGTGGCTGCTTGTGTGTGTGTGTGGCTGCTTGTGTGTGTGTGTGTGTGTGTGTGTGTGTGTGTGTGTGTGTGTGTGTGTGTGTGTGTGTGTGTGTGGTGGGGGGGAGAGAGATGACAGAGGCAGAAACATGAGCGGCACGGTTAGAAGTAGTGGAAAGGAGGTACGAGTGAGGGAGGAAGGAGGAAATGAAAAAAGGGGAAAACAGGTGAATAGGCAGGAAGGAGACAGGACGTGAAAGGATATGAGTGAAGGAAGAAAATGACACAGGACGGTAGATGAGAAGGGGGGTAGGGTAGAGACAGGGAAAGCGCAGGAGTAGAAGGCAAGAGATGATATGAGAGAAGACAAGATGAAACACGGGGAGAGGAGAGGCGAGAAGAAGCCAGAGCAGAGGAAATGAGGTGAGAGAAGGAAGAGAAGCAGAGGCGCTTAGAGGGGTCTTATGGTGAAACTGCAGAGGAGGAGAGATGTTTCAGCGCTGTAATTGAAATCTAATTATCACCTCAAGTCCCAGCTGACTCCATGTTAGGCACCCGCGCACATGCATGCTTTAGCATCACATTTGTGCGCGCGCACGCAAATGTCTGCACGTGTACGATCGTCACATTATTACCACTAACATCTGGCGTCTTCACACACCAATAATCCCCCTGTCCCGCTAGCGGTGCACGGCCTATGTGCGTACCCACTTTCCACCTTTCTGTCTGACACGCGCACGCACGTACACACACACACACACACACACACACACACACACACACACACACACACACACAGAAAAGATCAGTTGTGGGGAATGGGATGACAAGCGCTCCTAATTTCAGATTACATCCTGATGACTGTTCTCACACATGTGCAACGTCATCACTATCACAAACTCAACGTCATAGCACACACACACACACACACACGCGTGCAGGAGAAACGCACGCCATCACACAAACACGCACAGTGCACCATTTAGGCTAAATGGCATCACATCAGATTTAGCCTGCACTGTCCTGACCTGATAATGACGGGCAGTGTGTGTGTGTGTGTGTGTGTGTGTGTGTGTGTGTGTGTGTGTGTGTGTGTGTGTGTGTGTGTGTGTGTGTGTGACACAGAGACAGGAGGATGGATGGATGGATACTGACTGGCTTTCCCTGGCCGTGGTCTCTGTAGAAGCCGCTGAGCTGTCAGCAGGTCTTCGGTCTTCACGGCCTGGAGCAGCTCCTGGTCCTTCCCCATGTCCCCTCCGTCCCGCCTCGGTCCCGCTCTCTTCCTCTGAGCGCCCCTCTCTCCTCCGTTAATCCGCTGCTACATCCTGCCGCCGCTCCCGGCCTCCCGCTGGAGCTGAGGCGCGGAGGGATGGATGCTGCCGGGAATGGGATGCTCTGATTCGGCCAAGGAGTCCAGCGCAAGTCCCTCTGCAGCTCCCCTGCACGCTAAAGCCTTCCGCGGACCCACACCGACTACAGACCGACCGACCGGACCTCGCTCTCTGTCGGGATGCTCTCCGACCGCGCGCGCAGGAACACTCGCGACAGATTCCACAGATTCTATCAGCGTGACGATTTCACCGGGTCGACGTGCGTGCCGTGCGTGAAAACGGTGGAGCTCGAGCGCCCTCCCATCTGTCGGGTCAAGCCCGCACAGCTCAAATCTCACGAGTCCCCAGTCCGCAGAATAACACGCATGGGTGGCTGATGTTTAACGTGCGACCGCTGTCGCCGCCGCGGTGCTGGACCAGCTCGCGCCAGATCCAGCGCGCGCACGCACACGCGAGCGGTCACAATTACATATGGCATTACATAAACAAGTACTACACACGCACGCGTGCCACTCCAGTTGTTGTAACCCCTGAGCGATAAGGTCCCCTCCTGAGGGTCACCGGTCAGAAAGGTCATATAAACACGCAGTCGCGTGCAAGAGGCGTGCTCATAGCTATGACCGGGATCGCGCGACCACACGGGACACCCAGCAGTTTTTTAATAATAATAACTAGTCACACTCGAGCTGTGCTGGAGTGTGTGTGCGTGTGTGCGTGTGTGTGAGATCACAGTAAAATGTGACCTGGGAAACACCTAATAGCAGAAACTATGACTAAGATATTTAGAATGTCTTCCTTATACAGAGATTTCAGGTGTGCAGCTGGGATCAAACTGAAGGTCCTGCTCAAACATGAGCCCACCCCTCAATACTGAGGACAGGGGAAGTAGGACACCAAGAAGAGAGAAGTGGTCTCTTCCAGCTTTATGGGTCACAAACAGAAGCGTTGCCAAGACCTTACAACAGTGGTGCCTCGACCCATCCCTGAAATCTTCTTGGATTTTCGCTCAGAAACACATTTTTGAAGTTAGATTATAAAGTAAAATTATTATCAAATATCAGAGCTAATGGTTAAAGTCAGGGGTGCTAAGCCTAGATTATACTCCTTTGTGGACATTGACATGGACTCATTGACTCTATACTTCTTTGACATCTGCTTTAAGAACACCACATTATGATTCACAGCTGCTGTACTGTGATGTAAATCAGGAAGGCATGTGGACGTCCA
Organism: Rhamphochromis longiceps; assembly: GCF_057381845.1. NCBI lineage: Eukaryota > Metazoa > Chordata > Actinopteri > Cichliformes > Cichlidae > Rhamphochromis > Rhamphochromis longiceps. The sequence goes on from NC_140562.1 coordinate 17,190,103, forward strand.
CGTGGAGCCCCGCGCTAGCCATCTAACCCCTAGCAGAAAGTGTAATCCCTGCTTTAGGCTGACTTTGAGCATCAGTAGTAAAACCACAATGCTGATAAAGCACTCATGTATAAGGCTGCATGTTGACACATTGATAATGTTAGTTCAGTTTTTCTCGTTGTTTCTGCTTCTGTTGTGTCATATTGAGCCCTTCCAAACTGTGCTGCCTCTGTCTGGTCTTTTCTGTGCTCACCTCTTCATCACCTTTCCTGCTCTTTTACTGTGTCATCAACCTGCTGCACTCTTCATCTCCTCTGCCCACTCCTCCTGTTCCCTCTCCTGTACTGGTTGTAAAAGCAATGCAATCATCACATGCCAATTCAATGATCCAAACATCAAATTTTTGATGTGATGATTATGTATTTACCATATTATTGATTAATATTATTCATTAATAAGATCCCGAGGCTCCAGCCGTGAAAGCCCAGGCTGATGATGTGCCTGCCCACAGACATGGGCATATTTCCAATACGGTATCTATATATAAGCAATAAAGACAGATGGGGCTATTTTCTCACTGGTGTAACTCACAGCACTTTTAAAATCTATACAGGCCTTTGAGCATGTCCATTTTAATGCTACTGATATGAGCTGTTAATGCTTAACAAGCCTTTTATAAAAAGCTCTTTACCTTTGCATTGTTGTTGGAAGGGGTTCAACAAATAAGCTCTCCTCGCGTTTATGTGTGTCACAGCAGTGGTGTTTTTTTTCACATCAGCCTGTTTAAGGTTAATGAGACAAAGATAATTTGAGGATCAGGAAAGTGTGGATATGTGTATGTGTGTGTGTGTGTGTGTGTGTGTGTGTCCCTGGTGCAGGGCTAATTTAGACTAAAGGGGACACTGCCAGTCAGATTTAGGACAGGAAGTGGAACAGATGACGGAAAGCCACAAAAAAATCTATAATGTGCGTATGTGCACACTTTTGCACTGCATTGTGTGCACACCGCTTGTCTGAACGAATGATCAAAAAGCTTTTCAGCTGAGCGTCAGCTTTATACCAGGCCGGAGTAACACCGCTAAATGCAGCACAGAGCCCAAATAAGACGTGGGCCTTAATTCACCCACACAGAGTCAGTCTGGTTAAAATGAAATCACACAGACATGTAGTTAGTCATGCTCACAGAGGTGATCTTTGTGACTGATTCATACTAAACACTTCAGAAAAGGAATGCAAACAAGGCTTCCACTGAAACCATCGCATTGGTCCTTTAACAATCTGAAACTATTGTTTCTGAAATATGTGTCACTTTAAAACTGCAAAATAAATAAATAAAACTGCAAAAAGAAGGTCAAGTTTACAGATAAAGTAAGGTAGGGGCGAGACTTTTGCCTGGAGAGTGGCGTGTAAGGCTTTCCTTTTACTTGTTTTTTTAAGTTTTGCTTTCACTTGCCAATTAAGTTTTTTTGATCTATTGTTTAGATAAAAAGACAAAAGTCACCTGACTTTAAAATATTTTAAAGGTCATAGCTGTTTGATGTGCAATAAAGAAAGTGCTCGTCGGTCAGCTGTCCCGATTAATAATGAGCCTCTGAAAATGCATGAAAAGTGATTAAAACCTGCACCTCAATCGCATCTTGAGAAGTACATGTGTATCCTGTTACTAACAACTACTAAAAATAGACTCATGTCCCACTGTCATAAAGTTGAGCAGAGCACAGCAAGCAAAGCGTCATTTTTTTACACTACTGTCTCGTAATGCTCTGCACAGTGTACTGTAGCTGTTGGTGAACTGACAGGACCAAAACCTTCAATGGCTAAACCCCCCCCCAAAATAAAAGCCAAAAAACAGCTAAAAACTAATATATTTACACTTGTGTTTGTTTACTCTTGTTTTGAAAAATTCTCTAGGTTTTTGTCATGTTTACCTTCAAAGCTTACATACTTACTAGAAAGGAAGTGATTTGTATTCCTCTTCCTGTCTTTGAGTGGGCAGTAATCAAGTCTTAGGTTTACATATATTTTATCTAGTATAAAAAATTATTTATTCAATATGAACAAGACAATATTACATGCATATTGTACCAGAAGACCAAAGACAGTAACTAGAATAATTTCAAGTGTTGATCAGTTGCATTAATCAATACTTTTACATAAAAAAAGAATTATGGTGGAATCTACACAGACGAAAGTGACAAAAACAAACATTCAGTCAACTCTGCTGCTTAGTTTAGCTGCTGTAGCCGACCCCCTTGACAGCCAGGCAGGAGAAGGCCAACACAAAACCCCAACAGAAAGACAAAAAACACAAAGTCGATGCTTTTTTTAAATACAGGTGAGAGCAAAACTACAGAATCTAAGGTCAGCTACAGCTGGAGGAATCCTCTTTTTGTGAGATAACAGAAAAAGAGGATTCCTTCTGTAATGGGAAGATTACATCTGCAACCTCATAAAGAACCGCGGCGAAGTTAACCGATATCTGAATCGTATTAACTGCAAATTCTGTGAATTATAAACATCAATTTAGCGGTTGGAATCCGTTCCTCTGTTTCCCCCCATCATCCAGAGCAAATGAACCTTTGTACCAAGATATTGAGATAATTAACCTAATGTTACCAAACAAGCAACGCAAAAAAAGAAAGAGAAGGAACGAGCCAGAAACCATCACTCCAAGTGGATTTTTACAGTTGATTTACCCTCACGTTCATGAGCTGTTGACATGGCTGCTTGCTCATGCGTTCATAAGTTCAGATATCAGCTAGTGCAGCTTTAAACAGCAGCAGTTATGACATTTTCATAGGCACGACAAACTGAAATGTCACCATACAGGCAGTGGTGCAGCCTTTACAGGGAAAATTGCTAGAAACTTTAGTTATATAAATAATCATTGTTGACTTCTGACAGTGCATATAAACCCCCCCCCCAAAACAAACCCCAAAACAAAACAACGTTAACACGTGCTTTGTCAAATCTGTAAAACAATACATTTTCAGAAGGTGTGCAAATAACCTCTCAACAACCAGAAACCTTCAGGTTGTCCATCTGTGCCGCAGGTTGCCTGAATTACCTCATGTAGCCATTTCTACCTGTGATGGTTACGGCCTTCTACTCGCTTGTCTCTCCAATAATATCATTCATAGCAGTCACCTGCAGTGATCTTCTATTATCTCTCATTTATAGTACAAAGGATAACTTCTTTAAAAAGTAAGAAATAAAATTCTTTATCCTTGTGATAGCACAACGTCCTGACACAGAAACTTGGAGCACATGGGTCTATATAGGGTGAGGGTATGCCCAAAGGTAGCTTCTCACTTGCTTGTTGAGACCAGGTAATGTGCTTATCCTATCTGCTCCAAACATGCCTACAAACGCCCTCCTGCACATCTGTTTCAGACCCTCTGGGCGGTGAATACGAAAGGGCACCGTCAGTTTACAGCAGGAGCTGGTGTAGTAAGTCAGCAGAGCAAAGAGTGAAGGAAAAGTCCTCTGGCTGCCAAACAGATTGAAGTGGAGCTTGTTCAGCTGGATGCGAATACTCGTCGGGCCATCGTCGCTTTGGTAACTCAGAGTGAAGAAAACATCCGGCTGCCCGCTGTCCCTGCAACAGCACAGCGGTGTACAGTCACTACACATGAGCTTGGCAAATGAGATGGACTGCATTGGTTTAGCTTTAATGGGATGAAGGGGGAAAAAAGCAGGAAAAAAACACAACAGTTAAAGAGAGAAATAAAGAAAAACAGCGCTGACTACCTGATAAGGAAGGTTCCAGCAGGAGCATTTTTGAGTTTTCCGTGGGCTTCTTCCATGGTCAGGGATCCCCAGTAGTAATCACTCTGCAGAAGCTGCTGGTAAGTACTTTTTACTAGTTTATACTCTGCTTCGCTGGTGAATGGACGGAGGTGTGTGGGCAACCCATCGGAATCAGCTCCAGTCACTTCCTACAGCGGAGAAGATCAGACGTGTCCAGTCAATATGATGAAAAACGCACATAAATCAAAGTGTTCTCTGGTGGCTGCAGGGTCTTTATTGCTGATGGTACACCAGAGATTTCACTGCCTACAGCGAACAGCTCCTAATCTGATTAAACAAAAATGAAGGCTGTGCTTTTTCTTGCCCTCGGCTTTGCCTCTAAGGCTAAATATATGTTGCCTGTGTTGCTTTTCTTTAAAAACGTGAGGCAAAGTTTTAAGTGATGAGGTCAGTGCACAAGCGCTCCCCGCCAGCCAGAAGATACTCTCCCACAGTCTGTTTGAGTCTTGCTTTTGCATGACATCAAGCCCCACCCACCCACTGCTCTTTTGTTTTAAAGGAGCAGCCAATTAGAAGAAAGCTGGCTTAAAGAGGGGGTGGCCTTAAAGGGGGAGGAGCTACAGCAGCTTGTTTCAGATCAGTGATGAACTGAAAGGCTTAACTGTGAATAAAGCAAAAAACACTATGGTCCATTAATAAAATAAAACATTGAAAGTTAAAATAAGCATAATAGTTTACTTTAAATGAAACTTAAATGACGCCTGTCAAGTATTTTTAGAACAAATTATTGCACATCGGTCACAAATGAGGTATCAGAAAGAAACTGAAACTTACAAAAATCTGATTTGTAAGGTTTGTGGTGCAACTATACAGCCACTTAGAGAGAAAAAAACCATTTCAAAGAATTTTAAAATCTTTGAAATGTCTTTTTTTTTTAAATTAGAGTGCTTTTTTTCTTTTTTGTTAAGCTTGCTCATCACGTGAACTTGTGACTCGGCGTCTTATGTAATAAACAAAAAATGTACAGCAAGGAATGTTGCTGGAAACTTTCCGAATAGCTGAAACCGCCATACCACAAAGGGTTCTTTCACTTTCTCAGCGTGAACTCAATGCTTGGGTCATTTACTAGAAACTTTATCAGTTCACTTCACGTGTTAATTTCCATAAGCGCCACTTGTAACGTTTTGCTCTGACACAAGATGCGCTCTGTGGGCGATAACATTGTAAGACCACTACCAACACCATAATGGTGCTGTAAATCCTTGGCTCATGAGGGGGAGGCATGCTCAGGTTCAAAGTCCAATGATAAAGCCAGGCAGGCTTCCAAACACTTTCCTTGTAACAACAACGATTTCCTGTCGGGGAGTGTCATTTTGTACCGACCTGGTCTGAGTGACCGAGTTTATTACCGCCACGCTCCAGCCATATCGTTTATTTTCCTTAATAAATTTATCAGCTTTTATTTTGATAGCAGTTTAAAAACAAACGTTTGTGGGTCACTTGTAGTTTCACTTTTACAAATGTTGTCATATTATATTAGTATCCATCATACTGTTAATAATGTAAAACAAACACCGTTGAATTTTTCAATCGCATTATTATTTAGTTTCGCTTTTAGCCTAACTTAAATGAAAAAGAAACGGATTTAAAAATATACTTTTGCACGACATTGCCTAAAAGTACACGCTCAAGTACTTGTTCTGTACATCTGAAAATCTTTATAAATGCATTCAATTTTACTCACTTTGAGGGAAACTGCTGTTTCCTCCACTGTATCTGTTTGATAACAGTAGCTACTAGTTTTGATCTATACAAATGTATAATTGACAAATGAGCTGTGATGGACATTTAAGACAGTTCCCAGCAGTGTGTAAAGTAGTTAAAAAGCTGCAACATTAAAGTTGTGCCCATGCATTAGTGCACACATGTTAATGATCGAATAATCAATAAAGGCATAAAATGTGGTATTCTGCCTGCTGAGTGCTTTTAATATTTAAACAATCTATCACCAAAAACAACATGAGTAAAATCAGCAGTGAGTGATCGCGAACACTAACCCAGAGCTCAGCGTCTTCCTCACAGTTGTTTTTGACCCAGTGCAGTAAATCCAGCTCTCTCGACTCCGCTCTGTTTGGGCTCTGTTCCCGGTGTTCTTCAGAGGGCTCACTCGGGCTCTGTGGTTCGGCTGCGTGGCTCTGTTTTGGGCTTTGTACTACCACTTTATTGCAATTGTCTCTGACCATCCTACAAAGAACAATCCTCCTCTTGACCACCTGTTGCACCAGTTACTCCGTTTTTCACTGGCAGATCCTCCATCATTCACTCCTTCCCGGCTGGTCATCTGTTGCTCAGTGCACTTTGAGACGCCATGCTGCAGAGAGTTTATATTGTAACTTTAATCCTCAGCTTTTCACAAACACTTAACATCGCATTAATCACATTGTCATTTCTGGTGTACATGTTTTATGCCTCCTGATGAGCGCACAGCTGATGTTTGAAACACGCCCTGGCTTTATATAGCGTAACGCACACTGTCATGGCACACGCTCCCAGCATGGGTGCCCAATCCAGACTTAAAGGGTGTGCGGCTGACAGTAAACCACATGTTTGTGTGTTACAAACCACCAGTAAGGGCGGCTACAACACAACTGATGACAGAAGAACGCTTTCACTTTCTCAATCAAGAGAGACTAAAAAGGTGTATAAAAAGACTTAATTTCCTCTGAAGTGTGAGGTAAGCAGATTAGTGGTGACATTTTCTGCTTTTCATTTAAAACAAAAGCAATGAAAACATTTTAACCGTCCTGTACAGATTTTTGTGTTTCAAATTTAAGATAAGCAAATAAAAAATTACATTACAATAAAGAATAAAATGCAAATACTTGATGCTGATCAATACTTTCTAAGGAGTACAGTGTGTACCAAGCAGTGAGTAGAGAATGTATATATTTTAACAGTTCAAATTAATTTTATTTTCCCTTTTTTATTGTCAATGTTTATAAATATTACACTGAGTTATAATAACTTCATTTTTTCTAGTGTCAGTGTTTGCAATGAGCTTACAGCTGCATTTTATCAGCTAACATAACAGTTTTGTCTCACAATGACGTAAAAGTCTATCATTATCTCTCTCTCTCTCTCTCACACACACACACACACACACAGACATATTATATATATCTATATATATTTAAAAGAACCAGTGACAACGATTTTAAGGTTTTAATTCATAGGTTCACACGCCCAGATATTAAGCAGTGGAGCAGGGCAATGACACGGCGTTACTTTAGCCCAAGAGGAGAGCATTTATGACTCACACCTTAAATCAGAGACACGGTGGCATTTCACACAGAGTGCTGGAGCTCGGAAATAACAGTAAAACCAGCAGGACGAGTTAAAACTGCAAAGAGCTGCAAAAGTGTTTAGAAAAAGCTCAAATGTGGCCAAACATCCTCCACAGATTCAGCTGCAAAATTCTGTGCTATACAACAGATTTACTTAAGGTGGGGGGATTTTTGAAGGTGGAGTTCAGCTACCTCCGTCACGCTGATGTGTTTTAAAGAAATTGGAAAAGCTTGTCACAAGTTCCCACACTTAATGAGAAAATGACACTTTTCTTTTTCAGCTTTCTTGGATTCCTTCAACAGCGGTCCGCCTCAAGCTTCAGCGACAATGTGAGCTAAAGGAATAATTAAGCCTACTTACGTGTCTCAGCAGTGAGCTACAGTCGGCTTCTCGCCCCCAGAAAGTCGCAACTCGTTTGATAAAAAAGATGATTTCGTTTTCAGAGAACGTACGCGCTCCTTCTTTCGCTCAAACGCGCATGCGCGCTTCAAACCGTTGATTCAGGTGTTCGCGACCGCACTTTCGCTTTCACTTCAGCTCGCAGATTCCTTGAAATCATGTGATCTCACAGCAGAGCCTGTGTGTGTGTGTGTGTGTGTGTGCGCGTGCGTGCGTAGCGAGTACGCACACTGAATTTGAGATTGGTTTGAATGCAAATAACTATATTTATTTAAAAATGTTACAGCTGCATGAAAAATACACCAATACCGATTATAAAACAAACATCCGCATCACGGATGGGTTGATGGTTTTACTACTACAGCGCTGTTTGCTTTAAAAAAAATTTTTTGTGGATATATTTCAGTTTATATACAAGTTTAGTTTATATTTATAACAAAATGAAAGAAAGGCTCACACATACCTGTGGACATCATGCTTTACAAAGCCCGGTGGTGTAAAGTAAGTGTAAACCTCAGTGATGCAGCAGCAGGAGCAGCAGAAGCAGCACAGGTGCCTGCGTGTAAGATCTCAGGTAAGACTCTTGTTTCCTTTTTGTTCTGTCAGCTTTGCGTAACAATGCTTAACTATGCTTAAGTGCATAGTCAAAGGGCTGCAATTAGTTCCATGTCATGTCAAGCATGTCAATAGACTGCAGGTTAACCGACTACCTCGTCAATCAACCTGCAGCCAAGAATTCAAAAAGGATTACAAGCAAAGTCATGAACGTGAATGCATTCATGAATCAAACTGTGAAAAATGTGCAGCCATTCTTCTTATTTTATATCTCTTATAGAGAAAAACATGCTGCTTTAATGGTAATAAACGGATAAGAAAATTACGGATTTTGTTGCCGTTTCTGCAGCAGCAGACAGATTGTTCATTATATCAATGAATAATGATCAGACAAGCACGGACAAAGTATTTATTAACACTCTGTAACTTGCAGCTGACACATTTGAAGGTGCAGTACCGCTCGCATCACAGAGAAAAGGCATGACTGCAAGACATTAGCCTCTCAGGCCGAGGAGGTGGATGTCTGGTTTTCTTTTTTCTTCTGTCTAAGCACCAAGTAGGCAGCTGCCGTTACTGCAAAGATCCCATAAGTAGCCAAGACACACTGCAGAGAAGAGAAGGAAACATTTGGGATTGTGAGGAGTCGGCGCGCCTGTGTGTAATATCTCTATAAAGATGTGTGCGTGTGTATAAAAGTGTGTGCTGGTTAAGTACATTTCTGCGACCCTGCAGAGTGTAGCTATTAAAGTATTTCCTCCAACCCGTCAGTTCCACAGAAGAAGGGGCCTCAATGCCAAACAGCTGTCTCTAAAACACAGAAACAGTAAGAGGAAGTGCTGAGATCAGATCTGTGATATTTTTTGACACATTTCCAAGACGTTTTTAAAAAAACGTGCATTGAAAGATATAAAATGAAAGATGAAGAAAACAGAAAATAAAAGCTAGCAAACAAACACATACAATAGAAGCACATGATGAATGCCCTCAGAATTATGCAAACCCAGTCAGAACGAATGTGAAAGCACCAGATTAAATGATGAACAGACTTACGGAAAATAAACAAAAGGAAAACCCAATAACAAAGCTTGAGTAAGCGCACTCTGCGTTTTTTAATTAAGGAATTATTATTGTGTTTTTTCATGGAATCTAATAAAAGCTGCAATATGAAAACTTTATGAAGAAATTAAGCAATTTATTTTAGAAATAGATGATGTGGAACGTGCATACCTTTGCATGTAGAGGCACGTTTTTCTGTGAGTAGCGTGATAAAGCAACAGTGGGATTGCACACTTGTTACTAGCAGTGTTGGGACTAACGCGTTATTAAGTAACGCGTTACAGTAACTACGTTATTATTGTGGTAAGAGCACAGTAACTAGTTATTATGCCAAAACCGGGAACGCGTTACTCGTTACTGGGATTTAGATAGGCTCGTTATTCGTTACTTCCTGTGGTGGCTATCGCGGAGCTTCCACAGATTCAATAACATTAGCAAGTGGTGGAGGCCAGCAGGTGGATGAAGGAAAAGGGAGGCAAGAGGAGAGACCCGAAGTGGCCGCTGGTCTGTGAGTGTCAGTTGAACTGAACTTCAGGTAAGAAGTTATGACCTGCAGTCCATCTGGGTCAGATATGAACCAAGTTTAGGTGGAGTTTATTTTTGTTATGCTGAATTTTTCGTACTGCGTGCTAGCTAGCATGACGGAGTTTCTATACAGCTGGGTGGGTGCTATGTTACTGATGTTGAACTTTATTTTGTTCATAAGGTTAATTATTAGAGTTGCCAACCGTCCTGTAAAAAACGGAATCGTCTCGTATTCAGAGAAAATATTACGCGTTTCTTACTGAGGTGAAAAGGAACAGTTTGTCCCGGACTTCAGCTACAATGAAAAAGGCACAAAGCTGGAGTTATTCTGTGTTTACGCTGCACAGCTGCCTCTTCTTCTCTCATCCTCTCACCCTCCCTCTCCTGTTTGTACTTCAATCATGAAACTGATCAATGATCAGCTGATCGGCTTTTCTCTCTTGTTTGTTTATCGCCCACTTTGCGCCAGAAAGAGGAAACCAGCGGATGTCGCGCTAAACAACAGCAGCACGTTTAAGCTTGATCAGCTGTTGTTAGAATTTATTTAATATTAATTTCTAGTATCAGCTGATGTTTGCTGGAGCCACAGCTGTAACCTGCTGGTCATGATATCGGTTTGGTTATCTGGTGAGAGGGAAACATGAAGATGAAACCAGGAGACGTCCTTACTGAATCATCAGAGCTGAACAGGTGATGGAGAAACAGGTTTACCTTTTAGGTGACATGAATGAGTTGAAGGGAAGTTATGAACTGTTTCTGAGAGACAAATAACACCAGGATCCTTTTCTAAGTAGCTGACAGCTGGTAACTGTGCAGGGGCGGGTCTAGCAAAGTGTTGCCAGGGGTCCATGTAGGGCATTAAAAGGGAGAGGGGGGCACAAGGAAATACTTTCTTATTCTCATTTAAAATGTCTCACTTTTAAAAAAATAATTATCTGAGTCTTACAACAAACGACTGATAGATTGATACATATATACCATCAGAACAGTGTACATCACTGTCACAGCAGTGTTTGTTTTCATTCAAAGGCTTTATGATTTTTCCTATAATGGTGGGCCGGCCTCTAGTCAAAATGCCCAGGACGATTTTTTTGTCCCAGTCCAGCCCTGTATGCAGCTCATCTGCAGTCTGGTGTTACCTACATCTTCCTATTCAGAAGGCAGAATTTCCAAGTTCTGAGTACAATCGAAAGCACCACGACTGCAGTTTTTGTGTTGGATGTAAAAAGCAGGCTAGGATAAAATCAGGCGTGGGATTTCTCTCGTGGAAATGTGCACATTATTTTTTCCTTTCTATTGGTAGGTGGCACAGTGCACTTGTGGCAAGTAAGCAAGCTAGAAGACTGGCAATCTTGCTGGGTATCCAGTTACGGAAGCAACACATTAACAAGAGAATTCTGAGTTAAACCAAAGTTACTTTCCCTAGTAACTAGTTACTCTGAAAGTAACGAGTAACTTGAAGTAACTGAGTTACTTTTGATAGAAGTAACTAGTAATGTAACTAAGTTACTAATTTAAAGTAACTTAGCCAACACTGGTTACTAGTAATTGAGATCACACCCAGCATACCGTCTGAATTTGATGAAGCTGATTTGGTCGTGAACCTGTACTATGTGACCCTAGCTCAGCTTCCACATCCATTAGCATTAAACTCTGTAGCAACATCCTAAGCGTTTTCCCTTAATAAACAAGCTAATAACATTTCTCAAGTCTACAAATTTCAATTATTACATTTTTTTAACTGCTACTTTTTTGTCTGTTGAGCAGTGGAAAAAAAAGGTGGTTGCTCTGGGTGAAAATTGGGCCTGTAGGTAACGTGGGTTATTTTAGGATCTTAGCATCTCATCTCTTTAAAGGTTAACAGCTGGTGACTGACTGCAAGACATTTTAAACTGGTGCTAAAACACTACCTGATATTTAGCATTTGATCTTATTTGGTCTGAGGTTCCTAAGGGGAACACCTCGTTTTGAAACTGTCAGATGACAAGCGAACGAACATATGAAATCTCACTTGTTAAAGGTTAATAAATCAATAACAAGCAAAGAGACATCTCTAAATTCACAACCCTTGTTATGAGGATCTCTCTCAGATAAAATTTTGTAAAATGAAGAGAAATCTCTTTACCTCCTGGCCCAGTTTACCGTAATGTATTAGATAAAATGGGTCATTCATTTCAGTTAAAGTGGGACACCCTTTGAAATGTATTGTGATGATTCCTTTTATTAAAATGATTTATATTGTTAATATATTTGATTGCTGCATGTGTCACATGCCTTTTTTTCCCCCTATTGAGTTTTTTTTTTACCAATCGTGTCGGTGTATGCTAGTGGGCACAAATACACAGGAGCTCAGGTTCACTAAATAAGAAATGAAAAGGAGAGGGTGAAAGAGGCATGCTGATAAAGACGAGACAGATGCAGAAGTGGGGTTGAAAACAATGGCAAGAGTGAAAGGGAAAGCAAGAAAGGGAAAGGAAGGTTTACAAGACGGGATGTGAGATCAACTGTGAACTATGGTTTGGAGATGGTAACACCCACAAAAAAACAGGAAGCCAAGCTAAAGATAAGATTTTCACTGGGATCAACAAGAATTAACATTATATAGACATTATATGGACATTGGACCTTATAAATGAGCATATTAGAGGGACAGCTCAGGTCGAGCCGTTTGGAGACATAACTATAGAGGCAAGGTTGAGATGGTTTGGACATTTGCAGAGGAAGCAAAGAGGATATCAGGGGTGTTTAAATGATTTTTAAAAATTGGGTGGCAAATGGGGGAGGGGAGCAAGTTCAAGCTCATATGCAGCCCTGAGTCCTAATGCAGAGTTATTATGTGAAAAGCGGACCTGAATAACAATTTAAACATAATCTTGTTGACTTTTGAGGGTAAAAAAGTAATTAGACGTTTTACCTAAGTAAAAGTTACAATCATTCACATATGTAATGACACTTGAGTAATATACATGATGTTACTGGAATATAATTATTGATTTTTTGATGTGTATATCTCTTTATTGTTAAAGCCGTCAAAGACTTTAATTGCTTAAATATTGTACTTTGATCAATTGTAATTTAAGTAATCTGCAAAAATATTAAGTAAAGAAAGCTTTAAAATAGTTTGGTACAAAGTGCAACAATCACATTCAGAATAGAGACAAAAAAGAAAAAAAGGAAAGCAGCATAGTAGTACACAGTAGCGGTTTTAGATATGGGCGACACGGGCGGTTGCCTGGGGCGGCATCGTGGTGGGGGGCGGCATCACGGCATCGGCCAAAAAAAAAAAAAAAAAAAAAAAAAAGCTTGTACTCATGCTCCCCCGACGTCAACCAGCGCACATTGGGAATGGCATAGGCACCGATCGGTTTTCTATCACCCATTTGCTGGGAGTAAGGACGCCCTTCGTTTGCGAGGTGCGCCTGCTGCTTGCGGCGCAGTGAGGAGAGGGCGGGGCGGCGAGGGATTTTCTGACCGGCTGGAGCAGCATCTAATAACCAACTCGCAAAGTAAAACAAAATAAAAATAAACCAACAAACAAGAAAACACCAGACATTATAATACAGATTTATAATTTGCACCAATGTTTTTTCGAAATTCTATACACGAAAAGTGAGCGCGAGAGCCCTCGGTGCGCCTGCTTGCTGCTGAAGTCAAAGTAACTTTGTCATCTCCGCTACATACAGTCCAGTATATAGAGCAGGGGTCCCCAATCCCAGTCCACGAGGGCCGGTGTCCCTGCAGGTTTTAGATGTGTCCTTGATCCATCACAGCTGATTTAAATGGATAAATTACCTTCTCAACATGTCTTCAGTTCTCCAGAGGTCTGGTAATGAACTAATCATGTGATTCAGGTGTGTTGACCCAGGTTGAGATCTGAAACCTGCAGGGACACCGGCCCTCGTGGACTGGGATTGGGGACCCCTGATATAGAGAGACGAGACACGACAAGGCTCCAGTTACAGCAGTGCAAGCAAGCAAAAAATATATGTAAGAAGAGTAAGAAAATAAATATACACTTTAGGACCAGGGGTAAAGGGATCAATAACAATTTAAAATTTACAGTTTGATGATTTAAAGTCTCACACACATGCCGTTGAAAGGGGGGGGGCTTGCTGCTTCCAAATAGAGCACATTTCATTTATAATGTTGTAAATCCAAGCCCATTATGTATTCATGATTTGAATCCTGGTTTGTGTGAAATCTCAGAAATGCACCCTAGACAAAGTGAATCTGTGATGTTGTGGTGATCCTTGGGTTGAGGTGGGTGTTCATACTGGAGTGCAAAATTAAAACCAATGGAAGATGGACAAGAAAAGTTCAAAGCCATCAGGTCATCAGTTTAGAAAAAGAGAAAAGAAGAGGAGGAGAAACGAGCAAAAGATGCAGGTAAGCAGATGTGTCATTGGATAATGGCAGGTCATCCTGAAACAAGCAGAATCAGAATACTTTATTAATCCCTAAGGAAATTATGTGAGTTACAGAAGAAATGGTAAAAATAGCAACAGTAACAGACTAAACTCCAAACAATACATTACGTTACAGATTTTAATATTAATTAGTCATTGTCAATTGTTGATTTGTCCTGTTCTCATTGTATGATGAATTATGATGGCTGTTTGGTAGCCGTTTGCATACAATGCATACTCTCTCTCTCTTCATATGTGTGTGTATAACAATTTTATGTTAATGTACAATCCTTAATATGTTTTGTGTGTGTGTGTGTGTGTATATATATATATATATTTATTTATTTATATTAGGGGTGCAACAATACTCGTATCGAAATTGAACCGTTCGGTACTGTGCTTTCGGTTCGGTGCGCATATGTATGAACAATACAAAATTTTTAATTTATTTTATCAACTTTCCTTCTGACGATGCTGTCTGTGTTGAGCGCTCAGCGGATCTGCGCTCGACAGTGCAGCCTAGGCGGAGTAGTCGAACGCAGATTCACTGAGGGCAGGGCAAGCTAGCGAGACAGAAGTTAAGCTCTCCTTGCAACATGGAAAATTGAACCTCCCCCACCCTCATTCAGATCTGGCGTTTGGAACTATTTTGGTTTTCATGTGACGTATGACCCTGAAGGTAAGCGCGTCATGGACTAAAGTAAAACAGTATGTTGGATGTGCCACGCAATGCTCAATTACATGGGTGGGAACTAGTGTGTTAGCGCAGTTAGCTCGTTAACGTGTTGGCAGTCTAGCCCCACGCACGGGGCGATCCGCGGTAGCTCGTTAACTGAGTTTTGCAGTGTTGTGGAGTTAACGTCATTTCAACGAGATTAACGCTGACAGCACTAGTGGGAACACAACGAATATGACTGCACATTTACACCGACATCATCCTAGTGCAAAGACAAGTGGAAGCAGACAAAAACAACAAGCACGCATGCTACAAACTTTACCCGAGTCATTTAGACAGCTGTTAGCACATGATTCTCCATATGGGGACCTGATATGTTTAATATGCTGCTGAGAATATAGCCCAGAAGAAGCGTATAGTATAGCTTTTATTTTGGAAAGAGCCATTTCTCTGTAATAAACTCTCTTTTCCAAAGATGAGTGACTCCTCAATCAGATACAGGGCTCGCAAAATCGCTAGCCCGACGTCCCGGGGCTAGCGATTTTTCCAGTTGGGCTACCAAAATCTATCTCTGCCCTGCCCGTCGGCCTGTCGTAGGAAGGAAATATATATGTCAATGCTTTTGCATTCTTTCAGAAATGTAGCTGGGTAATTATGTCATTGGCATCGGCGAGCCACTGTCAATATGTGACATATTGAAATCGCGTTTGAATTTGCGCTTGTTTTTTGCTTTCACTTTGCAATCGCGCGAACTGTGTATAGAGAGCGACAGCACTGATCTGTGACTGATGATAATTTGCGCACCAATTCCTCTGACATCGTCTTATTAATCGTTAGCTTACTATGCAAACATGACAAGTGAAATCTCCCGCAGCTTAAACATGTGAGAGGTTGATCGCGCAGAGAATCGCTGAGCGTTATGTGAGTGTGTGTGTAAAAGCAGCAGGATATATATTTTAGTTCTGCTGAGCCAAATAAGAGAGGTCAGGGTGAAGAAGTGACAGCCAAAGAAAAGCTTACCACAAAATGGAGAAGTTATGAAAAATCACATTATAAGGCAAAAAGAAAGTGCAGCTTTATGGTTTCATGGACAAAAGAATTTCTGTGGCTGCGATATGACGAGCTAAATAACCAGGGCTGCACATAAGTGGTCCGCAGGTGCGCATTCGCTGTCAAAATAAAAAACGGGCACAAGATAAGAAGTTAATATTATATAATTATACAATATTATACTTTAATGTATAATATTGTAAAGGAAACAAAACATCAATCAAAAAATTGCTCTCTTTTTTTATTCGGGCTACTTAAATTTATTTTGGGCTACCAAAAACTGAAGAGTCCCTGCCCGAAGGGCTACCAGGGATTTTGAAATTTTGCGAGCCCTGAGATATATTAATTTTTTTTATTACTTTTTTGTTTCAGCAACATACAATTTAAAAACTGTTCTTTTGAGTTAAAATATATATTTATAATTTTAATAAATGACAAATTAAAAAGGCATGAACATTTTTTTGTATCGAAAAAATATCGAACCGTGAATTTTGTGTATCGTTGCACCCCTAATACACACACACACACACACACACACACACACATATACACGTACATACACATGTATGTACATACACATACATACACATCAAATCTCGATGTTGATTTTGTAAATTTCCATGCGAGCAGCCCAGGAGAATTTTCAGGCTGCCCTAACACTCCGACACTGGCCTCTCGATCTCCCGTTGGAGAGCCGCGAGCCTCCCCATGATGGTATCAAACTTCTGTTCCATGGTGTTGTCGTTCTTTTGATTCTGAGACCTCACAGCAGCAGTGATCCGTTCCGCGATGTCTTCCAACTGTTGCTCAAGGGTCCCATTTTGAGCAGGCCTCTCTCTGATGTATCCCCCCATACGCTCAATGTTGTTGCTTTGAGCCTTCACAGCCGATGCAAGCGTCTCCAAGGTGTTAACCATATTACGTTCGTTGTGAGAGGTCGCGCCTCGTCCCGTCGCTTCGATTCCAGCGGGCAGCCTTGGGGGGGTTTGAACAGCTGGTTCCGCTCTCTTATTTCTGTGGTAAACCAGGGCTAAGCCAACTCCGATCAGCAAGAACCCTGTTATCACGGTTCCGAATAGATAGATATCTTCAGCGTCCTCGATCGACAGTCCCGCCAGGCACACGACCCTCCAGTTCTGCCACCCGTCCATCGTGTATCCGGCAGGGAAAGTCCCTCCAGGGCACTCAGGCTCTCCCGAGCCCAGACTTCTCGTTGAGAAAAGGGTGTCAATAGCATTCAGAGACCAGTTCTCTGAATGCTGAGAAAAGTCAAGCGTGCAGCTGCCAAGATGCCACTTGCCACCAGTTTGGCCATATTTCAGAGCTGCAACATCACTGGAGTGCCCAAAAGCACAAGGTGTGCAATACTCAGAGACATGGCCAAGGTAAGAAAGGCTGAAAGACGACCACCACTGAACAAGACACACAAGCTGAAACGTCAAGACTGGGCCAAGAAATATCTCAAGACTGGTTTTTCTAAGGTTTTATGGACTGATGAAATGAGAGTGAGTCTTGATGGGCCAGATGGATGGGCCCGTGGCTGGATTGGTAAAGGGCAGAGAGCTCCAGTCCGACTCAGACTCCAGCAAGATGGAGGTGGAGTACTGGTTTGGGCTGGTATCATCAAAGATGAGCTTGTGGGGCCTTTTCGGGTTGAGGATGGAGTCAAGCTCAACTCCCAGTCCTACTGCCAGTTTCTGGAAGACACCTTCTTCAAGCAGTGGTACAGGAAGAAGTCTGCATCCTTCAAGAAAAACATGATTTTCATGCAGGACAATGCTCCATCACACGCGTCCAAGTACTCCACAGCGTGGCTGGCAAGAAAGGGTATAAAAGAAGAAAAACTAATGACATGGCCTCCTTGTTCACCTGATCTGAACCCCATTGAGAACCTGTGGTCCATCATCAAATGTGAGATTTACAAGGAGGGAAAACAGTACACCTCTCTGAACAGTGTCTGGGAGGCTGTGGTTGCTGCTGCACGCAATGTTGATGGTGAACAGATCAAAACACTGACAGAATCCATGGATGGCAGGCTTTTGAGTGTCCTTGCAAAGAAAGGAGGCTATATTGGTCGCTGATTTGTTTTTGTTTTGTTTTTGAATGTCAGAAATGTATATTTGTGAATGTGGAGATGTTATATTGGTTTCACTGGTAAAAATAAATAATTGAAATGGGTATATATTTGTTTTTGTTAAGTTGCCTAATAATTATGCACAGTAATAGTCATCTGCACACACAGATATCCCCCTAAAATAGCTAAAACTAAAAACAAACTAAAAACTACTTCCAAAAACATTCAGCTTTGATATTAATGAGTTTTTTGGGTTCATTGAGAACATGGTTCCTCAAAAATACAACTTGCCTAATAATTCTGCACTCCCTGTATGTACATACACGTACATACACATGTACGTACACACGTACACACGTTTGGTTATACTTACCATGGTGTCCATGTTGTGCATTCAGGTCCTATATGTGAGACAGGTGTATGGGAAGGGCCGCCCACTACTTCCTGTTTATATAGGGTCATGAGGTCAATGATTGCATCACTGGGTGTAACCAAATGGAGGGTTTTTCATTTTGTATAGTATTGTTTGTTTTCTTTAAAGTAGCCTTTTGAGTTATATTGTATGCAGTGTTTTACTTTACAAACTATTTAGTTGAGTAAATGAGTTTGTCAGTTTCATGCATGACTTTATTCCTGTTCTTTGTTTAGAATTGTATTATTTGGTTTGACCTATTTTGTTTCAATGGTAGGGACTAACGAGGTCAGGTATGGGCAAAGTCTTGTATAAAGCCAGTGGGATTTTTGCATGCCTGATTGATTGTTTATGGTAAAAGGGAAAATAAAAGAACTTCAATCGTCTGCTAATGCTATTTACTTATCACCTTCCTTGCTGCTTAAGTTATGCTACATCACATATGTACATGTATGTACATGTACATGTATGTACACACATACACACGTACACACATACATACATACATACACATACACAAAAGGATATATATACAAAGGATGCTGAACATGAAGCTGTCAGGCAGAAAGCAAAAATGAAGACCACAGAGGAGGTTCGTGGATGTAGTGAAGGAGGACCTGTAGAGGCTTGGTGTGACAGAGGACGATGCTACAGACAGAGCAGAAGGCAGATTATCCACTATGGCAAACCCTGAAGGGAGCAGCTGAAAGAAGAAGATGAGTGTGAAAACAAAGGAATAGAGAGGATCGAGAGGAGACAGAAAGGATGTCTGCAACAGAGGGGCCAAAAAACTACAATCGTTAGGCAGAGGAGAGGATGGAAACTCCCACATACTTGAATGGTTTGTTGGGGTGAGTTATTACACTGTTGTCAAACCAAAATGATCCTAAAGTGCCTTATTTTCACTTTGCAGTCAAACTGGCCCAACCTGAACATCATTTCCAAACCTGTAGGGCCTGAACAGTTCTATTTCGTTACACCAATTCAATGCAAAAACATTAAAAGCAGTAGTTATTAAATATCAAACCTTTGGAGTCAACAGACTCCAAAAAAGTGACAGAATATAAGCAGCATATTTTATCGATCACTTTTATTCCTAAAACGATAAATTAGAATCCATATATACAACTCTAAACAGCGAATGCTACGCTACAGTCAGGCCACTGTTAGCTATCTTAGCACAAAAAGAGGGAAACTGCTAGCTTGGCTCTGTAAAAAGCAAACAAATGTGAGAACCCGCATTTGTAAAACTCGCAAACTGCCATACCACATCTCATTTGCATCATGCATACGAAAAACCAAGGTGTGAAACCGACTAAGCTGTGGTTTTACAGCCGGTGGTGAGTGGACTTCAGCCAGGCAGCACTTTGTGCTAAACAAAGCTTACTTTATCACATGGTTTGTGTTTCATACTCAGCTAGCATGAGAGGAAAAAAACAAAACAAAAAACATAGATATACTTTACTAGCACTTTAAGCCCGTGAGCTTTATGTGATTGTCGTTTACATCCAAACTAATCCTGTGCTTGATAAATGTCAGGACGGTTATTGTTGTCTGTCTGATTACCCAGACTTGGGACAACAATTAGGCGTTTGTCACATGCACTGATTTCCATGAAGGGAACCATTCATCTAGAACATCAGGTTTACAGTAAACTACGAGGAAATGAAAGAATTCTTGTGAAGAGGGAAATAGTTTCCCATTACGAACATTAGATAAAGTGAGCCAGGGTCGAGGAGGGACACAATGCTCCTCTTCATCTTGCTGATTTGTC
This sequence comes from Rhamphochromis longiceps, assembly GCF_057381845.1. Lineage (NCBI taxonomy): Eukaryota > Metazoa > Chordata > Actinopteri > Cichliformes > Cichlidae > Rhamphochromis > Rhamphochromis longiceps. Next base: position 17,210,104 of record NC_140562.1, read on the forward strand.
CTGCCGCTATGGTTCATATTATTAACGTAGCAGAGAGGAAACTCTTGTTCCTCCTGAAACCTTATACGTGAAACCACGTCAATAAAAGTTGAAAAAGTGCAACTGAAATAATTTTTGAAAATCAGCAGTGAGCTTGTTTTGTTTTTCTTCTTCTTGTGGTTACAACAGTAGTCTTATATCCACCTTCCCCTTCAAACAGACAAACGGAGCCTGAAACAACAACAGCTGAAACCAGCATCAGCTCTACAGCTGGAAGGAGCCGGTGTATGAAAACTGAAGTCAAACTCCTGTTGATATGTACAAGTATAGTACTACTATTAATGAAAAATACCAAATGTAACAGTCTTGCCTAATATTTACATGACAATTAAACAAACATCATATCCCACAGTTCCTGAACTTCGTGGGTTAAGGGTGACAGCTTGACAGAGGATGGGAGCTCGCTATGCTGTCCAGTTCTGTGGGGTATTTGAGTCAAACATTACAGATGGCACACAATAAGAAAGAATATAAAGCTAGATCTATATACAAACAAGTTAAAAAAAAACCTCAAACACTTTGTCTATATGGTTTTTAAATTGTAGCTTTCATTAAGGAATGAACTACAATATCACTGAGACTGAAATGAAAAACATCCTGTCTTCTGTTTATTTTCTCTTGAATCAATCGCTTAGTAACTTTGAAACTGCTTACAGTCAGCATTTTATGTTTTACTACTACTAATAATAACGCATCATATGACAACAGGAATCTGTGGTTCCCTTTTACACAGTTTAAAAGTAGCCCGGCCACCTCACAGTGGTGTCTTCTGCACTGCCAGCACAGGGGGCAGCACTGAGCACATTACAGCTCCAGTACAGAAGCAAGCCCTAACCCCGGGGTGTCCAACTCCAAGCCTCAAGGGCCGGTGTCGTGCAGGTTTTAGATGTGTCCTTGATCCAACACAGCTTATTTAAATTGCTAAATTACCTCCTCAACATGTCTTGAAGTCCTCTATTGGCCTGGTAATGAACTAATCATTTGATTCAGGTGTGCTGGCCCAGGATGATATTTAAAACCTGCAGGACACCGGCCCTTGAGGCCTGGAGTTGGACATCCCTGCCTTAACCCAAGCTCACTGACACTTTTCACCAGCACAAACCAACAGTTAAAGGCATATATTATTCTTACTTGTGTACTTCATGTATATAATGAAAATATACGGGTGGCTGCTCCCTTGTAACAAAGAGTACTTCATGCATATGTGTAGGACTAAAAAGCAGATCCACAAGTGTTCAGATAAAATTGACTGCTGCCCCCAAGTGGTCAAACAAAAGGATTGCAAACATTGATTAAATGAATGAAGGAATAAATAAGTTTATAGTTAACATTTTAGCATCTAAATAATATGTTTGCATACATGCTGAGCCAAATAAAGAAACCATTTTAAATGTTTTAGTCTATTTATATTTTATTTTTAGATAAACATCTATGCCGGAAATGGCACCTTGTTACTTAAAGGAGAAGTCTTTTAAAATATATTAATCAGAGGAGCTGGCATCTAGAAGGTACTAAGAAATTATAAATGCCACCAAACAAACAAACAAATAAATAAATAAACAATTTACATTGACATTTAAGAGGCTAATAAACAGGTCTTTATTTTATAATCTAAAAAAAACCCCAAACTCTCTAGTCTGATCCATCATCACAGTAACACTTCAGGCATATCGATCAGTCCAGTCAGGAAGCAAAAGCCATTGTGACTCGGTGGGACCTGCTCTGTGCAGCTCACCTAGCACAGCTGGCAGGTGCGCCTCTGGTGCTGCATTCTCTTTACTCACTGAGCACATACGACAGATGTGAAAGAGCCTGCAGATGCAGCTGAATTATGCAACATCTTCCTGCATGACCGTTTTTTAGCAGTGCGTCTGAGAAGACCTCCACGTGTTAGCCGGCGGTGCCCTGACTGCTTTTAGGTTCCAGGATGAAATCCTCAGACACGAATTTCAGACCTAACACTTGTGCAGTGGGGCCCCGGGTCCTCCTGGTGCAGATTCTGATCTTTAAGGAAATTCCCCACAACCCCATTCATGGTTTAATCTGTCTGTAGTACAGTTACAGGCATGTATGATGTAAGTCTTACTGGGATTTTTGGATGATTTTAGTTTCCATGGACTGTTTTTAGCCCAAGTTTTAAGGATCCGTCTTTTTTGTTGCCCTCTGTATATTCTTTTAATAGCTGGTCTGTTTCCTGCCTCTTTCAGTTGAATTTCACTTGTACAGAATAGCAGCCAAATACAATCTTACATAATAAAGTCAAAGGTAATAAAGACGTTGTGCTGCTTGTGGAAATGTGCTTCATTCACTGGGCAGATCCATCAAAGAAGACAAAGCAGGACAAAGGTAACTGCTGTTGCTGCTTACTGATGACACTATAACACATAAATGATAACCTAAACATTAAGACCCCCCTTAATGTTTATTATAGACCCCCGCCCCCCCTCCCGTTTGTCTTTTAAACCCCTTCATATCCATTCTGTTACAGCTAAATCCCCCTCCACCGCATGCACCGTTTCATTTCACCTGGAAATCCCCGGATCAAGCCCCCTTCCTACCTTCACCTCTGTTACCAAGTGTCCAAAGCTGGTGAGGGGGATCCTCGTTTTAACAGGTGACGTCGGCATGACTGAGGAAAACACAAAGTTATTTTCCCTTTTCACAAATTCACTACAGCCTGAGCTTCGTCTAGGTGATACTTACCGCAGGTTCAAGGGTGGGAGAGACGCTTACACAACAATCGGGCGTGTGGAAACTGTTCCGTACAGGTTTAACGGACAGCACCCACTGACCAACCACGTGGTTTTGCTTAGAGTATTAACCAATAGTCTGTGGCCTGGTGGGAGGAGCTCGCCCACAGTTACGCAAACAAAAACCGGTGGAATTTGCTTTTCTTTGACTGAGCCACTAGAAGGCGGGAGACTACAATAGCTAGGTTTCATTTGACGTAGACGTGACGTCGACGTAAAGCGCGAAATTTGACTGGCGGTCGGAAGTGAAAAAGATAAGCGCAAAATCACAGACAGACAGTACGCAAAATGCCTATGTCCTGTTGTGTTTACGGATGCTCCAGTAGGTCGACCAGAGAAACTGATAAACGGTATTTTAGGGTACCAAAAATAGCCCAACGAAGAGGAGAAAAATGGAAAATTCTAACCGAAAAACGTAGGAAAAAATGGATTTTAAATTTACGTTTACAGTCGGGAGGAGCAGAGTCTGCAGCGACCACTTCGTCAGAGGTAATGTTATGTTTGCAAACGAACTTATTAGCATTAGGTTGTCGTTAAATTCTCGTTTACTTAGTGCTTTTAAGTTAGTAGTCTAATATTGACTTGATTGGGACTATAGGCTGCCCAAGTGCTTTGGATGACGAAGAGTCGGAGGACTGGGCTCCGACGGTCAATCTCGGCTACGAACGAAAACCCAGATCGGAATCAGTTCTCAAACGAGAGAAAAGAATGAAGCTTAAGGCAGAACAGCATCGATGTGCAGAGGCGATTTTGGATATGCAACAGACGGCTGAGAGCCCGGATTTGAGCCTAGTGACAGTGGAGAACAGGCTACTAACCCTGCCATACAATTGCAATGAGCTGCAATCACTTCTCCATCCTCCTTTGCAATTACCCAAGTCTTCAGAGGTGTCTCGTTAGACCGCTGAGAATGGTTTACCTTGAAACAAACAACTGTCACTCTAACGAAGTCCTAAGGATGTGGCATGTTTGTTGACGTTAAAGCCGCTACCGCTAACTGTTAGCGTGTTTAAGATAAAGCAATATAAGAACAAACACTCACCCTTGCAAACACCAAACTGTATCCATCACGGAGACGTTTTGTTCCAAGGTTGTGGACCCACCCGCTGACAAAAAAATTGTACGCCTCCAGACTCTTGAAAGCTTTCATTTGCTGCCTAGTGTAGTAAGAAGTCTGGAGGACCAAGTAGTTGGTGATATCCACAGCCTCGATAGTAGGCAAATCCTTTACTTCTGTGGTGTATTCGGACATTTTCAAAGAATACGGATCACGTCCGATATATTTTTTAACTATCTGTTTATATCTCTCCCGAGAAACGGGGTCTAAAGTTGCACAATAGCTGCTCTCCTGACTCTCCACAGTGTCCTCCATGTTTACTTCCGCCCTCCACTCAAAAATCGCGCTGCCTCCGCACGTCATCAGAACCACGTGACCGCAACCCAACTATTTATGTGGTCCTGCAGACATTGCCCAGCCAATGAAGCTATAAAATATTATTTTTATTTATTTATTTAAGTTATTTTTAAATGAACCTTTATGCTGGGAATGCCACCCTATTATTTTCCTGTAAAATCTCTCCATTTACTAATATGTTACAGACCACACTATAATCTGCAGTTTACCCGAGATCAAATGATCGTATTCTGATAAAAAACAGAGAATATCAGGCAAAACAAGTGGGCTTTACTTATTTTGGTATATACAGACACGACAGCGTCAAACTACACTTTTATGATGTGAATCTCCTGTTCCATCACACCCCAAAGGGGCTCTGTTGAACTGAGAAACTCTGGAGCTCATTTGAGTACAGTGAACTCATTGTCACTTTCAAGAAACGAGATTAAGATGATCTGGACCTTGTTACATGGTGCATTATCTTACTGTAAACTTTGATTGGTGCAGTGTGGTCATGGTGTGGACATCGTTAACAGCAATGCTGCGGTGCTGAAATGATGCTCAGTTGGTGGTAAGAGGCCCAAAGTGTACCAACATCCTTACACCAACACCAGCAGGATGAAGTGTTGATACAAGACCAGATGGATAATTGCTTTCATGCTGTTTATGCCTAAATCTGACCTCACGCTGGCTTTAATCTCAGTTTCCTGCTCTTAGCTGAAAGCTGTAGCATCCAGTAATGTCCTCTGCTGCTGTAGCCCATCAAATCAGTTGAGTTCAACTGGTGAGTGCATTGACGTGCTCTTTTGCATACCTCGATACTCAGTTTGTCTTGACTATCTCTACATCTCTAAATGCAGAGTTGCTCCCATGTGATTGACTGATTAGATATTTGTATTAATGGGCACTTGAACAGGTGGAAATGGTGAAAGTGTCCAGTGAGATCTGCCTCGCACTCCGTAGAGAGTGAACAAACGTCCTGGAACATTTCTAGAGTTGGCAGAAAATGAATCAACCTTTGAAACAAAGCAAGGCTTTAATTTGACACAATTTATTGATTTAGGGATGATCAAAACAAACACAAAAGCAAAATCAGCGAAGATAAACAGCACTACGGAGTTCTTTAAACTAAAAATCATTTAAAAACAGTGGAACTTCTGCCAAGTTGTTCAGTTTACAATGGTGTGAAAGTACTTTACTACCTGGCTGAGTTTCCCAGACTCTCACACCCACTTTCCAAAGAGTTCAATTATTTGTGCACGGGCATGAAAACAGGCAACGCGCCAGGGCCATCTCAGTTTCTGTTTGTGCTTCTGCTACCGTCGACCATGTTCAGTGCTGGACTGCTGACTGCTCTGTTACCTCTGTTTTGGCAGAAGTGGTGTTCAAAGGAAAAATGGGAGTGTGAGTGAAATTTGGATCAAGTTCAGAGCTTGAACAAGTTTGCACAGGACAGCAGTTCCAACACTGCCTGTGTATTTCCTAGAAAAAATGAGCCCTTAGATTTTTTTCAAGCAATTTATTGAACATTTGCACCACAGACTAATGGTGGAAAGCTTAATCCCATAAACACTCATTATAAACACCAGTATCTAAACTACACAGAAATTTGCCTCAGTGTCTACAAGGTCCAGCAACACCTGTTTTTCCAGATATTCCCACTATTACACAAGCATATTCTTGTTAAATTCACTGTTTATCTGTGGTTAGCGTGATCTTTTGTGTACGATGCAGTTAAAGGTAAACACTGCTGTAACTTGCCAGCGAGCTTTGTTCTTGCCTACTTTTATGATTTTTTCCCCATCAGACTTCTCTCTAGAAACATAACGCTCACATATTTTCCATACACAAACATTTTAAAAACATTTTTTTAAGTGAAATGTAATTAAAATTAGATCTCTAGATTATATTGACCTTAAAAAAAGGCATGGGAAATAAAAAGCATTTTACTGTTTTTCAGTTTTCTTTAACAGCGAGATGCACCACATGCAGACGGGGAAAATATAGGTGAAAAACAACCAGTGAGGTTATCTGCCACTGATAAGTGTGACCTGATCTTTTGATCTTTTTTAGTGTGCTAAAAATGTTTTGCACAATCATCTTAGTCATGCCAACTGAGACTCTTGTTTTCATTCAATCATTAAAGCCATCAGTGCAGCTAAAACTGATTGCTGGAATGGCTGCTCTGAGTTGTGGGAAGGTGACAGACTGACACCTTTTAGCCCATTTTCTCACATGAAACCTGTAACATGACAGGTTCAAATATTCAGAAAAGGCAGAGGTTTCCGTCATTCACACATAACCTCCTACACATAACGCTGCCATTCCAGAGAGACTGAAGGAACAGCGTTTAATATAAACAGGAATCAAAGGAAACACCCCACCGCCTACACTTTAAATAGACTTGTATACCTTGTTTTATGGATCACATGTGGATTGTGCAAATGAGTAGCAAATAACAGAATATTAATTCAGTGTGTTACTTTAATCACTATAAAAACACTTTTCAGCAATACAACATTGCTGATTTTCTCATTGCGGCAATAGCTTTCTGTCTTTTAGATGTACACTCACTCACCACTTTATTGGGTACACATGCTAGCACTGGGTTGGCCCCCCTACCTCAGCGGTTGCTGGAAACACTCCTCAGATGCTCAGTTGGCTGACTTTGGAGTACAATGAACTCATTGTCATGTTCAAGAAGATTCCCTTGAATTCCCTTGAGATGATATGAGTTTTGTGACATGGTGTATAAAAAGGGTATGCTATGATCAAGGCATCAACATGGTCAGTAACAACACTCAGATGGGCTGTGGTGTTAAATAATGCTCAGCTGGTACTGAGTGTACCAATTAAGTATCCCTCACACCACCTGAAACACTGATGCAAGGCAGGATGCATCCATGCTTTCGTGTTGTCATCTCAGTGTTGCAGCAGAAATCAAGACTGATGAGGGCAAAGTGGGACCCAGTGTGGCCTTCTGCTGCTATAGCCCATCTGCTTCAGGGATGGGCATGTTGTGCATTCAGAGGTGCTCTATTGCATACCTTGGCTGTAACAGTGGTAGAGTTACTGTTGCCTTCCTCTCACCTTTCAGCAGTCTGGAATCTCTGACTGCCACAAGGCATTTTCACCCAGAGAGCTGCAGCTCACAAGATATTTTCTCTTTTCCAGACCATTATCTGTAAATCCTAGAGATGGTTATGGGCTGAAAAACTCAGTAGATCAGCACTTTCTGAGATATTCAGACCAGCCTGTCTGGCACCAACAACCACGCCACATTCAAAGTCACTTAAATCCCCTTTGTCCCCCAATCAGATGCTCAGTTTGTACTTCAAGCAGGTCATCTTCGCTTTGTATACATACTTAAAAGCACATTTGCTACCACGTGATTGGCTGACTAGATATTTGTGTTAATGAGCAGATGAACAGATGTACCTAATGAAGTGGCCATTCGTAGTTATATAGACGAATACCCATACACATTTTAGTACATTTTAATCAACCGATCAGATAACCTTTGTCACTCTAACAGCTGCACAGAGTGAAGTATAGAACATTATCTGGCTGTTAGAGCCTGATCGATCCTGTTTTTGTGTTGAGGACAGTTTCTTCTTAGTTTCTTTTTAGTTATTTTTAAATGTTTATGTTGCAGTAGCCACATTTAAAGCAAGATCATCTCTCTATCTTTGGAAATGTTAGTGTATGGATTCTGGTGCTGTAGATATGTAATAATCCCAGAAGAAAGACTTCTATGATCAGCTGGAAGCAACTAAATAACTTTGGGTCATTTTGACATGCAGTTGTCACTACTAATATTATGAGCATTACTGATGAGCGTTATTAATCTGATCTATTAAAGGCTCTGTCTTCAACACAAAACATTGTATTCTAGTAACATTTCATGTCTTGAATAGAAGTAAAATTAGAAGTCAAAGGGTTTTTTTTGGTTTTTTACCTCATGTCTAAATTTTATTTTGCCATGTTTATTATATTCTATTGCTGCTATTGTTCTTGTGTTATTGAAAAAATGAGCCCTTAGATTTTTTTCAAGCAATTTATTGAACATTTGCACCACAGACTAATGGTGGAAAGCTTAATCCCATAAACACTCATTATAAACACCAGTATCTAAACTACACAGAAATTTGCCTCAGAGTGTCTACAAGGTCCAGCAACACCTGTTTACCTGTTTTTCCAGATATTCCCAATATTACACAAGCATATTCTTGTTAAATTCACTGTTTATCAGTGGTTAGCGTGATCTTTTGTGTACGATGCAGTTAAAGGTAAACACTGCTGTAACTTCAACTGTCTTCAACACAAAACATTGTATTCTAGTAACATTTCATGTCTTGAATAGAAGTAAAATTTGAAGTCAAAGTTTTTTTTTGGTTTTTTTACCTCATGTCTAAATTTTATTTTGCCATGTTTATTATATTTTATTGCTGCTATTGTTCTTGTGTTATTGTAAGGTGGGTGAAAGGTGCCTATAGATAAAATTATTATTATTATTATTATTAATATTATATTATAAGGAAAATATGAATGGTGGAGACTGCTGTGTGCACCTCCAGCAACCAACTATTCCTATGATGTTTTGTCATATTCAGGTCGTTGTGTGTGCAGAAAAAAGCCTGTTTAACATATATAACTGTGTCAGAGATCACAGTGTAACAGTCAGTTTTTGACTAACCCCAGTGAGGCTGTTCTCCCTAACAGTCTTTTAGAGACTCAAGATTTACGAGAGGCAGGTCTGCATGCTGTAATTTCACGTGTTAGTTTTTATTAATCTGATGGAATGCATCCTGACTTGTTGTAAGTGGAAAGTTATATTCAAATATTGCAAAGGCCCCACCCGTGGTAGCTTTACTGTAAAAGTGTTTAAGGTGCTCATTCGGACACGAAGGCGACACTTCTGTATTTGGTCAGATAACCGGAAAGCCCGATCCAATAAAGCTTTGAAGAGGTTTAATTAGTGTTTAACAAGACAACGAGAAAAACAAAACATTTTTGGTCAATCCTCCCGATACAGCTCTGAATTCTCCTGGTTTTACACTGAAAAAACCTCGCCTCCCTACTGCCATTTAAAAAATATAACAGGACAACATTATTGTAGAGCTAAGCTGACGTGTCTTAACTGATGTTCAATTCAAGCAATTACAATTCTCTAACAAAAATAACCGACTTGCAAACTCCCAGGGACAGAAAAAAAAAGGCAGTCTTGTGAGATTTGGGTGTATTAATACATTTATCTTCCTTCGTGATCCCAACCTCATATCAGTAGCCTGCACCGGAAGCTTAAGCAAGACTTTACCACAGCCTGTCAGTTTTAAAAAACGATGCCTGGAGCAACAGGCTGTGTTTGCCTCGGCTGCTCAACCTGCTGAAACGTCAGACCTGCTTTGTACTTGCCAGTGTGTTTATTTCTCGAGGAATCAATGAGCACTCTAACACTGAAATGATTGTTTGATTAATCAGTGAGTCACTTGACAGAAAACTAATATGTGATTAATTCTTTTAAGCTATTTTGAATGTAAAAATACTGAAACAATCAACGGTAGTTTTACAAATGCGATGGTTTGCAATGTTTCCTCCCTGATAATCAAAAGAATTGTAATTAATAATAATTATAATTAACAACAATAGCAATTCTAATAACATCGTTATTATTGTTATTATTAGTAGAGCCATATAAAAAAATTTAAATTGACAATAAAAGCAGTTTTGTTAATAAACAAACACAAACTAAAAATGTCTGAAAAATAAATTTTGACTGGCTTCCTCTACAAGAAGATTGCCAGATACATATAACCAGAGATGGGCAGTAATGTGTTACTGTAATCCGATTACTTTTAACGAGTAAAGTAAGGAATTACTATCGCAAAAACGGTAATTAGATTACTGTTACTATCCCGTAAGCACGCTGCGTTACTGCGTTACTAAAACCGTGATTTTTTTGCGAGAATGTCTCATGACAGTGACGTAAGCGAGTGCGACGTTAGTGACAACAGCTGTGTGCAGATCAACAATGGATCGTATATCGAGTGCAGGAGAGAGTATGAGCGTGCAGCGTTTAAAGCGTGGAAGTACTGACCTTACTTTAAGTTTGATTCCATAAAAAGTGACAAAAACTTTAGCGTCCGTTGTGCGTGGGAAGAAAACTTTTTACAGCGAAAAAACCCCCTAAACAAGCACCGAGTGCTCAACGACGTAATGGGAAACTCACAGAGAAACTCGCGGATTCTTCCACTGACCGCTGCGGCACACCTGCACCAGGGTAAACCTCCGCCTACTCTACTCCTGCTTTACAGGTGAAAATAGAGCAACAGGACCGCCGAGTCTTTGACTTTATTTATTTTCTGCTGTGTTTTACTTGCATCTATTTGAAAGACTGAGTGTAAACACAAAAAATATTTTATCTTATGTGCTGGAATATGCAGAAAATAGGTTTAAATATTAAACAAATTTCTTCCAGTCAAAGAATGTTGCATATAATTAAATGTTTGCTTGATGCATAAAGTTAAAAGATTAAAACTGATAAAACAAGTTTTAAAAAGAGACTTTTCCATTTGATTACATTTTGTATGATGGATTATGTAGAAAAAGTAGAATTGGGCTGAAAGATCTATCGCTTTATCACCTCTTCAGGTTGTAAATCGTGTTTTTAAAAAGTAACTAAGTAACTAAGTAATTAATTACTTTTGAAAATAAGTAATCAGTAAAGTAACAGGATTACTTTTTTGGGGAAGTAATCAGTAATTAGTTACTGATGACTTTTTTCAAGTAACTTGATCAACACTGCATATAACCTAAAATACAGTTATGAAAAAAAAATCTGATTTGGAAGTGTGAGCATCTCTACAGGCACACATTTGGGAAGTTTGCTGGTCCAGAGCATTTGGGTGTGTGTTATCAAGAAGCAACAATCTCAGAGTTCACACAGATTTTTTGCAGTTTCACTGAATGTTGCACAGAGAGCTACATCTCAAACTCAGGCCTCAGTTAGTGTGTTAAATGGTGAAGTTCATGACAGCACATTTAAATTTACACTAAACAGGTATGACTTGTTTGGAAGGGTTGCCAGGAGAAAGCCTCTTCTCTCTAAAAAGAACATGGAGCGTGGTTTAGGATTAGAAATTTGTACTTGAGCAAACTACAACACTTGTGGAACAATGTCCTTCGAGCATATGAGACTAAAGTGGAGATGTTGACCATAATGCATGAAGCCATGTTTGATAAAAGCAAAACACGGCATATCAGCACAGGCGGATATCATACCAACTGTCGAGCACGGTGGAGGAGTGGTGATGATTTGGGTTTGTTTTGCAATCACAGGACCTGGGCAGCTTGAAGTCATTAAGGTGGCCTTGAACTCCTCTAGGGGCAAATGTGAGACCAACAGCTCTGTTTATCAGCTAAAGCTTGGTCCACACTGGATTACTGAACAGGGCAATGACCCAAAACAGAACAGCAAAATCTATGCCAGAATGGCTGAAAAAGAAAAGAATGAAGGTGTTGCAACGGTCCAGTCAAAGTCCACACCTCAACCTGATTGAAATAGAGCTGTGCATAAACAAATTCCTGCACATCCTCAGTGATCTGAACCAACACGGTAAAGGCTAAGGATGGTTCTACAAGCTGCTGATTTAGTTTCTCCACAGAAATGCACAAAGTCCTGTGTACTCAATTTGTAATGTTCATGCTTCTGACTATGTAGTAGCTTTACTGTATCTGATAAGACTAAAAGGAAAAGAAAGCAAACTGTGGGCCTGTCTGTAATCTAGAGACAACAGTATGGCTTACCTGTCTGCACTGTACCGCCGCCTGGTTTCCACTTTGCACTGTAGGAGTCTTTACATGATTAGAGGAACAGCACATTTTTCACTTCCAGAATCCATACTCTCTGTCTACATATATATTGACAAATAGGTGCTGATTATCAAAGTCCACACTGACTCTGAAAAGGTACATTAATAATGCTGAAAACACTGATGACAACAGACACATCTAATTACACTTTACAGAATAAGTCAGAGGTATATAATCAATAAAATATTTTAAAATGTAAGTTTTCATTCAGACACAGAGGCACGAGTTCAACTTGAAATTCTAATGCTCTCTATATGTTTGAAATAAGAGTCTATGACTAAAGGTAGATTTTTTTTTTTTTTAGAAAACGGGGTCACCAGGTTGGCTAATAATGACGGACTCTCTGAAATCGGAGCTTCAGGGGCCTCTGACTCACGGGTTCGTGGGCAATCACTGGTTTCTGTTAACTGGCGTCTCAGACTGGTTTGGATGCGTGTGTCTCCAGAAGTCACATCACAGTGAAAGAACGCAGGGCTCGTTGTGCCATAGACGGAGAGAGATCGCTTCAGAGGTGTGCCACACAAACAACACGTCAACGCACAAATACAGAGAGGGAGGGAGAGAGAGAGAGAGAGAGAGAGTTGTAAGCAGCGGCACATCGGTGAGAAGAGGGAAGCAGGCGCGCGGCACGGGGACCCGCCGGAAGAAGCAGCTGCAGCAGCTTGAGCGCGAGCTGGACGCAGACCGACAAAAACACCGGCAGCACGAGCGACACCGCGGCGGCCAGCGGGGCGAAGAGGAGAAGGAGGCGGCACCTGTACCGCGACTCGTCCTCCCCCGCCGCCTCCCTCTCTCCCCTCTCCTCACCCCTCGTTCCTCCTCTCGGACCGCCGCCGCTTCCTCGTTAAGATGGCTGACCCCAACAGCGAAGGAGAGGTGCCGGAGAGCGCGCGCGGCTTTGCCCGTCAGGGAGCCCTCCGTCAGAAGAATGTGCACGAGGTGAAGAACCACAAGTTCATCGCGCGCTTCTTCAAGCAGCCAACCTTCTGCAGCCACTGCACGGACTTCATCTGGTGAGTGTGCGCGCGGGCGTGTGTGTGTGTGAGGGGAAAGGACACAGGTGATTCACTTGCTGCTGCGGCTCAATCGGCCTTCGTCCACACTGACACCGCAGTGTTTCTTTCATTATCATGAAAAACAACGCGGTGCGCCATACACCCCCCACCCCCCTCCACAATGCGACAACACCGCGGGCCTGTCGGGGAGAGATGGCGTGTCGGCAGCCGCAGAGCAGTTGCTGCTGCTCGGTGTTTTTACCGCATCGTCCCGGACACCCATCTCTGACACTGGAGGAATGCTGCTGAAGACACAGGGCCCCGCTGATGTGTGTGTGTGTGTGTGTGTGTGCGCGCGCGCGCGAGATCATGTGTGATTGGATATGTGTGTGTGCGCGTGCGCGTCACTGCCAATGCATATCTTGTGAATTCCCCAAATCTCACAGCCCTGTCTTTCTGTCCACAGGGGCTTTGGGAAGCAGGGATTCCAGTGCCAAGGTAAGAGCAGCGGCTCATTCACAAATCCCTCTGCTGCATATGGCTGTGGGTGTGTGGACGGATGTTCACTGTCTGAAGGAGTGTTGCTGTGTGTGTGTTTGTTTCTTATATTCGGGGGCCTCAGGTCTGCACACTGTTAACGGTGACCTGTTGACTCTTTTGTTGATGGCGGGTTGGTGTTGGCAGGCAGGTGTCAAACTCAAAGCAGGTGCTTGCCAGCAGTGACAAATGAGAGTGCGAAAGCTCCCCGAAGAGGCTCGAGCTGAGGAGACAGTGTGAGATGTAAGAGTAGAAGAGTCGGCGGAGCACTGAAAGCTGAGATGTCTGGTTTTGACCGAGGAGAGATGGCAGGGAGACAGACCAGGAAGTTTACATCTGATTGGAGCTGTAAAATGGTGGTGGGCGTGTGTCTGTGCATGTGGGGGTGGATGGTGATGTGTGGCTGCGGGTGGGTGGCTACTCAAGGTGCTGGTGGGTGGGTTGGTGGGTGTCTAGACATGGACCTCTGCACAAAGCAGTTTCACAAACAGGTCCTTGCAGCAGCACGGTGACACCCCTAAATCACATGCATGCTGCTCAGCTGTGGCGATTGTTGTCGCTCTGTATCACTTCCTCTTCTTCACCATCCTTCTCAGACATCCACCTCAAGTCATTTAGCCTCGGTCATGATCATCCATGTGCGGCTCAGGACGAGGCAGCCAGAGTTTCCACGTTAGCCTCTTGTGTAATAGCGAAAAAGTTGAAGTCCCCTCCTCAACTGCTCTGCTGCTGATACAGGAAATGCACCGGAGGTAGAAAAAATTAACGCTTTATGTGGGTGAGTGAGCGCACACGGGCGCCTGGACTACGGACTGGTGTGCGGTTAATTAGCCTGAGTTGATGACACACAAAATGTGGAGAGCACAGACTGTCTGCAGCCTTTCTCAGGTAGAGCTGCTGTCAGATAAGGTTTTATTGCAAGTTTCAACCAGCTTAGTGAAAACAGAGCACTCTTAATCATATAGAAAGCCTTTTATGCCTCTGACTGAGAGGAAAGTAAACATCAAAGATATGAAAAGTAGCTAACCAGTCAGACAAACTATCCAGTCAGCACTTGTGTGCATGCAGACCAGAGCTGTGCTCTGTAAGTTAATGCCAAATTTAGCAATAACTCGAGTAAGTGTTTCTTTTTTCCTCAGCTGTTACTTGGGCTGTAAAATAAAATGTACTTAAACCACTTAAAAAAAGTAAACAAAAAATCAGCACAGTTCATCTGTCCAGCTTCTCTAATGTCAAACCAAACTGCTTTTACTGGTGTTCAAAAATAAAATGAGAAAACCCCCGCTGGGTTACAAAGAATGAGGTCCGGGTTATTTCTCTAACTGCAGCTGTCAGATGTCCTCACATGAAGACGTGCACAGAGTGATGCTCTTTGAAACGAGGACAGATGTAAGAATGCGCTCGCTGAGCGTGTCATTTGTGGGTTGCCACACAACAAGAGAGTGACTGAATTTGTCGTCGCTTAACCTGACGCCCTCCAAGAAACTGAAAGAGCACAATAAACATAAACCATAGCCAAGTATTGCATTACTATTTTGTTTGAATTTAATTTAGACTACTCTAGTGAGGAGGTTTTAGAGGTGTGTTTACACCTCCTCGTCAGAGGATTGGTTTAGCGGTGAGGTTAGAATAAGGTTTAGGCCGGTAATGGGAATGCATTATGTCAGTAAATCCACTCACAGAAATGACAATGTAAACATTCATGTGGTCATCCCAGCTCATCAGATTTTAGCCAAAACGTGATGGGTTCTCACTGAGATGAGCTCAAATTTGACAATGCGCTGACCTCAGAAATACAACCAATGAGTACCAAATGGTTCCTGTCTGATCTTGGAAGCTAAGTGGGGGTTGAGCTCGGTTGATATTTGGACAGGACTAGGTGTTGTAAGTTTGGATGTAGCTGTGCCTCAGAAGGTAGAGCATCCACTAATTAAAAGGTCGGTGGTTCTGTGGATGCTATTTAAGGTACTGAACCCCCAAAGTTTAATCTGATGCATCCATTGGAGTGTGAGTGTGTGCATGATGGTTTAAAAAGCCAGTCCATTTCTAGAGGGAGGTGAAGAGCAGGGCGATATGACCAAAAATATTTATCACGATACAGATTTGAAAATTTGCGATAACGATATAACTGACGATATAATTGACACTAGACAAAATACTTTACAACTCCTCAATTTTATTAGTGCCAAAAAACCCCATCAATGTATTTTCACTTAAACAAGCAGCTGTTTTTTGCATTAAAGTTATATAAAAATGTAACAGTGCAAATGCAAATTCCTTGCTGACAGTTTAACCAAAAGGCATTTCCAGTGGAAATTGGCCGACATATCCTCAGCATAACCATGTATAATATCCACAAAACTTAGAAAGAGGTTACACACACACGCAATACGGTAATATTATGTTGAAGCACCGTACGTATTACTCCGCGAGGCTCCTGCCTACGGTAGCTGTAATGCTCCGTAGGCTCCGTACCCATATTCTATCGCGATATTTCATTTTCTATACCGGTATTACCGTGAACGGTATGATATGGCCCAGCCCTAACAGACACATTAACACACACACATACAGAGATGTCTTTATTTATGAGTGAAAGAAAAATAAGTCACTTAATAAATTTGACTTGGCAGGTTCTCATTGATCCAGGTCAGAGTAGTTTTAAGCGCTTGAGTTGAAGCCAGCTTAATTTATAAAACTTATAAGTAATTTTAAATTTGATGTAACCACTGCATAAATGAGATGAAAAAACATCATGTCAGAGCACCGTTAGTCTCAGGAATTCGGCTCAAGCATAAGAGCTGTTTGATAAAGATGACGGGAAGGAAGGACAGCTTTCAAATGCCTGAGGTGTCCTGCGGTGCACAAATATGACAAATGTGTCTGTGCAGCGTATAATCAGCTGTAATCTAATAAAAATAATGCTGCATGCGTCTGAGGAGCACAGCAGTATGAGACGGTGCTTCTGAATGAATTAGCCCGTGTGATATGACAGTGATCTTAAAGGTAACAGAAAAGGTTAAAGTAAGCTCAAACACCACAGAAAAAACACATCCTGTCAAAATCACGTGATCCTTATCTAGCCAAATCAACTGCTGCCATTCAAAAAGGCTGAAGAGCAGCTTGTGTATCAGCCCCTCCCACCTTTAATTTTACTCGTGCTCAGAAAGTCCGCTGCCATGCAGAGCAGCAGCACAGCACATCTTCAGCCCCGCCGTGTGGTCTTTGGGGACCCTGTTCTTCCTGTTCAGGGTGGTTCTTGGTAAAAGTGATCACGTGAACAGATCGAAATGTTGGTATGAGTTACAACGCAGAAGAACAAGCACGGTCAAAAGTTGACCTGTGCTTGTACTGCACATTGAAACTTCTATAAATATGGAGTATGTAAATTAAATTTGGATCAAACAAATATTCACCTCGAGTATCCAGTGAACACTGAACGCCTAGTTGGCATCCTGTTCTTGTTTCAGATGTGTAGGCCTACATATACACTTTGCTGATGCTTTCTAGAGTTCGACAGCTTTAGAAACAAGCAAACGATTATCTTGAATTCTCAGGAAGTGCTGTGTTGATTATTTACTGGTTAATGATATCTTAACATTGCTAAATTAGTTTGAGAAGTGAGCACAAGTTTAGATTTTAATGCGATAGCCTGAAAGATGTGCAGATGCAATCACAGTTGATGATTCGTTGTTGGAAACCGTGCAGTACTACAGCTTTGTATTGCTTTTATATTAATCAGATGTAGAGTTCAGCAGCTAAAGCTTTGTTTGCAGTTCACATATAAAGACAAAAAGAGAGAGTCGTCCTTCAGATTTTCAGTGCACAGTTTGTTAGAAACTGAAATGCTACTTTGTTGTTTATCCATTAATAATGTTGTGATTAAGTTTTTACGCTGTGATTTGATGATTTGGTTTTTGTGACGCACCAGTCCCTCAGTCAGTCACTCAGTCATGCTTTGATATTTCACTGAACAAATTCATCTTTTCCAACTGAATGATTCATGGGTAAAATAACTGATACAGTAATCAGTTGCAACCCTTCTTCATATTTAAGTAACTGCTTCTGAACAACCCAATCTAAAGTTCGTGTCTTTGGGCTGTGGGAGGAAACCCCTGTAGGCACAAGGAAACTTTAAGAATATCACAGCAGACCCAAAGGTTTGAACCCAGGAACCTACCTGCTGTGAGGTGTAACTCATACGTGTAGATGTGGATGTGAGAGTGTGTGGTTATCCTTTGCTCTGTGTTAGCCCTGTGATAGACTGGCAAACTGTCACCACTCTTAGTTGGATAAGCTGTTATGGGCTTAGTTAAACATGCCTGGAAATCTCTTAGGAACCTCCGGCACTGGTGAAAATGTGTGTTACTCGACTGGTTGGTGACTAGTTGCTGGCCGACTATAAAATTATTTGCATTAAAAACCTCCCTGTGATTGCTTTGGTCGTCAGCAGATTGCCGTGGCCTCTTGTTGTTTGGAGACCATTCACCTTCAAAGTAAAAGCTGTGTATTTCAAAAGGTGCAGCTTTTACTTTTGAAGGTGACTATCTGTTTGTAGTTTGCGTTGCACTTTTCACAGTTTCACTGCCTCTGGGCAAGCGGTTGTCGAGTGTTTCCCGACAAACCGCTTTTATCCACGCTAACTGAAGGCAACCATAGCAACCTGCTAACAACCAAAGTAATTGCAAGTACACTGTACTGTAGACCTCTTTGCAGCCAGTTAAACTTAGCAGCTGCTGGGAAACACTTGCCAACCCGTTGCAGAATGCACATTTTCCCCTAGCAACCTTTGATTTTTGTGGGTAAGTGGGATCATCCACAGGTGTCAAGGTATGTGTGAATGGGGCTTCAGAAAATGAATGGAGGGCAAAGGAAAACATTTAAAGGTGCTAAAATCATTTCCTTCCATAAAGAAGTTTTTTCTGTGAATTTAACCAGATGTGAGAGCTGGTGGTGAAATTTCTAAATAAACTTTTGTAAAGATTTCTCACCACAAGCTTCTGCTTTTTGTGAGGATTGGTCCTATAACTTCTGTAAATAATCGGCTGAACTTTTATTCATGACTTTGGAAACAGCCACTGACAAAATGGTTACACTGTAACGTCCTTTAGTAGCTGTGTTGAATTTATAGGTTAAATAACTTAAAATATATAAAAGTGTTGAGAATAAAGAAACTTTAAAAGGGGCCCACTTTAAAGTAAAACTAGCCATTTTAATCATATTTGAATGTTATGGCATTAAGTCAGATAATCTACATATAAGTTGCGTAAAAGAAAGGGGTTTTTTCCTCTGCTGTATTTTACCTGAGGTGAGAGAAAAGTGTTTAGATGTTAAGAGTGAACGCTGGTGCTTTAAGAGTCCTGAGAGAGAGAAAGAAGAAGGGTGTAGATTAGGTTATTGCGAATGGGAGGTGCACACACACACACACACACACACACACACACACACACACACACACACACACACACACACACACACAGCAAGTCAACAACACTGTTGTCGTTTTGGTTTGAAGGAATTTCATACGTGTAGTAAGGACTTGTTCTGACGTGCAGGGTGGATTGTATGTGCACGTGAGTGTGGGCGGAGGGGGGTGTCCAGCAGGAGACACTATGTTTCATACATGTGATATAGGTATCTTATGTCCGTTTTGGGCGTGTTGGATTCCTGTTCTGCAGGTATTCAAAGATCTCTATTCTTTCTTTCTTTTCCCTGCTTTTCATTTTTCTTTTACTGGTCCTCGTTTGTATATGTGTGCACACCTGAGTGCACCGCGGGCAAAAAAAGAGGAAGTTACTGTTGTTGTTTCCTGCTGCAGTCAGATGCAGGTGTCTGAACTGAGGTTGGATTGGCTGTGTTAAGGACAGTTTTCAGTTCAGCTAACGTACCATGATTTGAGGGAACGTTTCACAAGTGAAAACCACATTAGACAAATTTAAAATGCCGCAAAGTGGTTATAAATTATGGCTGGGATTTATGAGTCGCTGAGATGGGAAGGGAGAAGAAGTAGTTGGTTTAATGATAAAAGGCCTCTTTTTTAAATCGCAATTTTAATGGCTCCCAGTATTTAAAGCACAGGCAGTGGTGTGCAAAATTGCAGCTCTGTCGAAGCATTCCCAGCAAGCCCTGGCAGGAGATGGTGGGCCATATAGTGGTACGATCTATGACATGATTACTCGTGTCATTATTTATACCTATTCTCTCTTGCTGTGACAAGTCAAATTTTCTCAAGTGACAGGCTGGTTCCCTTTAAGTGTTTTTACTTCTGAAATGCAGCCCTGAAGCAATTTCCATGGAAGGTATTTATTTAGACTTGCAACTTTCCTTCCTGCATGTTGATGTTTGAGTGCTAAGCCAATAATCGAATCATTACCAGAAACAATCAGGCTTGCACTCAATGGCCACCTCATTACGTACACCTTCCGTAGGGGTGCAACGATACACAAAATTCACGGTTCGGTTCGGTTCGATACTTTGGTGTCACGGTTCGATATTTTTTCGATACAAAAAAATGTTCATGCCTTTTTAATTTGTCATTTATTAAAATTATAAATATATATTTTAACTCAAAAGTACAGTTTTTAAATTTAACCCTAACCCTTGTGCGTGTTTTTTTATTTTGACAGCGAATGCGTACCTGCGGACCACTTATGTGCAGCCCTGGTTATTTAGCTCGTCATATTGCAGCCACAGAAATTCTTTTGTCCATGAAACCATAAAGCTGCACTTTCTTTTTGCCTTATAGTCTGATTTGTCATAACTTCTCCGTTTTGTGGTAAGCTTTTCTTTGGCTGTCACTTCTTCACCCTGACCTGTCTTATTTGGCTCAGCAGAACTAAAATATATATCCTGCTGCTTTTACACACGCACTCACATAAGCTCAGCGATTCTCTGCGCGATCAACCTCTCACAGGTTTAAGCTTGCTGCGTGAGATTTCACTTGTCATGTTTGCATAGTAAGCTAACGATTAATAAGACGATGTCAGAGGAATTGGTGCACAAATTATCATCACTCACAGATCAGTGCTGTCGCTCTCTATACACAGTTCGCGCGATTGCAAAGTGAAAGCAAAAAAACAAGCGCAAATTCAAACGCGATTGCAATATGTCACATATTGACAGTGGCTCACCGATGCCAATGACATAATTACCCAGCTACATTTCCGAAAGAATGCAAAAGCATTGACATATATTTTTCCTTCCTACAATAGCCCGACGGGCAGGGCAGAGATAGATTTTGGTAGCCCGACTGAAAAAATCGCTAGCCCCGGGACGTTGGGCTAGCGATATTGCAAGCCCTGTATCTGATTGAAGAATCACTCATCTTTGGAAAAGAGAGTTTATTACAGAGAAATGTCTCTTTCCAAAATAAAAGCTATACTATCTGCTTCTTCTGGGCTATATTCTCAGCAGCATATTAAACATATATAAGGAGAATCATGTGCTCACGGCTGTCTAAATGACTCGGCTAAAGTTAGTAGCATGCTTGCTTGTTTTTTTTCTGCTTCCACTTGTCTTTGCACTAGGATGATGTCGGCGTAAATGTGCAGTCATATTCGTTGTGTTCCCACTAGTGCTTTCAGGTTAATCTCGTTGAAATGACGTTAACGCCACAACACGGCAAATCTCCGTTAACGAGCTACCGCCGATCGCCCCGTGCATGGGGCTGGACGGCCAACAAGTTAACGAGCTAACTGCGCTAACACACTAGTTCCCACCCATGTAATTGAGCATTGCATGGCACATCCAACATACTGTTTTACTTTAGTCCATGACTCGCTTACCTTCAGGGTCATACGTCACATGAAAACCAAAATAATTCCAAACGCCAGATCTGAATGAGGGTGGGGGAGGTCCATGTTGCAAGGAGAGCTTAACTTCTGTCTCGCTAGCTTGCCCTGCGCTCTTCCTTCTGACGATGCTGTCTGTGTTGAGCGCTCAGTGAATCTGCGTTCGACTACTCCGCCTAGGCTGCACTGTCGAGCCTAGGCGGAGTAGTCGAACGCAGATTCACTGAGCGCTCAACACAGACAGCATCGTCAGAAGGAAAGTTGATAAAATAAATTACAAATTTTGTATTGTTCGATACATATGCGTACCGAACCGAAAGCACTGTATTGAACGGTTCAATATCGATACGAATATTGTTGCACCCCTAACCTTCCGAGTGCCAGCTTGGACCCAGCTTTTTCCTTCAGAACTGTGTTAATTCTTCACCTTATTGATTCAACTACATGCTGACTGTGAAGGCCGTCATGAGCTCACTGTCATGTTCAAGAAACCAATTTGAGATGATTAGAGCTTTGTGACATGACATGTTATCTTGCTTGACGCAACCATAAGAAGATACACTGTGCTCATAAAGGTATTGACATGGTCAGCAACAATATTTGGGTGGGCTGTGGCACTTTAAATGATGTGGCAAAGTGTGCCAAAAAGTACCTACCCCCCCACAATTACACCTCCTTCAGCAGCCTTATCCGTTGCTACAGAGCAGCATGGATCTGTTGCTTTGTGATGTTTATGCCGACTTCTGACCCTGCCATCTAAATGTTGCAGCAAAAGTTGAGCCTCATCAGACCAGGCAGCTATTTTCCAATGTATCACACAGTTTAATGAGTCTTGGCATGTTGCAGCCTCAGTTTCCTGTTCTGACAAGATTGGGAACTGATGTTGGCATTAATAAGCAGTTGAACAGGTGTACTTAATAAAGTGTATTTTGACAGTTTGTAGAATAAACAGGGAAAAAATATTCAAATTCTGTTTAAACAGCATCTGCATAACACCCAAAGGTCATTGGTCCAAAATCTTGTGAGTTATTCCACATAATTTCAGAGTTTGTGGAGAGATTTGTAAATAAATCAATAAATAAGAAGAATGCCTGACAACAATTTGCGTTGAACTTCTAGTTTAAGTGACTTGATATAAGACGCCTAAGCTTGGGGACATTCTGATTGAAAGTCTCCTTTAATCTGACTATTTCTGAAACTGTAGTTAAGACTGGCTTTACAGTAAGGGCCTGTCTATTTGTTTTGGGATCGCTGACATGTAAACAGCATTTTAGGCCATTGAGGAAAGGACTCTTAAAAACACCCTTGCATGGTGAAAATTTACAAAAAAATTCCTGTATCTATGTGTGAACAAAGAAAACAAAGATTTTGTTTTACAGCATGAAAGGCGTCCACCTTCCTCTATTTATTTATTTATTTATTTATTTATTTTTGTTTGTTTTTTACGCCAGACTGCACGCTGTGTTTGTGTTTGCAGGGTTCCAGTTGGCTAACATTTCCATACAGTTAGGGTTATATTGCTACATGTTGCTTCCTTTTTTTTTTTTTTTTCCAAATGCAGAGATGTCTTTAGAAGTAAAAGCAGATCTGTGTTTTTAAAGAAGAGCATATATGGAAGTAACATAAAAATAGACATTTTATTGATATTTAAACAATGGGTATAATACTTAAACTAATTCTAAAAAATATCTAAAAATCTAGTAGCAGTTCATAATTACGGTACATTTGGATAGCCATTAACTTACGCTAGCTGAACTGTTGCTGTTCATCACAACAATGAGTAAGTCTGGCTACCATGTTGCACTCCTCATGTAGATGCAGTATCCGGTCTTTAAGTCATACGTCATTGGCCGTTTCCGGATCCAAACTCCGCTGCAGGTCCCAAAGTCAAACAAACACTGCGGCATTACTGAGAGTTAAAAACTGTCTAAATTCTTTCATCTTTAATAAAATGATCAGTGTGACTCCTCTACAGGTGTAACAATTAAGTTTAACATCCAGATGATATCACATGTTCTGACTGAGTGATTGCTGAAAAATTCAAACGTACAGCTCTGCTATCACTTCCAACATGAAGGCAGAAAACTAAACAGTAGTGACGTTTGTAGGGTTACTAAAGTTGGCCTAGCTGGTATATAATGATGTGCTACATGGTGGCTAGCGACAGAGCTAGCATAATATATGGTTAGCACAGTATAAACACAGTGAAGCTGGAGGATGAATGCTAACTTTTTTCCACTCAATAAAAGTTAACATGAGGGTTCCCAATGGTTAGGGACAAATGCAGTCATATTGCAGGATGCTGTAAATGGACGAAACATCAGTCAGGAGAACAGCTGAGATGATCCATCCCCAATACGAGGTTAGTCATTAACAGAGATGGGCAGTAACGCGTTACTTGTAACGCGATTACTTTTTTTCAAGTAACGAGTAAAGTAAGGGATTACTATTGCAAAAACGGTAATTAGATTGCCGTTACTTTCCCGTAGGAACGCTGCGTTACTGCGTTACTAAAACCGTGATTCTTTGCGAGAATGTCTCACGACAGTGACGTAAGCGAGTGCGCCGTTAGTGACAACAGCTGTGTGCAGATCAACAATGGATCACATATCGATTGCAGGAGAGAGTATGAGCATGCAGCGTTTAAAGCGTGGAAGTACTGACCTTACTTTGAGTTTGATTCCATAAAAAGTGACAAAAACATTATTGTCCGTTGTGCGTGGGAAGAAAACTTCTTTTTACAGCGAAAAAACCCCCAAAACTTCCAAGCAAGCACCGAGTGCACAACGACGTAATGGGAAATTCACAGAGAAACTCGCGGATTCTTCCACTGACCGCGGCACACCTGCACCAGGGTAAACCTCCGCCTACCGCAGTCCTGCTTTACAGGTGAAAATAGAGCAACAGGACCGCTGAGTCTTTGACTTTATTTATTTTCTGCTGTGTTTTACTTGCATCTATTTGAAAGAGTGAGTGTAAACACAAAAAATATTTTATTTTATGTGCTGGAATGTGCAGAAAATAGGTTTAAATGTTAAACTAATTTATTCAAGTCAGAGAATGTTGCATATAATTAAATTTTTGCTTGATGCATAAAGTTAAAAGATTAAAACTGATAAAACAAGTTTTAAAAAGAGACTTTTCCATTTGATTACATTTTGTATGATGGATTATGCAGAAAAAGTAGAATTGGGCTGAAAGATCTATCGCTTTATCACCTCTTCAGGTTGTAAATCGTGTTTTTAAAAAGTAACTAAGTAACTAAGTAACGGGATTACTTTTTGGGGGGGAAGTAATCAGTAATTAGTTACTGATTACTTTTTTCAAGTAACTTGACCAACACTGGTCATTAATATACTGCTGCATGGGCTGGGCTGTAGTTACATGTAAGGTTTTAAAATTTAGCTGTAAAATTAACAGTGGTAATAACAACCAAGAGAGGCTGACAGTTATCACTGACTTTAGGGGCTTTTTCAGAGTAAAATGAACAAGGTGCAAAGCATTAAAACATGTTAAAAACACAAAGGCTTTAATAAACACAGAATAGTTTAGACCCGAAAGCAGGGTTCAAATGTCATCACTTAACAACTGTATACGTAGCAGAGGAAAATTGTCCCCAATTCAAATAAACACAACTTGCTGAATTTGAAATTTGTCATAAATAACCAATTATACACTTATACTTTTTAAATTAATATTTTTAATACTTTATCCTCTGTAGACAGTGACATTAGTCCACTTTCAGATTAATCTCATGGCAGACATGTTTACAGGAAGTAGTAGAATACCGACCTGTGGTTACGAGGCAGTCTAGTGCTGTGTGACTGAACTCTTAATGAAAGCAGGCCTGCTGTGAGGTCTCCTGGTAGCTTCCCCATTAAAGTGATGCCCTTTTGTCATGGAAGTTAGCCTTGAGGTCTCGTCCGGAAAACCCTACCAAAGTTAATGCTATAGTAATCACACTTTAAAGTACTCACACAGTAAATACACAAAGAAGTTTTCTTACCTCAATCAGATATTTTTTTTCCTTCATGTTTTTTGTATTTGTCTGCATGACTGATTTTGAAGAATGCAGTAACGTATGTGCCGACAACAGGGCTGCAGTGTTGTTGATGCCTGTCCTTGCTCTGATTTAATACATTCAAACTTGTCTGTGAAATAATAATGACATGAACATCAGTAGGTTCTTGTATCTCGTCGGTCCCAGGAACTAATAGGTTGTTGCCAAAAAAGAAAATAAAACAAACAAATCATATCAAGTGTAATCCATTCAGCATATTGTGACACAACTGATGTGAAAGGACGAGCCTTCATACTTCCTCCAGGCTCTATATTCAGGCTTAAGAGAATCTAGGCAGTGATTGGCGGCTGTCGCAGGTTCCTTCAGGCCAGATGAAGTGAACAGTATACTGTGAAAAAGTGAAAAAGTCAATGTAGGAAGTAAGACACAGTGGCGCAATGGGCTCAGTGGAGGACTTCCTCCTGGGAGAGCAGGATTTGAAGCCACATGTCAGCGCTGACACTGATATTTTTAGGCATTTGAAGCACGTACACATGCTTGTTCTCCTCTGATGGCAGGGAAGAACTGCAGAAGGCTTTTGGATATATTCTTTTTTTTTAAATTTTTATTGCATTTTCCTGCTGCACCTTAAATTTGCACATATCCTGCGCTATTATTTTCTATGAATATTTATTTCTGTAATTTAAAAATGTATATTTATTCTGTATTTATGTTACAGTATGTCCAATTTCCAAATGCTTTTGGTCAGTACATCGTTTACAAAAACTATATGCAGTGCATCAGAAGGCTGCAGGTTACTCCCTGTTACCCGTTTCGAGCTGAACCCTGCTGCAGTATGCTGGCACAAATGCATCTCATACACATTAGACCTTGTTGTGTGTGCATATCTAAACAGAGGAAAGCGCAGCAGTTATTTTCCTCGTGAAAAACATCTTCAGCACGATTATCGCCTCCCCCTAGACTCCGGGAGGGCCTGATTTGTTTGTAGCTTTGGTAAACAAATCTGCATGTAAGTGATGGTGTGGCTGACACGGAAATACGTCTCTTAATTCCTCTTAAATCCCAATTCACGTTCAAACATGCACACCATGAACTGCACTGTGTGGGGTGTTTGTATGGTCCGTGTGCAGATGCAGCGTTAGTGATGTTTGCGCCACCAAAAAGTAACTGGAGCAAAACATTTAAGATTTTCACTGATCTGGTCACTTCACATGCCGCTGACCTCTGCACTTTGAAAAGGAGATTATATCGGGTACTGGTCTCCTTATCAGAGTTTGATGGGCATCGCCTTGTTTTGGGCTGCTGTACATGGCTGTAGCTGAATCACTGCCAGCGACTGGAACACAGTTAACTTTTGAAACTGATTGAGAAGTTGATTTCTATAAATGGCTTGACTAAGGAAAGTTCACAGAGTTTACTTCACTTTGAAGATTATTATTGTTCAGTGTTTAGTGGTAGGCGATGAGTTTAGGATGTAAAGAAACTAATGAGGAATATGTGATGTTTTCTGCCTTTGAAATTTGAGTTGGGAATAAATTTTAGTGTAAAGGGTTTTATTTAAGTCTAGACAATTGTTTTACTAATTATTAAACAGTTTTAAATTTATTTTAAACTGCCTAAAGTAATGTTGAAGGTGAGGAGGTCCTCTGAACTTCACCAACATCCTCCATTGTCTTAATGGTTCAAAATGAAAGACTTCTATTCACAAAAAATTACAAATTAATTTAATTAATTGATAACAGACTCCCTGATTCAGAGTGTAAATCTATTAAAACAAAGTGCCGGCAGCAGCACAGTGCAGTAGCAGTGACACAGCATAAAGCACAAAGATAGCACAGTTAGTGGAAATTCTAAGTAAAAGTGTTACATAATCAGGGAAAACTAGTGAAAGCAAAGCAGGTAAAAGCAGTTTGGCAAGAACTAAGCCAACTTAACCTTGCAAGTCTTCTGTAGCTGCACCATAGTTTCCTTAACTAATTTGTCTCATTCTGCCCCCACTCCTCCCCTCTTGTTCCTGAAGCCTTTTCTTTTTCCCGCCCTCCTTCCTTTGCCTTCAGTTCCATTTACAACGCATCCACTTAACACACTGTTTGCTGCTACAGCTACACATGTTTCTTTTCCAACTATTTATTTATAAGTGACTTATGTATGTATGTATGTATGTATGTATATATATGTATATATTGTACTATTCTTAGTTAGCGTATTGTCTGTCTTGTCTTAATGTTGGTTTAAAATGGAGCACTGTAACAAAAAATAATTTCCCCCAGGGATCAATAAAGTATTCTGATTCTGATTCTGATTTCAAAAAAGAGAAAACTTTTATTAATCACATAATGAAAACAAAAGGGAAAAATATTTTTCCCTATCTGGGAAGTTGTAAATTGAGTCGAGCTTTTTAACGAGCTGCCTAAGGGGATCCTTTTCCACAGAAATCCGCTAAACTGGCATCATATCCTTAGTCAACCAGTCCGTAATTTCCATGCACTGTTTGCTCTTCCCATCATGCGTTGTCTTAACGAGTTCATTTGAACCATTTGTTTACTTTTGGGTTGTATGTCTCCAGCTGCTAGTGTCTCCTCCACTGTATCCTGGTTGTACTTCATTGTGCTTTTTTGTTTCCTGCTTTAAGTAGTGAAACAAGTTACTCGTTGCCACTTTTACTGGAAAGTGATCATCGGAGGCGAGTGCGGGTCTGGCGGTCAGAAGTGGCTTGTCTTGTTGTTGTACACAATATAAATGTTGCTATAGCAATGATATCATAATATTAAATGACACTTGAACTATAAAGATGACAGCTTATGTATTTATTTTTATAATGTGAAAATGTATACCGGTATTATTGTGGACAAACGACACAGCCCTGCTAGTCTTAAGCCGCTGATTGAAAGCTGCATTAGTGATACTGTGGCTGTGAAAACAAACAGTCCTGTGCTGATCCCAAGGTGATGCAAACAGACTCTGTAATGACCCAAATAAACCAGAGTATTTACTCTCATGCAAAATATGTCCGACCTGAGCAGGGCCTAACGGAGAGTATCATAACAGCTTGCACTGAGTTTCCTCTTACTACTTCAACTTGTCCACAAAAGAAACACCTCATTTTTTTTTCTTCCTTTCCGTTCTCACCTCAAAATACGTCATTATCTCCTGCAGTTCCTGCGATGTCTGAGATGACCTTAGTGCTGCGGCTGTAAAACAAGACACTGCTCGACCTGATTAAACCAAGAAGTTTTTGGACCAGAGTGTCTCTGTGCAGGGTCGCTCTCAGTTTCTTAGACCCAGTGGACCTGTGACTTTGATGACTGCTACTATCTGCTAGAAAAGAACAACACATGCAAATCATACTGGCATTTTGACCTTTACTGCAAAGTCACCTATGTAGACAGGACAGATGGGGCGAGAGTCGGGGGTCCAATGTGATGTAAAACACTGAACTGAAACAGAAAGATGGCATGTGATGTAATCATCCATCCTCCCATGCTCTTAGCTGCTTATCCAATTCAGGGCGATGGGGAGGAGTGTAGCCTATCCCAGCTGATGGTGATCAAGAGGCTGGATTAGGACTGGGCGATGTATCGAGTTTTTAAATATATCGCTATATTTTTATAAGAGATATGAGATGTGACAATATCGTTTATATCGATATAGTCCACGTTAGGGCTGGGCTATATCATACCGTTCACGGGATGATATAGCCCATACGGTACCGTGAACATACCGTGAGCCCAATGTTGGGCAACGATAAGAAAATGAAATATTGCGATAGAATATGGGTAAAACGCCCATGTGCAGTGCCTTTGTTTTGGAAAAAAGCGGAAAAAGCAATGAGAAGGGCGAAACAGTACACAGTATTCAGAAGGGATAGAATTGGAACAAGAGGAGGAGGAATACTTGTGTATGTAAAAAAAACACCTGGATTGCTCTTTACGTAGTTCACCAATAGATGTCGAAATAGAACATATTTCTATTAAAATCACTCTTTCCCCAGAAATGTCATTTACGTTGATCTGTTTATATCGCCCTCCTTCCGCAAAGAATATTTTTAATGAACAACTACAGATATTACTTAAATATCATGCTATAAATAATAAGTCTAATGAAATAATTGTAATGGGAGATTTTAATGTCAACTGGGACTGTGAAAAGGACAGAAAAACACTCAAGGACATAATTGAGACTTTGAACTTTACTCAACACATTGAACAACCCACAAGAATAACAAGACACTCTAAAACTAAAATAGATCTGGTTTTCAGTAATAAGCCCGAGCGAATTATTAAATCTTATAATTTTATCACTGGTATTTCAGACCACAATTTTATATTATTTTCTAGAAAATTTATAAAATAACGGGTTAAGAATGACTTTCAAAGTTCATCTAATAGGAGATCCTTTTATGAATTCATACCAAGAAGTCAGCGACAAAATGTAGCAGAAGCATTAGCATCAGTTAACTGGGAGCCTTTATTGTGTAGTGATGATCCACAATTCTGCAGCAGTCACTTCACTGACATTAAGGATGTTATATCAACATACTCCATTAGAGGTCGACAAAAAATAAAGACAACATCTAATTTGCCCTGGTTAAACAAAGAGTGCAAGAATTTAATGAAAACAAGAGATCAATTACTAAAGCAGTTCCTGAAAACAGGTCTAACTCTGGATAGACAGAGGTTTACTTCAATGCGGAACAAAGTAACAAGAAGTTCGAGACGGGCCAAAGCAAAATTTTTTATAAATATAATTGAAAGAGCCAAAGGTAATGGTAAAATTATCTGGCAACACTTAAATAAATTACTAGGCCGTCATTCAAACAAAAGTAAAAATACAATTGATCTTTGTGTAAATAACTCTATTGTTAGAGAGCCTCTATCTATTGCTAGTAACTTAAACCCTTTCTTTATTTCATCTGTTAAGGAGATCAGTCAGAGCTTTGACTCAGTCGTATGCTCTGATAGTGTGAATGATGCTGTCAAAATTTGTTCACCATCACTCATATTTCAGACACTGAAGTTGCTAAACTAATTACAGGTTTAAAACAATCAAAAGCACTTGATGTATATGGTATTAACACAAATTTCCTAAAGGAACATATGGATTTGCTTGTACGTCCAACAACTCATGTTTTGAATATGTCATTCGAACATTCCATTGTTCCAACAGATTGGAAAATTTGCTGCAGTTACACCAATTTTCAAAGCAGGTGTGAAGACTGACATGGCTAATTATCGCCCCATAAGCATACTCCCGGTCGTATCTAAAATAGCTGAGAAGTGGGTGGTTAAACTCCTCACTGCTCACCTAGAAAACACCCAACCCTCATTACATCCATTGCAGTTTGGCTTTCGGGCACATCACTCCACAGATACTGCCCTGTGTATGCTAGTGGAGAACTTGAGGAGCTTGCTGGACAAGAGTCCCTGTGTTGGAGCTGTATTTTTAGATCTGAAGAAGGCTTTCGACTCTGTAAACCATCAGATATTGTTGTCCAGATTGACTCAGTTTAATATCTCCAGTCGGGCTCTTCAGTGGTTTGCCTCATATCTCTCACACAGGAAACAGTGTGTGTTGTTGGATGGGGTTAAATCTCCATATTTAGACTGTGATACAGGGGTTCCTCAAGGATCTGTTCTTGGGCCCTTATTGTTCTCTCTCTTTTTATCAATAACTTACCTGAAGTCTGTCCAAATATATTTGCTCAAATGTATGCAGATGATGCAGTTATATATACGCAAGCAAATAGTGTCCAGCAGGTGGCAAAAGATCTTACAGCTGCTTTAGCATTAATGCATAGCTGGCTGGAGGACTCATGCCTAATGTTGAACACCTCAAAAACTGTCTGTATGTATTTTTCAAAACGCCCCTTAAACTTGAAGCAGTCAAACATATTCCTGGATGGAGCAGAGCTTGAATTAGCTCCAGAATTTAAATATCTTGGGGTCATTCTAGACTCAACATTATCCTTCAAGAGTCACATAAATAAGAGTCACTTCCCACCACCACTGTGTCATGTGTTAAAAAAACATAAATTACTGAACTTCAATAACTTAGTGAAACTTAAAAGAGTGTGTTTAATATATAAAGTCTTACACCCCCTTGCTCCACCACCACTAAAGCAGTTCATTAGGCATAAAGAAAGCTCAGACAGGACAACTCAAGCTACAACCCGAGGAGACTTGTTTATACCCCACAGACGGACAGCATTTGGGCAGAACGTCCTCTCTGTTAAGGGAGGCCATCTGTGGAACAGTCTTCCTCAACTCATTAGAGAATGCTCTACACTCAATTTGTTTAAGGCAAAGGTTAAAAACTGGTTATGGACAAATCAAGTGTGTGATCATGTATAAGTTGTATAGTTTTAATGTTTTATTTGGGAACAGAATGGTGTGTATGTGTAAGTTTGGTGATGGAGTTTTTATTATGAATGAATGATGAATTTTTATGAATTATTATTTCTATTTTTTTTTTATGTTTAATGACAACAGATGGAAATTAGCCTTTGGCTATAATCTGGCATGTTTACATTCATGTACTTTTTTTTTTTTTTTTACATTTATGGTTTGTAAATTGAATTGGTTTGTAAAAATGCTGCAACTTCAGTGGTGTGGAACTGGTTTAGCTTTCGTCTGTCAGATACACAACAAAACACTGTTTTTGATGGAGCATGCTAGTGGGCTGTCGTTATTACCGTGTTGTTTGGAAAATACGGCACACTTAAAATCAATCCTTTGATTTTTCTGAAAATCGACAGTGCCCCTTATAATCCCGTGTGCCTTATGTATGAATTCTGGTTGTGTTTACTGACCTCGAAACGAGTTTATGTCGTACACGGCGAAAATCTGTCAAATGTTTTAGTGTGACTTTCGTAAGCTACAAACCCGCACCGCTTGATGGATTGTCGAAGCATTACAGCTATCGTAGGCAGGCGCCTCGCGGAGTGATACGTACTGTGCTTCAACATAATATTACCGTATTGTGTGTGTATAACCTCTTTTTAAGTTTTGTGGATATTATACACGGTTATGCTGAGGATATGTCGGCCAATTTCCACTGGAAATGCCTTTTGTTGTTGTTCACTTGTTTAAGTGAAAATACATTGATGTTTTGTTTTTTTTTTGTTTTTTTGCACTAATAAAGTTGAGGAGTTGTAAAGTATTTTGTCTAGTGTCAATTATATCATCAGTTATATCGTTATTGCAAATTTTCAAATGTATATTGTGATAAATATTTTTTGTCATATCGCCCTGCTCTAGTCTACGTTACGTTATAACTATACTTGTGGAGCCGCAAGTTTGCCTCTCTTTCGTCCACTTTTGTCTCTACGCTGCGATACTCTGCCTCGCCTCTCCTTCACTGAACACAACTCCCCCCCCCCCAATCACTTCACCTGCATGCAACGGCAAGATGGATACGGCAGCTATCAGAGAGGAGCTGGTCGGTAAAAAGAAAACAATTGGAGATTACTATTTAAGTGCTGCATTAACGGGGCAAATCTCTGTTACCGCGGATCGCCCCGTGCGTGAGGCTGGACGGCGTCAATGCGTTAACGAGCTAACCGCGCTGACGCCTAAAATCCTTTCATTTTCCCAAAAATCGACAGTGAGCCTTATGTATGAATTCTGGTTGTGCTTACTGACCGCGAACCGATTTTATGTGGTACACAGCGCTCAGAAAACTTTCAAAAAATGTTTTGGTACGACTTTGGTAAGCTACGGAGCCGCACCGCTTGATGGATTGTTGGAGCATTACAGCTACCGAGGAGCCTCGCGGAGTGATACGTACTCTGCTTCAACGTAATATTACCGTACTGTGTGTGTATAAGGACCATAAATGGCACCTGTTACGAAGCAGATTTCAAACTCCAGGCTGTCAGTCAGGCAGTAGGACTTGGGAACAGAGCAGCTGTGAAATCTGTCTTTGTTATTATGCTCAGCGTCTTTTAGTTTACATTTTGACTACACAATTGTGAGCTTTTTATTATGCACAAAAACAACATTGTTTTATATTACTTGGGGAGCATTATTATTTAATAAATGCTGATAATTTATTTCTGAGTAATTTTTTCTTGTACATCTGCGCTGTATGTTAATAACTTCTTACTTTATGGCTTTAAAAAATATCGAGATATAGATCGTTTATCGCCATCCAGCTAAAGAATATCGAGATATGAATTTTGGGTCATATCGCCCAGTCCTAGGCAGGTCATCGGCGTCATCAATCTCATACATGGATTAAACTCCATAAAAGTTGGCGCCTTAAACCCACAATAATGAAAATTGTGTGGTGCTAATGGAACAGGTGGAGCACAGTTAATCTCATTCACATACACTGATGAATGATTTTTTCCTACTCTAATCAATGAAGTATGTGTAGACGGATATTAGTGGAACAGGTGAAATGGTATTAAGTCATGGCCCCACACACAAACAAAAAATCCAAATATTTCCAACTCCCAACCACAAATTAAGGAGATCATAACTTTATTTCTGGACGCAGCTTCAGCCAGAGTCTTTAGAGAGCCATCGAGGAGCACAGCATTATCTTTATGCTTCATTTTATTCATGCAAGTTAAGGCCTGAAGGATGATTATGAGTGTCCCCGTCTGTGCTTTGTGTACTGGTAATCATCCAAGATGGAGGAATTTCCCGGCGCTCCTCCTGTTGATGAGAAACTGGCAGTCCTTCGCAGGAATCTTTTTTGGATCGACTCTGGTTCGCTGCCGATGCCGTCAGTCAGATAAAATTGGGCGGCGTGTGTAGACTCGACTCTAGGGCTCAGCCTGGTTGCTAAGCAACAGAGCAAAGACCCCTTCGCCAGGTCACTAAGCCTGTCTTTCAGTAGTGTGTACCTTTTTGTGTGTGTGCGTACAGATGTGTGTGAGTGACAGTGCAGATTTATGAACAAAAGCCTCTAAAGTGCAGCTGCATTCTTCGCTGTTTTCTGCCGCTCCAGTTCTCTGTTTCTGTCTTTCTGACATGCTGCAAACACACAAATGAATTTCCACCCCCTCACATTGCCTCAAACCCAGCTGTGCCCCCATCCCTTCCTGCCCACACGCACACATTTGTGCTCCTATCGTTGCGAGGACCCTCGTTGGCATAACACATTCCCCGACCCCTTTACTCTAACCCCAACTGTCACAGCCGAATGCCTAACCCCGGCTATCAAACCCCAGAGGTAAAACTAATTTTAACGCGGACCCTGAAACGACCTCTAAACTGTCAAACAGCTGTTCGATCAGAGCGGGCTAGGTTTCCAAAAAAGTGTCCTCACTCCAGAGATCTAAAACTCAAATTGGTCCACACAGACGTGCAACCCCACATCTTCCGCTTCTTCACTCGTTTTTCTTTTTCTTTTTTTTGTCTATCCTGTCTCGCCGCCTTCTATTTTTTCCCCTCTCGTGGTCTCATTTGCATTGTGCAGGGCAACAGAAGGGCCGTCTTCATCCCATCCCTATTACTGTTGTGTCTGTGGTGTCTGTTTGATTTAAAATCGGACTGATGTGGCCCAGCCTCACTCCTGCTCTAATGAAACGCTCACACGGACACACGGCCTTGAGCACTCTGTTGCTTAACTGCTAGAAACCCGTGGAAAGTGCCTCCAGTTGCCGCTGTGCCTCATTCAAATGTAATGAGAAGGTGAATAATTAAGATTAAAGCACAGCGTAATGTCACCCTGCATTTGTGTGTCTGTGTGTGTGTCTGTTTTAGGAACTGGCTCTTGTTGCAGTGAGGTAATATTTTCATGGTCATGATCGTTAGAGCCATTGTCATGCCAGATTTCAGTTTTTAGATAACACTGTGAGCCATTTCAAAGTGGAAGTGGGTGGTGCAAGATTTTTTGTTTTTGTTTAAAATACCGTGCTGATGATGAGACTAAACTGTTCCACTCTCTCTGTCGGTTGTTTACTTCATCCGTGGAAAGTGATTGCTCTTTACTTGCGTCTGAGAATGAGACAAAAACGTGGATGTTTCTTTTTCTGAGCTTTAGTTTGGCTTTAGTTTTTTTTCTTAAATCTTTTTTGAATCAGTGGTTGATTAAAAAACCTACTGACCTGAGATTAATTA
Organism: Rhamphochromis longiceps; assembly: GCF_057381845.1. NCBI lineage: Eukaryota > Metazoa > Chordata > Actinopteri > Cichliformes > Cichlidae > Rhamphochromis > Rhamphochromis longiceps. The sequence continues at coordinate 17,245,574 of NC_140562.1, forward strand.
GATCTGTGCTGGCATTCAAAAACAGATTGAAAACCTTCTGGTCCACACAGGCCTACACCCTGTGTGTGTGTGTGTGTGTGTGTGTGTGTGTGTGTGTGTGGTTTGCCACTTGACACCTGTTGATTTCTATTTCTGTCCTAGCACAACCCAGAAACTATCAAGTAAATTAGATAAATGTAAGATAAGACTTCTCTTTTTTTTTCTTGCTTCAAAGTGGACTTGAATTAGCGATCTGCTCCCCAAGCCTTGCTCCTCAGTTTTGGTTGACGGCGATTGGTTTGCGTTCATCATTACTATAAATAACAATGTAGAATCTGCTTTTATTTATTTTTTAGTCAAATTATCAGCATGTTTGTTGTGTTTGTTTTTTGTGCTTTTAAACAAACACTGTGTTCTAAATTTGCACATAATGTTGAAAAAGAGGCAACATGCAGCTAGCTTACCCAGTGTTGGTTCATGGAGATGGAAATTTGTGAGACCCAGGGAGACTTACAGTGTCGGGTTTCTGTTAGGGATGCACCAATATAGTTTTTTCCCCCTGTTGCAATCCAGTACCTATACCTTAACTGTGGGTATCTGCCACAGTATATATAATTAACAAACTGCAATCTCCACTGTGAGGAAGATGGCGCCGGTGAGGTCGGCTGCCGTCACGACTGCTCCGACCACTTTTTCTTTGTCTTTGTTTTTTAAGTTAGTTTTCAGCGTTTCTAAATCGGCAAAATCATCACCATTGGGTACATTAGGTATGACAGTGACACTCTTGTTTCTATTGGTATACAATGTACTCACAATTCGAAGTTTTTAACTCCGGATCTGAGCTGGCCGAGTGAGATCTCGAGGGAGAACAAAGGGAAGCGGCGGCGGCCTAGAGGGAAGCGAGCCGGCGTCAGGAACAGGCTGAGAGCTCGTGCACACCGCACACCTCTGCCTAGCATCCTGCTCGCCAACGTCCAGTCACTGGAGAACAAGCTTGACGACCTCAGGGCCAGGATAAAGTTCCAGAGAGACATTCGGGACTGCAATCTCCTCTGCTTCACCGAGACATGGCTGAACCCAGCGGTGCCGGACCACGCCATCCAGCCGGCCGAGTTCTTCTCGGTTCACCGCATGGACAGGACACGGAACTCGGAGAAGTCAAGGGGAGGCGGCGTGTGTTTAATGGTGAACAACAACTGGTGCAACAGTGCGAACGTTGTTCCTCTCACACGCTCCTGCACACCAAATCTGGAACTACTGTCCATCATGTGTCGTCCTTTTTATCTACCTCGGGAATTTACATCGGTCATTGTTAGTGCCGTTTATATTCCACCACAAGCGGACACGGTCACTGCCTTATGCGAGCTGCATGAGGCACTCACACAGCACCAGACACAACACCGGGACGCTGCGCTTATTGTGACGGGGGACTTTAATAGCGCCAACCTCAAACGCGCAGCGCCGAACTTTTATCAACACATCACCTGCCCCACCAGGGGTGAAAGGACACTGGACCACTGCTACACTACGGTCAAGGACGGCTACAAGGCACAATCCCGCCCCCCGTTTGGCAAATCTGATCACGCCGCCATCTTCCTCATGCCAAAATACAAACAAAGGCTGAAACAGGAAGTTCCGGTTCAGAGGAAGGTCGCGCGCTGGACGGATCAATCGGTGGCCGCGTTACAGGACGTACTCGATGACGCAGACTGGGGCATGTTCAGAAACAGCTCCGACGATGACGTCAACGTGTTTACGGAAGCGGTTGTGGGATTCATCGGGAAACTAGCGGATGATACCGTGGAGACAAAGACTATCACAACGTTTCCCAACCAGAAGCCGTGGGTGGATAAAACCATCCGCGACGCTCTGAGATCCCGCACCGCTGCCTACAACACGGGACTCATGACGGGGGACATGGACCCGTACAAAGCCGCGTCATATAACGTGCGGAGGGCGGTGAAAGAGGCGAAGCAGCGCTACGGGAGGAAACTAGAGTCACAACTCCAACAGAGTGACTCTAGGAGCCTGTGGCGGGGACTAAGGACAATAACGGACTATAAAGCACCAACAACCGGTATGACGAACGCGGCCGTGACTCTGGCAGACGAGCTGAACACTTTCTATGCTCGCTTCGAGGCTGCAGCTAAGGTCTCCAACAATGCTAGTGTTAGCAGCGCTAACGGCTGCAGACAGGAAGATACTGCCAGCACCGGAAACGTGCTCGTCATCTCCGAGCATGAAGTAAGGAGAGCCTTCAAGAGAGTGAACACCAGGAAAGCAGCAGGACCAGACGGCATCCCAGGTTGTATCCTAAGAGACTGCGCATACCAGCTAGCTCCTGTGTTCACTGAGATATTCAACATCTCTTTATCTCAGTCGGTGATCCCCACATGCTTCAAAGAGTCCATCATTGTTCCTGTCCCGAAGAAACCCCACCCTGCTTCTCTCAATGACTATCGCCCTGTAGCCCTCACCTCAGTAGTGATGAAGTGCTTTGAACGCCTGGTCAGAGACTTCATCATTTCTTCACTACCAGACACACTGGACCCACTACAGTTCGCTTACCGTCCAAATCGTTCCACAGACGATGCCATCTCTCATCTCCTCCACACATCACTCACTCACTTGGACACTAGAAGGGGGAATTATGTTAAAATGCTCTTCATAGACTACAGCTCTGCATTTAATACCATAATTCCCTCCACACTCACCACCAAGCTGGAGCATCTGGGACTCAGCTCATCTATGTGTCAGTGGATCTCCAACTTCCTAACTGGCAGACCACAGGCAGTAAGGATGGGCGGACATGTCTCAGCCTCCACCACTCTCAGCACTGGAGCCCCCCAGGGGTGTGTTCTGAGCCCCCTGCTGTACTCTTTGTACACATATGACTGTGTGGCCACTACCAGCTCCACCACCATCATCAAGTTTGCTGACGACACCGTCGTGGTGGGCCTGATCTCTGATAACAACGAGACGGCCTACCTGAAGGAGATTAGGAATCTGGAGAACTGATGCCAGAGGAACAACCTCCTTCTAAACGTCAGTAAGACAAAGGAGCTGATAGTGGACTTCAGCACTAAGCAGGAGAGGAACTACCAGACCCCCGTCATCAACGAGTGCCCAGTGGAGAGAGTGGACAGCTTCAAATACCTCGGAGTTCACATCACGCAGGACCTGTCATGGTCCTGTCACATCAACACCGTGGTGAAAAAGGCCCGACAGCGTCTCTACCACCTCAGACGCTTGAGAGACTTCCAACTGCCCTCCAAGGTGCTCAGGAACTTTTACTCGTGCACCATAGAGAGCATCCTGGCGGGAAACATCTTAACCTGGTTCGGGAACAGCACCATGCAGGACAGACGAGCTCTACAGAGGGTTGTGCGGTCAGCTGAGCGCACCATCCGCTCCGAGCTCCCTGACCTGCACTCAATCTACAGCAGGCGGTGCTGGACCAAGGCCAGGAAGATCGTGAAGGACCTCAGCCATCCCAACAACAGACTGTTCTCTCTGCTGAGGTCAGGAAAGCGATTCCGCTCCCTGAAGACCAACACAGAGAGACTGAGGAGGAGCTTCTTCCCGCAGGCGATACGGTCTCTCAATCACACCACCACACAGTACTGACCCACACATATGGTTCTTACACACACACTGGACTTTCTGGACTTTGTTTTTGCACAACACTGGTCACTATATTCTTCATTTCCGGTTAATACTTGTACAGCTGCTGTTATTGTGTATATATTTATTTATATTTAGATTCCTTCATACATTCTTATATAGTTCTATATTGTGTATTGTGTATTTTGTTGTACAGTTATTTTATTTTCAACTTTAATTTATATATTTATCTTTATCTTATTCTTCCCAGTTAAATTTACCCTTCATTCTAATTTGTGTTGTACAGTTATTTCATTTTTAACCTTAATTTATATTTTATTCCTTCCTAGTTAAATTTACCCTTTTTAATTTTTCATATTTATTTCCTTTCTTATTCATAGCCTTTTCCTTTTTTGTTTTCTTTAGGTCACGAGCAGTTGTCCAAGCATTTCACTACATATCGTACTGTGTATGACTGTGTACGTGACAAATAAAAATTTGAATTTGAATTTGATTTGAATTTGAGACTGGGAATCTTTCTTTTATACATAAGGCAACATCAGGATTTATGTAAGCAACTTTTCTTTGTAAATGAAAAAAAAATGTTAGAGATGAATGGATAAATATGAACACCCAGTTGTTGGTATTAGTGTGCAATTGAAGCGTTCTAGTGTTACTCTTCATTTTATTTGGACTAGCTTAATTCAAGTCATAGCTGCGTTCAAATACAGATACAGAAGTTTTTCTTTCTCCTTTTTCCTCCTAAAACACGTCGTGTATATAAAGTTGACGTATAAAATGAAATTGAATCGAGCGGAGGACGACATGTTATGTTAAAATAAGTATAATAAAAGCTTCCCAACAGCAAGCGTTTAACCTAACCAACGTCCAAAGTAGTGTTTCTCTCCCTGAAAATTTTGAGAGTGAGCGTCAGAAACAGAGAGAAATCTTAAGAATGACTTTGAGCACTAGTAGACTAACAATAACTACTGATGTGGCAACATGCAATACCTCCCTCTGCTGCCTCCTCTGTTTCATTTGCACTGCTGCTAGCTTCTGCTGGCAAATGACGAAGTCAACGAAACAACATAGAACTGAACTGAATGGATATGAGCGTGTGTTGACTCGCTGTCACTCATATTTGTGGCGATATTGTACCAACAGGGATACCAAATATAGAACACAAAAATTAACTTGAGAATCGTTTTTTTAATAAGCAAATAACTAAATTCAAACTGAAAAAACAAAACGAAACAAATTTGAGCAGCTAGGTCCAGAGCAAATGTAGATATTCCCAGCGCTGCAGAGTTGGTAAATTGGCAGACATTTTTCTCTCGAGTAGATACACTAATAGTTATTTTAAAAGATATTGATAGAGTTTTAAGTACTGACTGAACTTCTTTAACTGAATAAAAGTGAAAAAGCACAGGTGCTGAAACGAACTTAAAGTATAAAAATGAAAAGCAGCTCTTTCAGGGATATTTTTTTCTAGCTCGTCCTTTAACTTTAGCTTCTTTACTCTGGGTTGTTTTTGGGGTTTTTTTGCCTCCTCAACTTGACTTCTTTTACATCAGCAATAAGCACATTGTGCTATTATTCCTTATCTTTAGGTTGAAATTGGCCTGCTTTAGGGAAGATGTGCAGTGACATGAAACAACTTCCCACAAACACGTTATAAATGAAGGATCTTATTTTGAAAATCCAAGTAGTAGAAAGCAGAGATGTTTGTGTTAAAGTCAAAAGCGGTCAGAAAAGTAAATATTCAGATAAACTGCAGATACCTCAAAATTGCTCACTTCCACTTCCAAATCTACCCAACAAAAATTCCCATCCCACTCCAACCCCCAAGAGGAGCAAGAAGGTCGTCACAATGCTAGAATTTCAAACTCAATACCATTTTACGGATACAATAACACATGGAAAGAATGACAAAGGATAAATAAAGATAAAACAATATTGGTTGGATTAAATGTATTGACTTTCAGCCCTGTTTATTTCCTGTGCTTCTGGTAACTTGACCCCATATTTCGTTGCTGATCAGATAGATTTATTAAGGTAGGCTGCCACCGTTTCTGTCTAGCTGCTGGTAGACTTTTTGTTGCTTCAGTCTGGTACTTTAAGAGAAATGTAACTCACTTTGGACACAAATAATTGTGTTATCCGTAACAAAATGATAACAGACGGCTAATGCAGCTATTAATACTAGCAGTTAATATTAATAGCTGTTTAATACTTGAGCTTTCTTGACCTCACAGATCGGGATGTCTGAAGATGCTTCAACAGCAGTTCAGCTGCTAGTGAGGGGAGGGGCTGTGTGACGTTTGTGTGTCAGCTGGCTGAGGTGATGACAGTACTGTTGGTACCAGTTCTGCTGCAAGTGAATATTTAATCTGATGGTAATTTCTATTATAAGTTAGTGCAGATTTTGTGGACAATCCTACTCGGTGCATATACCAGCTTTAATTTTAAAATGCTTTCAGTGTTTTGAAATCTAAAGGTACCATCAGTCCCAGTTCTGGTGACATCCCTATCCATAACTTTATAACATAAACTGAAGGAGAGATTTGTTCTTGTAAACCGATGTTTAAAATGACATTTTTGTCTGTGTTCCTCGTCATTTGCTCCCAACTCAACCAGCTTCTGGATGTTAATTGATAGCTCTCTTTTTTTTGGTCTATATAAGACTAATAGGGTGTTCAACTGAGCCACAGTCTTAAATAGTATAATGTTGGGGTGTTCATTTAAATAAGCATGCTGTACAGTAACAAAGTATTTCTGCTTTTCCCGCCAACAAGATTCAGATGGTGAACTAAACGTCGTCGGGTTGGACTGTTTGTTTGACTATAAGTTTGTGATGGGTACTTTCTGATATTTTAATGACTGAGAAAATAACCAGCTTTGTTACAAAAATTCACATTTTGTTCTATGATTATCTTTAAATAAGACACAAATTCTTGTATTGCGTTACCCGGCAATGAGTGAAGATCAGAAGATCTTAAGCACTTTTTGTCTTTCTAGTTTCCCTCTAACAGGATTTATTTCCTACTAGCTGCCATGTGCTATATAAGGATGCAAGTATGAACTGTTTATTTCAGTCGCTACACTGAATAATTTCAAGCAGCAAGCAGGAACAAGCAGTCAAATCACCAGCTATACTGCCTGCTGCCATTTGAAGCTTCTAACATGGGAAGTTTCCTGTGGCAGCTTTAATGTTACTGGGCGTGATTATTAGACTTCCCACCATGCTGTGGTTAAATTTAAAATCATCTAAACTGAAGCAAAGACTAACTATAGATGTTGGAAGCAAGAAAGAAATGCATGTGAACTGCTGAAATACGAGGAGCTTTTTTTGCAGTGAATTAATGCCACATAATTGACATATTGATTTATCTCAGTGTTGTTATTGTGTCGCCTTATTTGGCACCGCAAAGAAGCCCGAGCTGATTTTCACTTTTTTCCCTCTCCCCAGTGTGCTGTTTTGTGGTCCATAAGCGCTGTCATGAATTTGTCACCTTCTCCTGTCCGGGGGCCGACAAAGGACCTGCCTCCGATGTAAGTATAAAGAAAGTAAACACCCACACTTGTGCACGAATAAAACATCTACACAGCTTGATTATTCAATCCTTTACTCCTTATTTTTAGTCAGACCTGAAAGCAAAGGTCAGACACACACACCTCTGTTCGTGCACAGGTGTGTGTGTGTGTGTGTGTGTGTGTGTGTGTGTGTGTGTGTGTGTGTGTGTGTGTGTGTGTGTGTGTGTGTGTTTGTGTTCAATAAACAGCACATTAGCAAAACAAAACCCAGTGCTGACCATGCTCATTTTATTAATAACCATTATTCAACAGCAGAACCGCTTCATGCATTAAAAAATATTTAACCTACACAGACAGACACAGACACACACACACACACACACACACACACACACACACACACACACACACACACACACACACACACACACACACACACACACACACACAGCCCTAACCTCCTAGCCTTACTCCTGCTGACATGTCAGCCACAAATCACATTCAGACACGTCAGTATAGGAGAATGTGCTGGCTGGCTGCATCAGGTTAATGACCCAATATCTCACTCTCTTTCACTCACGCACGCACGCACACACACACACACCATTTGTGGGTTTGAATTAATTTTAAATTCATGTCACTGATGTTTATTAATCTCAAACTCCGCTCTTTTTGTTTTTGTTATATCACCAGTGCTGTTGTTACCTATTTTTGTGCATCCTCCAAATTCACTCAGTTTTCCATCTCTATCTCTTGGTCTCTCATGCTCACATTAGTTCTTTTGTTTTCCCGTAAAATATTTAAACATTTAAAGGCTTTACTCTGGAGAAAATCAGTACTGTAAGTCATCTACTTATGGCTAATCCCTGCCATAGGGAGTGGAGATCATATGATTTTTTTGCGCCGTGATATATTGCATGGTTTAAAATGATTCATCATCAGTCACTGACTGAAATGTTCTGCTGTCCATATACTTTATTTTTGCATCCATGTGGGTTTGCAAATTAAACACATTATGATTAAGAACCTGTTAGAGGAAATTGAGAACCCCTTTTCTTGTAATTTAGCTGAGTCCAGGCTTTAAATGGCGACTAACAGGACAACTGAGAACACCTAACCTTGCAGCTTTAAATCTTTTAACAACCCGAAACAGTCTGAGTTATTTGAATATAATTGTACTCAAGCATCTTCTGTCTCCTCTTTACAGGATCCTCGTAGTAAACACAAGTTTAGGGTCCACACTTACTCAAGCCCCACCTTCTGTGACCACTGTGGGTCCCTCCTGTACGGGCTGATACACCAGGGAATGAAATGTGACCGTAAGTACACGAATATCTGCCTGTGTTTCAGAAAGGAAGCCTTGTGCTTTAGAAGCTTGCATTTTACGCTCTTTTTAAACCTTGCTAGTACTGAGATGGACCCCCATTTCCCTTTATAGGTGCCTTAATTCTTTGTGGCACAGGTGCTGGAAACATTTCTCAGAGATACTGGTCAATAATGACATGAGAGTATTGATGCTCATCTACCGAGCATCTGAATAACGCAGCAGAAATCAGGGCTCATCCGACCAGACAACATTTATTTTCTGATTTTCTCTTGTCTTATTTTGGTGAACCTGTGTTAGCTATAGCCGTGGTTTTCTGTACTTAACTCATAAATGTCCTCTGGTGTGGTCTTCTGCTGCTGCAGCCAATCTGCTTCAATGTGAGGCTCTTCTGCAGAGATGCTCTTCTGTATACCTTGAATGTAACAAGTGGGGATTTGAGTAACTGTTGCCTTCCTCTCAGCTCAAAGCAGTCTGGCCATTCTCTCAGAGCTCAACAAGGCATTTTCACCCAGACAACTTCCGCTTACTGGATATTTTTTCTCATTTTTTTGACTATGTGGGAAAATCCCATCATATCAGCAGTTTCTAAAACACTCACACCAGTCAGTTTTGCACCAACAACCCTGCCTCATTGAGAAACATTTAAATTTTGTTTCTTCCTCATTTTTGGCTTGAACTTAAGCAGACCGTGTAGACCATGTCTGCATGCCTAAGAGCACTGATTTGCTGCCATGTGATTGGGTGATTCGATACTTGTATGGAAGTAGACTACGTTTAGAAAATGAAATCTGGTTGTTTCTCACATTTACGAGATGGTGTAAAAAAAAGAAAGAAAGAGGAAGACTTGAGGAATTGGCCACAAGTTTCAGGTTTTTGAGATTTCTTCACTTCTGTGGTAAAAAAAAAAAAAAGGCAAATTCAGTGTGTTCAGTTTTTCACAATGTAGATGAGCACGGGCGAAAAAACTAATGCTGTTGCAGCATAGAGTGCAGCACAGGATACTCGGGCAAAGATCAACATTTCTGTCATCTAGAAGCTTTTCATTTGACAATAAAAGTTTATGCTGAAACTGATGTTCGTTAGATTATATCTGATCTGATATCAGATTTATCAGTTCTTTTCCTGTCCTGATCAGTTTTACTACTACAGAAGCTTCACTCTGTCGTTAATGCTTTACAGCATTAATGACACACATATTGCTACAGCTAAAGTTAAAGCTTCCACTGCTGAACACTGACTGCAGTTTGCATGAATACTTCACAATAATCAAGCTGCTCATAATATTTTCCCCCCTCCATTTCTTTAGTTGTGTCACAAACTGTTTGTGTTGGCACGGAGAGGAAGTAGGTTACCTCTCTGCAATGCTATACTCAGGCCAGCATTATTTAGTGGGCAGATGTTTCCTCATTGTGCTTTGACTTTGCATCATGAAAATACTAGAGTACCTTATTTGACATAATTTACAAGCGGGTTTGGTTATTTATTAATCCATAGAAACACTCGAGTTGTTCATTAATTGTAAATGTATAATTATCATACAGAAGATGAGACTTATTTCTGTAAGTGTTGGCAGACAAGCGCAAGTAGTCTTCAAGGTTTACACTCGTTAATGGATTAATGGTTCTCATGGGTGTGTTTAGTGCCTGTTGGAGATAATACATTGAAATCCACGGTCACAGAAACATTATTGTTACTGGAAAAGAAAACCTACAGAGAGCAAGAGATTAACTTCTCACTCTCCACCTTCAGAACCTCAACACCACCCACTGATTCAACAGAGTGGAGCAAAATGTGGTACATCAGAAATGTCTGCCATCTAGTGGACGTACTGAGAAATGACCATGGGTTATTAGACTTGTCTGTGTTCTTGCATTGATCAAATTGTTTCCCACTTACTAGTCTGTAAAATAATGAGTTTTGCTTAAACTGTGTTCTACTCTCACTGTCCAGATTTAATGTTTAGCTGTGCCTTTTATTACCGAAGACAAATTTTTAAACTGTTCTGACCAACCTGTATATACAACACATAGCTTTAGTGTTGGTGCTCTTCGGCCCTCAGGCATTTTCTCTGGGCCAAGGTTCATTTAAAAAGGACTGAGGAAAGTGGAAAACTGTTCTGTGGTCAGACGAATCGAAGTCTGAAATTTATTTTGGAAAACGTGGACGCCACATCCTGCAGACCATCCGGCTTGTCATCAGTGCTCAGTTCAAAAAGCCTGCATCTCTAATTGTATTGGAGTGCATTACTGTTTATGGAATTTGGCAGCTGGCACAACTAGAAAGGCAACATCAGATGACATCTTCTACAGGTGAGGCCCTGCATATTTCACCAAGACAATGCTAAACCTCATATTACAGAGCTCCATAGCAGAGGAGCCCAGGTGCTAAACTTGCCTCCCTCCAGTTCACCAACTGAAAGGATTTGGAGAATCCTCTGATCTCAGATGTTTGCAGACTTGCTGTTGCTACAGTGGTAGACATGCCCCTGTATTGAGAAGTGCTGCTCCTATCAAATTCATAATGAGCCAGTATATTTTTCTTAAAATGGTACATTTGATGTTTTTCTGTGTTCTACTATGAATAAAGTATGGATTTATGGATTTGATGGATGGATCTGGTTTTATTTACATACGTCAGGGACTATAGGATGGTTTTGGGGGTTGGGTGAGGTCACATCTCTGGTTGCTCTGACCTAACGAGTATGGGTGATATTTGGTCTGGTGTCCGGGATCTGAGAGTTCAATAGTTTTCATTACTTTAAGTACCCAGCATGTTTTTACTTATTATCTAACTGTCTCCAAATTTACCTCTTTGTTTTTTTTGATTAATTTTTTAAGCCCCCTGTGTCTGTTAGGGTGCAGCCCTAAATCTCTTTTAATCTGGCAATAAGGCACTGAAAGCCTTCCGGTAATTACTTTGGGGGGGTTTAGGGCACAGACTGTCACATGTTAGACAGACTGTGATGATTGTGATTCATAACCAACCTGCACAATTTTCCTGTCTCTCTCTCTCTGTTCAGACTGTATGATGAACATCCACAAGCGATGTGTCGCCAACGTCCCGAGCCTGTGCGGGACGGATCACACGGAAAGGCGAGGACGCATCCACATCTCTGCGCAGATCACTGACGACACTCTCACCGTCACCAGTGAGTGCTCCCACACACACGAGCGCACTGAGTGCATCTCAAAGCTCTCTGCCAGCCTAAGACTAAAACCGGAAAGTCCATTAGTTGATCAATGATCCAACGATTGACCCACATTGCCACTGGGACATGCACCCACGTGCCAGCGCTCCCTTTCAGACAGCTGTGGATTGATTATGGAACAGAAACTAAACTGTTGTTAAGTGTTGTCTAATGTGGCCAGGGTTATTTAGGGCAGGCTGAAGCTTTAGACATGGATGGGTTGCGCTAACACTTTGGGAAAGGACAAATTGCGGACAGTCTAAAAGTGTGTTTTATCCTGGGATCTTCTGGCACTTATTTGTATTTATGTCCTCAACCCCCCCCCCACAGTCAAAGAGGCTAAGAACCTGGTGCCTATGGATCCCAACGGCCTGTCAGACCCCTACGTCAAGCTCAAGCTGATTCCCGATCCCAAGAGTGAGAGCAAGCAGAAGACAAAGACCATCAAATGCTCCCTCAACCCCACGTGGAACGAGACCTTCACTTTGTGAGACACCTTTTTGTTGAACATAACTTGCCTTTTGATTAAAGTTACTCACTTGGCCTCATTTTGAGTCGCATATGCGCAAACCTAACTGGAGCTCGTGCAAGTGACCCAGTCCTCTCTCCTCCTCCTGTTTGTGCTCGTTGTTTTTCGAGCTATTCTCGGGTAGGAAAGGTATGAAAAACTGTGATTTGCTGCATTGTTTTTAAGTTTGTACAGAGAGAGATGAGAGGACTGTGATCTCAGGTTTTCATTTTTAGCTATATTAGGAACGCACTTTATCTTCCGTTTCACTGTCCTCCATTTTTTTCCTTTTAGCAACCTCAAAGAAACTGACAAGGACCGCCGTCTGTCAGTAGAGGTCTGGGACTGGGATTTGACCAGCAGGAATGACTTCATGGGATCACTGTCCTTTGGGATCTCAGAGCTACAGAAACAAGGGATAGATGGATGGTGAGAAAATTACACAGGTGTAACTAGAAATGATACAGGCAGGACGTGCAGGGGTGTGAATGTTTAGGAGGCTTTGTTGTCATAGTCTGGTGATAATCCTGGATTTTGTCTGGCAATGCTCTGCTTTCATTCTGGGGTTTAGGTTTAAGATGCTGTCCCAGGAGGAAGGAGAATACTTTAATGTTCCTGTCCAGCCAGATGGAGAGGACGGTAATGAGGAGCTACGGCAAAAGTTTGAGGTAAGACTCACAGAAATCGACGAGAATGACGACTGGTTTAATTTGTGCTCTTGCCTATTTCTTGTTCTCTAATAAACTACTTCTTCCCCCTTCCCCATTTTAATTCTCTCTCTAGAGAGCGAGAGTGGGTCCAGGGAAGCCCACTGACTCCTCTTCTTCCTCCTCGGTGTGCAAGTACGACAGCAACGGCAATCAGGACCGTGTCAAGCTCTCAGATTTCAACTTCATCATGGTTCTGGGCAAGGGCAGCTTCGGCAAGGTGGGGCACGCGTCAGTAGAAATGTGATGTTTCTGATGTAAACATGGCATGAATGAAATCTCTTTAAAACTCACTGATTTCCTTTGGTTGACTCCCTCAAAGGTGATGCTGGCTGAGAGGAAAGGCACAGATGAGTTGTACGCCATCAAAATCCTGAAAAAAGACGTGGTGATCCAAGATGATGACGTGGAGTGCACCATGGTGGAGAAGAGAGTCCTCGCCCTGTCAGGAAAACCACCTTTCCTCACTCAGCTGCACTCATGCTTCCAAACCATGGTGAGACAGCTTGAAGCACGACCAGCTTCTTATCTTTTATAATGTTATCAGAGTGCTTTCCATGGCTTGTTTGCTTTGGTCTGTTTACTGTGTAAATTTGAACTGTGTAATTATCAGCCTGTCAGTAAACTGTGATTCTGAATAATTTATTCCTCTCTTCTGGTCTCCTGCTTCTTCTTTATTGCTCCTAGGACCGATTGTATTTTGTCATGGAGTATATTAATGGAGGAGACCTTATGTACCATATCCAACAGGTCGGCAAGTTTAAGGAGCCTCATGCTGTGTGAGTGCATGCGCACACACACACACACACACACACACACACACACACACACACACACACACACACACACACACACAGACAGTGAGTTTGATCAAATCTAGAAGAGAATCAAGCATTTCGATGCTCTTAAACAATCCCCCACTTAAGAAACTCAATGGTGATTAACAAAACAGAATTTGGCATCCAGACTTTCCTTAACTAATAAGTTTAGTTTCACATCAAAGTTGATGTGCCACCATTATTATCTTGTTTTTGCTTCTCCTCGTCTGTTCTTGCTTTCTTACTTATAAGCAGTGTTGGGTAAGTTACTTTAAATTAGTAACTTAGTTACATTACTAGTTTCTTCTATCAAAAGTAACTCAGTTACTTCAAGTTACTCGTTACTTTCAGAGTAACTAGTTACTAGGGAAAGTAACTTTGATTTAACTCAGAATTCTCTTGTTAATGTGTTGCTTCCGTAACTGGATACCCAGCAAGCTTGCCAGTCTTCTAGCTTGCTTACTTGCCACAAGTGCACTGTGCCACCTACCAATAGAAAGGAAAAAATAATGTGCACATTTCCACGAGAGAAATCCCACACCTGATTCTATCCTAGCCATTCTATCCTCGCTTTTTACATCCAACACAAAAACTGCAGTCGTGGTGCTTTCGATTGTACTCAGAACTCGGAAATTCTGCCTTCTGAATAGGAAGATGTAGGTAACACCAGACTGCAGATGAGCTGCATACAGGGCTGGACTGGGACAAAAAAATTGTCCCGGGCATTTTGACTAGAGACTGGCCCACCATTATAGGAAAAATCATAAAACCTTTGAATGAAAACAAACACTGCTGTGACAGTGATGTACACTGTTCTGATGGTATATATGTATCAATCTATCAGTCGTTTGTTGTAAGACTCAGATAATTATTTTTTTTAAAAGTGAGACATTTTAAATGAGAATAAGAAAGTATTTCCTTGTGCCCCCCTCTCCCTTTTAATGCCCTACATGGACCCCTGGCAACACTTTACTAGATCCGCCCCTGCACAGTTACCAGCTGTCAGCTACTTAGAAAAGGATCCTGGTGTTATTTGTCTCTCAGAAACAGTTCATAACTTCCCTTCAACTCATTCATGTGACCTAAAAGGTAAACCTGTTTCTCCATCACAGCTCTGATGATTCAGTAAGGACATCTCCTGGTTTCATCTTCATGTTTCCCTCTCACCAGATAACCAAACCATATCATGACCAGCAGCTTTTACAGCTGTGGCTCCAGCAAACATCAGCTGATACTAGAAAGTAATATTAAATAAATTCTAACAACAGCTGATCAAGCTTAAAAGTGCTGCTGTTGTTTACCACGACATCCGCTGGTTTCCTCTTTCTGGTGCAAAGTGAGCGATAAATAAACAAGAGAGCCGATCAGCTGATCATTGATCAGTTTCATGATTGAAGTAGAAACAGGAGAGGGAGGGTGAGAGGATGAGAGAAGAAGAGGCAGCTGTGCAGCGTAAACACAGAATAACTCCAGCTTTGTGTCTTTTTCATTGTAGCTGAAGTCCGGGACAAACTGTTCCTTTTCACCTCAATAAGAAACGCGTAATATTTTCTCTGAATACCAGACGATTCCGTTTTTTACAGGACGGTTGGCAACTCTAATAATTAACCTTATGAACAAAATAAAGTTCAACATCAGTAACATAGCACCCACCCAGCTGTATAGAAACTCCGTCATGCTAGCTAGCACGCAGTACGAAAAATTCAGCATAACAAAAATAAACTCCACCTAAACTTGGTTCATATCTGACCCAGATGGACTGCAGGTCATAACTTCTTACCTGAAGTTCAGTTCAACTGACACTCACAGACCAGCGGCCACTTCGGGTCTCTCCTCTTGCCTCCCTTTTCCTTCATCCACCTGCTGGCCTCCACCACTTGCTAATGTTATTGAATCTGTGGAAGCTCCGCGATAGCCACCACAGGAAGTAACGAATAACGAGCCTATCTAAATCCCAGTAACGAGTAACGCGTTCCCGGTTTTGGCATAATAACTAGTTACTGTGCTCTTACCACAATAATAACGTAGTTACTGTAACGCGTTACTTAATAACGCGTTAGTCCCAACACTGCTTATAAGTGATGCAACAATACTCCAGATCTCCAAATCGCACTTCAGGACTAAGATAACTTTGCATATTCACAATTCCAAAATAATCCTTTTTTATACATTACTGGATCTTGGTGCAGCTCGTCAGTTAATTCACTGTCTCAAACGAGCAGTCTTGGCTCCCCTCTTCCTTCCATTAAGTCAGCCACACTTTGATTGGCTCCATCTTGCAAACAGAATGTTTGAACAGCTGTGTTCCTGTGATGACCTCATTAAACATATCTGTTCTCATTGACTCAGTGTTTAGTCTGAAAGAAGAGCTTTTGACTTACATTGAGTGAGATAAAAAATTGCCATTTTATCTTCATATATAGCTGGAGAAAAAAGAAATTCGACCCCCCTTGTTCACTTATAAAAGAAATGAACAGTCTTTATTTTTATGGTAGTTTCATTTTATTTCCCGTACTGCATGATTGAGGAAAAAAATGAAAAGTGTAATATGTGCCCAATAAACATAACAGCTCAGGGAATCTTAGGGACTAACTACCGCCGCTCCACTTGGCTCATTAACGTAAGCAATATGTGCACGTGGCTAATTAGCATGACATTACATAATGCAAGTTAACAGAGCTATTTCTCAGCCTGTATCTACACACATGGTGTTTACACAAGCACAATCAAAACATGCCCTTAATAGGAAATGTTTAAACAGATGGCGAGTTAAACTGTGTATTCCACCTCAAAGCTTTGCTAACATAGCTCCGGTGTTAGCTACAGGGATGAAGCAGCACCTACCTTTTTCTGCCACTGTTGTCACGTAATCCTTAACTGTCTGTATTTACATTCATGCACTCAGCAGCTGGTCTTCACATAATGCTGGCATCTTTGTTGAAGACAAAGGTCAAGATAAACCTTTACCAGATGACAGGTTAACAGGTACTTCCTGTTTTAACACTTGCGCAGATCCGTGTATGAGGAGAGACGAGTTCCTTTGCAGTAAAAGCTCTGCAGCTCAGAAAGGTTATACATTACTTAAAGTGGCAGCCAAAACTGTTATAAAATGAACTTTTTATGCATTTTGTGCGTTATACTTACAAATGTTGATGTTTTTGTCATTCGTGGTGCTTAAAAAAATGAAAATGCATGAGGCACACTTTAACCTCTCTGAAGGGCTTCAATAGGAGATATCAGAGCATCACCAAACGCACCTTTCAGTTAAAGACGGATGTTTGCCTCTGTTTTAGGTTCTATGCTGCTGAGATTGCCATCGGCCTGTTCTTCCTTCATTCCAAGGGCATTGTGTATCGGTGAGATGGTTTTTGAATCAGCTCGGCTACTCGCGTGTAGTTTCCGGTCCCTTTTAGTTTACAGATGTGAGTAACATCTGTGCGTTTGGATGTTTTTGCAGGGATCTGAAGCTGGACAATGTGATGCTGGACTCTGAGGGCCATATAAAGATTGCAGATTTTGGAATGTGTAAAGAAAACATGCTTGATGGCATTACCACAAAGACTTTTTGTGGAACTCCAGACTACATCGCTCCAGAGGTGTGTTTTACGGGTTAGCCACTGTCTAGTTGTCGATTGGTTTATTTTAATCTTTCAGACATTGATTGCAACCCTATTCTTTCTCTTGCAGATCATAGCCTATCAGCCTTATGGGAAGTCTGTGGACTGGTGGGCTTTTGGAGTCCTGCTTTATGAAATGCTTGCTGGACAGGTTTGTATTCATCTACTGCTTACCCTCTTAAATTATTATTATTATTATTATTGTTATTATTTTACCAAAACAACAACTAAAAAAAGGGTCTGCATTTGTGCCTCTCTAGCCGCCTTTCGATGGTGAAGATGAAGATGAGCTTTTCCAGTCCATCATGGAGCATCACGTCTCATACCCTAAATCCATGTCCAAAGAAGCAGTTGCTATCTGCAAGGGGGTAAGAAAACATGCTTGTATGCGCATACATGCAGGGTAACTCCTAATGTGGCCCCTGAAACCTCTGCTTGTTTTTCACTCTGAGCACTGGAGGGTTCGTCATATTATAAAGGCTGCTGCGTGTTAGTGCGCACCCTCCAGCAGTGAGGCTGAACTGCCTCTTAACAGCTCGTGGCAGCAAACGATGATTGTACTTGTTTATTTGCCCTCCACACCTCCTCATCTGTGATATCTTTTTATTTGTTTACTAATGCGTTAAATAGTTACAGTACACATTAATAAAGATAACTGTTTTTCATCTCATTAATAATATTTTGCATGACATAATGACTTTGCATTGCTGTTTTTAATTTAAAAATGCTGCCTTTATGTAATGCATACATGCTACAGATTGATTATGGGTCCGTTTTAAAAAGACTAAACGAATACGACTCATCTTGCATTGTATGTCTTTGTGTAATCTCTAGCTGATGACCAAACACCCGGCTAAGCGTCTGGGCTGCGGCCCAGAAGGTGAGAGAGACATCAAGGAGCACGCCTTCTTCCGCTACATAGACTGGGAAAAACTGGAGAATAAGGAAGTCCAGCCGCCTTTCAAACCGAAAGCTGTGAGTATATGACACGCTGACTCACTTCAGCTGTTCACTTTATCAGCCTTCACTAAATGCCTTAGAAATCTTTGCACAGTAGTTAAGAAAATGCCACAGTTTGCTCAAACCTTTAAGGTAAGTTATCAGGATTAGTTTGTTCATCCTTCAAACCCAACCATCACCTGCCGTTGGTCACTGCACTCACCAATGCAGAGCTGATTTATTTATTTATGTGAGTGTAGTCACCAATGATGAAGGCAGATGTCACCTGGCTCACGTATGGACCAATGGAAATCCACAGTTTCGGCTGTGAATGATTTTATTGGTTGATGCCATATTTTAGTTGTATTTCTCTTTTTTCTCTTTGTTGCTTGTTGTCCTTTTTTTCCTGTCATCCTTCATCAAACTCACTGCATTCCCCCCCCCCCCCCCCCCCCCCATCTCTCTCCTCTCCTCTCCATGGCAGTGTGGGCGTGATGCGGAGAACTTTGACCGCTTTTTCACACGCCATCCCCCAGAGCTGACCCCCCCAGATCAGGACGTTATAGTCAACCTGGACCAGCAAGAATTCCAAGGCTTCTCATTTGTTAACCCTGAGTACTCCTACACAGATCACTGACCATGCCGCATATTACTGGTCTGCATTAGTATCTCTTGCACCACACATACTGTACAAAAAAATTAATAAATCACAATTTCATATTGTATTTGGAAGGGTGAAAGAAATCACTCAACATTTTGGAAAATGTGTCTTTTCCTTTTAACTCATCACAATTTGATAGCAAATAATATCACTCTAGTGTTAATGTACGTGGCGTTGTAGCTAGGTAGGGATTAAGCCTCAGTCACACACTTCCCAACCCCCTGGCAACGTGAAATGTGTGTTCTCTGACTGGTTGGACTGGTTGCTGGCTGTTGCTAGGTAAAAGTGTTGCACAGAGGTTGCTGCACCCAAAACCTGCATGCTATTTCTACGTGGAAGATGCCAAATATTTTCTATAGTTACTCTCCAAATTTTAGTGAAACTTAAAAAAAGACAGTTTGCATTCAAAGGAAAAGTCATGCTTTTTAAAATATTTTGGTTGCAGCAGTAAGACACAACTTTTTGCATTTTGCAAGTACTGTGAATCTTTTCAGACAAATCTGCGTGTTCCATATAAGCTAACTGCATGAAGGTTTTCAGCCCACAGCCCTCTTTGTGACCAATTTCACCTAGCAACAGCCAGCAACTTCTTACCATCTGGTCACAGAATACATGCTTTTCCTTAGCATCAGGTGGTTACCAGGGGTTACTGACCAGCAGTTAGCATTAAGTTTGGAAGCACCTAGAAATAGCTAGCCTGGCTCTTTCTAATCTCAACAATAAGGTAACCAGAAGTAAAGCAGATTAACATGTCTCTGTGGTTTTACAGATATGCAACACAACAAAGCTGCGAGTTGTGGCTTAAACTCATAAACAAAGCAGTACAACTGTCTCGCTTTATGGGGAAGCTAGCAAGCACACTAGCACAGATATCCTGGTTGGTAAAATAGTGTTATATGATATAAAACCTCCCTAAGATTCTTAAAGGACATCAGTGGCCTGTAAGGAAAGAGCCACATGACAGATGATGACACTGAAAGGTAGCATTTAGCTGTCCTTGAGCAACCTGGTTGGTTTACCTTCTGGCACTGCTGTAAAGTTTGATAGGTAGCACATAAACAGCGACACATTAAAAGTATAACTCCTAAACAACTTGATTACCAACTTTTAAATATTACAAAGCAGGGTGGTATCTTTTTAGTTAATATGTTAATATTAGAAATAAACATTCCAGTCTGTCATACTTTTTGTGCAAATTAGCATGAATTTGCACAGTTAAACTGCTAGCGAGCACAAACGGTTAACAGTGCTAAACATTGAGTAACAATTTATATTTTGAAGATTGTTAGCTACAAACAGTAAAACATTAGTCTAGCTGCCAGTTTGTTTGTTTTTATACACATTGCGCAAAGAAAAAAAATTAAAGACTTGGTTAGCAGTTAGCCACTAGCTCATTAATCTAGCTCTGCTAACCCTCTCAGTTGAATAACCTTTGCCTTACAGGTTGCTACATTTGCTTCAAAGATTAAAACATTAAATAAAAGATTTTTGTGTAGTTAATGGTAGTTATTGTTGCCACATTAGTGAGGAGAATCAGGCTAGCTGGCCCCCCCAGCTTCCATTTTTCACATTAAACCAGGCTAACACCTCTGCATAAACATGGGTGATATTTATCATCTCATCTGACTTTCAGAAAAAAAATTGAATCGGATGTATTTCTTGTATTTCCTAAATAATGTTCACACATGAACATTATTTACAGGTGCTCCACTGAAATGCGACTAAAATAATCAAGTGTCAAGGTGCCAGTAGGCGGCTAATCTTGTTTGCAGCAGCGACACTGTTCTGAGTTTATTGTAGTTTAGCGCGTCACGTTACACTGCTGCTCTTGTAGCAGCTCTACTGGCTGTATTTTTATCTTTAGTACAGACATGTTGCTCGCTCCTAAATGCCACACGGCTGCTCACACTGGCAGGCTGATGTCGGAGTCAGACCTCAGGGCCGACTTTAGCCTGCTCCGTCTCTATGTTGCCCTCCTTTGTAAGGCAAGGCAAGGCAAGGCAAGTTTATTTGTATAGCACAATTCAACAACAAGGTGATTCAAAGTGCTTTACAGAGACATTAGAAACAAGAACAAATAAAAAGCATGATTTAAAATTGAATAAAACAAGCAAATAAACTAACTAACTAATTAACAAACAAACAAACAAACAACAATGTAATTGCATATTGACTATGACAACCTATATTGATGAGTGTACTATGATCACATGTTGGTAATTCATGCAGTGTAAGTGAAAATTGACCAATTGCTTTGCTATGATTGTTTGACTACTAATCATTTTTCCGAATGTTTACTTTTGTCTAAAATCTGCATCAACTTAGTGATTTTTTTTTTTTTTAAATGTCATTGTTTGTTGGGGTTTTTTTGTTTTCTTTCTTTTTTTTAAAAGCTCTTCTCATGATCAATTTCCGAAAACAATCTCCACAGTTACACTGTTTTTAATGACAGAGATCATATCTCTTTGCTTGTGCACAACCATCTTTGGAGAATTTCACATATGATGAAGGTGTTTCGAGTTTTGTGAAGTCGGTAGTCTGTTAGCTTACAGAAACAGGATGTCCAAAAGTGCCAAAATAAAGTCCAGAATTCACAAGGCTGTGAAACAACTCAACAACTGTGATGAAGGCAGCCATTTTGTGCCATTTTGCAGTTCATGTATAATTATGATATGCATTATACTTTTTGTTCACAAGTAATACAATATCCCATAATTTTCATATATCAAATGAACTGTCTGAGTTGTATTAAACTTTTGTAACTGTTTAACGATGCAGGGTAGTAACAGTGTGTCAAATGATGTTCTTTGAGCTCGTATCAAAAAGAAAAGAAAAAAAAAGAGACAGGAAGGCGATATCAAAGGGTTTGTTTTACAAAAATGCTTCTTGAAAAACTATTCTTCCAGATGAAAAAGCGCTTATTGTGATGATGGCAATGGTGAGGAATACATGTTGAAATAACAAGAGAGTGCAGAGAAAATTATACATATATATATATATGAGTTCTATATATCAGAGAGATACTGTATTTGGATACATTGTTTCTGGATGAGAGAGATGCTTCAGTGGATTGTGTAATTGTCCTGTATGACTGGAAACTGATAATATACTCACTGATGCCTACCAGACTACTTCTGCTGTGTCTGCTTTGTTAATGTTGTTGCACCCAAACACAGTGCATCAGATACCCCCATCCAAGCAGAGGGACCACAAATTCTCAGTGGTCTGTGAAAAGTCCCCTAACTCATCACATAAATTCAGACTTGGTTTGGGAAAAGTGTCATTTAACACACATACAGTGCAGAATAGCAACAGCTAATATCTGCTAGGCTGCCCTCATTCACAATAGTTATGAAAGGTTTAGCACAATTTTTAAAGCTTTCCCAAAGACCAGAGACGGATGGATGTAGCTACAGTGATAACACGCACTAGTTAATGAAACCCCCAGTTTAAAGCTTCTGCCACCAACAACAATAAAACACCTTTTTTTCTGACAAACGAGATAACTAAATAAAAGCTATGATCAAAATGCCCCTTTGACGCTTTTGTTAGTGAATAAAAACGAGATGAAACTGTTCCGATCCAAACTGATTGGGCTGTGTAGAAAGGCAGGATGAGTTTGGAAGTGATCCAATCAGAAGTAATCTCCCATGCTTCTGGTTTCTCATGAAAATGTGAAAAGATTTTAATGCTTGAGATGAAGGAAAGAGCAAACATATGGAAACATTTCACAGTTGATGTCAAGGGAAATAAGATGCTTTGTAAACCATGTGGAGCATCTCTCACCGGTAAAAACACATTTACACTTTATAATATAGTTGAATGAATCAACTTTGGGTTTAGTCTGTGATAATCTTTTATTTAGTCGACAAAAACTAAAAGAATTTGGATGCCTAAATAATGATTGAAACTACATTTTTGTAATAAAAAGACTATGCTCATGCTCATTGGCTAACGACTAATCAATCACAATGAACCGTGTAGGCTACCAAGATTTTTAAAAATTATCATCTTTTTAATTCAGTATGACATGAAAGGAGTGACTGAGCAGATAAACTGGAGCAGGAAAATGTTTACTGAGGTAAAGTCAGGTGCTTTGCCTTTAAATTTATAGAGGACCGGAAGTCATTTTTTTCAATTCCAGCTATCGCCCCCTGCTGGCTGTTAAAAAGAGCGCAAGGTTACAGCACAGTTTTAAGCTACGTCCTTGTTTTACGCTGTCTGTGGTCGAGACATAGTAGGACACTAGTGAGCCCTTTAAAAGGTCAGTGTAGGAAATTTCTGTATCTGGATTTCGTTTGCGTCACATGGCTGTTACTGTTGTCTGAGTTGAGGTTGGACTGCCGGGCAGTTGCACATTTTATATTTGTTGACGCATCAAATCATTTAAAATGGCTCTGCTGTGATACTTGGTCAATAGTGAAATTACTACTCCTGTATTTGAATGGAGTCTTCTTACATCTGGATGCTCGACTATTTTGTGAAAACACCTGCACCAGCTTTTTGAAGATTGAACCCACCGCACGGCCAAAATAATTCTGATGGTGTCATGTAGACGTATGAAAAGTTTAATAAAAATGTATAAAACTTGAATGGTTTAACTGTGGCACCTACAAAATTTAATCAGTCACAGGTTTAAACTGATTTATTAGCGTCTTTAAAGCTTGTGACACATAAACCATCAGTCCGATTTATAATTTGAAGAGCTTAGGGTTATCAAAAACATAAATCCACATATACTGTGTGATTATTGTTACTCAGTCTCCATACACCAAGTTTTAATCAATGAATCAATGAAACACTCTGAAGCCACAAACATACACTTGCTTCATGCACTAATGGTGAACACGTGGACCATTGGTAGAGATGGGGAAAGTCATTTCAGCTGGAAGCCCTGTGATGAAACGAGGAGGTAGGAAACTAAAACTCTGTGTGTGTGTGTGTGTGTGTGTGTGTGTGTGTGTGTGTGTGTGTGTGTGTGTGTGTGTGTGTGTGAGTGTGAGTGTGTGAGTGACTCGTGTGTCTTGGGCTCACTGCTTCACCTCCCTGTGTGAAATCCTTTCGGTTGTGGTTTGGTCCTCAGCAGGTCTCTTTTATCGATCCTCGTCTGCTCTGTACTGGAACATTTCCTCTGTCTCTCTCTGGCTCTGGAAGTTTGTCTTGGGTCTTTCTGCATCTGTGCTGTTGAAGTTGTTCAGGGTGGTCTCTTTGACTGTGTTTCTGGGTACGCGTCCGCAGAGTGTGTTTTGTTTGTTATCCACTTGCTTTCTCAGTCTATTTGGAATCTGATCTGTTGTGCTCAGTCTAACAGTTTTGGTGGTGCCACCTTTTACTAGTGATCAGAGGTGTGGACTACACTGGACTCTGACATCAAAACGCACACGCAGCCCACACGACTGATTCATAAAAAAAATAGCCAGATGCTCATATGGACACTGAAACAGATGATGACAGGAAACCTTAAAAGACCAGTAAGAAAAAGTGAGGATATCAGGATACCAAATCAGTTTGAGTGTTCATATGAATGTTAGATTATTGTTGTAACTTTAAGTCCTTTGACCTGAAATGACTTTATATCACCTCAACCCAAAGACTAAAGTTGACCTGATCAATATAATCACATTATGACCATTTCACAGAGTTTCCCTATTAAGACAAACTCAAGGGGTCAAGAGTCTTCATTTGCCCTCAGCTCTACGAAGCGTTTTTGCAGACTTCAGATCATCAGTTTGGATTTAAAAGCTTTGCTCTTACAAGCTGCTGACATCAAACTTGAAAGCATGAAAAACTGAATCAGTTAAATCCCAAAAGGTTGATTCTGTTCACCTGACCGCAGCGTTTTCAGCAGGAGTCACTCATCCAGGTGACTTCTTCAGTCTCAGCTGACTGCAGGTTTCCCCAACCTTATAAACAGTACATTTGCACAATAACTGAAACCAGCCCAATAAATGAACAATGGGCTGTGAGGTCAGTTCCTTGATCATTAATGCACAAATTGTCATGACCATTGATCAAAGACCATGAGTACCATTTACAGAGAGTTAGGGACTAGTAAAGCGCTATACAAATACAGGCCATTTACCATTCCCCAAGGACCCCAAAGCGCTCTACACATTCAGTCATCCACCCATTCACACACTGGTGATGGCAAGCCACCCTGGGGCCCATTGACAGAGGCGAGTGGAATGGCTGCAATCTCAGCATTTTAAGATGGCAAAAGATATACCCTTAGGCCCCCCCCCCCTTTCCCTTTCCATGTAAATGGCTTTCTTGACTCTGCACTCAAACCAGCGTTCCTCCCTGTCCAGGAAGTGTACATCCTCATCCAGATGACCAGAATCAATCAGTTAAAGTGTCATGACTGTGGACATGTATAATCAGTCCATCATTGGTCATTTACACTGCAGAAAAAGAGTAGCAAGTGGAGCTGAGGCCTATAAACTTTAAGCCAAAAACACCAGACCACAGCTCATTGAAGGAGGTTTTCAGGATATTTTAGTATTTTTATGGACTGATTTTGAATTCATCACATGATTTTGCACGTTGAATTTGACTTTCTAGACTTCAGGCACTAGACACTGACTTTGTCCCACCTCTGGCAATGATCAAACTGTGTCTTTGCTTGTGTCACAAGTATTTGCCTCCTCCTCTACGCTTCATCTTTGTGCTTTTTCTAACATAGATGTTCTAATTCCTTGTTGTCAACCCTCTGTCTGAACCGCCTTTTTAAAAAAAAAAAAACCTCTTTTACAAATACGCTCTAACTTTATTCTCTTTCTTCCTTCTTTCTGTTTTTATTTATTTATTTTTTTGTGCGTGTGTGTGTCAGAAAACACGCAGAGACGTCTGCAACTTCGACAAGGAGTTTACAAAGATGGTGGTGGAGCTGACGCCAACAGACAAGCTCTTCATCATGAACCTTGACCAGAACGAGTTTCAAGGCTTCTCCTACACCAACCCAGAATTCATCATACAAGTCTGATGACTTCCGGCTGGTTAGAGGCCGGACTTTACTCCAGCTTGTACAGCCCAGCCACATTTCATTAAAGACCCATCCAGCATCAGATCAGGACTCAGAGCCGCGCCGTCTTCAGTCTCGACCCACACCAGCATCTAAACTGGGCAATCATAAACCGTCACATTAGCTCCACAAACACACAGACAGCAGTGTGAAACAAAGCCCGCTGGTTGCCAGTTTCCAGAAAACTCCAGGTGGTTAGCATTCCCAGTACCTCACAGTGAGCCGGTCAGTACGAAGAGCGGTGATCAAGAGTCACAGTGAATGTGCTAATAGTGTGTATGTGCTCTATTGATCACCAACAAGAGTGTCTGTTTACTTGATTTTCTTCTCTTCAGCCTGTGGAAGTTGCATCATGAGCCTGCAATGATCAATATGTACATGCTCACTCACACACACGTGTGTCTGTGCAGGCTGCGGTTTGGAGCAAGGTTGGTTTTGAATTCAAAAAGCTCTGATTTATAACCTCATGTCTAAGTTAGTCCTGAACTTAGTCTTAAGCACGTTTCGTCTTCCAAATTGATGCAAAAAGAAAAATTAAAAAAGGGGAAAAAAAAAAAAGACCCCCCACCCCAAATGCCTGTTTCGGCAGAGATATTTAAAGACGTCTTTCTCTAGCTTAATCTCTTTCTCTATGGCACTGTGTACGTATGCGGTGGGTTAGTGCTGTAGGCCTATACAGTCTTTGTGGTGCCGCTCCTCTATGCATGCCATGTTTGTTGGTCCAGTAGTTTAAAGACTTGCTTTCAACCTCTCGGACAACGAGGGGGGACCTCGTCAGGTGTCCAGAGTCAGTTCTGAAATATCCAAAATCAAAGTTTTAGTTCCCACTCTGAATGCTGTATCTCTTAATAGTGTTTTGAATATGCGTGGCTACACAGTTTGCTTTACAAAGCACGGAGCAAAGACTGTCTGGCTGTCTGTAAATGAGCGTATCGATGTAACGGTGCTGTATGACCTGTGTTTGTGTGTATGTGTGAATAGGAATGGGATGTAGAGCTAGAAGTGTTTTTCATGTTATCGTGCACTTCTCTACTATTCCCCCCCCCCCCCCCCGTTCTCTCCCCCCCCCCCTCCTCCTCCTCCTTCCCTTAAATCTTCTTTTGATCTCCGTCCCCCCCTCCCCCCTGGTTAACGTTCATATCATTTTAAGGAAATGTGATAAGACGAGAAAGACAGAGGGAGGGCAAAAGATGGGGGAGTAAAGTGTTAACTATGCAAAAAGGCAGGAGGAGGAGGAAGTGGGCAACTTTTATTAAGCAACCAAGGGATTGTGTAAATGGACAGTGTACATGTGTTGCATGCGCTGTCTTTACCTGCGCGTGAGAGACACCTGCAGAAAGATGCATTAAAATGAATTATCATAAAACATTCCAGAAACTCTGGCTCTCTTGTGTTTTTCTCCTTTTTATCAAAGACAATCTTGTGATCGTGCTTCATTTCTTACCGAGATGTATATTATGTCTGCGATGGAGAGGAGGGATTGTTCTTGAAAGCGATACAGATTTTTAAATCTGTATTGTATTCTTGAAATTAAAGCAGCTATAATGAGCAGTTCTATAGATGTAGTGATAATAAGTATCAAATGGCTCTGTGAGAACATGAAATAAGTCGCTTGGACGGATGAATCTGCAGAGGATTATAGCCCGATTCTGCTTACAGCTCCTTGGAAACTATTATTAACGCTTATTAAATGTGCACATTTAACTTCTCAACAGAAACACTGTGTTCAAAGGCCTGCTGTGCAAGTTCACCAATGACATATATATAATAATGTGCGGTTTAGTCGAGAAGCTGAAACGGTGATTGATCATAACAAAACATTTTACAGCGAGGAAGCTCGTTGGTTGGGGTTGATTGCTTTTGCTTCTTCACACACATGGCCACTCACTTTGCAAAGCCTTAAATAGTCACATCCTCATTTATTCTTTTAGTCACTTGTATGATATGCTTGTGGAGTGAATACTGATGACAATATTAATATTAAAGGACATGTAATGAGTAAACCTGGCCAAAGAAAAAGCCCCATGAGAGTTCTGTCTGTCTATTTAAAAGTGTTTTCAAAATGTTTTTTTTTCTACCTGATTATGCATTATTGGTTATACATACAGCATACATACAGTCATGGCACAGAGAAAGTATACTTTTTCCTTTTCATTGGATCATTGTCCTGTTGCAGATCTTGATTTCAGTCGAGCTTTAGCTATCAGAGAGATGGCCTCGCATTTGAGTCTAGAATACTTTAGTACGCAGAGGAGTTCATGGTTGATTCAATAACTAGAAAGGCGCCTGAGTCCTGATGCTGCAAAACAAGCCCAAATGCTCACTCCTCCACCACCGTGCTTGACGGGTGATATGAGATGTTTGTGCTGATTGGTTTTCACCAAATGTGGCTGCTTCATCTTTCAGTTGTTCCCTTTAGGGGTCCTCTGTCACACCAATACTCTGCCCGTCCTCCTTCATTACATCATGACCCTCCTCTGATTCTTAAACATCGACCATCCCTCCTCTTCACAGGTCCAAACTTCCCTCTTTAACTTTGTCTCCAAACAGCTCAACCTGAACTTCCCTTTTACTCTTTATCCTTCTGTCAGGATACACCCCTGACACTCCCCATTCTGTCTGCACTTTTCGCTATCCTACATTTATCCTCCTCTTTTACTTTATTCATGAAACCCTCAACGCACACCTTCCACCTTCTCAACACACTCTCTTCACTTCTTAGTACATTTCCATCTCTATCACATCCTTCCTCTGCCTCTCCCTTTCTTAGTGTCCAGCCTCACAACTCACTACAAGCCTTTTCCTTTGTCATCTCTCTCTTTGCTGTACACCTAGCCTCCCAGAACTCCTTCTTCATCTCCCTAATTATCCAACTTTTTCTTTGCTGACCTCTTCCTTATGACCCTTCCCAGATTGATAGACAGCCACAGATGCTTCCCTAACATCATTGCTGATGCTCCAGAGCAGCAGACTGCCAAACGTCTGCTTTGGTAGAAGTGTTCGCACTTGTTGATGATCGTTTAATCAAGTGCATTTGAATAGCAGCACCTGGCCGCTCCTTACGCTGATACGTTTTCTTCCCACAGAGTGCTTCTAAAATTATGGCTTAATTTTTGTTAAATAACTACACAGTGTAATATGTCATGTGTTCTTGTTTGTTTGAGGTTGTATTTAAATTTTTCAAATTATTTTCCTTCTCATATCCTCATATGTAAAATCTAAAAAGTGACAGTTTGTGCTCTTCTTTTTACCATGACTGTAACAATGACCAAGACTTTATATAAGAGATGAATTTAGATCCTAAATTTGAAAGGAGGCGGTGACTCCTGTCATTGCGTAAATCTCATATTTTAGTCACAATATAAAATGGAAAACACATCAAATGTTTGAATTGAGAAAATTTGCTGTTAAAATTTTGATTGCAACAACATGTCTCAGAGGAGTTGGGGAAGGAAAAGTAAGTGGTTCTAAAAGGAAATATTTTGCAGTTAATTGGGTTAACTGGAAACAGGTCAGTAAGACTATTGGGTATAAAAAGGAAACGGTAGAGAGGAAGAGTTTCTCAGATCTAAAGATGGGTAGAGGTTCAATCTGCAAAGAGTTTCAGAACGTTCCTCAGTGAACGGTTGTGAAGACTTAGACTTATTTCATCATCTATATTTCATAATATCATCAAAAGAGTCCGAGAATCTGGAGGAAATCTTGCTGTGTGCAGGAGACAAGGCAGAAAATCGATATTGGATGCCTGTGATCTTTGAGCCCTCAAGCAGCACTGAAATCAAAACAGGAATGACATTAAAATCACTGCATGGGCTCAGGAACACTTCCTGAAAGCGACATCTGTGAACACAGTTCATTTTATAATCCAGTAATGCTGCTTAAAGCTCAATCATACAAAGAAGAAGCCACATGTGAGCATGATCCAGAAACGTCTCCATCTTTTCTGAACCGATACTCACTTAAAATGCACTGAGGCAAAGTGGAAAACCGTTCTCTGGTCAGATTAATCAAAATTTGCTAATTTTTGTATTTTTTCAAAAACATGGATGTTGCATCCTACAGGCTAAAGAGGAGAGAGACCAAAGAAGCTCTGCTGTAGTGTTCACGGGCACTTATCTCCACTTTAAGACTGAATTTAAAATGTAAAGTTGCCTTTTTGCAGTTCTAAATTGAAGTGTTTTTAGGCTGAGTTAAAAGTTTTATTGTGTCTTTGCCAGAAAATAATGCGCACTACTTTCTGCTCTCTTGCTGCTCTCCATGGTGCTGACCTGGTGGACTATGAACTGGTTTGCATGAGGCCTGTGCTATTCTTAGTGACAGGAACACACACACACACGGACAAATGCACACACACATACAATCAGACAGGCGGGGTCATTCTGCAGACTGAGCCCGTGCAGAGTTGGGCTACAACAAACTAGAACGAGTCGAGAAACATGCCGCTGATGCCATTTTCTCCAGACTACTTTCCTCTATCATTTCCTCCAACTTTCAGCGCCGTTTCTTTACTTGTTCTGCACAGCCAACAAGATGACATCAAGCTTCTGTGCCTTTAACATGGAAACATCTTTGTGAACAAAGTTTTATAGTTTAGAGGAAAATGGGGCGGCAGAAGATGTGCTCGGAGTTTCCTTCCTGGATCAACTCAAAGATCAGACACAGAGGGAAAGTTTTGAACAACCTCTAAACTCTGCCAGACTCGGTCCTCAGAGGGAGGAGGAGACATGAGGGTGTTTAACCGGGGTGTGCTGATGCTTCTGACCACAGCAGGGGCTTTCTGTGCCTTCAGCCTCATGACCATCGCCGTGGGAACGGACTATTGGCTGTACTCCCGAGGGGTGTGCCGCTCTAAGACCCTGAGCGACAACGAGACGGTCCGCAAGAACGAAGAGGTCCTGACCCACTCCGGTCTGTGGAGGACCTGCTGCACAGAGGGTGGGAGTCACACTACACCTGCATGTGGTTTCACATTAGAAGCTTATAAAACAGCCCAGAGTGAAACACAACAAAAATGGTCAATCTAAACATAGTAAATATGCACTATGGTGTGTTTATGTGACTATGACTTGTTAATCTAATAAATTAAATAGGATATAAATGGGCAACTCAATATTAAATAGCAATAACACTGTCGGTTCTTACAAGCAGGTCTCTAACGGGCTGAATATATAAACAAAGCTGTGCATCATGTTTCTCTATCGGGTGATAATTGCTACATCGATAAATCATACAACAGCAGCTACATAGTAATATTATTACAAAGTATTACAACATAGTAATAGTATTACAAAGTATTACAACATAGTAATAGTATTACAAAGTATTACAACATAGTAATAGTATTACAGACCTGAAAATGTTCTGCACTCAACAGTTGAGTGGAGTATTTATATTCTGTATCACGAAAAGTAGAAATCCGACATAAAAATACCCTGTTATAGTGATTGTAACTATAAATATGTGACTAATATGTAAAAACTATTTTTTACTTGCACTGTGCAGATGATTTTGATTGTTTGCTGGTGTCATGAGGACACATCTTAAAGAAGACTATAGAGAAGGTTTAGTCCTGGCTATATGATGGATAGAAATGACATTTTTAATTATTCATTTCTCTTTAATAGCACTACCAATACTTCTCTCACCCTATATCCTTGGTTCTGTTTTGCTTTGCTAAGTTTCTGAATGAAGAGAAAATGCTTGGCTTTTCGATTTCCTTCCCACTTCCCTTGCATCCCCTCCCTCTGCTGCTGCCCCTGCCGCCTGTAAAACCAAGCCAACCTAAAAAAGATTTAATGGAGAGGAAACAGAGCATGCAGAGGTCATCAGTGCTTTAACAGTCTGGTGTGACTGCGTGTTGGTCAGTTTGCCTGCATTGCAAAAAAAAGCCATAAACAGGCAGATAGATGAAGATAATCGTGATGCACGAAAAAAGCGCTCAGAGACAAATTTGTTGTTGAGCCAGATGGAGACAGATGATCTGATCTCTTGTTTCTAATGTGACAATAATTTGAATAACTTTACACCTCACATCTTTTCTCTCAGCCCTATTCGCCGCAGCTTATCTGTTGTTAATGAATGAGTTTTGTTTTGGTAACCATGGGGACCGAGCCACATCATCGATACTGGTCAATCAGGGCGGGCTCACAGGGACACATTTGTCAATACGATCCTGTGTGCGCAAATACTAAAAGGCATCTCGCGGCCAAAGGTTACAAAGGCTGATGTTTGTATTTCCAGGCATCATTATAATGCATCAGAGCCTTCACGGCTTACGAGGGTTATTATCTGTCTGTGCCATATACAGTAGCGTTGAGCGATAGTGGAATATTTGTCTTTTCACTTGAGACAAGCTAAAACTAAAAGTGATCACATGACATGAGTGAGTGTGGACAGCCACTGCAACACTGTGTCCTCCAGGTTTAAAATCTGATAGGCTGAACAAGTGAAGCCATAAAGTGACTCTTTGGGCATGCTCATAACTCACAAGCACAATATAAACACAGTAAAGGGCCACAAGAGGGCACTGATTCATGTTAAACGGTTAGAAGGTGGACAGGTTGAGTAAAAACCGACCTGAGAAGATACCTGTGCATATTTTACATTTGCATCAAGTACAGAAGAAGAGGGAGACAGGGGAAAATGACAAAGCTGAGCAACTTTTGTTACAAAATGATGTAATTGTCTGATTTTCTGTTTTCAGGGACATTTCGGGGTGTTTGCAAGGACATCGATCACTTTCCTGACGATGCAGACTACGAGCAGGACGCTGCTGAATACTTACTGCGTGGGTCTCAAATAATTGCATGAACTTTTAACAGCTGTGATGACAGTGTGAGGTATTTGCGTGGTGTCTTAATACCCTCGTTCTCCTGTCCTCTGCACAGGAGCGGTACGAGCCTCCAGCCTCTTCCCCATCCTCAGTGTGGGGTTATTATTTCTTGGGGGTGTCTGCGTAGCTGCCAGCGAGTTCTACAAGTCACGCTATAATGTCATTCTCACTGCGGGTATACTCTTTGTCTCTGCAGGTCAGACACACAGAGTTGTTTCAGCAGCATGATTATTATTGTGGCTCTTCATTCAGTCCCTTATTAATTCTGAAACACAGAATTAAAAGCTTTTTGTCAGTGATGTTAGATTTTATGTATACCCCCCCCCCCCCCTTTTTTTTTTTTTTACTGTTATTAATTATGTTTTTCTATGTTAGTCTTTCTGGTATTTTATCTTTTTTTTTCTTTTTTAAAAAAAAGTATTTTCTTCAGGTGTTTTAATGGTTGTACTTTCTTGTTGTATGGAGGATCAAAAGGGCCAAAAATAAATAATAATTGAACGACTCAATAATTCTCTATCATTAAATTCATCAAAAGTAATATTAACAGCAAAAGGAAATAAATTTTTTTTTTAAAAACACAATAAAATAAAAATAATGGAAATAAATGGAAATTCATTTAAAGGTAACAAAAATACAAAAAAATAAGAAAATCAAATAGAAACAAGAATTGGTATCATATTTAATTACTTATTGTATTTATTCAGCATTTTTTAACCATTATTGTTATTTCTGGTGCATTTAACTGGTGTCTTTAATTTTTTTTAATTTAACTAATTAAATTTACATTTTTGCACTTTTAGTCCTCCATAGCATGTAGCGTGTCAGTCAACTGCAAAAATTCCTCTACAAATAAACATCTGACTGACCCTCTTCATCTCTATGAACACTACTGCAGGTCTCAGTAACATCATTGGCATCATTGTGTACATATCAGCCAACTCAGGTGACCCCAGCCAGAGCGACAACAAGAAGAGCTACTCCTACGGCTGGTCCTTTTATTTCGGAGCTCTGTCCTTTGTGCTGGCTGAGATGGTGGGCGTCCTGGCAGTGCATGTGTTCATAGAAAAACACAGACAGTTGCGCACTAAGGGCCGGCCTTCGCTCATGAAGCCGCCCATCTCTCGAAGCTCATCGTATTACCGCAACCGTTACTATCAGAACCGCAGCCGCCGGTACAGTTACAGGAGCAACCACAGCGCAGGGGACCCGCACTCCTTCCGAGCATCACTCAGCCGTGACCGGGAGCCGTCCATCTCCGCTGAATCTAAAGTCACCACCATGGCAGGTTTGCCGAAACCAGTGTCAGTGGGCTCAGAGTTCATGCTCTACGCTTTAACCTCGCCTCTCAAAAACAGTAAGATAGACATGGCTGTGGATCATTTAACAGCTGCAGCTGCTCACAACAACACAGAGATGCTGCCTGGAAACTGCGCTTCCAACAGGAGGACCACACCTGTCTAAGAAGAGAGTCCCTGTAAGGCTGAACGTTAGTCGGAGGAGAATAAGCTTTCTCATGTTCTTGCTTGCAAAAGAGAGACATTGTAGACAAGTGCAGGGCTTAGCCTGCCAAATATTTTTTTATGAACTCTTCAGTCAAGAAATAGTGGGAAAACTGCCATTACAATCTCCCAGAGTCAGTCCAACAGTCCAACACCAGGATATAACTTGGGGTGCAATCAGAAAGTCCAGTTACTCCAACCATTAAAAGCAGAAACCATGTCTGGTTTAAATTTAGCCAATCTCCCCTTCAAGTCTGCTCCTTCTGCAGCTCTGGAATTAAATGGGCGGTGCATTATGTGGTTCAGTGGTTTGCACAGAAAAAGGTCCTGGGTTTGAATCCACTGGCTGGGGCCTTTCTCTGCGGAGTTTGCATGTTGTCCCTGTGACTCTGAGTGCTCACGTTTCCTCCAACAGTCCAAAGATGTGCATGTTAAATTCTGATTTGTCAGTCTCTCTGTGTTACCCCCTGTGGCAGATTAGCAACCTGTTCATGGTCTCCTCAAACTCTTGCCCCATGACAAGCTGAATAGGCTCCACCAGTGCAAGGAACAGTTTGGAGTGAAAGTTCCCCACATGAAGGCAGTGCATCGGATTAGAATGATAGTTATTTCTTAAGATATTTGCAGGGGCTTGCACTAATTCAGAATGAAATCCGGGATGAGAACTTCAGTGCGAAGCTCTACTCTAGAACCTGAAGCGTCCAATAGAGTATATCTGGTGGAATCAACCTGAACTGGTTGCTTCCAGTCTTCAATCTGCAACTAGCTGCAACTTTTTCATTTTTCACATAATTATATATAAGCTAAGGTGTCAGCATTTTGACATGGTGGAGGAGATCCAACATGCACTGTTGAAAGAAAAGTTGAAGTGGTCAGAACAGGGCGTGCAGGGAAGGGTTTAAAATAGGAGCTGTAGGCTTGCAGCACTGCCCAAAGACATCCCCTAATGGGGAAGATGTGTCACATTTAAATCAGGTTATGGTTCACAAGCTGGCACCGCAGAACTTAACGATTGCATCTCCTGATGAAACAAAGCAAGAAAATAAAGCTGTTTGAGATGTTGAAATCAGAGAGACCTTGTCGTTTTTTACTGGAACAATTTTAAAAATGGTCCATCGATGTTTTAAATAGTTGCAGAATGTTGTGCAGTTAATTCACTTATCGTTTCAGTTCAAGCAACCAGCTGATCTGTATATTTGACACTCGGAGGAAAAATCAAAGCAAACAAAAACTGAACTTTTAAAAAATAGATTTGTCTCAGTTTTTGTGAGTGTGTGTGTAGTAATAGTCAGTCAGAGAGAGAGACAGAAAGGGAGAGGTGCCCGTGAGGAAATAGAAACATTTACAGAAAATACAAAACGCATGAAAGCAACTGAGAATGAATGAATGAATGTCCTGTTCCTGTAGCCTCATTTTTTGTGGACCTATTGCAGAAGATCGAAACCCCATTAAGTGCATTCGAACTCTCTCTGTCTCTCCATGTGTCTAATTGTGTGGCTGAGTGAGTTTTTGTAGCATGTGAGCGTGCATAAGCCCACTGAAAGGGTCTGCCCTCATGGTTATGCCACTTTCTATATGCCTTAAAGAAAGCTTCAAAACTCACATCACAAAAGGTGCTTTTTTAAAATTGTACAGGACATCTCAGTTTCTGGCATCTGGCATTTGCAAGAGAAACTAAGAGAATATTCAAACACAACCCAGCACAGAAGCAAAGGTTTGAACAATACTGATAAACAAAAACAGTTTATCAAAAAAAGGTGACCTCTCCTGTGCTGAGTAATATCAGGGCCTTATTGTGCCTGAACATGCATGAATTAGCTCCGTTACATCTGATGGCAGGGCAGCACAAACAGACACACGTCTGAGAAACCTCAGGTGTTACCATGGCAGCAACGGGATTCAGGCTAGAATTCAAGGTAGGTTATGAATACGCTCACACAAGAAATTACCTGAAAGCACAACTGACTACTTCGGCTACTGTTTCAGCTCCACAAGCTATTTATCGCTACTACACTGCACAGAGTCTACTGTCCAAGGATCCATATGGAAGTATTTAAGTAGTATTTCAAATATTTTTACTAAAAGTAAAAAAAAAAAAGTGCAAACAAAGGATTCAAACTAATGCCTCAAACAGACTGGAGCCTCTAATCAGAAAGCTTCAATATGATTTAGTTACTAAGCAAACAAAAGTTAAGTTAATGAATAAATTACCAGCAGAGACCAGCCTGCAGTGTCTGAAAGGAGAATGGTGAAGCCAAAGAGACTGATAACATCAGGCCAGCTAACATCAAGATTTACATTTCTTGGGCAATACTCTACAGAAATCATGGTAAAAAAGGTCAAGAGTCAAGAATGGACAAGAATCTATTGAAAATTTCAGCAGACCAATTTTTATATATAACTGTTGAAGTGAGAGCCGAGTAGGCTTAATATTATAGCTGGATTGGTTGGTTTTGTCTGCTGATTAAATTAAACGAAACAACAAGTTTGATCACAATCTGTAAAACCAAAGGAGTGCGCTAAAAGTCACTAAAATGTTTGGCATATCAAAAGAACTGACGAACCAACTTTTTTTTTCCTACTACTTTTCTCTGAGGAGGTGCACTCGAGGCTCTTAATTAAAGAATGGGTTATAAATAGAGCAGCAAGCTTTGTGAAGCCATTGCTTTTCTCTCATTGAAATGGGAACTTTCAGTCACTACTATATTAAGATCACAACTTGCTGTGAGGTATGTGTAATATGTTTCAGTTTCCTTCAGACTTTACAACAACATCCCAAAAATGTCACCACTGGCCTTTCCTCTTTAACACTAGCATTCGTATCAGGACATCATTGGTTATTTATGAAGACCTGAAGCACAAAAACATTTCTACTGTGTTTTACAGGAAATGGGATGAATCAGCAAAATAAAGGTACTGCTTAAAGTCATCAGGATCTGATATTTTTCCACCACTGAAGAAACAAAACAAATACAATGAATAAATTTAAAAAAAATTCCCAGGCAAAGGTAAATCTAAATTAAAGGGTTATTTTTGCAAAATGTCAAGCAAGGTATCTTAAAATTAGAGGTACAAACTTTAAAAGAAATCTCTGAAACATCTCCTTGCTGCATAGAATATATTGTATAAAACAATACTTTACAGTTTTATACAATAAAGACAAAAACAACTGATTCTCGAGAGGATGGATGGTAAAGTGGTAAAGAGTTTCAAGTTCATATTACATTATTTAATATTATTTCTAACAAATTAATTGTACAGTGTAAGGGTGTGACTTTTTTTAGTGACTGAAACAGGTTTCCATACACATATGAAATGGTTATTTTGTTTTAAATGACATTGGTTTAAAATGAATTTAAATACATGTAATATAACCAAAATGTATATTAATTATCAATAAAACTTTAGTGCACTAATGTATAATTGCCATGAACTAACAATCAGTTAAAGTTACAATTTAAAACACAAAATCCATCCATCTACAAATACCAGTTGCCCAGCATCCAGCCATCTTTATTGTCCCGTCTTCCTCCCCTCACTCCTAACTCAGGTGACCGATTCGGCCAGAGATTTCTTCCTGTTAAATTGACTTTTTCCTTTCCACTGTCCAAGTGTTTGTTCATAGGGGGTAGTGTGATTGTTGTTGTTTTGGGGTTTTATATATTATTTTCGGTGTCTTTCTTTATCTTAAAATATAAAGTGTCTTGAGACGACAGGCTCTTGTGAAATAGCGCAATATTACGAAAATTAAATGATTAGTGCACAGATATTGTGGGGTTTCACTCAGTTAACTTTTTTGAGCAATAAAAGCTGAGGGTGGCAGTAAAATGCAACGCCGCAGCTGCCACTTTTCATTGCCTCAAAGAAGAAGCAGACACTGGCGACATCCGGTTCCGTCCAGCGCCATTTTGATGAAACAGCGAGGAGACGATCGTCTGGGATCAGCGACATGGATTTAATGGATTTACACTGAAGAATCATCCGGATTCAAAACTTTATTTTCTGTGGTGGGACATAACCGTGGAGTGAAGAGGAACCTTTTCGTCCTGACTGCAGACGGTGGATTTTTGCCCCAAAGTTTAGCGTGACACCATTGTCAGCAATAGCAGCGTTAGCCGTTAGCTTTTGTTAGGCCTGCTTTCATGTTGTGTTGAGTTGCGTTAGCTAATCTCGAGGTGTCGCATGTTAGCCTTGACATTAGCTTAACATTTACACGGAACATTTCGATTTAAGATTAACCTTTTCGGAGGGGTCTAAACAGTAGTGTGACTCCTGTGGACTGGCCGTGGAGCATTTCACGCAGTTTTGTGGACTTTTTGTGGAGCTCGGTGGTGTTTTGTTTCTATAAATTACAAACTGTACCGAAAAGGCAAAACACTACCGCGAGGACTGGGGAAGCCCCAGGCCCGCTGCTAGCTGCAGTGCGGCGGACCGGGTTTTCCAGCAAGGACAATTCACGACGGACTTGACCTCATTTACCCATGTAACATATTCACACTGTGCTGCATGGACTCTTTTGGATTTGGTGGCACCTTGTTGTATTTTCTTGGACTTTAAAGAACTGAAGAGGCACACGGCGCCGCTCCATGGCGCTTTGGCCTCGCTGCTCGATTATTTTTCATTTCCAGTAATAATGACTGTGTCGTCATCTGCGAGCTCAACCTTTTCCCCATATTAGTCCTTTCTTTGTCCAGTGTTTCAGCGAATAATACAGAAGGTTTACCCATTAAAGTCACCAGATTTAGCCTCCTGTGTTCAGTGTTGACGCTTTCATTTTGTTATACCAGGCCTGTGTTTTTTTTTTTTCTTTGTTCTTAACTTGATAAGTGCTTAGACTTGTTTAAAAAAAAAAAAAAGAGAGAGAGAGAGAGAAATCCAAACAAAACAAAAAAAAATGTCGTGTGTTCACTATAAGTTTTCTTCCAAACTGGACTATAATACAGTCACTTTCGATGGGCTGCATATCACTCTCAGCGAGCTTAAAAGGCAGATTATGGCCCGGGAACGGCTCAAGGCCACAGACTGCGACCTGCAGATCACCAATGCGCAGACTCGAGAAGGTACGCCATGAGCTGACTCTTTACATTATGGGAGAAGCATAATCAGATACTTTGGGAAGAGGCAGCGCATGATATCTACTTACAGGGCTTTTGCTGGGAAAACACAAACAGGGCTAGAATATGTACAAATCCATTGGGATCTACAACATGCCTCTAATAATTTCTTTAAAACAGTTTGACATTCTAGGATTTACTTTATTTGTCCCAAGCAGTTTCATGTACACTGAACCTCCAATCTAATATTTGAGAACGAGCTTTTAATGTCTATTTTTATAAAGGCTTTGTCATTATTTAGTGCTTATTTTAACTGTCACAGCTATTCAGCCTTAGTTGAAGCCCTGGGATCGCATAAGCTGTAAATACTGGGATTTTTCTGTATTTCATAAATATTTTGTAAACTCATTGGATTTCTGTTCTGTGTGGTGTTTCACAGAATACACAGACGATGAAGCCCACATCCCAAAACACTCGTCTGTGATCGTCCGCCGCACCCCGATTGGTGGAGTAAAACCTGCTGGCAGGACGTTCATTGTGTATGTATACATAAAATCTAACGTTGCAGCCTGAGTCATGATTACAGTGTAGTCACCAGTGGATTTTAAATGATAGAGAAATCTCTAGGTTATGTTTGTTCCTTTTGTGCCAGTAGCTTACTACTTTTTTTCTGTTTTCCGCAGAGATCGTTCTGACACAGCTGTGGTGGGACCTCCTAGACCCGTATGTAAAACAAAACCCAAAAACAACACACTCTCCTTCCTCACCCCTCTGTCTCTCTCTCGCCCCCTTCTTTCTGGCTTTAGTCACCTTTCTCAAGAACATCCTGTCAACAATGATAAAGTTGTATCTTCTGTTCACTGTGTGTTGGCTACATTTGTGTTGAGCTCTCGACCTCTGTGTGTTATTTGATGTCTTTTTTTGAGGGTTTCCTGGAGTCACTAAGGTTAAAGTAGTTTGTTGTTTCTCTCTAAAAACCCGGGTTGTCTGCCTTTTTTTTTTATTTTGAAATGAACAAATTAAAAGTACACTGTGTGAATGAGATGAGGCCGCTAAGAGAAACAACAGACTAGCCACCATGTTTTTGTAATGCTCTGAACTGAAACTGTTGATAATTAACATGGCAAGCAATTTAAACTGTTAATGACTGTATTTCATAATGAAATGGTTATGTAGCCTGATTTATGCCAGGCAAATGTTTTGAAGGGGTTTGTAAAAGGAAGTATGGTATTTTTGTATTCATAATACATTGTCATTTATTTTCTGTGAAAATATTTTCTGTGGTTTATAAACCCAAAGAAGGAAAGTGTGATTAATTTATATAAACTTATCTTACATAATGAGTGGAATAGATTTGCCACTGACTCTTATTCATTTTATGAGCTTAACCTGCTAAACATACACATTCTCAGATATTTTGTTAAGTCAAAACTTCTGTCATTTATTTTGTCCTGTACAATTTAATCATGAAGATGTTCTGTTCTGCACTGAATATGGACTGCACATAACCCTTAAACTTTGAAGGCTCGCATTTACATTGCTGTGCTGAGATACACTGAATCTAGCCAGATTCCTCAGTGCCTCTTGTGCAAGGAAACCAGTTCAAAGTGTGTTTTTGTTTGTTTTTTTGTTTGTTTTTTACAAAACTGTGGTTTTTTGGGGGGGATCATTACGAAGCTAGACCACACTGTGCTAAGACACAGTATCAGTAAATATCCTTCCATGGTTGCTGCAGTGCAAAGTATGCTGGTGTAGTGTGTCCTGTAAGCTGTAAGCTGCAGACCCTGTCAATAAAGTTGTTGAGTGGTTCAGTGTCAGAACCGCTTGCACCAGATCCCTGTGTGTTCCCTCCACAGCTTTCTGCAATACCCAGTGTTTCCTCTGAGCCTGCTTATCATGATGGATATCCCACCCTGCTGGCTTTTTTTGTTTACTAACATTTAGCCTTTATTACTTAAAAAAAGAAGAGAGATCAAATTTTTTATGTGGGTGTAAAATGTGACCCTTTGTCCACTCTTGACAGAACCATCCCTCCTCCGCTTTCTGTCGTGACGTTGGTGGTGTTGTAGGGCTGTTAAAGGGAACAGGTTAAGAGAATAAGTGACAACAGCGGTTACTTCATTTTCCTTCCACCAGGCATTTTTTATTTCACCCACCCCCTCAACAGAAAGATCTCTACACTTGTGCCTTATCAGCTCTACATACTTGACAGCTTCCTGTGTCTGCATTTTTTTTTTTAAATAGGTTGGCTCTGCTCCTTGCTAGCTCATTAGTTTACAGAAAGCATTCTTGAACTTTTTGATGAGTTTTGAATATTTGTGACAACTTCGTTTGACAAGCTTAAATCACTGTGCCCTAGTGAGGGGAAACTGCATACTTAAATTAAATGTCAAGTATTCCTTTGAGAAAATTGCCCTCTGCTACCCACTGCAGAAGAAGCTTTGGATATAGGATTTAGAGGGATGTGTTGGTAGTATTTGCTGATAAGCCCCAAATACTTAAGGAGGCGTGATGTGTTTAAGCAGAAGCTCTTGGGCATTACCATAGTTAAAGGCTCGGAAGACTTGCATATGCTAAAGAACAGCAAAAGTAGATGTTTTTACAATTTTCTGTCTCGTCATGAGTTCTTAAACATGCGACTAAAGCGCACAATCTCATTTAAAATTTTTTGGTGCTGTAATACTTTTGTTGCTTTGCAAAGGCAGTAGATAATACATTCAGTATGGAGTTTGCATCACATCGCTGTGTGTTTTTTGGGTATTTGTATTTTACTCTATTCCCCCCCAAAGATCTCATCCATGTAAAAAATCTCTGAAAAGACACAAGCTTAGAGGCTTTCAGAGTATTAGTTTTTTTTCCTTCTAGATTTGCTGACTATTTAGAGGAGTGGGACTTAAAACGGCACGCACCACTTGTAATCCACGTGTTAATTTTTTTTATTTCTTTTGTTAATTGCTACTCGTGCATTACCTTTGTCAGGCACTTTGGAGGCTAAACAGAGGTGCTAATTTTGTTTGAAGAAACAAACGGAGGCTCTAAGGGATTGGTCACAGATGTGGTGGGGAACTGTCGGGGCTCTTGTCTTCCAATGTGTCTAAAATCTATCATGTTAATACCTTTTAATATATGTGCTCTGATTCTCCTGCAGACGGACT
The DNA here is from genome assembly GCF_057381845.1 of Rhamphochromis longiceps. Classification (NCBI taxonomy): domain Eukaryota; kingdom Metazoa; phylum Chordata; class Actinopteri; order Cichliformes; family Cichlidae; genus Rhamphochromis; species Rhamphochromis longiceps. Next base: position 17,288,015 of record NC_140562.1, read on the forward strand.
CTTCTCCTTCATTGTCGTTCGCCCAACTTGCGAAGGTACTGTTTCTGTGTATGCTTGCTGTAACGCCAGAAAAGCTAAAAAGATGGGTTGTTTTTTTTTGGTTTTTTCTTGAGGGGTTGACATTGTTCTGATTCTTATATCTCTTCTAAATCAATGTTTTAGACTGCTAACCTGGTTGACGCAAATGCATCCGAGGAGGACAAGATTAAAGCCATGATGACTCAGTCGAATCACGAATATGATCCAATACAGTTAGTATACAATCGCCACACTTGAGCATCTAATTAAATTCAAAATGAAGCATGTAATGTGTATTTCAATTCATTGTCTAGCTGGGCGTGTGTTTAACTCTGTAACTTGTGCCTCCAGTTACTCCAAGAAGGCAGTCGGACCTCCACCTGCTCACTACACCTGCTTTCGTTGTGGAAAGGCCGGTCACTACATTCGACAGTGCCCCATGCTAATGGTAATTAACAGTATTGTTTGATCTTTGTCTGTGTTGCTATATTTTACAACATTGTTGTGTAACGTCTAAAAAAGTAACCGTCATGTTTTGGTTAATGTTAATTTTTGTTGTTTTGGGTTTTCTTTTTTTGCCTTTTTACATTTTGAGGTTCAGGATAAAAGTGTGGAGGGTCCCAAGCCAGTACGAATTAGTAAGGGGATACCACAGAGCTTCATGGTGAAAGCAGAGCCAGGTGCCAAGGGAGCCATGTTAACCAGCACAGGAGAATACGCCATACCTGCTATAGATGCGTACGTGCCAATCACTGACATACGCCTAAACATGGCGTTTCATATACACTTTATAGCACATTAAGTTATGTCTTAGTTGGTAATTATCCATATTGCTGGTGCATTTGTTTTGTTAACAGGGAAGCATACGCACAGGGAAAGAAGGAGCGCCCTCCATTTGTTCCACATGAACAGTCGTCATCTGAGGATGAAAACGATCCAATCCCTGACGAGCTCCTGTGTCCGATCTGCAATGACCTGATGACAGATGCCGTAGTCATACCTTGCTGTGGAAACAGCTACTGCGATGACTGTGAGTTCTCAAAATGTAGACGATAAAAAAAGATTTTAAGTGATTTTTTTTTTTTTTTGTGTGTGTGCGTGAGCTTTTGTCTAAATAAGATCCGTCTGTTTTCAGGTATTAGGACTGCCCTGTTGGACTCAGAGGAGCACATCTGCTTCACGTGCAAACAGTCAGATGTGTCACCTGATAATCTCATTGCCAACAAGTTTCTTCGACAGGTAGTGCTTTCAAACGTTTGCAGTCTGATGTGGTATTAGTTTAATTTGACTGTTTTTGTAAGTGCTGGATTATGTGTTTGCCTTCTTATGTAGGCTGTAAACAACTTTAAGAATGAGACAGGATACACCAAACATGGGCGCAAGCAGGCCCAACACACAGCTCCGCCTCCACCGCGGCCACAGCTGGTCAGGCCTCTGCACTCGAGACAGCAGGACCCGCTGCTGGCCAATGTCACTCAACCACCTCCTACAAATGTACCAACCACCACGGCCCCTCAAACACAGGCCCCACCTACTGCACCTGCTCCTTCTATTCCTTCTCCTGCACCACCTGCTGCGTCTACTCCACCGCCTGCTTCTCCTTCCCCTGCTGCTGCTTCTATTGTCGAGGAAAAAGAAGCTTCGCCAGTCCCTGCACCGGCTGTTGATCGCCGTTCTCCTATGCACTCGACCAACTCCACCGACCAGGGTGAACCACCCCCACCAGGGTAAGTTTACACTGAGATATTCCATGAAAAATTCAGTTCAAAGAAGCCTTTCTTGCCAGACACTGTCTCTATTTGTGTTTCAGGGAGACGCGTCCAGAACCTAAAGGGACAACTGATTCATCAGGACCCTCAGAAAGTGGCTCACAGGTGGGTCCTTCCTGAATAGTGACTTGTTTGCGAGGTTATGTTAGTTAGAGCACCAAAACATAGGTTTTTCATCATGTTAACCTTTTTTCTCTTTCTCTCTCTCTTTTTAAAAAAAACCCCATAATTTCTCCCACAGAGCTACACTTTACCAGTGATTGGCCAACTGCCACCTACAAGACCATCTCATCAGTCAGGTCAGAAGATCAATTTATTCATTTAAGCAGATCTGATGAGCTTAAAGGGAAGACATTTGGCAACTAACAGCCTGCCTGCTCTCTGCTCTTTTAGGTCACCATTCACGGACAAATCACTCTCACAGAGTAGGAGCAGTAGCAGCACCAGCAGCAGCAGGCGGAGGTGGCAGACACTGGTAAATCTTGCTTATGCACTATGAACTGTGAAGTGTTTGTGATGTAACATCAGTTCTGTAAAGTCTTTTGTGTACATCTTTACAGGTACCGAAGTAGAGGAGAGCACCCCTCCAGTCGCCTGCACACAGCTCCACCTCCTGTACCTAGTCCTCAGGTGTACCCATCTCCAGCCCTGTATCCACCTCCACCTCAGGCTTACCCTCCTCCATACAGTGCTGGTCCTGGCCTTATTCCTCCTCCTGCTATGAGTTACCAGCCCCAGCCTGTTTATCCCCCTGGACCAACAGTTCTCAACCCCCCCTGGGTTCCCCCTGGTACCCAGCCCCCTCTAGTCCCTCTTCCACCCACCCTCCCACAGCCACCTCTCTGTAAGGAAGACTTCTACAGGCCAAGGCATCACAGACAGGACAAGTGAGTGGGTTCTTTTTGTTTTAGGGGTCTAACGACAGACTGTGGTGGCACATGTGAAAACCATGTAGCACCAGACATAACTCAGGATTGCAATTGTGAACAGTTATTTTATTTTGGAGTTTCACCACAAGAGACAACCTGGAATGTTTCTGAGTGTTTAATTTTGTTTACATAGGGTTACCTCCAAGCTGGATGAGTTCACTAAAGACTTCCACAAAGAGCTAATGAAATACCGAAATGCACCAAAGAGAAGAAAGCGATCTTACTCCAGGTATTTATTACATAACGAAACTTGTTTATGCACAAAGCTTTTAAAGGCATTTGTTGCATTTTTGCGTAATCCTTCTTTCAACCCTTCATTCACTCTGTTCATTCCTTCTTTTTCCTGCCCGACTCTCTTCTTCCAGGTCCAGGTCATTCAGTCGATCTCCATTTAGCCGCTCTCCTTACTCGCGCTCTCGGTCCAGATCAAGATCTAGATCCAGATCCAGGTCTTACTCTTATTCACCGAGCCGATCCCGCTCTCGTTCACGATCCCATGGCAGGTCCTATCCTCGCTCGCCTTATTCCAGACGTAACGGACGCAGTTATGGACGCTCACGGTCAAGGTCCCGATCTCGTTCGAGGTCTTATGGGTACCGTCGCTCTGGCTCACCACGATCTCCTCCCTCCTACCGGGGAGGAGGCTGGGAGGGGCCAGAAGGGCCTTACAGGTCTAGGTCACGATCTCGCTCCCCTGGGGCATACCGGAGCCGCAGCCCTGGCGGACGAAAGCTACCTCCACGCGAGCTACCACCATATGAACTGAAGGGTCCGAGTCCCGCAGGCCCCGAGCGCTTTGAAAGGGAAAGGCGCCAGTGGGAAAAGGAGTATGTAGACTGGTACAACAAATACTACAAAGAATACGATAGCCAACACCCTTCACTGCATCACAGAGGTCATGGCAGCAGAGACAGAGAGAGGGACAGATTGTCCCCTTTATCCAGAGATTACTCACCCCAGGGGAGAGGGAGAAGAGGGAGAGAGGAGAGAGCTGGTCCACCTCACCATCCCCCGTCCTCTTCCTCGTCAGGGACAAAGTCCAGCACTAAAGTCCTGAAAACAAAGAAGATAAAAAAGAAGAAAGCTGGAGAAGAACCAGAGGCGTCGCAACAGCCGGTGGACAGAGGCGATGCCACTCCGGTCAGAGACGAACCCATGGACGATGTACCGTCACACACAAAAACACCTCCCATCTCTTCAAGGCCTGCTGTTAACACTGCGTCATCTAAAGCCCCGCCCTCTAAGAGCACTGCTTCATCTGTTAAATCTTCAACCAAGTCTGCATCAAAAACTCAATCTGAAAAAACGAAGAAGGACAAAGTTCAGAAAGTAAAGCCTAAAGCAAAGACGGAGCCGGTCAAGGTAAAGCCGGACAAAATGAAGAAAAAGACCGGAGAAGGAGTTTTGGCAAAAAAGAAAGACCCCTCATCATCTTCCTCTTCCTCCTCAGCTGTTAAACCTTTAAAGAGTGTTAAAGCCAAACCAGAAGACACCCACAACTCGACTACCTCTAAAAAAGAAAAGGGTAAGAGCTCCGTTGTGAGGCCTTCACTTGTGAAGACCCCTCCACAGTCCTCCCATAACCAACCTCTGCCTCATCCCCCGCTTCATGACAGCCCCCGATCCAGCCATGACATGCGGGGAAGAAAAAATCTTCCACAGGGCGGTGGTCTCCTTCCTCACCCCCATCAACACGGTCTCCCACTCCTCCCCCGACCTTCATCCCCAGTGGACAACCGGAGGAGGATGGGAGAGGAGGGTCGCTCTTTACTTGGACCTCCTCCCGGAAAGCTGAGGAGAATAGATGGCCTAGGAGGTGGAGTGGATATCATGTCCCACTCGCATTTGCCTCATCAGCCCCCACTCCACAGACTCCCACCTTCCTCTGACAGGCCTGGTATCCTTCCGCATCCAGGGAGCCGCGAGCTTGGCCGGGGTGAAACGGATCGAGCAGCCATCAGACCTCTAATGGACCTTCAGGTAGGTCCTCAGAAACTTTTGTTAAACGTATTTTTCCTACTGATTTCCCCTAATTTAACTCCGTTTGAACATTTTGTTTTTGCATCTGCAGGTTAAGCCAGTAAGAATAATCAAGTTGAACAGAGATATGGGGAGAAGAGGCAGCACTGAGGCAGCGGCCTTGGATGAAACTTCATCTGGTCACGAAAAGAACGCCTCAATCTCAGAGCGATCAGCTGGCACAAGCATTTCTGAAGCAGACCGGCACAGTAGTGCAGCAGAAGTAGCTAGAAGAAAAGAGCGCTCTGCATCTGCGGAGAGGGGAGTCTCCAGAGAGAGACCTGGCAGTGGCGGAGAGGGGCAGCACATCTCAGACAGAGAGCAGGACAGAAGCTCTGGAGTGGACAGAGAGCGAGAGAGGTCTGGTTCAGACAGAGAGCGAGAGAGGTCTGGTTCAGACAGAGAGCGAGAGAGGTCTGGTTCAGACAGAGAGCGAGAGAGGTCTGGTTCAGACAGAGAGCGAGAGAGGTCTGGTTTAGACAGAGACAGAGGTCAGGGGTCTGACAGAGACCGAGACAAGGACAGAATCGCCCAAAAGGTGGCGGTTGCATCGGAGAGAGACACGGAGGGTGAGAGGGCGTCGAAGGCAGAACGAAAAAACTCAGGCGGCGCGAGCGGGGGAGGCAGATCTGTCAGCCTGGATAAAATGACGATCGGAGAGAAGTCTGCCATCACGAGGAGACAGGCAGACCATCAGGAGAAACCAAGAGCATCTTCTAAGGAGAAGGGCGAGGGCTCAGAAAGAGCCGCTAAACCTGACAGGTCACTACATTTGCTTTTCTGCTTCTCCTTATCCATGACTGAAAGACGCGATGATACATTTGTTCTGTCTGTAAACACAGTTGTTAATAGTTGTAATTATATTCTCTAATTACCCAGGAGTGCGTCCAAGGACAGAACAGAGAGGAGCGTTCCCTCTGGAGAGAAACCAGCTGCTGCTCGCAGAGAAGGTAATTTGAAGCACGAGTCGAGTGTATGGCAGGAAATGATAACTTTGATTTTGTGTCTTGCTATCTAATTACACATTCATTGAACCTTTCCTCTTTCCTCTCACCTCCGTGGAAGCGGTCAAAGACGTTCAGGAGGCTGCTGTAAAGAGCAAACCCAGGATCAGCCGAAAGGCTCTGACAGGCCACATTACAAGCTCCACTAAGTGAGTGCCTTTTCTTTTTTTTCTCCTTATACAGCCTTTAATTTTCACTTCAAAATGTTATGTAGTTTATTTACTTTGTTCCACTCTTCATTTTATGCGTCTGACATTTGCATCTTTAAGTTGTTTCCATTAGGATGGCACGAGAATTTAAATTGTTTCTATCTGTTTCTGTCAGCGGTTCATTAGCAACAGAAGAGGAGTTTGAAAAACGTAATCAGTCTAAAGCTGTTTATTTGGGAGGGCTAGGAAAACTCATTATTTTAGTGTTGCCAAAGCAAAGTAATGAGTTCAGTGGCACAGTGAAACTCACATTGAATTACATGACTTGTGTAGTTGTGTAATTTTTGTTTTTGTTCTTTGTAAAAATACATTAGACACAAAATATCTTAGGATTAGGGTCTAATTATTGATAGTTATTCAATTTTTTTTTTAATTTTGTGGACATAAAAATAAATTTAAGGTGAAGCAAGTATAAACTGTTGTTGCAGCTCAAGTTTGATAGAAAAGTGTTTCCCAAAGAAAATTGTACTATTGTCTAAACTGTGGTGTCGTATCTGCTCGTATTGAGATGTTTAAGCTTTTCTAAAAACTTGTTTTTCCTTACAAAAGGTCGTCTCATGAAACAAAGCAGGACTCGGAGAAAGACCAGAAGAGTTTGCCTTCGAAACCTGCAGAACAGCCTCCACCGAGCCCCGTAAAAACCCGTGCACGCAGCCCGAGCTTGAGCCCGGTGCTCAGCCCGGCCAGGGAGGAACCGCTCATTCAGCCTCCTCCCCGCTCCAAGTGGGAGAGGGAAGATGACGAAGAAGGCCAGGAAAATGAGCTTAGTGTAACCAAGGAGCCTTCCCCAGTGCTGCAGAGGCCTCGAGGTAGAGAGCTGCAGCAGGAAGCACCTAAGCCTATTAGGACTGAAACCTGGGATGCTACAAGAGAAGAGAGGAAAGGAGCAGTGAAGGAGGAGAAGAAGGGAAGAGCCACAAGGGAAGAGGGTAAGGGTGGTAGGACGGGCCAGACAAACTTGGACAAATCAACCAAAATTAAAATCGTGAGGGAAGAGGGGAGAGGAGTGAGAGAAGAAGGAAGAGCTTCTGCAAGAGAAGAGGAGCGGCGAGGTGGAGGAAGAGAGGAAGGGCGAGTAGCTCCAGGGAAGGAGGAGAGAGCAGCAGAAGTCAGAGGTGGAGGAGGGCGAGAGGAAAGTCGGGCCCCCGAGCCCAGGAGACAGCGTTTGTGCTCCGACCTCGGCCGCGAGACAGACGAGGCAGCTTTCGTGCCCGACTACAGCGAAGGCGAAGGTTCTGAGCCTGAGAGAGGGCGAAGCGGCAGCGCCAGTCTGTCCCTCAGCCAGCGCTCCCACAGCCCCACCCCAAGTAACCACAGCGGCTCAGCCACCACCACGACAGACAAGAAGAAGAAGAAACACAAGAAAGTTAAAAGGCACAAAAAGCACAAGAAACGCAGCAGCCAGGACAAAGAGGCAGAACACAAGAAGCACAAGCACAAGAAAAAGAAACGCAAAAAGAACAAAGACAAAGATGGGGAGGAGGATGAAGAGGGCAGAGAGAAAGGCTCTGCATTAACAGAGGCATAACTCAAAGCTGCAAGGAGATTAGGACGTAAAGATAACGGCTAACGCTGGCATCCTGCTACAAGGAAACTGATAAATGTCAGCTGTTCTGATGCTTCCTGTCTCTGCAGCTCTCCACGGTACCCTTGTTCCTGTAATGCAGAAAGACTGCAGCTGAGGTCTCTTCAATATTCAATGTGAACGTCTTTGCAGACTCTGGGCCGGGGAACAACTGGGCAGCGACGCTGTGCTGTTGTGGTCAAACTAGAGCTGCAGGACTCTGACGTGAACTGCTATGCTATGAATAACACAAACTGTGCTCAGGGATGTGATTTCTTTTTGGCAGAGGAGGAACTGCAGATTATCTGCCTCTGATTCATTTGTAAATATAGATTAACTCTTGCTTTATGTAATAAATTCTCCTCAGTTTGTTTTGCTCACATCCCTGTGTGCTATTCAGGACTTAAATGTGAAACTCTTCACTCCTTTGAGGGCTGTCTTTCTGGAGAACGCTGCCAGCACATTTTAGCTCATTAACCATGAAATCGTATACGCTATTATCATTGTTTTTTCTTCCTTTTTGGCAATTGTTGGTTCAGTTCATGCCGGTATATTTTTTCTTCTTTTTTTTTCTCTCTCTCTTTTTTTTTTTTTGTGATGAATAATTTCCAAGAAAGGCAACGGAAAATTTCTGAACAGGCAAACCAAGTAAGGTTAATGTTATGCTGGTTGATTTGTCTTATTGAACGTGACATAAAATCTGATTGCTACCTGGTAAATTATGAAACTCTGGAAATTTGTGATTAATGGGCTAAAATGAGAAATTACTAATGTGGTCCTTGAAGTTGAAGCAGACTTTTATGCGTTCATGTTACACTGGATTGTATAAGATGTTTATAATACTGACAGATCAGTCAACATGTTTCTGTTCCAAAGGTTTAGTAGCTAGCACATTGTCAGTGAGCGAATGTGTGTGTGCTGTTGCGAAAGTGAAATGTGATGGAAGTTGAACAAATTGGAGGACAAGACTTCTTACAAAAGATTTTTTTTTTTATTAAAATGTTTTGACCTCATTAAAATCCCCAAGTTGTGTTTTTTGTTTGTTTCTTGGTGTTTGAAATCTCAGTTGCTTTATGTGCTTCTAATGACTGTAGAAAACATGGATGACCTGACAGCTCCAGAAAAATGAAGCCAAAGCGTCTCTGTGGCTACCTGCTGTCTGGCTGCAGTATAGTTTCATAAGTACTGCCCTCTCCATGTTAGTGGATGGGACTAGAGTCAAAATAAAGGCAGTGCTCCTCAGTTAAATTTTCCCAAGAATGCTTTCTGTCGTTATTCATAGTTCTTATAGCTGATTTGGGTTGAAAAAGTCATGTTTTTAATTGGGTAGCAATGTTATGATTGACAGCTGAGTAGGCCCACTCGCAGGAGGAGAAGGTGCCAACTCCAAAATTGTGATTGTTTGAAACTTGTTCAGTAAACTGTACTGACCATCAACAGGGCCCTGATGGATAGTTGCAGTTTAAGTTAAGACTGTTTCCTAAGCTAATGCAGGCTGCAGGTTGAGTGATGCGGATGCTGTACCAGTCCATCATGGTGAAGAGAAAGCTGAGTGAAAAAGTGAAGCTCTTGATTTCCGGGTTGCTCTACGTCCCTACCCTCACCTATGGTCACGAGCTTTGGGTAGTGACTAAAAGAACCAGATCACAGATACAAGTGGCAGAAATGAGCTTTGTCCAAAGGGTGGCTGGCCTCTCCCTTAGGCAGGGGCTCAGAGTAGAGCTGCTACTCCTCCACATCGAAAGGAGCTACTTCAGGTGGTTTGGACATCTGATAAAGATGCCTTTGGGCGGCTCCTGGGTTAGGTGTTCTGGGCACGTCCTGCCGGGGGTGACCCAAGAGAGATTATATCTCTTGGCTAGGGAGAGGGAGATCTGGACTTCTCTGCTTAGGCTGCTGTCCCTAGGAGCCGTCCCCGGATTAGTGGAAGAAGATGATGGATGGATACTAGGTGGTTAGTTTTTGATATTACTCATTACACTGAACTAAATTTACTGCTTTTGTATTGAAGTTTGTGTCCCAAGAGGGCACAAGGGTCACACTTTGCTGCGTTAGCTTTTTATATCCAACAGCCTGTGTTGTTTATGTTTTTCCGATAAAATCATATCACTTTCTCTGGTTTTTTGATTAGACTAAAGGTTTAAGATTGTGGGATTTTCTGTTTTTTTGTTTGTTTCTTTTTAAAGTGGCGCTGCAGCACTCTTCCCACCAACGACTTAGTAACTTAGTTTACTTAGCATCTTTAAAGAATACCCTGCTCTGGCATTCACATACTACCAGCAACATCAGTTCATGTAGTTTCTATCTCATTATCTTGATTTATGTTTTCTTTGACAATGCAAACTGAGTGATTTAATTAGAAGGCTTCTAAACAATCTATTAAAACATGGCTTATGTCTATACAGTTAATAAATTGTATGACTGGAGATTCATTTCAATATTAGACATTAACAGTGTTTATATACAATGTTAATCATGTAATCGAATTTTAAGTTGTACTTTTTGTTTTGTTGCTGTTGTCTATTCTTAAAAATAGTACAAAATAAAAAAAAAAATTAACAATGGATATATTGTGTTAGCATTAGTTTCTATCTGTGCTTTGTCCCGTCTGAGTTTGTCTTGTTTGCCAAGTATGCCTTGTCCCACGTTCCCACTCATGGGCCAAGATACCCACCCCATGACCCACCCTTGTTGTGGTGAGTGGGCTTTCAACAATGATGCGCCACCTCTCTCTCTCTCTTTTTTTTAGTCATCTTGCGCTACACACAACTTCACAAATGAGGGTTATAAACACCTTTTAAGTGCAACATTGAGTTTTAAAAGTACGCACTAGTTTAAAAGTCCATAGAGATAATTTCTAGGATTTCTGCAGGGTGGTGCAGTGGTTAGCACTGTTGGCTTACAGGAAGAAGGTTATGCATTTGAGCCTTCTGTTCTGGAGAAAAACAGAGGCCATTTGATTAGGCACACCCCATTAATGTTGGGTTGGTTCTGCTTTTTCTTTCACAGCTACCTTAATTATTCATGGCACAGCATCAATCAGATGCTGCAAATTTCTCAGCTGGATATCCATGATGTAAATCTCCTGTTGCACCAGATCCCTGGTGCAACAGGAGATCTGGTTTATTATTATTATTATTATTATTATTATTATTATTATTATTATTATCTTAAACAAGTGAACTTGTTTTTTTATACAAGAATTATATGAATAAACTTGTTTTTTTGGGGGTGCTTTGCTGAAGCACCCCCAAAGATTTCTTACTTCTTTTGAAAATATTTGCTGTTTGTGTGACACACTACTAAAAATATAAAAAGTATACAGTACTTAATTGAGATGGAACATTTTAACAACAAAAGTATAGATAACCTCCCCCCCCCCTCCCAAAATGGTTTGTTCCAGCTCTCCCCTGCTCTGGCTCTAGCGCTCTTGCTACCAGAACGATGGTGGCTGAGACGCAGCAGAGCGGAGGTGTAAGTGCCTGGCTTAAAACAGGACATATTAGCTGCATTTAACCTTCAGTTACTCTTTATATAGTTAGGTAGGAGTCACACCATGTTTCTTTTTTAGCTGAAAAACATTACACCCAGGTAACCTGCAGTGTTGAAAACTTGTTTTCCGAGGATGTTTGCTCTGTAGTAAATTCAGCAACATTTGACCGTCCTGTTGATCTCATTGAAATGTATACAGCCTATTTAAAATCTAAAACTTAACATTGTCCGTAGCCTGGTGTTGTTACCACTGTCCTGTTTGAAATGTAATGAGAGAAACGGGTTATATTGTCATATGTGCATGTGCCGATATTGAACCCAAGGTACTAACTAGCTAACTGACTGGATGCCCATTAACCTTATAACTCCTGTTGTGTGTGTGTGTGTGTACAGAGAGACAGCCAGGTTCATAATGGATATGAGGAAGTTTTTTCAAAAAAAGGAGCCACATTCAGGTAAAAGTGTAAGATCAAATGATCCATCAATAAAGGATAATGTTGGATCAGTGTTTCAGTATTTAGACAGTCAGAGGGAACTCGGGACAACTGGAGGCATTTAGGGATGCAGGGACTAACAGAGACGGGGAAGACGTCTCATCGTGATGAGTAAAGTTTACCTTGCCTGGATGGGCAGCTCTCTGGGTGCTCAGCACCCCCAAAGCTCTGATCCTAGAATCACCCCTGATTTAACCCATTCACTCAGTGAAGCAGTGGGCACCAATCCACTGCCCAGGGAGCAGTGTTTAGAGACGGTACTTTGCTCAAGGGTACCTCAGGGTAGTTGTTTGGTGAATTTGAATCCACGACCTTCCAACATGGGGGGAACACTCTACCTACAGAGCGCTACCTCTTTGAAAAGGTCTGAGCTTGTGTGACATGATGTGTTATCCTGCTGGAAGCAGCCATTAGAACATCTGTACACTGTGGTCTTAAAGGGATAAACATGGTCACCAACAATACTCATGTGGATGGTGGTTTTTAAATGACGGTACTTTTTTTGGTACTGAAGGGACCAAAGACTGCCAGAGTGTACCTAACGAGTGTACACTGTACATAAGTGAAGCTGCAGTAAAGGCCCAGCCAAAAAATCGTAAAGGAGTAAACCCATTGTTTAACGGTGTCCATGAGTTCTAGACTAGTCACTGCCTGCAAATGTTTCTCCACTAAGCATTAAAAATGATCATTTCATTCCTGATTAAATTAATTTGTTGAAATACTTCTGAGTCCTAAAAAATGGGAGACGATGTATAAAAATGTCACTCTTTGACAGTGGGGGCAGTGCTTCTCTTTCAGTCTTTCAAAATAAAAGTAAGTTTAGACTTGGAGCTCATTTTTATCATTTATTTGTAAACGGGGCATTTTCATAAACAGCTAAAATGACAAAAATTGTAGCTGTGTTTCAAAATAGTAATTTCCTGCAGCTTTTAAACTGGTGTGTGAGCTGGTGAAGACTTTAGTGGGGAAACATGTCAAGAAAAGATTAGCTGTGTAAATTAAAACAAATCACTTTTATTGTCACATCACATGTGCAGGTACACTGGTACAGTACATGTGAGTGAAATTCTTGTGTGCGAGCTTCACAAGCAACAGAAGTGTGCAAAGTACAATAACATAAGAACAAGCAAACAAGAATGGCTAAATCTGAGAATTATATGAATAAATATATGTACAATATGAGTGTATGCATATTACTGAATGTGTATACTAAATATGTATGTCTACGTGTGTGTATATATGTGTGTGTGTGTGTGTGTGTGTGTGTGTATACATATTTTACAAATTAAATAGAGTAAAAATAAAATAAATATATAAAATATACAGAGGTTGGTAGTTGGATATTGTGCAAAACAAGTGGCATTAATGTACAGTGTGGAGTGCATAATGTTGAAGTTCCAGTAGTGGAGGTGAGGTGTCTATGAAGTGTTCAGCAGTCTGATGGCCTGGTGGAAGAAGCTGTCTCTCAGTCTGCTGGTACGGGACCGGATGCTGCAGAACCTCCTTCCTGATGGAAGTAGTCTGAACAGTTTATGGCTGGGGTGACTGGAGTCCTTGATGATCCTCCCCGCTTTCCTCAGGCACCGCTTCCTGTAGATGTCTTGGAGGGAGGGAAGCTCACCTCCAATTATCAGTTCAGAGCACCGCACTACTCTCTGGAGAGCTTTGTTGTAAGCGGTGCTGTTGCCGTACCAGGTGGTGATGCATCCAGTGAGGATGCTCTCAATGGCACAGTGATAGAAGGTCCTGAGGATGCGGGGGCTCATGCCAAATCTTTTCAGTCTCCTGAGAAAGAAGAGGCGCTGCTGCGCCTTCTTCACTGTTTTGTTTGTGTGTACTGACCACGTAAGATCCTCAGCCAGATGTACACCAAGGAACCGGAAGCTGCTCACTCTCTCCACAGCAGCGCCGTTGATGGTGATGGGGGTGTGTACTTCTCTGCACCTCCGGAAGTCCACTATCAACTCCTTTGTCTTTGCGACGTTGAGGGTGGGTCAGGGCGCTGACCTCCTCCCTGTAAGCTGTCTCATCACTGTTGGTGATAAGACCCACCACTGTAGTGTCGTCCGCAAACTTTACAATGATGTTGGAGCTGTTAGTGGCCGTGCAGTCGTAGGTGTAGAGTGAGTACAGGAGAGGGCTCAGTACACACCCCTGTGGAGCACCAGTGTTCAATGTGATGGGGGATGAGGTGATGCTGCCCAGTCTGACCACTTGGCGTCTGTCAGACAGGAAGCTAAGGATCCAGCTGCAGAGGGAGCTGCTCAGTCCTAGATCCTGCAGTTTCCTGTCCAGCTTCGAGGGAACGATGGTATTGAATGCTGAGCAATTAAATGGGTGTACCTAATGAAGTGTGGACTGTTTAAAACATTTATGTTTGGATTCCTCGTGTAAAGTGAATTTCTTGGACTGACATTTATATGCAGATCATGCACTACCTTAATGTGTGCATGAATTATGTTTCTCTTCAATGCCAACAGTTAACAGAGCATGACGAATTGAACCCGCACCATTTAAAAACTGTATATTTCCAACAATTAAGATGAAACTTCAAAAGTGACTTTGAACTTATACGAGTATATTCACTCACACATGGCCACTTTAACGTTTAAGATTCAAGCCAAATCCCAAAGTTAAATCTGGACTTTATCCTTGCTTTTGTTTTGCATGGGACGCACAGTACAAACACTTTGTGGAGTACTGCTGTATATTTGAATGAATATTAGATGGTGGTTTGTATCCTCGAAAGCAGTCTTCTGGATTCAGCAGTGAGTCTTTGGCTTTGGCAGCTCATCCCTTTTCTTTTCTTTTTTTTTTCGCAAACATGAATAATTAAAGTGAAACGTCCCAGAAAGAAAGCTGCAGTAAGACGCAGTGAACACTGTGTGGTGCTCTAAGTCCTGTAACTTTTACAAAATTGGGAGTGAAACAAATTAACAATGAAAAACCTTCTCTCATGCTGCCTTAGGTTCAAAAAAATACAACCCCGCATGTTCCCACCCTTCCCTCCCTCCAGGAGAACACGGCACACAGCAGGTTTCGCTGTGATGCGTGCGCCCATGCTGAGTGATGGCGTGACCGCAGGATCACAGAGAACAGGCTGGAGGCTGGAGATGGGTTCACAGACAGGTGGAAGGAACACAGAGAAACAAGAGAGCAGCAGATGTATTTCCCTCAAACAGCAGCGCGTAAAAGGACGTTCTCAGTTAGTCTGCGGATTATCTGTGTGTCTCTGTGTGTGTATGTGTGTGTACGTGCATAAATGTATATATAAGGTCATCCTTAATGGACTCAGAGCTCAGCGAGAGCATTAGAGAAGATTAATATATTGTTTTAACTTGTGCCCAGATTATCATCACAACTCATTATTCCTCTCCTCTGCCATCACTGCAGGGTAACTCCACATGTGTGCACCTGTTATCTGCCTCTGCATGTGTGTGTGTATGCGTGTGTCTGCTTATGTTTTGTCTCGTAAGCGTGACATCATTTCCTGTCATCAAGGCCAAAGGTTGCTAAGCAACTTCACTTCAGCTGATTGTCGGAAAAGATGCTTCTCCAGTGCCGGGCTTACAGCCTTAAGTCTCGTCTTATCTCCTGTCATAAATATAACGTCTAAGGGAAAGATGCTGCTTATGTGTGCATGATCGCCCGTGCATTTGTGTGGACGAGTGTGCATTTATGCTTACCAACAGAGCGCAGGAAAAAAGGCAAGAGAGACAGAGAGAGGGAGAGAAAGAGAGGGAGGGGGAATGTATTTTCTGATAGATATGTTTCCCTGAACTAATAAAAAGGATGAGTCAGTAATGTTCCCGCCTGATGGGATAAATCCAGCTGTAACGCAGCAAAACATCGGGGCTCAAGTTGTTATTATGGAGACACAGACAACCAAAACTTTGATGTGTGACTCCAAATAAAACGCCTTCATTAAGCTGCTTTCGTGCGAGGTGATGGTTTACAGCAGTGCAATTGAAACGTGCTGTATGTTGGGGACGAATGTGAGAAAGAAGACAAACAGATATATTATTAGGAATGATGTCAGCGAGGGCTGAATAAAGATTACAAAGACTTAAACGCAATGTTGTGCAATTCAAAAAGCGCAATTTTCAGCCTTCAGAGCAACATTAATCAGCACTTCTTCATGATGGTTTAAGCAACAGTTGAGCATTTTCAACATCAGGTCAGTGCATTCAGTGACTGCTTTGGTGAGCCACGTTAGTTTTCAACAGATGCACCTAATAAAGCAGGAACTGGAAGGCCTCTTTAACAAGACTACTGCAGTGCTTGTAGGTCTTCAAGTCCAGGCTTTAGGCTCACTTTAACCATCTCGGCTCACTACGTTCACAGCATCGATTCTCTCCCTTTCTTCAAAGCCGAACTTTATCCATACTGTGATTTTGATATTTAATTGCTTGAAGGTGCCTATAAATCAAACATATTTCTCATTTGTCCACTTGCCCCAATTTGGCTTTGGCAAAAACAAACAAACAAACACAAAATACATGAAGATAAAATAAACATCATTTTTATAATTGTTTTTTATACTTTAATTTTTATTTATCAGTGGAGTTAGTGATACTTTGGTTCTCCAATTATAAAAATGTTAAACTTATATACCAAATTTGAAAATAACTAGTTACCACTAGTAGCTGAAAACAGGAAAAAAAGTAAACAAATTGTATTAGAATTGCTTTATAAGATCTTAAATGCAGACGGTGTGGTGGGTTGGGCTTTTCTGCATGTGTCTGTGCCTGCGTGGAGCCTCTTTCCTCCTACTGTCCACAGACATGCATGGGTTAACACCCCCCCCCCCCCCCCCCCACCTCCCCCCGGATGGGAAAATAAGTTTTGAAAAGTTACAACACCAAACAATCATGAGTAGCCTCCTGCAAAGTGGCCGTACTTGGTTAAAAATGAGAATTACCTCTTAGTAATATTAATATGCTTATTTGTATCTTATTTATATTATGCAGGCTGTGTCACCTTCACTAAAAATGTGTTTTGTTTCCTTACAGAGTGTTTTGTTTGTTTTTGTTTAGTAAAAATTGCTCATGATGGCTCTTTTAACCGCTGGAACAGTTTAACTGATCTTGATATTTTTTACAGTGTAATCACATGTTAAAAAACGGTCATGTGCCACAGTGTCTTTGGGCAAGCTATCGCTCCTGAGGCATCAGCGTGTGCGACATCTAGAAAGTTTTTAAGGCATAAAATAAAGAGCAGCATTAATGTGTGTGTCGCTTTAAAGAAGCGTGCTCAAGTCTTAGTTAGACCAGAAAAGCTCTATAAGTACTGCTCGATTTATCACTGTGTAATTCATCAATGCAAAATGATGTAACAGCCGTCTGAGGGCTGGATTTATAATGACATCTAAAATCAAAAATGTTCCTCCTGTTTCTGGGAGTGCTGCATATAGCTGCTGTAGCACTCTATATACTCAATATGCACTTTCTAGGCTTTTCCCCCCTCTGGTATTATTATGTAATTTTATCATAACCAAATAAAAAAAGCTTTTTACAGTGAACTATAATTTTCTATTATACCCTTTTAGACTTAACGTGCGAGAAATATTTCATAACTTCCTCAAGATGTCACTCAGTTTTTCCCACAGTGCGACCTTGTATTCCTCCTGCAGTCTTTATATTTCTCACATTCGAATTTGCTCTCTACCTGTTTCATGTTGACGTTAATTAATTAATGAGTTTACAAACAGCTCTTGGTTTTTGTGACGAGTGTGTTGTCTGTCAGAATTGCCTCAGATGGTTTAAACAGACGTGAAGGAAAAGAAACCAGTTAATTACCGTTGCTTCCTTTGTCTTCCTGCTCTGAACTTTAACAAGCTGACACTGAGACAGCTGACCGTGCTGTGTGTGTGTGTGTCTGTGTGTGTCTGTGTTACCCTCTTCATACACAGATCAGGTAAAGGAGTGGAAGCATTTAGTCTCACACTGTTCACAAATGTGCATTTACAGTACGTGTGTGAGTGTGTGTGTCTGTGTGTTCTTTGTGTGAGGATGTTCCCTCGGGGGGTTGTCATGACTATTTCAACGATTGATCAGGATCATTGATCTGTAATCGAATTCCCACAGTGTGTGTGTGTGTGTGTGTGTTTTTGAGTGTGTGTGCGTATCTGTGACAATGGCATGAAATAAAGCATGTCCCTATATATAATGTTATGTGATGGTCACCATGGAAACACACCCAAGGGGCGCCTACCACACACTGATAATAATGTTTGGCCTAGATACCCATCCTCAACTGATAACAGAGGGAATGTATTTCTGTGTGTGTGTGTGTGTGTGTGTGTGTGTGTGTGTGTGTGTGTGTGTGTGTGTGTGTGTGTGTGTGTGTGTGTGCATTTCCGTACTAATGTAAACCAGCATTTGAACACACCACGATGACAAGGCTGGAGTAAAAAATGCATGAAATGATTCCGTGGAGCAGAAAGTCTTGCATGAGTTACACAAGACAGTAAGTGTGAGGGAGATGAGATGAGCTGCAGGAGCGGGAAAACGAATGGGAGTGGGAGTGGGAACGCACAGCCAGGGAGACCCAATAACAGCGGATTACAACCAGCGCGCGCACGCACAAACACTCACGCAGCGGCTTCAAACAATGCTCATCAGTCTGCTCCTCCGGGAGAGTAGGATATTAGCTGCAGAGGTCGGCGTGAGTGTTTGCGCGGTTCAACGTGCGTGTGCTAGATATCTTAAACCGTGTTGTTGAGATGCACTAAATCTTTGATGTATGATGTAGGTTTAAGAGTTACAATAGCTCTGTAGAGTCTGACTGCTGTGAGTGAAGATTGTGTACCGCACAGTGTTTTCCTGCGCTGAGTGAAAACCTAATCTTAGTTTGTAGTCCCAGAGGTAAATCATCTGCTTCTGTAGTTAAGTCCTGAGCAAAATATCTCAGCATTTCAGTGTAGACCCGCGCAACCCCGAATGATGTATCATTTGATACGGTTACTTCATGTCAAGTGCCCCCACTACCCCCCACCCTCAACAGATAACGATTTTCACTTCAACTTACGACATGAAGCAGGTTACAAATTAAAGAGAAAACACGAAGCCACTAGATACCTTTGATTTTCAGACGGAGGAACTGGTGCGATGAGCCCTCCTTCGACACATTTCCTCCACTTGTGTCTGGATGACTCTGATGGAAATCTGTGAAAGCGTCTGCATTTGTTATGATTCTCCTCATTCATTCACTTTATGAAAAAATTCTAAAGCAAATGAAAATGAAAATCAAAAGTTCAGCTCATCGCTAGCTTCAGGCACGCCTCCGTTTACAGAGCTGTCGTCATCAAAACTGACATCTTGACACCAGAGCGCTCTTCAAGAAAAAATTGAATAATAGAGTAGGAAAATAGAAAAAAATAATCAACAGCATCTGGGTTTAAGAGAAGTTACCAGCCGACTGGTGACAAGGAGTCATTCTCCCTATTTGGAAGCAGAAAGGTGATCAGCTCAGAGAAGTTCCATCTGTGGAAAACCGTCTTCGCGGATTCTCCTCAAATGTTCTGTTCCAGCTGTCAGAAGTAATCAACGCCTTCGAAAAACTGAATTTGAATCTGGATTGTGCGATCACGTATCGATCTCTTCTCCTGATCAGTGAGAAGTCTTCAGAGTTCTGTAAGGATGTTGCTTTTACATCACCTTCACTGACCTAAAGTCTGAATATGAGTGTCGTTCTTATATAGTGCTATTCTACTCAAACTGAGCACTCAAAGTGCTCTCTGCTACAAGTCTCATTCAGAGTTTGCATGTTCTCCCTGTATTTGCGTGAGTCCATTCCAAAGACATGCAGTTAGCGTGAGTAGATTAATCGTTGATTCTAAATTACTGTAAATGTTTGACTGTCTCTCTGTGTTGGCCCTGTGATAGGCCGCTGACCTGTCCAGGGAACCCTGCCTCTGGCCCTGTGACAGACGGGATAGGCTCCAGACATCCGTGACCCTAAGGACAAGCGTCAAGAGGACAACTATGACAATTTTGTTATAAATCCATTAAACTGGAAGAATAAAATATGCCTATGACAAGTTTTATGTTAACCAGACTCTAGACTTTGTTAAACACTCCAAAAAATAACTTAAAATAATCATGGAAAGGATTTCCACATTAATAAGTGGCTTTCTATTAGCATCAAGATTAACGTAATTTGCATGAGTTGGATCAGCTCAATTAAATTAACTTGGGCTCATCTGCAGTAAATAAGTTGAATCATCATTAATTAATTTAGTTGGTCCAGCTCAAGTATACTGATGACTTAAAGGACTTGGCATGATCATCTTCAGTGGAAACATCTAGTGTGTCACTTTGGCTCTATGCACATGCTGTCACTTCAGTTCTCTGATGATGATGACACACTCAGATATGCATTCAGGAGTTAAATAATATATCACATCTACAATCAGCCTTAGCATAAGTACAGCTGAGGCGTAAATACAGGCCCAGAAGAAAATGACTAAAAACAGAGGCTGATGTCTAAGGCCTGATTTAGAGTTTTGTGGTGAATCTTAGTAAAGCCTACTGTGTAACCTACGTAAATGGTAAATGGCCTGTATTTATATAGCGCTTTACTAGTCCCTAAGAACCCCAAAGCGCTTTACATATCCAGTCATCCACCCATTCACACACACATTCACACACTGGTGATGGCAGCTACATTGTAGCCACAGCCACCCTGGGGTGCACTGACAGAGGCGAGGCTGCCGAACACTGGCACCACCGGGCCCTCTGACCACCACCAGTAGGCAACGGGTGAAGTGTCTTGCCCAAGGACACAACGACCGAGACTGTCCAAGCCGGGGCTCGAACCGGCAACCTTCCGATTACAAGGCGAACTCCCAACTCTTGAGCCACGATCGCCCCACGTAAATGTGTAACGTCATTGCCGACATTTATGCTTGTGCTGGTGCATTATGTGTTAATTACCATGTTCCGGCGTTTTATATGTGGTGCCAGCCAATAGGAACTAATTAGGATTTTTTTTTCCTCCTGGATCCCCGTCTTTACAAATCTGTCCCTGGAGTTTTTCCACTTCTTCATCCATTCTGATATTTTCCGCCATCTCCATTGCTGACATTTGTTAGTTCTTACACTGATGCTATGATTATGTTAATATAACATATATAATTTTGAGCAGTGCAAATTAACATTTACACATTTACATGGTCACTAAAAGAGGAAAGGCCTAGACAGGTCAGACACTATAATCCTTACATCAGTAATAATGGCTTTCAAATGTAAATACATAAATTAAGACAGAAATGACTGGAAAAGGAAATACTTCATTCACAGCAACTGCTTAAAGCCTTTTACGGCGATTACAGTTCTTTAGACATAGGGTGCAAATGTCCAGAAAGAGTCACCACTTTCTGTTGTAACCATCTTTCACCATCAGTTAATGGTGTAGAATAGTGATGATGATGATGTGCTAGATAAGAAATCAAAACTTGCAAATTATTAAAACTTAAACCTTCTATTGACCATTAAAAGGTACGTGTTTTATGCACAAAGATTAAGTTTGATGTAAAAACTGGGTATGTTCATGAACTGGCCTCAAACATACAGTGTCTACATATTAATATGCAGAAAAAGAAACGGTTTTGTTTATTTGAAGTAAATATTTGAATCCATCATCATATAGAATTTACAAGTCTTGGTACCCCAGGTAGTTCAGGCTAAGAGGAGTTTGGGAGCAAACATATACTACATTATTTATTGTTCTTTCTCAGAGAACCAAGGTTACAATGTAACCGTATGATCAGTGTAGTATGACAATATTGAGGCGGTGATATTTCTCTCACTGGTGAATTCAAATGCTGTGGCAAAAAAAAGTAGCTGGATACTGAACAAGCCAATCACGAGTTGTGGGCTGCATCAACACCACGTGTTGTTACATTTCTACAGAGGTGCACGTTGGGTTGGTCTGTATGTTAAAACATAGGGTTTCTGAGTGGTTTGGGATTTTAATGTAGCTGCGGTGTAGATTTCCTGCTGAAGCAGAAATCCCCGGAGACAGTGGTTGATGTCCACCAAAAACTGTTCACAGTGCAGCTTTTTTCTCTGGATCAAACAGTTACAATGCACAAACACAGAAAAACTGAGAAATGCAGATTCTTAACTCCCAGGTTATGGACACGTTTAAGTGCTGGTATATATTTCTTGCAGTTTGTACTGCACATGCATTTGGAGTGCCTCCTTTCTGTTGACAGATTTTTCAAGTCGCTCTCCCTTTTCTTACATCTTATATCTGCTCATTCACAGAGAGAAGTTTGCTTTTCTCGCTCAAGCTGAGTTCACATGCTCTCATGAGTCCACTCAAATCTGCTTTGCTTTCAGTCTGGACATTCTGACAAATACTCTTCTGCTGAGATGTCACTGAATGACTACTACACAGAGCCTAAATCCTTCTCATTTAAGCAACAGCAACATGGGTTTTCCACCAGCACGCCACAGTTAAAACTCCCCGCTGCTAATAAGACCTAAGATTAACATAATGTCTATTTTTAATCCATCCAAATGTATTTTTTTAGTATTTAATGAGCATGTAGCCCCTCACAGCCACCACCCAGGGACTCTTGTTTCCTGTCTAATGAAGTGTAAACATCAAACAAAACATCCCCAAAAAAATTATTTGGAGGCCGCATGTAGATATTAAAATATTAGCAGGAGAGCATTTAAGTCTAGTGCTCCCTAGAAGCTGTTTGCTACTGTACAGCCTACTTCAGCTCCAATATAAACTCCCAAAGTGTAATTCAGGGACCGCCAGGGGGCCTTTGGGGAATTGCAGGGCACCCCCAGAAAAAATTAGCCCTGGTTCAGTTTCAGTGCTATTTATAACATTTAGGGGTGTTTACTTTTCCCCCGCCTGCGTCACATCACTTGTTTTTACCTCCTGTAGTGTGACTACACTGCAAACGAGTTGGCTTTAAAGCAAAAAATTCATTTCAGTTATGGAAACTGGATTCACAGGTATTGCTGCAAAGTACAAAGCACTACTTGATGCCTCCACTTCATGCCACTTTATATCTTTATTTTATTACATATAAATAAGGAATTTCACAGGTTACTCATTGCTTTGGCCTTTTTTCAAATCTGTCGTTAGCAGCTGCTTTTAAGGTTGTAAGGTAGTTCAAGTACATTCAGCTCTGAGATCGAGTATCTCAACTGTGTCTGGACACTCTCTGATGAGCTACATAACATGTTTTTTCTTTGTATTTCACTTGCGAACAAGCCTCTGGGTCTGATAACTGACACCAGAACACAACTGCCTTTATTATCCCTCTTGTTTTTCTAATGGCCAAATGGTTAGAAAAAGAGGTCTGACAGAAGTCAGTGACAAAACAAGGCTTTAGCTCTGGTTATTGATGACTTCTGAAAACACTTTACTGATGCGTTTATGGTCTCAATAAATAGTTTCAAGTCCAAAATTGGACAATAGATGACTGGAAAAACATTATCTAGTCTGATGAATCTATATTTCTGCTGCAACATTTGGATATCAGGGTCAGAATTTGCTATAAACATCCTAAAATGATGGATCCATCTTATATCAACGGATCAGGCTGCTTTCGTGCCACACTTAGAGCCCCTTAGTACCAACTGAACATTGCTTAAACATTACAGCCTACCTGAGTGTTGTTGCTGGCCATTTACCCCCATAGCGTACCCATCTTCTCATGGTTTCCTCCAGATGGATGATACACGTCACAAAACCCAGATCATCTCAAACCCGCATCTTGAACATGGCAATGATTTCACTGGACTTAAATCCAGAGTCACCAGATCTCAGAGCACATTTGGCATGTGGTAAAATGAGAGATTCATATCATGGATGTGCAGCCGACAATCTACAAGAACTGTGTGATGCTTTCATGTCAATATAAACCAAAACATTTGAGGAACGTTTCCAGCACCGTGCTGAATCTGTACCATAAAGAAGTAAGGCTGTTTCTGAAGGGAAAAAGGGTACAAGCCAATATTAACATGTACCTATTAACTTGGCCAGCAACTATATTTCTGGGGCTTTGCTTTACTTCCTCCTTCATCCAGAGTTAAGTCATTTATAGTCAGAGTGGTTACCCCAACACCATCTACAACATACAAATACTGATAACTGTGTGTAACACGTGGCTTCAATGATGTGTTTTAGGTGTTAATGAGGGACTTAAACAGGTGAATTATGACATTCTGGCATAACTGCATTTTTCTTAATGTAAATGCTCATGATGGCCCACCATCATGGAAATATCATGGAGCGGCCTGTGGTTGGTTAGTAAACTGTGGTCCTCCGAAACCTGACACAGCATCGCCTGTAAGCTGATTTAAAGGTATTGTGTCGGAACTCTCTGGTTTTAGTGAGTCGACACCCCTGCAGAGTGTGACTGTGGAGCATCATCTCATACATGACAGCACACCCCGCCCACGCACTCCCTCACACACACACTAACACACACACACTGTCCGGGGTCGCCGCCAGGCAGAGGCAGGAGGAAGAGTATTGGGAAAAACCTACTGTGTACCGCCAGGCGGAGAAGATCGAGAGGACAAGTCACATGCTATGACTCGCTCTGTCACTATCAAGCTCTCCAACATGAAGAACGAGCCGCTCCAATCAAAACTTTCAAAATAAAATTGTGCCTCACGTCATTAAAGCGCTCATCGTGGTGGGTTTCATGGCACGTAATGAGGATAAATGTAAAAGACGGTTTAGGTTTACAATAAAAAATAAAAATAAATAAAAAAAATCAAATGAAAAAATAAATAGTTTGTTATAAATCGTAAGCGCTGTTTATCAATCTGTGTTGACCTTAATGAAAGTGTAGCTGAGTGGCAGTGAAGAGCTGCTTGTCAAGTGAACAAAGTGCTTTTAATGGGTTTATTAAAGGCAAGTTTAACTGGGATGACTGGTAATTTATCAACTCTGTCATTTCTTTTTCTTTATGGAAAACTATACTGTGAGAAAGAGCTAACCTTAAACGATGGAGATCTGTATCCAGCACGGATTCCTATCAAAATTTGCAGTTCGCCTTTTTTACGCGTCATTTGTCAGTTTTCAGACGATTTGATGCACAACTTCCGGGACCGGGTCGTCTTATTTTGAAGGTAAAATCCGTGCGCGTCCGGGCTGGCTCTCTGCGTCTGGCTTAACGCAGCTCTCCCTCTCCCCGGTGCGCCTCAACTCCAGTACCTGACACCGCACAGCGCGTCCACAGGCTGAGGGGACGCAGGCGCACAGGGGGGACAGCTGGTTCCTTTTTAACTTTACTTTCTCCATTTATTAAAACTTGCGCGCCACACACCTTCGCCGTTTTCTCACCTTCCTCCCCCCCCCCCCATCCTCCCTACTGGAGGACTGAGTTAGTTTGGATATCGGCAGGGGGAGGAGGCAGAGGACCAGCGGGGCTGCTCTCAGATGGAGCAACGGGGCTCCTGGAGCTGCGGGCGCACGGCGGACCCGGAGTGAGTGACGCTGGTGGATGGACGCTGCTCCCCGGTAAGAACAGCGGGCAAAGTTTTTTTTCGCTTTTTGCTGCTATAATGTACTTTTCCCCCCTTCGCTGTGTTGTCCCGGGCTCTGCGCTGGGCGAAAGCCCGTGGCACAAAAGAAAGGAAAAATGTCCAGTTATTGTGTTGTCGCTCTTTGTCAATGGCGGGTTGTCTTTTGCAAAGAAAAAAAAGGTAAAGAATAAAATGATGTGAATAACGTGGTGAGGAGCAGTCATAAAGTGTGTGTGGCTCTATAAACCGAGTTAGTGACCTTATCGTGCTCAGGCCTTTGTGATTTGTTGCATCATTCTATAACGGAAATATTTGTTTTTATTAGATTCGGCAGTTTATTATCGGATTAATTAGACTGCTGCTTGTTTGCTGTCACAGCAATGCTGGGAAACGCTGTGGCACCGTTAATGTCGTGGTGGCCTTCACGAGGATTTAAATTCCTGCATTGAATGAAAAGAAATGTTCTATTTAGAGATGTACAGACATCAGTTGTTTGTCGTGTTCTCGTCAAGCACGATACACACTCCTGGTAAAGATTTTTTTTTCTTTTCAATTTACGCAGACGTAATGAGTCCGCCGTAAAGGCTGTGTATAAAACCGAGTTAATGGGTTTCAGAGGTCTTAAAGAGCTGTGAATATATTTGGTTCTAGTCACTGATTGAGATTCGCAAGGATTCACACATGGCTTTGGCTGTCAGCGAGGGAGACTCATAATGAGTTTTTAAAATGTTTTGAAAGCACTAATCAGCAGGTTTTCAACTGTGCAGGAGAATTGCTTTCTATTTCTTTCGTTCTTTTTTTTCAGAGGTTAATTGATGTCCGCCCAACAGCTAGTGAGTCACAACAAAATGCCATAAAGTGCCTGGACTCCTTAAACTGTCTAGGCTATGTGCCCATAATGAATACACAGGAAATAATGACAGTGGCAGATTGAATCTCATTATTTTCATCAGAAGCACACACACAGACTCACTGCTCTCCAAGCTTTGAACTTGCAAGCCAGCTCTCCCGTTGTCTGCCACACTGTAGGCACAATATATATTCCTGCACGGACTCACGGTTGGCTCAGACTTCTGTTGTTCTGATTCTTCTTCACACTGTCCAAGTAACTCTGCTCCGGCCCCAACTTACGGACTGTTAAAATGGATTTGCCAGAATCTCTGGGGATCAATAAGCAATAGAACGAGCTCGCTGTGCACCAGTGGGCAGCGTTTGCTGTGTAGTCATGACAATGTGTACTGTATCACATGCTCCAGCTCCCATCTTTGCCTGCCAATGCTACCCAGTGTGGTGGCCGGTAAAGCTGAAAAATATCATGAAATTTTACAAAATAAATACATATGTTTCAAGCCAAAACAACCAAACTGGCTCTTGCCATCGTATTTAAACTGAGATCATCATTCAGTCTGGCATTTCTGACATGATATTCCAGTGCTCTGACAAATTTAAGGCAGCACGCAGGCGCCTGTAGCTCGACCAAGTCCCTGCATTTCATCAGATTGTATCCCAAATTATAGCTCAAGGAAATATAACTCATGGAGTTAATTAACGGTAATCATCATAAGTTGAAAATGTATTGTAAATGACAAAAAGAAACGAAAGCACCGACAGCTTCAGTACTCTGCACCACACTTTATGACAATAAGAAATAGCCGTCTAAGCTACTTCATCTCGGCATGCCCAGATTGTTTAAAGCCAGTCTGGATTAAAAGCATCAGTAGGAATGGCCTGTTGTCATCACCGAATGGTACAGCTGTAGGATTATTATGAAGTGGTCTAAGTGCTTCCTGTTGTCGACGCTGACCCTGTTTGCACCTCTGCTCATGTCTATTAGTTCACTCTGTTTAGATTTGTGTAGATTTATGTTTCCTGCACAGGATTGCTGGCTGCGATTCTTCTGGTGAAGGTGTGTTGTTTCACAGAGAAACACAGAAAGATTTCTTTCCCCTGCTTTCTTGCTCAGCTCGTGGACAGAGTGGCAGGCGTGACAGTCCACACGATCTCAGTTTGTTTTGGGAGCTGCAAGGCAAAACAGCAGAAACAAACACGCTGTACACACACATCCATCCCGACACTGTAATTCTTTCCACTTTCAATTTAAAGTAATTTTATGGTGCCAGATTTTGCCAGAATCAACTTGTTATTTCTCAGCTATTGTAATCTGCATGAATGAACAGATTTCTGTGTAAAACAAACTTTCCTGTATGGAATACAGGCTTTACGGAAAAATACTGTTAAATGTATTTTTGCCCTTACAGTAAATCTGCTGCATGTCCTTAACCACGAACCTTAAATTAAGCTTCTTTAAAAACAAACAAACAACAACAACAAGATATTAGCTTAAATGTATTTTTGCTACTTTTTGTACCTCACTGCATAGGAATGCTGCTATATTGAGCATATCGAGTATTTTCTCAGCTATCCAGCAGATGTAGGCTGGGAGGACGTGATTAATCTCTACAGTAGATTCAGTCAACATGCCCATTGCTAACCAAACCGTAACTCTGTTCTTCCCCACACAAACAATCAAACCGCATCACACATCCACAACACAAAATAACCTCCCCAAAAATGCTTTGTAATAAAATAACACACTGTTAAGTGAATGCTTTGATATTAATAGTCTGTATTCTGAGAAATGTTTGCACTCATTAAAGCAAAAATCCCAGCATGCCTGTGCCTACGTTGCTGTATAGGATTCCTGGATTTTTGCAGGAATTTGTCGCAGGCTGTGTTCCCGGGTCCTGAACAGTTTGCCCGTGCCCCTGCGCCCTCTTTCAGGTTCGGGCTGTTCACAGCACGGCCATGACGGGCATCCAGGAGCCAGACCTGCGTGAGCAGCACAGAGGACCGACGCAGGAGGAGGAGGACGAGGAGGAGGAGGGGGAGAAGGTGCGCGTGTCAGTTGAGGGAGATGAAAGGGAACGGAGAGGGGAGGACGAGGAAGAGAAGGAGAAGGAAGAGCTGCCCTACCCCGCTCTAGCACCAGTGGTTCTTTTGGCTTTGACCCAAACCAGCCCACCGCGGTCCTGGTGCCTTCGAGCTGTCTGCCACCCATATCCTTCGCTGCAGCCGGTGCACCTGAAGCACACGCGCCTGTGTGCAAGCAGGTTGCGTTTATAATATGACAAAGATTGTCTGTTTGTGTTTCAGCTCTGTGCTTCCTCAGAGCCATTGTACAGGCTCCTAGATGTTTACTTTATGTTTAAACACAGGGGACAGGGGGAGAAGGTCAGTATTGTGCGTGTGTGTGTGTGTACCCAGATATTTCCTTGGACAAATTAGTTGTAGGGAAAGATGGCCAACATTTTTTCCTGATTTGAGGTTTCCATAGTGACAAGCCCTAATGAATCTCCAGGGTTACAGTCGCCTGTCAGTTGCATTGTTACTGGCCTCCATTTATACAGCAGCAGGAGTCACAAATAGTGAAGACTCACGTCACCTCCCAAAGCTTCCACTGTTTTTGTCTTCATCGTCTCACCTCCCATTCCCCTCCCTGTCTCTCACTCTGAGCCTCAACCTCTACCCAGCTCTGCTGTGAAGGTGTGAGTGTGAATAGGTGTGTGGTTATCAGTGCTGTAGTGTGTGTGAGCAGCTATGAATACTCTGAAGCATGCATAAACGTCAGCAACACCTCAGGGATTTGTTGAGGCTCTCCAAATTGAATATTTTCCACAGCTTATGACTCCTTGTGTGCTTGCCTGTCTGTGTGTATGTGAGTGTGTGTGTGTAGTGTGTGTTCTACTTTTTGTGCGCTTGTGTGTCGTTATGCACTTGTCAGGACACGTCTGTGGGTATTTGCCACTGTCAGCACTCTGTGTACTCCATAAAATATAAATACATAATTGCTGAATAAATAAAATGTACACCAAGAAGAAAAGAAGAAGAAGAAAAAACTACAAATGCAGTGAAGCTCTGTTACCTGCTGGGCTGTTACTAACTTACTGGGCATGCTTAAAAACCACACATTCATCATCATCGCACACACACACAGGCTTTCCAGCATGCACGCCCACACACGCACACACAAGTGTGTAAATGCCCTCACACAAACGAGGGAATCTCCCATGGTGAGGCTCTTTAGAGGAATCACCTGGTTGCTTAGTAACAGCGTAGCTCTGCCCTGACGGCCTTTTTACTTCCGCTTGCTGTATTTGTTTTCATACGAGTTTGCGTTTCTGTCTGCTTCTCTGTCCTTCTGCGAGTCCGTCGAGCTGCTGGAAAATGTCCCGCTTTGTTTTTATGCCGCACATATTTCATTGCATTTCACTTACTGTGTGTGTGTGTGTGTGTGTGTGTGTGTGTGTGTGTGTGTGTGTGTGTGTGTGTGTGTTACTGTGAATGATCTGCGGGAGAAGTAATGTGGGTGGATGTTGTTCGTCAGGGACATTAATGTGAGCGCACTGGGAGGGGGGAGTGGCGGGGAGCAGTCCCCAAGAGCCTAAAGTCCCATTTTTCCTGAAGTGACCCCTCCTTCCTCTCTGGCTTCTTCTTCTTTTTTCACTCAGTAACTATATATTACAAATTAATTTCCTTTCTCCTTCCTTCCACTTCCTCCCTCTTTGTGAAAGCAGGCATGCTCCTTTGTACCGTGTTTACGACATACTGTACATCTCTTCCCCCAATTATTAGGAACAAAAAGGAGACTGGCTTTTCCCGTTATATAACATTATCTTGCAGCCTTTCCAAGCTCCAGTGAATTCTATTGGATTTTATTCCTGTTTCAATGGGAGGGGATGGGAGTTATTTTCTGTGTGGAGCAAGGTGCCTACTTTGTCAAGTGCTGAGCTTTCCATGTGGCAGTTATCCCACTCTTTCAGTGTAACATGCGACACAGACAGAAACAAGCATATGTGGACGCATGGGGGTACGCACGCACGCACGCACGCACGCACGCACGCACGCACGCACGCGCACACACACACACACACACACACACACACACACAAATGACATAACTTATTCAGCAGTGTATGAAACATTCAGAGCATTTCCTTTTGTTTAAAGAGGAGAAAAGCTGATTCCATCACTCCTGTGCAAGTATCTTCCTTTCTCTTATTGTGCTCTTTTCATCCCTTTCTGCTTGGCATTGATCCCATGCTCCCTGTTTATCCCCCCTGTTTTCCTCTTCTTAAACAGCTTCTTAATAGGGTTGAAGTGTGTGTGTGTGTGTGTATGCGTCTGTAAGGAGGTGATAGTTAGACATCGATGGATAGCATGAGAACCTACTCAAAGTAGGGTGAACTGTCAGAATCATTTCAGCCAATTAACATGATTCCAGCATCTGTTTCCATGGTTACAAGCTGTCATCCTAATAAGGGGTGGAGCCAGTGACTTGACAACTTGACTAACTTGGCCCACCTTCTTTCAGGCTCTCTCTCCCTCTCTGTTGCTCGAATACACACACACACACACACACACACACACACACACACACACACACACACACACACACACACACACACACACACACACACACACACACACACATTGCACATGACAGACTCTGAGCTTAACTAGGTTATGTTTAATCAAGTCTGTGTGTATGGATTCCAAAGTGACAGTGTGAGGCCAAGCAGCAAAGAGCATGAGAAAACTAGTGAGCAGGTTGCTCATGCAAACACAGAAGTTCATATTTCAGTCGTCCCATTCAGTGCATTTCCTTTGGTTTCATTCATCCTTTTTAAGTAATTTGCAAATTATAAATCATTTAACACTAGATGAAGATTGAAGCTTTACCCCAGAAATTGACACTCATTGGGAATAGACACACCCAGCTAGTACCAGTCTGGGCCCCCTTTTCCCTGCAAAACTGCCTTAACTCTTCATGGCACAGATTCAACAAGGTGTTGGAAACACTTCTCAGGCATTTTGGTTTATATTGACATGAAAGTATCTCACGGTTGCTGCAGTGGTCATAAAGTGGTGGACACGGTCAGCAACAATACTCATGTGGATCTTGGTGTTTAATGATGCTCAGTAGGTACTAAAGGGACAAAAGACTGCCAGAGTGTACCCAACAAAGTGGTCAGTGTACACTGTGTTCAAAGCTGAAGCTGCAGTAACGGTTCAGCCAAAAATCCTAAAGGAGTAAACCCATTGTTTAATGATGCTCATAGGTTCTAGACTCTAGAAGTCACTAGCTGGATATATTTCTTTACTAAGCATTAAAAATGATAATTTTATCCTGATTTTTAGTCCTTAAAAACAGGGGCCTGTGTATAAATATGTCACTCTTTGACAGTGGGGGCAGTGCTTCTTTTTCAGCCTTTCAAACTAAAAGTCAGTTTAGACTTGGAGCTCATTTTTATCATTTAAATCTAAATGGAGGATTTTCATAAAAGGCTAAAATGACAAAAATTGTAGCTGTGTTTCAAAATAGTAATTTCCTGCAGCTTTCAAACTGATGTGAGAGCTGGTGAAGACTTTAGTGAGGAAACATGTCAAGCCAAGATCAATCAGCTGTGTAAACAGAGGATCGCAAGTTAACACACAGAGGTATTACATACTTACTGTGGCTGATTGTAACTTTACATCCAGATGTAGACTTTACACGCGGGGGTATACATGACAGGAGCAGTATGGACCTGTGCTGAGTACAGTGTATTTATTCTGATAGATGATCTTAAACCAGTTTAAGTCCTTGATAAGAGCACAGCAGTGATACCCATTCATCCTATAAGTAACATGAATGTCTGTCAGATTTTATGGCGGCTCAAACAGATGCTCTTTAAGGGTGCGTTTGCCGACATTCAACAATAAAGTATACTGACAGGAGAGAAGGGAGCTTGGGCAGGCAGCACTGTTTTCTGCTGGAATCAAACCTGCACTTCATGGCTCGTGAGACTCGGGTAGTAAATCCAAGACCAACTGTGGATGATGCTTTTAACTTAATGAACATTTCACATGAAAATGTTGCCACATGAAGGTCTTAGCATGTTTATCTCAGCCAAGGGTGGCGGATGATGCCACAAAGATCATGGTGATGTGATCTGATTTGATTTATAATGTCTGCCTGACCTTTATTACCTGTGAGCAGAGGGTGTTTGAGTGGGGGAGAGGGGAAGAAGGACGGGAGAACGGGTGGAGCAAAGGGGTATCTGCGGGTGGCCATGTTCAGGCCCAATAGGGGGCTACACACATGCTCATAGATCCTGAGTGACATCCAGTAGCTCCTGTTTTTCTACAGTAACTTTTCTCTGGAGCTGGTTTTCCTACACCTTTGCTATAGTAACGATCTCCTGAGCTTTATCAACAGTTAAAAGAACAACTTGAGCAGCTTTCCCAGATTTATTCAATCAGTTTACGGTTACGTAAGTAGAAGCTACTTTTGGCTGCCTGCTTTTCACGGGGGGGTTGCCACAGCGGGCAGCTCTGCATGTTTGCTTTGGCAGGTAGGTACATGTGTAAACCACTACAGTAGGAAGCTTTTCAGAGGAAAAGCTTCATAAAAAACTGTCCCACACATGAGCAGCCATGGTGTATTCTCCATGGCAGTCATGTCTGTCAGAGCAAATACTAATGAAGCTTATGCAGGAGTTCAATAAGGAACATCTGTATTCACTCATTTGTCTGCGTTCCTGTGTGCTTGGCTGCTAAGCTTATTCATTACATCACTTCCACTTTCCCACGCTGCAAATCTCAATGCTGACATCATTGTTTCTTTAAACCAATCAGCCTCCACCCTGCTATCTTTAAATCGTGCTGCTAATCTTTCATTGTCCATTCAACGCTAGCATTTTCCACCTCAAGCGAGTCACTCCATCCACCTTCTCGACTCTCGGGGGTCCTGCTCTGGCATTTCATTCTGTTGTCTTTATCTATCGCAGTCTAATTGCCAAAATGGTATAATTGAATTCTGTATATCAGTTAATCAATTCCATCTAATGATCTCTTCTTATTGAAATGCTGCTGTACTATTTTACGGTTGGCGATTTGCAACAGAAAGGAAAATTATTGCCATGATGGTTTTCTGATTTCAGACCGCTCTCCTTTGGAACCAGCTCCCAGTTTGGATTTGGGGAACAGAGACCCTCTCTGCTTTAAAGATTAGGCTTAAAACTTATTTTTGTGATAAAGTTTATACTTATGGCTCGATCAGGTGATCCTGAATCTTCCCTTAGTTACTCTCTCACTTTTTCTCACTTTTAATCTTTGGCTCTCTTCCACAGCATGGGAGAGAGACAGTCCTGTCTCCCTGCCATCACCCCAACCATTCATGGCAGAGGGCCGTCCCTCCCTGAGCCTGGTTTTTCTGGAGGTTTCTTCCTGTTAAAAAGGAGTTTTTCCTTCCCACAGTCACTAAGTGCTTGCTCAAAGAGGGTGGTTTCATTGCTGGTGCTTTCTCTGTATTATTGTGGGGTCTTTACCTTTGTCTGACTCTGCCACTGTACAAGAGGGAAGAAGAGTGTGAAAATGAGAGGATAAGAGGCAATTAGGATGAGAAGACATAGAAGGGGCCATGCCACATTTGGACTACTTAAGAGCTTGAACAGTCAGGGTCTTAGCTGCTCTCCTCCCTTTGTTCACCTGATCTAAGCATATTCCTCACCTCATCATCCATCATTCTTGCCCCCTTTTACCCCTTACTTTATATACTTTATGCATATTTCCTACTCTTTGTGCCTTTGCTCAGCTTTTTCACAATGTTAATTATTACTTTTTTTTACTTGCGGTTTATCTGTTGGCTGAGACTCGGGCTTCTGTCAGAGACGAGAACTCTACCCAAGGGCAGTCGTATGTGGAGATGGTAGAAGCAGACGGGGGAGGGCGCCGAGCAGAGGCGCTCCACACGGAGCGGGGAGTGCGTGTGCACAGGAGTGGATGGGAGAGGCAAAAAAAGATATGCAAGAAGTGATAGGAAATGAAGATGGGGAATTATGCTGTACTATATAAAGGACGAGGGAGACACAGAGAGCAGGAGGAGCAAAGCGAAAGAGAAAAATAATTGGGCCAAAGAGAGGAGGCACAAAAAAAGGTTGTAGAGGAAAATGAGAGATGATAAAGGGAAAGGTTGAGTGTGAGAGGAGATAAAGGAAAAGCATTGGAGGGAGAGCGAAACAGGGGAAAGGACGTTCCCTCCGTGTTTCATCGCTGATACTGAACGATGTGCCAACTGTGAAAATACTCCCTGCTCATCCATCACTCACACTTTTGACCCTGCCGGGTTCCTATAGTTTAACTAAGGTGTGTGTGTGTTTCACAGACACACAGGGGGATTATTTAAGCTGCTGTAACTTATACAGATGAAACAGCATTAAAACGGCTCTCTTAAGCTTTTGAAGGAGTGAAGGAAGCTTCAGCAGGAAGACCTTGGTTTCTGTTGTGTGTGTGTGTGTGTGTGTGTGTGTGTGTGTGTGTGTGTGTGTGTGTGTGTGTGTGTGTGTGTGTGTGTGAGAGAGAAAGAGAGAGTTTGTGTGTGCGTATTAATTGTGTTGTGATCCAGTCCAGACAGGATGCAAGCGGATCGTGAAACTCAGAAGTCAGTTCCTACGGTGAGATGGGGGTTCCCATGGCAACCACAGCAAAGGGAGGACACTGGATTACCCTCTCTCTCTCTCTCTCTCTCTCTCCATCCCTCTCCCTCTTTCTCTCGTTCCCTCTCTCTCTCTCTGTCTCAAGGGTGATAAAGGATTGTACTCTCATTAATTTTTCCGCCCTCTCGAGAGCAAAGTGTCCGGGAAGAGGGGACTCTGTGTGCGCGCGCACATGTGTCTGTGTGTACGGGTCCATGTGCATGCTCCAGGCTTTGTTATGTATGCGTCCTTGGCTCTTGAATACAGTCCTGTCATCCATTCAGCAGTTTTCACATTAGTGCTCAAAAGTGTGTGTGCAAGTGTGTGTGCAAGTGTATGTGTGTGAGAGAGCGAGAGTGTGTGTGCATCCGTGTTTGTACAAATTCAAATTCAGTCTTTCTTTTAACTTTCTACTTCAGACTATTCTCCCTTTGAAATCCTTCTCTGTTATTTCTTCTCTCCCCACGTCTGATTCATGCTCCTTCTTGCAGTTTGACAGCTAGCAAGCAGCGCAGATGCTCAAACACACGCCATAAGCAAGTTTGCTCTTAAACTGACTCCACACGTCTTACTGGCTGTGTTGTGGTAGCTGTCTGGCTCTTGTAGTTGTGAATATTAAACGTGTCAAAATGCCTCGTCAGAAGTTGTTGCTCGTAAATGAAGGTTGACGCCTTTAAGCTTATTATCGCAAGTTTCCACTAAGTTGTTTTTTAGGTTGGTACGTTCAGTTCCCTGCTTGTAAATGTGATTTTAAGCTGCGAGGCACACATTTCATGCTCGTCTTAGCCTCAGACGGGTATTTTGCAAGTTCAGCCTGGTAATGTTCGGGGCGCTACAAAACAGACGTGGCTGGACCTTTAACTTTGACGAGTCACAGTTTCTTCGCTGTTGCTATGGACGTTGCCATTGCCAGATATTCATGGGTGACAGACAGGGGGAAGGAAAACATGAATAAATGAGTGCAGAACGATAATGAATGCAGAGGAATGGATATAGGGCATGAGGGGTCACTGAATGGTTTGATGAGTATGAAAATGTTGTGAATTATCATATTATGTGACAGTGACACTCAGCTTAGTGCTGAGTGCTGTGTGGCAAAGCAAACATCACAAGAAAAGTATTGTTTAAGTGGCCCTGGGACCATAAATGGTCCCTTTAGGTTTTCAGTTACAAGCCATTTGCACTGTGTTGAATGGAATATAGCCAAATTCTCTAAAAAAAAGTTTGGCATAATTTCATTTCAAAATTCAAGTCTGACTTCCTTAAATTAGCTTCAGTGGCTAAGCTAACAATACACATCCTCTTAGAGCCCTGGGGACCATTTTTGGTCCCCATTGACTTCCATTATAAACGCTATTTTTCACTGCAGGATTTATACCGTAAGCATCTCGGCGATCGCTTAAGTATCATTTCCGTGTTGCAGAAGAGACCTTAGAGTTGTAATTTTTTTTATTTGTCCACTGGGTGGCGCCCTTGCTCCACATTTGACCCCGGGCTGGAAAACAGCGGGCTGCCGTAACAGACCTGCGGGAAATGAAGCCTCATTTCCGGCGTGCAGCAGCGGCTTCGCCCGCTGATCGGGCGGGACCATTTTTTGGTCCCTAGGACCATGAGAGGGTGCTTTTTTTTTTTTTTTAGTCAACAGGAAATGACGTATTTGTTGTCACGTGGTATCGGACGTGTGGGCTGGAAAAAGCAGTCCCCGGTGATCGTGCCCCGGTGATCGTCGCGACTTACCCCGGCAACATGCACTTATTTCGGCCTAGAGGAGGAGCATTTGCCGCCTGGAGACCATTTTCTGGTCCTGAAAAAAAAAAAAAAAAGGCGATCGAAATGACTGTTGGTGCCAATCTTTAGTCCATCTAAAGGCCTAATTATAATAACAAAGAAATATTACTTCAAATGTTTTTTTTGGAAAATATTTAGTTTTTTGTTTTTTGGGGCTAAAAAACGGCGCTCATGTAATAAAACTGGGATTTAAAGGGTTAAAACAACGAAAATATAATTAAAACTTTATATGAATATTTCAGGGAGAAGTAGTTTTAAAAGACTGACCAATTTAAAGTGGAAAAAAATATGAATATATAATCTTTTTATTACACTTTTGGGGCGGGACCATTTATGGTCCCCAGGGCTCGGAAGGGGTGCATTTTTTAAAGGGCCACACAGGGGTTAATGCAGGTGAGGTGAATTCCACGTGTCCTCGTAAGCGTTTGGCAAAGTCGTTTTGCAAAAGTGGACATGGGAGATTTTGCCTCTCGGCTCTCAGATGCAAAAAAACAAATGAGCTAATGTGTTTGGAGGAATGCTGCGTGACACTCAGGGAGAGTTTCTGAGGTTTCGGATTTAGCTTGATGTTTGGTGGCACTGAAGCTCTTCAGGGAGCTTGTGATGTTCCAGCAATTTACAAGCACACCGTATGTTGCTTTTCCTTTACATTGTCACTCATCTGCAATTCTGTCAATCACACTTCAACACTTGGTCAACTCCATAAACTCGGGAAGCAGAAACTCCTCCTTTGGTGTTTGAAAGCTTGGGTTTATGTTTACTGCTCACCAATATCGTGACAAATGTTTTTTTGATACATGGGAGTCAGTTACAGCTGCAGTGAGCAGAAATCTAGAAAGTAGCTGCACTTCTTCAGCACTTCCACAGATGCTAAAAAAATGTAGCTTCTGAGTTTGAACAGTGAAGTTAAGTGGACGTGCTAAAATCTGTAGTCTTTTTAATGGCCAGTAGGCTAGTGACTCCTGTGGTTGCAAAAAATCACCTGTCTTCTGTCTAATTGATGTCTTCATGTCTTCGTAGCTTTCAGTTCCTCTGGTGGTGTAGTAGTAGATAATGTTGGTTAGCAGGTCAAAGAGCGCACGTTCAATTCTAGCTTGAAAAACAAGTCCCATTTAGGTTTGGTTCCAAGAGGAGACACAAGTTATGCCACCAAGAGTAAGAAGCGTGCATGCTCCTGGTGCCTGCTCCAGGCCCGGATAAATGGGAAGGTTGTGTCGGGAAGGGCATCTGTGTAAAACCTGTGCTAAATCAAACATGTGGAGCCATGTGGCGACAGCTTGGGGAACAGGGAAGCAATACGAAAACCCCTTTTATATTAAATTAAAGTCTATTTTGTAATTACGATTTTTGTGTTTTATTTGCCTCGTAAGTCAGATGTCACTGTTGAGCGTAGTATACTTGTGAAGTCAGAGGAGAAAGAAAAAACAGGATTTATTCTGAGTTTTGGAACGGTGGAGCCATTCATGCGTCAGTGCTCGATTCTTGTACATGACGCTGCAGTGCATTCGCGGATAGAGCCCGACCGTGCGTACGGTTAATGTAGCGAGTGACAAGGACACAACAATGGCTGCGCAGTTGAAGTTGTACAGTTTTGCTACCGCACTGCTGCCGTGTTGGATTGTGAAGTCAGGGTTAGTGTGGCTGCCCTAACCTTTAAAGTTGGAAGTCCAACTTAAGAACTTGAGCTGAGATTTGCAACCAGCAATTCAGAAATTCCAACTTCCGATTTGAAATGGGTGTTTCACACTTAGTGGGTGAGCAGGTGACCACATGCCAGAGAGCAGTAGGCCCGGGTCTGAGTCCAACCCGCGGCCCTTTGCTGCATTTCTTCCCCTCGCTCTCTCTCCCTGCTTTCCTGTCTATCTACACTGTCTCTATCCAATTAAGGCTGAAACGCCAAAAAGCTGTCTGAGCACTTCCTTCTTTGTGGCAAGCCCCTCCCACCCAACGTATGTTTCTAATGTACTTAAACAAAGTCAAGGCTGACTTTTGGCTCCAGGTGGCTCCTAGCACACTCTTGTTCTTCCTACATGCACCTTACTTCTAATATATTATTTTATACTCTTTTTACTACTCAGCAAAATTGGACTGAAGACATAAATGATTGCCAAAAGTCTTCCACCACAGCTAAGATTAGGACTGAAAGTCCAGAAAGGACACAGGAGTGTAGTTCCCTCTTACGCAGCTTGAATGATAATAAACTGAAATGTTATCGTGGATTTTGTTGTCATTTTGCCAATGCCAGCTTTAAATGAGACAAGCAGGCAGTAGTGTACTTATCTCCTCTGCTCCTGTGATTGGCTGAGACTGCCATCAGTCACCCTAAAGCAGGGATGTCAAACTCGTTTGGACCAGACCAGTAAATTCTCTTTTATATCAATGTAGAGGCATTTAACTGCACACTTAATCCCTGAGAAATCTTATTATGAGAAGTGCAAATTTCAACAGTCCGTCTCAGTTTGTCTACATTACAAATGTGGAAATAGACAAAAGAAGTTGAAAAACAGCAACTTTAGTATCATTTAATTGTCTATTACTTTACTGTGGTGTAGTATGAACGGCAATGAGAGAGGTCTTTATCAACAGGAAAAGTTCAACATCTATGATGAAGCCTTTTAGTGGACCAGAATGAGTCTTCGCCAGGCCAGTTCTGGTCCTTGGACCTTATGTTTGACACCTCTGCCCTAAAGTTTACAAGCACAGCTTCATTAAACGTGTTCATTTTGTTGCTTTAATCAGTGTTCAGACTCTCTGTCGATGTGTTGATCCTTAACCGTGCCTCACGTGGTTCGAGCGTGTGAGCATTTTGGCCATCCTGCTCAACTGCGTGACTCTAGGGATGTTCCAGCCTTGTGGCCACACCCCCTATTTTCTGCAGGTAAAGCACGCTCACACACACATAATCTGAAATTGCAGACTAATTATATTCCACTGTCACACTTCATTATCAAGGGTCTGAAAAGTTTTTCCAATAACATTTTTCTTCCCCCCCCCCGCTTAATCAGTTAATCCTCTGGGTCTCCGTGTGTGTGTTTGTGTGCAGGCTTTGGATGATGGCATCTTTGTGTTCTTTGCTGGAGAAATGGTTGTGAAGATGGTGGCTCTCGGGGTCATAGGTCAGAGCGGTTACCTAGGCGACACATGGAACAGATTGGACTTCTTCATTGTTATAGTGGGGTGAGTGCTTGACAGATGCGCACGCAGCCGACGCGCACTCACACGCAGGCGCGCCTGACATTAAATATGAGCCAAGAGTGTGTGTGTCTGTGTGTGTGCATGTGTGTGTGTGTATGTGTGTTTTGTGTAAAGCTTAGACACTTGTTTAATGCCAGTTAAATGTCAAGCGTGTGTGCGCGCGTGCTTAGACATATCAGTGGAAGTGTGTGTGTGTGTGTGATAGCTCCACAGAATGACAATCGTATCATTCGGTCATGAGAGACACAGACCTCGGTGATTGGTAGTTAAAAGGCTCTGTATCCCGGAGTTCTGCTAGAGTCCCTGTAGGCGTTCAGGGTCTGCCAAGGTCAGGCTGATCAGGATGCCGGTGACACAGCGGTGGCTTTCCCTCTGCGCAGAATGCTGGAGTACTCGCTGGACGGACACAACGTCAGCTTATCAGCTATCCGGACTGTTCGAGTTCTCCGCCCACTGCGAGCCATCAACAGAGTTCCCAGTGAGTCTTTCTCCTTTTATTTATTTATTTATTTTTGTCTTACCCCCCTCCCCTCCAGCATGCAGCTCACACAGAAACTGGGTTACTTTATTGTCTTTCATGGCTTTGACTGTACGTCCGCACAATGGGCTGAAACTGTGAGGTTGATTTAAAGTGCTGACTCAACCTTTGAAAGTGTGCCCGCATACAAGCTGGGTGAACAGTGCAGGAGAACAGTCGGGACAAGAGGACAGTGCAGCAGGTTAAAAATCCTCAAAGAGACCAGAGGGGAAACAACTAGGAGTCTTTTTTCCTGAGAGTGCAATTCAGCTGATTGATGCCTCGAAACAGAAGAAGTAGAGAAGGCTGCTGTGCAGGCCCGGGAGAGCATCACCAGAAAGCTTTTGGCGATATGTGCAGGGTGTAGACTCCAGAAAGCCACTGGCTGTTGGAAGAAATGTTAAATCTGATGATTTTGTAGTTTACGAAAACATGTCCAATCAGCTTCCCGCTCCCCTTTAATTGGAGCAGAAAGGGCCGTGATTCCTGCGCGGCTCATCCGATGTGGAAACACCTTAGCTGAGTGTCAGCAACATCGTTAGTCACAGCCGGGACGATGAAGAACGTGTCACCGTCCTTGCACGCTCCGACTAGATTGTAAATCCCACTTCATTTCTTTAACTTCCCGAGTTACGCACCTGCTGCAGCTCGCCCCGTGATGGATGCATGTGTAAATAAATCAGGACATTGTGAACAAAGTCATGCGAATCATTGTGATGCTTGTGTTGTTCTTGATAGCTCACCGCACAAGTTGGCCAGCCAACTTTATGTCTTTTTTTTTCTTTTTACTACACTTGGTGACCTTGCTGCGGCTCTCATTGAGTTCTTGTAAAATCGGAGAGTGTTTTTGAAGTAGGAACGAGTAGAGAAGAAGGAAGGAGGAAGATTTTGTATGTGCTCTCTTTAGGAGAGTGGAGTAAGAGCCAATTATCAGTGTTGCCATTCAGCTAATTGCACTGCCTGCGTTTTGTGCAGAATACATAAAGAGTCCTGTCTGGCCAACATTTACTGTGACTGACATTTTGCTAAAGTTTGCATTGACTTATTGCTGATCTTTGCTTGTCTGACTGTCTACCCTTCTGTGTTTATGCTGTGTGTGTGTGTGTGTGTGTGTGTGTGTGTGTGTGTGTGTGTGTGTGTGTGTGTGTGTGTGCACTGATAGGTATGCGCATTCTTGTGACCCTCCTGCTGGACACACTTCCTATGCTGGGAAACGTGTTGGCGCTCTG
This sequence comes from Rhamphochromis longiceps, assembly GCF_057381845.1. Lineage (NCBI taxonomy): Eukaryota > Metazoa > Chordata > Actinopteri > Cichliformes > Cichlidae > Rhamphochromis > Rhamphochromis longiceps. Next base: position 17,329,265 of record NC_140562.1, read on the forward strand.
CTTCTTTGTCTTCTTCATCTTCGGCATCGTTGGCGTACAGCTGTGGGCGGGGCTACTGAGGAACCGCTGTTTCATGGGAGAGGATGTGAAGATGTGAGTTGCTATAGTGACCAGCCGATGTCACAGCACGAGTTGCGCCAGCTTTATTGCTCCAACCTGTCAAAAGTTTGTTCACAACTGATCAGCTTCTCTCTCTCCTTACTCGGGGATTGATATCACAGATGGGCTGATCTTGTTTGTTCTCTAATCAGCTCCGTCACGGAGGTGCTACATGCTTCCCGTTGGACACTTTGAGCATCAGGGATCACAAATCAAGGGATTTGGAAGGCTAAATAAATTTAGGGAGCTGTTATTCAGTGGCTGCCTCCGAGCGGCTGTTTCCACAGTAAAACCATCTGAGTTTGCTGTCACTCCGGTTCTCCCCCACACAATCCTTCATGTCACGCTCGATCACAGTCTAACTGATGATGTTACCGTCACTCCCACTCCCGCTTCCCGCTCACATGTTCACAAACATGACCACATATTATCACACCACATCAGATAACGTCTGTTTCGCCTTCTTAGATAGCAACTTGGACAACAATCAGTGATGGTGCTGTGGTGACGCATTGTTGTTGTGCCAAACATTCACTCATTTGATAATGAATTTGTGGTTCTTGCCAATAACTAACTTTATTTATACGGCAGCTTTACAAAGGAATCTGTGGTGATGCTGGAGAAGCAAAGACTGAAATTAATCTCTAGCAGCAGCAGCCTCGACCAAAAGTGCTCAGTGTCCTTATCTTAGTGTCTGTACAGTATTGTGCAGAAATCTTGAACCACCTCTTATTTCTTTATAATTTGCTTTCAAGGAGCCAGAATTTCTTGTAATTTTTTAAAAGTGGTCCATGAATCATACAAGTGAACTCAAGGGATGAATCAGTGTTTTGCGTACAAACAGCAGACAACTTATCAAAGACCCAATTCTAAATTGTATCTTTACACACTTTGTTACTAGCAGCCTGTCACAAAAACACATTATTTATTCCTATTTCTTTTCTAAAGTCTATGTAAAATGCCAAAGATAACACAGCTTGTGATGCATGAAGTAGTATTTTTGAACCACCAAGATCCCAAAGAGCTGTTAGCTGAAAACTTAGCATATCTCGCCGTGGTGTGCAGTGGGACCTTAAAAAATTGAGGAAACTGCACACAAGTGGAGGACCAAAGAAACAATGACTTGCCTGTAGCAGACAGTGTTTAAGATATGGTAAAAAAAATCCAAAGTCCACAGGACCTAAGAAATGCATCTGGACCTTCAGGTGATCCATCTACTGCTCACTAAAGAAATGTTCTCAGGTAGAAGGTGGATGTCAGATCAGGAGAAAGAGGTATTTGGTAATTTTTGGTTTCATCAATATGTATGCAAAAGGTCAAGATAAAGGTGCAACAGTAAGTGTCTACATGCATGACAATGATCCCAAACACACTGCTAATAAAAGCATATCTGGATAGAAAAACACATAATGAAACAGCGTCAGTCATGGATTGGCCTCCCCAGTGCTCATATTTCCTATTCTCCTAGCAAAAAATCTTTAAATGAAGAGTTACTTAAGAGTTGCACACTTAATGTACAACATCTGTATGAGGAAAGTCAATATGAAGGAGTTAGCTTTAGCAGGAGCCCACTGGGTCTGAGCACCTGGTTTCTAAATTATGGTGGTGGGATGTAAGGTTTATAAGATAATATATCCTAGTGCGTCCTCTTTAAATTCATTATGCATACGCTGAAGTTCAGAGAACCTGAAACAGATTGAGTTACCAGGGTCAATACTTGGTGACTTGTCGTGGGTCGAGTGAATCAACTTGAAGAAAAAATATGAACTCACAGTTTAGAAAAGGCAGCAAAGCAGAGGGAGTTAAATATACACCTTATTAAAACTGAATAACAATGATAACACACAATAAAACCACAGTGCAGGAAACAAACAAGCCCCCGTTTGAGCTTTTTAGGGGTATTTTTCTCCTTCAGTTACAATTATATAACATATCCATCACACTGGATGTAAAAAACATGACATGATCCACTGGCTTGAGTTCTCCGGTTCTGAAGCTTCTAGTTGAACATTTTATGGTAGATCTGATGGAGGACTGGACATTAGAACAAATGCAAATTAAAAGCACTTTCCACTTTTTTCTTCCTGAAGGCTACTGACCGCTATCAGCTTCATCTCCTTCATATCAGTTCTTATAGAATCTGCCTGGAAGCTAAAATCTGAGTCATGCTGAAAAAACACACGTTGAAACTCTGCTGCTCTTTGACTTTATTAAACAGCTGTGGCATCACCCAGCAGCGGGATAGAGGCCCTCCAAATTGCGAGCAATTTACGCAGGTGGCACAGCAGCGTAACTTCATTAATTATTTGCATCTTCTGGTGTGTCATTGTGATCTTACGTCGCCTTATTAACCTAAATGTTTTCTGCTCAGCAGCTGCGCAGATTCGCAGCTTCCACAGTGAAACGATTGGGAACAAAGCGTTCGTGCTCAGGATGGATCTGGCACCTTCAGAGCTGTCAGGGATACATTTTAATTTCAGCTGGTTTCTCCCAGAATCACTTTTTTTTTGTTTTTTTTACTGAGAGTTTTGCTGCTTAATGTAAGGACATTACTGCCAGAGTGGAATTTATCTGGGCGCTCATGGAGAGATGATAAACAAGGCAAAACACTGCCTCATTATGAAAACACAATACACATTTCATCACAACTTTAACTGAGCTCGTGCAAATATTAATATTTCCCAGATCTGCAAATAGTTATCAGCATAATCATAATGAGAAATGGAAAGAAATAACTCCTCAGCTGAAAGTATTTGGGTAAAGGGGCTAAACCTGGGGTGTTTTATTTTTCTTTGTGAGTCATCAGTGCTTCCTGGAGGTGATTTTGTTTAATCATTACATTTTTTGAAATGTTATATCATCCAATCTTAAGCTTACATCATAAGTTCAAGAAGGCACGCAGCTCCAAGAGTCTGAATGCTCTGGCTTCTCTCTGGAGGAATCTGGGCGTTCAGATGGTTAAGATTGAATTCTGACACTGTAATTTTTACCAATAGAGTCGAGTGAGTGGATCATAGTTTGTTGTACAAGATTTTACAAAATGACATTTGCAAAATGATTTCCAGCTGTTTCACTTAATTTGCAACATAATGCGCACAGTTCAGCTGGAATTGCTTTCTGCTGCAGGAACAGCTCCTTTCCTTACCGTCTGCAGTAGTTGTTGAAGTTGTTAACCGACTCTCGCTTAGCCCACAAGTAGCCCACTGCACAGTATCCGGTACCATTTTAGCAAAACGAACCCTTCTCCAGTTTCATGTTCACTGTAAAGATTTTGATTTTTTCTGCTTCATAAACAACAAAATGACCTTTCCTGATAAGAAGTGAGGCAGCAGCGCTCCCCCGGGACCCTCCTCTACGCCACACATGATTGATTGCTTATCTCTCCAATGCACCCTCCCTGGCTTTTTTTTGCTTTTTCCCTTCATCTGTGTTTCCCTCTCTGTTTCCTCATTTCCTCCTTTAGCACCTCTGTGTGTTTCACACAGTCTTTCATTTCTTTCCCCAAGAAAACAGACCTTTGAAGGAAACAGTAGGTCAATAAAATGATTAATCTTTTTGAAAACCATTCGAATCCAACCCAGCAACTCAGCGTTTGTGTTTGAGGTCCGCTCCGTGTTACTCGTGCTTGATGCTGGCTTACTCGTGAGATCTGTGCAGCCGGGGCCAAATACAACTTCCTTTCTGCCATTGTTCAGAATTAACTTCATGCAATTTAAAAAACACAACACGCACACATGTACACACACATCCATGAGCCATAATGGGAGACATTTTTCTTCACGCAGTTTTGTTGTCATAAATACCCACTCTCACATTACACTCATTACTCTGCAGCTGAAGTAGTTACCAAGAAATGCACTGTTTACTTCAGTTTAAGTATCATTTGACAAAAACAGTTTAATCATTTTTGAAAAGGTGATTTTGAAAGAAATGGTATGTTATTTGTTTGTTGGCAGTAAAGAAAACAATCAACATTTTTTGTTGTCCTCTTATATTCGGTTATGCTTACACGAAGCGAAATCTAACATCTGTTCACTCATGAAACTTCTTCTTCTTTAGGAAATATAACATTTCCTTCCTGAATGGTTACTATCGGCCCGACGGCACAGACGACCACCCTTTCATCTGCTCCATGGAAAGAGAAAACGGGATGCTCCGGTGCTCTGATGTGCCTCGTCGCCGAGTAGGCAGGACTTCCTGCTTGCTGGATGCTGGGGAGGCCCTACCAGAGATGGGCCTTAGAGTAGATGAGCCCGGGTCTTGTGTGAACTGGTATCAGTATTACAATGAGTGTCGTGCTGGGGAATTGAACCCACACAAAGGAGCTATTAACTTTGATAACATTGGATATGCCTGGATTGCCATTTTTCAGGTAAATGTCTCCAGGATTAATCGCAGGAATCTGATTGGTTACCATGAGGTGCACACTACATATTGCTGTTGTTGACTGTGTGCATGTTTTCATTCAGGTAATTACTCTTGAGGGTTGGGTAGACATCATGTACTATGTCATGGACGCACATTCTTTCTACAACTTCATCTACTTCATTTTCCTCATTATAGTGAGTACATGCTTATAGCACAAATGGCCACACACACATCCATATATATACACATAAAAAATTATACTTATTGTATGTGACGTGTGTCGTCCTCTGTAGGTGGGCTCCTTCTTCATGATCAACCTGTGCCTGGTCGTAATAGCAACGCAGTTTTCTGAAACGAAACAGAGAGAACACGCCTTAATGAAGTCAGAGCAGCGCGCCCGCCAGCTCCATCAGTCGGCCTCCACGCTGGCCAGCGATAGCCAACCAGGGAGCTGCTACGAGGAGATCATCCGTTACCTGGCGCACCTGGGCCGTAAGGCTTGGCGACGGCTCTCCCGCTGCTACGCTCAGACGCGCGCGCGCTTTCGCTGCTCGTGCGCGTGCCACAGAGAGCAAGGTGGCGGATCTGCCAGGGGCGGTGGGGCCGGGGAGATGAACGGTCTCGCCCACCGGCACTCAGGCCACGCCCCTAATGACTTGTCACACCTTCATCAGCTTTATCATCATCATCACCAAAACCATCAGCCTCAGACTGACCCCGCCGTCAGTAATGGAGGCAACGGCTTTAATTATCCCTTCATAGCGCCCCTCTTCAGTCACCGGGATGCAAAGGACCAGGACCAAAAGAGGCTGGTTGCTACGGAGACCGGCAACAGACTGCCGCAGCTGGTGCTGGAGCACGGTGAGGATGAAGGGATGTGTGTGAATGTTTGAAAGTGTGTGAATCACAGTGTCACACTCTGACTATGTGTGGAAGCAGTGAGTGTCCAGGATTAAAGGCTTTAAAATTCCCATAGACTGTATGTAAAAGATGGACATGATGAACATTTTCCATGAAAAGTGTGACGCAAACCAGAAACGGGAACTCTTTTCCTTTGAACCAAAAGTTTCAACTCTTGAAATGGACATTGAAATGTGTTGATTGCTTACAAATTAGCAGTAAGGAAGCACTTTTACTTTGACTGTGAGCATTGTCGATTTCCGGTTTGTGCTGCACTTTTTCAACTTCCACTACAACTCAGAGAGTAAGTGGCAACTGTTTGCAGGCCAGCAAAGCAATCTGTTAGCGACCAAAGTAAATGCATGGATGTTTTGGGAGGAGTACCACGATTTCACCTGGAGGAAGACAGCAACTTCCATCCAGCTGGGGAAAACACATTTTTCCGTAGTGACTGGAGCTTGCTAGGAGGTTGCAGACTGGTCTCTAGGCCTGTGTGACTGAGGCCCTAGCAACTGTCATCTTGGTATTTTCAAACCTGGCGTGACGAGTGTGGGGTGGCTCTGAGACCTTTATTATCATTGGCTTGTGTCTTGGTGAAGCATTTCTTACTTCATCCCATTTTTTAACCCTAATGAAAGACCTTAATTTACAAAATGTCATCATGAGTTATTAAATAAGACTTGAAACTATCAACTGAGCCTGTAATCTAATCAGGACAGGGATCATCACAAGCCAAGGGCAGTTTTCCAGTAGATTTCCTTATGCCATGTACATCTTTTTGCAACCATAACGCAGGTTTAAGACAGCTCCACATTGGCTTCAGTTTTCAAACCTGTAAAGTACAATAAGTCCATCTTTTAATACAGTCTATGATTACTCCCCTGTTTTGCTGTTGTTCATTTGAATAATCTTTGTTTTTGTTTAATTTGAGAAATGATCTCTGGCAGTCCCAAATTAACCAAGAATACATCTTCCCACTTGCCCTCTGCTGTATTTCAAATTCAGATCACTTCAGATTTATTTAGCGAAACTTTGATATCTGTGCGACATTCATCACCTTTAACACTGCGCAGGCACATTTAATTTTCTTTTCGGAGCTCAAAGCAGTATGATAAAAGAAGCAGAGCCACTGTCTGTTACAGTCTGAGCACATTTTTATGCACTGAAAAGGCGAGCAGAATTCAATAACGCTGTGTGTGCCTTATACAAGACGACACTCAGAGGTATTATAATTCAAATTCTTGTGGCTACACTGAACATGTAACGTATGCAAGTTCATGCAGCAGCCACACGCTTCCACTATAATCAATATGGCTGGCAAATCAGCTGCGTAAATGTGTAAATGCTATGGAGAGCCACTCTGCAAACAGAAAAAAGACCAGCCTCCTCTTTTTTTTCCTTGTTCTTTTGCAGAGTGTTGGATCATAAAGTGTTCATATATATGAATGCTTTTTATTTTGCCAGTACCAGCTGGCAGTTTCATAGTAACTTTATACCTTACGTCATCCACTGCAGTCTGTAGTCTTACCCATGTCGCACAAACTTAGTGAAAAATGTGAAGTTTCAGAGCGCTGTGCAGACACGACACAATCCCGAAACAAAACTCCCCGTCTGGTTTCACCTCTGCCTCACACAGCACTGCAGGAGCTAAAAGATAAGCTTGTGTTTACCGTAGCCTGAGCATTATCCATGTAATGAGATGATGTATGTGACAAAAGGAGGACCATATGTTTACAGCAGTTTTAAAATGCCATGAACAATCATGCTGTTAAAAAACATCAAGCAAGTGCCGTCATTCCTCACAACAGCAAAGCTTTGAGAAAAAACTGGAAGATCATTCAGATGATCTGTTGTACTATTCAAGCCTAAAGGTTGAAGTGTCTCCAGACAATTGATCCAAAACATTTCTCACCGGTCTAACCTTTTTATCTACATCTTCTCCTTTGTGGGGCCTTGCGTGCTTGATTCCCTGAAATCTCTGTGGAGAGATGGGATGCAAATATATTCAGGAAGATGACTTGTAGCAGAATACTGAAGATCTTTTAACAAGATTCTTTGCCTTATATGGGATAACCTGAAAACCTTTGAAACTATGCATATTTATTTTCCCACATCGACACATCGAGCATTGCTGAAAGCAGCATAAAAATGCAGAACTGTGCAAAAGTCTTGACCCGTCCGTTTTTTTTAAAGTGGTCTTGAACAATGGTTCTCTGGGCTCTCTGAAGATCTTTCAAAGTTTTTATTCAGACTAAAAAGAAAAAACAAACCTCATTTCAGATCAGTCCTAGCACCTGACCGTCTTTACAGGAATTCTTTCTTTAAGAGCCTGATCATTCAGGGATGAAAACACCTAACTCAAGAGATGGACCAGTGCTGGATCTGTGCATTTCAGACAACTTAGCAATGAGCCATTTTAAAACTATATCTTTAGGCACTTTAGTTAAAGCTATGAGAAATGCCAAAGATAACACAGTTTGACAGTCATAAAATAATATTTGTGCTCCAACAAGAGCCATTAGTCAAAAACTTGGCATATCCCAGCATGGTGTGCAGTGTATCCTTTAAAAATGTCTGGAAACGGGTCAAGTGCAGGACAAAAGAAGAAATGGCAGGCCTGTCTACAGCGGATGAACAGTGTCTGAAAGTTTTGTCCTTAAGAAATGGGAGGGAAGAAAATCCAACAAAGACCAGACACAGGACCTGCGAGATGTATCTGGACCTTCAGCTGATCCATTTACTATTCACTGAACCCTCGAAATGGTCTCAGTGGAAAGATGGCTGTCAAGAAGCCATACTTAAGGAAGAGAAAGAGAGAGACAAGACTGAAGTATGAAAATTACACAAGAACTGGACTGTAAAAAATATGGTTCAAATCATCGCCAGGATCAGAGGAGGCGACAGAAAGAAATGAGAGGTGGCTCGAGATTTTTCACATAAAAAAAACTCTGCCAGACAATGTTGAATTACACATATAATTTCTAAGACAAGAACTTAATTTAAAAGCATACTCCATAAAACTGTACTCTCACTAAACTCGAAGATTCACTTGGGAGAAACAAAAATATACGGTCAACATCAAAGCAGCAGAGGCCAAGATATCCTGTCTTTTAATTCCCAGTATGAGTCATGTTCCAAAAACACATTGCGACTCCACAGCCCAGTTGGTAACGCAGCCTTTTCATTAAAATTTTGTTATCTCAAAGTCCAAGCTGAATTAATCCGGGTAATCCTGACATCATCAGGGTCCCCCCCTTCCACGGCTCCCTGCGTGTTTCACAGCACTTTAAGCATCCGTTTTCACATATCAGCGTTTAATACACTTCAGTGATGCAATAAATTCCGACTGTAGTTGGAGAACTTTGTAGCAGAAGTCATTCAGCGTGGTGCTACGTGGAAGCCACCCACATCTCCTGATTAGTGTATTTCCTGTGTATGTAGTGAAGTCAGTCATTTTCAACAAGTCTGCCTTGAAGGCAGTTTTATCTATATACGCGCGCGCGCGCACACCGCAGAACGACCAGATTGGATTTACTATATCAGTCTCCAGTGAAACATGAATTTGTTGTAATTGTGATGACAAGTGAACTGCTCGTGCTAGATTAGTGTTTGTTGTTATGTCGTTGGAGCATTCCTCCGGAGTGCCTTACTAATGAATTCTGCTGAAATCTTACCCCCTCAAGCTTCCTCCACCCTCACAAAACGCACATGCATGCACACACACTTGAGCATCCTTGTTCTAATAACAGAGCTCTCCGTCTGCACAAAGCAACCCCCCCGCCCCCCACCCACTAGCACAGTGGTTTCCATGTTATTGAATTTTTGTTTCCCAGAAATGAAAAGAAACCCCTCTCCTTTGCTGAGCCGAGAATATATTAAATGACAGAGTGTCTGCATACAGAAGCGACGTTTTACTCTACCCTCGTGGATGCATGATTGATGTGGCCTCTCCTCTGATCTCTGTCTGTGCAGGAGGCTCTGCTGGGCATCCGGCGTTACTGTTGCCGGGCGAAGTCCCCGGAGAGTCCTCGGTATGCCCGTACTGCATCTACTACAACCAACTTAGTGACGGCGAAAATGTTAACGAGCAGCCTGAAGAGCAGCGCCACGGCCACTCGTGTCACAGTAACAGCCCGTGTCACTGTAGCAGCTCGTGCCTCAGTGACGCGCAGCTGTCTGAGCCAAAGAAGAGGCTGTGGGAGTGCGGCTGGGCGAGGCTCAGAACTAAACTGGAACTTATTGTTGGCAGCAGATACTTCAGCAGAGGAATCATGATTGCCATCCTTATTAATACTCTGTCGATGGGCATAGAGTACCACGAGCAGGTAAGTGTGCGCACGTGTGTGGGGTGCGCGCCTCTCGCAGATTGGCTGCGACTACAATTTGATTGAAAATTGATGCGCTAATCACCGTGTGCGGTGGAGTCAATAAACTTACCCTCCAATCAACACTTACAGCAGCGAGCATATGGGATCGCGGCGAGAGTGTGCGCATGTGTGTGTGTGAGAGACTGTGTGTGGGTGTGTGCAGGCATGTATCAGGAGATGGAGAAACTCATAAGACCTGAAGTGTTAATTAAAGCGTGACCCTGGGACAGGACGGGGGTGGGGCGGGGAGGGGGGCGGGGGCAGAGCGAGGAGAAGCGAGTGGATGAGTGAGGTGGAGAGGGAGGACAGATCTGACATTGTGATTGGCTGAAAGGCAGCGGGAGATTGTGTTTGGCCTATTTCCTGAACAATATGACAAATCTGGATGGCTTTAACTTCTCCGATAGCTAAAATTCAAGGATGAGAGCTGCCCTATTTTACCTATTTTATCCCTTTTGGCCCAAAATCAACAAAGAAGCAATGCGAATGAATATAATAAGTGAATGCATCCATCTTTTATCATCCAAAACTGTGACATACGCAAATAGCTTTACAGTTTCTTTTTGCCAGTGTTTCCTAATTTCAATCAGGATGACCAGTGCTGTTTATTCTGAAAAACCCTCTGAGAGCAGCTGTGTGTCATGCAGATGGCGCTGAGCATGCTCAGAGAAGCAGTTTCTCATGTGCACTCATTTGTTGGTTTAAGGAGCAGAGCAAAAGAAAAAAAAAACGGGGTCTATGTTCTCTGTAATTTCAAGAAATGTCACCAGCTTCAATGATTTATTTCTTTCATGTACTTTTACTGTCGTAGTTATTGTACGACAGCAGCTCTGTGGCTCAGAGGTATAAACTATGTTAGACTTTATGCAGACTACTTGTTATTATGATTTGTGAATAATATTAACTCTTGTGCTTTGTTGACGTTGGCTTGACTTCGTCTTTGTTTGGGTCCCACAAACCCAGCTGCTGGGCAGAAAATATAAGATGTCAAATCCAGAGCGTTTGCTGTTAGCATGTTTTCCTGATCTTGTTAAAACCCAGCAATAATCCTGTTTAGTCTAATCTAACACAGTATGTAATACAGGATTATCTGTATGCACCGTACTGTGTAAAAGTCTTGAGCCACCTATCATTTGTTTATATTTTCCTTCCAAGGAGGAAGACTTTATTGAAAGTTTTAAAGAGGTCTTGAGCAACACTTGTTCAAGCTTTCTGAAGGTCTGTCAAAATCTTTCAAAGATCCACTTCACACTGACCTCTGAATCATTCAAGCATACAAAAAGGCATCTAACTGAAGTGATAAACCAGTGGTGTGTGTACACGTAACAGTCAAATGAAAAAATAGCAACCTAAAACAGATGAAAATCAAGCAAAAACCCAACACAGGACTTGAAAGTTACATCTGGAACTTCAGTTGATCCATTCAGTTGATAGCAGGACCAGCGGGCATGTGGTGGGGAGGTTAACTGGACAACTCGGCGGCCAGTCGGTTAGACAGAACAACAGATCTTTATTTGGCGTTAACAGCACAAGACCATACAAGTCAAGTCTCCATGGCTTTACCCTGTTCCTACATACATGTGCTGGGGTTAGTTAATTGCCTGCGCCAGCCTGTTACAATGGTAAGGTCTTTCTGAACAGATGCACGGAGAGCAGCATGGACTCACGGAGACTGTCCAGCTTCTACACTAATAGGACAACATCCCACTAGCGTTGCTATACCACAATAAAAGGGTGTTAGACGGTGTGGGATCAGCTTGACAGAAAACAGAAAAAAAAGGAGAAACATCCAAAGACGGGCTTTGAATGTCCTTCAAGAAGCCCCCGAGAACTTTTCCTGAAGACAACTTAAAGAAATTAGACAAAAGCTTGTCAGAGAGTTCAGGCTGTGGTGAAGAATAAAGGTGGTCATGAACGATTATGTTTGTACTGCTATGACTGTACAAACTCTGTTTTTGCCCATTTTACACGTTTTAATAAACTGCTGCACCTGTTTCCCATTTTCCTGGCAAAATATAAAGACGCAAAGGTGGGCCCAAGACTTTTGCACAGTACTGTGTGATATATTGGAAAAGACGCCTCATCAAGTGTGTGCGGGGCCTGGTTGAGTGTGCAGGTGAGGAAGTCCTACGTGGCATCATTTTAAAGATGGTGAACATGATTAGAGTGCTTTTGAAGTGGAAATTTTGGACTTTTGAAATCATTTATGCAAACAAATTACCACCAGATATTTATCTGTGAAAACGATTAGCACACATGGTATAAGTATGCCTTCAAAAAGCTTTCAAAATACTGTTTTGAAATTATTTTGCATGGTTGTGGACGAGTTTTTGTCATGGTCTTGTTGAACTTTTTGACCACTCTTCCAAGCAAACTGTTTGACGGCTTATTGCTCGTTCTGCCTGTTTCATAACATTTTAACGGGGTTCAAATCTCTTACGACAATTATCCTCATAAAAGGTCCCCTTCAGTTTTCCGACAGATGCCTCGCATTATCTTCAAGCACTCTTTGATGTGATGGAGAGAATTTGGCGTTGATTTAATTACTACAGGCTGCCCAGTCAGCAAAGGCAGCAAAGTGACCCCGAGCACTAATATTTCCACCGCTACGCTTCTCCTGAAAAGATGTCTTTGGTCTGCACCAAATGTCTCTTCTGTTACTGTAGCCAGTCGTCTCTGTATTTGTCTGTCCGGAGCACATTTAGTCCAAAAGGGCGGGTTTTGCCTTTATGTTCACCAGCTCAAATTTAGGCGACTGCACTCCTAAGAACATGCACTTTCATACCAACTTACCTGCAAATTCTTTGCAGCCAAATGACTGCTCTTTACAAAGGAGTGTTAGGGACACATTGAGAAAAAATATTATTGATCATTTTGGAGATTAAAGCCCTCTGCATAAAGCTTTGTGTACATGAGAACGTGAAATCGTACTGCAGAATCAGTTTTAGTTACAAGGAAATGATTTCTGTTTTATCACATAAACACAGTGAGGTGATGCGTATAAGGAATGTGAAGCTGTATCTGGCCAGAAGGAAAAAACCCCCACACAATATTGACCAGATGAAATAGCTGGCAGTGGACAGATGCAAGGTTGTCGACAGTTACAACCTCATGCAGTAAAGAGGACGTTGTATCACGAGACACGACAAGACAGCTGTTTAAGTTGTTTCACTGACTCATCTGCACGAGGCTTTTGTAGAGCCTCGGCAGCTATTGTGAAATGTGATCTCCACATTTTGGGTTTAATCTTAATTTAATAGTAAAATATCAACTACACTTTATTTGGCGATGATGTCATGAAGAAATTATGGTTAGTTTACTATGGCAACATTTGGACACTAACAGATTACACGCTCATTGTAATTACAGCTCAGCCTTGTAGCTCATCACATGAAGTACATCCTTGACTGTGTATAAGACACGAGCGTGATTAATAACTCCTGAATCATGATGGCTGAAATACCTCAGTTGCACTAATTAATGTTTTGTTCTTGTGTCCAGGCATGCAAGAGATATTGTTATATCATGTACTTACCAGATAGTGAATTATCTCACGCTATGATAATACAAACGCCCTTATAGTATTCTGTATAAAACTCCTTGCAGACTCGCTTGGATACCCGGACGATTTTCTGAAGGCTTTGGGGAGCTTTCTCGATCTTGGCATGATGACAGCACTTTAATAGCAAAGACAGCAGCAGACCCTCGATATCAGACAGACAGGTTGAGACAGGCTCCATCTGTGATTCCCTAATCATTGGCAACACAGATTTTAGTGTCATGCTTTTGAAGGGTTGACAAATGTAGGACTCTACTTATTTTATTTAACTTTTTCTTAATGACAGCTACCACTAAGGTAACGCCTAACATAGCCTAACCTAAAAACATCAGAAATTAGTACATTAAATGGACAAACGTGTTGGGCCACACCTCTTAATCACTTAATCTTAGTCAGTTGACACAGGTGTATAAAATCAAACACGTGGCTGCGCTGCACAAACATTTGTGAAAGAATGGATCGTTCTAAAGCGCTCATCGAGTTTGAGTGCGCCTAAAAATTAACTGCTCACCCCTGATATGTGTAGATGACCAAGTACTTTTGTTAAGATAAGATAAGATAACTCTTTATTGTCATTGCACAGTCATACATAGTACAGTAGTACAATGAAATTGGAAAAACTGTCCTACGTCGGCACTACATATAACACAACACGACACGATATGACACATCACAACGTAACAAACAACACAACACAGTATATTAACTTAGTATAAAAAAGAAGAATAAGTGTATGTGTATTGCACACTGTTATTATTGCACATTAATTATTATTGCACCTTGTTATACATATAAATATTATTGTTATCGTTTTAAACATTGTTACCTCCCCCTAAAAAGTCCAGGGAGGTATCCAGTCAGGTCAGCTATTTACATTGATCAGGGCTATTGCCCTGTTGTAAAAGCTGTCCTTGAGTCTATTTGTTCGGGACCTCAGCAGCCTGAACCTCCTGCCAGACGGCAGCAGCTTAAACACCCGGTGTCCTGGGTGTGTGCAGTCCCGTAGGATGCTGCGTGCCCTCTTGAGACAGCGAGTGCTGTACAGGTCCTTCAGGGAGGGAAGAGGATGTCCAATGATTTTTTGGGCCATGTTGATGACCCTCTGGAGTGCCTTTCTGTTGTTTATGATGTGGGTTTTTGTCCCCCAGAAGAACAAATGCTGCATATTACGATATTACAGGGTTACAGATAATTTTATGAAGTTCTTCATTATAAAATAAATAATTATATTGGAACCCAGTGAGCATCTTTAAGACCGATATTTGCTGATTTAAGAGTCTGATAATTCTGGCAGAGGGTTCTTCCTGTTAAAAGGGAGTTTTTCTTTACCACTGTCGCCAAGTGCTTGCTCATATTAGTTTTCTCTGTATAATTGTAGTCTTTACCTTACAATATAAATCCTTTGAGGCAGCTGTTGTTGTGATCTGATGCTATAATAATACAATAAATTTGAACTGAACTCAAATAAAAAAAAAATCAACATATCAGCCAGTATTATTTTTTTCAGACGCACAAACCATGAACAGATTTCTCTAACAATTTTTACGTGTAATCATCATTTATGGGTCCCTACTTAGATAATATGACAAAGCAGTTTAAAGCACAGTCGTGTTTTGTTGTGCTGTTTGGCTCACACATATGGTGTGACGCTAACGCAGCAGCCTGCACGTCCTCCTTCTGCTCTCCCTGCTTTCATGTCATCTCTCTCAACTGTTACGATAAAAGTGGAAAACAGGGACAGGCCTAACAGGGAATTTCCCCTCTGGTAGATAAACGATGAAATATTAACGTTTGTCACGTGGTTGAAGCGTGTTTCTCCTGTCGCTTCACTATAAATTCAGATACTGATAGACTGGCACATAGCTAGCAAGTTTAGAGGTTACTAGACTTTATTGGGTTAACTTTTTAATTCTGTTAAAAGAGGATCAAATGTTTGATTGTCCAAATGTGCAAAAAAAATGCATGTTTTTACATAACAGTGGGCCTTTATGGCAAATTGATCAGTAGAAAAATGTCCTGAAACAACTAAGTAACCAGCTATGTCCTTAAAAACAGGCTCTGAAACATTTTTTTTGTGGATTTTTTGGAATGAGGATACAAATTTAAGCTTTTTTTTTGTCATAAACCTAAAAAAATATCTGAAAAAAAGAACAGCAACAAAATCTGACCAGCTTTAATCCATGTAAACCCAAACTGAAGCCTTCACCAACATCTTGGAGATTCCTAACATGTTGAGTGCACTGAGCTCCGCGCTGTCTGTCTCTGTTTATTTGTTCATTTTTCTCTGTGCCCGTCCATCTCTGTACATCAATCTCTCCCTGTTTTCTCTCCACAAACACTGCACCTCTTCAGCCGCAGGAGCTGACAGATATTTTGGAGATCAGTAACATGGTGTTCACTAGTCTCTTCAGTCTCGAGATGCTGCTGAAGCTCCTGGCTCTCGGGCTCTTCGGCTACATCAAGAACCCTTACAACGGCTTTGACAGCGTCATTGTCATCATCAGGTGGGGGGAACTCTCTGTCTGTGTGTTTACCCCAAAAAGGGAATTCTTGTCATTAGTTATTCCTCCTGTTCTCACGTCTCGGGCTCTGCAGCTAAATCTCCCGAACTGCCAGCGATGCCGGTGCTGGCAGCTGAGCCAAGCGGTTGCACTCATAGTCCAGAGGGCCTGTATTCACTCCATTATGTAGTACTACAAGCTAAATTATGTATCCACGTTTGAAGGCCTTGCTTGTTTACCGTGCCAGTTCACGCTGCGCTGGCTTTCTTTATTGGCTGGTGAACTGTAAACAACACTGGCCCGACTTCGTTTTTTCGTTTGCCACACGTCACATCAAAAAGACTTGAGCGCTCTCTCCCTTCTGAAAAGATTCGGGAAGTTTTTCTTTCTTTCTTTTTGTTTTTGTCTTCCTGGGTGACGCTAATGCTGACAAAGGGTAACAGCTGATTCCTTAATCGCTTCAATGGAAATGCATCTCTGTGCTTTTAACCTGTGTGTGTGTTTCAGCGTGTGGGAGATCGTGGGTGAGGCCGAGGGAGGCTTGTCGGTGCTGCGCACCTTCCGCCTGCTGAGAGTTTTGAAGCTGGTCCGGTTCCTTCCTGCACTCAGGAGGCAGCTGGTGGTGCTGATGAAGACCATGGACAACGTGGCCACATTTTGCATGCTGCTGATGCTTTTTATATTCATATTCAGGTATATATTCACGAGTTACAGTGATGATTAAGCGTTTTCTCTGCTTTAATTATACTGTTATTACATTTCAAATGGCTACTGCTGGGATTCTCCTTCCTCTGTTATAAACTGATCACCACATGTGTCATCGGCTTTCATGTAGATACAGCTGTGCACGCAGGCAGTATTACCGCATCTTGTTGTTGCACATATTAAATTACTGCTTGATAAAAACATTACCTTACTGTTGTGTGTGTGTGTGTGTGTGTGTGTGTGTGTGTGTGTGTGTGTGTGTGTGTGTGTGTGTGTGTATTGCAGTATCTTGGGGATGCATCTGTTCGGCTGTAAATTTGGTTTGCGACAAGACAGCGGAGACACTTTACCAGACAGAAAAAACTTTGACTCCCTGCTCTGGGCGACTGTCACTGTCTTTCAGGTTAGACAAACATCCTCACATGCACCCTCGCTCAGGGACACACACGCGCAGAGCACACGAAGACACCGACGGTATTTGATTTGGAGGAATTTCCCCATCAATTACGCGCCACTTTTAGGAGTGAGATTCAAACAACAGCTGCTGCAGTCACGAGCGCTCGCCCGTGATTTCATTTGCTCCGATTTGGGAGCGCGCGCGCTCGGTTTTTCAGAAAAGTATAAAAAAACTGTCCCAGTGGGCAGGTAAGATGTTCCTCACGAGCAGAGGAGGAAGAGCAATAATGAAGCACTCACTCGGCGGGAGTTCATTTAACACTGATGAGCGTCATTACTGTTCAACTGACGACAAGATAATAAAGGAAGAAACTCACATTATCTATTCTTGGAACACCTGCTAGCAACGTAGCGCGTCGCCTTTTGGCTCCTTGTGTGTTTGACGGCCTGTTTTTCTAACCCCCTGACGTCTCTCCGCATCTTATCTAATCTGCAGATCCTCACCCAGGAGGACTGGAACGCGGTGCTCTATAACGGGATGGCCTCCACAACGCCGTTGGCTGCCCTCTATTTTGTCGCCCTCATGACCTTTGGCAACTACGTCCTCTTCAACTTGCTCGTCGCCATTTTGGTCGAGGGCTTTCAAGCTGAAGTAAGGGCAAAGATGCCGTTTCATTTGAGCTACTTAGACAACGAGGCAGAGCGAATGAGACTAATTGAGCTCTGTTGTGTTGATGATACCAAAGCTGCCTACAAGAGAATAATCTCCTCCATCCTGCCTGTGTGGTTTCTCCTTTCTCTCTCTCTCGCTCGCTGTCTCTTTATCATCACACTTTTCCTCTGTTGCTTTTTGCCTATCCTCCGTTCTCTCTTCCTCCATCTTTCTCTCTCACTGCAACACACACACATACACACACAAAATACTCTCCAGGGTAGGGATGTGTTTGATATTTCCTGCCATTCACAGCTGGTGAGCTTTTGTTGTTTAGTTTTCATCTTTTATCTCCGGCATCAGAGAGCGCTTGCTCTTTCTCTCACTATTGCGTGCGCGCACACACACACACACACACACACACACACACACACACAGATACCCTTTGCCAAAGCCGCCTGCCTCCATCTTTCTGGCGTGAATTTTAATTAAATTCAGTAAAGCTTTATTGGCGTGACTACAGGAGATCGCTGCCAAAGCCATCCACATAACTCAACTAGAGAACGCTGGAGATTCCCTCCGCCCATCTGCCTAGTTTTCCTCTTAGTCTTTCCCGCTCGACCGAGATGTGCTTTTCACTTTTACAACACTGAGGAAGGGAAGGTGGTGATGGTGATGATTATGATGACTCTGGTGTATATTTGCGTCTGTCTGTGTTTTCAGGGAGATGCTAACAGATCTGAGGCCGATGATGAGAGACACTCGATGTGTTACGAGGACGAGGAGAAACTCAGAGAGCTGTACGCTGCAGGTACAAACTCGCA
The DNA here is from genome assembly GCF_057381845.1 of Rhamphochromis longiceps. Classification (NCBI taxonomy): domain Eukaryota; kingdom Metazoa; phylum Chordata; class Actinopteri; order Cichliformes; family Cichlidae; genus Rhamphochromis; species Rhamphochromis longiceps. The sequence continues at coordinate 17,347,636 of NC_140562.1, forward strand.
GATCAGCCGGACATGGAAGTGGAAGTTCACATGGAGTCGCCTTAAAATAGCCTTTTGGTGTATTCTGACCTGAATTCTTGGAGGTTCTTTCATCCTGTGAACATTTTAAAGGCTTTCCATAATTCTGCAAAATATTCTCTTGTTTTTAATCCCAGAAAGATTGAAAGATCTTTATCTGGATGCAGCGTTTTCAGTGGGAGAAAAGTTTAATCTCCCGTTCAACTGACGTCTTCAGTCTCGGCTGACTGCAGGTTTCCCCAACCTTATAAACAGCTGCGTAACGACTGAAACTCATGCCACCGACTAACAAAAAAGCCACAAGCTCAGTTTGTCTGATTTGGTTCAGTCAGCCGGCCGTTGGTTTATAATGGTGGGAAAGCTGCAGATGATGTCACCTTAATGAGAACACTGAGTCCAGATGAACAGAATCAACTTTCGGGGATTTCCTTACCTGGATTATTGAAGCAGGCATCAAGACATTACTCTTACTTTCACTCTGAGGGCTCATTAAAAGGGCAAAACCGCATAAACCTCACTGACATTACACATAGGCCATTATTTACTCACTCTGATGCTGTCTTTTTTTTAATATTAATTCAAAAATTCAACCTACATTACCTCAAATTAGGCGTAAGATGAATCTGAAGGAGGTTTGGGCTTTTTAAGTAGAGGCTAATTTTGTTTAAATTGCATTTGTGAGCTTCTTGAGGGCAGCTCATCTGTATTTGCTCAAGAACAACACGGGAGTGAAAAATGGACACGAAACACATTGCGAACATTTAGTAACACAAATGTGCACTATCTAGATTTTTTTAAAATAATGCAGCACATTTTTACAGCTAATCCAATTATTACAGACTCCACGTTTAGAATATTTATGTGTGTCAACGTTTATATTGAACTTGCTTTACTCTTTACTCTCAGGGACAAATACTGATAACCTGTTTTATTTATGAATGTGTTTTTCTTCTCGTTGTCCTCTTTGACAGTGAGTAATAAACAATATTAGTACCCAATTTTTAAACGTTTTTAGCTTGATTCTCTAAATCATAAACTTTAAGTTGCGGATTATCAAATTCCCTGATGAAAAATTACTGACTGAAGTCTTAAACGTCTTCTTTCTAATGTCGAGCAGGAGCAGCGAAGTCAAATTTCACTGATATCTACTGATACCTAAAAAAATGCCCGTATTGCTCAGCTGAGACTTTCCACATGGGTTTATGGGCCCACTCAGTAGTTTCTAAAGTCTTATTTAGTCACTAATTGTTGTCATAATCAAAGTAAAACACACACAAAAGGAGGATTTAATTTAGGTTGGTCTGATTTTGCCAGACCATGTGATCCAGAAGTCAGTTGCACAACTTTTAGTGCAGTCAGTTTGTCAGCTCCACAACTCATGCATAAGATCCACCTTAAAAACCTGAACATCCACAGAGCTTTACCAGCCAGTGATCGTGACATATACAGCCTATATGCAGCGGATACAGCCATGGTCAGTGCAGCCCTGATCCAAACGAAACCATGAAAATATTGCAAATCCCAAAATATAATAAATGAGAATCATTCTTTGACATCAAATATTCTGTGTGTGTGTGTGTGTGTGTGTGTGTGTGTGCAGAGCTGAAGATTCAGGCCATGATGCTGAGTCCCAATGGTCTCCTGAACCCAAAAGCCTCCATGCCTCCCCCTCCTCCTCCACCGCTGCCAGTCATCACGCACACTGCAGCTACGCCCACCATAAACTCCAACCAGTCACGCCGGGCCAGTGGTGCATCCATGGAAAACAGCCTTGAGCAAAGGTCACCGGTGAGCCTTGGGCACATGCTTTTATGTGGAGATATATATGTTTATATAAAACCACGTTAAATATTTATTATAAATGTGAGTTAGAGAAACAGTTAATCAAAAGATGTTTGTTATGCAAAGGATATAAATCAAAGCTGAGCTGAAGCAATTTCTAAATGTTGAAGTCATAGAATGATAACACAGAGCTTCATTAAAGCTACCTTGCAGAGGTTCATTTGTTTACTTTGTTTCCCAACAAACCCATTATGTGTCTTCTCAAGACACGACAAATTACTTGAGTGCATTTCTATCCTCATAAAACATTCACAAAGCCAAATATTTCAGCATTGTTTGGGCTGGCAGTCTTTTTGTTAGCAGGCCTTCTGCTGGCACTTTAGTATCACCAACTGTTGACGGGTTGAGTCATGTAGCCCTCCTTCTATGCACGGCTAAGCTTAATGCTTGAGCTCAACGTCAGGTTCGTTTCACGTTGCTTTTAGGAGATTTGATGCTAACGACTCAGAAGATGTTTCAGACTGAAGTGAGGTGGCTGAAAATTTTAGCTTATCTTGATTAAAACATGTCCTCCAAGGGTGGATTCAGACTGGTCACGGTTGCCTTGCATTGTGCCGGAGCTTGATCGCTCCCCAGCTGGTCTGCCCTTAATGAGCCAGGTCCACTTCAGTCTGTCCCGACTCCTTTCTCGTGCTCTCTCCCGTTTTTCAGACACGCACTCTTAAAAAGCGTTCTTGCAGAGCACAAGGGGTTCATGATTTTATGCAGTTTGTGGCTTAACTGGGCCAGTTCTTATGCCCTGTAGATTTGTTATTAAAGCAGGGATTTTGACAGAGGCAGCTGCTATTGAGCAAGTGGCGCAGTTCTGTGCTTGGATGGTCATCACACTACATGCGTACCATCACTGAATTCAACTGAAGCTCAGCTGTGACCACCTATTCGAGCCAGACAGGGCACAGTTCACTTAACTGCGAATGGCGCGCACTAGTAATCGCACTAGTGAAATGAGCTGGACTTTGGGGTCAGATGTGCTGGGGAACAGATGGCCTACGGTGAACACACCCTTAGTTAAAAAATGCAGGAGGAGAGCAGCAGCATGACCAGAAATAGAACAAAGCAGGCAACGTCAGTGGTGACAGATATGACAATGGTTATGTGAGACACGGATGGAAAGGACAAATTGGTCTGGAGGCGGGTTTCAAAGTGGCTTGCAGATACAGCAGTAACTGTGGACAGGCTAAAGGACAGGTTGTAAAGAAAAGTGTATTGATGGACCATTGAGCGAATTCAGTTCAATTGAGTTCAGTTTTATTTACAACCTTAAAACCACTATTAGCAAGAACATGGCAATAGTCGCAAAGAAAAACTCCCCCAGCATTCTGCAGCATAACTGAGGGTTTGTTCAGGGTTAGCTGATCCAACCCTAACTATATGCTTTATTAAAAAGCAAAGTTTTAAGCTGAATCTTAAAAGTAGAGGGGGTGTCCTTCTCCCGAATCTAAACTGGGAGCTGGTTCCATTGAAGAGGGGCCTGAAGGCTGAAGGCTCTGCCTCCCATTCTACGTGTATATATCCTAGGAACCACAAGTAAACCAGCAGTCTGAAAGTGAAGTACTCTATTGGGGTGACATGGTACTATAAAGTCTTTAAGATAAGATAAGGCTAGGTTATTCAAGTCCTTGTATGTTCCACTGGCAAATGGTTACAGGTGGTTGCTCGCTGTGGCTAGCTTCTGCACTGAAACCTCTTAAAATGTTATCAGATATCATCCTGTTGATTTACCCTGTTTCTCAGTAAGTTTAATAACTGTGCTGGGCCAAACAGACTTATCATTAGCGCAAATCCTGGTCATTTCCATGTAGAGGTTGATAAGGAGCACAAGATACAAACAAAATAGGAGCCCACTCATGAAAACATCACCCCGCTGCACTGCTAATGGCCAAAAACTCTACAGGGCAGCTTTAATCTGTGAAGAATGAAATCCTTATTTGCACTTGAAAGATAAGGCAGAAATCCAACAAGGCACTGGTTTTGTTCTAAGTTGTCTTCACAGTCCCTGTGGGACAGCGGGCCAGAGAGCCGTCGCTCCAGCTGGATCAGCATCGGCCGAGCCCCCAGCCTCCACAGGAAGAGCCAGTCTGGAGAAATGGAGTCCCTGCTGTCCGACACATACTCAAGCTCCAAAGCCAGCAGCAGGGAGCAGTCTCTGGACCAGTCAGAGTACCTGCAGGTGCCAATGCTCCTCTCCCCAGACTGTAACGGCACCACCTTCCACCTGCCAGACCACTGCTACGACGATGCTCCCCTGACATCGCATAACCACACCGATCAAGAGGAAGAGGAGATTGAAGAGGTTAATGCCTATTTGTTTCATGAATTTGTCTCAGCAAATGGAAAACCATATAATATATATGTAAATGTAGACTCGGGCAGTTTTAATTGGCGTGTGTTCCAATCAGAGGGAGCAGGCATTTTGATGGCGTCCCATTTCTGTTATTCCTAGATAAAACAAGTTCATAAAAGAGCTTGTTTTGGGCATGTTCAGAAGTTCAAAAGCTGCTGCTAATTATCCCGCAAAGGCATAAATTCCAACATGGCTGACCTTAAGACACTTTTGTTTCTTAGAAAAATTTAATTAGCTGAATTTAAATTAGATCCGGGTGGAAGAATGACTCGGAATATTGTTTGAAAAAATAGCTGTGTTGGAATTTTTTGTGCATGCACACGAGGTCGCTGCAAAAAAAAAAAAAAAAGAAAGAAAGAAAAAACCTTGGATAGAAATGAAAATGACTTCATTCTGCGGTATCATGGGTGTATAAGATGATGAGCAATACTGATTTTCTGATTTTCTCCCACAAAACGCTACGTCCAGATGAACAGAATCAACTTTTGGAGCAATGCTGATTGTTGTAACGTAACGAGTGTACGCTGCGATGTCATTCGTCTGTTTGTGTGTTCATTCCAGAGTTTATGTAAGAGGCTGAAGAAGATACTGGAGCCATATGAGCCTCAGTGGTGCCTGGAGCATGAAGAATGGTCCCTCTATCTGTTCGCTCCACACAACCAGTAAAGATACACACAAACACACGTTTATGCACAGCCCCTGATATTCTCCAGGGTGGCCTAGGTGGCCTTAACTGCACGCATGTGTAAAAATTCACAGCTAAAGTGTGAAGGTGACAGCTGAAGCTTGGTTGTACAACTTGTACTTTTATCAATTAAACCTGGCAGAAATGGAAGTGATGCAGGTGATGTGTTGAATAGAAAATAAACACTGGGGTTGTTGCCGATCCTTTTCTCTTCTCACACCGTCTCTCTGCAGGTTCAGGTTGTGGTGTCAGAGGGTCATAGGTCACAAGATGTTTGATCACATCGTCCTGCTTTTCATCTTCCTTAATTGCATCACCATCGCCCTGGAGCGACCTGACATACAGCCACACAGCATGGTACCTCATACACACACACACACACACACACACGGTTACTACACTTGTAAGGAGAAGTATTGACATAAGCACCATCATAACGACATTCCAGACCCTGACCTTTAACCTTTAACCCGGACTTAATGGATGTAATTTTACACTGAAACTCTGTTTCTTGTCTTCCTTGGTTGGTTTAACTGGATATTATTGATATAATTTCCATCTTCATTGTGCTTTTTATTTGATGATTTGACAGATTTGAACTCATTATGCATTAGTCTAAGTGCTTAGATTAAGTCTGAACGTAACAGCTACAATACTGTGCAAAAGTCTTGAGCCACCCCAAAAGTCTTTAGATTTTGCTTCATATGATCCAGACTTTCATTTTTAAAGCAGTCTTGAGCAATGACTGAACCACTGACCTAACTCAAGGGCTGAACCAGTGTTGTGTTTAGAGATAACAGACAACACAGCAAAGAAGCAACTTTGAATTTTATCTTTAAGCACTTTGTCATTAACAGCCTGTTGCTTCCATTACTTTAGTTGAACCTATAAAACTGCTAAAGATACCACAATTTGGCAGTTGTCGAAATATTATTTGTGCACCAGTAAGGAGATTCCCAAATAGTTATGAGCTAAAAGAATAGAAGTGGAAACACCATAAGATTTTGATCCATGCAATACCATCTGGAAAGCATCTGATTGGCAGTAGTTGGATTTTCCATTATCACAATGACCCCAAACACACTGCTAATGCAGTAAAAGCATACCTGGATAGAAAAACGCACAGCGAATTGGCCTCCCCAGAGCACGGACCTCGATATTATCCAAGCAGTGCGGGATCATCTTGACAGAAAAGGGAACAAAAGGCAGAAACATCCAAAGAAGAGTTTTAAGTGTCCTTTAAGAAGCCTGGAGAACTGTTCCTGAAGCCAAACTCTGTTTCAACTTATATACTGCGTTTCTATTTATGTTTGCACATGTTTCAATAAATCGCCACTTCTATTTCTCAGTTTCCTAGAAAAAGTGGCAGATCAGGACTTTCGCGCAGCACTGTAATCTAAACCTTAAACAGCTCAAGACATGACTCACGGCTCACAAATACAGAAGCAGCATACGTCTTTTGCATGACCACGCACACAAAGAGGGGCTGTTTACTACAAGAGCTCATGTGCTTGTAGCTGATGTAAGAGTCTCTATAACAACACGTGTTGTTCCCAGTATGCTTTTATTATGTTTCTACAGCGATTGCTGTGCATTTTTTTTCTCAGCTCGTTATGCAACACTTTGTGCTCCAGAATCAAAGCTAAGGCTACAAAGCCTTTAAATTGACGAATGCGCTTCCTGCTGTTAATCTGTGCATGCTCTCACGCCTGTGTGTGTGTGTCTGTGTGTGTGCAACAGGAGCGGATGTTTCTCAGTGTGTCCAATTACATCTTCACTGTGATCTTCGTGGGCGAAATGATGATCAAGGTAACCATAACAGTGAACATTTTCTGAATAAGCACTCCACTCCAAAGTCATTTTCTTGATTCTAAAGAGGCAATTTTCGTTGCTGGTGGGGATCAGAATGGCTTTCATTCTCATTTTACACCTTAGCTTATTTAATTATTTCAGTAATTTTGTTGGATCTGTGCGCGTCTGCATGCAGGTGGTAGCTATGGGCCTGTACTTTGGAGAGGGCGTGTACCTGCAGAGCAGCTGGAATGTCTTGGATGGGCTCCTGGTGTTTGTGTCACTTGTGGACATCCTGGTGTCCATCGCTTCAGCAGGTGGTAATCGGATCTTAGGCATCCTCCGGGTCCTTCGCCTGCTCCGCACACTTCGACCACTCAGGTACAAATCAAGGAGATTATCATCTGTGTTTACTCTGCTGATATTATATTAAGGACTGTCTAACCTGTGTGTGTGCTTGCTGCAGGGTGATAAGTCGTGCTCCAGGTCTGAAACTGGTGGTTGAAACTCTGATCACATCTCTCAGACCAATTGGGAATATTGTTTTGATCTGCTGTGCTTTTTTCATCGTGTTTGGAATTCTGGGAGTCCAGGTAAATGTTCATGCCGACCGTTCCCCGTTCGTCCTCTGTCAGTTAAAGATAAGCTCCATCATTTTTCCCCCGAGACAGCAAAATACAAAACACGTCAAACTCATTTTCACTCGATTTGATATGACCGAACATTAAAAGCTCGTTGTGTTTTCTGCTGCAAGAAGACACAGATCACTGTGGCTTAAAGTAAATGAGCTCAGAGAAAGCTTCAGGTAATAAAAAGTGAAGAGAAAAATTGGGAGGAAATGCAAATGAGCTGCTGATTATGCACCAGTCCCTGGAAGTAATTAAAAAAACAACAACAATGGTTCAACAGGGGGAATGTGCTGAGAATGTGGTTTTTAAATCGGATTTTCACCTGGATTTTAATATTACTAATCAAATTCATAAATACAGCTTATTATTTATTAAAATAGCTTAATATTCAGAATGAGCTAATAAACTATAAATAACACACTTTGCTTGATATAAAGGATCAAAAATAATATCACGTTGCTTTGGTTTCAGACCTCAGGGTTAGGACTGTTAATAAGCTCTGAAGCCAAATAACAGGGCACAGTATAAGAAAGAAAAAAATGTAAGCGCAAATAAAGTTTAATTTGTTACTACTTTTAAATAGTAGCTTGATTCCTCCTACCTTAGAAAACCAGCTTGGATCAGCGTCCCTCAAGTGACATATTGGTGTTTCTAATGTAAAGGACAGTGAAAGTCTGAAAGGGGAGGTGTTTTTTTTTTTTTGCTTGCAGTTTGTTTAGGTTTGGACACAAAAGAATTACTGATCAGCATTTCACCTTTTTTTACAGTCTGAAACATGAATTAACACTTAATTTTCACCTTTATCTGCAAGCTAGGTCGTAGCCACTGTGATGTCAAGCTAAATGCTAAAGTATTTGGACTTTAGCATTTAGCATTCAGGCTGCTGCCATGTTTTTTTTGGGGGGTGGGGGGTTGGTTTCACAATTGAACATATCATAATGAGGTGTGGGGGGCTCCAGGTATCAACTAGTGCTAGCAAGCTTTGTTCAAAGCTGCGTATACAAACTGCTAATGAATGCTAAGCTAACAGACTAATAAAACCCTCAAAGTTCACTTTCCAAAACTGAAGCACAAACTTCTTGGACAATGTGTGCTATACAGGGAGACATCTTATTTGTCAGATATTTCCATTAAAATGCTCCAGGAGACACCAACACCGCAAACACAGTGGAGAGGTTCAGTTCAGTGACTCCAATTAGTGGCGCTGAGGCCTGGCAGCGATGATTGGCTACGCCTGCCTGTGTTGGGACACCTGTCAATCAAAGTAGCCGTGCCCTTAACTCAATTATCCAGGTGGTTGACTTATAAACTTAGAGTTGTTATGAAGGGAGAAACTATCAGAGAAACAGAGGCCAAAAATTGCTTTTTGTACCAGATTGTAATTATATACTTTTCTTCTGCTGTAAAGGGGTGTCAAACATAAGGCCTGTGGGCCAGAATTGGCCTAGCAAAGACTCCAATCTGGCCCCAATGGACGGCTTTGGAAAATGTGAGGGAGGTCATAAATTTTGAATTTTTAGCTGTATTTTTTAGTTTTACACCATTGGCTACTGATGTAGACCTCCACCATGGCCATTCATGCTACACCAAAGTAAATAAGTAATATATAAACAATTAAATTGCAGAAAAGTTCCTGTTTTTTCTTTATGTACTATACAAATTTTATTTTTCTTATAATGGGTCCACAGTAAAAAAAAAAAAAGGGCATTAACATAAACTTTCTGCTTTATAATGTCAGGGCAGTCTGGTCTAAGAGTTACCAAAACTTTGTAATGAATTTTACACATTTATTTCTTACACTTTAAGCCCAAAATTTTCTTTCATTTACTAGAGCCTACTAGAGATGTGCTGTTGAAATTGCCTATTTTGAGCTTATTTTTCTTATGCAACGATATCTCAGGGATTAAATGTGAGGTAAAACATCTTTGCACTAATAGGAGTCAGGCTCAAGTGCACATTTAAAACAGGCTGGATAGTCTCCGGACACATTTACTTCTTCACGCGTTGAAGTCCTTCAGAAATACTTTATTATTATTATTTTTTTGTGTCCCGTTTGGATCTTTAGCCTTCAGAATTGTTGTCTTAAGGCCAAGAAAGATGCCAAGCGGATTTATTTTACCAAGTGGATCATCATGGCCTTGCCATATTGGTCCATTTGATTGACCTTTATTATAATTATGAATTTATTTTATTTTCAGGTGCTACAAACGGGACAGACATGACTGGGGGATAGGACAGGGAGAAAGAATGAAAGAAAGAGAGGGAGAGAAAGAAAACCAAAGGGGAGAAGAGATGGTGAGAAGGGGGGGAAGAAAGAAAAAACAAACAAAACACCTGGATCACCTGTATGGAGAAAAAAAACAGAAGAAATACTTTAAAACAAAAGAATCTATTAATGAAACTTCCTTTAAGGTTTAAAGGCTCTCACCACATTTTAAAATGTCAAAGTCAGGAAATGAATGTACAGTACCATTTTTAAAAACTCCACTCAAAGCCAGTCAGTTCATTTTCATGGCTTATGTTTCTCTTTTTGCAAATACAAATATTCAGATTTAATCCTTGCAAGGATATAATACCTAATGAACGCTGAAGCTAATTAACACGTAGGCTTATATTTGACGAAAAGCACGCTATCAGTGGGTTATCTTCTAATGAGAACACCCATGCTGGAGTGATTCTGCACAGGGGTCTGCAGGCTCTTGCAGACTGTTTACTGTACAGCAATATAACAGCCTCTGCTCTGTTGTGTGAAGGTTTGTTTACACTGCCTTGAGGTTACAGTCTTCTCTCATGTTTTTTTCTCTGTGCTCACACTTGCGCAGCTGTTTAAAGGGAAATTCTTCTACTGCGACGGGATCAATGTAAGTAACATCACCAATAAAACTGAGTGTCTGCAGGCTGGTTACCGCTGGCTGCGGCGGAAATACAACTTCGACAATCTGGGACAGGTTTGTCACACTCTTGGACAGACATCTGCTCTTACAGGCTGGTAATCGTAGCAGCAAAGCTGAATTATGTGCGTATCATCCCGCCAGGCGCTGATGTCGCTCTTTGTGCTGTCGTGTAAGGACGGCTGGGTCAGCATCATGTACGACGGCCTGGATGCCATGGGTGTGGACCAGCAGGTGAGGAGAGGCAGTCTCGCACACAGCGGGGGGGAGAGCGGGTGTGTGAGGGATTAAAAAGTGAAAATCAGGGAGATGAACGACTCATTCAGCGAGTGAATATTTCCCTGTGATTTCCTTCTTTTTTGTGTCGTTCTTAGGAACACTTGATCTTGTTTGTTTGAGTGTGAAAGGGGAAATATCTCAGGAGTGAGGTGTAGCTGTGCAAAGAAAAGAAAAAAAAGGCAGATGGATGAATAGATGTGAGCTGACAGAGCTGGTAGTTTTAGTGCTGACTCAGTACTTACATTGTCTTTTTGTTTGTGCTCTCTCCTTTTCTTCCTCTCCACCCCTCCTCACCTTCTTTCATCACTCTTTCTGTTCTTGTTTTTTTTTTTTTTACCTTTTGTGTCTCTGTGCTACCTCCTGTCCTTTCTTCTTTGCTTTTTTCTCTCTGTTTCTCTCTGCAGCCAGTGAGAAACCACAATCCTTGGATGCTGCTGTTTTTCATCTCATTCCTGCTCATTGTCAGCTTCTTTGTGCTCAACATGTTTGTGGGCGTGGTGGTGGAAAACTTTCACAAGTGTCGCCAGCAGCAGGAGGAGGAAGAGGCGCGGCTGAGGGAGGAGAAACGACAGAAGCGACTGGAGAAGAGGAGGAGAAGTGAGGAAGTGTTTCGGGAAAGTGGGTGGAGGGACATCAGAGTAAAGTACTGTGCAAAAGTCTTGAGTCACCTCTCATTGCTTCATATTTGGCTAGAAAAATGGGAAATGGGTGCAGCCATTTATTGAAATGTGGAGATATAAATGGAAATACAGTATAGAAGACAAAAACAGAATTTGTACAATTCTGACAACCCTGAATGCCAATATTTGGTATTGACTTTATTCTTCAACACGGTCTGAGCTCTCATAGACAAGTGTTATTGTAATTTATTTAAGTGGTCTCCAGGAATAGTTCTCCAGGCTTCTTGAAGGACTTTCAAAGCTGTTCTTTGGATGTTTCTGCCTGTTGTTCTGTTCTCTGTCAGGATGATCCCACAGTGCTTCAGTAATGTTGAGGCCAATCCATGACTGATAATGTTCTTTCTTTGCCTTCCACTTGTTCTGTTTCCTTAAATGTTGTGAGGACTACAGAGAAAACTGCATAGCATGGCAAGATAAACCACATTTAAGGCTAATAGGTCTTTGGGAATCACCTTGTTGGTGCAAAAATACTATTTTATGCTGTCAAACCTTTTAATAATACCTAATTTTTTGTGTTTTTGCTAAAAGCCTTTACGAAATTCTGCATGAAATTCTCAGTTTTTTGGACGCTAGCTTGTCACGTAACATATATATATAGACTGAAATCACTGTGATTTTGTGAAAAATATGTCAACCTATGACCAGCTGGTCCTGATGTTTCCAAACAAGAAAAGGAAAAAACTGAGATTCTGGGTTCCTGCAACTCTCACGAGAAGGCAGCAGGAGGAAGAATTTCATGTTTTGACCCAGGAGTTGAAATTCTATCGCATCTGCTTCTGTGCATATTTCAGGATGTCAGTGGGACTGTTGAAACTTTTACTGGCAGACTTGGCATTTATTGTGGTCAATGTGAATGGCTTTATTAAGAATAGGTGAGTCCGAAAAATAGTTTTAAATCACAAAATATTTGCACAAATTTTACACGTCCGGTGTGTAAAGGCCTTAAAGATACAATTTGAAATGGGCTCTAAGTTGTCTGCTATGTGTAGACGCAACATTGGTTCATCCCTTGAGCTGGATGTCCGTTTATGCTTGAATGATTCACACGTCAGTGTTCAGCGGCTTAACAAATGAAAATGGTCAGGTACAAGGACTGGACTGAAAATGGGTGAAAAAGCAGCCAATGTCCAAAGAAAAAACTTTGAAAGACCTTCACAAAGCCGGGAGAACTGTTACTCAGGACCACTTTAAAAAATAGCAGGAGGGCCGGCTCAAAATCTGCACAGTGCTTTAAGTGGACATCCAAACGTTACACCTGTAACTGCTTAACATGTGATTCCTAAACCACCTGAAAAAAACCATGCAGTCGTGATTCAAGAAAGGGGACACACACGTTGCTTTCACTTCACTTTCTTTAAGAGGTATTGTAAAGATCTTGAACCACTGGTGGCTTCACCCTACCCAGAAGTCTTTAGAGTCTCCCCTGATAGTTGCACCATTTTCCATTCTGCCTGCTAGAGTTGCCTCCTCCTCTGCTCTTTACTCCCTTGGCCATGAAAATGATCCCATCACCATATACCATCCTAAATCTAGTAAAATGTCTTTTTTTGGTCTATCGCAGGCCTAACACAGAGAGACAGACAACCATTTGCATTCACATTTGCGGGCAATTTAGAATCACAAATTGTGGGAGGAGTACCTGGAGAAAACCCACGCAGACACAGAGAGAGCATGCAACTCCACACAGGAAGGTCGGGTGATGGAGCTGAACTCAGGGCCTTCTTGCTGTGAGGCAGTAGTGCTAATCACTGTGCAACCATCCTGCTCCCTCTCTTCCAAAAAACAGAAGCAGAACATGAGTGCACTATTTCCTCCCATAGGGGCTAAATAATCATCGATACTCATTATTCCATATGGGCTGATAATTACACAACATAGGATCACTACAGGATGTCAGCTGCAGGTCGATAGTCGATGTTCAGCGGCACATATAGATCAATCAGGGTTCTTTTGCTATTTATTACAGTTAATCATTGGGTCCTGGGCTCTCTCCATCTGATCGCATCTGTCTTTGTGACCTCATCTCTCTATGCTGCTGTTCCTCTTTTAAGTTCTCTTTCACTCCCTCTCACTGTGGAACAGTTTCAGTGGCCAAATCGACTGCAAATGCAAATGCAGATGATTCATAAATACGCTTCAGGGGAAACTGATTATGGCTGGAAGATGTATCAGTTGATTTCTACAAAGGGAAAAGTAAGGTCATCCCGCTTCCTTTCTGCGCTCGGCCCATGTTCCGCACTAAGATCACAGTGAGTTCCGGTTAACACGGCTTTAATCACACATGGAGGTGTAAGGTAAGGCTTTCACACAGTGTGCCTTGCGAAAGAAATGCTCTAGCTTAACAGTCCTCTCCTTCATCCTCCGAGCTCGTAGATGAGGCAGTGGCTTTCTCATGTCCTGACTCATCTGCTGCTACAGCAACGGGAGATAACTCTTCCTGCATCTCCTCTGGCCTCGCCTGCGCCCGTTAGCTTCCATCTCCTTTTCCTTTGAAAAATGTTCATACATCCCTAGCCTAGCGACCAGCAGATGCCAACAAAGACAAGTCCTCACACACACACACACACACACACACACACACACACACACACACACACACACAAAGAGAGAGAACAGAGAACAACCCAAAAAGAGTTGAACATTTTTCATGTGCTCGATGAGCAATATCCATTATTTTCCAGCTTTAAGGCACGATTATGTTTTCTTTTGGAGGAACTATTCATAAAGCATTCTGGGCCCAGGTCTGCCGACGCCTGTACACGAGCACATTATTCCCAGTGTCCGGAACGATCAGCTTCCATTCGAACTGGTGCGTCAGAGTGCGCTAAAAGTAGGACATGTCATTTGTGGTTTATGAGTGTCTCTTTTCTCTGCTCTACTATCTCATCAGGTCTGTCGGTGTTAGAGCATTTTATTTCTCAGCATTAAATTTCATAAAAGCCAGCATGTGTTGACGAGTAACCTTGACTTATTATGTAGCGATTTCCTCATTCTTTTCTTTTCCTCACTTTTCAAAGCAAATCTAGTTTTAGTTTGTTTATGTCACTTCTCCTTTGGAGTCTGAAGCAGAAGAAACGGGTGCAGAGGGAAAAGGTACAAAAAAAAATGATCCTGCTTTAACCTTCCTGCCTTCTTGGGACCTTTTTGTGCCACTGCTATGTGTTAAATGGCTGCCATTTCCACTGTGTTCAGTGGAATATAACCAAACTTGCCACAGGATAGTTTTTACCTGTCAATGTTAATATTCCAGTGTGAATTCCTTAAATCAGCCTAAAATGGCTGAGCAGCAGAAATCCCCACACCCATCACCCTGGGGACCATTTTCTGCCCATTGACTTCCATTATAAACGCTATTTTTCAACCCCAAATTATCATCATATGATTTTATTTTTTCTTCTTTTCTTGGATGTCAATGAAGACTCAGGGCCTTGAAGTTTTAATTTTTAAATTGCAAAAAAAATGCAAAAAAAATAATGGCAGGTCAAAAGGTATGTTGGTGCCAATCTTTGGTCCATCTAAAGGCCTACTTATAATGACAATCACATATTACTTCAACTGGTTTTTTGTGGAAATATTTAGTTTCGTTTTTTGGTTTTTGGGGCTTATAACACAGGGCGCTCATGTAATAACACTGGGATTTGAAGGGTTAAAACAACGAAAATATAATTAAAACTTTACATGAATATTTCAGGGAGAAGTAGTTTTACAAGGTTGGCTAATTTAAAGTGGAATAAAATATGGATATATGGTCTTTTTATGGCGTGGCTGAGAATGGTCCCTAGGGTGATGGGTGTGAGTTTTTTAAAGGATGGCAGGAGGGTTATACAACAAGGGAAACATGCCTGCTGGAGAACTGAAAGAAAATGCTGGCGCTGATGCTGGCAGTAAACCCAGCGTCACTGCGTCAGCCAGTCAAAAGTGCTCCAACCAAACTAATGGAGCTATTTCTTTATGGAGCTTAGTACATGGACCTATTATACATTCACTGGCCAGTTTATTATGTACAGTGTGCTAGGGCCCGATTTAACAAGGCGCAGCAAGATTTTGGTCCACATTCACATGAAAGCATCACACAGAGCTCCATATTTGTTCCACCACATCCCAAAGGTGCTCTGTTGGACTGAGATCTGATGATTGTGAAGGCCTTCTGCTCCTGTAGACCATCTGCTTCAAACACATTCAGAGATGCTCTTCTGCATTCCTTTGTTCTAACAAGCAAACTTCAGCAGGTTATCTTGACCTGACTTGCCTGAGTTATTGTGATGTCACTGGCTGAGTGGATAGTTTTGTTAACGAGCAGTTAAAGAGGTGTATCAGTTGGAGCCTGCTGTTGTCTAAAATTTTATCCTGAGGCATTAAATTGTCTTAAAATTGTATCAAATATTCCCTTGTCAGGGAATGTGTCTACATAGTTCTGGTCATTTCACATAGGTGTGCACACACGCATAGTCAGCACCCCTACATACACACACATTTTCTTTCTCTTGCTAGATTTCTGTCTCTCTCTCTGTACGCTCTCTCTGCAGTGTAATCTCTAGTAGTGCTCTCCTCTTAGTCAGTTAACTGTCTGGCAGCAGACAGCGAGGGTTTCTGCTCAAAGACACCTTGAGGTGCCGTGGAGACTGTGTGTGCATGATGGATAGGACTGAATTCCTGAGGTGGCACTTTTAGTCTGTGCACACACATGCACGCACACACCAGAGTGCCACTTGGCACACGCTTCACCAGTGACCTCATAGCCAATATCATATTTTTCTTTCAGAAGCATTTTAATGACTCTCAGTGTGTGTGTGTGTGTCTGTGTTTGTATCTGTGTGTGTGTGTGTGTGTGTGTGTGTGTGTGTGTGTCTGTGTTTGTATCTCTGTGTGTGTGTGTGTGTGTGTGTGTGTGTAGGGGCCCTTGAGAAGCCGTATTACGCCGACTACTCTCCGTTACGTCGAAGCATCCACACCGTGTGCACCAGCCACTACCTGGATCTCTTCATAACCATCATCATCTTCACAAACCTCCTCACCATGAGCATGGAGCACTACAACCAACCTCAGGTAACCATGGCAACACCTTCCTCCACCTGTCCTAAAACCATAGTAATGAAGCACAATGCAGTGGTATTGTAGAAGTGTGTATCTGTGTGTCCTGCAGTACCTCGAGGAGATACTGAAGTACTGCAATTATGTCTTCACGCTGGTTTTCGTCATCGAGGCCATTCTGAAACTCATCGCGTTTGGTCTTCGGCGCTTTTTCAAAGAGAGGTATCCCCAGTCGCGCATGGAGACAGAGGCTCTCAAAAAGCATCCCTTCAGAAGCTAATATTGTTTTTGTCCGTGTGTGTCAAGATGGAACCAGCTGGACCTCGCCATTGTGTTGCTGTCCATCATGGGTATCACACTGGAGGAAATAGACCTGAGTGCTTCCCTGCCCATCAACCCCACAATTATACGGATAATGAGGGTCCTCAGGATAACACGAGGTAAGCACACGGGGAGACAAACACAGAAAAAAAAAAAAACACGACGGGGTGAGGCTGATAAGAGCTGACATGTTGCGATATTTCAGTGCTGAAGCTGTTAAAGATGGCGACGGGGATGAGAGCTCTGTTGGACACGGTGATGCAGGCTCTGCCTCAGGTAAGAAGCATCTATTGTGCTTGTACAGTTAAACATGTCTTTTTAAATGGCTGCCTGGTGTCCAGATCTGATGAAAAGCAGATGGCTTGTTTTATTTAGCAATTTACGAGGCCTGGCACTGACTGCCTCTTCCATGATTTATCACTTATTCCTCCCAAGCAGTGCTATACCAGCGACACCTAATAATCACTAAACAAAGAAGAAGACATACTCAGATTTAGCTAAAAGGTACCTGCAGATCCTTAAACTCATCAGTTAAATCCTGACTTTTTGGCATGTTATGAAACAGTTTGGCTTTGGGATGATTGTTTTGCTGCTTGCTGACGAATAAAGCAGAACATCCAAAGATCCAATCTGAAAAGCTTTCTTTTCTTTGAGGCACAAAAGCTCTGCAGACAAAAGCTGCATTCAGGCAGATTTTACCAGGCAAATACACTGGTAGATATATCACACTTTTCCACTGTATTTAAGCACTCAAACCACTTTCTTACTATAAGCTTCATTCACACACCCATTCATATTTGCACCACCAACCGCCAATCACATCGCCAACCTTCTGATTACCTCCTGAGCTCCTTTCCTGTGTGATTTTTTTTTTCAAGCCTGTGTTTATGTCCTCTACTAACACTGACAGCCTGGACCACTACCTCAAGGTGCTTTATATTGTAAGGTAAACCCCAATCAAACAACCCCCTATGAGCAAGCACTTGGCGACACTGGGAGGGAAAAACTCCCTTTTGACAGGAAGGAATTTCCTGCAAAACCCGTCTCAGGAAGGGGCGGCTGGTTGGGGATAATAGAAGGGAGATGGATGTAGTCACTGTGACGCCACCGGGGGTCTGCAGACTCTCCTTTTGAAGCCAAAAGTTATGAAATTTAAATGAAAGGCTGCTGTGCTAAGTTAGCAGCTAGCTTGGTTAGCAAGACTCCATGGGTGCAACACAGTCACAGATACCTGCTAATTAGTGCTAACTACAGATGACCCTGTCTAGCTTTTTCCAGTTAAGATATGCTGTTGATACCTTGGCTGTCTAAAACACTGGCTAACACAGTGGAAACAGTTAAAAATATTAGAATATCACGCACAGAAAAAACAGCTAAGCTAAGACTTCTCAGCCAGTTTGACCTAGCCACAAAGCTAGTCATATTTTTTGCCACATAAATGCATTAACTTTTTCCCCCATAAAGACATTGAAGACCTCTTCTGTGCCCTTAATAATGAGTTTTGACAAGTATATATCAATAACGCTGGGTTAAATGACCATTAGAGTAGCCATAGTAACCTGTATAGGCAGAGATAACCCTCAATAATGTCTAATACACACCCAGCTATTTTGTTCTGGAAACAGGCCGGAAATATGACACAAACCTCTCAGTTCAGAAAAGAAAAACAAGGGTTAGCCACAATAGGCGTCTACTAAGGAAAAAAAGGCCTAAACAAGGTTGAAATCCAACATCAAGCACCTGCCTATCACTAAATTGCTACATCAAGTTATCGGGTCAACTACTAATTGGAAGGTTTGTGGTTTGACCCCTGGCTGCTCCGGTCTGCATACCAAAGATCTTTGGGCAAGATACTAACTCCAAGTTGCTCTACGATGCATCCATCGCAGTATGACTGTGTGTGAATGTTAGACAGAAAGCATGTATGTAGAAAAGGCAAGGGAAAATTTTCTTGCATGATTGAGGCAAGGTGTATGAAGTGCTTTGAGTGCTCCAATAGAGTAGAAAAGGACTTTATAAGAACAAGTCCATTTACCATTTATAGTAAAAAGGTAAAAAGAAAAGAAAATGTGTCTTAGATGTGGGAGCAGCAACACTAGTTCACCATTTTGGTCCAGATTAAATTCCAACTATTAAATGGATTATCATAAAATGTTTAGCAAATATTCACGATGAGGCCAAATGAATTTAGCTTTCCAGCTGACGTTTGTAGCTTTCATTTAAATTTCTTCATGATGTGGATGGATTGTAGTGAAGTTTAGCATCACTGTTTATGTTCCTCTGTGGCTGAACACTCTCATATGTTAACCTTTTAATGGTTAACATGCGAGTGTCAGATTTTACCTGATATACTAGTAGAATATGGTCTGAACTTTTACAGCACTTTTTAACCTTAGCAGATCTTCAGAGCACTTTAACAATGTCTCTGTCATTAATTCGTGCAACTGGGGACTCTGTGAACTTCTCTTACCCAAGGACATTTTAGCATTTGGAAGGAGCAGCCAACATTCTGCAATTAGTTTAAAACCCAGTCATTCACCTGAGCAATGACTCAGAAACATCCCCATCAGCCTCAGCTCTACTTGTGTGTTAACTTCTAATTAACAAATATTAGCACGCTAACAAGCGTGGGCATAACATCATAATTATGGTGCGCACTACTAGAGATCTGCACATTAGCATTGTATCTGTGAGCGTGTTACCATTAAGTCAAAGCGCTCCTGTGCCTAAGTATAGCATCACAGAGCTGCCGCCTTCCCCGTGTGCCTTCTTTGAATATAATGTGGGAAGGCTTTGGGGAGGATCAACCAACCTTCCTCGGGGGACCCCACAAGAAACAAGGGAGAAAGGGTGAGGGAGGGGGCGGTGGTGCACATCAAACAAGCGGAAACATGTATACAAGTACACATTTATAAGGTGTGGTGATGGTTTTGACCTGCAGCTTAACCATGTTCATTTTAAACGACCGTGCTCATCTTTGCATATATTCAAACAAACCAGCGGAAATCTCAGCTATAAAGAAAATACCCACGATCCTCCACTTCCCATTTGTGTAGTATTTGTGTGTCTTTGAAGTGACACGTCACTGCAGGGGATCAAACCCACGTCTTTGCAGCGCCGTCCAATGCGCTTGTTTCCAGTTCGCTTCATCGGTGGATGCACCTTTTATCTAATTAGACATCGCCGTGCCTCCTACCATGACGAGAGGCAGGCCAGGACTCGGTGACAAGCGTGTTTGTGACTCATCAGGGTTGGGTCCAGGCGCCAAAAACTCACTTGTTTCTCAAGCCCTAAAACGTAAGGTGTTATTCCACTCCAGGTACCATGATGGATCCCGTTAGTTTTTAAGGAGTAGTAAACGTCAGTGCAGTAAGGCTCAGCGGTCTCTGTCTTTGGGCCTATCCTATCTGTTGGCGTCTCCCTCTCTCTCTTTTTCAGTGTATACTGTACATGTCTATTTTTTGGTGTATCATACACTCTATATATCTGTTTGTGCGTGTAATGTGTCCGTCTAGGTGGGGAATCTGGGTCTGCTCTTCATGTTGCTGTTCTTCATCTATGCAGCTCTGGGAGTTGAGCTCTTTGGAAAACTGGGTTAGTGTGTGCGTGCATGTATGTGCAAGAGTGTGCATGTGAGCCTGTGCATGCGTGCAAGCGGGTGCGACCGACGGGTGATTTATGTGTGGATTACATAAACAAGCATAAATTTTGCTGAGTTACATACATTAATTAATGCCAATTTAGAATCAGCAACCTAATCAGTGATCTAATCTGCGCGCAGTTCTCTTTCTTCTCCCCCCTTGCCTTCGTCTCCCACACTTACCGGATCTAATATTCCTTTCATCCTCTTTCAGAGTGCTCAGACGAGAACCCGTGCGAGGGTCTCAGTCGCCACGCTACCTTTGACAACTTTGGCATGGCTTTCCTCACGCTCTTCAGGGTGTCCACCGGGGACAACTGGAATGGGATCATGAAGGTTGTTACTCTTCCTTTCCTCTACTCTGAGGGGGTTTTTTAAGAAGATGGATGGACGACTGAGTGCATGTTTGTGTCTGCGTGTCTCAATGCATAGGTTATGAGACAGCCTCTGCATTAAGCAGAGAGCAGATCACTGTTTTTTTATGACAGACTAAGAGCTGATGACATTCGAGGGTCAGGAGAGTGTATTACTCTTCTGTGACAGGCTCAAGGTCCTTTTGGGTTCAGATCAACATCTCCCCCTGTAGGAGATGAGAGGAAGTACAGCAGAGCGCATTAATATATCACCCTAATCCCTTCATTTATCATCAGGTTATTGCTTCTTGATCCTTTATCGTCTCCTCTTCCCTTCCTTTATCATCCAGGACACACTGCGCGAGTGTCGCCCGCAGGATCGCCACTGCCTCACCTACCTGCCCTTGATCTCGCCCGTTTACTTCGTCACCTTCGTCCTCACGGCTCAGTTTGTGCTTGTCAACGTGGTCGTGGCCGTTCTGATGAAGCACCTGGAGGACAGCAACAAGGAGGCACAGCTGGAGGAGATGGAGGAGAGGAGGGAGAGGGAGGAGAGAAGAGAGCGGGAGGAGGCCAGTCGACGGCTCAGCACCGCGTCTGTGGGCGGGGACTTAGAGCTGGACGCACCTGCCCAGGTGCCTGCTTGTATTTCTGCATGCGTGTAAGCTAGCAGGGTAGAGATGACAGTGAGAGTAACAGTGTTGGTGATGTCATGTGCCAGGTGCAAGTTGAGGATGAAGGGTGTTCCCATGGCAACCTACTGAGCATGGGACGCATGCTCTCCCTCCCCAGCGACAGCTATCCTCAGCCGCTCAGATGCTCTCCTTATCCGCTCATTGGCCACGAGGCATTCTCCGGCTACAGCTTCTCAGGTAATTTGGCTGTTTATAGCCAATCGAATTAAGGAACTGTTTTTTACTGTCCTATAACAAGTAAATGACTCCTGTAAAGATTATTGCTTCCATAAATAACTTAGAAGGCAGCAGAGCTGTGAAGTTTGCACAAGGTAAGGCAATGTTATCAAAGGCCTTAAGGAAGGAGATATTTGTTATGGATTTAAATGGAATTGATAGAACTATACGCCTGCCACGTCTTTCCCATCTTTAGTTTATATTTGGATTGTAACAAATCCTGGAACAGCCAGGTATCCCACGAACAAATAAAAAACAACAGAAAATGTTGGGTCATCCAATATAAAACCAACCACATCTCAATTGCACACACCGTAATTCTTTGTTTCCACTCAGTGTTCTCTCTCAGATGTTTAACAATATGCTGTAAGTAAAAGGTTTATCATAGATTAAAACTAGAAATCAAGTAGTTCTAGATTTGGAGTGTGCCTGTAGCATTACCTGGAAGTTATTTTCAGTCTTGTCATGTTAAAGTGTCTTTTTTAACAGTGGGAGTTTATTGCACCAAGTGAGCTGAATATAGAGTCCTCCACTGAAAGTCATGTTAACTAAAATTGCCAATGAGATAAAGATGAGGTGAAACTGAATCGTGACTTGGTCTCAAAACAGTTTTTTCATCTCCTGAGTTGTGAAAACGTACTGAAATATAGGAGCTGATTGTGTGTGTGTGTGTGTGTGTGTGTGTGTGTGTGTGTGTGTGTGTGTGTGTGTGTGTGTGTGTGTGTGAGAGTGAGTGGCTGTGAGGTGAAACAACTCTTTTAAAAAAAAAATGCATCTAACGGTTAAAGTCTTGCTTTTTTATGTTCTAGCTGTCATCTTCATAATCCACGTTACTGTCTGCAGGCTCCATGTCATCTCTGGGCTCCAGTGGAGGCGGCTCCCTGCTGCAGGTTCCAGGAGCTCTGCCAGCCATCAGTCACGCTTCACTGGGGTCTGGACGCAGCTCAAGGCCAATGATCTGCCTCAGCACATCTCACAGCATCGACAGGCACTCCTCACACAGACTCGGCTCAGCCAACAGCGTAGAAGGATACAGGTTTAGCCCCACTCACAGAGCCAAGAGACACAGACTGAACTCGGCTCACAGCATAGACGGATATAGATTCAGCCCAGCGCATCGCATCAACAGACACAGACTCAGCTCTGCTCACAGTATGGACGGATACAGGGTGAATCCGGATCCCAGCGCCGAGCGGCCGAAGCTCATGTCCAGCCACAGCATAGACAGGCATCCGTCGCTCAGACTGAGCCCCACGCACAGCGGCGGCAGGCGTCCTTCTTACTGGCTCAGTCCCGAAGACAGTTTAGACAGAAACAAGTTGAGCCCCTCCTACGTCCCTGACAGTTCAGCCATGAGGAGACCAGCATCCTTCCGCGCTGCAAGCAGACAGTTAAGGAGACAGGTGTGTTTTTATGACGATGATAGCTGAACACAAACACACTGCAAACCTTTTTCAGCTCAGTTTAGTTCAGTTTTATTGATAAAGTATCAAATCACAACAACAGTCGCCTCAAGCTGCTTTATGTTGTAAGGTAAAGACCCTATAATAACATATCTGCTGGGGGTGAGGAGAGGAAGACAGTTATATTAGTTTAGTTCTACAAGTTTAACAGTTTCCCTTTGAATCAATTAAATAAGCCAGGTGAGATTTGAAGGATTTAGATGGTGCTTTTTAATTTTATGGGAATAAATCGGAATCAAGCTGAGAGGTTAGAGGGCATCTCTCCAAAAAATTTAAAATCGCAACGTCTGCAAAGTTTGAAGTGGGTGGTAGTTGCTTATAATCAATTTTGGGGCCTTTTTGTGTTTGTAAGGAACAAAAAATTATCTAAATGTATTTTTTAGTATTCCATCTTTTGCTCCAGGTTGATCTGCAGCACACAAGCCTACACGCACTTTACAACAGTCTGCGATTGGCTATCTCATAGTGTTTGTGAATGTGCTGTGTCCGCAGGAGGCCGTGCGCCTCGACTCTCTGGATCAGAGTTCAGCTGACGATCTGGCGGAGCCCCGACTCACTGTGCCCGCAGCCTCCTCCACCCCGCCACGGCAACGGTCGTCCAGCGTTCACACAGTGAAATATGCGCACTCGCAGAGGGTCATCTCCTGCAGGAGCCACAGCCGGAGCCACAGCGATACCGCTGCACAAGAACACGTATCTGAGCAGACAGCCTGTGGCTCTCAGCCAGAAGCAGATTTTGAGAAGAGTTTGAAGGTATCAGTTCCACTCTGTGACTCCAGAGCAGCCAGCCCCGTTCCTGGCTCAGACCCCGCCCCGCAGCCAGATGACGCTGACGCAGAGGTCAGCTGTATTAACAGCTCTGTTCACTCTCACACGCAACCTACCAGCTCCCCGCACAAAAGCAGACACCTCACCCCGAGTCCCGGGGAGCACAGGAGCCGCCTCAGCCATTCGGTGTCCCCGGTTTCAGGCAGGAACAGGAAGCAGCGAATGAGCCCGCTGCCCAGGGAGGAGCCAGTTCCAGTCGCAACCCAACTAACTGACAGCAGCGCTGAGCTGAGGAGGCGGACTTTGTCTTTTGACGCCACAAGCCTCTCTCCTAATCTGCCGGAGGGAAGTTCTGTGGAAGACTAAAGAAACCTGTGATGGGATTGGTCATTCTTTGAAGTGGAGGAGCCGAATGTGCTGCTTTAGTGCACGAGAGGGACGGGAGCCGCGGCCGGAAACAGGATTATACCCGTCTCCTGTCCCGCCCCTCGCCTCTTGCACTCACAAGGTTTTCATAGGTTGTGTGAGCAGGACTCAGACTGTGTGTGTACTGAGTGTGTATGTGTTCAAAGACTTGGACCCCTTTTGTGCCGTATGCACACGAGATGCACACAAGAAGAAGTTTCCTTTTCTTCTCTCATAGTTCTAGCTTTAGTTCACTCATAGAGTCACTTTGCAGCTATATTACTCAAACACTAACCCTCCCCCTTGCTTGCTCCACTCGCTCATCCTTTTCCTCGCACCTCAAGCCCAGGTCAGAGTACAAAACTACTCTGAAGGTGCACTGCAGGTTAAGTTAGTGACTGGTCTGCTGTTTTACACAAAGAGACCACACAGCTGGGGCTGCAACTACCTGTTAGTCCACACAACATAACCGGATCACGGTAACGTCTAATCACATTTTTTTCCTCTGTGAAAATACCAAACCCAAGGCACTCGATTCTGTTCATCTGGTTGCAGCTTTTTTTTTAATGGGATAAATGACTTTTTCAGCCATCCAAGTGACTGAAGACTGTTGAATTTCCACATTTTTGAATGTCAAATGACTGAAGTTGTCAGTAGGATTAGTGATTAAATGTTTTTCCCACTGAAAATGCAGCATCCAGGTGAACAGAGTAGGCTGTTCTGGGATTTCTTTACCCCGACAAAAAAGACCAAACAGCAGGTTGTCAGTTTATTATGATTTTGGATCAAGAGGATCAAAGTCATTTAAGTTCTTAGGCTACACACAACCCAGTTTGATCTTAATGAAATAGTAAAATCATTGAACAATATAAAAGAAAAACACCTCAAAATGTTCCCCTTTTTTTCAGTGTAAAGACATACATTCTAAATAGAGTCGCATGTATGAAACCATCTATTTACAGGACAGATGATGAATAATCCTAAAGAAAATAAGTGATTTCAACAATATGTCTCAGTCTTAGTATCACCCCAACTCCTTGACTTAACCACCTTACCATGGTGTGGTACAGCAGGCTAGGAGTAATGTCTTAGTAAGTAAGAAAAAGCTGTAAAACTAACAAATCTGATTAGTTAGCAGAACCCCTCGCAGCATTGCTGCTTGAAAATGTATCCGTCAGTTATCAATATCAAGAGTTGCCAACTGTTTTCTTTTGACTAACCCTTTGATCAACAAGCTGTTTCAGCTCTCATTCAGTTAATAAGATCTGATGATTTTCCTAATTTGCAAACCGGTACTTGAATAGAATTTTCCCCCACTTTGTTCTCTGTGGTGCAGAAATGACAGTTTATGTTTACAAATGTGGTTTTAAGCAGTAGAATTACAAAACGTAATAAAAAATAATAATAATTTGTAACTGAACACCTGCAGTATGTGAATGGTGCAGGCACAATGCCGTTTTATAAGAGACTTATACCTCCACAACAGTAATAATGAATCCTGTACAGCAGCTTGTTGGATATATTATAATAGGAAATTTTATATTAAAGATAGTTTTTGATTTTCAATATGATTCATCTTCAGTTTTTTGGTTTTTGGAGGGGTTTTTTTCTTCATTCATCACGGCCTACAGTAAACTTCTGGGTGTCGCTTGATTGCTCATGGCCTGAGAAAACCTTGATGTCTTGTTGATTTTTGGCCTGTATGCACCCGACCCTGACAGCCTGAAAAATCAATCCGCTCTTTGAACCTTTAAGTTAAAATCATGTAGCGTGACCTAGGCCTTAGTAGTTTCTACCTCGCTTTCCCCCCGATCCCACCCACTCAAAACATTCAGTCAGCTCCGTTTTCTCACAACCCCCCCTCCGTCTTAGTATTCTCAGGGTAGAGGTAGTTCAGACACAGCTGAGTGTGGTGCGATCAGAGCTTTGCGGAGTTAGATTGCCCTCTGCTGGCCCCTTAAATTTGAAGAGGTGATTCAGACAGACGCAGATGTAAAAGAAGGGCTTATTCAGGTGACATAACAATGCGTAAAACTTTGTAGAAAAGGTCAAGAATCTATTTTATTAACACAGTGGGTGGTAGGAGAACTACAAAGGTGAATTTCTACACTTTTGAATGTCAATTTATCTGCTGGTGATGACGAGGATGGATGATGAGGGGTGCCAGTTGTAACGATTGATGATGATGGTGGATGATGCAAATGTTCATAAAGCCGTTTAATGTTCCTGCATATTAATGGAAGCGGGGAATGATACAAAGAGAGGAGATGATTGGACAGTGCTGGAATAAAACCACTTCCTGTCTGACTTTTATCTGACTCAATAACCTTTCTTCTAATTCTGTCCTTTCCTCGTGTGTCAAGATGGTAAAAAGAAACAGAAGCGGAAACATTCGCAGTCTTCAACACGTGCCTCCTAATCTAAAAATAATGATAACACACAGCAGCTGCCTGCTGCCGCTAATGAATTTAACCACTCTATGGCCTTCTTCCAGCAAATGGTGATTAGTATGCTAACACGTCCCCGGATCTTTGTCGCAACACATGATTATTTTCAAAAAAATGTGTTCTCATGTTGCAGGAAGCAAAGAAGTTATTTAAAGATAATGGAAACAAAGGCAGACTCTGGTGGTGGTAGTAGATAGATTTTATTTTCAAATACCACTTCAGCATATCACAATAAAATATTGAATCACATGAATATTTCACACTAAAACACCATAGCATACAAAATGCATTAAGCAGTCCTGCCTTTATTCCCCTGCTAAGAAAATGTAGCATTTTCTGCAAGGTCTGCCTGGCCTCACTCTTTTTGCTCACAATCTATTGGTCAAATCGACCTTCTGTTTGACGTTCAGCCAATGGGAGCTCACGTGTCAGCAGGGCAGCTTGTGATTGGCCAGGCTGACTGAGGACAAACAGAAATAGATAGCTACACAGCTTCCCTGTCCTCCATGTTTCCTTCGCTAAGTTATCTGT
The DNA here is from genome assembly GCF_057381845.1 of Rhamphochromis longiceps. NCBI lineage: Eukaryota > Metazoa > Chordata > Actinopteri > Cichliformes > Cichlidae > Rhamphochromis > Rhamphochromis longiceps. The sequence continues at coordinate 17,374,665 of NC_140562.1, forward strand.
TAATAAGGCAGATGGAGCACCATCACTGCATCTACATCTATGTTAATCTGCACTTCACCATATGAACATGCAGTCAAGGCGTGAGCGTGTGTTCTTCCAGGTGTATGTACATGTGTTTCCAGGTGTGTGTTTGGGGGTGTGTGTGTGTGTGTGTGTGTGTGCGCATCTGTTTCCAGGTGTGAGGGAGTACAGCGGTGTTTGCGTGCGCCGGTATCTGTGTGTGTGCATGAGCAGAAGACGGAATTCTTGACACAGACAGTTACAAATAACTAAGCTGAGCCAGCAGTTGCCATGGTGATAACATATCACGCTTCACATGACCCAAAATCCTGCCAATCCCAGGAGAGGACGGAGAAACCGCTCAACAGTGAGGCAGGAAGTTGTCCATGTCGTGTACATCTTGTCCTTCTCTCCCTGAGTGTGTGTCTCTAGAAGGCAGGAGCCAAGGGTCTCTGCTGTGTGAGCTTCTGGGGGTCCAGGGTTTCAGTGAAGGGCGGAGCTTGATAGGGATTTGTGGTAACTATGGTAGCGCCATTGGCAATAGGGTATGGTGTAGCTCGAGTGTTGCTAGGGATGGGATCCAGGTGTTGCCAGGTGAATAAGTTTGAGTTACTGCCGGTTAAGAAGCGTCTCAGCGCACTCAGCGTCAGCACAGCCTGTTAGTAACACACACGCAGACACACACATGTTAACGATTAACACTGTTAATCACACGCTGAGTAACACTCTGTTTTTAGAGAAGCCTGCAGATGTGCACGGGTTGGTTAAAGATGCAGTGACGAAAAATGGACAGAAGAAGCACGAAGGTGAAGAAGAAGAAGGTTTACACCACTTGGGATTAAGTGTTGTGCTTTTCCATTACGCAGTTTCAGAGTCTTCAATGAAACAACAGCGCAATGTAACAATATAAAAACCTGCAGAGCTGAAAAATCAAACTGCAGTTCCTCGAGTGGCCACTCGAAGCTCGCTCCCAGAGTGAGACACTCATGTTAAAATGCCCAACTTTACATCAGAAATAAACATGTTTACAGCCTGCTATACTATGTTTTGGTCTCCATAGCCAATTTACCTCCTTAATAACATCGCAATAACAGTGAAGGCATGAAGGCTTAAAATTATGTGTGAATCAGGCCATATTTAGTCTGTGCTCATCTGTGGTGACATTCAGGTATTTTATTTGCATGTTATTTAACACCATTTAGCAAGTATCTGTGACTAGGCTGGCTAACATTACCTGATACCTCAGCAATCCACCTTCTCATAAAAATACGGTTGATTCTGAAGTCTCACAAAACCCAGATGATGACAGATATAATGCTAAACTAAACTCTTTAAACTAAAAGCTGCTCTTATTCATTGAGTTATGGACGCTATAAGGCTCATTTGACAGAATGGGACCGCTGCGTTAATGGTTTTACAGAGGAAAATAAGTAATATGTTAACTACTTAAAGCCTGGGCTATTTTTTAAATTATATTTACTTAGTGTATTTAGTGGTGAGTCAGAAGAAATTCTGTCGTAGGTACAAATTTGGAAGATGCAAGGAAACAGTGAGCGTTAAGTATGGGCAACATATGTTCAACAAGAAAACTGAAACGAATGCAAACAGAGAACCTGATATTGCATTTGCAGGCGACTCATAAAATGAATCCAATATACAGGAAATCGAACAACATATGTTAATAATCGTTGTGTGTATGTGTGACAGTGCACATGCAGACACATAGACATAAATGCGCTGCGATCATTATTGTAAGATTATATTTATTTGTTTTTATTAAACCCGAGTGTCTCCTATCACACTGAAACTGGGCATAAAACATGCATTTAATTATAGCAGTGTTAGGCTCCCTGTCACTCACACTGTGCCTACAATTGGAAACCTTCTCAAAATGCCTCAGGTTTCATTTTAATGACAGATGAAATACCAGGTGCCAAGTTCTCACACCCACACTGGCTCTACACTGGGATAACAAACTGGAAAATTCATCCCAGTTTCCCCAGTTTAGTGTCACAGTGGGAGAGCAGTCCATCCCAGCTGCTGCTAAAAGAACAATTCAAAGTACTGAAATCCTTCTTTGTACTGTTATAGACTACTGTGCATCTGATAAAACCTCAAACTCAAGGACCTGTGACTTAAGCGAGACACTAGGCTGTTTATCATCATCTCACACAGACCCTCTTTGGTTCGACACAAGGTTATATGCAGATTTAACTGCTTTCAAACACAAGCTTCCTGTCAAAAAAAATGACAGCCTTGAAGCCCAAACAACTACAAGGTGTCACTCGCTAATCATGTTTAATGAGTAATGCCCTCCAGAGAGGAGCTACAGCCTGAAGACGACCGAACCTTTAATATGATTGTTTGCCACCTGCTACTAACCCTCTGCAGGGGAACAATTGAGTCCTTTTCAACTTAATGGTTAATAAATGACTGAAAAAGTGAAACCACTTCCTTGACACAATTAGAGCTTATCCGATGACAGTGAGATGAATGGCTGCTATAGGTTGGTGTTAAGCTAGTTTTAACAGGCTCTACTGAGTCACCAGGGGATAATAAATGAGCTAACTGTCTCAGTTGAAATATATTCTTGCAATGCAGTTCTCAGCAGTGAGATGCTTTGTCAGCAAAACTACACAAACACACACACAGTCAAACAAGCACCGACGCCTGGAAGCTGCCCAGGTCAACCAAGTGTGTGCGGCAGTGTTAGACTTGAGAGAGGGCCGGGGGGGTCGTGGGCAGCAGCTGCTCGACCTCTGTGAAGGAAACGCTCTTAAATGTGTTCATGGTCAGCAGACACTGATAACCCTGAAAACACACACGCGAGCATGCAGGTGATCAAATATCAGATGATGATGATAACCACATGCTCACAGGCGTGCAAAAGACAAAGAGGGCAGTGGGAATCGACAGGTGTAAGCATACACACCCAGGAGAGGATGGAAAAGAAGCAGAACGCGATGGTGGCTCTGGCTGCGTCGGAGCCCTGCGCCAACGGCAGCTCTTCCGGAGAGGTCGCCTGCCACTGATTGGCCAGAAAACAGAAGCCGACAAACCACAGGAAACATGCAATACCTTTGAGGAGAGGAAAACAGGCCTTTTAGATGCAGGGTCACTTCATAATTACCACATTTTTCCCAGTTCGACTTTTTACAGAAAAAAGTGTCTCCAGTCTATTTGAGAACCAGAAAAGATGAATTTTGTCTCCTTTCATGTTAAAGAGAGATTCTGCTCTCTGTTGTTTTTCTGACTTGATTATGAAGCAAATTGTAAAAGGCAAAAAAGAAAGAAGATTATACTCTATTCATGTTTTTTTCATTCTAAAAATATATTTTATTCCTTTGATGTTCTCAGCTTCTCTGCACTGAAGGCTTCAGATAACTATTAAACATACAAAATCAAGTTTCAGCCGCTGAATTAACAGGTGTCATGGGCTACGTTTAGTACAGCACTGCTCACAGTGCTCACAGTAAGCATGATATATGATCAATAGTTTTAGCTGAGCGTTATTAGTGTGCTAACATTTCCTAATTAGATATAAACACAAACTGTTAGCTGAGGAAGGACAATCATTAATCTTTGTTTTTCATAACCCGGCATATTGGATAGATTGAAAATGTGTACTAATGACCACGGACTGAATCACCAGCTATTACAATTTATCCCAACAGCAACCTGAATGTGTGCTAAATTATGCGCTGTTTCACTCAACACCACAAAGGTGAAGCTCATGTTGCTGTTAAAGAAAAATCCTTTCCTTTAAAACAGGGGTGTCAAACATAAGGCTCCGGGACCATGAATGGCCCCACAATAAAGCACCAATCCAGCCCACTGGACAATTTTGGAAAATATGAACTGTATTTTCAGATGTTTTATAGCTTTTATGAATGACACAGACCTCCACCATGGACATTAAATGACAGAAATCTTCATGTTTCTTGACCATCTATTAAAGCGACACTTTCTGTCAATTACAAAAAAACCTATTTTACAATCACAGGACAGTTTACTCAATGAGCTACCACAACTTTTTCTGTAATTTTTACACATTCATTTCTTGCATTTTAAGCCTAAAGAGTCATGCTGACAGATTTCTTTCATTTACTACAGAAGCGTTTTTTTTAAATTACATTGAAAGACTGATGTGTATTATTGAAACTGCACTTCTTTTACTGTCTTCGGGCAGGACTCAGGCTAGCTGCCAGTGTTCTGCTAAGCTAAGCCAAGTGCTGGCTGAAAGTAAAGATGTGCAGTTCCCAGAAGATTAAAGAATACAGTGTTATATGCCTGATATTTAAATGTTGTTGTTAAAATGTTTGAGATTTGGCTTTAATACTTTTGTTTTGCCTATTTGAAACTGATCGACTTGCCGCTTGAATTTAAGGGGTTTAACAAAAGTGTTGTATTTAGGATTCAGGGGTGTAAAAAGTAATTGGGCAAGCCAAGATAATTTTAAATATAAGGATTTTCTTCTTTGTAAATATCCAAAAGATGATGTCTAGCACATGTACCTCAAATGCTCCTGGACCTAGCTCTACGTTGTGTGTTACGATATTCGGCCTGTGATAACTGTGTACCAGAAAAGACGAGATCCAGCAGGACCGCACGTTTTCTGTCCCTGACGCTGCTGATGCTGGGAAAGTAAGCATCCAGGATGAGAAAAAAGATGCTGCCGAGGAAACAGGCCACGCCCACGGTGACACCGAAGTTACAGGCGTCGGCGTTGTTGTTGAAGATGCAGAGCAAACGCTCGCTGCCGATGTTGATGTAGCCTTCATTCACAATGCAGCTGAACACCACGATGGAGAAAACCTGCAGGGAGAGACGTGTTGGCCGGTTTATTACCTGACACGCAGAAGAGAATTAACTCACACCGGCGCGCCAGTGCCATGCATTCCTGCGGTTGAGAGCTCAAAGACCAAGGATATCCTTCTTCTCCACAATTAGATGATACTTTAAAAGGGTTATGTCGCCCAAATTGCAACAAAAACAAACACTTGTGCCAGTTACTTAAATGTCATCATGTGACACACCGTGCAGAAAATGAACTCTGATATAAAAGGAAACAGAAACTGAGTAAAGATAATACCAAGTAATAAGAATGGGATTTCTTTCAAAGACAACTGGTTTCTCAAAGCACTAAGAATTTTCCTTTTATTTATTTATAAAACACAAATTGAATCATTTGCCAGAGGTAGATAAAACTGTTAGTTTTTAAAGCACCCTTGTTTAATGAATCTGTAGCCAAATATCAGGAGCTACCCTAAAATCCTTTTCAGTTAGACAAAGAAGTGTCATGGATGAGCTTTACAGGTTTCAGCTACACCACTTTTGTATTGTGTGATTGTAATTCAGCTTTACACTGTTCATTTGGTCCACAGAGATCTCATATGTCATTAATACTTCTCAGGACTAGGCTCAAATCATAGTTTGGAGACTAATGGTGAAATCATTCAACTTAATGTCTTCTTTCATCCAGCGGGTGCTAATTGGATAGGTCAAAGAAAAATGGATGGATAGAAATAGAAAAGCAACAGTGACTAGCTGACATATGATGAGCTGAATTATGAAGGACACACACGGGAAAGGAGGGCTGGTGTGCTTTGTTATAACTAGCTCTGCTTTTGCTCATCTGTAGCACATTGCCTCCTGTGCTCCTGAAATGTTGTATGGTGACTCACAGCAGCACAGCACAGAGAAAACAGAGGTGTTACGTTCCGGTTGGGGGGCATTATTATCCCCGAGCGTTCACATTAGCTCCATCCAGACACAAAGAGGCAGCCCTGTAGCCTCTGTGCCAGAGGCTGAAATGATGTGAGCGCTGTAAAAGCTGAAATTCAGACACTCAGCCTTTTGCAAAAATAGCCCACTGATGTAAAATGCAGACGTGAGTGGATGAAACACCAGACAGATGTAAGTGGGAACGAGGCAGAGAGGGGGGCTGCAGGTAGGCCTATCCATTGATGAAGATACCCACACAGTGCAGGGGAGGCTTACCCACGAAAGCAGTCTGAGGACGGTGCGGGGATGCGTGAAGAAGGCGACCGGATCGAAGGCGACGCTCCCGGCCTTCCCGGCGCCGTACGCGCCCGCTGGCTGCATCCCTCCGGCTTTCTGATGCCTGACTCCAGCCGAGAGAACTAGACGAGTCGGTGTGAGCTGCGCGGAGCGGCGACGTCCTACTCCAGCCTCCGTGTGAAGTCACAACGCGTCACCGCCAGCAGCTCGGCACAGGCTGCGGCAATATAACACTCACCGTGACTTCAGCTTAACACCGATATGCTGCGTGGTTTCTGGGTGTCACGCCTGTTTACCCAAAATATCAACGCGAGCTTGAATATCCTTATGTAATTTGTTTCTTGCTAGAAATATGTTAATATTATCGATAACATGTGTACCTTATTTTAAAAAAATAGCGATAAACCCATGTCAAATATAAATATATAAATAAACCAAATAATAGGCGATTTATTTTTGAATAAATAATTAATAAATCTGAAAAAACCGCATAACGAATTATCACAGAGTGAACTGAACCCATGTTAAAGGGAATCTCTGCCCTTTGTTTGCTCCTCCTGGCTCACAGATTGCAGTTTGTTGCATTTATACATGGATAAAACCTCAGCACAGCAGCCTATCACTGACATTTCTGGACAACGTCGTCTATTCACCTCCACAAAACTTTCATTTCGCGTGCTCACGACGTCACCGCGTTGCCTAGCAACTTCCCAACAACTGTCTAAAATCACAGGCCAAACAAGCATGTAGTCTTGTTGTGTCCTTAAACAGGGGAAATAGTGAGGAGAGATGAATGAATGATACTGACACACAGCTCTCGCTTTCACTCACTTTGCTCTAGATCCACACATATAAAAGCTTATTACTTTTAAACGTTCGCGGTCTTCAAATGTCCGACAGCCCCTGCACTGGCACAAAACCTAAAAAGGACCGCGCTGAGACGCGCTCAAGAGAAGAAGAAGAAAAAAATTCAAGGCAATGTGAATTTAAAATGATTTATATAATACATGCTTGCTATTAGCTGTTGAGCATTGTGTCCCTAGAAACAATTCTGTTTTCTATTTTCTAATTTGTTTTCATTTTTCCTACTTCACTTGTGTTTTGTCTGCTTTTCCTGGGTTTTTCTATTTGCTGACGATTTCTTTCTTTTTTTTCCCACTTGAACTTTATTAGATTTTAATAATTAAAAACAAACAAACAAACAAACAAACAAACAAACAAACAAACAAACAAACAAACAACAAAAACCTACAAGATAACAGAATGGACATTCCACTCCTTAACACAGTTACAATAGCAAAATAAATTGAGAATCAGTACATATTCTCATCAAAAACAGAATCCAAAATAACATAAATACACAATGATGCCAATATTTTCCATAAACCCAATTACAGCTATTGTGATTAGTCCGACCTTAACTACTTTAGCTCGATACGTGTACTACCGAGACCTGTATATGAAAGGTACTTGGCCCATTTGTCATTATAGTCGTCCAGTCTATTTAGCAGCCTATATGATAATCTTTCGTAAGCTGCCACTTGTCCCGAAGAAATATACCATTGAGAGAAGGCAGGAGTCGATGAGGCCTCCGACTCTTTCACCAACAGCTTCCTCCCCAGCGTAATAGCCATTTGTACCCAATGAGCAAGAGGAGTAGGTAAGTGACCCAAAGCTGAAGGGTCTCCTAGTACATAAAGACTGTTCATAAATGGCCTACAACCTTCTCTACTACAGTGTGAATATGAGTCCAATAATCTTGGACCTTGGAGCATCCCCAAAGCAAATGTAAAAGTGTGCCACTATCCTGCTGACACTTCCAGCATGCATCGTCAGTCGCTAGACCCACCCTGTGCAACCGTGAGGGTGTCCAGTAAACTCTATTTAAAATCTTAAATTGAACCAATCTTGAACGCAGTTCACGTGACATTTTTTTCAGATTCCTAAGAATGCCATTCCATTCCTCAGTGTAAAGCTGAGATTTAAAGCCATTTCCCACGTTCTTTTGAGGGACAGTGTGTTAGGATCAGAAGCTAATAAAAGCATTTTGTAATAAGCTGATGCCTCTTGTCCACACCCAAAGATTTTTTGATTTCCTCCAGAATATCGCAGCTTAAAGGGAACTTTGCGGATGAGCCAAATGTATTAACCATCAAATGTCTTAGTTGCAGGTATTTCCAAAATTCCTGCCAAAGTAAATCAAATTCTTCTGCAAGTTTTTCAAATTATTTAAATGTACTGTTTTCGTAAAGATCCCCCAGCACTGTTATACCTCTCTGAAACCAGAGCTTCCAAAAGAAAGGTAACTTGGTGATAGAAAGTTTGGGATTATACCAAATACCAGCAGATTGGTTGAGATGTGGGTCAAATTTGAATAATTTGGACATTCTTTTCCATACTTCTTTTAAATGAGAAAATACCAGATGTGATTGGATGTGGGGGAACAGATTAGTTGATAAGCTATATAATGGTGTAAATGGCGATGCAGTACTTTCAATGGAGAACCAAGTAGGCGCTTTCTCAGGGGGTAAAAACCAATGTGCCAAATGCCTAAGAGAAAAAGCATAATGATATAAAAGTAGATCGGGCATCCCTAACCCACCTCTGTCTACTGGTTTCTGCAGTTTTCTCAAATTCAATCTAGGCTTTTTAATACTCCATATAAATGCTTTGCAAATCTGGTCAAATTGTTTGATGTATTTCAAAAGAACATGGATTGGTAGAGCCTGCAGCAAATAATTGAACTTAGGTGTGCATACCATTTTTTATTACATTTACCTTTCCCCACATCGAAAGATACATCTGAGACCAGCGATCAACATTAATTCTCATATCGCTAAGTAGAGGTTCAAAATTTATCTTTATCACGTCTGACAGGTGAGGTGGGAAGGTAATGCCTAAATACTTAATGCCCTTCTGAGGCCAGGAAAACATACCGGTTGGAAAAAGCGACCTAGGGCAATAACTAGTTAGCGGAAGGGCCTCTGACTTGGTCCAATTCACCTTGTAACCAGAAATACCTGAGAACGTATTTATTATTACCTGCAAGGACTGAAAAGACTTTTCTGGGTCTGATATAAAAAGCAAAATGTCATCGGCGTACAACAACAGTTTATGACAGTCTCTCCCTATACTAACACCTGGATAATTGGGCTCCCTACGAATAGCCACTGCCAGTGGCTAAAGGGCCAGAGCAAAAAAGGAGTGGGGAGAGGGGAGGGGATCTAGTTCCTCTACCTAGTTCAAAAGGAGGCCCTATTATTCCATTTGTAAGTACTGATGCCTTGGCGTCTACATATACAAGCCAAATCCAGTTAATAGAGCTTTTAGTAAAACCGAAACACTCCAAAGTGGCAAATAGATATCTCCACTCAACTCTGTCGAATGCCTTTTCGGCATCCAATGAAATCGCAGCTATGGGAGAATGACTGTCCTGAACCGCCCACATAATGTCAATTAACCTCCTAATATTATCAGCTGAAGAGCGTGAACTTATGACACCAACTTGATCTACATGTACAAGAGAGGTTATTACCCGGTTTAATCATCGATTAGCCAGAATTTTAGATAGAATCTTACTATCATATTTGTTGGCGTTTTCTTAAATTGCAGTCCTTTTGGCCCCTCGGGGCCACTGTAGAGAGTCCATTGTAGGAATGTTGACAATGCTGCAAGCCTGAATGCTCATCACTGCTTTTGTTACCCGTTGAAGGTCTGGCTCCTGGGTTTGGGTCCTCATAGACGTCAAAACTAGCCAAGCTCCGAGTAAGCATGCTGTCTGTGCAGATGTTAGCAGTATAATCCATTTGTTTCTTTCTCAGACTCAGTTTTTATTTCACCATCATGCTCTTGCCTCTTTGTACAGTAAAAATACAAATAATGTCAATATCTCCATTCTGAAAACCTGTAGACCAAACAACTGTTTTGCTCCTCCAGCAAACAACTGAAATCAGACTTAAGAAGTGTCATTCAGTCTGACATAAATGTAGCCTAAAATGCTTTTCTCTCATCATCTGCTCAAACTAACAGATGTAGGTCTGTTGCTTTAGCACTTGGTGTTTATTACATTCCTAATGTTATTTTAAACTTGTTTCCTCACAGGTCGTCTTGACTACGTGGTTGAGCGTCCTGCAGAAGAAGGCCTTCCTGAAGTCATCAGGATCCTGGATGACACTGACACTGTCAGTGAAGGTGAGTATGGTGAGTATCTCCCTCTCTCACCCTCCCCCTCTTCTCATGAAGCACAGCATCCTGATGAGAGTGAAGAGGAAGGTGAGTACCCTCCCAACGTACCTGAGGACGTTGAAGAGGTGAGTGAAGACACTGACAATTCATCTGACTGGAACGACTCAGAAGAGTGGGGCGATTGGCTTAGCGATGACTCGGGGTATGACACCATGGATGAGAGAGATGATTCCCCTCTCATCCGGGAGCTTTCTCCAGAGCCGTTTTGGCACGATTGGCAACGTCCTATTTCTCCAGGTGGTGCCCCATTCGCCATGCCGCCTTTCGGCCACGCCAACGACCCACTCTTCCCTCGAGTCGTTGCCCCAGTCGGTGATCCGTCAGCTGCTCCTCCTTCAGCTGCTCCTTCTTCACCTGCTCTCTTATCTACTCCCTCAGCTGCTTCCTCTCCTGCTCCGTCACCTCCGCCCTCACCTGCTCCTTCTTCTTCACCTGCTCTCTTATCTTTTCCCTCAGCTGCTTCCTCTGCTGATCCTACAGCTTCTCCTTCTCCTTCAACCTCAGCTCTTACCTCCTCAGCAAAGAGAAGGAGAGAAGACATCTGCACTGAAGAGGTAAGTGCAAAGGTAAGCAAGGTAAGTGATGACACGTTCTATGGCCCTTCAACATCATCGGGTTCTTTTGGTGTCAGACGCTTCTGGGAAAGGCCTTTTAACCTTTCACTTGATGACAGCGACTCTGACTAGATTATGTTAGAACTTGTTTTTAAACTTGTAAATATCTTTTAATTTTTAATTAACTTTGTAATATGTAAGTTAAGCCTTTGTGTCTTGTGATGTTTGTAAGACAGCTAACTAAGAATATCTGACTTTTAAAAAATATTAACTAACACATGTGAAATGTATTGTTTTTTTCTTAATATGTGACTTTGCCTGTGTGACTGTAAGGTAGTGTTTTAGATATTGTTACTTCTATTTCTTTTGATATCACAGGTAACTATTTAAATGACTTACATATTTTTTCTCAAGCTCTAGCTCACCATGCAGGACAAAGGTAAGTCTGTACTTAATGTCAACACGAATAATTAGAAAAGGTTTAAAAACGATGTAGTGAACTGACTGTAGTCTCTTGTTTTTACATAAGGTATAGCCTGTGGCTCAGGGATCAGAGGTGAAGTAAAAACACATAACAGAAGAAAAGTAAATTGAACAACTCGGTGATCTGTGAATTCATGCTTTTCTCTTTGTCTTTTTGTCTTCAGGTGCTTTAAAATCGTCCTCTCCCAGCATTCAGCACTTCAGACACTCAACGTCCAGGACGGAGCTAACACAGAGAGATACTCCACCCAGAAGACAGCCTTACCCCAACCCGATGAGAAGGATGGATGACCAAATGACAAACTGGAGAGTGGTGCTGTGTTCCAGCTATGTAAGTTATCACCTCACATTGGCTACAAACTGTTTTGAAGACTAAATCCTTCCAAAAGCTGGTATAAATCATCGTCCTACAGTACTGTAGGTGTAAGTTTATTTATGTTTATGTGTATATGTTGAGTTTAAAATTGCATTTTAACAACATGCTGCAGCTGCCTACAATGGAAATCCTGTTTTGTGTTAAAATGACGTCTTTCTTGTGTTATTGCTTTGCAGGGCAGCTGAGAGTGGACAGAGCTGCACAGAGGACCAAAGATCCACTCTCAGCACTTCATACCTGACTGGCCACAGCACCACCCCTCTTCACCCAGGGTGAGGAGGGTCCTGACCCCGCCTGCACAGAGGGAGTTGTGAACATGCACTTCTGTGTCGGTGGGTTTAGGAGCCTCCTCACACACACACGGATGAAGACTGTCACTGGAAGATGTCTCCATTGCATCAGCAGGACGTAAGCATTTGTATAATATTAGTTTGTGATGTTTTATACACGTTTTTATTGCTTCACTTCAAACTAGGAGATATAAAATAAACCAGTTTTCATAATATTTTCTGTGTATTTAGTTGTTTTTTGTTAATAAGTTATTTGGAACATCATTGCAACCTGTCAGCTTTTTATTGAGGATTTAGAAAGTTACTGGTGGCCCGAGTGTGTACAGTGGGGTGTTGTTTTTGTCACATGGTGAAAGTGACCTCAGGGGGAGCAAAAAGAACAGCTGAACAATTTGGGGATTCACAGACTTTGGTAATCGTTAAAAAATGAAGAAAAATAGTTCTGTGTGAACAAGAAGCTCAAATATAAACCATCCTGACACACTGACACAAATGATCTGCTATCAGTGTTTTCATGAACCTGGGTGAAGGTAATCTGCATGAGTTTAACCTCCCTGTCAAAAACCTGTATGATTCTGTTAGCACTGTAACAATGAGGTCTTGCTCGAGCTACTGATGAAGCTTTATCAATGCTTGTTAAGTTTCCAAATCACATTTTATCCCGATGGTCCAAGGCTTACATCTTTATGCTCACAAACGTACTTCTGTAATTAATCAGTAACCAATTTATTACTTTAAGTTACAGTGTGAGGGGCATTAATGAACATAAATTAGATTTAACCTTCAGAACTGCCTTAATTCTTTGTGGCACTGATTCAACAAAGACCTGGAAACATTCCTCACAGATTTAGTTTCATATTGACATGATAGCGTCACACAGTTGCTTCAGATTTGTCAGCTGTGCATCCATGTTGCAAATCTCCTGATCCACCACATGCCAAAGATAATCTGCTGGATTGACATCTGTTATAAGAGCAGTATACTGTGGTCATAAAACGATGGACATGGTCAGCAGCACAACTCAGGGAGGTTGTACCTCTGGAGAGGCCCCTTCCTACACCTGAAGTTTTGACCAGTGAAACGTTTCCTCACACAGTGTTTCCAAGTGTTTCATCAACAAAAGGAGAATTTGTTCCTCAGACTGTGCAAAAAGCCCTGACGCACCACAAACCTGTTCATGTGTCTAACTGTTTTCCCCACTCAGCGACACACCGGCCGGGGATCAAACTCTGGTAATTGGTGATTCTGTTCTGAGACACGTGAAGACAGCAGCAACCATAGTCAGTTGTGGACGGTGATCTGTTATTTGTCAAACTCTTTAGCTGTATGCACATACTGTGTCTTCTTTCAGTATTCAACCTTTTCCATTTAAAGTTTCATTAAATATCAAAAATGATGTTTTGAGACTTTAATGCAGAATCAAAAAAAGAAAAAGTATTTTTTTTATTTAGAAACATTTAAAGAGCATCATTTTACACACACACACACACACACACACACACACACACACACACACACACACACACACACACACACACACACTCATGTCTTTGTTGTTGTCTTAAAGCTCATCTTTGGTGTTGTTGGCTTTTTTTGCCTCCTCAGCTTTCATGGCCTCGGTGTACTTCCTCCTGTCTTCATCCTCCTGGATACACAAAGGAGAAAAGTATATTTTTAACTGAAAGAAAAAGGCAGCTCTCAAACACACAGACAGCTATAAAAACACACAAAGGCACAAGTGTAAGGATGATCATTCACCTTAGCTCTGTATTTTTTGGCTTTCTCCATCTCCTTCTCTACAAACTTAATCAGGGGTTTCAGCTTCTTTTTTCCAGTGTAAACCACCACCTACGACACAGACCACAGCGATCTCACTGTAATGAGCCTGGTTTCCTCTAAAGAGCAAATAATTCCTTTTTTAAAATCTGTTTTTCGTGATGATATCATAGGCTTTAATAAAAACGATTAATCGCCTCATAATTGCCTCGTACCCTTTCAGCATACAGAGCAGGAAACAAGCAGAGTGATGGGTACGTGCCCTGCACTGATAAGTTGATATCATTGGCTGAAGCATCGATACGAGTGATGACCACGTCCTCGCGCTCCTCAAAGGCCTCAGCTAGTTCCTCCCACAGCGGAAACACAGCGCGGGACTCTTTACTGTAGGGCAGATCTTCAATACAAACACATACGATTACTTTAGGAAGCTCTCTATGTTTTCACTTTTAATCACAACATAAATTTGAACTTTCCTTGTATCAAATGCCCTAAATAAGGGCATCATTTTTTTTAATCTGTCAAATTTCATCACATTGTTTGGGATGTATCTCTGCAGTCTGTCTATGGATCTTAAATAGAATTTGAGTGATGGTTTTAGCTGAACTACATAAAGGATTGGCACAGACTTGGTTGCTTGTGTTGGTTTGCTCATTTTCTGAAAGGTTAACTGATCATTTCATTGAAGGGGACTTCTTCAAGTGTTTGTATTGCCTGGGAGATCTGTTCAAACACTTTTTTGACTCATCATGTTAGGAGGTGGTGGGTAGGTGTATTGTTGTTTTTGGGTTTTGTTTCCCTTTTTGGCATAGGTAGGCGGGGCGGGGCTTGATGGCATTCCGGCACACCTGCGGCGCATCGGACGTCATCAGTGAGCGCTTTTATGGAGCTGAGTCACGGACGTCTGGTGTCGGAGTATTGTCGCTGTCATAAGTGGTAACGTGTTGGTGCAAGCTGAATCTGTTGATTCCACGCTATTGAGCTGCATGTTTTGAGGATCCATCTCCTGCCTGCTTCTCCTTTGTTCTAGCCTGTCCCGCTGCCTGCTCGCCTGCCTATTTGTCTTTGTGTTGGCTTCTTTGGATCCGTGACGGAGAGTTACTTCATACCAGTCTGTGACCACCGCTACAGCTGTAGTTCTGTGTTTCAAGTAAGCTCTCCAACTCTCCCCATCGTCTTTAGTTTAACTCTCGGCTATCGACGTTACTCGGTAAACTTTGTTTGTCCCTCGTTTTCAGGTAGCTCTGGTGCGTCATCTGCCCACCCGCATACCTCGGCTCCGTCTCGTCTCTTCAGCTCTGCTCTCCTTGCACATTTTTACCTGTCACTGTATATAGCCCCTTCCCTTGTAAATATTTCCCCATCATTGTATATAAATCTGCATCACTACTATCTTGTGCCCGTGTGTTTCTGCCACTAAATCCATCCGTGTGAGTTCTCCTAACACATCATGTTAGAGAATCTTTTTCCTTATACTCTCAGGGCCCTTTAAATACACTCCCAACAACTCAAATCATGTGCGTTTTCAATCTAAAGGCTTGAAGGTGCTGTTTAGCTTATGGGATTCAGAGGGTGGTCGCCAATTTTAGTCACCAATGACTCCCAGTATAACTTAGGGCCCTCTTTAAAAAGAAAAACAAATTAAAGCATGATATTAAAATGAACAGTGTTTACATACAAAACAGGACAAAAACAGTCTTGTCTGGGTTAAAGGCAACTTTCTCCAGATTCATCCCCACCAGCTCCTTCACTGGTTTTTGGTCCCATCCTTCAGGTATCGGCTCACTCTGCATCTTAGGCTGTTAGAGATACACAAGTCCATTAAACACATAAAGACGAGCTGCCTCCCGGGTTCTGTCTTTGTGCCACACAGCAGAGGTGAGTGGGACTTACCTTGGCTTTGCCCTCGAGGTAGTCCTGGCAGAACCTTTCTATGATCTCTACGCTCAGGGCGTCAGAGGGCAGATGGTAGGTCACGTGATTTGACAGGTTAACCAGTCGGATTAGGGGAGCCTCAAAGTCCCGCACCCGGAAGTACTCCATCATTCTGCCATTGCGAAGCTCAGCCACGTTCACCAACACAAACAAAATCTGACACACAAACATATACAGCCCTCAGACGCTCCTGTACATCACAACAAGGCGGCAGGGCCAGGAGGCAGCCTGGGATCAAACCACCGACCTTCGGATTAGTGGCTGACCTGCTCTGCCACCTGAGCTACAGCCACCCCGTAAGAATGCCCTAAACAGTATGGTCAAAAACAAAGGAAAAATTAAACTAAATCTATGTGCTGTATTCATTCTTATCTCACTCTGGGACTAGAGTAAGGGTCAGATACGGTCATTTGTTTATGATTTGCTGTTCTGCAGCCAAACTGCTCACAAGACCTTAGTAAAGAACTGGTTTGGGTAAAAAGTAGGTTTAAGGTGAGGATTAATGTTATTTATGCGATCGAGTCAAGGTCAGAGTCTGAAAATACATTATTATTGACCTCAAAAGCACAGACATATGTTAGGTACCTTCATCCTGAATGTCTCTGCAGCGGTGCTGAAGGCAGAAAAAATCTCATCAAAGTCTTCTGAACTTTTGTTGACAAAGAGAAGAGCGTGGTTTAACACAGGCGAAGATAAGATCTGAGAGGCTGTCTGCAAAAGGAGACAAAGCGGTTCAAACACTTAAGCAGTGAAGCTGGATTTCAGCTGGCGCTAATGTTAAGGCAATTCAGCACATTTTTAAGTTCAATGGACAGAGCCCTCTACTGACTGAGATGATCATAACAGGTGCAAATGAGGATATTAAGTTGTAATTGAGCCGCTAACTGCAAAGGCAGGAGGTGAAGGTGGATAAAGAGGACAACAAACTCCAGCTCTGTGTGCCAAAGCTCCAGTGCATCCATCAGAGTGTGAACGCATGTGATAAAAAGCACTTAAACTTCAGTTAAAGTGCTGTGCAAACTCATTCAGAGTTTAAAAACACCTTTTAATATGGCGTCATGTATGCCAAAGAGGTGGATAAATATTAAAATTGATTTTCAACATAATGCGATCCAGTACCACCACCACCACCCACTACGACCTCAGTGATAAAGATAAAGTAGAATAATCACCTTTCGGGCAATGTCAACAATAGACTTATAAAAGTTTATGGCAGAAGAGCTGCATTACACTGAAAGGTGCAAGGTGCTCGGTGGGTGTAGCCTACATGAAAACAGCAATTAGATTTCAGTCAGCAGAGATTTTCCCTGAACACCATCCCAGTGGATTCAGACCAAACCGTTCCTACCGTAGCTGTTGTATATGTGTGAAAATACACCATGGACACAACACTGTACCTGCCCGGTGTACTCAGTGACTGGGTCCATCTGGTAGATCGTGATAAAGACAATCAGGACCCCTTTAGATGTCTCGGGCGTCATTTTGTAAGCCTTGATGAGCTTAGACTGCAGTGGGAACACACAGACACACAAACATACATGGTATCACAGGTAAGACTATAACCAACAAGTCTGCTTCATATATTTATGCTTCTTTTGTAAAACTCTGGATGCAACATCAAGATTTCTTTCAGTTATGCCGTCTTTTTGAAGGCTCACAGTGAGGTTTATGTTTAAAATCTCACTCATGTTTTATGGCATTCACCCTCAGCTAATTTCTCTTAACTAAACAGAACTAAAAACTAACTAAAGAACTAAAACCTCTCTTCACATAGAGCAATGTCACAACTAGTATTGTTTTTGTGAACCGGTGTGTTTGTATGTGTTGTGCGTGAAGAACCTTTTTGAGCATCAGAACAACATCATGTGTGTGGCCGTATTTGGCGATGACGTCATCGTCCTGCGTCACCACAAACCTGACGTCAGGAAGCTCGACCGCCGTGGCGTAGAACACCTGGACGTACTCGTGGTTCAGCTCCTGCTCACACGCAAACGCATAGAAACTGTCGGAGTGCGGTAGATGCACAACATAATAGAGAAGGGAACTCAGGCGAGGCTTTTGTTTTACCTTAAAGAATCCAACCACTGTCACCTCTTCTGAGGCCTCTGATTGGCTGAGATCAGTGACGAGGTCAGCAGCTGACCCTGCCCTCCGTTTCAGCCAGGTCAAGATGGAAGCCGAGCTCTGAGGAACTTCAGGACAATCCAAGATCACAAATCACTTTACTGTTAATATTTTACCCAAAACAATTAAGATTCAACAGCTGAGGGGATCCTAATAACTCCTGGTGCTCTGCAGGAAATATGAAACAACAGCCAGTAAACTCTAACCACTGGTGTTTCACAACAAATGGCAGGCTAGTTAACTCAAAGAGACACATGTCTGAAAAGTTCAAGGCAAAATTTAATGACAAGGTGTCAGCTTTAACAACTTAACTGCAGCATGTGCCTCTTTCATCATGATCTTTTCGCATGTTTCCAGAATAAGAGCAAACTTTCATACAAAAAATGCCGTTAAAATTTGTGCTGGATAACTTTAGAGATATATAATAATAATAATAATGGATTGGATTTATATAGCGCTTTTCAAGGCACCCAAAGCGCTTTACAATACCACTATTCAGTCACTCTCACATTCACACACTGGTGGAAGCAGCTACGGTTGTAGCCACAGCTGCCCTGGGGCAGACTGACAGAAGCGAGGCTGCCATATCGCGCCATCGGCCCCTCTGGCCAACACCAGTAGGCAAGTAGGGTAGAGTGTCTACATATGGTTCATATGAAAACATAATGACTCCAGCCAGGGCTTTCACTGCTGTTTTTATTACCCAGCATCTAGCCATCGGTGGTGCCAGCGAACATCATAATGAAGTCAGAGTACTAGAGGACAAAGCCCTCGAACAGAGGTAGAGGAAGATTCAAACCAAAGCATCTCTTTGTTTCTCTATTGTTTCCTAATAATCAGAACCCTGATTTTTCATTCGCTTTGTCACATGATAAAATAAGTGTGGATCATTTATTTTTCAGCAGTATGCCATATCTGGAGCTACTCCTCTGGGTCATGTCATATGATATACATTGTTCTTGTTAAAAGAATAAATGAGATGAATGAAACTCTTCTGCACCTACCAGGGCAGGCTACTGGGTTGTGTTTATCTCCGGAGAGGTACAGTCTGATTACTGGGTGGCCCGTTGCGTTCAGTTCTTTAGCCAGGTCCTTCTCTTTTGACACATCAACCACTGCCAGCTTGACCTTTGACCCCTTGAGCTCTGCTGCAGCTCCTTGGAAAGCTGTAGACACGCGCTGGCTTTCTCCCGACAGAGGTGCAACTGACAGACACGCAGAGGAAATGAGGATTTGATTTCTTACACACCTTGCAGTCGCCTGTTTGTGCGCTTACCATATGAAAGTATGAAGGTCAAAGGTCATGCTGTACTAGGCTTGATGTTTAACTTACAGAAGTGCACCAGGAGTTGGTCATGCTTTCTCAGCGCCCTTTTGAAATTCCCCTTCTTCAGCTGTAACACTCCGTCTTTCTCTGGGAACTGTTTGTCTTCCTTCGTGTCGGCGGCGACGCATACGCCGAGACAGAAGGCCGTCACGCACAGCAGCAAAAGCCTCTTCATGGCGGTTCAGTCTCACACTGACAAACTTGGCGGGAGTGGTGAAAGGGAGGTCTGATGTGTGTATCAGTGCCGAGGAGGTATAACTGTGAATCCTTGCGTTATCTGCCGCCTGGACCCAGCAGCCTATAGCTGATTAACTTTCCTATCTGAGCACTGCTGTATGTCTGCTATTGGCTGCTGTTCATATCAGGCTCTAGTATCTAAACGCTAAACCCTAACTTTGTTGCCTGTACAAGGTCACACAGCAGACATAAAAGAGGAAGTTACTCACACATTTGTTGTTTGTGTTCATATGCAAAGTGCACCCATTTGCCCTCGAAAATACATAAATGCATGTTTTGTTTTTGGTCCGCAACGAAACATGACCTCAACTTGGCAAAGATACTAAACATTCACTACAGCATTAAAGGCAGGGAAAGAAAGCCCATTTATCACTTTATTTAACAGCCTTTTCATTCTTGATCCCATACTGTCATATCATTTTATCACACTGTTTTTATACTGGACTTAACAGAGGGTTAGATAACAAGAAAAATGTCCGTACAACCAGAGGTGTGGACTCGAGTCACATGACTTGGACTCGAGTCAGACTCGAGTCATTAATTTTATGACTTTAGACTTGACTTGAAAAAATGTTCTAAGACTTGTGACTTGACTTGGACTTTTACACCAATGACTTGGGACTTGAATTGGACTTGAACCGGTTTACTTGAAAAGACTTGATATTTTACCCCAAATATAAAATTTAACATGCATATTATATAGAGATTGAAAATGTGACGTCATTCACGGGTAGAACCGCAAAGGATTCTGGGAACTCGTGGCAAGAGGTACTAGCGCACGCAGGCTTTCAATTGAAATCAGTTATACAGCGATAAAAAGAAACACAAAAATGTTGTCGCATGACAGCCACGGGAAGCCGACGGGTAAAGAGATCGGTTGTTATCGGATTACGTCGTTGAAGAGAAATTGTTCGAGCCATGTTTCCGAAGTAACAAAGACGCGATGGATGGCCTGGATTGCAGCCACTCAAAGATCAAATATAACGTCCCAGAACACTCCAGCTCACAGGTTAGTCTGCTCCAAGCATTTACACAAAGGTCAGTGTTTTTTAGTAGTTAATACGTCATTTTTCTTAACATAATTGGTGATATAGGTTACAAGCAAGTCTGGCGCTGAACAGAAATTGTCGCGCTATGCTCCTTTATTTATTGTGTTTATTGTGCATAAATAGTGAATTGTCCTGACACAATACTGCGTTTCGCTTCTGTTATTATGGTACATTGACAAAAACATATACTTTTATTCACAGGATAAAACAGTTGTTTTGTATCACTAATTGTCCAGTACGATTACAGCATACAGTATTATTGTCACTGCTACATTTCTGTGATGGGTACCAGAAATTATTTCCACTGCTAATTAATTACCATTGAGCTCAAAGGTCCTATTAATAAACGGTTAACGAATGTGTATTTATGACGACGATTTGTGAGACTGGTAAACTTATGATACGTACGATGGTCTTTCGTTCTACACGGTGCATTTCAAGGTCCTGCACCCATCCGTCGGTAAACTGTACCTGGGCTTGTTGCAGTGACCGGAAGTTACTAAACTTCATGAGTGTGTGCACTCACTCCAAGAACCGTATGATTATAAATATGCATATAAATATGCTACGATGAGATAGCTGACTTCATCTAACTAGCAAATGTTTTCCAGGCTACGTTGGTGATGCAGTTTTTTTTAATATGTATGATATTTTTGTCATGCGATTTTAAAGCGGGTCCTACAACCGCATCCAAGAATAACATGCAGCTTATCTCAGAACTGTCGGTGAAAATTATTCTTGGAGCTAAGTTTAATTGAGCTGCATTTTAAAGAGGTGCAATTTCACAATTTGTGTATATTTTCTAAGTTCACTATTTTGTCATGTGTTGAGAAAAACACAGATTTTAAAATTACATGGTCTAATATTTACATTTAGCATAACTGCAACATTCTTTTTTTCTTTTTTAAAGACTCGAAAGGACTTGAAATTCAAAGTTTCAGACTTGTGACTTTACTCGGACTTTTACACCAGTGACTTGAGACTCGACTCTGACTTGCCTGACATTACTTGAGACTTGACTTGAGACTTGAGGATAAAGACTTGAGACTTACTTGAGACTTGCAAAACAATGACTTGGTCCCACCTCTGCGTACAACAATTGCATGGTTAGCTTAGCTTAGCATTAAAGAATAGAAACAGCACCAGGATCACTTAAGCTGGCAAATTATGTTCTATAAAAACTGTTTAATCATAATGAGGTAAGTAAGAACGTTTTATCTGGTGATATAAACAGCAAAATACCAGAAAACTGCTTAAAAATAGATGAGTACCCTCATTACCTGCAGCTAGCTTGAAGTTTGAAATTGTTTTCATCTGCAAGAGTAGCTAATTTCGGCTGGTTAGTAAATGTTAAGTACCACACAGGTTTTCCTGTTGTTCATATTCTGAGAGATTCATATCAAAGCTCCCTCTGTGCTCGATTGTTTCTTGGTCAGGCTTGCTGGTCTCCAGTGAAGTGACTGGTAGCTATCTAGCTGCAAAATCTTTTCAAACGTGCCAAAGCCAGGTAAGATATACAAGTTGTGTTTGTCTACTCCACATTTACAGTCCAGGTAAGATACCTACAAGTGTGCTGAATCAAAATGGAAAAGGGTAACTGCTAATACACACTTCCTTTATTCTTTAATAGACCTCATTTTAAAATCTAACATTGGTGCAGAGTCAAAGGTAATGGGATTAAAAATAAAATCACTACTGAAATCAAACAAACTACTACACTGACAGAAGTTACACATACAGTTACTATAAGGAAGCAAATAGTACACCTTCTGTCAGCTCGAAGGTTTTGCACATCAGGATTTAACAACAACAAGTACATCCCATGATTCAGTAGCTTGTAGAACCACCTTTAGCAGCCGCAAATTACAGGGAGTGCAGAATTATTAGGCAAATGAGTATTTTGTCCACATCTTCCTCTTCATGCATGTTGTCTTACTCCAAGCTGTATAGGCTCGAAAGCCTACTACCAATTAAGCATATTAGGTGATGTGCATCTCTGTAATGAGAAGGGGTGTGGTCTAATGACATCAACACCCTATATCAGGTGTGCATAATTATTAGGCAACTTCCTTTCCTTTGGCAAAATGGGTCAAAAGAAGGACTTGACAGGCTCAGAAAAGTCAAAAATAGTGAGATATCTTGCAGAGGGATGCAGCAGTCTCAAAATTGCAAAGCTTCTGAAGCGTGATCATCGAACAATCAAGCGTTTCATTCAAAATAGTCAACAGGGTCGCAATAAGTGCGTGGAAAAACCAAGGCGCAAAATAACTGCCCATGAACTGAGAAAAGTCAAGCGTGCAGCTGCCAAGATGCCACTTGCCACCAGTTTGGCCATATTTCAGAGCTGCAACATCACTGGAGTGCCCAAAAGCACAAGGTGTGCAATACTCAGAGACATGGCCAAGGTAAGAAAGGCTGAAAGACGACCACCACTGAACAAGACACACAAGCTGAAACGTCAAGACTGGGCCAAGAAATATCTCAAGACTGGTTTTTCTAAGGTTTTATGGACGGATGAAATGAGAGTGAGTCTTGATGGGCCAGATGGATGGGCCCGTGGCTGGATTGGTAAAGGGCAGAGAGCTCCAGTCCGACTCAGACGCCAGCAAGGTGGAGGTGGAGTACTGGTTTGGGCTGGTATCATCAAAGATGAGCTTGTGGGGCCTTTTCGGATTGAGGATGGAGTCAAACTCAACTCCCAGTCCTACTGCCAGTTTCTGGAAGACACCTTCTTCAAGCAGTGGTACAGGAAGAAGTCTGCATCCTTCAAGAAAAACATGATTTTCATGCAGGACAATGCTCCATCACACGCGTCCAAGTACTCCACAGCGTGGCTGGCAAGAAAGGGTATAAAAGAAGAAAAACTAATGACATGGCCTCCTTGTTCACCTGATCTGAACCCCATTGAGAACCTGTGGTCCATCATCAAATGTGAGATTTACAAGGAGGGAAAACAGTACACCTCTCTGAACAGTGTCTGGGAGGCTGTGGTTGCTGCTGCACGCAATGTTGATGGTGAACAGATCAAAACACTGACAGAATCCATGGATGGCAGGCTTTTGAGTGTCCTTGCAAAGAAAGGTGGCTATATTGGTCGCTGATTTGTTTTTGTTTTGTTTTTGAATGTCAGAAATGTATATTTGTGAATGTGGAGATGTTATATTGGTTTCACTGGTAAAAATAAATAATTGAAATGGGTATATATTTGTTTTTTGTTAAGTTGCCTAATAATTATGCACAGTAATAGTCACCTGCACACACAGATATCCCCCTAAAATAGTGAAACTAAAAACAAACTAAAAACGACTTCCAAAAACATTCAGCTTTGATATTAATGAGTTTTTTGGGTTCATTGAGAACAAGGTTGTTGTTCAATAATAACATTATTCCTCAAAAATACAACTTGCCTAATAATTCTGCACTCCCTGTATTAAAAGTAATCACTTTCTGTATCACTTTCCCTTTCCCTCTCTCCATTGTGGAGGAATTTTATTCCACTCTACTCTAAAGGTTTACAAGTCATACTTGATCAGTCTTTTTCTAATTGTACTCCCATGGAGTGTAACATTTAACCAAGGCCTGTAGAGTATGAGATGCAGCTCTTGCAGTTTCTCTGATTATTGGATCTTCTGTATGTTGGGGTGAATTTGCTGGGATGTTCATTCCTGGGATGACTGGCAGCTGTCTTGAATGTTTTCTACCTCACTGTAAAATGAAGGACTTTAAATTGTTGGTAAATGACCTTGCGACCCTTTCCAGATTGATGGAAAATAAAAACTATTTCTCTAAGATCACTGTCTGTCATCTTTGTTGTGTGCTAACACACACCTGAATGCTTCAGAGTAGCAAACACCAAAAACCTCTGCATTTTTAGAGGTGCTCACCCGCGGTCATCAGTTAATCAAGTGCAATCCAACTTTCTATAGAAACACTAATGTTGTACTTAGTTTTTCACACACTGCTTCTGCATTTTGGCTTATTTTTTGCTAATTAAATGATGACAGAGGGTAATATCTCATTGATTTATCATCTATCAAGTCTTCAACTTCAAGACCTGCTAAAGACCAACCTTTTTTCAAAATTTTTATTATCTCCTGATATGTAAATACTTGGAATTTGAAGAGGGTGTACTTTCTTTGGACCATTTCTATGTGATAGATTTCCAACGCATCACAACCATTAAGGTATTTTAAGGATTTCTATTTATTTATGAATTTTTTTGATCACATAACATATTTGTAAAGCTAAACATTTATAGGTCTGCTTGTCAGAGAGTAAACATTGCTGGTGTAAACAAACCTTTTATATGTTGCTAAGTAAATAGAAGTCCTGTAAATCAGTTCAGGAACAGGTTTCAATCAGGAGTGGCTGGCATTTGGCCACACGACAGAATGAGTCAGTCCCACTGACTGATTACAGCTGCTTAGAAAGCAGTGCAGCAGAGTTAGGTCACCATTCTCACATGAAATAATAACAGATGTAATAAATATAATAATTTAAACCACATAACCTTTTTTCTAACTATCACTAAGAGTAAAATAGTGTAGTTAGGCAGTTAAAGGTACTTTAAAAACTTCAGTTGTACCTGCAGTAAAGCTAAAAAACATCAAAGTTTTGTTTTTTTTCGTTTTCAGATATAGAAATCAGTCAGTTTGATTAAAAAGCAATGAAAGCTTAATTATAAATGATAAAAGAATTTAGTGCAGAGCTGTAAAACTCTTTTCATGTTAGAATTTGGACAAATGTGGTTAAACATGGCTGCATTAAACTGTCTCATCCCATTGTCTGCAATGAAGAAGGACTGTCCTGCACTGTCTTTAGGGGAGTGTAAAGTGTTATTGCTGTGTGTCATTTAATCATAATGAACTCACACTGTAATACATTTGTACAAAATTAGAAAGTGCGAAAAGTGTTTTTGTGTAATTTCTTTTTCATATTTACGTCCTAGAAATGCTTTTCTGCTTGTGAGCCTAAAGTGTGAAAAAAAGGAAAAATGTCTCAGTACAGCTACCAGCTGTGGTAGTGTGTGTGGTGACCTGGAGGTCCTCTGTAACAGTCTGGGAGAGTTTGTACAAAAGTCTCCACATGACTCCGGGCCTCTCCTCAGCCATCATCTGTGTAAAGTATTCGTTTGCCATAGATGTCACACTAGCATCACAAGTTCATTAGTTCATTTGTCCACACTTCGATGTGTAAGGTTAATTAATCCTCACAGGGTCATCTTTTGTGCACGTGCAGAGGGTTTCCACACTGTGGGCAGGAGTGATGTGTGTCTTGCATTCCCCGTACCATTAATGGAATGAGACAGAAACCGCAGATGAGCCTGAAACACAAGCACAGAAAACACCAATGAAGCTGTGCTCAAGCTCGTTTAGCGCCGGTGCACATGCAATACTCCTCCTGTGTGAGTGTTTGGGGCTCTTACCCCGCCATTGCAAGAATGACACACCAGCACCAAGCAGCTGTCCCAGGTACATGTGTGACTTTACTGGTTACAAGATGACTGCAGTGTGGGCAGCGTACCAAACCAGGGGCGCCTCTCAGATATTCCACCGCTATGGGAACAGGCTGCGGCTGGCTCACTACTGCTATCGGCTGAGTTTGTCTGCTGTTGACACGCGGTGCGGCACCAGCTGCCATTCAGGAGACAGATGAAGTTATTAGAAGGAGAGAAGAACAAGTAAGGCAGAGGCTTATACACCCACTGGACACTTTGTTAGGTACACCTAGCTAGTACTAGGTTGGACGTCCTTTTCCCTTTCAAAACTGCCTTTACAGCTTCATGGCAAGATTCCAACAAGGTGCCAGAAACATTCCTGAGATTTTCCTCCATATTGACATGATGACATCACACAGCTGCTTCACATCCATGATGCAAATCTTCTGTTCCACCACATCATGAAGATGTTGAATTGAAATCTGATGACTATGGAGGCCATATGGTCAGGAAAACCCGTCTGAGATGATTTGAGCTTTGTATATGTGGTGTTTATGCTGCGTGCATATCGTTAGGGTCTGCTTCTCTGTTACTCCTGATAATCCCTGCAGTCAAAGCTTATTTCAAAAGCAGCTTGTGTCCTTGCTGTTGCTGCATCAAAACTCTTAAATGACCTCCCAGATGACCTCGTGCAAGCATCAGTGAAGACTGTTTTTAAATCTGAGCTGCCTTTTCTGTTAGACTTGTGAAACAGTTGAATTGTTGAGCTGTGATTGGAGGATTGGCTGCTGTTAGCTGCTGTTTTTTTTTATAGGAACCTGTTTATTCTGTTTTATTTTGTGTAACACATTTTGGTTTTAAATATCCTATAGAAATAAAATGTATTTACTTACTTAGACCAAATGACTGACTCTCTTGTTCAATTTTGTTGAGCCAGTTTAAACTGTAGCCTCAGTTTCCTGTTCGTAGCTGACAGGAGAGACACTCAGTGCGGTCTTCTGCCTCGAGGATCGACATGTTGTGTGTTCAGAAATGCTCTTCTGCATATCTTGTTTCCTGATGCCTTTCTATGAGCTAGAAACAGTTTGGCTATTCTCCTCTGACCTCTGGCATCAACAAGGTATTTTGATCCAGAGAACTGCTGTTCACTGGATATTTTTGGCCCATTTTATGTAAACCCTAGAGATGGTTGTGTGGAAAAATCCCAGGAGATCAGCTTTTTCTCAAATACTCAGACCAGCCTGTCTGACGAGAACAACCGTGTCACATTCAAAGCCACGAATGCCACCTTCCTCCCCCATTCTGATGCTCCTTTTCAATTTCAGCACGTTATCTTGACCATATCTGCATACCTAAATGCATTTAGTTACCTCCCTGTGATTTTCTGATGAGATACTTGCATTGACAGTCAGATGAAAAGGTGTACCTAACAAAGTGGCCAGTAAGTGTAAATAGCAGTAAAGAGATCATGCTTATAGTAAAGATGTAGTCTTGATACTTGCCTTGTCGGGAACGCGAGGACGCAGCAGCTGGAGCAGAAGCTGCAGCGCGAGCACGAGAAGCATGCGGATTAACTGTAACACAGAAAAACCAAAATTTAACCTAATGTAGCTTTTTAAATACTTACACTTTGACCCTTTAAAGTCTGAACCATGAAATAATTGCCAGAAAGTTCAAGATTTTTGAAAATATTGTGAACCTTCTGAGAAAAAACATATTCATTTGCATGCATGAGTTTACTTTGAAATTATATTTGTTACATTTGTTTCTCTCTCTCTAGTGCTGTTTAGACAGGCTTTCCACGGGGATCACTGTGATGATGTAGAAGTCTCAAAAATTCACAAAAACTCATGAATTAAATATGATACGACAGGCACTGTGGGGTTAAAATACAAACATTTGGTGAGTAGACTACAGACAGCATATGGACTGAGGCTCTTACATTGTGAAACCAGCGTGCAGCACATAGAGACTGAACTGAACTTGCTCAGCATGCCTACATGCCTAAACGCCTTGGTTTGCTGCCATGTGATTGGCTGATTTGATATTTCCGTTAATGAGCAGTTGAACAGGTCTACATAACAAAGTCAATATTAAAAGTGCAATCTTTATACTTTGAGTAATGGGATGGACTATGACTCCAGTGCTTTGGTGGGGAGGCGAGGACACGGCAGTTGGCACAGACAGGACAGGAAAAGGATCTGGCTGAACTGTAACTGTGATTTAAAAAAAGAAAAAGAAATGTTTACATGTTATTTTGCAGTCACACTAGGGTTTCCTTCCACACTTTACTTTAAATATATATTTTTTAAATTTACTTCAGAGTGCACTGAAGTGGTTGTCTGGCAGAGTAAAAGCATGAATACACTTAATGACGACATTTCTACAAATCAGCCTGGTAAAACTGGTATGTCATGTAAACAGTATGCCAAAAAATAAATAGAAAAGGACACATGTTAGTGTGTACATCCTGTCAGCAATATCTCACGAGCTGACTCAAGAAATGGGGTTAAAGGAAGCAGAAAGATTTTTATCTCACCTGCTTCTCTGTAGGCAGGTGGAGGTGTCGGTGGGGATGAGAGAGAGGCGTCATAGGCAGGTGGGGGGGCGTTAAAAGCTGCAATGGGCAGAGCAGGAGGTTGGCGACTGGCCTCCTCATATGAAGGGGGGTCCATCCAAACAGATCAAACAGGATTCTGTCATGAAGATAAAAACAGAAATGTAGATAAGAGCAAGTTTGAAATGTGTGTTTTCATCACAGATAGTTAATTACATAAAAACGATGTAAGTCTATACCCAGATATCTTTGATTTGGTACAGTCTTGCTTTCCAGATAAAACCCCAAAAGGGCATTAATGTAAGACTCTTCTTCACAATTATCGAGTCACGTAGCTCCTGCTGTTGATAACATCTGTGCTTTTCCTTCAGTGACAAATTAAATATATTCTTATTTGTCATCACTTTAAAACAGGTTATTTTTGATCTTCATTCACAAGTCGTCACAATCTTCTAGTATTTGGTGGGGAAAAAAGTTGACAATGATCTTGCGTTTGGTGAACCCACATTAGCGATTCTTAACACACGACTAATGTCACATGTTAGGTTCTTAACATGCGACACGAGTCATGTGAGACTCTTATCAGAATTGTGATAAAAGTATTCGTGGAGTCAGTCGTGCCCTTTTTCTTTTGCTGTTCTTCTTTTAGGGGTAATTTGTTGGACTGGATTATGGGGAAGTTACTTTTATCAAAAGTTGTACTTACATTAAAAATGTATTTACATGATCCAATGCATCACTTTATAATTTTACTTTTTAGGATTAGTGGAAGCGATGACCAGCTTAAAGTTGTTTACCTGGTCATAAAGGATACAAAGGACATTACGTGTGTGAAAACACTATTGAATTAAGCAAAATTACTTTATTTCCAAGTAATTTTCGCTGGATTACTTGTCATTTAGCTCACTAACAAAAACTGAAGTTCACACATACTGGTGCCCACTCCTTTCCCTCATATTTCCACACTATTATCACTGTGCTATCTAGTCAGAGTCAGACTTATTTTTGTTAGTCTCTCTCTCCAGTATCAAAATATAGAAAACTGAAAAATAGACCATGTGAAAGAGTACATTATATACAAAAAGGACATTTTTTTATTGACAAGACAACATGTATTATATACAGTCTCAGTAAAAGTGCCAGTAATCCAATTAATTAATACATGGTTACGAAAGACTATTGTTTAAAAAAATGACATTGAATCACGTGTAATCACTCTGTTTAGGACTGAATCCGAGAAACTGGGGAGAAAATGGGAATGAATAAAAAAAACCAACATATAAGGTTTTAAGAATGAAAAAATAACATTTTATACCCTGGGCTTTTCCAGCTTGCATTGCAAATGAAATGTGCTGTGTGTACACTAGCTTCTTTCAGTTTATCCTGGTGTTAATGTGGGCGCACTGGAAAGAGTCAATTGTAAAGTATTTTATGTGGCGGTTTAGCTCTTTGTATGCCAGGCTCTGTGATGCTGAGTCTCATATTACTGCTTTTAAGTCTGAAGCTCTGATTCTGCCGTAATAGCTACTTGCATTATCTCTCCTCCTGACTGCTAAACAATGAAAGGCACTACATATCCAGTCTTTCATTGTTTAGCACTGCTGGTTTAAAGTGACAGCGTCAGAACAGTACACACAGTGTAACATGTGATGGCGTAAATCAGTCTTTTACTCATACTTCACATACTTTAGTGTTTTTAATAATGCCGCACACATTAATCTTAGTTGTGTTTTAATGTAACTATAGAAGCCATATATATATATATCAGCAGCTTCATCCCTTTTAGGGATTATAAAAATAGAAACAAATGTCAAATCTAGACTGTTAGTCTATATAGTTGCACTGTTTTTAAACTGGTGTGAAATATTCACCCTTTTAAACGTGTATTACTCATCGTCCACCTTTTTATCAAGATGACACAGAATTATTACAGCATGTAAACACAACTCTGACTGGCAAAGATGTATTTTTCTACCCCTATATCAGAGAAAACCGAGTGTATCAGCCATGAAATGCACCCGCTGAATGCAGTCAAGTCACTCGAGCTCACATGAGACTTCGCTCTTATGTAAACAAGACACATCCAAGTCCCGATACCTGATCCAGACAGGCACAGACCTGCCCCTGCCACATAGACATTTCCAATAACACCTGCCAACAACCTTATAGCTCATTACCCGCTAATTAAATAGTGTAATGTGAGATATATCGGAGCAGTGGTCTTACCTTGGGCAAATGAGGAAGAACGACTGGCAGGAGGAAACACGTACCATTGCTGATCATGGTCATCACATCACAGCCTGTTAAACCTGTTCTCCCCTGGAATTGGAAACATTTTACGTCTCACATGAAAACCAACCTGTTTGTCTTATTAGTCACCACTGCCTATTCAGAGGTTTTCCCTGCAGGAAGAAAAGATTGTTCAACTTAAATCAGTCTATACCTGCTTACTAGCTGGAATCACTATATTTACAAGATCTACAGCAATAAAAAAAACTTTTATAGTATGATTTATTGTTAGATACCCAGCACAAAGACTAATCATTCTTTATGAGGCAATTATGGAAAGTTTTTTAATAATTGGCAATCATTTCTAATATTTCACATTTTTTTTGTAAATGTCACCACTCCTCCTCTCCTTTTTTTACCTTATTTTTTCCTTCTCTCTACGTACACCTCCGCATTTAGTCATTAGCTATTATTAATCTCCAACTCTCTTACACAGTGTGCCCTTTGTCCTGTCTTCCTCTCCTCACTCCCTCGCTCGCAGCAGACGGCTGCCCCTCCCTGAGTCTGGTTCTGCTGCAGGTTTCTTCCTGTTAAAAGGGAGTTTTTATATATGCTCTAAGACAACCGGTGCTTTTTTGGTTTTCTTTTCCTTCTTTCTTTTTTTTTTTTTTTCTTTTTTTCCCCAAAGCTTTGGAAAGATAGTAACTGGACTGGTTTTTATAAAGCGCTTTTCTACTCCACTGGAGTACTCAAAGTTTTATACAACTGCCTCATTCAGCCAGGCAGTCGAGCATATTTGGCAGTTACACATCCACCAGCAGCCTGAACTGTTGGTACTTGGCAGAATGGATCCATTTTTCTCATCCTATCGTCTGAAAGTTGTAACAGAAATTGAGACCCATCAGACCAGGAAATGTTTTTTCTAATCTTTTATTGTCCACTTTTAAAGAATGTATCGTCAGTTTCCTGTTCTTAGCAGACAGAAGTGATGCGGTCTTCTGCTGCATTTAGAGATGCTCTTCTGCGTACCTTGGTTGTATGTAGTGGTTATCTGAGTTACTTTTGCTTCTGTTCATCTCAGAGGAGTCTGGCCATTCTCCTCTGACCTCTGACATCAACATGCATTTTCACCCAGAGAGCTGCAGCTCACTGGATATTCTCTCTTTTTCTGACCACTCTCTGCAAACCCTACAGATGGTTGTGGTGAATAATCTCTGTAGATGACCATTTTCTGAAATTCCCAGACCACCCTGTCTTGCACTATGACAATAAGTGCCACATCAAATAACTTAAATCACCTCTCGTCCCCATTCTGATGGTCACTTTGAACCTCAGCTGGATACTCTGCACACCTAAATGCATGTGAACAGTGAATGGATGTGCATTATTATTATCATTAGGCAGATTAAAGCATATTATTATTGAATTAGTTAACTTTTTTAAGCCTAGAGCCATTTCAAATACTTCTCAATCAGCTCAACAAATATCAGGAAACACAAACTTTTTCTCTCCAGTTTGTCACAAATTGTGTCTGTGAGCGCTACAGTATGGAATCAGAACGATGCCACCTTGAAACGAAACCGAAAAATGGATTGAAACCGAAAAAAAATATTGTAACTGAAATAAATATACTGAAAAATCTT
Source organism: Rhamphochromis longiceps (assembly GCF_057381845.1). NCBI lineage: Eukaryota > Metazoa > Chordata > Actinopteri > Cichliformes > Cichlidae > Rhamphochromis > Rhamphochromis longiceps. Next base: position 17,406,948 of record NC_140562.1, read on the forward strand.
GTATTGAAACCGAAAAAAAAATTGATAGTGAAAAACAATTAATTGAAACTGTAATTTTTTTGTTTTCGCTTACAATTTTTTTTTGTTTTCGGTTTCCATCCATTTTTCAGTTTCCATCCATTTTTCGGTTTCAAACCATTTTTCGGTTTCACTCTGCTGGCACTGTTTTGGTGTACGGGGGCGCGCTGGGGGGCGGGGATTCCGACCCGCATGTATTTGCATATATTATAATGCTGACCAATGACTGGAGAAAACACTGACGACGCGGCTGCGGTCACGGACAAACTCGCACGTGTCTGTTCGGGAATGGCAGATGCCGAGAGGTCCAGCGTTTACATTACCGACTATTTCAAAGTGACAGCCTGAGGTGTTCTTCAGTAAATTGGACTACCGGACAGGAGGATCTGAGGCCCCACCGCATTATTTTTGGTAAGTTAAATGTGTTTGTAAGCTAATCCGTAATTTAGGTCCTTAGCTAGCTACCTAAGGACCTAGCTAGCTAAGATGAGCACTCGGCTGTCGGGGAAACATGTTTTGTAAAGTTCGTTTAGCTAACCCGTGCAGGTGAATGAATTTACCCTGACTAAAGAAATCAAGAGAAACGCACCGGGCTGCTCAGTGACTAACCACGGTTACTGTACTTTTATTATGAGTATTATACTGTAAGAGCAACGGGCTGGACTCTGCTTCTGCTCCTGTGCAGAGCTGATTATTAAATATGTGCAAACAGCAGCATGTTTTCTGTCGCTTTCCACATGTGGAAGGACATTAAAGCCAACTTTTAAATTCCCCTCATTAGTCAATAGCTACGGATTAAATAGCAAAGCCCGATACTTATGTACTGAAACCAACTACTTCCGCTTGTCAGCTTAAGTTAAAATGTTACATTTTTCCCCTGATTATTTTTTTTAGCTTTTTTTTTTTTTTTTACTGAGTTTGTTACAAATATTCAGGTTAAAAAACTGTCCAAATTATTTTTAATGAATTATGTTCACAAAGTCACATGTTCAGTACTCTGTACAGCTTGCATCCTTTAGGACAAATAATTTGAAACATTAATATTTCTTGTTCAATACTGAGCTGATAACACCTCTGTATGTTGTGACCAGGATGCAGCAGCAGACTGAACCTCGACTGAAACCTGCTCCATCATCTCATCTTTGCAGATGTCCATTTATAAAGCATCAACAACTCAAAGGTAAACATGATATTAGAAAATGTGTTAGTAAAGCCTTTAAAACAAATAAAAAAATAAACAGCTGTCGGCAGAACTGTAGGACTGAACAACTTCAGATCCCGAGTGTGTGAGGCCGGAGAAGGATCAGCTGTATTTCAGATTTGAGAGATAAACTTTATATTTCAGTTTGTGATGATTCTGTTCTGTTTGTGATTACAGGAGCTGACCTCAGATTCAGACCTCAGCACCAGCCAGTGACAGCAGACAGATCATCCTATATCTTCAATCTTTGTAGTAACTCCAAAATTAACTGAAGAAAACAGTACAAAGGTTAAAGTACCACATGTGCTGTCAGTGAAAGCTGCAGCTGTTTTATTGATAAATTTAAAGACAAAAAGTCAAAAGGATTAATCACCCCTGTAACTGTGTCACTATACATCAGCATTAACAGTACCTCAGTTTGGTGTTTCAGAAAACTGCTGATCTCAGACCTGCACAACTTCTGTTTTAAACACTGAATGTACTCAGCTACATGAAGAGCACGTGATGTTTTCTCTGACACAATTAAATAAAACCTGATTAAAAGTCAAAGGTTGTTACTTGTATTTGAACTAAAAACTTGTGATCTGGAATTCTTTCACTGTTTTTTGACAATAGTGTGTTATTTATCATAAAGTAATTCAGAGTCATTCATACCAGAGTAACCAGTGAGCACAACATATATTTAACTTTCTACAGGACTTAAAGCTATTACTATAGCTTATAGCTATTACTTAACTGCACTACTGTATAGTTCTGTGTAAATAATCATTCTGTACATATGATGATTTTTAATCCTACAACTGTTTATAATTTGCATAGTTCACATTTCTGTATAACTGTATATCTCAGATTTCTGTAGTTTCTCATTTATATCCTGTACATAGTTTGTACTCACTACAGCCTGTACATACTTATAGTTATAGAATATTCACAACATATTTCATACCGTGTACATTGTAACATACCATAATAGACCCATTTCTGTAATATACTTACATATCTATACTATTGCTAATATATATTGTAATATATCTATATCATGGCTAAAGCACTTCTGGATGGATGCAAACTGCATTTTGTTGCCCTGTACCTGTGCAATGACAACAAAGTTGAATTCTATTCTATTCTATTATATTATGTAAAAGTCCAGACCCTCTGAGGATTATCTGAGTACTTCTAACATTACACAAAACAAAGGTCTCCATCAGTGTTCATGAAATGCTGGGTTTATCCTTCTTGTGAGGGAGCTGCTGGTGAAGATCACGAGCCCTGCTTGATCCCGGCGATGAGTTTCAGTCTTCCTGGTGTTTCTGAAATGATGCCTCTCACTGTGGGTCAACAGAACTTCTGGCACAGGACAGCTGTAATGAAAGAAATTGAAGTTTTGGAAATGCCCTATATGTGAGAAGCAGATTTTGTATTTACTTTTCTTTTGCCAATCAAGATAACAAATAGGGGTGGGCGATATAAACGATATATGATAGAAACGATATAAATTTGGCTAACGATAGAGCGATATAGTCAAAATCTCTATCGCGATAGTGCATGTTGATGATGTCATCAAGCTGCGCCTGTTTTGGTCGAAAGCATCGCAGCGGCTACAACCATTATCATCTGCAGATTATGGCGGGCGATAGTCATAGCAAAGAGATGAAGCACTTTTGAAATATGGGGAAAGCCAAAAACTGCCGTTCCTTCACTTCCGTAACATTGATTCATTAATGTTGAATTCTCTCGCAGCTGCTCTATTCCCATGTTGTTGCAGTATATTAATAACTAACCTCGTATTGTGGATGAATAATCTCAGTTGTTCTCCTGACTGAAGTTTGGCCCATGTATAGCATCCTGCTATGTGATTGCATTTGTCCCTGACCACCAGAATCCCTCACGTTAACTTTTATTGAGTGGAAAAAAAGTTAGCTGTGTCGCTAGCAATCACATTCACGTAGCACAACATTATATACCAGGTAGTCCAACTTCAGTAACCCTGCAAACGCCACTGCTGTTTAGTTTTCTGTCTTCATTTATGTTGGTAGCAGAGCTGTTTCAAAAGTCTCTCAGTCAGAACATGGTATGAAATGTTTAGGTGTAAACTAGCGAGCTAACTTCCTGTTAACTTCTAACTCCGTTAAATTTAATAAATTCTGTTTTCATGGATGCATGGATGTACAACTTAATTGTTACACCTGATAAAGCAGCAACGCTGATGATTTAATTAAAGATGAAAGAATTTAGACTCTTTTTAATTCTGTGTTCGTTTGACTTTGGGACCTGAAGCGGACGGAGTTTTGGACCCAGATTACTCCGCGAAGCTCCTCACTACGGCAGCCGTAATGCTCTTACAATCCAGCAAGCAGTGCGGCTTACCAAAGTTGTACTAAAACATTTTTTAACAGATTTCTGCACGCCAAAATCGGTTCGAGGTCAGTAAGCACAACCAGAATTCATACATAAGGCACACTCTCGATTTTTGAGAAAATTAAAGGATTTTAAGTGTGCCTTATAGTGTGGAAAATACGTTATACAGAAGAAAAGAATATATCGCAATATATATCGTTACCGCACATGCTTCAAATTATATCGCGATATGAATTTTAGGCCATATCGCCCAGCCCTAATAACAAAGTATAATTTTCACCATACAATTACTAACCTTGTCATCTCCTGCACTGTCTGTTTTGGGCTCTGGGCTCCTCCTTCCCAGCGTTCATGAGACTGCTTTGATGCACTGTGGTATGAGGTGCTAACCTGTTGACAGTGTTGGGAAGGTTAATTTTAAAATGTATTCCACCAAAGATTATAGAAGTAATGTATTCTGAATACTTTACAACTACATGAATGTGCTATTGCTGTGTGATTTATTACTATTACTGAAGGCTACTCGCCATACCAACACCAACTAGATGTTAAAATCTTAATATAAATGAGTAACAGTAGGGTGGACATTAGGTAAGGCTGCAGCGATCTCGTGTAGAAAACTATTCAGCACGTATATAAAACAGGTCAGCGGCTCCGAACCGTAGTAAAGGGACCTCTGGCTAATACGTCCGGTTCGTGTCGGGCTCATAGCTGAAAACTAGCTTTACTTTGTTGTCTGGGTCAAGTTTGCTAGCGAGAGACAGAGAGAGGCGTTGAAAGGCTGCTTATTGTTTCGGAGGAAAACACGAACACAGTGTACAGTCGAGTCTTAACAGCTTACTTACAGCTGGGCTCGTCAGGCTCTCTTTTTGGCTTTAGTGGTTATTATTATATTTACATGCTTCCAGCTCCCGTTTCTGCTCCGTGACAGCTGTACTTTTCCTTTTTCTCCCTCCTCGCTCACAGACACATAACGGGTATGGCAGTCCATTCTCCCTGCAGCACTGCCCATGAGGCTACATTGTTTAGGGCGATGCCTGTAACACTCTGCTATTGCCTTCATATTAAATAATTTTTGTATAATAATTTTTAGAGGCTCTTATTGTGTGTTTTGTTTGGGTTTCCACCGGCGTGGAATTACCAAAAAATAGAGAGACCATAGCCTAACATATGAAACAGGTAAATACCGCCATGTAATCCATTTATTTCAACAAACTAACTGTATTCTCAATATCACCTATTGAACAGTAATTGTAACGGATACATTTACTCATATTTTGTATTTTAAATACGTAACGCCGGTGCATGTATTATGTTACTGCCCAACACTGCCTGTTGAGATCCTGAGATCCGCTCCTAGAACACCGGCCTCCAACTCCTGAAGAGACACGGGTGTCCCTAAATTTAGCAAATATTAGCTTCAGGCTAGCTTGCTACGACGAATAGGCTAATACCAGCATTTTACCACAACTTCACCAGATGTAGCTAAAAAAACTAAACTAATGTCCAGTCCAGTGGGACAGCAAGAAAAGATGACAAAAAATGATTACTTACTTGCGGTTTGGAGTAGAGCTGGGCGATAGTACGATAACGATATGTATCGCGATATAACTTTTACTCGATAGAGAAATTAAGCTATCGCGATAGACCTCGCCGCTCTTGTCCTCCTAAAAAAAAAAAAAAAAAAAAAAGGTCAGCCAATCCAAATTAAGTAGCGCAGAGCCGAACCAATCACAGCCGCAGCGTCACGTCGCGTGACTTGTTACGTACAGCACAAGTGCCAAGCCGCACGTGTGTTTGTTTGGGAAGCAGCCAGCGGGTAATGGAGGAAATGAGTGTGCCGACTAGAAAAATCAACCGAGCGTGACCGAAGAGAAAACAGATGATGGTTCCAATGCCGGAGAGATTGTCGAACGGAAGAGCCATAGAAGTTCCGTAGGGTGAAGGTATTTCGGCTATTTCAAGTCTGACAAAAAACAGAGTAGCGTGCACTGTAAATTGTGCCGAAAGCAAGTCTGGAAATACAATAAACTGGTGCATGCGTCACACTGTGCGCCACGTTATTGTTTCGGTGAAATGAATTTCTACAATACTGTTACTGTTAATTCTACTCTCTGCAGTGTTTAAATGCTTACATATACACACAGTTACTGTCCCTCCACACATACGACTCGGTTCTGCTTCTATGCCCCAGCTTTGTTTACTTTTTCCCACCGAGGCTTCTAGACTTCTGATTGGCCAACATTTCTGCACGGTTAGGAATCTAGCGCCACCTGCTGCTTTGGCATGTTCATAGCAGCGTTTTCCTTCATTTCTGCCTTTATGTGTGGACGGGATTATTTTTTAAAACGAAAACGGAAAATCTCCGTTTTCAAAGATACCCGTGTACGTGTGGACGTAGCCTCAGTCTCTGACTGGAAGCGCTAATTCGTCATTCGGCTTTTGTCAGACTAAAGTAACTGTTAAAACTGTTTGAAAAGCTCAGCTATACAACAAGGAGAGATTGAGAATTTCCTTTTAGTTCTCAGTTTATTTGATACTGACAAAAGTTAGTCAGTTTTGTCTGTTCTTCTGTAAAACAAACTAAGATTTATTTTTAGAATTAATATTTTGTTTCTAAGTGGAATTGACAATTTAGTCTGTTTCGTTTGTTCTATTTTGAAACTTAAACGCTTTAGCGGCTGCCTTTTGTGTAGTTTGCAATATTTGCCTTTATTTATCTGAAAAAGTCTCATGTTCCTTAAGTACATCTACCCTGTTGAACTTATTATGGGAAATAAATATTTAAATAAAAACAAGCTGCTGATTATTTCACATTTTACTTGTGAGCAACGGCACATTTAAATCTTACAAATATAGTTATTTGGCTTATATCGTGATAGATATCGTTATCGCCTGAAATGAAAAAAACATATCGTGATATGAAAAAATCTCATATCGCCCAGCTCTAGTTTGGAGGTTCGAGCTGAAATTGAAGCAGCCATTGAAAGACGGGAAGAGAGAAAGATGGCAGCTTGGTCAGCACTAGTGGCCTCTATAATATATGCAAATACATGCGGGCCGGAAACCCCGCCCCCCCAGCGCGCCCCCGGACGCCAAAACAGTGCCAGCAGAGTGAAACTGAAAAATGGATTGAAACCGAAAAATGGATTGAAACCGAAAAAAAAAAATTGTAAGCGAAAACAATTCCATACTACAGCTGCTGCAGTGTTAAAGTGACGCAAGAGAAGAAGATGAGGGGTTATTTGCAAAGGTAAGGACTGCTCAGCAAGTGAAGTTTTAGAAAATCAAATTTAGATCTGCAATTAATGTTGATTCATTTTAGAGTTTTTTAACCAAATGTTGGATCAAAATTGCCAAATTATGTCTGTAAAATGTCTTCCAAAACAAATTAAATATACGAATTTTGTCTTATTCAGAGCTTGCATGAAAACAGCTGGCAGTTTAGTTCAAGCTACACCGGTTAGTTTGCTGTATCGTGATAACATTTACAATGATGCAGTATTTGGGATGGAAGTACTGTTACTAGGTTACATCAGGGGTGTTAGGATCTTTGGGTCCTAACACCTCCTAGTTTCTTGAGTTTTTCTTGCTCCTCCCAGTTTTGTGGGTTTTTGGTTCATTCTTGGAGTTATTATGTGATTACACTCTAGTTCTTCATGTCCTAGTCATTGCATAAGTTATCACCCTCATACCTTTCTGACCTTTTGAACTGGTACACTCCTGCAAGATCACTGAGGTCTGCAGATCAAATGTTCCTAGCTGTCCCAAAGTCCAAATTAAAGCACAGAGGAGATCGAGCCTTTGCCGTGACTGCTCCTAAACTGTGAAACAAACTGCTGTTTCACATCAGGACCTTTTATTCCTTGGCTTTTAAATGAGAATAAGTTCATACTACTTTTATTTGTCTTATTTCTTACTCAGATCTTCTCACTTTATGCTTCTTAGATTTTGTCATGTCTTCCTATGTTTTTATCTCTTTTGATTATTTAAATGTACAACACTTTGCTCAACAGTTGTTGTTTTAAATGTACTATATAAATAAATTCAAGCTCGTTGCTGTAACCTGTTTGTATTTTGATCTTTTGAGTCTGTAAAATTTAGTTATCTTCATCTATGGCCCTGGTCATGCTTCTGTGTCTCACTGTGCCCTGTCCCTATGGTCGGTCACCCTGTTGTCTCAGGTCAGTCATGTCTCTGTGCTTATTTAGTCTTTACCTGCATCTAGTTTGTCTCGGGTCCGGGTCTCTGTCTCTGTGTTTGTTTATTTCTGGTCTTATTTTGATCGTCTCTTATGTGTGCATTGTGTTTTTGCTTCTTCTGTCTTGTTAGCCTGATTTAGTTCACCTGTGCTCCCTGGTGCACTCCATCTCCCTCATTACTTCCTGTGTCTGTTTAAGCCCTTGTTTGTCTTTCCCTCAAGCTGTGTGTCCTGTGAGTTCCTGTGTAGTTTCCTAGCTTGTATTCCCACATGTCTGCTTAGTCTTTCTATTCAGTCTCATGTAAGTTCAGCAATAACTGAGTTCAGTTCTATGCCTGAGTCCTCCATATTGTATAACAAATACCTCTCACACAGTGATAAAGGGTAGCAGACATTAATTTATATTTGAGGTGATGCTGATTAGACTGGTTTCTACTTTTTACACTAGATTTATCATATTAAGGGGGTTAGAAATAAGCCACATAGCTCACAACACATACAGTTATGTCTTGTTGAATTCAAGATAAAGAGCAGTGAATATCAGAGCAGCAGCACAAGTCAGCTGATCACAGTTTGTACACAAAGAAACTCACAGAACAAATCATTATGTGACTCGTTTCCAAGAAATCTCTAAGAAATTCTTTTCACTGCACTGCTACGTCCAACCTTGATCCTGGTCCATCGTGTCCTCGTAATCCTGCTGAAGCTCAATTTTATGACACATTTGGAGAGTCTCTATAAATATTACCGTCTGTGTTGAACGTGTCAAATTCAGCCGTGTGAAGCACTCAACAGACATATAAAGAAGCAAGCATCAAGACAAAAAGTTTAAAGCTTTTTCACAACAAAGCCAACACTTTAAACCTGTATCACTTTTATTAAGAAAATTCAAAGTTGCTAGGTTGATCCTGATTGGCCAAAAAGTGACATTACAGCTCATCTTTGGATGTTTTGTTGGTCTTTTCCTCTGCGGACTCATTGGGCTCCTGAAAAAGAGGAAAACGTGTGAACTGTGGATTATTTTTAAAAGAAAAACAGCATAAATCTGCAGCGTTAACACAAACCTTGCTATCGCCAGCAGCCTTGTCGGCTTCCTTCTTCTCATCCACCTCATCCTCATCATCATCATCATCATCGTCGTCGTCATCCTCATCCTTTTCCTCTTTAGGTAAAACTCCTCCACCATCCAAGAATTTAGAAAATGTCTCCAGGTCCCTTTCTCCAGTGTATTCGATCACCTGAGAGAAAAGGAAAGAATGCAGTGTGTAGAGGTGTGTGTGTGTGTGTGCGCATGTGCGTGTGTGTGTGTGCGCGCGTGTGTGTTTACCTCTTTGTCACCAGCTGGGAAGTATTTGAGTGTTGGGAAACTCTTAATGTCAAGAGATTCCACTTCATTGGCTGTGGCGTCTATTTTGGCTATGATGATGTCATCATGGTCGGCATATTTCTCACCAAGCTGATCCCAGATGGGAGCCAACTCCTTGCAGTGTCCACACCATGGAGCATCTACACTCAGACACACAGAGATACACATACAAGGAACGTCATTCTAATGTTGGTGAAGATGAATTAATGAAAGGTGGATTATTTCAGCTGTATGTTACAGTAAACACAGAGGAATAACCATTTTAGAGATCTGCTTCGTTGCTTAAAGGAAATGTGGAAGGATAGGAGGTTCTTACCTTAAGTTCAGCTAAATAAACTTTAACTCCCTTAATGCCAACTCCCTGTTTGGTGCATAGTAATCTACACACATTATATGGACCAAAGAACTTAGCCAACACGATGTTCCACCAACAGGAGCTGCTCGACATGTAAACTCATGCCATGAAGCTCCTGGTGCACAGTTTCTGTGCTGATGTTAATGACAGAGGTTTGGAGCTCTGCAGTTACTGAGTCAGCAGAGAGTTGGCGTCTTTTATGAACTATACGTGGTCTACCAACACTTACAGCTGATCGTGGAATTTATAGATGTCACAGAAAATGTTACAAACTGACTTGTTGCTATGATGGCATCCTGTTACAGAACCGATTCTTTCATAAATGTTTGTAAAGGCAGACTGCATGGCTAAGTGCTTGACTTTATACACCTGTGGCAATGAAACTGAAAGCACCTGAATTAAAAGGCGTTTCCTAATCCTTTTGTCCACATAGTGTATGTTCTTTATTTTAGAAATCCAGCTGAGCTGTTGGCCTGTCTTACTGCTCTTGCCCCATATGACTTTAGAGTAGTGACATGGCCACGTTAACAATTACTTGTGTTAAGTGAGAACAATAATCTTCTTACAGAGTATGTGCCCTTTCTCCACCTTAATGGGTGGGCCAATCTGAATGAAACTTGCATTACTAACATCTAGATGGTGTTTTTTTGTAGATCCATTATAAACCCCAGCTCTGTTAATTTTCATGATATCATGTTCATTTTATCATACCTCTATAAATGTGATGTTATCTTCTCTGTTTGCGTTTCTTACTTTTGTTCATCTATTCACCACCAAATACAGAATGAAGAATTTGAAAAACTGCCGCAAGCCTGGCATGAACTTTAGGATTGGTTGTTGCTAACTAATATTACCTTTTTGCAGTTGTGTGACTCCATCCATATACTAAAGTTGGAATGTACTTCTGATTGTGTCCAGACTCAAGATACGTGCAGTGCAGACGCTGAACGAATTTATTAATCGGTGGATACAAAAGGTCAGCATCACCAGATCAGCATCTGACTGAAGGTGAAATATCGTCACAGTCTCACCCTCTGCTTCTGTGTGCGTATGGCGCCAAATATTGGCCAAAAAAGTGTTTTTGAAGAACAACACTATGGCAAAGCACAGGTGACCATCGACCTTCTGGCTTTAAAATGCTATTTTATTAGACATTTTGTGGCTGTAGTCTTGACTGGTTGCATTGATGTTTGGCCAGCAAATTCTAATCAGCTGTTCAGTGTGTGCAAGACAACGTTTAAGCAAATTTTGGCAGAATTAAAAGATTAAAAGACAGCCACAGCATAATTATGCCTCGAACATATAAAAAGAACAGGTGTGAATTTATACTACTTTTTCTCCAGGCTAAGCCTTTTTCCCAAATCCAGATCTTTCTCCACATGCCCTGCTTTGATTACAGGAGTGGAATCAGTTGCTTGGTGGCTTGAGTTTCCAGCTGCCAATCATCTGCAATCATCTTTGCCTCAAATACCGGTCCTTAGCTCCAGCATGCTGCCCAATCACATAATCAGCCGTTCAGTTCCTCGAGCCACTCACTAAACCTCTTGCTAATTCCTTGCTGATCCACTCCTGGAGTGGACCTCCTCTGGTCTCCAGCTTGCACAGATTACTTGTGTCTGAGTGTCCCTCTCTGCTCTCACTGGCTCGGATTAGCCTTCGCTCTGTGTGCACGCTGCCAGCTCCAATCCTTTTACCAGCTCATTCTGCTTCTCTGTCTCAAACACTTCATGATGTTCTTTGGTAAACTGTAAATAAATATTGCTTGACCATGCTTCTGCTTCCTGTCGCTTCACTTTGAGTTCTCTCCAGCTTTAACACAAGACTTGAATGATAATGTCATCATATATTGATACTGCATCTAATATCAGTACCTCCTTCACTCAATAGCTTAATCTACTTCTGTTAGTGCTTGTTTTGTGTCCTCTTCTGTAGTTTCTGTAACATTAAAATCGTTCAGTATGCTATAGACTCTACAGCCTTTGCTCCATGCTCTCTTGAGAGGATGTTTTGTTCAGAAGTAGTAAATTCAAGGAGTTTTCCCTCCTTGAATCCACTGTTGGTGGATATGCAAATATTTTTCTTGTCAAAGGTTTAAAGACTGCATTGGAAATGTCTATCCTCGGTGTTTGTGCAGGGTTCCAGCTGCCAAATTTCCTATTAGACCAGGACTCGCTTTTAAGTTATTGAGATGTCGGAAATCCTGCTCACAGGTAGGCTCATTAAAGTAAGATGAGACACCGGAGCAACTCCGGTGCCTCATTTAGCGAAGCAGCTTAAATCAAGGACTAATGAATTTGAAGTCAGAGAAAAGTGATGATCAAAGTGATGTTGGCAAACTTCACTGCAAATTTGATTGAGTTGAATAATAAATGAATGCTCTGATTTCACAAGATCCCTGTCCAGGATTTGACTTACAAAACTCCACAAACACATTTTTGGTTGGGTCCAGAGCGACGGAGTCAAAGTTCTTTCCCACCAGGATTTTAACTGGTCCTTTGTCCCAGTCCTCTGGGATATCCTCTGACCGATAGTAAGGCTGCAGAAGAAAAAAGGACCAGTTAGAAGAACTCGTACTTCTACAGTACTTTACTAGTTACATTACTTCACTCCAAGTGCTTTTAACCTAACATTCACAGTCACATACAGACTTGAGAAGGTGAGGACTGTCTGCATTTGTAGTACCTTTGCAGTACCATCCACAACCTCTTGGCACAGCTGTCGTAGTGAGTCTATGGTCAGTTCCTCTGAGTCATTGGCGTACTTCTTTCCTGTGTCCATATTAATGATGCGCATCGTGGGGGCGTCGTCCTTGGACACGGCAAAGTAGCTCAGCACGTGTGACAGGGGCTCTGACACGTCTATCAGAATGAACAGCAGCTGTATCACACACACACACACACACACACACACACACACACACACACACACTTCCAACAGTTTAGAGGACGAAGCACTGATGAAACAAAGTCTTCACCTTACATTGTAATGATCCGCATGACACACACACACACACACACACACACACACACACACACACACACACACACACACACACACACACACAGAGCAGGACAGTTACCTTTCCCTTGAACTCCTTGGCAACAGCCTTGAATTTTTCCAGGAGCCTCATCTGACTCTCCGCTGTGGAGTTCATGAACAGAAGGCAGTGCACGTTGATGCCAGAGTTGAAGACTTTGTCTGCTACCTGAAAATACACACACACACACACACACACACACACACACACACACACACACACACACACACACACACACACAGTATTATGCTATCATTTTTTAAATTTAATTGCAGTTTTCTCTTCGTGTCTGCTCACTGGTGTGTGCTTTACCTCCTGGCTGAATCGGATGATCAGCTGCAGGCTGTTTTGCTTGATGAAGGTGGTCATGTTGTTTTTGTCCAACTTCCCTTCTTCTGACAACACAAAGTCTGCTCTGCCATCATCAAACTAGCAAACACACACACACACACACACACACATTTACATTTTACATACTTGAAATATTACACCTGCAGGATTAAGGTTCATAATTCTGTGCGTTCTTTCTCCACATCTATAACACAGTAGTTGCTGTATAATCTACCCTCTCAAATCCATAAATGTCATAGTAATTAATGTGTTTTGGTCTTTAATTCAGTTTTAGTGGTTTTAATGTTTGATTTGTTACCTCATGTGTACGTTTTTTCTTTCACATACAGTATGTTTAAATGGTTTTCTATGTTTGTTTTTTCTTAATTATCTATAAATAATATCAACCTACCAGGTTGCATTTTCCCTTTTAAATAAATACAAAGATTATTACAACTATTTTGTCATATTCTCACTGATTCATCAAAATCTGTTTTATAGTGAAGTTATTCAAAGAAATGACTCATAGACTCAAAGAAGTTGATTCTGTTATATGTCACAGTCTCTTTTTCTGATGTTTTTTCTCTTCATGGTCAATAGGATAAATAATTTACAGGAACACGCAGTCACCATCTCCGGACACTAGATGGCAGCAAAGCAAAGTATCTGCAAAGTATTTGTACCTTTTTGAAGAGCACCACGGAGCTGCCTTTCACCTCATACTTCTGGAAAACCTCTGGAGTGGCTGTGACTCCAAACTCTGTGTCAGGCGTGTCCATAGCAACTTCCTTAAACACCTGAGCAGCTTCACTATCCAAACTCTGCAGGAGAGGGCGAGAGCATGGAGTTACGAGCACTCATAGATGATTGCATGATTTAATGTTAGCCTCGACAGAAGGACAGACCTCGAAGAATCCCACTACAGTGATGTTATGGGCGTCTATGAACTGAGCTGCAGAATCTGCAGACTCCAGGGCTTCAGCACCGGCGCCAGTGCGACGCTTCATCCACTGGATTATCCCCGTCGTCGTCCTCTTACCTGCAGAGAAAAGGTCGATATAAAGCGGCTGTTTCAGGTGCTTTGAAGCAAAGAGTGCCCAACATCAGCTTGTAGCTCAGCTTTGAGCAGAAATGATAACAAGAGAGTAAAAACAGGCAGTCAAAGGAACAGTCAGAAAGTAATGGGTATTTGTAATATCTGCTAAAAGTCTGGCTTAATTAATAAATGTTGGAATTGCTAGCTAGCTTTTATTTTTAGTACTAGCTAAAAGGTTATGGGTAAATATTTGAAACAGCTAGTCAAAGTCATTTTATATCGAGGGGTACATACCGCCAACCCAGCTTTGACCTTAAGTAATCGGTCAGTATAGAGGTTTAACTGCATATTGCTAAATGTGTAGTTAAATGAGGGGGCAGGGATAGCTCAGTAGGTAGAGTGGTGGCCCCATGATCGGAAGGTCGGGGGTTCAACTCCACTGAACGGCTACCCTGAGGTACCCCTGAGCCGTCCCTACACACTGCTCCCCGGGCGCTGCATTGGTGGCTGCCCACTAGTGATGGGTCGTTCGCGAACGAAATGGCTCTTAGAGCCGACTCTTTTACGTGAACGACGCGAGCCGGCTCCTTATCGCGAGCCGTCACGTGGTTTTTTTTTTTTTTTTTTCTTTCTCTCAGCCTCTCTCTCGCACTTTTTTTCCGCTTCACTCTGCACGCGAGCCTTGTGCTTTACGCTGGGCAGAGGGGGGAGGGGCGGTAGTTACACTCAGTAGCACAGGAACAGAGCCAGAGAGAGAGAAAGAGAGGCAGGGACAACAACATTAGAAAGGTATAGTAATCATCCACAACTATTTTCGGTTGCAGATGATAAAGGATTGAGAAAGTTTATTCATGCAGGTCCATATGACAGAGAATATGCATGTTCTTTTAGTTTTCATATTATAATTTATATTTAATTGTGTTGTGGTTTGCAGTGTTTTGTGTTCTTTTCACTTTAAATTTGTGAAAGGAAAAAGCTGAAAATGTAAATAGTTAAAACTTGAAATGTGAATAGTTGATTTTTGTATTAGATGATTTATTTATTACATTTTATGTGGAGTGAATAAATAAAAGTATATTTACGGTGGCCCCTAGAGACAAAGCACATACAAACTTCAAATCACGTACGAACTCTGAAGCATGTACAAACTCCAAAACACGTAAAAACACGTACAAACTCCAAAACACGTAAAAACTCCAAAACACGTAAAAACACGTACAAACTCCGAAGCACGTAAAAACTCAGAAGCATATAAAAACTCAGAAGCACATAAAAACTCAAAACACGTACAAAAGACAACAGAAGTGCTCCAGGATGCTGGGCGCAGTGTTGAGCCTTTGTTATCTTGTGGCTACACAAGCCAGCAAGTACCAATGACCGGATTTGGTGTGTGGTAATAACAGGTAAATGAACTTTTTTTTAAATTATTTGAATATATATATGAGTGCCTGTGTATAAATACACAAACAATACACACATGCTTTCAATTGTGTAATTTAAGTGATCTAGTAGCTCTGCTTTGGAAGTTCAGTTCATGCTAGAAATGTGTTTTGGAGTTTGTACGTGTTTTGTCTCTAGGGGCCACCGCATATATTTATATATAAACATATATAAATAAAACCACTTGTTTTTACGTTAGTAATTCCTTTTGTGCATAATTTTATATTATTGTTAATAATAAATTAATTAAAGCAACAAAACAACCTGAAGAGCCGGTTCGGAGCCGAAAGAGCCGGCTCTTTTTAGTGAGCCGAACCGAAAGAGCCGGTTCTCTAAAAAGAGCCGGAAATCCCATCACTACTGCCCACTGCTTCACTGGGTGAATGGGTTAAATGCAGAGGAACTATTTCCCTATGCGGACTAACACATACATGAATAGAAAGTTTGCTGTAGTAAATGAAACAAATCTGTCTTAAATTGTAAGAAATAAATGTGTAAAAGTACAGAAAAAGTTGTGGTAGCTTATCGTGCAGACTGTCCTGTAATTATAAAGCACACAAGTGTCATTAATTCCCAAAAAATACCTTTTTTTAAAAATTTTGGACCCATTTATTTCTACAGTCAATAGTGAAAAAACAAGAACGTTACTGTTGTTTGTTTGTTTATCTGTCACTTAATTACACTTGAAGTGCAAATAGCCTTGGAGAAGGTTTTTAGCAGAAAAAAAGTTAAAAGCCCCAAATTGTCATCTAAAAAACATTTCCAAACCTGTCCAGTGGCTGGATTGGACTGTTTGCTGGAAAAATGAATTTACAGTAATTATTTTAATTTTAAAAAGTGTAGCATGAGTTCAATTCAACATGTTTTAATGTGAGAAGTGATGCTGATGAAGGGCTACTTTTTAAAAATACAATTTTTGGTCACATTAGATTCTTATTGTAATAAAGTTGAGCGAAAGACCAGTAAAGACCTCTAGGCAGATTCCAACCCTTATTGCATATGGGTCAGCTGCTCTACTCAGTACCCATCCCACAGGCCTTTGTGGGAACCACAGCTTTGACACACAAAGACTCAGAAAAATTATAATAATTAAAAAATATCTAACACCAACTGGGTTACACAGTAGTTTAAACACGCACATTTGGTTCAGTGTGCAAACTAATAGATGATAACCCTCGAAGGTGCTGGGAGGTGGAAAAATGCAAACTATACACAATCAGGTGATGATGTTCACTGATGATGCATAAAGAGCTGCTTGTGTTTGTGTATAAGTGTGTGTGTTCACCGGTGTATTCGACAGGCTCTTTGCGGTCTCCATTGATGAAGAGTTTCAGAGTGGGGAAGCTTCCGACGTCAAACTCTTCGGCCAGCTCTTTCTCCTCCGTGGCGTCCACTTTGGCCAAGCGCAGCTCCGGCTCCTCCTCCTTCAGCTTCTCGGCAGCCTCGGCGTAAATTGGCTCCAGCTGTTTACAGTGACCGCACCAAGGAGCATCTACAGTACATATAAAAACACATGAACACACACAGTTCAATGAAAGTTCCAGAGAACTCCAGAGAGAGTGAGAGACAGAGGGAGACACTACAGGGGTTTGTCCACAGCAGGCCTCTGCTGCTATCAGCAGCTCCTGTCCAGATACTCATGGAAATGAGCAGCTGATAGAAAAGTGGCAGTTGGGCTCCGTCTTTCTCCCCCATGTCTCATTTCCTCGTCCTGGCCTCTCCGCTTCAGTTCATCTGTGGGAGAGTTGAACCCGCACAACACCTGGACAGGACGTGTCACGTGTGCGATAATGCCTCGGCGCTGTTAAAGGCTGGGAAAGGAAAGATTTTCTCTCTTTTGTAAATTGATCAAATTTTAAATTCCTTGCCAGCAAAATGAGATAATCTTTTCACTTCCTGCCATATTTTCTAACCTTCTTTGATCAGTTTAGATTAGATTATGTTCCCAGGATGAACAAGGAGCATTAATGCTTATTTTACATTTTAGTTTTCATGTTATTACATAAAATCTGCACAACTTACCTATGAGTTCTTCTTTATGTGGCGCCTTATGCCAACCTTCGCTGTCACTGATGTTATTTGTGCATAAAAGCAACTCAAATTTAATAACAATTGTGTTGAAGACAGAACAAAGCGATAAGGGAAAATTCATCACAAGTTATTACTGGCATCTAAAGAAGGAGAAAGAGCTCATTTATCATAATAATCAGGATTTTGTTCCAGGATATAAGACATCCCACTTACAGAATTCAACCAGTAAATACTGATTCTCGCTGAGGGCTCTTTCAAAGTTGTTGATGTGAAGGATCATGACGTTATTCTCCTCCTCTATCTCAGTTGTTTTCTCTTTCTTTGGTGCCTCTGCCTCCTCCTCCGCCTCCTCGGTTGTCTCCTCCGATGCCTCCTCAGACGTCTCCTCTTGCGTCTCTGTCTGGCTGTCAGTGCTGTCCTCGGCCTGCGTGCAGGAGGCCCACAGCAGCAGGCCCAGCAGCGCTATGAACAAAAGCTTGTGAGTCTTCATGTCTGCGTCTCTGTCTGAGCTGCTCTGGTACCTGTGCTTAGGTGTAGGTGACCGTCAATGCATGTGTCTTTTACTCTTTGTACGATTATTTATCTAAGATGAAGCGTGTGTGTCAGAATGTTACTGGCCTTCCCTGTCATCCAATCAGGCGTCACGCCTGTAGGGGAAACTTTCCAGTCTCGGCCAATCAAACGATGCCTTGTAGATTCAGAATTGGGTAAACTGGATGATCGACTGCTGTGTTTGATCACACGTACACCTACTCGTATGTTTGTGTTTGTGTTTCTTTTGTTTATAGCGTTTAAATAGACCTCCCCATACACCACGTGGTAGCATTAAAACGCTTTTAACTTTAACTCCTCTTTCTGCTCCTTATCAAACCCTCATTTACCTAAAAACTCCCACAGTGATACTAACAAGTGGATTAACAACTCTTACCATTTATCACACCCTTTATGTTTACTCAAACTACAGAGACCACTTTCCACAGTTGCCCCTGTCATGACCTCAAATTTAAATCCACAGCACCATTAATCAAGAAAGATAGCAAGTTTCTCTGTTTTCTCTTCAAGCTAGCAACGTGAAATATCACTGAAGCTGAGTGCTGTCAACATAGTGCTGTCTTTGTCATGCAGATGCTTTGCGTTTTACTGTGCGTGTCGATGTGCGCTTCAGTTAATCTAAAACCAGTACATGTAACACTCACATACGCACGGCTCACAGCGCCGAGTCTTTCTCCACAGGCAGAGGTTGTCCAGCTGTTTTCAGGATTTTAAAACTTGCTTCAAAAGTTGAGATTGAAGTTTGAGCTCTTAAAACAACCGCGAGGTTCTTTTCTTTTAACCTTTGTGTTCCTCTAAAACGTATGTTTTGAAAAGTCTTATTTATTTGCTGAATTCAGTTTTTTTTATATAGTGCCAAATGAGAACAACAGTCATCTCAAGGTTTATATTGTAAGGTAAAGTTTTTATGAGCAAGCACTTGGCAACAGTGGGAAAGAAAAACTCCCTTTTAACAGGAAGAAACCTCTGGCAGCACCAGGCTCGGGGAGCCATGACCGGTTGGGGTTGATGAGAGGGAGACGGGACAAAAGACGTGCTGTGGAAGCCACATCTGTTTCTGTTTATAACTTTAAAACTCAATGACTATCTTGGAACTTTATTGAACTACGTCCAGGTTTCTCAATGTTGCTCTGAGATTCAAAGAAGCAGGTCATTGCTTCCAGCATCCTCTCTGTCTCCATTTTTAGTTTCCTGTCGTCTCTCTAATACCGATTCGCAGATAAAGGTAAATTGCGCATTAATGTGAAGGGTTTCACTCCAGGAAGCAGCTGCAAAAGAAAAGTTTGTGTTGCTGCCCGTCTGTTTAACCTTGGACAGCTTCTATGTACAATAGAGATACCGTGAGATAAATGATGGGTGTGGTGAGTAGTGTTTTCTTTACACCTGTAACCCAATGCTGTAGCCACACACAGCAGGGATGTTACAGCATCCTGGAGTGCACCTGTGCAACCATGTGGCAGAACAAGAAGTTAAACTTCTTTTTTTAACAGCTCCATGACTGCATGACCAAAACGATGATGGATTTATTCAGAAAAACTTAATTTTTCAACCCAACACAGCCATATTTGACAAAATCCAAACTGTGAATTAGGGAGTAAATAACAGCAACAAAGAGTCAACACTCATGTTAATGAATCTATTTTATAAAATATCAACAGCAGCTCTACAAAATGTTATGCAACAGAAATAAAGCGTAACAGTTTCACATCCGATTATGTTACAGTAGTAGAGGACACAGTGGGTCCTGGTACATTTTTTTATTAAACTAAATCTCACTCTGCTCAGATGGCAGGTTCTTTGTCCCGACCCTTTCAAACTGCAGAAAACTGTATTTGTAAAAGGATCATAAGTGGAGTCTTTTCAGTCCCAGGCTGAGGGTGGCGTGATCAGTGCTGCATGTTTGTGTTCTCCGTCAGCGTGTGAGTGAGCTCCGGGTTTGGATCCCAGTTTGCCAACAGGTCGCTGAAGTCTGGCTGAGCGCTGTCGAGGGTGTGCATGTCGTGCTGCGCTGGGACGTTATAGTGCATGTGCGCGTTCTCGTCCGTGCGTGTGAGGTCCTGCGAAGGCGAGGCGCCGGTCCTGTGTGCGATGTCAAGCGTGTTACTCAGAGTGACCAGAGGGCAGCTGTGGATCGGCTCGGTCCAGAAACTGAGAGGCAGGTGCCGTTTGATCATCGGTTGGCCTCGGCCCTTGCTCGGGGCCCTGAGGTCAAACAGTTCAGCCAGGGGCCCCAGCCCACTGCTGTTGCCTTTTGCAGCCGCGGCTCTCTGCTCTTCAGGACAGGCCCTGAAGCTGTTCTCCTGCATCTCAGGACTTCCTCTCGCTATTCTCATCAGGTCGTCATAGTAACGCAGACGCCCACTGGTGGTGATGGAGATGGAGTCGCTGTAGATGTCGCACGCCTCTCGGTCACCGGAGCAGCGACCGAAATAGCGCTGCACATCGCGACTGATGACGTCGGCGAACCTCAGCAGCTGCTTGGTCACATCCAGAGCATGGTGAGCGGGGTTTAAGAAAACCTCCTCCAAACCTTCTTCCTCTTCCTCCTGAGCCTCAGATTCTTCGTCCTCCTCGTCTTCATCTGCCTGTCTCTCTTCTTCGTCTTCTCTCTCCTCTGGCTTCTCTGGCAGCGTCTTCTCGTAGGCACCGTCCTTACACGGAGAATGCTGAAAAATCATGGGGAAGTAGGCCGGAGTCGGAGCCTGGATGAGAAAGTTCCTGATGACACCTGCAGCCATGTCGGCTTCTAATCCTGGTGAGATGAATGAAGAAAGAGGGACAGTAAGAACTTGATTGGGAATAACAAAAAAAGGATAAAACGCTTATATTGAGTTTCCTTACCTTACCTAGCTGCCAGGTTTAGTGTCTGTCCAAGAATAAAGGTCTGGCCTGGGTCACTGATGGATTTGCTCGATGTGCCCTCCAGGACCGGCCCTGTATATATACCTCCGCACACGCCAGTAGGCGTGTGTGTGACTGGCGTCGGATGAGGCAGCTTCCAGGACAAATATTTGCGCGCGGGATTGGTCAAACACACATTGTTTACTTTATCACTGGGCAACCGGGGAGGGGGGCCGAAGCTAATGGACCCTCTGCTAGGGGATGATGGAGATTTGTTATCCAGACGCGGACACAAACACATCATTGCCTTTTTCCGTCCCTGTTATCAGGCTAGTTAAAGGATAAAAGAGCATGAAATCAAATCACATGCTGTTTTGACTTTTAAAGGGGAACACTTTGAACCCCCATCAGCCCACCACATGCCCCCTACGACAGCAGGCTAACACACAGGCTGGCCAGACACACTCTCCCTAACGAACGACACAGTGTAATATTCTTTAAAGCACCCAAGTAACGCGCCATCGGCCGCTGGTTGACTTGGAGGGTAAAACAGAGAAAATCAGAGTGCCCTCAAGGAATAAACTGATAAGCAGGTTAGCTGTTAGCATCTCATGGTATAAAACCACTCAACCAATTAAAGCTGACAGGGAGGAGATACTTTATCATTTATTGTCAATATACAAAAACTACAAACTCTACGGTGTTGCACCATCTTTCTATGATTTACAACTTCCCTGGTTTGTGTCGGGATTTGGCCTCCTGAGCTTATTCATTCAAAAAGATTTTAAAATAGATATTCAGATACCAGATGTCATATCACATAGTTTTAAAGTAACGTTTTAAAGACCTGCACCACCAATTGTGAAGTCCATAAAATGCCGTTCAGCCTCTCGGTTTGACATAGACCTAAAATAATGGCCACAAAGACAAAAGTAGGTTTGTTTTCAGTGCTGTTTTTCCAAAAAGCTACCAACATAAACCCATGTGCTTTTCTAACTTAAAACTTAACTCATGCATCATTAGTTCCCCAGACATGGATTAAGGCTAGTCTTGGACTAAAAGCTTTAATCAGTGGAGATTGTTACTGATTATTGACTTAGGCTTAGTCTGTGTCTATGAACCAGGCTGGTACTGCTTCAGAACAAGACTCCTTTAAAAACACAAAGAGAAAAACAAAGACAACAAAAATTAAGTTTTGCAATATGCTCTAAGTTGGTACTTACAGATAAAGTTTAAACTGAAACTTGAATTTTTGAAATCAAAAAGGAAATACACTCTTCACAGAAAACTGCACAATAATTGCAGTTGTCTCACAGATTAAGGCCAATTTGACCTGGTTTGCACTGTAACATTGTATATACGTGTCTTGCTTCTGTTTATATGTGCATGTAGAGCATTATTTAATGTGTGTGTGTGTGTTATCAGGACACCCTGACTCCCCTGGTCTGCCTGTCATCAGTATCCAGGCTTCTGTGTTGATTTTAGGGCTAAAGATCAATAGCAGCAATATGTCAGCTCTCAAGAGGCTGACAAAGAATTACACACGCTTTTAGGCACACAAGCACATAGACACGCAAAACAAACACAGTAACTTTGTATTTGTCTAACATGTTATATTCATTATAAAAAGCACACATGCAAACTAAAGATTTTAGACCACTTTCTATGACATACATACAATAGATGTTTGTACAAGATAAATGGCAATTATTGTCAGTTGTCATTCTTTAATATTTAGTTATGATAAATAAAAATGAAGTCATCATAAAATCTTTACTTGCTTATACGTATGGCCTTTGGTAACAAACTCAAAAGCTACAGGTCTTCATGTAAAAAGGAAATTTAAAGAAGTTCAGTAGTAATGTTTTTAAAAAGTTATTATTTTTCCATTTTTAATTAATAGATGTTAGAAACATGCAAACCTTTGATAAAACGGTGAATTAAGAATGACTGGGACGTGATGTCATATCCTGTCCACTGTTTCTCCTCTGTGCACCCCGTTTTACCTGTGTTATTTTAAAATTAACTAAATAAAATAAAAAAATATTATACATATCTTTGCTGTTAATTGAAGGGAGAAAATTAACAGAATGGAATAATTTAAAAAATGTGATTACATTTTAATAAAAGTTCTTTTTAATCTCAAAGACATGAATTAAAATTACATCAAATATCAAAATAAATCTTTTTCTTTGAAAATACTTGTTTATCACACTCTGAAAACTATATTTGAGCAAAGTCAGGGACATTTTTCCCTTTCATATTTACAAAAATATAAGACTGACTGTACATTGAACACTTAGACACAGAGATGAGATTGTCCTATAACAGGGAGGAGAATTTGGGCAAAATTGTTATAGAATAATGTTGTGGGCTTTGTGAGTTTGTTTCTGTAACAGTTTAATAAATCGTCTTTCAGATAAAATCAAAAAATCATTGAAAATCTGCCTCTTTTTGTTTTTAAAACTTTACTACCTTCAAACTGAATAGTAGGAATGACCTGTATAAAACAATTATGACCAGTAAAAGACTACTGACTATCTCACTTTACTTATTATGTAAACCTACATGTGTATATCCATGTATGTACATGGTTTGTGTGCATACATTCATATAGAAAATAAATCTACTGTTATAAAATATAGAGAAAAGCATATTTGCAGGAAGAATTTACATTTCATTTCAAACACAATTGGCACAATAACTGGATGAAATTAAATCAGAGGATTTCAGAAATGCAAATGCAGGTATTTTTTTAAACTGCAACATTATATGTATACAATCTCCTGTCCTGTAAATTAAAAGGAATTAAATTGAAGTGAGTCAGCTGAGAAAATGGAATTATTAAAAAAGATTTACTAAATTACATTCGACTTAAAAAAAATTAGATCATAACTTTTCATATTAATTTTGTTAAAATAAGATACTAAAAGATAAAAGTAGTATGTTACACTGTATTCATAGCATAAAATCACTGACATTGTAGCACTCAGAAAACATAATTTGAATGTACACTCATTTTAATATTTCTAACTATAAGTGCTTTTATAGATTGTTTGTATCGTCAATTTCAGGTGTTTCGATCGCTGTTCTCAGACTTTGCCAGAACGCTGGGATCTGATCTTCATCATCAGGCCACTCCAGGTACGTCCTGGAGTTCATCACTTTCCGCAGCCTGATGAACTTTTTGGGGATGTTATTTTTGTCAATGGGCTCCAGTAGAATCAGCACAACTGCGTCATCGTTTTGATCAAACAATCTAAAATGGGTGTAGTCAAGCTCGTACTTGCACCACTCGCTTCTGACAAAGTTCTGGGAGAGGACGAAGAGCGTTCTGTGACTCTTCTCTATAGCATCCATGATGTTGTCTACGATCCATCCTCCGGGAACAAAGTCTCTCTTGTGGAGGCAGAGTCGGAGGGGCGGTTCCGACTGCTCCAGGGCCGGGATCAGATGCGCCTCCACCCAGCCGGAGTCCATTTCACTGTAGGACACAAAGGCATCGTACTGGAGCACTCCCTTCTTCAACTTTGGCTTTCTCTTTGCTTTTAGCCATGCCCAGGTCATCTTCATGTACCACACAACGCTGAACTTATAACACAGACCTGCAATGAGCACACACAGCACCAGGATGCCTAAGCAGAGCAAAGAAATCGCTAAAGCTGTGTGGCACTCAAACACTGACAGCTTCACGTCTGACACTCTCTCCCCCCTCACTGCATCGGGAGAGTCACAGATGTAAGACTTTAAGTCATGTCTAACTACAGTTTTGTGGTTCATCAAGTCATTTGTCACGAAACCTACAAAGTCACATGAACAGACGTAAGGGTTGCCAGCAGCTTCCAGGACCCTCAGGCTCTGGTAATCATGCAGGTTTTTACTGCTGAATTTGGCCAAGTTGTTGTCTTGAATGGAGAGAACTGCGAGGCTGACATATAAATGCCCATCTGGGAGATTTCCAAGCTTGTTGCCAGAGATGTACAGCTCTTTGAGAAGCGGCAACTCAATGCTAAAGACAGTCAGTTTATTTCTGGATAAATCAAGGATCTGTAGGCTCTGTGGTAGGCAGGATGTCACCTCAGGAAGAGAAGTTGACGAAAGGTTTAAGAACTTGAGACTTGCTGGCCAGGAACAAGTCGAAGGCATGCTGTCAAATGAGTTTCTACTCATGTCGAGGTTTTCCAGCTTTTCTAGTCTAGTGAAGAGTTTGCTGTTGATTAAAAACAAACGATTTCTGCTGATGTTGAGTGTGCGGAGATTTAGAAGGACATCCTCCTTTCCATAACACATCATTTCCATAAGTGCCAAATCTCCGATTATGTTGTCACTGATGTCCAAAACCTCCAGGTTTGTGAAATGAATAATGGATTGACAAGGAATGGCAAACAACATAGTGTTTATCATAGATGTCCTTCTTACTGGTTTCATCATACTGTTTAAGAAATTCAGGGCAGGAAATCTGTAGAATGAATGAATATCAATGTTTTTGAAGACGATGACATCCAAGCTGTTTAGGCTTATGTGATGCAGACGGACTTCCTCTTCATTTTTGAAGATGTGAGAATCTTCAATGGCAAAAAAAGTCAGATCAGAGCCCGACAAAATATTCACAAGTTGTACACAAGCTGACACAGACATGTTCACATTTTTGAAACTAAGACCTGTAGCACCACGCTCGATGGCCACGTGAAGTGGGAACATTTGCAAACTTTTGTTAAACTGTGTGTCAGTGAATGTCACTGTTGTGTTTGGATGAACAACGTCTAACAATATAGCTCGTACTACTGCTAAATCTCTGTGAAATACTCCATTGAGACTAAGTGTTACATGGCTAATGGGTCCAATTTGTCTCAGACTCCCTCTGTTAAACACTTGCAGATGATTTCCTTCAAAAACAAGTTCCTCAAGACCAAAAAGGCCAGAAAAATCCCTTTTACTGACAGACTGAAGGAAAGGTCCTCCAAAATGGAGGGTCTTCAAGCTCCTCAGTGGCAGGAAAAGGTTTCCCTGACCAAGTGTTGAATATTTGTTTCCCAAAAGATTCAAGTAGTGGAGAGAAGTCAGGTTCTGAAACCAACCAGAAGACAAAGTCTCCAACTGGTTTGAGGACAAGTCCAGTTTCTCCAAATGAGTCAGTGGGTGAAATGCGTCTTCATGGATGGTTTTGATCCTGTTGTTATTCACGAACAAAGCCCTCAAAGCGGCATATGAAAGAAAGTCATCTTTCGTTATCGTCTCCAGTGCGTTTAAAGAGAGATCGAGCTCAGTGATGAGTTTTGAAGCGGCTGCAGGGACTTCTCGAAGGTTTTGGCTCGAGCAGTCGCAGGATGTTTGTTCACAGTGGTGACACTGTTGACTGGTGAGCGCCGAGCACTGAGATACTAACAGGACAAACACGAGAAACTTCATGACTTTTTCTCCTGAGTGCCTGCAAAACACAAACACAAAATCAAACTCAGAGCTTTTCTTTCAGGTGGGGAAATTACAGTTTGACCCACTGGCAGCAGTCGAGTGATCATTAAGAAAGACGCGTCTGCAGAAAAGACATCAGGGACCACAAACGTCTGAACCAAATTCACACAAACACAAATTCTTACTTTTCAGAGGAATAAAAGAACAGTATTATATACGCGTATGCCAGTAAATCATCACAATAACACAATGTACACAATATAATCTACAATCTTTAAATAATTGTCTAATAGTTGACACTTGACTTGCTTTTCATAGTGTGGAATTTGTCTTGATTGTTATAGAGTTCAGAATGTTTCACTGAAGTAGGAAAATCATGTGTGTCTTTAATTGCATATAAACAAAGAATTTAAAAATGGAATTGGAAAATGTTCTTGAAAATGCATTCAAATTTAATGTTACTGATGTTATATTTAGTTTTTCAACATATCATTAAAACATAATAAATTCTCTGGTCAAAAAAACAAGCTTAACAGCTTTATGCCTGCACAGAACAAAATAATGAGAAAATACCTTCATAAATGTCCCGTCTTGGTCACAGTTGAAATGTCTTACACTTCTTCTGAACATTCAGAACAACTTCTGAAGTGTCCTGTGCCACTTCTATTGGTTGTGGCTTAACTATTTCCCCATGTCTGGCATACATCCTGCCATATTAGGAAGTGGTGATACAGAAACAGAGTGGCAGTTTGTCTGCAGGGCTTTGGGATAAGAATAGGATAAATGGTTTCTCTGGTTTTACTGTTCAGTTGTCTGTAGAAAGCTTCCTCTATATGTTATTTGAATAAAATACATGTGCCTTCAAACGCCCAACAAAAATGTTTTTTGTTAAATATTCAAAAAGTAAAGCAAAAAAAAAGAAAAGGTGCATTTAAGTTTAAATCCTAAAAGATTAATTCCATGCCGTGTGAGAATGGGTGTGTACGCTATTGAAGAGTGTGGCTGTACTTGTCTGCACTTGTTTTGTCTGACTGGAGGAAAAAACAAAACAAGAAACTCCCTCCGTTGAACGGTTACAGTTATTTGACGGTCGCATTTGTGCTGCAATTAGCTGCTTTCAGTTTGTGACGTTAGCTGAGTGAATGCTGACCCCAGCCTAGCAGTCAAGCTTTGCACTTCAACAGGTAGCAAAAGCAGGGATGAGCAGTCACACTGCAGGCTCCTTTTCTGCCTGTTTGTGTGTCTAAAGTAGAATCACTCAAAAGTGTCTTTGTGCTGGTTTTCATCTTTTCTTTGTGCTGTGAGCTTTGTTTTCACACCTAAATACTGAGAGAAAGATCATATGTTTGCCGTCATTAGCGCAGGGATTTGTGTTGGTGTGTAGGACTGCAACCTCGAGATTTATAATGTTAAATGCTCATTATGAGACAGTGTGGTTGAGGTTATTTTACAGAGTAACATGAAAGTAATGTAATGAGTAGAATAACTAATTACTTTCTCCTGGGAGTTATTAAGCAATGTACTTTATTACTCTGGCGGAGGTGCGGTCTATGGCTTCACTGCAGGGGAAACCAAATATCAACTCTGTTAATTATAATAAAAAGCTTTGTACGAGCATGCTGTGTCATGATAGGCTGTGTGGCAGGCAGGAAAAAAGGACCTGAAATGCAGGACTCTCAAAGACGGGACTGGAACTCAAAATGCAGCTTTACTGCTGGAAAAATCTCCTCATAAATAAAACTCACAAAAATAACACAAAGCTCTGAACAGAGAAACTAAACAGGAGTAAAAGACAAACACACAGCTTACTGAGGGTAGGAAACATTAACGACGCAACAGAGAACAAAGGAAAACACAGGGCTTATATACACAGTGGAGTAATCAGGGAATAGGAAACAGGAGGGAGACACAGCTGGGAGAAATTAGGGCTAACGCGACAGGGGGAAGTAAACCTGAATACACTGACATAGGACTGAGACTAACAAAATAAAACAGGAAACGAGAAACAAATCACAAAGACGCAAACTTGACACTGAACTAAACCTAGAAGAATAATCAAAACAGCACAGCTAAAGAATCAAACCATAAATCATAATACAGAAAAATACCAAAACACAAGAAACTGAAAATGCCGTGACATGTTGAGTGTGTTAGGTAGTGACTGGGGTGGCTATTGTTACTTTTTAAGAAAAGTCTGGTGTATAATATATGTAATAATTACTTTTTTGAGTAACAACCCCAACATTGATCACAACAAAAGAGGAAATATATGCAGCATGCAATTCATTTGCATTACTGTAATGCCTGTGATACGCTGCTTAGCATGTTAAAGTGATGGTGGTCACTCTTGAAGTGGAGCCAATGAGAATGCGATGAAGGTCCATACGAGAATCGATAAGAAATTGAATCGATAATTGATGTTAATAATGGAATTGGAATCGCTAAATTCTGTGATTCAGCTAAATCAGCTAAATTGAGAACATATATTCTGCCACCTGGCTGGCCTGCAGGGTTGCTCCACCTATGCCCAGCCAGCCCCCAGGACTGCTCTACCTCGGCTGCTAAGATTCCCTCACAGGTGGCATAATCCACCCATCTTTGTCTCCCTTTGGTGCTGGATTTTCCTTCATGGAAAAAAAAAGACAAAACACTCGTTCTTAACTTTTGTTTTGACTGTGAAAGTGTACGCAGGGACCAAGTATGCTTTACCTCTCCTCACAACTGCTTTTGAACTGCTTCAAGGTGAGACTATCTTTACTAAACTGGAAGTCTGTAACACTTATCATCACCTGGTCAGAATTAAGGTAGGAGACGAATGGAGAACAACATTCAACACCCTTTTGGACATTTTGAGTATCTGGTTATGCCAATTTGTTTGACCAATGCCCCTGCAGTGTTTCAGGCCCCGATCAACGATGTGCTACGAGATTTCAATAATCACTTTGTGTTTGTGTATCTAGATGATATCCTGATCTTCTCTAAGTCTCTCCAGGAGCACTAGAAACATGTGCGTCTGGTCCTCCAGCTCCTCTCGAAAAACTGTTCCTATATGACAGGAGAAAAATGTGTTTCTGTTAGTGCTGTCAGCGTTAATCTTGTTTAAATTATGTTAATGCCATAACCGCATTAATGCGGTAAATCTCCGTTAGCAAGTTAACGGAGATTCACCCCGTGCGTGGGGCTGCGCGGCGTCAACGCGTTAGAACCGCGATAATTCGCTAACGGAGATTTGCTGCGTTAAAGCGGTTATGGCATTAACATCATTTTAACGGGATTAATGCTGACAGCACTAGTTTCTGTGTCTCTTTTGGGATTCATTGTGGGAAGAGAGCAACTGCAAGCAGACCCTGTAAAAGTAAAGGCCGTGGTCGACTGGCCCGTACCCTCAGACAGGAGACATCTGAAAAGGTTTCTGGGTTTTACAAGCTTCTATTAGAGGTTTATTCGTGGTTTCAATGGAGTTGCGTCGCTACTAATCAGTTTAACCTCTCACAAGCACCCTTTTCAGTGGAACTCTGCAGACAGATTCAGACAGCTCTCCACTACATCCACATTCTCACTCAACCTGACTGAAGTAAACAGTTCCTAGTGGAAGAGGACACCTCAGATTCAGGTGTGGGAGCAGTCCTCACCCAACAAGACATGGAAATATTCGTCCATGTGGTTTTTTTCCCCCTCATTACCTCTCGCCTGCAGAGAGAAACTACAACTTTGGAGGTTTCATAGTCTGGACCAATCACAAGACTCTCGCATATACTAATGGACAGACTGAGCATGCTAACAAAGAGGTGGAAGTTGCTTTGGTGCATCATCTCTTCTAGGAAATTAAAGAGGAGTAGAAAACAAAAAAAAGGAAAAAACTGAGCAATTCCAGACAGGATTATATTTTCTTTTAAACAAAATTTAATACAGATGGATAAGTGAGTACTTTATTGCACCAACCCAAATTGTGTACAAAGAGCTAAACTTTTTATTCAGTCATCAAATTCCTTTTTTAGCACATTTATATGGCGAGTCAAACAGGAGGACTTTCAAATATTTTTAGAATTGCAAATTCAGATTAACAAAATCTCCAAAATTACTGTTTTAATGGTTAATTGTAGGGATTAATTGAAGAAAGTAAATATTAAAAAAAAATTATATAAATTTTATTATATTTGCTTATAATAATACCTGCTTTCAGAGTAAAGTTGGGGACATTTTAGCTTTTAGAAAATGTCAATATAAAAGTGAGTGTATATTCAAAATGTGAAATATAAGTGCTTTTATAGATTGTTTGTATCGTCAATTTCAGGTGTTTCGATCGCTGTTCTCAGACTTTGCCAGAACGCTGGGATCTGATCTTCATCATCAGGCCACTCCAGGTACGTCCTGGAGTTCATCACTTTCCGCAGCCTGATGAACTTTTTGGGGATGTTATTTTTGTCAATGGGCTCCAGTAGAATCAGCACAACTGCGTCATCGTTTTGATCAAACAATCTAAAATGGGTGTAGTCAAGCTCGTACTTGCACCACTCGCTTCTGACAAAGTTCTGGGAGAGGACGAAGAGCGTTCTGTGACTCTTCTCTATAGCGTCCATGATGTTGTCTACGATCCATCCTCCGGGAACAAAGTCTCTCTTGTGGAGGCAGAGTCGGAGGGACGGTTCCGACTGCTCCAGGGCCGGGATCAGATGCGCCTCCACCC
This sequence comes from Rhamphochromis longiceps, assembly GCF_057381845.1. Classification (NCBI taxonomy): domain Eukaryota; kingdom Metazoa; phylum Chordata; class Actinopteri; order Cichliformes; family Cichlidae; genus Rhamphochromis; species Rhamphochromis longiceps. Next base: position 17,437,813 of record NC_140562.1, read on the forward strand.
AGCCGGAGTCCATTTCACTGTAGGACACAAAGGCATCGTACTGGAGCACTCCCTTCTTCAACTTTGGCTTTCTCTTTGCTTTTAGCCATGCCCAGGTCATCTTCATGTACCACACAACGCTGAACTTATAACACAGACCTGCAATGAGCACACACAGCACCAGGATGCCTAAGCAGAGCAAAGAAATCGCTAAAGCTGTGTGGCACTCAAACACTGACAGCTTCACGTCTGACACTCTCTCCCCCCTCACTGCATCGGGAGAGTCACAGATGTAAGACTTTAAGTCATGTCTAACTACAGTTTTGTGGTTCATCAAGTCATTTGTCACGAAACCTACAAAGTCACATGAACAGACGTAAGGGTTGCCAGCAGCTTCCAGGACCCTCAGGCTCTGGTAATCATGCAGGTTTTTACTGCTGAATTTGGCCAAGTTGTTGTCTTGAATGGAGAGAACTGCGAGGCTGACATATAAATGCCCATCTGGGAGATTTCCAAGCTTGTTGCCAGAGATGTACAGCTCTTTGAGAAGCGGCAACTCAATGTTAAAGACAGTCAGTTTATTTCTGGATAAATCAAGGATCTGTAGGCTCTGTGGTAGGCAGGATGTCACCTCAGGAAGAGAAGTTGACGAAAGGTTTAAGAACTTGAGACTTGCTGGCCAGGAACAAGTCGAAGGCATGCTGTCAAATGAGTTTCTACTCATGTCGAGGTTTTCCAGCTTTTCTAGTCTAGTGAAGAGTTTGCTGTTGATTAAAAACAAACGATTTCTGCTGATGTTGAGTGTGTGGAGATTTAGAAGGACATCCTCCTTTCCATAACACATCATTTCCATAAATGCACGATCTGCGACTGTGTTGTCACTGATGTCCAAAAACTCCAGGTTTGTGAAATGAATAGTGGATTGGCAGGGAATGACAAACACCTTGGAGTTTATCACAGATGCCCTTCTTACTACAGTCAGCATATTTTGCATAAAACTGAGTTCAGGAACACGGTAGAACCAAACAATATCAATGTTTCTGAGAAAAATGACCTCCAAGCCTTTCAGGTTTATGTCAACAAGAAAGACTTCCTCTTCATCTTCAAAGAACTGAGAATCTTCAATAGCAAAAAAAGTCAGATCAGAGCCCGACAAAATATTCACAAGTTGTACACAAGCTGACACAGACATGTTCACATTTTTGAAACTAAGACCTGTAGCACCACGCTCGATGGCCACGTGAAGTGGGAACATTTGCAAACTATTTTCAAACTGTGTGTCAGTGAATGTCACTGTTGTGTTTGGATGAACAACGTCTAACAATATAGCTCGTACTACTGCTAAATCTCTGTGAAATACTCCATTGAGACTAAGTGTTACATGGCTAATGGGTCCAATTTGTCTCAGACTCCCTCTGTTAAACACTTGCAGATGATTTCCTTCAAAAACAAGTTCCTCAAGACCAAAAAGGCCAGAAAAATCCCTTTTACTGACAGACTGAAGGAAAGGTCCTCCAAAATGGAGGGTCTTCAAGCTCCTCAGTGGCGGGAAAAGGTTTCCCTGACCAAGTGTTGAATATTTGTTTCCCAAAAGATTCAAGTAGTGGAGAGAAGTCAGGTTCTGAAACCAACCAGAAGACAAAGTCTCCAACTGGTTTGAGGACAAGTCCAGTTTCTCCAAATGAGTCAGTGGGTGAAATGCGTCTTCATGGATGGTTTTGATCCTGTTGTTATTCACGAACAAAGCCCTCAAAGCGGCATATGAAAGAAAGTCATCTTTCGTTATCGTCTCCAGTGCGTTTAAAGAGAGATCGAGCTCAGTGATGAGTTTTGAAGCGGCTGCAGGGACTTCTCGAAGGTTTTGGCTCGAGCAGTCGCAGGATGTTTGTTCACAGTGGTGACACTGTTGACTGGTGAGCGACGAGCACTGAGATACTAACAGGACAAACACGAGAAACTTCATGACTTTTTCTCCTGAGTGCCTGCAAAACACAAACACAAAATCAAACTCAGAGCTTTTCTTTCAGGTGCTGGTGTGACACAATGTAATAATGAAACAGCCATGCTAACAGCTTTGGAGCACAGCTGGAGGCTTCGTGCTAATGTCATAAAGTAATGTGGTGGGGAAATGGTGCTAATGTCATATCAGGCTTGTTTTCAACACTTTAAGAAGTGGTGGAATATGAGATTCACATCATACATGTGTTCTGTTGACATCTGTAGCACTCTGTGATGCTGTCATATCAAAATCTCTGAGGAATGTTTACAGTCTCTACAAAATCTTTAATCTGTGCATTTAAAAAAGAAAAGAAAATAATGGAATTGGTAAATATTCTTGAAAATGAATTTAATCTTAAGTTTTTTTTGATATTTTTATTTGTTTGTCATTGCATCGTTTAAACTTATTTAGAGGTGGCAAAAGTACAGACTTTCTTTACTTAAGTAGAAGTACTGATACAGGTGTTAAAACATACTCCAGTAAAAGTTAAAGTACTGAAGCAACGTTTTTACTCAAAAGTGAAAATGCACAGTAAAACTAAAAAGTAGCTCCTTTAAGGACAATTCTACGAGCCATTTTCTTTGTTTTGCTATATTAATATATTTAAAAAATAATATGAATACATGAGCATACAAATGTTATTCAAATCTAAATTGTAATTGTAGTGGATGTACTCAGCTTGAATCTGTTATCTAGGACAGACGCAGTGAAAATAACTATTTTCTGTTCCCTACATTGTAGAGGCTGACTTTGCTTCCACACCTAAACAGTAAAGTGAGCACAGTCAAGGGTTACAGTGGGATTCAGCAGATGGGGGAACACTAAGATCTGTGTAGTTGATCAGCACAGGGAAAAGAATCACAACTCACAATAATTTCTAATATGAGCTTCGGAGAAGTTTCTTTATATACAGGCTGTGATCAGCAGCCCTTCTGCTCTTTGTGGAGTCACACAAGTGAATTCAACAAGATGTCAACAGATGTTTCACAGATGTCTTTGCTTAGCTCCATTTCCTACACTGACACTATACACTTTATACCTATTTTAATACTAGACGGTTGATATAAAGTCAGAATTCAATGAATGTATCTAAGCATAATCAGCTTAAATGCAAATTGATCTCTGCGACACTAGATTTGCAGTTTATCAAGCGTCACTGAGTCCTTACCTTTAAACCTAACCTCTCCTGTCCTGTCCTCTTACATCTTTCTCCATCTCTGAGTGAAGTTTGCTCTTTTTCTTTTCTCTGCCTGTAAAATACAGCAGCTGGACCTTTAGCTAGCAACACACAGTGAGACAAACTGAACACAGACAGTTTGTGTGTTTGCTGATGTTTGTTGAACTGATAGAAATGTTGCACTTCTGCCACTTAAAAAAAACCCTCGTTCCCCTTTTTCTTCCTCGCTAGCTATTTTTTGACTTCGTTACTTCCCACCTCTTAAATTAACTGATCTAAAAACAGGTTTAATCGGGTTTAGAAGAGAAATGAAGAAAAATAACTCAATAAATCTTGCTGTGTTCCTCACAGGTGAAATGTCCCGTCCTCCTTCTGCACAGCCAGGATATTGACTGCTTTGTAAGGGCCCTCCACTACTTCTGTTTGCCTAAATTATGTCTTCATGCCTCACACTGGTCCATATTCAGAAGTAGAGACAGAGAAATAGAGTGACAGTTTCCCTGCAGGGATTAGAGATAAGAAGAACAGAAGCTAGGTCTTAGTTTCTCTGGTGTCTCATTTCTTTCATATATTTTGTCGAGCATTTGAATAAAATGTGTTTATGTTCAAGTGCACAAGAAAAATGACAATTGTTAAATATTCAAAAAACATAAAGGGAAGAAAAAGACAAAAGGTGCAGTTAGGCTTAGGTCATAAAGACTTGACTCCATCCTGTGTGAGAATGAGCCTGAAAGAGTGTGACTGTAGCACTTGTTCATTGTGTTAGATTGAGGGACTAAAGTTAAATAAACCGCAAGTAATCCAAAATTAATCTGTGTCAGCGCCAGCTTTCAGCCAACCTCAGCCCTCCTGTGATCAAATAAAGAAAATGAATTTTATAATCACACTAACAATCAGCATTCATTGTTGTTTGTTAGTGTTTGTTCACTTGCTGAAGCTTTAAAAATAGTTCTGTAACAGTAATATCAATATGGACTTGGGAAGTTGCTTACTTTGACCAAGATTGCAACATTTTAAGAGCAAAGAATCTGACACGTGTCAGCATTTAGACAACGGGAAATTCAAGTTCTACTTTTTTTCTGCATGATGGGAAAGTTTTAATGTGGACTTCCACAAAAATTTGTTGTGGTCAGTAAAAGCAGAGCACTGCTGCGGAAAGATGCTGTTAGGGAAATACAGCTTCATCCACAAAAACTGCTTATTAACCTTTATAACGGTTTGACTGAACTGCACTTAAACTCTGCTGCTATGTTTTAGGTGTGGTACGTCTTTCCAGATGTGCAAGATGTCAATTCCATATGCATTGATGCATCCACATAGCGTCAGAGATGCAGAGTTTTGCACTGGGAATAATAAGAAGCTGGATAGTCTCTCATCTTCAGTGGAGAGGGCAGAGGATCCAAGTTTTTCAAAAAGAATTGCAAATGTTGTTTTGTCTTACGTCAGAACAGTTTTCCAATTTGCCTCAGTTCATATTAATTAAAAATAAAAACAAAATAATGGTTTGTGGCATTTGCAGATCACTGCATTCTGCTTATATTTACATTTTACATGCTTTTCAGCTACTGGAGACAAACTGAAGGCAGAGACTCACAACCAGTAAGCAGCTGACGGTAGCTTGCACCAAAGGCGAAGCAGAGCAAATGGTGATGTCAACGTGTTCTACCCTTCCAGCAATCACTGACTGAAAACTTTCATACAAGTATTAAAAACAATCTTTATTATAACAAAAATTATATTTTTTTCCAATTTCTTTTGAAAATGGGCAATTTGGATAAAAATGACTGTAAGTGATACTTTTATTCAAGCCTTGAATTAAAGCTGAAACTCTACGCTTGCCTTATTTGATTTTAAATCCATTGCGGTGGTGCACAGAGGCAAAATTACAACACAAAATGTGTCATTGCCCAAAGATCTTGTGCAACTGATTATATAATCACTTTTGTTTGAGTTTTTCACATATACATAAATTGTGTCAGTTACAGGTTTTGGTACTTATGATAACTTTGAAACATTCCAGTGAACAAAAACAAAAAGATCATTTTGCCTTTTTTAAATCTTTATTGTATATAAAACCATTATGACCTGTAATAGACCACTCACTTACCTCTCGTTAGTTTTTATGTCAACCTCCACTAGAGTACACGCATTCATGGAGGGAAAGAAAACTTCAAAAGAAAGAAAAGAACAATTCCTGAAACATTCAAACTAAATTAGCACAATACTGAAAGATATATGAGTAATATGCAGCTCCAACCCAAATTATGTACAAAGAGCTAAGCATTTTTTAGCACATTTATATGACAAGTTAAGAGAAAGATTTTAAAAGGATTTCAGAAATACAAGGGCAAGTTTTAAAAGATTCTAAAATGATCCATATGCACCCTTCTGTACTTTGTTTTTACTGTCAAATGAAGGGAATTCTTGAGAAAATTGAGTTTTTAAAAAAGATTGACCAAATTACATTCAAAATACGCCATGCTGTCTTTGATAATACTCTTAAAATATCATACTACAATATAATAATCTTAAAATATATTTGTAGCATAAAGTCCCTGACATTGTAGCGCTTAGAAAATGTAAATTATGTGTTTGTACAATCAAAATTGTAAGTATAAACCCTTTTATAGATTGTCTTTATTATCAATTTCAGATGTTTTCATCGCTGTTCTCAGACTTTGCCAGAACGCTGGAATGTGATCTTCGTCGTGAGGCGACTCCAGGTACGTCCTGGAGTTCATCGCTTTCCGCAACCTGATTTTGACAAAGTTCTGTCAGAACGGCAGTTCCGGCTGCTCGACTGCTGGCATCACATTTGCCTCCACCCAGATCACCTTCGTTTAACCCCACAACGCTGAACTTATAACACAGACCTGCAATGAGCACACACAGCACCAGGATGCCTAAGCAGAGCAAAGAAATCGCTAAAGCTGTGTGGCACTCAAACACTGACAGCTTCACGTCTGACACTCTCTCCCCCCTCACTGCATCGGGAGAGTCACAGATGTAAGACTTTAAGTCATGTCTAACTACAGTTTTGTGGTTCATCAAGTCATTTGTCACGAAACCTACAAAGTCACATGAACAGACGTAAGGGTTGCCAGCAGCTTCCAGGACCCTCAGGCTCTGGTAATCATGCAGGTTTTTACTGCTGAATTTGGCCATGTTGTTGTCTTGAATGGAGAGAACTGCGAGGCTGACATATAAATGCCCATCTGGGAGATTTCCAAGCTTGTTGCCAGAGATGTACAGCTCTTTGAGAAGCGGCAACTCAATGTTAAAGACAGTCAGTTTATTTCTGGATAAATCAAGGATCTGTAGGCTCTGTGGTAGGCAGGATGTCACCTCAGGAAGAGAAGTTGACGAAAGGTTTAAGAACTTGAGACTTGCTGGCCAGGAACAAGTCGAAGGCATGCTGTCAAATGAGTTTCTACTCATGTCGAGGTTTTCCAGCTTTTCTAGTCTAGTGAAGAGTTTGCTGTTGATTGAAGACAAAATATTTTTGCTGATGTTGAGTGTGCGGAGATTTAGAAGGACACCAATGCCATAACACATCATTTCCATAAGTGTCAAATCTCCGATTATGTTGTCACTGATGTCCAAAAACTCCAAATCTGAGAAATGAATAGTGGATTGGCAGGGAATGACAAACAACATAGTGTTTATCATAGATGCCCTTCTTACTACAGTCAGTATATTTTGCATGAAATGGAGTTCAGGAACACGGTAGAACACGTTAATATCAATGTTTTTGAAGACGATGACATCCAAGCTGGTCAGGTTTATGTGATGCAGACGGACTTCCTCTTCATTTTTGAAGATGTGAGAATCTTCAATGGCAAAAAAAGTCAGATCAGAGCCTGAAAAAATATTCACAAGTTGTACACAAGCTGACACAGACATGTTCACATTTTTGAAACTAAGACCTGTAGCACCACGCTCGATGGCCACGTGAAGTGGGAACATTTGCAAACTTTTGTTAAACTGTGTGTCAGTGAATGTCACTGTTGTGTTTGGATGAACAACGTCTAACAATATAGCTCGTACTACTGCTAAATCTCTGTGAAATACTCCATTGAGTCTAAGTGTTACATGGCTAATGGGTCCAATTTGTCTCAGACTTCCTCTGTTAAACACTTGCAGATGATTTCCTTCAAAAACAAGTTCCTCAAGACTAAAAAGGCCAGAAAAATCCCTTTTACTGACAGACTGAAGGAAAGGTCCTCCAAAATGGAGGGTCTTCAAGCTCCTCAGTGGCAGGAAAAGGTTTCCCTGACCAAGTGTTGAATATTTGTTTCCCAAAAGATTCAAGTAGTGGAGAGAAGTCAGGTTCTGAAACCAACCAGAAGACAAAGTCTCCAACTGGTTTGAGGACAAGTCCAGTTTCTCCAAATGAGTCAGTGGGTGAAATGCGTCTTCATGGATGGTTTTGATCCTGTTGTTATTCACGAACAAAGCCCTCAAAGCGGCATATGAAAGAAAGTCATCTTTCATTATCGTCTCCAGTGCGTTTAAAGAGAGATCGAGCTCAGTGATGAGTTTTGAAGCGGCTGCAGGGACTTCTCGAAGGTTTTGGCTCGAGCAGTCGCAGGATGTTTGTTCACAGTGGTGACACTGTTGACTGGTGAGCGCCGAGCACTGAGATACTAACAGGACAAACACGAGAAACTTCATGACTTTTTCTCCTGAGTGCCTGCAAAACACAAACACAAAATCAAACTCAGAGCTTTTCTTTCAGGTGCTGGTGTGACACAATGTAATAATGAAACAGCCATGCTAACAGCTTTGGAGCACAGCTGGAGGCTTCGTGCTAATGTCATAAAGTAATGTGGTGGGGAAATTACAGTTTGACTGTTTGACTGATCATCAAATAAACTCTAATGCTAATGCGTGGACTAATTTTAGCAGACATCCTAAACAAGCACAGAACACACACACACACACACACACACACACACCACAGCATTAAAATGTGTTAAATAAATGATCTAAAAACAGGTTTTACCAGCTTTAGCCCTGCACAGAAGAAAAAATGAAGAAGAAAAAAAACTTCGGTAAAAATTCGCTGTCTTACTCACAGATGAAATGTCACGTCCTCCTCCTGCACAGTCAGGACACTGACTGATGTGAAAGTGTCCTTTACCACTTCTCTTATTTGTGGCTCGATTATTTCCTTATCTCATACATTCATCCTGTCACATTAGAAGGGGAGATCCAGAAATAAAGCAACAGACATCTGAGTACAGTGAACTTACTGCCATGTTTAAGAAACCAGGTTCAGATGATTTGAGCTTTGTGCCATTTTGCATTATCCTGCTGGAAGCAGCCATTGAAAATGGGTACGCTGTGATTAACGATGCTTGATGTACTAATGGGCCCAAAGTGCGGCAAGAATTCTTTTACATTTCATTTCAGACTTTTTGTTTTTAATTCAGTTTAACTTTAGTTGCCAGAGTGGGGTTTGTCGTTTTAGCTTCGTCTTTGTTTGAAAATGTTTCGTTTTTAATAATTTTAATGTTATTTGTAGTTAGTTTGTTTGGAGGGTATATGTGAGAGGTAAGATTTAGGAAATCAGTGCAGACATTACAGTTGAAACACAAAAGTTGTCGAAATTTGATGACTCACAGTCTTAGAGATTCGGAGTCTCAATAAACACCTTCATCGCTGCCTCATCAGGTGAGTTAGGCTACGTCCACACTAGCTCCGCGTCCACACTAGCGTTTTCAGTCGTTTTCAGAGTTCTGCGTCCACGTTGAAACGGCCCAAAGCACCTACGTTCCAGTCCTGCGCATGCGTCACATGACTAAAATGCGTCATCGTTTTAGGAAGTCTGCGTTTTAGAGTGTCCACACTGCGACGGGGCAGCTCCGTTTTGAAATGCATGCGTTTCAAACGCTGCGTTTTTCCTTGAGGACAACGCCGTCTCAGTGTGGACGGGAGGCCAAAAAGGAGAGAAAATGATGCGTTTTCAAACGAAGTAGCCTAAGCTTTCCAAGTTCACAAAGGTTTTTCACCTAGTCTATTTTTCTTTGGTGGTTTTTTTTTAAAGTTTTGATTATTTATAACACCCCTGCCTCTAACCCCTGGCATCAGGGGTCAAGACATTTTCATCCAGAGAACTGAACTGACTGAGTAGTTTCTGTTTTTCGGACCATTCTCTGTCAATCCTAGAGATTTTTCCTCCAGTCTGATGCTCACTGTGAACCTGAGTCTTGTCCATGTCTGTATGTGTAAATGCATTTAGTTGTTGCCATATGATTGGCTGCATTGAGCTGTATGTGAACAGAAAAGGAATGTGTATCATTACCGTGATAATATAAACGTTATATTCATTATACTTTAGGCTGCCTTTGTCAGCTTGTGCGTGCCACATTATAACCAGCGTATGAATTTATGTGTGTGATGGTCAGTGCCACAATGCTGAGTTTATAGTATCATACATTTCCACGTAGGTCTAAATGGAAGATTGGATACAGATTGGGCTGTTTTTCATAAAAAACACCTGATAAAGTTAAATAAAGCACAGGTAATCCACCTGAAATGGGGTAAATCTATGTCAGCGCCTTCTTTTAACCAACGCCGGACAGGTTTCAGGCCTCCTGTGATAAAATAAAGAAACTGAATTTTATAATCACACTAACAAACAGCATTGTTGTTTGGCGAAAGGTGATACTGGCTATGATAAAAGAATTAAATAAAATGTAATTTAAGTGTCACCAAATATAAATGGGGACATACAATATTTGTGTATTTGGCAATGACTTACTGAAGTTTTAAAAATAGTTATGAGAGTTAGAGAACGGGAAGTCACGTTCCTTTTATTTATTTATTTTTAATATGTTGACTTCCACAAAAAAGTTGTTGTGCTCAGTAAGATTACAGCAGCAAAGATGCCGTTCTCCAGGCCCGCTGAGGTTACTCTAACTGTATTACGTGTTTGTGCATGTCCATGTTTGGTGTTAGATTGTTTATTTTGTTTAGTTTTGTTAATATTTCTAGTATAGTGGATTAAACATCTCCCTAACATCTGTATAAATTATATTTAGAAATACAATGCACTTTTTCAGATTTTAAGGTATATGAACACAGGCACACGACTTTAGATCCTCCTAATATCCATGTAGTCTGAGGGATCTCAGATGTCTGCATACACCTAGCAGTTGGATCATATCGAGGTCGAATCATAAATCATAAAATGGGTCAAACACATTTTTGATTTGATTTTTCCTGGGTGTTTGATTTATGTGGTCTTTTTAGTTTCACAAAAACCTGACCTTTGACCTTGAGGATCAAAATCATCAATACACAAACTCATCCTCGATATTTGGTAGAAGAATCTGTGGTAAGGTTTGAAAATCCTACATCACCTCATTTGAGTTCGCAAAGTTGGGTGCCTGTGCTCACCAACATCCACTGGCCAGGTGGGTTGATGACAATTCCACCCCACACCCACAAATCTGCCCAAGCTAACGTGGAGCTGCCTGCTATGGTGACTTGCTGTAAAAAAGGAAGCAGCCAAAAGTTGGTTTTAGTTAAAATATTTTCTGCGTTTAAGAATCAAAACGGCTCAGCTGAGTAAAACTCATTATTTGTAGCCAGGGGCAGAAAAGTGATTCAAATGATTGAGAGTAAAAAGGAAGCTGACACTTTCCAGACTTTATCAAAGGTGTGAGCATCACAGCAGAGGCCTTTGTGTCAAAGTAGCTGAAGATAAAACACAGAAAAACATGAAGGTGATTTTCCTGGCCTGGGGTTTTATAAAAATATTCTGCAGTAGATCAAAAACGAAATAAAGTCATTAATCAACATATGAACATTATCTGATGCTGCTGACGTGAAGCAGAGCAAAGTTACAGAGGTTTGATTAGAAACACGGCAAAGCGTTTTGCAATTTTGCATAATTTTAAGTTTAAATTTGTTCAGTATTGAACAGCAGAAATTAGGTTTTCTTTTCGGAAGTAAGTAAAAGGAAAGAAAACAACGGCTGACAGCGCTGTAAACAATGATAGACTTGTGCGTAACAAGCAAGCGAATAATGCAGAAAACAGATTTTTAGACTGGAAACTGTTCTTGAAGTACACTGAGAGAGCAAGAGAGAGAGAGCTGTTATGAAGTGTGATTTTTATTGTGGTGGAAGCAAAACAGCAAAAGTCAGAGGGAGTCCATGACGATGTTTATGTGAAGCGTAGTTTGGATCTTCTTTTGCTGCTGGTTCGGTCAATATTGTTTGGAGAGAGATAAAACTAACAGCTTTGGAATCAGCGCAAAAAGGGCCTAAACACAAAGCGCGGACCCGCCGAAACATCAGAATCAGCGAGCTGTCGGCTTTCAGCCCCGACTGTGTCCGTGCTGTCGGGTGAGAAAGGCGACATCTCACTGATTCTGATCCGCGGGTCCGCGCTTTGTGTTTACGTCTTTGTGCAGAATCCGTGTTCCTGCTCTCATTTACTGTTTTAGCTGGTTGGTGGTTCTTGAAATTTTGTGAGGTTTAACCTGAGATTCTGGCGTTTTGGGCAAAATAAATTAATATTAAAAAAATCAATTCGGGATTTTAATGAATCGATATCACGTTATCCAAGCTAGAATCAATTTTAATCGATAAATTGATCATCAAAACCCACCCTTAATTGAAAGTCACAGGAAAGTAAAGATAAATAAATAAGGAAAATCAAGTAAACAAGTCAATTAAAAAACAAGACGCATGAAGTTAAAGTACAAAACTTTTTTTTTTTTTAATTTTCTATGATCAAAACTGCAAAACAGCTAGAAAAATATACAACAAATGCTTAACCTTTCACAACATATAACATCTGAAAATGGGAACATAAAAGAAAAACAATATTCACATTTTCCCCATCAATGATAAAAGAACATTCTTTTTTTATTTCCTTTTCTTGACTTATAAGTTTCCAATTATAGTTAAGCTCTGCTGTATTTACTTGTTTTAAACATCTCCACAGTAGCCGGAGTCGTTGGAGAGCTGCGAGTTGGAGCTGCGGTTGGATGAAGAGTTCCATATGTCCAAGTTCATGTGCGGGCCGAAAGGGTTGAAGCTGGAGTACTGCAGCGGTCCGCAGGCCCCCACTGGCTCCCGAGTAAAGGGGGAGTGAGGCGGGGTGATGGGGGACACCGGGGCCGATCGCTCGGGCTGGAAGTGGCTCGGGTAGGGCTCGATCTGGGGTGTCCAGATGGATCCAAACAGGCTGGACATGGGGGAGAGACTGCGGGTACCCGAGAAGTATGGCTGTGGGGGCGGAAGAGAGGAAAAACGTTGTCAGGAGGGGTCGACAGTTTCTGACCTCACCTTTCACTGCACTCTGATACCATCTGTTCCCCACAGTGACGACCTGGCTGCCGTTTGTCTCTCCTTTTCAGCAAAAACAAAATGACCTTTCCAGTTCAGCAAAGACGGCAACACTTCCCCTCATCTTTATGAGTTATGTGATAATCCTCTTCTCTTCTACACAGTCTTACAAATATACCTCAAAGAATTTGAGTAAGTTTCTCAGATCTAGCTGAAGTGTTACTGAACCAAAGTGAGTCACAGAAATGCTCAGATGTATACAATACTGTTAACATCTGTATAAACTCATTTGTCATTGATGCAGCAGATGTTTACGCACTGACACTTCAGTATATATCAATAAAGATGTGGTTTAACAACCATTAGAATCGTATCTGGATTTTTCCAAGGGTAGCTGCATAGGCAGAGGCCACCCAGTTATTTCGATCTATAAGCAGCCTGAAATATGAGTCACCACTCAGTTCAGGAAAGTGCTTTGAGGGTTACTTCTAATAGGTTTTCAAGGGGTAAAGAATTAATGTTTCCTTTTCTTTTTGTAGCCAACTCTTCCCAACCCGCTTCACAGGCCGGGCCTGACAAATAAATAGCTGTGCAGGATGCTGGATTAAAAGAAACAACAACAAAAGGCCAAAAGACTTCGTGTTAATCGTGTTGCTCATTTCTGCCACACAGACTGGACTGGTGGAAATAAACCAGCTGCTGTAGCAGCATGCCTCTTTTTCTTCTTTTAACTCTCTGGTGTCCTATCCAGGGTATTTGACTCCACACATCTATATAACAGAGCAATACCCCCGCCCTATTTTTACCCTCGGTAAAGATGTACGTGACGCAGTCTCCTGTACTCTTCTGTCTTCAAGATGAACTTCCCTTTCTCTTATCCAGCCTGTTAGCTTGCATGTGAGCCTGTCTGTTTAGACTGGTTTATGGGAAACATGTATGTTCCTCTGTAGATCACAACTATGACTAAAACTTAACAAGAACCAAAAGAAAGATGTGAACTGGGTTTTAATTTGAAAGGAGCTAAATTTGTCGTCTGTCACTGTGTGTTCTTTTATGTCAGGATTAAATCAAAGCGTCACCCCCTCCGTGTTAGTGTAGCTACACGAAACAGAGGCTACAAACAGAAGAGAAGCTGATTCTATCCTAAATACAGTAACATACTCTTTAACCCAGATTCCCTGCTTCCTTATTTCTGCACAGAGCTGATTACTTTCTGAAAATGATCAGAAGTCAGAACACAGACGTCAGAGGTGTAATTACACTGATCCAATCGACACACATCCAGCTTACATCTCGAACAGGGACATCGAACTCGTCTTACACTGTAGGCCACATGTAGTGTGAATGTCAATGGGGGAAGATGGATCTTTATCAATAGGAAAAGCTGTAAAACATCAGAAAATACAGCTAAAAGCTCAAAATCTGTGCACTTTTCTAAAGCTGTCCAGTCGGCCGGCTTGAAGTCTTTGCTGGGTCGATTCTGATCCCCACGGCTTATGTTTGACACCACTGATCTAAGGTTCGAAGTTTAAACTGGAACCGCAACTGGGTTTTATCACCCATCACACATTTATTTAAAGAGTAATCTTGACAGATGTATCAGCATCTTAACCATCTCCAGCCTATCAGAGATAAAACAGTGTGTTTGTTTATACCTACAGTGCGACGATGCCTCTGCAGTACTGTAAGGCAAACTACACCACCCAGTTGTGCTAGAAAACTTCTCTGTGTTGCTTTATGTATCCAATTTACAGAAGTGCAACTGTGTATTTGCTTTAGGGGACTGAAACCCCTCATGTGTCATCTTTACATGGTTTATTTATAGGCCTCACGGCAGGTTTAGTTGCTGCAGTTCAGTTACTGCTGTAGTTGCAGTGGCTGCTCTGGTTGCAGAAGCTGCCATACCATCTTTGCTGTGCGTTCTGTTAGTATAACACTGCGAGTCACTCCCACCCCTTATAAACATGTAATCAGAATAATGTAAATGTGAAAATATTATAGTGAGTAAACAAAAAGTAACTTTACATGGTGCAGAAAAAATGATAAATACTCTCTTTCTTTTTTAAGAAAAAACTTCCAATCTGTTCCCCTCGACTGACTGCAGCTGAAGTCATTGATTTCAGGTAATTTTACTGTCATTTGTTTGCACCACCACGATGAATCATGAAGTAGTGTTTTGACTCTGGTTATTGAAACTAAAGAAATGTATTTAGAGAACCTGTGTGCTATAAAAACAATTTTTTCCCCAGTGTATAGAAAATATATCACAAAAGGAATCATTAAGACAAACTGCTGTCATATATAACATAATGGACATAAAATAATATCTCCAAGTACAATTAGTGTGAGTAATTGAAACAGCCACTGGAAGTGGTACAAAAATACAATTACAGATAAAAACCACCGTTCTTTGAAGCAAAAGATGTAAAACCACGAATTCATAGTAACATTTGCACTTTGAAACAGAATATCTGCAAATGAACTGATTACTGCCTCTCAGCCTACCACAGGCATGATGGAAAAGAAAAGCCCTACAGTGCTGCTATTAAATTAAAAACAAAACTTTGTGGTGTAATTGGTGCATCTTTCCTTTGCCGCCCTCAGCCAGATGCTTTCTCCCTAAATTGGCACCGAGTCATGAAAACTTTAAGAACCCCCGCGTTAACCATCTGACTCGAGTATTATGAGGCGTCACCTTGCTGCCCACACAGGCTGCTGTGTCCCAGGTTGAGGGCGATTCCTGAGGCTGCTCGTCACTCCAGATGGTCTGATTGCTGTGCATGTTCTGGCCCTCCTGACTGTGAAAACCACTTGTAAAAGTTCCATTACCTGCAAAGTGATAACAAACAACAACTCAGACTTGAACCAGCAGGGACGTTTAGCCTTTGCATTATTTGTTGGTTACAGTATTATATAGCTGATCTTCTACAAAGCAATGGGAACACGTAACCGGTTCAAAGTGCTTATCATGAGCTCGTACCTATGTAGCCATTTTCCGGATAGTAGTTATAGGAACTGTTACAGTGGCTGCTGGCACTATTCCAACGTAACCTGCAGGAGAGGAGGAAACTTTTAACAGAGTCAAAGAAGCTGAAACACTAATCTACAGAAAAGCAAATACGCAGTGCAGCAGCAGAGGAAAGATATTCAAGCATGTGCTTACTCAGTTAGGGATTCTGTTTACAGAGAAGGGTGAGTAACACCAAACTTTTGAGATGAATATGCAGATTATCCACAGGTGAAAAGCCGCTTTATGCTCACATTTGTAAAGTTATTTCCATTTCTACTAAAGATTTTCAATAACTGTTAATCTGGATTATCGTTTTTAATCACTTTATGAATCTAAGAGTCTGTTACGGACACTAGATTTGTTTTAGACTCCACTAACTCCAGCCCTCTCTTTGGTGCCGTCATAAAGACCCACGCAGACAGTTCATTTACTGGAACTGAGTGAAGCACCATTAACCAAGTGTTTCCATAACATCTTCAAATACTCACCCGCGGAATGACGCGGTGGTTGGTGGTATGTAGCGCATTGCTTCGGTGGTGTTGTATCTGAACTCACTGGTGAGGGGGATGGGTGGAGCTGACCACGTATCTTCAGGCAGATACTGACCTGTCACATCTGTGAGGAGAGGACACGATAACGATTACAAAAACGGACGAGACGCACAACCGTTGTAGAAGACGAGTTTACTGCACATTTTGTCTTTTCAAAAAGTGTGCTTTTGCTATAAACGATTAAGCCTTTACCCGTGTTCTGGTCCATTCCTGCAGCAACAGCAGCAGCAAAGCTTGAGGTCAAGCTGGGCCTGGTGGACTCTTGGCTTTGGCATTGGTCTTTATGGTACAGGCTGTTCATGCTGAACAGAGGAAAGGCAAACGTTACGACTTACACTGCGTCTGAATAAACCACAAGATAACCTAAATCCAGCTCTTGGCATTACAAACTGTACAAATCCTATGAAAGCACAGTAAAAAAACACATGAATGACCACCTCTGACAAAGTCTCTGGAATACAAATTACAGACTGATAAATTAGTATTTGTTTAAGTTGGCAAACAAAAAGATTAAAAAAAGAAAAAGAAATGTTATATTGATACTAATCAGAACCAGTTCTTGTTGTACCTTTTAGTCTTATAGTTGGCATTAATGGGCTGGTAGCTGTCAACCTCTTTTGGGTACACACTGTACTGCATGGAGTCCCCTGGAAAAACAAACAAACTGACTAATGTTAAAAAGTGGCAAACTACAGTTCTCATCTATTATAAGAAGACTTTTACTGACTAGTTTCCTACATTACACGCATTCATTCAACAGCTGAGAAAGTGTGAGGCTGGCTGCAGAGACAGCACCGCTATAAACCCAAAAAAAGCAGCACTGCAACAAAACAATTTGAGTTGGGTTTCTTTTCAAGAGAAGGTAAGCGCCCCATACTTTTTCTAGATGAGGTAGTGGAGCGGTGTGTCCGGGCACTGGCGTCCTTGTCTCCCTCCATGCTGCTGGTGCTGCTACAGCTGCCCCAGCTCCCTCTGCTGGCCCTCACGCTGCCCGATGAGCTGCCTGAGTCTGAGCCTGATTCGCAGACGCTGCCCACGCGCCACTCTGGAGTACACTTCTTCCGAGTGCGAGCAGGACACACACCTGGCAGGAACAAAGCCCAGCGAAATGAGAATCGACTTTCCTCACCAAAGTAGCTTCATTTAAGGGAAGCTCGGTAATGGCCGAGTCAGTTATTTGTTCCCACCGTTCTGTTTGAGTGGGCTCTCAGCAGTCTGCACAGGCTTCAGTGCTTCTGTCTTGAAGCTGTTGGTGGAGCGGTTCCTGCTGCGGGGTCCACTGACAAAGTCCGCAGTTTTCCAAACAGGTTCCTTCTCCCTCTCTGGTGTTACTTGCATGTTGTGCTCGGGAGCGCTACAACAGTAATTGGGAGACAAATCAACAACAAAACCCCCCCCAAAACAACACATTATATATATTTATATTACTGGGTTAACTGAGTGTCTGCTTGTTTTTACATTAAACGTCAAAGATATGTCTTAAGGTATCTTTCATCACGAGCTTTAAAAACATTAAGTGTTGCTTTGGTTAAGTACGTGTGTATTACCTGGAGACATTTTCAGTCTTCCTGCGGCTCCTCTTTCCCTTATTATTCCCTGCTGCAGTGCCAGACTCTGTGCTCTGCGCTTTCTTTTTCTGTCCTTTGCAGTCGTCTCTCAGCTAGACGGGGTAAACAAACAGGGATGACAGTTGGGTTTTTTTTTTTCTATAGAAATCTCTTTGATGATAAAAGTCAAAAGAGAAATGAATTTGTTATTGTAATTAAACAGAAATGCAGCAGTCTAACAAAAACTCCTCCTTTACCTCGACTTCAGAACTGTCCCTTTTCTCAGACTCCATCTTCTCTGCATAGTGCTCAGTGTTTTCTATGGGACTGCACACTAACAGGCCCGGTCTGGGTCCTGGACCCAGTGTGACATTATCTGGGAAACCAGCAGGTATTTCCATGGGAAACATAACCGCTGCTGGCATTGTATCTTCTACGACTTCTTTAAAGTCTGGGGCTGTCATCTTCTCCATCTCATTGATGAAAGCTGGCTCGTTGTTGTTGTTGCAGACGTCGGTGTCGGGAGTGAGGGGAGGGTCTGGTCTCAGGTCTTCCAGCTCTTCGTCCACTGTCACAGCACCAGCTGATGCTGTGGATGAGCTGGGTTTATATTTGGAGTAATAGAGTGAAACCTTGCATTTCTTCTGTTGTTGGGAGGGTGTGGTTGAGGAGCCCTTCTTTGAGGACTGAGGTCGAGGGGCGAGGCTGTTGGCTAAGGCTGGAGACCCGCGGCCTTTACCTTTGTCGGATGTGTGGCAGGTGTCCACGTAGGTCTTACAACTGCCTTTTGTTTTACTGCACAGACAGACATTTGACTATTTAGAGTGTTTTAACACCAAAACGTTTTCCTGCTATGTTTACGATTGGTCTACATAAATAAATGAGGAAGACAAATCTACATACTGTACTCCATTAGGTGTGATATTATTGACTGAACCATTTTCCCGGGACAAGACAGAGTTGTGGTTGCTCCTGCTGCTCGGTGCAGAGAACTCATGCAGGATAAACTGTGCTTGATAAAAGGCCATCAGGCACACACCAAACAAGGAGAAACTGCAACAAAAACAGAGATCCGAAAAAATTTACAAGTTAATCAAAAACTAAACCCCAATCAATAAATGTTCCCCGATGCATCCGCTTCTCCTCACAAATTACTGTTACTGACCATGTGAAGATGAGGGTGACCACCCAGAAAGTTTCCTCCCAGCTGGGGCCAGGAACCACCTGGGCACAGAGGGGCAACATGTGATGGGGAAGCGTCACGTTGAGGGTAAAAGGGAAAGAAGTGCCACGTGATGTCACAAGGGTGAGGTCCCGAATGACCCAGGATGAGGTGAAGTCTGGGGTAAACCTGAAGACGCGGACAGGTAGAGGCAGAGAGAGAAACAAACGGCAAAATGATTAAAAAAAGAGCCAAAATGATGAGATTTTTAAAAAAGGAGAGGAAGACATATTCAGGACATATTGTGCAAGAATATAAAAAAGGAAGAGAAATAGCAAAAAATAAATACATAACAAGAGAAGTAGGATATTGGGCAACTAATATATTGCGCAACCAGCAAAGTAAACCACATTATGAAACCCAAAAAGTTAAATGAGGGGAAGTCATGAAGGAAAGGGGTGTGAAATTCCACTTACGCTATGGTGAGCTCAGAGGAGCTGTTGTGATCGAGGCTGAAGGAATGACACTGCAGCACCTCGAAGCCAAATCCCTGACACTTGTAACCATTTATATTCATTGACATGACCGTCAGGGGAAGCTCGCCGGCATTCTCCACCTTGAAGCTCTTTCTGATGGCAAAAAGGGGCTTATTGCTGCGCAGACCTGTAAGCGTCAGAAATAATGCCCATTAGCCTGATTTTGATCGTACGTTAGCTTAAAATTTACATCAATATGACAGCTGATAAACTTCACTCTCACCATCACGACACTCCATTAGCGTTGACTGAGGAACATTAAAGCGTAAAGAGGCCCCAGGACCAGGCAGTTTCCCCCCGACTGTTAGCAGCTCTTTAGCCCCGTGGCCCTGCACCATCACTATGTCAAACACCGTCAGGTTGTTCCTGAAAAAAAAAAAAGAAAGAAAGAAAAAAAGATTAAAAACACACAAACTCAGACGTCGAAACTTAAAATAGGAAATCAAGAGATACTTAAATCATGCCACATTTAGTCTTCAGTGTTATAAACAGACAACTTACCGACTTTTTAAAAACTGGCTACAAAACACGTTCCACTACACTTTTGTACCAAACCGGGTACCACAAAAATGGCGGAAAACGGATTTGTGAAATGTCTATGGAACACAAAAAACTCAGCACATATGCACCCAGAAAACACAATCAAATCCATTAACACTATTATCAATGAATACCTGATGATAAGAATGGTGGTGGTGGGTTTGTGTTCAGAGGGAGTAAAAACCACAGCAACCTCTCTGGACTCCCAGGGCTGCAGCAGCAGACGTAAGACTCCGGTTTTTTCTTCCATATTCTTACCCACCTGTACAGATGCACACAGGAGGGAAGAAACGGAAAGGATTAGTCAAAGAAAGGAACATGAGACAGTGGCACAGCTTTATTTTGAGGAGTTTTTCCGAGGCTTACCTTGGAGGAAGAAGCCAACAGAGAGAACTCTGTTGTGCTGATGTTAACAGAGAGAGGGCTGATATTAAACCTGCCAATCCAAACAAAGAAAACACCTTCAGAAGTGGAGTAGAAGGAGGTGCTGCGGCATCAAAACTCCAAACAGCCGTGTACTAAACTGCAACAATAACTTGACAATGTACCATTTGGTTAGAAGGTCCAGAGCCTCCAGGGGAGCAGGGTACAGAGAGAGGGCCCGAATCTCTACAGAAACCACTGAAGACGAAGGGTTCTTCAGCATGAACGTCTTAACCTGGAACAAAAAAAAATTTTCCTTTATAAGACAAATGCTTGTTAAGAATAAATGTTTCCTAAATTTAAAAAAAAAATCTTAAAATGTACAACTAATAAAAAATAAATGCTGTATTTTCATTAAACAAACATAACCGACCTTGCTCTCATTGACAGGAGTAGCACCAAAGTCCAGAAGAGACGATGCCTCCACTGGGAGTCTCGGCCACCTGACAAGACGAACATATTTACATGAATAATTATGCTAATGCTGACCGCTGATGGAATATAAAAGCACACAGCGCAGGAGTGTGTGTTTCTGTGTGTGCGTTAAATTCAAGAATAACCTGCAAGGCAGCTTGTCTTTGTGGCTCTGCCATCGAGAGCAGAGTTCAGCTGCTAGTTTGCTGTCCACAGCCCAAGACGAGTGGGAAAAATCTGGAAGAAGAGAGCGTTGCCACTCTGAGCGACCTAATAAAACACACCAGAAAATAACTTGGATTATAACATCTTCCATCACAGGAAGAAAGAAAGAAAGAGAGAAGTTTTACCTGTTTCAGATAGTCTAAGAGGACAAGGACGTCCACACTCTCTTTCCGCCTCAAACACCACCTCTCCCTGATGGCAAACATACAACTTTTAATTTCTACACAAATGCCCGACCCAAACACACTACCTACTCACCACTGAAACTGCTATTTTACCTTGGAAGGATTAGGATAGAAGTACAGTGGAACTTGCAGTGCTGTGCCCAGGCTGGTATTCAGACTCAGGGTGGAGACCTGGTTAACAGGCAGGGCCCTGCTGAGCAGCTGGAGGGACAGGACGTGCCAGCAGCCCTGAGGAACTGTCAGTGGAGTGTTGAAGTGCATCACCTGACAGACAGGGGGCAGCAGAGATAATCTGTTAAATCTTCCACTTTGTTTAGAATCCATATGATGAATGAATAACTTGTTACAGGTCAAAATCTATGGTCAAAACCTGGCGCAAATTTGATCATCGTGTGATAAAAACTGCGTCCTATCATCACATGTTGCAGTAGTGCATGTCTACCTTCATTACCCCCTGCAGCTTCTCTGAGAGGCTTGCATTCAACACAATGAGAGGCACAGGGAAGGGGTTGCTGAGCCACAAGTCCACCTGGTTAGCAGCTCTTTGTTTCATCTGGAACAGGCTGAACAAATCCCCAACAGGCCATCTGAAGAAAGAAATAAAAACATTAGTATAGAAATGACCCCAGAAGGAAAATATAGATGATATACATTGATATACTTGTCTGTGTTTATTAGTACCTTAAAAACACTTAAATGAACTATTTCTGGGGCTACGTTGTTTCAGATCAGATATACGTTTATTGTGATGATTACAAAATTCCTCCATGTTACCTGTGTGGAACATGTAGTCCAGGGAAGCTGTAGGCTGTCCTGTTTCCCATAATTTTCAAACTGATATGACTTATACATTTCTGGTCGAGGCCAGGCAATGAGCCTGATAGAAAATACAAATACAATTTCACTCAGAAGAATCGGTACGGGCTTAGAGCAAACTATTGCAACTTAAATAAGTAGTCACCTCTGCAGGCCAGTGTAGCCACTTCAGTGAAGTTTTTTGCTTCTGGTGTCAAAAGAACCTGATTAAAGTCCAAGCTAGCCTCTACTTTTGATAGCACCTGCATGTCCTGGAGACATAAAACAACGTTTTAGAGCTGCAATAATTCTACTCGCTGACTGTTGTACAACAAGGCAGAACTCTCACCTTTATATAGAGCTTCTTCCCTCCAGAATTTAACATATAAACTCTTATTTTTGATTCCCCTGTTGGAAGAAGCAAAGAGGAATGAGAATAATGTATACAAATGTGATTCATGTGTAATACAACAGAATGAGGATGACAGCTCAAACAAAGCGACATCAGAAAACAGGTAAGTACAATAAAATACTTCAGAAAGCAGTTCTGAAAAACAATAATGGTTCAAACTAATCACGGGAACTGTACACTGATGCTGTGTACACAACTGTGGCCAAAATAATTTGAACCTTCGCCCCTGATTTGGTGCAAAAACCAGAGAAAGAAAACAAAATCAGGACTGCTGTCATATTTCCCATGCCTCTCATTAGACAGTTCTTTCAAAACTGCAAAATAATCAAAGTCTTTTAATTGTATTCCTTCTCTAGTTAAACTAATACGTTTAAAAAAATGGAAGCGACTCCACAGGAAATATAGAAGCTCTGTTATGGTTAAATCTGTTAAAAAGTAAACATTATTTTGCTTTGATAGAGCTCCATCACACAAACATTCAATGATGTAATTCATGTGTAGGCTGAAATAAATAAATAAAATACCAGTGCATGTTTCTCTTTTCATACTGAAATACTGTTTTATGAACGACAGTCAGAGTCAGGTCGTGCAGCGTGGCACGCTTGCGGTGTGAATTGCCTTCAGGGCATGAATCAGAAAGGTCGCAGACACCCACCGGATGCATCCTGTTCAGCAGCAGGGGCCACCAGTAGGACCAAAATGTGCTCAATGACATAGGGCTTGAGCTTGTCCAGGTCAGCAGGCTGGTCACCACGCGCCGACAGATTAATCTGCAGACTGAGACGCTCCTCGCTTTGGAGGCAGGACCCCTGGGACAGAACAGGAAAAGCATACAGTCATGCACCAAACACAAGGACAAAATAAGGAGCACATGAACAATGACGAGTAATCTGAGAATTTAAAACAAAATCCAACAAGCGGGAACAGAGACTAAATACATACCCTGACTTAGATGCCCACTTTTGCCAGTCTGTTAACTGCTACCACCCTCCCTGTTACTAACACCCTCTTAAAGTTGACAGATCAGTAGTGGGATAGTGCAAATCTCACTACAAACCAGGGATCGTCTCAGTGGGTGAATCACCACTTGACGAACTGCAGACAGATACTATGGCTTGGTGCCACTGGGGGATCAAGACCTGCAAAAGCAAAACTAATCCCGAGAAACCAAGACTGCTGGTAACTTCTGTTGGGCTCATTTGATCTGTACGCAGCCGCGACTCCGACCCAAAGCCCATTTTGTTCAAGTAGACTTGAAAAAGAACTGAGCAGCAGGTGTCGGTCCTGGATACGAGCCAAAAGTTACGGCCGGGGCACTCACGCCACAGCACACGAGAAAGATTTCAGTTTGTATTAATATGACAGCGTAGTTGTCTGTGTCTGCAGCCGTCTTCTCTCACTTCATGTGCACTTCTTCGATTATAAGGTCTCTTGAGAAAGCAATTAAAAGCCTGGCAAGAGATCTCCCTCTCCTCAGGGCTTCTGTAGAAAACAGAAGGCGCTCAGATGACGAGCCCGGCTGTCTGTTGGACGTTTAAGACTGGAAGGCCTTCTGCTCAAGAGGACTGAAGCTCAGCTCCGATTTTGCTAAGTAGGGGTGAACTAAAAATGGTGCAAGATCACACATCGTAAAAAAATCAAGTACGCGGCTAACTGCCTTTCTATTTATGTCTCCTTATTTCCACAAAGTTTGCCCTAAGCTTCTTCTCATAGCATCGTGCTTTTCTTTTGATATTTTCAAATGCTTGCAGTAACTGCAAATCAAGAATATCTAGGATTTTAAAATCAACAACAGTGCTTGAGAGAAGCTGCTGAATTTTCAGGTGTGTTTAAAACCATTCTGAGCTGGAGTAATGTGCCAAGATCTTCCCAGAACCTCTAAATTCAGAGGTCTAAAATCCAGGCACGCGAATCCCTGTACTTGTAAAACATGATTCTCCAGAGCAGCGTGTCAGCTGAAAAGGCTCGACAACTACTGAAACAGATGGAGACAAATTACCTGTGGACTGTTCCAACTCTTCGGTAAGCTGCACTCCAGGAGTAGACCCAGTATAGTGATGTTGGAGGCATCTTCCTGCAAGAGCAACAGCAATGGTCACAGGTTAAACAGCCTTTTTCTTTTACTTGCTGTAAAAGCATTTGCATTGCAGTACTGTAATCCCAACAGGTGCACAACAGGATACAAAGTTTAGAGCAGCTTTCTTGAAGTTGTACTTTAACATATCAGAGTGCAACAATTTGGTGTATAAAGACCACACTTTTTCAAGGTAAATAAACAAACAATGACCAATCCACTTTGTTTACACTGATTTGAGAGCCGCTGATCTGGGAAAGGTGTGACAAAAGAACATCAAGTAAAAGTAAGCATACATGCATGTACCTAATTACAGATTTGAGCTGAACTTCAAGCAACAGAACAGAACAAAACTGAAAGTCCTGGCACTGAAGTGCTTAAGCAATTATGTGTAAAGTGGGAATGAGCTCAGATGGGGAAGTCACTACAAAGTTGCAAGACAGAGTGAAAAACACTATTTCAACCTCATATGCACATAACATGGAATAAGAACCTAAACGGCACTAAAAAGACTTAAACATCGGCTACAACATGAAGCATAACACCACAAAGAAAAAAAATATTGCAAAAAAAATTGTAAAGTTGGTGCAAATGTTACAATTTGTGTGCGATAAGAAGAAAAAGAAATACACATATACATGAACACTGTGGGGGAGAGATAGAAAGAAAAAAATCGTGCATGCAGCTTTGGCAGCCGTTTGTGTGACTGAGTGAACACAAGTCTCTGCACTTCGCTCAGCTGACATTTTGCAACTGCCACCCCACTTCCTGTTGTGGAGGCGGACACGCCTTTCAGATGCCTCTTACACACAGACAAAGACAGACACACACTTTCACTGCCTCAGCTTGTTTCAAAAACTATACAGAAGTTGTTCATTGGTTTTCGGTTTTGCGTCGCTGTGAAGCGTGTACGAATGAATGCTTCTGTGTGGCTAATTTGATTTGAAAGCAAGTGTCTGTTACATTGGAAGCAAACATTAACATTTTTAATTAAAAATGTTAAAAAAGAAGCTTTTTTTTTTTCTATCAAGTTCTGTGCTGACGCCAAACACATTCATAATTTAATAAGACCTAGCTCATGCCAGTGTGCATAACAAAGCTCCTGTTTGTATCTTTGCAGCCAATTTTGTTTATCAGCGTTGGCAGGAAAGTGGAAAATCAGCTGTTTCCAATGATGAGCTCTTATTCAATACTCTGTGTGTCCTCCACAGAAAAACACAGAGACATTCAAGAAAGTACCTGAGTTTGGGTCAGCTTAATGCTCTGGATGTGAGGGAATATTAGCACACTATCCTTTCTTTGGACAGATTTTAATGATCCCTGGTCTTCTCCCACACCAAATACCTGAAAAACAAGCAGTTAACATTTATACTAAGAAACATCGTCAGCAAGTACACAAACAAGTGTCATCAACACATACGAGTGTTTGGGATGATTTATTCCAGTCTGAATGCACATGGAAGAACTCAAAAACAATAAAGGCAAACTGGTTGAATATAGCTCCACTATATGTTTAAACTATGAAGAAAATTATGCAAAACTATCAAGTGCAAACATTACTGTATTAAAGACAGTGGCCTGTTATTGGCTCATGTTTACTTCGTTGTTGTGGCACTGTACCGATTGCAAACTTTAATTTCACATAGAAGTTTCTATGGTATCTTTTTTAAAATCACAGGTGTGATGGCTTGATCCTGATTATATCCTGAAATAAAGTCAAACTCTTATAATGCTGCTGTGATAATAACAGCAGCCTGTGAACACCCTTACTCCCAAAGCCACTCCTTAATAATAATCAAACCAGGAAACTGAGTTTTGTTGGTAATAAATAAATGCCAGAGGAGTTGCCAAGATGGCTGTTGAGTGTCGAGACTTGCCTATGACAACCGTCATTACACAGACTTAAGACTTTTGGATTTCTGTGGGCAGTCTCTGCATGCTTTGGTTTCAGTGTAGAGCCCAATTATGTCTGACATCCAACTTACAACTTAACTGATCCTGCTTCAAATACAGCAAGCATTGCAAGTGACACAATTTTCAGTTAAGCCGAGCCTTGAAAGGCAAACATCTCTGACAAAGCTAACCAAAGGCTACAGTATTTAAGCAAGCTGAGGTTAGATAAACCCTAAAGTGGTCTCACAACCAGACTTTATTTTTCTTCTCCCTGTAGCAATCTACTTTAACTCGAGCTTGCAGAGCTGCAGTAAAATGCAAAAACATTTTCAGTGAAATAATTAAAGCCTCAAATACACGCAAAAAAAAAAAATTTATGAAACCGCGTGCTTTCTACCTCGAGGTAACAGCGGAGCCCTGAATAAATAAACGCTTTCTCCTACCAGCATTATTTCTCTTTATTTCTTTAGTCTCAGCCATGCTTTGCAAACAATTTTTGAATTAAACATAATTTGCATGCTCAACTTTCTAATGGCACAAAGATCAGCGTTTTGACTTGCGTGTGAGCGTGTGCACGTGGGACGAAGCAAGCATGAAACCAGCAGTCTGGTCAGCTTCTATTTTGGATAACACTTTCTTAGAGAATAACAAAAGCTGACATGACCGAGACTGTTTGTAAGCTCATACAAGGACACATACTGCGATAAAACAATAGCATGCAAACAGTAAGCAAATGCTTATCCCCTTATCTGGAGACACGAAGTGAGGGTAAAAAAAACACGTCTGCAACTCACCTGGTATGACAGCAGCCCATGGGCCGATGTGTTTATAAATAATGTGTTTTCTATATTGCCCTCCTCAGACGGGAGGAAAATTAGTTTAAAAGATGCCTTCCCCCTAGGAGGGATCACCTGGGTACAGAGAAAACACAAAGCAATAAGTTATTTGAACAAGATACACATTTTACTTCAATTGCAATTATTTCTAAGCATCACTAGTTGTTAAGAATCTTCTATGGACTTACTCTTCTGTGAAAGGAAGGTATGTAAAAATGCCTGCTGGATGTAAACATTGACAGCAGTGTGACAGGAACTTCCTGACTGGGGTTGTGTATATATATGGTTTCAGCTCTTGGCAGCCCCAGCGGCCTGTAAAGACACACATGAGAACGTTAGGATTCCCCAGTGAGTTACAGGAGTGCCATGGCTAGCTGAATAAATGGAGGTACACATCATTATAGTTCACTACATACACATCTATAAGAATATTCACACATGCCTGCATACCTTAGATCCCCCTGCTGCTCCCTGAGAAAGTGGGGTGTGCACGAACGTTTATTTAAAAATGCATAGTTTTGAAAGCGTACCCTGGGAGATTCTTTACATGCTGTTTAATTATGTAAACCACATTTCTCTATCCCAAATAATAACAGGTTTAAAGCTATAATATGAAGCTGAGCAAGACCAGTGGAGCTGAGCAAAGACGGTCACACTCAAGCCTTTGCACTTATATGAAAGTTAATCCTTTGTCCACTGTTAAGTCTATGTTTACAAATTCTTCCATAATAATTTAGATAAGCCTCATAGTTCTGATCCTCTGCAGTAGATCAGTAGCATTTTGCATTCTGTCAATACAGGGAAGCTGTAAGAGGAAACTCAAACGATTTGCATGGAAAAGATGAGTAACATGTATGAGCTCTTTTATTGTATCCAAACAAGCTGCCACTGTGAGAATTAAAACCACATACATACACAAATAAGCAAATAAGGAAGGCTATGAAAAGCTGGCTGTTATATCAAACAAACTCTCCCAGTCTGGCCACTTTTAATCTATTACAGTCACATGACGCTTCCTAGGGTTTTGTGTTAGGTGAATGCCTCCTACCCTGCCCTTCGCACAAGCACTTTAGGGGCCTTCAGAGTTACACACATCTGTATAACACCTTCTGTCATGAAGGATGTTAATGTTATTTTACCTGTGTATAACTGAAGTGGGACAACTTAAAAGCTGACAGTCTCACAGGTAAAGAGAGCTAGGTCCCAATACTAGGCAGATCAATACTCACATGACTTTTTTTTTCTCATTTAAAAAAAGAAAAAAGGGGGGTGGGGCTTTTGAGAACATGTTTCACATAATGTTCAGCCTGTTGGGCCAGCAAGCATTTGTTTAACACACATTACAATGTGATAATATGATAAGGACAAAAAGTTTCACAGTGCATCTCTTTCCTTCATTAACTTCACTTGACAGCGGTTTTATTCTTTGATATGTGGTAGCAGAAATCATTGAGCAAACAGCACTTGACCCCACTCTGCTCCAAGTACTACTGTTTTTGTTTTTCCTCCACAGTCTTTCCATTTGATCAGAGCAGTGCAGCTGTGCATGTACAGATCAAGTTAAGAGCAGCTTAAACAGTTTGTAATATAACCCATTTGCACTGACAACATATAGTGACGTACAGTCATTCTCAGCAGAGAACAAAGTCACGCTCCCGTTTTGTGAACTGTAATCTGAGCCTTTCTATTAAATGTTTGGTAGCCGGACCAGCTGCATGTGCGGGTAAGTGCATTTGAACCCATCCCTTTAAAGCTGTTTGCAAAGTGCAGTCTCAGTGTAGTAGGATTTACTGATATTTTGCCACTCGTTTCATCTTGTGTGTCTCTTCTGCTCAACATCGCAGGTAGAACAAAGTATACAACGACTTCTTCCTTCTCTGCGGGGGAAGCTCAGGAACACAGGAGTCTTATTTTTACTGGTTTAAAATTAGAAGTGCAAGTTATGCACTGACATAAAGTGAATTACTACACAAGACTTATTTTAAATTGAGTAAAAGTAAAGAGTAAGATATGAGTCTGTTACTCAGCTCATACTTGTCTACACATCTGAATGGCAAATTGAATAAGTGGGGTATTTAAGTCGCTTTAGCCTCTGTACAGCTGCTGCTGCCACCTCTGCAAGCTCGTTTGAACTCCACCTCCAACCCAGCTCCTCCTTTCCATGCTGGGTTTGAAATAATCCACGTCATGTCTGCTGCTCTCTTCTGTATATGCATGAGTATGAATGCTCCTGTCTCACAACAAATGAATGCAGAGAGAAAAGCTATTTTACTCGCCTGTAGTTGTCTTGAGTGAAATGCACACAAACAGAGGCACCTCAGCTCTGAACAATTATGAAAAGGTTTCATTTAGAGATCTATATAAAGAACTACACAATATGGCATTACAGTATATAATTTGAGACAATTTTAAAAACGGGCTGGGGGGAAAAAAAAAAGACACTTTGCAGCAGAAAATCATGAAACTCTTCATATTACCAGACTCTTCATTTGAGACAAGCCTCAACTGAAGCATCTTTTGCTTCCTGTTTGTCAGTCAGAGCGACTTTACTTTCATTTTAGGCAAATGAACTGCATGTACAGCAGAATTTAAATCAAGCGAGACTGTGGTCAAATTCAATCGTTTCTACTTTTTCTTCCAACAATCAGCCTGATCAAACATGTATGGATTACATGTAATGCCAAATTTTCACCAAGAGGCACAAAAATACTCTTGATATTGGCAAACATGATCTTCTTAACCGCATCAAAATGCCATGCTCTAATAATATTGTTTGGAATGCCAAACTAGGCGCTCCAGCATGCTTAAGATAAAACACAGTGCTTGGTGCGGTTTGCATCACTTGCAGTTCCCCTGCTCAAATGTACTTTGTTGTTCTTATGAACAAGTTCATTTTTGTTCTCTTTGGCCACATATATCAACCGATTTGAGTCGGTGTTACTGTTAGAACCACAACGTTATCCCACAACTCATGTATAAAAAGGAAACCACAAAATGGTGAGTGGATGGGGAGTCTTATAGTACTATTTTAAAATTAATTGTAACTCCCAGAAGCAATTTCATTCTAGTGTCCAAATATGTATCTAATACTGGGATATCTTTTGCCTTCTGCATTCCAAATCTATGACATAAAATATGAACTAATAAAAGCTGCTTGTGACTGTTTACCTTTAAGCAGAAGCAATGGGGACTGCCGTGCAACCACAGTATTGTGCCTAATAGACTGTGTGTTTTGGGAGTATCAAGGCAAACAAGTTCTTCAACCCTCTGCAGTGTGTCTGGATGCTGGAAAACCAAACTGACTGCTATACTTGGCTATTCTAACAATGAAGGGCCCTCAGTTTATGAAATGCTCCCTTCTATAGTATTCATCACAGTGACAGATGACACCACTGGCTTGCTTTAGCTCTACATTAAAATAACTCAGTTGGGTTTTCCACATCATTCATTTGAGATGGCAAAATCAAATCACATTTTTTTCCCCCTTGTCTTATGCTGCTGACTATATAGTTAAAGCTGTCATCCTCTTCAGTACAATATTAACAACAGCAATGCTTGGATAGAAATATTAAAGCAGAAAGTGAGAGCAGCACTTACTGGGTCCCAAACTCTAACACTGGAGGCTGAAAATGCAAAGCCTTCCCATTCTCCTGCATATACGGGGAGGAGCTGTTGATCAAAAGAAAAACAAGCAAAAACAAACTGTTACCATTTGTGCATTTTGACTGAACACAGAAAAGTTGCAAAGCTCATAAACAATTGTTTAGGATCTTCAAAAACTGTAGATCAAAGAAAAAAGACTATTTTAAATGAATAACTGTGAGTGTTTGTCAGATTTAGTGACAAGTGAAAGATATGATGAGTAAGCAATCAATACTTCTAAAAATACGTCTGCAGATGCAGAAGTCATTGTTGCTTCTGTAAAGTGCAAATACAGATATACTTTTTGTAAACAAAGACATTTATTGCACTCGTCCTCATGGACATTATTCATTTTATTTTTATTTATACCCCATAATATAAATATCTTTGACTATTTTCTTATTGACAGTACGGAGCTTGAGTACCACCAAATTATTACATCTGAGTTTTGGAAAACAAGCATTTTTTTTTGTTGTCATTTGGTCACAAACTGTTTTTTCCAAAACCTGGGCTCATGCTGAACTCTGAACGTTATCATATCTGAAGACAAAGTTCATCCCTGACAGCAGAACAACAAAGTATTTATACACATAAAAACCGCGACTCTAAAGCTCTGCTACAAGGACCAAAGTTAAACACCAAAAAAGTAAGGAAGGGAGAGTGACACTGCTATTTTACAGCCATCTTATCAGTAAAGCCAACGCCCTCAAAATAATGGCAACAGTGCCCGTGAGCAATGAATTTTATGTCCACAAGATACATCGCACATCCCGCTGTATGCTGAAAAAACAAAACAGCATAGTTCAGATCATATACATCTTTAATTTACCTCAGTTTACTATACTTCTGTAGCTCTATCCTGAGCTGCCAAGTGTACGTACAGTAAACAATGCAGGAGAGTAATACTGAAAATGGTCAATTCATACAGCAACTACTGTCCTTCAGCGATACTTCCTTATACGCACACACACCAACTGGGCAAGCTAGATTTTGTTAGAGATACACAAAAGGGGTGGCATCTTCTGCTGGCCATTGTAGCTAGAGAGAATATCTCACAAACTGCTAGTTATGTTAGTACCAGTTCCTCATATCAGTCACCGATGGCCATCTACCACAACTACTTATAGTATTATGGGGTCTGCTATCACAGCACGAAAGCATGGGTGCAGGAGAGGAAGTGACTGAGCTGCTGGTGTGGCCACATTCTAAGTCTCACGACACAGCTAGAGGTGGAAGACGCTCACTTCTATATAAGGGCAACATATGTGCTAATACACAACAGACCAAATGAAAACCACTTTGTAAGCAGCGCAGAGCTGTGTTGTGTATCTGATGTCAGAAAATGGGCCGTCACTAAAAACACCACAAGGATAACAAAGAATTTTTAAGGCACGCGTTTATTTTCTCTTTAAAAGTAACAAGTACTTTGACTGAGTCTGGATCTGCTCTTTTTCTGATGTCAAGCCTCTTCTCACAGATCTGACTCAGTGTTAGCGTAATTTTTGTTTGTCCTTGACTGCTCTTTTTAAAGGTGAACAGATTAATAACTCTTAAAGCTATTTTTTTAAAGAAAAAAATGATGATGAAGTAACAGGTCTACTGGGACACCAAGATATCCACAAGGCATTTCTCTCTCCCGGAAATCATGGGATTTGGGATTTTGGGGGTTACTAAAAGGGGTTACTAATTTTGGGGTTACTAATTTTGGACTTGGGGAATACGTTTTAATATAAGCAAAGTTCAGAACAAATGGCGCACAGTCAAAGCAAGAGGACCCTGTGCAAAAATGATCACACACTGAAGATGGCCACGGTTTACAGGAAGGTCTGTACCTTTGGTTTTGGTGTTTGGTGAACAGTGTTTACTGCTGAGTGGAAAAATTACAAACTTAACATGCTATGTTGTTGAAAAAAGCCATGATTGATTTTACACTCAGGTCCACTACACTTTTATACACAGGTAGCTGAAGAGAAACAGGTGAAATAACAAATCTGCTCTTAAGGAACTGTTTATCTTGTCTACTCTACCCTCTGGCCAATCAGTAGGTGCAAAGAGAAGGATATGTAAACAACAACAGTTTATTTCAGACTAAACAACGCCCAGTATTCATAACGGGTGTTGGAGTTTGCAAAAGGTCACAAATATAAATATAAAAAGGCACCAACTCTGTCGAACACCATTTTCATTGGCCGATACAAACGTTGTGATCATACAAGTCATTTGACAGTAAAATGGAAAATCGGGAAATCTGATGCTGTACTTGTTAAAACAGAAGATACAAAAACATCCCAAGTGTGAAAAAATGCTCCCCCCAACTTGACTAAACCGGCAATGATACAGCTATCAACCAGTGTGAATAAATAGATGGACATACAATTTCATAATTACCAGCAATGTTCTGCATGAATGTATTAAACGAGTAAACGGGAGGGAAAATAAAATTATTGGTTCTGCTGGTCCAGTCCTCTTAAAAACCACATTCAGACCCCATAAAATTAGCTCTTTATGATTATCAACATATCAGCAGAGCACAGTAATTGTGATAACTGCAGAATTCAGATGCTACACCTTCTCTTGAAGGTGGTGTAGCAATACAGTGACACTTCTGAAAACGTTTCACAGAGAAACACGTGCAAATGGATGTCAAGTAAATACTGAGTTAAAGAAAGAATGAAGGCACAAATATAATAAAAAAAAAAAAAAAACACAGATGAACTGGCTGTGGCTTGTTCAGAGGAACAGTGCCTATTGCATTACATAATAAGGGCTTCCCTCTCACGTTCAGTATAGCTCTAATTGTTTATTGATTTCTAGCCCGTTAAACAGTATCATCTCAGTCTTAGAGTGGAAAAACTGTGTGTGGGTGATTGTATGAGGGGTCAAATGTGAAAGGGAAATGAGGTTGTGTGCTTGTACAGAGGAGTCCCGTGCCATGGCTAGCATTGTTGTTTCAAGCTCAACAGTTTCACCACATTCATATAATTAAAAGCACACTTCTCTACTGACTCGGAATAAAAGACCACCTGCAGAACAATGTTAACTTCTGCAAAAATTCTGAACAAATGTTAAAACGCAAAGTGAAACACACTCCTCTCTCTGTAGTGGTGAGTAGTGTCAGGCTTCGTTCAGATCTTCAAAGGTTAGCTGGGGGCTTTTACCTTGTCATGTGCATTAGGAACTTGGAATTTGCTGTAAATTCAAAAGCAGCTGCCCATGAAGAAAAACCCAGCCTCTTAACAAGCACACCACAGAGCTGTAGTCTCAGGGTTCTGTCCACTGCCACAGTACAAAAATAACAAGTTATGTTTGGTGCTATTTGAGCTCTTGGATATAACTCAAATAAAGTCAGTGTTAGGCTAGCAGTGACCTGAGCCACGCTCCAGGGAAAGGGTTAGGACTAGACAAGGGTTTAGATCAACTTTATTCACAGACATGTGAACTGACAATGACGTTAAATCCACATGCCACAGTATTAACAGTATACCTCGATAAAGCATTATCATAAATGATCCTGGTGGAGAATAAAGTAAAAAGGCCTAAAAAGAGAAGGATGTAGGACTAAGATATTTTGACGCACAAGAGCACAGACAGAGATATCATTAACCTCTGCATATGCTGCCTGCTTTGCTCTTTAGGCTGGGAGAGGGTGACGGCAGGCCTGGCAAGTGCCTGATAACCCAGGCACGAGAGGCCTCATGGCTCAGGAGGTCTTGAGGTCAACCAGAACTGCAAAGCCTCTTTTGCTTCTCACCTCTCAAGATTTAAAAATAGTCATATTCCCACACTGTTCACCAACTGCTGTCTACATGCAAATCACATTAACCTCAAGATGCTTGTCAATTTAAAACAGCTACAGATTTAGTCTTTCACGTTTATGAAAGCTGGCATTGGCTAAAAGCTATTTATTTTAACAAAAGGTTTTAGTGATAATGTTTTTTAATAATCAACACTGACTGCATGATATAAAAATACATTTATTTTGATATTACTAAATTAATTAAGTTGCCTGCTAAACTCCATATGTGGTCTATTCAGACACTTTCTATTGCAAATATTAAATGAATTTACTAAACTACTGCATGCTGATGCTGACGAGTGCACTGAAATGTCTCTGTGGTAAGGTAGCATCAAAATCAACCCAATATTAAAATGGTACAAAGAATTGAGAATTTCTTCAACCTGACAACCAATTACAAACGATTTGATCAAGTACCTTGCATATTCCACAAACATTTCTCCTGGTTTTCCTTTTTGGATCTTTCAAATAAATATGATGATTCCCATTTAGAAGCAATCTGTCATTCCGAAACAGAAAGACTATGTTTATATGACCAAAGTAGCGCTAGTATCTTTTAAATTTGTGTTCTATTGATATCCAATCATATGCAGCATGCATGTATCTTTTCTTTCTTTGCAAACCCTTCCTTCTCTCCATTTTTTCCTCCTTACTCCCAAACTCATATCAGGGACCTTGCTTTAGGTTCCAAGAAAACGAAAAATGCTTCTAGTTGTGCCAGTAAAATAATCACTTTGAGTAAAGACAGGAAGAAAACACCTTTCTGGGAACATTGGACTGCCATGTATCTGACTCTCTTTGCATGAGTGCAAACCAAAGAATGTGCAGGACAGAGGCCAGATATGCTGTCATAAACGCATTAGCTCCACAAAGCAGCCTTAGAAGGTTTCTTTTTTTTGAGAGAAAAACAGAAAGTACTTTCTCATTTGATTCATTCAAACTAAACTGCTACAATGAGCTCACCATCCACAGTGAGTTTGACTAGACCGTCTGCTCCCAGCAAACAAAACCCATTCAGAGACCGTGACAGAGAAAACATGTACGCCTTTTTCAAAACACGCAGATAATTCAAGAAATCAGGGATCATGAGACTGGGTTAGGAACACACTGATAAGCAGAACAAATAATGGAACAGTTATCAAAAAATCTTATCTTTTAAGGCAGGAAACACTGCCTTAAAGATAATCAGTACAGTCTCAGAGATTGTATTGAACCAGCATAGGCACTAGAGATTTTACTGACATTTATTCTGCTCAACAATTATTTTTGGAAAGATAACCAAGAAGGCTAAGGCAAGAAAATATTTACAAGTGCAATTGAACATGCCTCAAGATTGCTCCGTTTCTGAGCAGCCATCAACACCACTAGCCTGATAGTGAGCAACACTATGAGCTGTTGAGATTCTGAAGAAAACGTCTATTTTTCCAACCAGTTTTAAGCAGGAACAGAAACAGATGGGAAAGACAGAGCTCCCCTCCTTTTTCTTTCAAGGAGTTCTAAAATTAGGCAGGAATTTGGTTCTGTGCCTCTGTAACGCACGCCCCCAAACTCTCTCCATCACACCCCCTCACTCACCAAAATAAACAACACAGTCTTTGCCAGCATGCAGGCAAAGACTTTAAGCTAGTTACACTGAAACCACACTGCATCATTTGTCTGTGTGAAGAGAAAAAACACGTCACCCAGCAGCTACAGTTTAACGCTGCATATTACACAAATCCCTTGACGCAACATCTTTAAATATAGAGCATACAGTAGAATTTAAATTTGCACCCTGCTAAAGAAACCCTTATGTATGACAAGATCTCTATGTAGGTTTTTTATTTGTTGGTCATCATGCGTCTTGTTGGCAAGTCTCTACCTAGGTATTTAGTTTTAGCTGATAAGCTTACCTGCCCTCGAGTGGAAGACCCTCTTTTCTTCGCTCCT
Organism: Rhamphochromis longiceps; assembly: GCF_057381845.1. NCBI lineage: Eukaryota > Metazoa > Chordata > Actinopteri > Cichliformes > Cichlidae > Rhamphochromis > Rhamphochromis longiceps. The sequence continues at coordinate 17,474,242 of NC_140562.1, forward strand.
TCTCCACCTGAAATTTGATGGAAAAAAACAAAACAAAACATGAACCAATTTGCATCAAATTTGATTTTACTGTGAACCTGGAACAGTCAGTGGAAACTTAAAATGGCATTAGAGCTTGTGCATCCTGGCTCTAACCTCATGTCTGCCAGTGTTGGTGGACTGTCATGCAGTTCTTAGAACAGGGCAATAAGAATCTGCTTTATGGATGACTACATCTTCTCTCTACTAAAAAGGGCGTTTTATGTCTGAACTCATCTTTACAATGGACCCCCCTCAATCTACACACAATACTTCATCCACAGTGACAATGCAAAAATGATGTCCTTGCACAGAAATATCCCATTTAAGTAGGTATTCACACTTGAGCTTATGTGTATCCTAAGATCGCCCTGAAGATGTGCTTCAACTTGTTAAGACCTCATGTGCCCCTAATTCAATTCACTGAATAATCTGGGAAGGACACTGTTTGCCTATAAGGTCTCAAAGCTGATAAAGTAAGTCATAGTGAAAACTAAGCCATGACCCAGCCTTGAAATATTTACGCAGACCTGTGAAACAGGACTGTTTCCAAAGACTAATTTGAGGAATGATACAATGTCAGCACCATTATAAGTTTCCAGATCATGTTAGCCTCCATCATTCTCACAGGGAAGATATTTGTAAGCAGAGTCTTCATAGACTTGAGCACACAACCAAACTGATTAATTGGAATTGAGAATGATGAACTTCAGTTTGACAATGAAGATCATCTAGACTTCCTTTCTATAAGGTCCTCCCAGCATTACAAAGACAAACAATGGTGCAGCACTCACCAATCAGATGGTAAAAGAAACTATACATAACTAAGTCACAAAACAACCCACAGGGGGGCTCGTCTCAAGACACCTGAATAAATCAGATCATGAAAAGCAAAATCCTCAGGTAGCCATGGCTAAATAGTCTGAATAGTAAACCTTTTCCACCTAATGTTAGGTAGTTAATTTGTGGGTTTGACCATCAATTGAACTGTTTAATTGGCACTGAACACTACACCGTCTGAGAAAGTATGATTATACATAAGTAACATAAGTAACATAAGTAACAGTCTTTTCTAATTCTGTTTTGTTCAGTTTACCGCAGGGCTCGCAAAATCGCTAGTCAACAGGGTGATATTCACAGGTGGGCAGACGTGAGCAGGTGAGGTACTGGAGCCTCGAAGAGGTTTGCCCACAGGAAGCGAAGATAAGAGTTACTGAGATAATCCTTGACTAATCAAAGAAAAATTGGCAGATAAGTCGACGACTAAACTGATCTTTAGTTGCAGCCCTAATATACACATAAAAATGATTTTGGTGTATTCCAATTTCTGTGAACTTATACTGTCAGCATTAACAATAATCTTTTAAAGGTTTTCTCTCTTTTTTTTTTTTTTTAACTTAAACTGATCCATGTTCATGATAAAACACTGACTGTTTATATAACTTTCAAAATCTGCACACATTTTCAGGATCATCAAATCAAATCAATTCAAATCACTTGTATTGTCACATCACATGTGCAGGTACATTGGTAGAGCACATGTGAGTGAAATTCTTGTGTGCGAGCTTCACAAGCAACAGAGTTGTGCAAAATACAATAACATAAACAGGCAAAATATACGAATGGCTAAATCTGAAACTAATAAATATATGTACAATATATAATAGTATATGCAAAAAAAAATTTTTCTGGATGTGTATACTAAATGTTTTTCTACGTGTGTGTGTGTGTGTGTGTGTATACACATATTTTAAAATTAAATAGAGTCAACAATAAATAAAATATATAAAAATATACAGAGTTGAGACATGTGCAAAAAAGTGGCATTAATGTACAGTGTGGAGTGCATAATGTTGAAGTTCCAGTAGTGGAGGTGAGGTGTCTATGAAGTGTTCAGCAGTCTGATGGCCTGGTGGAAGAAGCTGTCTCTCAGTCTGCTGGTACGGGACCGATGCTGCAGAACCTCCTTCCTGATGGAAGTAGTCTGAACAGTTTATGGCTGGGGTGACTGGAGTCCTTGATGATCCTCCCCGCTTTCCTCAGGCACCGCTTCCTGTAGATGTCTTGGAGGGAGGGAAGCTCACCTCCAATTATCCGTTCAGAGCACCGCACTACTCTCTGGAGAGCTTTGCGGTTGTAGGCAGTGCTGTTGCCGTACCAGGTGGTGATGCATCCAGTGAGGATGCTCTCAATGGCACAGTGATAGAAGGTCCTGAGGATGCGGGGGCTCATGCCAAATCTTTTCAGTCTCCTGAGAAAGAAGAGGCGCTGTTGCTCCTTCTTCACTGTTTTGTTTGTGTGTACTGACCACGTAAGATCCTCAGCCAGATGTACACCAAGGAACCGGAAGCTGCTCACTCTCTCCACAGCAGCGCCGTTGATGGTGATGGGGGTGTGTACTTCTCTGCACCTCCGGAAGTCCACTATCAACTCCTTTGTCTTTGCGACGTTGAGGGTGAGATGGTTGTCTTGACACCAGTGGGTCAGGGCGCATCTATGCCCACCCAGTTAAATTAATAAAGTACCGCAGACTACATCAGTTCAAATGATTCCCGTTTGCAGCTAATAAATATCACACACAAATAACGGGAACCAAACGTGGACAACACAAAAACGCAGGAATATCTCTGAACAACTGAGTTCAGCTCAGATTTGCCGGTCACATCCTTCTGCTACCGGACCCGAGACCTGCCCATGTTGCGGTTCTGTGGAACCCGAAGAATGGAAAGAGACGGCAAGGAAGACCCAAAATAACATGGAGGAGGACTTTCCTTGAAGATTTACGCTCAGCCGAACTGTCATGGGATGAAGCAAAAACTGCTGCGATGGACCGAGTTCAATGGCACTCTCTTGTCGCCCAATGCGCCGATCGGTGCGGGAGGGTCTAAGTAAGTTGGTGGCATTTAACAAAACGTCACTTTTTTTTAAAAAGTAGGAAATGCATTAGCAGATTTAGAATTGAACTGTAGAAGACCTGACCATTACAGCTGATTGTAAAATAACATGGGACAACTTGAATGGCGTTCTAAAAGAAATTTTTGAAGGATCCTTTAACAGATTTAAAAATGTCTTATCTGCACAAAAACTGGTTCCTATTTGTATCATATTGGCAACCAAAAACCCATAAGCGAAATTTAAATGCTTTACAAGCAATGGATATAGAACACTATTAATCACCATGAAAAACAACTATGCTCTTTAATTCTTCTTTTTCTGATGTACACATAGGTTTCCTGCAGAATAAAAAGCATGCTACCAGTCATTCCTTCCAGTATTACATTTGTGTGAAGTAGGAATCTAGTTACCCAAAACATTTCCCATGTACTAAGCACTGTTTTATGGTAACAGTAGTGATGGGAATATTTAACTGAAAGCTGTTACTTCTGTAACAGATCTAACCCCGATTTCTGTAATAAAGGTGTGTAATATGCTCTGCATGCTCAGGGTAACAAAGTGCAACACTTCCTTGGTCCTATTTTGAAAGTTCACTTGCTGATAAGGGAGTGCCCTAGGTCTTCCTACCTCATATTTTACTGTCCTACTGGCTCAGTAGCTAGGCTTCTTTTCTGGCAGGTTCAATAATTTAGGTGGCGATGGGAGTCCTTGTCTTTACATTCTAAAGTAAGCTGGAGGGCCACTCTAACCAGAACCTGCAGCAGATGGAGAAATGGTTCATGTGCTGCTAAGTAGAGCTCACCAAGGACGCAAAGCACAACAAGGACTACTCTCAGCAGCTGCAGTCTGAGACAGTGGATTGGAGTTAACGTGCTGGATGAGAGGCTAACCGAACGACAGCTGATTCATTTCTTAGCTATTTTCCCCCCCTCTTCTGCTATTTGCAGAAGTTGAACATACATACTGAATTATTTAATAACTGTGAAACTGCATGAGTCTTCTTTCAAGACAGATATGTACATAAATATATTGCCATTGCAAAAACAGCCCTGGGCAAGACATTGAAGCTAAAATTAGTCACAATGGAAGTTAGATCCACAGCTATTATTGTGCAAGTGTGCAAGTTTCTGGTGTTCTTCCAAATAGGCAATTTTTAAAGCAATTGATGTTTCATGCATAGTGCTCAAGCACAGTATAAATTTGTGTAAATAAAATAAAATAAAATTCAGCTATAAGAGAAAAATGCAGAAATTTCCATTAAATGATGTAAGGCAGACATATTGCCTTCGCTGCACACGGACCAGTGAAGCCACAAAAAGCCCTGGGGTGTGTGTGAGTGGGTGAACAAGAAACACTGTAAATTGCTTTGTAGAACTGCTAAGGGTAAAAACGCTTCATAACAGCCGACCATTTAACCACATAAACCTTTCCCCAGCATAGCAGAAACTACAGGCCTCAGCCTGAAAAGCTCCAGCTGATGTAAATTTCTTTCAAGAACTCAAACACCTTTAATAGTTCAACTAAATGAAACAAAAATAATTTCACTAGAGTGTGCACAACAATAAAATAAAAGCTTATGCTGCTCACTGCAGCAGCTGAGCTGATAAAGCACGAAAAGGAATATTCACAAGCACAGCAGCAGTGTTTGTAAACGATGAGTGCAGAAATGACAAAACCCAAACAGGAAGATGAAGCAGATAAAACTGCAATTTAAAATTACCAGGGAACTTCAACCAATATCATTAGACCTGACCCATAAAGCATGTTAATGGTTACAAAAAGCACAAGCAAAGGAAACATGCAGCATTTACTGCAAGTATTACAGGAATGTATTTACAGCCCAGATTTGATTCTGACGATATATCTGCACATATGACACTGCATCTCCAGCATCACTACTTCAGTGAGCCCACAGCACTGGGGTAGAAGATAGACATCCATGTTATGCTCTGTTTCACATAGCTCATGTAACTGAGACAATCGCTCCATCCAATACTACATATGACACTCAACAATGTCAACAAGCCAGTCACCTGCTAACTGATCTGCAAGGTAAGTGTGGAAAAACAAAACACAAAAGAAACATCAAATTCCTCCCCTCGGCATATGAATTATTTATCAGCGTATACAACTCACACTAAGAACTATCTGCAATGCTGAATCAACTGCTTCGGTGTTATCTCTGGTCTTTGGCAATTACCGTAGGGTGCACACCACAAAGCAAGCTTGTAAAAAGTATACTATACAGTGGCAAAAATAAACTCTCTGCAAATGTTTCTGTGCAAAGGAGGCCGGCTTTTAATCTTTTAATTGAACACAAAAGAATAATATTGAACTCTTTAAAAAAAAGAAAAGGTATGCAAATAGTTTAGTTTGCATCTAGTTTTTCACCTAAAGCAGCCAAACTCTCAACACTGTCTCCTTGCAGAGTTTTTCAGGAAAAATGCCACACACCCCTTTCAGGTAACCTGACAAGCCAGCTGGTGACTTCATGATAGGTTTATCAGTAAACACCGAACTTGTGCTGTTTACCCTTGCTCTTGCCTCACAATTACATAATAATCACAAACACCCAAACACCTCATTGAAAATGACTGGAAGTACTTAAAAAAAACCCAACAACAACAAAAAAGAACTGCATAACCTAGACTAAAATGTGTGAACCACAAAGCCGGAAGCAACTGCGAAGAAGTCTTCAGGCTGTCAGCGTGTGTTACTAACTGAACTCCACAATGGATAGCACGTACAAAAGAAAATAAGGAGGAGCCACATGACAGGTGACCTCCCGCTCTGCCTTCACTTTGGAGTTGTTTAATGAACTGTGACTACTAGCAAGATAACTTTTCTTGATAACTGTGTTGACAAAATCGTGGCTGGGTATTGACGAGTTTTTCCCTCTCAAACACACCCAAATCAGTCTGCAAACTGAGTCCAAAAACATCGGTGATGCTTTAACCCACACGTGTTCACTCATGCTGTCTGATGAGCTGCTTCTTCTTCTTTTTTTTTTTTGGAAGTGTGCACATAAAGAGGCAAATACAAACACAGCCATTAGAAGGCACCTACCTGAAGCGGGACTAATGGCTCTGCATCCTCTGGTTGCCAGACCTCGACCACGCTGGGTGATATCTGACTCAGAGCTTTGTAGGGAACAAGAAATCAAATTAACAGTTAGGTGCTGCCCTGAGAAACTGGGCAACATGGAAAACAACACACTCTGGTGGAAATGCATCCAAAGCACCCGAAAAGATAATAATTATAACATAAGTAATTAAACCTGCCAAGCCACAGTAGCATCATCTCTTATTACGAATGAATCAAGGGAAACGGAGTGGGCGAGAATGACAGGCAAGTGAGGAAATGAAGCCTCACAAAGGCTGTTTGCTAGCTGCTTGTTTAGCTGGGGGTTAGCTCGGTGGCTAACGAACTTGGGGAAACATCTCCCCTGCTGCTGCAGCAAACACGACTGTATGGTCATGTAAAGGGCAGCTTACAACACCGCGTAGATTTATTACAGTAACAGCCGCTAAGTGGACGTTCAAAGTCTCGACAACCCGCTACTTCCATGTCTGAGCAACTCAGTTTCGTTAAATCAAACAGCAGAGGGGAATTGGAAGCTAGCAAGAACTCACATTAGCGGGGTGATAAAGCACTAGCTACAAACCTCTCCCGAGTAAAAACAAAATAAAAATAAAAACACCACTTTAACTTTTATTTTCATTATTTTTCATACACTTAGACTGGCTGTGGACATTTCAACTCGTTTCTCGTCTTCCACAATAACAGCCTAGCAAAATTAAAGCACATTTCTTCTTTTTTTTTCTCTGCAACGGTCGCGTGAACGTACCAGCCCCCCCAAAGCGGAAAATAAAGACGAGAATAACAAACCTTGGAGCTGAGCACCTCCGTGCTGGACGCAGGGTAAAAGTAACTGTAGTATTCCTAGTAGTATATTGATCCACGTTTTCCTGTGACAGTGGCTGCCTTGGTGGAAGTCTTGTAGCCCCGCCATGCTGCCCGCTCTGCTAGCAGCCTGCCTTGTGTTTCGCTGCGTTGGTCTTTCTTTCTCTCAGCAAGCAGAAGCAGCAGCAGTTCCCTCCCTCTCTCCCTCCCCGCCTGCTCAAGCAGGCTACAGGCACTGCAGCGAGGCACGAGGTAGAAAGCCAACAAATACCATTAAAAAATAATAACAAGTCTTTATGCAACCCTACATAAAACTGTAAAGTAGCCGAATACTCGAGGTGAAACAACTGATCAAACGCTGTATTGAATCAAATGCTGATATTTCTGACTAGCTTTAGTTAAGAGCTGCTATTTGATATTAGAAATTAAAACATAGTTAAACTTATCTGCACTTCAACCCTGCTAGAACACATCCCCAGACAGGTACAGCTCCCCCTCCCCACTGAATGGCTTTGTACAGAAACAAAATCACAAAAATTACAATTAAAAAATAACTTGAGTATTATTTTAAAATGCACTGCTATTAATGGCAATACACCAGGAGATCTCAAGCTGAGTGGCTTATAAAGCATTTAAATGCTATTGTAGATCAGCCGTGATCTGTCAATTTAATATACATGTACTAACAGTAGGTGTAAACATTGAGATTCTGGAAATACTATCTGTAAATGAGATCTGCTTGGGCTTTATCAGATAGAACATAAAAGTCTGACTTACACATGGAGTCCGGGTTCATGTTATAGCATATACAACTAAACTAATAAAAATATTAGTGTCCGGTATAGAGAGCCTTTCACTCTGATTCCTTTTAATCCATATTCTGCTAATGACATTTTTACTACAGATGTATTCTCCAGTCCTGCTACTTTTACTTAGTGTCAGTAAGTAAATACTTCTAAAACTGCTGGTGGCACAGTATTTCCAAGTGGGAAGTGACTAAATACATTAAACTCTACTTAATTTTAAGATAAATGTTTCATTTCAGGCCAAGATATTTACACAGCACATTAGTAATAATAGGCTAGTAATAATATAATAATGCATAAGCTTTCAAGTTGAGTATTAAGATTTTACAGTGTAAAAATAGTCTTCTAATATATTTGCCCCCTGTCCAGATTAATCCTGTGTGGCCTTGGCCAGTTGTATATCAAACAGTAACTTCCCACACCTTGATCTTCTTCAGCAGTAAAAAGCAACCCACACTTTGATTCGTAATATAATCGCTTAGTCACAGGGGATATTTCACTTCATTTGTGTGCGATTCTTTTTACTGAGGTGAGATTTGAATGCAGGAATTTTTCACTGTTGTACTGGCAGTGTCAGCATGTAAATCGAGAGTTGAAGAAGGTACGGAGGAGCATTTGGAAATGTGTAATAAAATAGAAATTGGCTGGGTTTTAAACTTTCTTTGCAGAAACGTAGGCAAATGCATGTAATAAAAGTCCTTTACACTCCAGTTACACCACTCTGATTTCATATGCTCATATGGCGAGAGGGCTAAGTCCTTGTGTCAGTACTGCTCTGTTGGGCTCTTTTCAGGGCCAGGCATGTTTTAATGAGAGAAACTGCAAGCTGCGATTACCAAAAATTGTACGCAGAGTTCTCAGAGTTTTGACAGCCAACAGGCCCGTGAATCACAGTACAGGTTGGGCAGGTACACACATGAATACATCCAGGTTATTCTTGTGTGGGTGTGTCAGCTCCCTCAAACAAACTGCTGCTAGGCATTTCGACTATTTATTTTGTTCCAGCCTTGCTGTAGTCAACAGTTCATGGACATCCAGAGACTGGATTAGATGAGTCTTCATCATGCCACCAACTAAACTTACAGTAGTAAAACAGTGTCCTTTAAATTAGTAACTAACATCTGTCTCACATTGATTAATGCAGAAAAAAAAAACCTTAGAAGAGGCGAAAGATCAGATATTACATTTGCATGTCATTCATTTACTGGAATAAAAATGAAACTGATGAGCAAAGCAAAATGAGCACAGAGCTCATTTGAAATTTAAATCAAAGAACCCAGACACATTGGCCTTCTCAACTAGGTCACAGAGTAAACAAGATACACAACTGCCTATTTTGCATCTGGTTTGACAGAAAAAAGGAGCAAAAAAAGAAGGTCAATAGTCATTCTAGACATGTTGTGACAGCAATGATCTTTTTTGATCATCCGGAAAGCGAGTCCTGAAAAAACAAAACAAAAAAACAAAACAAAAAAACCCTAAAATTCCAGTGACGATTATAAAAGAAACAAAAACATCAAAGATAACTTGACACTGACCTTTGTAGTTATAATACAACTAGGAAAGCATGCCCTGTAATACTCCAGGGAGGGAGAGAGAAAAGGAACATATCTAAGAAAAAGTGCACAAGCATTTGATTCCAAACCATCTGTTTAAACCATACAAACGCGACCACTGGCAACACAAATGCAGTAAGTGTTGATTCCTTTCCATCATCTACTTGGAGCTCTCGGTTTTCATGCAAACAGGTGTCCCAAAACTTTGGCTGCTAGCTTGTGCTCATCACAGGACCCTGTCAGCCCTCACAGCCACTAATGGCGTTTCAGACTCTTCTCTGGTTGCACCAAAGTAACATATCCACTGATGAAGTCCATCTGCCACCGCAAAGTCACTGACATCTGTCCTTATTCAAAATCCACCTGAGGGCGCGAGTAGAGCGTCTGGTGCTTTTATTTTCACTGAAACCCACAGCACAGGAATTAGAAATGCAGAGACCAGGTAGGTAGGTGTCAGAGGCCGAAACACATTACTCCATCGCTGCGTCCATGACATGCTGGCAGTCAGTCCATGTAGTCGAAATCCTCCGGGATACCAAAGGCTTTATCAATGCGGCTGTTATCAAAGGCAAACTTCTTCTTTGTCCACGACTTTATGGCGAAAACATTGTCTGAGAACAAGAGTAAAAAAGAAACATTAAACACATGAAATATAAATGAAATCTCAATTTACAAATATATACTGTACATTTACAGCAAAAGGAATCTGGACTGCTCATTCAGAAGCAAGGAGAAAGCCGGGTTACTATGACTGGTTAGTGCGTCAGATTTAGATTATCTGTTTTCCCAGTTTTGTGAATATCATGTAAATTTAGGAAACACAAACTGCCATTAACAGTCATTTGACATTTCACATCCAGCATTAACAATTTCAAATTCTTTAATGATGTATGTGTGTAATCCATATATAATATAATATATAATAATCCATTTAACTACCTCAAATTAAATACATCTTGATGTTTTATGGTGGTGAATTCACCCTAACAGCCTCATGTGAAAATAGTTTAAAAAAAGAAAACATTTTATATATACCTGCGTCCTATTCTTAAATAATAGCAATAAAAATAACAGTTTGACTAAAAACAAAATGTCTATTTCAGGAAAACCTTTTAGCAGCTGAAGCTCTGAAGTCTCCAGTTTCAAAAGCAGAACAACTTCCTGCAGACTAACAACTGATCAGGAGCTTAAGCCAATGAACGTTGGCTTGCACTTTTAGCGATGCCTTTCACTTCACTTCTGGAGGATTAGTTTTTACTGTTCTCCAGTTTTGATATGACAAGCGATTAAATGTGTCGAGGCTTGTGTGGGAAGTCGCAGACAATCCATGAGCAGGCCAACATACAGCAGCAGTGTTTTAAAAACAAACAAGGTGCGCAAAGTTGCAGCTGCTTTTTCCATGAAACCTTCAAAATTTGGCTTTGTTGTGTTGATTTGAGTGTTTAGCCACAAACCCTGACCAGACCTGGTAAAATAGTAACATTCGCTCTAACGGCATAACATGAGAACTTTATAGCTCATAGTAAAAGACGTTACTGTGCAAATTCAACAGCTGCGCTACGAGGAAACACTTATGCATGTTTGTTTCATACTGTCCAGCTCAGAAAAGAGAAGTACTAATCGTGAATGAGGCAGAAATGACTCACTTTTTTTTTTTTAACTGAGCTTCCTTCCATGAAAGCAAAGCAAAAGCTCTCCAACCAAAACTGACAACACCACTCTGTTGACCTGCAGCAGGCAATGTTGATCTAAAGAGTCAAAAGACCACAGGCATCGATGGCTACCATGATCCCTAAAGGTCAGCTGTGTTCAAGGTTACCACTCAAGTCAACAAACGTACACACAGAGCATAAGCGCGGACTACTTAGAGTGACAGCTGGACTAGAGAGCGCCTTCACAGATTTCACTTTAATGCGCTTTCACGTGCATTAAACAGCAATCAGAGATAAAGTCCGACTGCTGTCATCCAGCTGCTTTTTTTTTTTTTGGACTAACCAGAAATTTCAAACAGGAAACAGTAAACCAAGGTCAATCAACAGTCAGTAGTCCAAAATCCACAAATAGTGACTACAAAATAAAACAACTCTCACTTTATAAACAAGCGCTACAACCAGACATTGGGCATTTTATGTTCCTGCAGCTTAAATCCAGACCATTACATGTCTATATATATTTAAAAAGAAGAAAGAAAAGAAATTAGCAGACTCACCTGTCCATCTGGAAACAGCTTCTTTTGCTATAACATTTGATTTTTCTGCAAAATAAAATTTTGGATTAGTATGTGCATCCAACTAGTCAGTAACCACTTATATAGAGATACAAGATAAGCGAGCCCCGGTGCAAAAGCACACAGGTTTGCAGCTGGAAAGCATTTAAACGTTTTTTTCAAGGCATCTACTGAACACTAGGGCTGGGTATCGTCACTGATTTCTAGAATCGATTCAATTCCGATTCACAAGGTCCCGAATCGATTCGATCCACGATTCGATTTAATTCGATTCGATTCGATTTAAATCTGGGAAATTTTGACAGTCAGAGATATAATTCAGATCAGGACATTTACATATTTTTGTATCTATAAAAAGGAAGCCGACACTCTCAAGACTTTATCCAAGGTGTGAGCATCACAGCAGATGCCTTTGTGTCAAAGTAGCTGAAGATAAAACACAGAAAAACATGTAGGTGATTTTCCTGGCCTGGGATTTTATAAAAATATTCTGCAGTACATCAAAAACGAAAGAAAACCATTAATTAATCAACATTACCTCTGACGTTACAGCGGTTTTATTAGACACACGGCTAAGCATTCTGCATTTTGAATAATTTTAAAAAGTTTCAATTTGTTCAGTATTGAACAGCAGAAATGAGGTTTTCTTTTCGGAAGAATGTAAAAGGGGAAAAAACAGCGGCCGACAGCGCTGTAAACAACAGTAGACTTGTGTAACAAGCAAGCGAATAATGAAGAAAGCAAAACTGTTCGAGAGAGAGGGGGGGGGGGGGAGAGAGGGAGAGAGAGAGAGCTGCGCATCGCAATGGAAGCAAAACAGTAAAAGAGTGAATTCATGACGATGTTTATGTGAAGCGTTTGGATCTTCTTTTGCTGCTGATTCGGTCAATATTGTTTGGAGAGAGATCAAACTAACAGCTTTAGAATCAGCGCATAAAGGGCGTGAACACAAAGCGCGGACCCGGATCAGCGAGCTGTCGGCTTTCAGCCCCGACTGTGAGAAAGGCGACATCTAACTGATTCTGATCCGCGGGTCGCGCTGTGTGTTTAAGTCTATGTGCAGAATCCCTGTACCTGCTCTCATTTACTGTTTGGTGGTTCTTGAAATTTTGTGAGATGTCACCTGAGATTCTGGCATTTCGGACAAAATAAATTTATATTAAAAAATCGATTCAGGATTTTAATGAATCGATTTTACGTTATCCAAGCCAGAATCGATTTTAATCGATGAATCGATTATAAAAACCCACCCCTACTGAACACCCAACGAAGTCATTACAATAACATCACTCCAAGTTTTGCTTCAGCATGTCATTAAAAGTGTCATGTTTGCACTGTTGCTGCAGCTGCTGCTGAGGTGTGTTGTTTGCGCTCAGTACATTTAATAACCTTTGTAACATGTTTTGAATGCTATTTCCTATGATTTGTTTCTCATGACGTTTGGTGTTTGCAAGCAAGGCTCACACACTGCAAATACAAAATGCTTAATGTGAAAACGTCACGGAGGAAGTCTAGTAGATTATATAAAACTGGGAAAAACGCTGGAAAAAAAAAAAAGAAAAAAAGAAGAAGAGGAAAATAAGCTTGCAACACAAGCACAAATGAAGGCTGGCAACAAACCATCCCCTCTGAGGAGGAAGTGGTGGTCAGGGATGTGATGGTTGCGTGGCCACAGCTGTGCTGTATGACTAAGTGGCGGTATCCTATTAAATTAAAGTGGACACTAACCTACTCATCCCCTACAGCGGCGCTTGAAAGAGCGCTTTATACTGTAAAAAAGTAGAACGGAGCTGAACAATATGTTCCCACTGGACAGCACTCAGAGAGAAGTTTACATTAAGCATAAAAACACAGATGACATCAAGTTTCCACTCCCCTGGAATAATCACAGCATATTCAAGTAGTACAAAAAATAATGATAACCTTTTTCACAGACATTAATCTGGCTGCTGTATGAGTGTGAACTGTTCTACAACAGGCTTGAATCCAGCACAAATTATCTCAGTCCAACAGCTCTGGATAGTTTCTCTCCGATCTGAGTTTCTCTTCCTTCTGGAAGCTTGAAAAGGTTCAGTACCAGTAAAATATCTGTTTGGATCACCAGAACAAACACTGCTCGTGAGGACCATTTCAACACTTAACTGATATTGCGTAAAAATAAAATTGAATTTCTCCAGAAACAAATCTGAGAAGAAAGTGAATTAATTCAACAATCGCTGACTCAAAGTTGGAGAACCTGATTTCACTTTATGGTTAAAAGTGTGTAGCTAAACGAAACACAGCTGCTGGGTGCAAGGTAGAAACGTTTCACGCATCGACTGACATGGTTCACAGACGCACCACTTTTTATTTTCTTAAATACTTAACTTATTTTTCTTTATCTGGCAGGACCCCTGCTCACTAATCAACAGAAAAAAGTTAACTGTAGATAAACAAGGTAAAGTAATAGAATTTTTTATCACCCTTGTCTGGATATTAAGATGGGACCCTAATGCCAAATAATACATAAAATGTTTAACAGAAAAGATGATCCCCCCAAAATCTTCTTTGTTAAAAAGAAATAAAAATCTGATTTTTAATCACCTATAAGCCCACTAATAAATCTGTACTTGTCTGACTTCCTGTTACTGTGGTTATATATAAAAATGCTGATTTCTTTGCCTTTACTCTGTCTTGTGGTTTGCAAAGCAGGTTACTTGCAAACTGAACAAAATGAACACACCGATTAAATCCACCCCCACGTCTGGTTAGCTGTGGTGCGTCCTCTGCTGCATGTGGTGCAGATTATAAACGATGGAGCTGGAGCTGCTAGCACACAGATACCCTAAATATCTGTTAGGCTGACATTAATCATTAATATTGGCCTATTTAAATACAGTCTGGGCTCAATTACACTGGAATGGTTTCTGTTGGGCTATTTAATGGTTTCATTCAAAACTTATTGGTATCTATGGGTGTGGCAACCATTGTTTAACATGCAGAGACAAGAAGGCACGAAAGCTTTGTTTTTAGCCAAGTTGCATTTATTGTTAGTACCTAGTGTTTGTTAGTGTTTCTGTCACTTGGCTGCTAGCTTGGTAAATATGTGGAAAGGCATGTTGTGTTTAGGTAAGTCGTGCTGAAGTTAATGGGGCAAACTTACTTCTGGTACTTCAGCATTCTTGTACATCGCCCGACTTCCTTTATAATTTCTAACTTTGCAAGTCAACTAATTTTCCTTATTCCTACAACTCCTTTACTACAAATCAAAAAAAAGAAAGAAAGAAAGAAAAAAGGCAAATAATGGTTCACAGGTGAATAATAATCCTGTCAATAACAGCATGGGCAACGCCCTTGAAGACATCTAATGAGCCTACATGTGCATAGCTATCACACATGCAGGAACAAGTCTGAGCTCATTCTGCAAGTTCAGTCTGATACCTCTTGAGCAGCAGACATTACATAATATCATACAGCTGGATACTGCTCTCGAGCTTTGCTGATGGTTATCTGTTAACAAAGCTCTCTGTGTGGCAAACCTGGCAGTAAAAGACAAAATAGGATCTGTAGACATGTGGCAACAGTAAAAGTAGAAAAAAATAATTTAACTGTAATGGCGAGCTAGTTTGCTCTCAGTCCGCCTGCTGAACTGTTTTGTGTCAACATCACTGTGATCTGTGTGAGATGCACTCATAATGATCCATCTACAAAGAGTTCAGATAACTGGCCTTACTCCATCCTCCTTCAAATGCACCACTGATGGTATAACTCTTGTTTTACATATTAAAATATAAATAATATTTATTGCTCCCGAAGCAGGTAAAATATCATTTAAGGAGGAACTATGTGCTAAAACCTGTGTTGTAAACACAATCCTAGTCATTTATGAACAAAGTGACTTTCTCAGCAACATTTAAACTGCTTGTTTTATCCTGATTAACTTTGTCTTTCTGCTCAGATTTGAAAATTTGACTCAGCTTCAGTTGAAATCATTTGGGCATTGTAACGCAACATACCAGGGGTGACACCATGGTCCATTTCATACACTACCCAAAATAAGGTTTCTAAACCAGCATGTGAAGGCGAGCAAACCCACAACGTGGTTGTGTTGCCTCTTTACAAACAACTCCAGACTCCCTGTGCTTTGAAGAGAGTCCGAGAACTCATGAAGTTCAATTTTGCTGATTTTGAGATGTGAAAGTACTGTACAACCATTTTCAAGCACCGACTGCAGTGCTGCTGATCTGAGTAAAATCAAACAAGGTGGTGTTTTTGTCCTTTAAATAAAACAAGGACAAGATTTTTAAAAGCTGCCTAGTTTAAAACAATTTGTAAGTTTTGGAAAACACCTCAAACTCAGACACTGAAAATGTGGACTGAACAAATGATGCAACACTGTTGCCTGTCAGAATATGTTGGGAAGGCTTAACCATAACACTGAGATTATCATAGAGCAATGGGACAGTAACGGTGAGTTCATATCCAAAGACAAAATGAAAACATAGCTTGATATGAAGCGGACAGCATGTACTGACATCTGGCAAATGAATATTACCCAATAATAAAGTACAAATTGCCTCATATACCTCAGTCTGTATCAGCACCTTTGACCTGCCGTGTCTTGATGTTTTTAAAAATAACTCAATAAAAATTCTCAATTATAAGCAAAACAAAGAATTGTTACTTTTCAAACACACAAATTTTGCTTCAACATTGACCATAGTTTGGCTCCACTGTAAAACGGCTGCAAATTCGACATTTTAGGTTACGTGCAATGGCAGCAATGATGCCTCTCCATCTCATTTCAGGTAGACTGGTCATAAGTAATGTGCACGGTCATGTGGCCATCAGTACACCACAGTGTTGTCACAGTGGAGTGGGAAAAAAAAAAAAAAAAAAAACTGGTAATCTGGGAGGTGCAGGTAAACAGCCCAGATATTTGTCTGACACCACCACCAGTCACATGAGCAGATAAAGGAACACACCTCCCATATTGCAGGTCAGCTGTAGCATGAAAACAAAGCACTGTCAGATTTTTGCAATACTATCAATAGCTGTGTCTGTTTGTGGTTCCCTTATGTAAGGGGTGTGCAACAGCCAGCAAAGGACTCCAAGGCCTTCATATTTTAAAAGATTTTTAATACCAGCCCTGTGAGCTGACAGTTCGGAGGTAATAAGGTTCATTTGGCTGCAATAAAAACTTTCAGACTTCTGCGTCCGCAAGAAGAGTTACACTTTTCAAACTTACCTAACTGCAACAACTTAACCAGTCTGAGGTTCATATCTAAGAACGTATATCCTGAAAGCAAGGTGAGTGGCCACTTGTGACCATTTTTCACTTCCTGAGTCTCTTAATTTGAACCGTGAGAATGTTTGACCCTGCAGCTTGACATGTTTGCTCTCAGCAGTACACTCACTGGTGTCTCGCGCAGCAGGTACACACCCAACAACCTTGTTTAAGCTACTTGGCACAGTAAGATTAGCTGAACCCAACCGTGGTAGCTGCTGAAGAACGTCCTTTGCAAACAATAGAAAGTTGGTTAGTAATAATGCGGGTGTTTTTCCTTCTACATTAATCATGAATGCAGTTAAGCACCACCTGACGAGCACAAAGGACCTGCTTTGACCTGTCTTCATTGTCAAAAGGAAATACTTCCCTTTAGCTCTACAAACCTGATACCAGTGAGGTTAGTGAAACACAGAAATAAAGATTTAAGCTAATTGCCAGTCTGAGGAGCAGCAAGTATTTCCAGTTTTAGTCTACAGAGACCAACAAAATAAAAAAATAAAAAAACTAAATGGAGCCAGCAACTACAGTAATGTTGGCAACAAAGACATGGAGAGTACAACTGTTTATATTTTATTTTTTTTAAATTGTTGCAAGTGTACACAAGCACACCTACAAAAGTTCCACTGCAATGAGATGATCAACTGCACTCATTTCGCCTGGGAGGTTTTAATGTTATGGCTGATTGGCACATTTCCCAGGTCACTATTTAATCTTTTCTTAGAAATTTTCCCAACATCTGTTAAATGCATTTGAATGCACCTTATTTAGGGCTATCAGTAGATGGGTTAGGAGGACATTTCAAGGCTGGGAAATCCCACTTATAACATTGACTTGATGCTATTGACAAATGCCAACTGCAGTGCAGCACTGATGACCAGAGGTGCTTTCTGCCACCGTTTCCATTAATGTAGCTGTCTCTGTGCTGAACAGATGAACATTTTTTATATCTGCCAACTGCACCGGAGTCTTCTTTGTATCTCCACGATGCCTGACACCGCGTGGGAGGCTTCGCTGAAACAATACGGCTCCTACGGCACAATTTTGAGTTTATTATCTGGTGTGAAACCATTTATCCACATTAGGCTGAACGCTACAGAAGCTGCTCGGATGCATATGCGTCTTGGATGATACCCAACTCCTTTTAATAAGAGATCCTCGCTGGATGCAAAACAGTGCCATCTGCATTCATAAGCCCTGTGATGCTAGGAAGCAGCATCTGATTGAATCTTGTTAAATAAACATTAATTTAATAACCACACATGTGCTGGACTTGGTCGAAACATGCTTTACACTTTATATTCCTGTGTTAACTTAACATCTAGTGATGTAACAGTTTGTAATCCCACAGATTAGAAAAATCCAACTTCTTTTATGATGTAAAACAATCCAACAGCTATAAAGCTTGTGATAAAATATTTAAAGACAAATAGAGAACAAAGTACAGCAGCAGCCTATTATGACTAACATCAAATATGACTTCGCCAGCATAGGTCAGATTCATTTTGGATATTTAAAGCTTCACACGGGGCTCCATGCCTCCCATGAGTAACTGTAGGTGATACGATTGATGCAATAATTTAAAAGTGACCTTTTTTGAGAAACCAGTAGGTCTGCAGCTGTACTCACTCATTTCCTCGACGACCTCGGGGTCACACTCTCTGTACTTCTCCAGCTCGGCCTGCAGCTGTGTGCGCTCCTCTCTCAGAGCCTGCAGCTCCTTCAGCAGAGAGCTTCTTTCCTTCTGCAAAGACAAACAGCGATTTCACATGCTCAGTGCATTAAAGGGATGATATTCATTTTATTTCACTGGTTTAAGTTTGACCTTTGTATACTTACTGTATCCTGGCGCCCCACTTTCGCTTTTTCGACCGCTTTCTCTAGGGATGCTTTCCGCTGCTTTGCTTCAGAAATCTTTAAAGTACAACAGCATCACGTTAAAGCTTTTCTTACAGTACTAATCAGCAGATAACTGAGATTTTCCTGAATTGTGATATAAATAAACAGTAAAGCCACTTCTGCTGTTAACAACATTGATGTTTCTACTGATAAGTGCTGCAATATTTACTGAGACCGCCCAATAATATGCTGAAACAACTCAACACTGGAGCCCTTGTAAGTGATTAATACAATAAATACAATCACATAATCTTAATGGTACACAAATGCTTACCCGTACTAAACTCTTAGCCAATTACAGTGCTGTTAACTTAACAGTTCAATCATATGACATAATTAATGTGGCTGCAAAAGGGAGCTGGCTTTTATTCTAACTTTTAATTGCACCTCATCCTTTTCCACACAGTGGACACTTTACTCTCGTCCTTCCACTCAAAACATCAAGCATTGCTGCAAAATCTGTCTGATGATCTCAGTGACCAAATGCTGTGATATCGCATAAACAGCGCTATATTGTCACCACATGCGGTACAACCAAACATCGTCATTATTTAGTGAGCGCTTGCTGCTTAAGATCTGTCCCAGAAATCTGGTGGCTAATGTTCTCTGAGGAGCCGCCACCCTCACACCATCTGTCAGCCGTGAAACAGTCGAGGGAAGTGGGTCATCAATGAGGACGACACGGTGGTGAACACAAATCTCACATAAATGAATACCATGATTTTTATTATTAGCTACAACTGGGGATCATTTTTAAATGTGGATTTTTTTTAAATGACATAGCTGACAAAAGAAAACATACATAATAGTGATACTAACTATTAAAAGGCATTTTTATTGCTATTTCTTACCATCTAAATGAACCAGGATTGGTGATATGGGACAAATACAGTGGGGCAAAAAAGTATTTAGTCAGCCACCGATTGTGCAAGTTCCCCCACTTAAAATGATGACAGAGGTCAGTAATTTGCACCAGAGGTACACTTCAACTGTGAGAGACAGAATGTGAAAAAAAAAATCCATGAATTCACATGGTAGGATTTGTAAAGAATTTATTTTCCACCCTAATTTACGAATAAGTATTTGGTCACCTCAAACAAAGAAAATCTCTGGCTCTCACAGACCTGTAACGTCTTCTGTAAGAAGCTTTTCTGTCCCCCACTCGTTACCTGTATGAATGGCACCTGTTTGAACTCATCATCTGTATAAAAGACACCTGTCCACAGCCTCAAACAGTCAGACTCCAAACTCCGCCATGGCCAAGACCAAAGAGCTTTCGAAGGACACCAGGAAAAGTATTGTAGACCTGCACCAGACTGGGAAGAGTGAATCTACAATAGGCAAGCAGCTTGGTGTGAAAAAATCAACTGTGGGAGCAATCATCAGAAAATGGAAGACATACAAGACCACTGATAATCTCCCTCGATCTGGGGCTCCACGCAAGATCTCATCCCGTGGGGTCAAAATGATCATGAGAACGGTGAGCAAAGATCCCAGAACCACACGGGGGGACCTGGTGAATGACCTGCAGAGAGCTGGGACCAAAGTAACAAAGGTCACCATCAGTAACACACTACAACGGCAGGGAATCAAATCCCGCAGTGCCAGACGTGTTCCGCTGCTGAAGCCAGTGCATGTCCAGGCCCGTCTGAAGTTTGCCAGAGAGCACATGGATGATACAGCAGAGGATTGGGAGAATGTCATGTGGTCAGATGAAACCAAAGTAGAACTTTTTGGTATAAACTCAACTCGTCGTGTTTGGAGGAAGAAGAATACTGAGTTGCGTCCCAAGAACACCATACCTACTGTGAAGCATGGGGGTGGAAACATCATGCTATGGGGCTGTTTTTCTGCCAAGGGGACAGGACGACTGATCCGTGTTAAGGACAGAATGAATGGGGCCATGTATCGTGAGATTTTGAGCCAAAACCTCCTTCCATCAGTGAGAACTTTGAAGATGAAACGAGGCTGGGGTCTTCCAACATGACAATGATCCAAAACACACCGCCCGGGCAACAAAGGAGTGGCTCCGTAAGAAGCATTTGAAAGTACTGGAGTGGCCTAGCCAGTCTCCAGACCTCAACCCCATAGAAAATCTGTGGCGGGAGTTGAAAGTCCGTGTTGCTCGGCGACAGCCCCAAAACATCACTGCTCTCGAGAAGATCTGCATGGAGGAATGGGCCAAAATACCAGCTACTGTGTGTGCAAACCTGGTAAAGACCTATAGTAAACGTTTGACCTCTGTTATTGCCAACAAAGGTTATGTTACAAAGTATTGAGTTGTATTTTTGTTATTGACCAAATACTTATTTTCCACCCTGATTTACGAATAAATTCTTTACAAATCCTACCATGTGGATTCATGGATTTTTTTTTTCACATTCTGTCTCTCACAGTTGAAGTGTACCTCTGGTGCAAATTACTGACCTCTGTCATCATTTTAGGTGGGGGAACCTGCACAATCGGTGGCTGACTAAATACTTTTTTGCCCCACTGTACATCAAAAAATATCTGAGTTAAAATTTCAGACTTTAATTGGTTTTGAGATATTCGTGTCCACAAATTGCCTCAGATTTCAATGTGCAAAGAAAATTGCCTGAAAGTGGGTCAATGGACCATTAAAAAAAAAAAAAAAAAAAAAACAAGACACCTATATCTTGAAATGTATAAGACATAAAGCTACAATCATTATATATGTGCAAATATATTTGGACCATAAGATTTGTATTCAAGCCAGAGACAGTCGAGCAGAAAAAGTTCTAAAAACGTAGCTGATTTGCGATGGAATGACCTACAACTAAGATATAAAACAAACTCTGACAAGCTTCCTGTTTAATCAGCAGCTCATTTGCATTTTCTTCCCATTTCTTTTTTGACCCTCTATTAGCAGAAGTGTCTTCCAGGCACTGTTGACCTCACGTGTTGACCTTATTACTGTAAACTGCGAGGGAGAAGTACCCAAGTATCATCCTGTGAAACCAAAATCACCCCTTCTCATTTTTTGCTGTGGCGCTTATGCTTGCTGCAACCTTTAATTGGAAATCAGACTAGAAGGGACTGAGCTCACCTGTTTTTGCAGCTCCTCCAGTTTGTGGTTGCGAGCGTGTAAGGCTTTACTGGGAAAGGCCCAGTAATAGTTGGATGTACCTACTCTCTCACAGTCCACCATGTTATCATCGACAAGGCTCTGCAGCACGTCCTTCACAGTCATGGGAGCTGAAATCAGCAGAGCACAAACATTAACATGGTGTTTATTTCTCCAGCGCTCAACTGCACGCCCGTGGAGTTGATGCCATTTGGGTACGATGCTTTCTCCTGATTTAAAACTGAGTTATGGCCGGTACAAGCTAGGCAGTCTGTATCTTTATATCTGTAAATATAAAACGCATCTGATGCTGGGATTGACAGTGCACTCTGCAGAGGACTTAGAAGCCAAGTCATCATAAGGTCTCACTTTTTACTGCTGGAAATGTATGCTGCTCAAATTACAAAACTCAAACCCACACATCTGCAGCCTATCTGGCTGTTTCATACAGATCTGAGTGAACGCTGCATGAGAGGATGTAACAGAGCACAAGCTACATCTTGAACAGTGTCAGCGGTGAAATGTGCTCCTCCTACACGCTTTGCTCCACTGTTTAACTGAAAGAGCTTATCTGCTGAGAGGATGTGGACCCAGCAGCAGAAAGAATTGGATGGAAAACAGGGAACACTCTGGATGAATTAACCAAAGTCCATAAGTGCTCGTTTCTCTTTTTTTCATCTATAAGATTCAAGCAGCTTCATCTTATTCTGACTCCTATGTATGTTATTACCGCTCTTCCCCCCCCCATTCAACTAGCCCCTTTTGTCACATTTCCAACCCTTCTACAGGAAAGCGTCCCCCACAATGTAAATCTCTTATTGCCCCTTCCCCCCATCACGCAATAACAGGGGTCAGAAACATGTGCTTTTAATCATGGCAACGAGATCCAGTTTCTTTAGATTAATGTTGTGTCCATTTCAAAACAGAATCTCTCCTTTGTTCAGTCAAACACGCTCAAGAATTTCATTCTTCAAGACGATTTAGCACCTAAAAATCTAATTTGGTATTATTAGAAATTTTGCCTCAACCATCAGAAAGTCGGGCTGCAGAACCAAAAGCTTCCAAAAGCCTCTGAACTAAATGATTTCTGCTACTGATAGGTTTGGTTCTGCTTACACACACTAAAGATGGCAATAGCCCCGTCCTGGTTGCCATGGCAATTCTGTAAGCATGTCACCACAATGTTTTTAAGAATTCATAAATGTGCAGTGCACGCTGATGCTGTTTGTCCTTATGGTATTTAATTATCTCCATCTATTTGTCATTTTTCTGTCATACTCTAATTCTCCTTTCCATTAATCATGCCTGGACCAACACACTGGTCAGTTTTCTATAATTTCAGATATCAGTCTTGCACTAATAACATTTACGGGTCACTTACAAGACTCAATTTAATTCAATTTTATATATATATAGCACTAAATCACAACAACGGTCACCTCAAGGTAAGGTAAAGACTCTACAATAATACAGAGAAAACACAAGAGGAAGCATTTGGCGACAGTGGGAAGGAAAAACTCCCTTTCGACAGGAAGAAACAGGACAAAAGACACACTGTGGAAAAGAGACAGATAATAATAATAACTACTGACTACATGCAGAGTGGTGTGTAAACGCAATGAAGGAAAAAAAGATCAGTGAAGAAGAAACACAAATTGCATCATGGAGAGCCTAAACCTACTGCAGCGTAACTAAGGGAGGATTCTGGGTCACCTGATCCATCCCAATCAATACACTTTATTAAAAAGGAAATTTTTAAGCATAATGATTATGAAGTAACATTAATGTAGAGACAGGCACAAGATCTGTTTGTGCATGCCTCTTGTGCATCATTGTGAGTTGCTCAGCTCACTTTAAAAAAAAAAAAAAAAAAAAAAAAAAAGAAGAAGACGACGACAATGAAGAAGAAGAAGAGCCCACTAACTAACACTTTGGTGTGAGACACCCGCTTTCGACCCATCTCACTCTGCCTAAACTAACCACACACGCATTAAGAAGAAGTCTCAAAGTGAGACCTTCATGGGGAAATAAATATGATACAAATTGGCAAAAGTCAGGCTTTGTCTACATTCAACACACAGACTGCTGCTTTAGTTGAAGAAGGTGCACACAGATCGTTCATATATCTATATATCTATCTATCTATATCTATCCAGAGAGAGAGAGAGAGAGAGAGAGAGAGAGAGAGAGAGAGAGAGAGAGAGAGAGACACAGACATATTAGGGCTGCCACAAACGATTATTTTGATAGTCGACTAGTCACCGATTATTTATGCGATTAGTCGACTAATCAGATCATCATCCACTGGACGTAAAACTACAGCTTATTGCACCAGCAGTATCTGCTCTTATATAACTATCATTAGCTTACAGCTTTAAGTGTTTAAGGTGCTAACTAAAAATAAAGACAAGATGATAGTTTATTCAATTTTAATGAAATTTCCAGATTGTTTCGGTGAAGTTTAATGAACTCCTTGCTATCTAAAATATAACAGGACAACGGAGTATATTCTCCAGCATCTCACACTTCTGATAATCAGCTGTCTGCTTGACGTTTATTCAGCTGTGTAAAAACTATAACTTTAATCTCAGACAAACCGATTTACTCAGGAACAAATAAAATACAAAAAAAAAAAGCCAAACAACAACATTTTTAATTTATCTAAGTGACTCATATATATTTAACCTGAGTCGCGAAAGACAGCGGTGGGTTAGAAAACAATTTGCCGGGAGTCCGGTGTTCTCACCGTGCTAGTGACCTAGCCCCCGGCTAGCTATCGAGCTAGTGGGTAACAGACGTCTCCGAAAACGTCGGAGCGCTTTTGAAAATATGTGGTGTCCTGATAAACTGAGCCGATATTTGAGGTTTACACAGCTACATTCTCGCCTGAAAATACGTTAAACGTTTATTTTCTGACCCAGAAAGAATAATAAGAGTAACATTAAAACTAACTAGCTGCCGCCATTGTTGGAAACTAAGCTGGGCCTCGCTATGATTTCTGGGACACAGCTGCTGCTTCTTCTTCTTCGGAGTTTAACGGCAGCTGCCATCCTTGTACATGCAGTGCTGCCATCTTCTGTTTCAGTCCGTTATTACACTCTTAAATCCTGCTACTTATTCCTGCGTCTTTTGGGATCTTACAAAGCTTCAAACGACGCGTCGACTATTAAATCAGTCGTCGACGATTTTGATAGTCGACGTAATCGTGACTAGTCGACAAATCGTGGCAGCCCTAATACATATACATATATACATATATCTATATCTATATATTAGGGGTGCAACGATATTCGTATCGATATTGAACCGTTCGATACAGTGCTTTCGGTTCGGTACGCATATGTATCGAACAATACAAAATTTGTAATTTATTTTATCAACTTTCCTTCTGAAGATGCTGTCTGTGTTGAGCGCTCAGTGAATCTGCGTTCGACTACTCCGCCTAGGGTCGACAGTGCAGCCTAGGCGGAGTAGTCGAACGCAGATTCACTGAGCGCTCAACACAGACAGCATCGTCAGAAGGAAGAGCGCAGGGCAAGCTAGCGAGACAGAAGTTAAGCTCTCCTTGTAACATGAACCTCCCCCACCCTCATTCAGATCTGGCGTTTGGAATTATTTTGGTTTTCATGTGACGTATGACCCTGAAGGTAAGCGAGTCATGGACTAAAGTAAAACAGTATGTTGGATGTGCCATGCAATGCTCAATTACATGGGTGGGAACTAGTGTGTTAGCGCAGTTAGCTCGTTAACGTGTTGGCCGTCTAGCCCCATGCACGGGGCGATCGGCGGTAGCTCGTTAACGGAGATTTGCCGTGTTGTGGCGTTAAGGTCATTTCAACGAGATTAACCTGAAAGCACTAGTGGGAACACAACGAATATGACTGCACATTTACGCCGACATCATCCTAGTGCAAAGACAAAAACAACAAGCATGCTACTAACTTTAGCCGAGTCATTTAGACAGCTGTTAGCACAGGATTCTCCTTATGCTGCTGAGAATATAGCCCAGAAGAAGCGGATAGTATAGCTTTTATTTTGGAAAGAGCCATTTCTCTGTAATAAACTCTCTTTTCCAAAGATGAGTGATTCCTCAATCAGATACAGGGCTCGCAATATCGCTAGCCCAACGTCCCGGGGCTAGCGATTTTTTCAGTCGGGCTACCAAAATCTATCTCTGCCCTGCCCGTCGGGCTATTGTAGGAAGGAAAAATATATGTCAATGCTTTTGCATTCTTTCGGAAATGTAGCTGGGTAATTATGTCATTGGCATCGGTGAGCCACTGTCAATATGTGAAATATTGAAATCGCGTTTGAATTTGCGCTTGTTTTTTTGCTTTCACTTTGCAATCGCGCGAACTGTGTATAGAGAGCGACAGCACTGATCTGTGAGTGATGATAATTTGTGCACCAATTCCTCTGACATCGTCTTATTAATTGTTAGCTTACTATGCAAACATGACAAGTGAAATCTCCCGCAGCAAGCTTAAACATGTGAGAGGTTGATCGCGCAGAGAATCGCTGAGCTTATGTGAGTGCGTGTGTAAAAGCAGCAGGATATATATTTTAGTTCTGCTGAGCCAAATAAGACAGGTCAGGGTGAAGAAGTGACAGCCAAAGAAAAGCTTACCACAAAACGGAAAAGTTATGACAAATCAGACTATAAGGCAAAAAGAAAGTGCAGCTTTATGGTTTCATGGACAAAAGAATTTCTGTGGCTGCAATATGACGAGCTAAATAACCAGGGCTGCACATAAGTGGTCCGCAGGTGCGCATTCGCTGTCAAAATAAAAAACACGCACAAGGGTTAGGGTTAAATTTAAAAACTGTACTTTTGAGTTAAAATATATATTTATAATTTTAATAAATGACAAATTAAAAAGGCATGAACATTTTTTTTGTATCGAAAAAATATCGAACCGTGACACCAAAATATCGAACCGAACCGTGAATTTTGTGTATCGTTGCACGCCTACTATATATCTATCTATCTATAGAGATAGATATCTATAGAGATAGATATCTATCTCTATATAGAGATAGATATCTATCTCTATAGAGATAGATAGATAGATATCTATCTATCTATAGATAGATAGATCTCTATAGATAGATAGATCTCTATAGATAGATAGATCTCTATAGATAGATAGATCTCTATAGATAGATAGATCTCTATAGATAGATAGATCTCTATAGATATCTATCTATCTATCTCTATAGATATCTATCTATCTATCTCTATAGATATCTATCTATCTATCTCTATAGATATCTATCTATCTATCTCTATAGATATCTATCTATCTATCTCTATAGATATCTATCTATCTATCTCTATAGATATCTATCTATCTATCTCTATAGATATCTATCTATCTATCTCTATAGATATCTATCTATCTATCTCTATAGATATCTATCTATCTATCTCTATAGATATCTATCTATCTATCTCTATAGATATCTATCTATCTATCTCTATAGATATCTATCTATCTATCTCTATAGATATCTATCTATCTATCTCTATAGATATCTATCTATCTATCTCTATAGATATCTATCTATCTATCTCTATAGATATCTATCTATCTATCTCTATAGATATCTATCTATCTATCTCTATAGATATCTATCTATCTATCTATCTATCTCTATAGATATCTATCTATCTATCTATCTATCTATCTATCTATCTCTATATATATATATATATATATATATATACCAACATCACAGCAGCAAGATCACCTCATGAGCCATCTGGCTGGATGAAATATGAGGCTATTCTGGTAAGTGGATATATATATACAAACAAAATCAGAAGAAAGTCTGGTCTAGAAAAAATAAGTGTCTTCTAAAAATAGAGTGAAGTCTGAACCAACCTTTAAACTGAACTACTATAACAGAGGACTTCACCCAGTCACACACACAGTTTTTTTTCTAAGCCTGAGCACTTTGACTAATATTGACACACAGAAGCTTCAAATTTTTCACTCACACTCCAATCAGCTAACACTTTGACATCCAGACTAGTGGAGTCAGGGATCGAACCACTGACCTTCCGATTGGAACTGTTGTTCTTTACTCACCTATGCCTTTTGACTTTGGGGCAATCTTCTCAATGTCTTTCAGCTGAAACACATCTTTCTGGGAAGAGAGCACAAAAACATGTTCCAGGATTTAAAAAACAAACAAACAAAATAAAAACTATAATATCACAGAGAAAGAAATTATTTAAAAACTATTACATCTCAAAGAACTGCTTCTGGATGGTAACATAAATAACATTTGCATAAACAGAAAATAAATTGATTTTCTGGATATTTTAGTTTGTGGTTTATCCATGTTAAGGACTGCTTAAGTATCTTATTTTCTGCACTTTTTCATTGCTGATTTAAATGTTGAAATCCAAGTTTCTAACTCTATATTACAGTGCATGAATTTAAACATTGAATCAAACACGTCATCTGCTGCCTGTGGGTGGGGAGTATGTTTAGTCAGGGATGTATTACATCACGCATGTATAATGGTTGAAAATAATCACATAACAGCAATGACCAGTATGAATAATAGGACACACAGTAGGGCAGAGCAGTGGGGATATGGAGGCTGGGTCACCTGCGATGGTAAAACTCACAGAGTCAAAGAAAATCTCCATCATGCGAGTTCTCTTCTCCTCCAGACTTAGTCCTTTCTTCTTTGACTGTAACAGGGGGTTAATGTTATTAATCTATATCTGAGGCACTGAGTTACTAACACTTATTATTTACGAGTAACAAGGAGCCAAAGGTAATAGAGATTAGAAGAATGACCTCTTGAAATCTTTCATCTAAACAAGTTGCTTATATATTCAGTGGTTCACTGTGAAGTAACTAAATGAAATAGACAGCTAGCAGGGGTATGACTGGTCCAATGACAGGTAATGTAAAGTTTGTAGCCGTTTACCAAATGTATGATGTGAAATACTAAATGCTGCTTTGTGAAAGTATCGTTAGCGATAGGGTATAAGCTTTTACTCTTTAACATGCTGCTGTAGCACAATCATTTCCCTTGTGGGATCAATAAAGTAACTGTCTATTTATCTAAGCTATAAGCTAGCTTACAAATGTTAGCAAACAACTACGTAAACGCCGGTGGTCTTTACAGGAGGTATAGCAGGTTAAGGTGCGCTTCTGCTTACCATTTTCGATGTAGAGCTCACCAACAACGACCACTGAGATTAACGTTTTGCCACCTGAGGGTAACACAGGGCTGTTGTAAACTTTTTAATGTAAAGAAGAAAGATTAGGCGACGTATAAGCAGAGCGGGGACGCAGCAGTAGCGAATTTCCCGCGGAAGGCTGTGACGTAGCAATGTTGCGTTTACGGAACTTCAAAACTCACCAAGTCACCAGATGTTTTTTGTGTGCTTAGAGTTACTGTCTGTTTGATAGAGATTAAATAATTCCAAAATTCTGAATGCATTCAAAATATTTACTGTTAAATTGAAGCACTACTTTTACACTCCCCTAACTCTCTCAATTCTGTTTTACCAATAAAAAACTAACAGTATCCGGATAACGAATGCTTATGAAGGCAGCATTGGAGAGGAGCACTGTTTTTTTGACTTCCGCTTATGGCTTTATAGCGCCCCCCTGTCGTCTGATGAAATAAAAGGCCAAAGCAGACAGCCCTGAGCAACAAAAACCTTCTATGGTCAGAAATATCCACACCCTGGCTTTCCTTGGGCGGTTCCTCTGAAAGGGGCGTTTGTTGAGTAGACTTAAAGGCTTTATCTGCAGCCAAAGACTAAAAACCTGTTTGGGGCCATAAGATTAAAGTGATGTGCAAATATTTTTGAAATTATTAGTGTCATTCTTTATTTATCATATCTATCTAAATTCAGCTTATTGCAGCACATGTATTACACACAAAAGCACTATCATTCATTTCTATGGGCACTTTAATTCCATTTGGCATTACAAATATAAACAGGACAATGGAAAACAAACAATTTACAAGATCGTGTAGAAAATCGATGACCCGATTCTGGATAACAAATAATGACAGTTGTGTGCTTGAAGACAAACAAGGCTTTCTAATAGGAACAAAGTGCATTATCACTTAACGTACACCTCGACTGCCAAACTTTCTATTGCTGATTGTGAAGGTAGACAAATTATGTGTTGCTAAAACACAATCTGTTAATCACTCTATAGATTTATCTGAAGTTATGAGAGCACATGGAGGAGTGACGGTGATCGCAGTTCTGCACCTCTACTTTCAGCGTGATGAAGAAACCTTTCAATCTAAACGTAATAGGATGCATCCTGCCGAGTTCATTCCAAGTATTTAGCTTTTCATTCAAATTCTGCAACTCGAGGGGTCTGCACACGATCACAGCAGAAATGTTAAGAGGCATCATACACAGCAGAAGCATATCAGGTGGCTTATGTTTGGTACCCTTAATTCATACAGTCGCACTTGTCAGCATACTGGGGTTTTGTTTTTTTTTTAAATTCAAAGTGATGACACAGCTCACTGAAGAGCTTTCACATTCAAATAGAAGTGAAACAGCTTCTCTGTTAGAAGGTGTTTAGCTGGAAACTATTTCATACGCACAGTTTAAGGTGTTTAAGTAAAAACCGCATGCACAAAAACATCTTAATCATGCTCTTAAATACCCTGCTATACCTACAGAGGGTGGAACACTTTTATAGTGAAGAGGCAAAATGTAAAAACCCTTGAGAGCATTTAGCAGGAAGCTGTAGTCACTGCTGCTATAGATGGAATTTCATTATTTCTCAGGTGACTAAGGTACCTTTTACTTTAATTATGACTTTACTTAATACAGCCAGTGATTTGAGGAACAAGTGCAAAAGTATTTATTTATTTATTTTCAGTTTCTGCCATGTGGCAGTTCAAAGCTCTACCATGTGGACCGCATTAAAGCCTTTTCAAATACTCCACATTAAGATGGAAGGTGAACGAGGTCTCAAGTGAGCACTAATCAGCAGCAGCCATTCGTGTAGGTCAGAGGTCATCTCGCTTCCCTCGCACCACTAATAAAGTCTCTCGTGTTAGTTTGGGGAGGGAGAAAGGTCAAACAGATGGCACAATGACAGCAAGATTCAAGAGTGAACAGGTGAGGGGGGGGGAGTGCAAAAAACTTCCAGTTGCTCCGTACTACTGCGTGTTTGTACATATGTACACTGTACAGGCTTTGTGTCGAGTGGCTACTGCAGGTAGCGGTAGACTTTGAAGCAGTGGTTGCCAGAATCGGCGACCACGACGTGTCCGTCTGAAGTGAGCGCCAGTCCCTGCGGGCCGTAGAGGGGGTCCACTGATGTGTTGATGTAAGAGAGAAATGAACCGCTGCCATCAAACACCTGAGAGAGAGAGAGAGAGAGAGCAAAATCATCACCGCTGGAAATCAGTGTTTCGTTCATTCTTTTTGTGGAAAATACAACACACCTAGTTATAAAGTTGAAAGAAAAAAAATAATGATTTCATGAATATGGATGATGTAGTGACCAAAATAGTTTTTAGGAAGCAACAATTGTTGCCTTCTATTGTTTTAACCCTTCTGAGACTCAAGCTTTTGTATGGGATAGATGTATTTCACAGACCTCTTGCATCACAAGGTGCAGAAAAGCTAAATGGAAGATCTCCATCTGAGGACGCAGGGTCTCAGGAGGTTCACAAACATGTATTTTAGACACCAGCGTGCAGTGATCAGGCCTAACATTATGCCTAATATTGTGTCGGTCCCCCTTATACTGCCAAAACAAGTCTGACCTGCCGAGCCATAGACTCCATTACACCCCTGAAGGTGTGCTGTAGATTCTGGCACCACGATATGAGCAACAGATCCTGTAAGTCGTGAGGTGAGACATCAATATATTGGACTTCTTTGCACATCCCGCAGATGCTCGATTGAGATCTGGGCAATTTGGAGGTCAAGTGAACACCTTTGAACTCTTCGATGTGCACCTCAAACCCTCCCTAAACCATTTTTGCTTTGCTAAAAGAGACCACATCGGTCTGTGAATGCAGTTTCCATGAAAAGGTTTACGTGGTCTGCAACAATGCTTAGTTAGGTTGTACGTGTCAAAGTAACATCCACATGGATGTCAGGACACAAGGTTTCCCGGCAGAACATTGTCCAGAGCATCACAATGCCTCAGCCAGCTCGAATTCTTCCCACAGTGCATCCTGGTGCCAGTTGTTCCTCAGGTAAGTGATACGGACACCGGCCATCCATATGATGTAAAAGAAAACCCAATTCAGACCAGATCATTGCTTTGGGGTCCAGCCCAGTGTTGGTGTTGGGGGTCAGCATGGGCAGCCTGACTGATCTGCAGTTATGCAGCCTCATACACAAACTGATGCACAGTGTTTTCTGACACCTTTCTGTCAGAACCAGGGTGAACTTTTTCAGAACTTCAGTAGTTCGTCTGTTGGATCGGACCTCACAGGCCAGCCTTCGCTCCTCACATGCATCAGTGAGCCTTGGCCGCCTATGAGCCTGTCGCTGGTTCACCACTGTTCCCTCCTTGGACCACTTTTAAAGGATACCGGCCACTGCAGACGGGGAACACCCCACAAGAGCTGCGGTTTTGGAAACCCAGTCGTCTAGTCATCAAAATTTGTCTCCTTATCAAACTCACTTAAATCCTTACACTAGCCCATTTTCCTTCTAACAGATTAACTTTCAGAACACTTCCTCCCGCTAACAATATATCCCGCTAACAGTTGCCATGATGAAGACATAATCAGCGTTATTCACTTCACCCGTCAGTGCTCATAATGTTATACCTGATCAGTGTATAAATATACTATTAATGGTGTTTTGGTAACATTTCATAAGCCATTATGAGGCAAGATTGTAATGTTGGATGCCACTTAATAAAAAAAGAAACAGAAGTTTGTATTAACCGATTCTTCGAGGAGTAGAAATGATTCATTCTGCGTACCTGTATCCTGCTGTTGCCCCAGTCGGCTACTATGATGTTTCCATTGACGTCCACCGCCACTCCTGTGGGGGCGTTGAACTGGCCATTGCCTTCACCATTGGAGCCAAATTTCAGCAAGAATTCTCCTTCTGTGTTGAACACCTGCAGTATGGTTTCAGAGAAGCAACAGCAGAGAGAGAACACTTCTTTAAAAAAAAAAAAATGCAACCAGCACATATTCACATAACAGAACACTGATATCCAGACCAGGACTCACTGTTGTGTGCATCAGGCCTGGTTTACAGTCTGATAAATGCAGTGAGATACATTTAAATAAATAAGAAGCAGATGCTGATGGATTTGAGACCGTATTCTTAGCCGATGGTTTCCTCTTTGCACAGACTGTCTGCTCAGACATGATTGGTCAATACTACACTGACTATAAATGGACTCCGAACTTGTTGGAATGTCATAAAATCCTCGTCCACATGACAAATTTCCCACCTTCGACTGATGAATGTGACAATAGCCTTTTAATGTGAATGATACGAGTAGAAAACGCGTTGTAAATCACGTTTTGGTGGCAGCTGCTAACATCTGTATTCCTGTAACACACAGACTGCTCTGGGAGTTCACTTGCCTTGACTGAGTGGTTGTGGAAATCTGTCACAATGATCTCGTTGTTGTTGTTGACAGCAGCAAAGTGAGGGCCTGGATTAGAAATATGAAGAAGATTTTAGATATCATTTGTACAGTTTTGCTTGACTGCGACAAAACAAAAAGTCAGAAAACTCCTACATGACAGGTAGAATAGAATAGAACTCAACTTTATTTTCATTGCACATGTCACAAGGACATATTTGTGGAGGACATGCAGCTTCAAAAACGAATTCAGCAACAGACAAAAAAATAAATAAAAATAAAAGTACACTGATTTTTAATGCTTTAATGTTAGAGCATGACCAAAATATTGGTCAATAAAGTTGGATTGGAAAATATTGATATATCAGTCAGGTAATTGGCCATTTTCTGATATATTGCTATCAACATTTATAATAGCCATAAATCCAACTTTAAAAAGTAAAGAAGACCGAAGCACCCTTTAATCATGCTTTGAGTGTTGCTGTTGCATAGTTTATCCACCAGAGGGCACTCTGCAACTTCCCTGTTAGCCACAAGCAACCAGCTGATTTGAGGAGAGTCAGGCAGAGCGTGAACATTTTTTAAAACAATAAAACAAAATTATTTTAAACTGAATTGCCATATAATCATAGTAATAACTCAAATAACTACACGTAATACATGTTAGGGAAATCTGTTTATGTTTCATGTGTCAGAAAAGAAAAGAAAAGCTATCAGACGACATATTAGACAAAATATCGGTATCAGTGTCAGTCTTAAAACTCCTACATCTGTCGCTCAGATTAAATGTATGACAAAAAACAAACATACAACCAACTCATAGCATGATTAATGAGACACCATGCTGTTTTAGGGACACTTTTGTTTATAATAATGGACGAATCTGATGGACTAAAGTTGCTTTTTCCATATTAATGACCCTCATGAGGTCAGTGCAGCTCCTCTTCATTCAGCATGCAGGTTGGAGAAAGACTGAATTGTGTTATCTTGGAGCAGTGCACTGTATTACCATTGAGTGTACCTGCAAACTGCCTGTCACCGTTGCCACGGTTACCAAACTTGGTGACCAGCTTGCCGTTGACCTGGAAGATGAAGACGCAGCAGGACTTGTTGTCGACCACGATGATGTGGCCGTTTCTGTCCACCGACACGCCTTTAGGACCCATCAGCTTCCCCGAGCCGATCTTGTTCTGGAGAGATTTTATTTCACGAAGCCACGCGTGAGGAAATGAGTACTTACAATCACAAAAATACAAGTAATGGTCAGTATTACTGTTTGCATTAACACATAAAACCCCGAAGCTGTCTTCTGTGTGTTTGCACGTAGACTGAGAGCACACCCTAAGTCCTATTAGGGAGATCCCACTCAGGAAACCAGTGGTTTTAACCCGAAAATCTGCACTCTTTTAACAGAAGATAAGAAGGCTGAAAAGGGGAAGTCAAAACCAGCATGAGTGAGTCTCTTAACGCGTGAGAAATTTGCAAATGAGGTGTGAGAAAGTGTAACCATCTGACTCGAGGACAAAAATCAGTGTGACCTTCTGCACAGCTGCAGCGGCACTGGAGCCCACCCGGGAACATGCCGACTATTGCCGTTCTGAGGAAAAAAATCTACTGAACGACCCAGTCCCAGAGATAAATAAAACTCACCTTAAACTTGCCCTCGCTCGAAAAGATGCTGACCCATTTGTTGTCATAGTCTGCGATGATGATGTCGCCGTTGGGGTGCACGGCCACACCTGTCGGCCGCTGCAGCTGACCCGGAGTCCTGCCCCGGATGCCGAAACGACTTCTGAACTGGCCGTCGTTGGAGAAAATCTGGATTTGGTTAAAAAATAAAATGAAATAAAATAAAACACTATGTTAAATATTAGATAGTTTTCATATATTATCTCAGAGAACAGGCGCAGATGCTTCAGGGAATTCGTTCTCACCTGCACACACTGGTTGTTGCTGTCTGCTATCAGCACCTTCCCCTGAGAGGAGGCAGCCACTCCCTGCAGGTTCGTGAACTCCCCTTTGTTTCTTCCCTTTGTGCCTGTGAGACACGAAACATGACCACGTTCACCATGATGATGACGACACGTACGTTTTCTACATGTAAAGTCTATTGGTTACATAGTAAAGGTAACCTGATGCTCAATTTTCACTCCAGCAGTAATAAGCTCTCTGTTGTGTAAACATTTATACTTCACATAACCGTGAAACAGACGTCTCCAAACCATATTTACTAGTATTATCTTACTTACATTGTTTTTTTTGGTCTGTTTTTGGGTAGAAAAAGTAAGAATTGCAAAAGGACAGCTGTTTATTGAACCTTCTACCATTTTTTTGTATTAAAATAATATTTAATATAAGTATTAGTTATTATTTCTTGCTACATCTGGGTTTTTGTGGGGAAAACAACAAAAACTATCACATTGATGATGTAGACGTCACAAAAACTGAAGCATGTGACATGTCAGGGTTAAAATCATATGAACACAAGACTCTAAATCCTCATGTTCAAGAAGCTGAATTAATCATATTATTATTGAGCTTTTGTCACTTTTTAAATTGCTCGTAAATACTTGTTAATCAGCTATTTAACTGAATTTTCCCTAGTGCACGGATTCCCAAATTGTGGGTCATGGCCCCCGACAGGCCGTGAAGATACTGGAGGTGGGCCACAATAATAAAAGAGGATAATGGTAATGGGAGGGCTTAGTTTGGGATATTGGTCATTACTCTGGCCTAAATTTACCTCTCCTGTATTGAAGTTTGTGTCTCAGTGGCAGGGGAGTCACACATTCGCCTTAACACTTTGAACATGACTGGGTAGCATTAGCAATTTATAGCCAGCTTGTGTTGTTTATGCATTTTGAATAAACTTTTTTCCCCACTGATGGCTCCATACAGTGTAGACTACACTTTACATCCTCCTTTGCGGTTAGTGCTAAGGTTTGATGTTCAGCCCTCCGGCTGGGAGCCGGTCTTACCGATTCTGAAGATGAGGTCGTCCTCAATGGGATTCTCTTTCCTCCTCCCTGTGCTGTACATACTGGCCGGCCTCTTGATGGCCTTCTGCTTGACGTGTCCGCTGCCCGGAGACTTGAGCCTCTTCTTAACGCCGTCTGAAGTCGGTGACACGTCAATGGATTTGGTGGCCTTTATCTTAAAGGGGCTCCCTTTGATGTGTTGGTCATATAAGCGCAGAGATAAAGTACACGTGCCCTCTTTAGGAGCTGTGAACAGGTACTCATAAGTGCCGTTCTTGTTGTCGAGCACGTCTCCGTCACACTTGCTGCCGTCAGGCGAAAACATTTCAGCGGTGATGACTGCGTTGCCCATCTTGCATAGCTCTCCATCTTTGTCCTTAGTAGTGATGGTGATGGAGGTGGGCACGCCTACCACACAATGCCGCAGCCCCTCGCCTGTTGCCACAGTCTCGGAGGCAACGGCGTTGGTGGTCACAATAGTGCCCAGGTTGTGGATGGACTTTTTTAGCCCTTCCGTTTCTACGAGGAAGTCCAGCTGGTTGTTCTCTCCGGGCTGCAGCGGAAGCTCCTGGCTGGCCAGCTCGACGAGACGCTCGCCCATCTGCTTCTTCACCAGCAGCACCTCGGCCTCGGTGCCCTGGCTCAAGGCCTGCTCCGTGAAGTTGCAGCTACTGGTGATGCCCTCTTGGCCCTGCAGCAGGGTGTCCAGCTGGGCTTGGAGCACCTACACATGCATGCATCAGGGGGCAGCAGAGAAACACTGAGCTTAGATAAAACTTTATGAAGCTTTCAAAATTATTATTTTTCTTGCAGTTATTCTGTTGATTACATTATACTAACAAAAAGAACATTAGCTTTGCCTTTGTGTCCGCTTTTAAGATCAGATCAGGTTATTGGTACTTGGCAATCCTCAGCTTGGGAGCAAATATATGGTATTAATTAAGGATTACAGGGATGTTAGTTTATTAAACTGCTGGTAAATCTCAGAATATAATGCAATAAAAATGTGATTTCTTATATTACCTAATTTTAATTTGTAAATTAGTCACTTTACTACGACCACACTGCTGTTCTTTAATCGCAATCTTCTTTCAGGCACTCTGATAATTAAATAAGGGCTGCTTTGATTGTAATGCTGGATATTCAGATACGCCTCCCATGTGGAAGCTGCCACAGCTTTGCTGGTTTCCTTCAGCTTTTTGGGACTCAAAAAGCTTACCACCGCTTGCTTGTACAGGTGGTAGAAGCAACGTGCAGAAAACTGTAGGTATCTGATAACCAGATATAAAACACCTTCATACAGAAATGACCTTTTCACTGCAACTGAACTGCAGATAAAGTGTGAGTGTGTCTAAATGCAGGTGTTTAAACTGGTCTGGTTACCTGGTAACTGAGGATGAGGAACTGATCAAATATCCAGAATTAATCAAATCTTTAAGTCATCCTATTGTCTCATTTTACAGACGAACCCTCCTGAGCAATAACGCGCTAACCTAAGCCACATTTAACCGCTAATAACCAGCTTTACTAACTAGTTGCTACCGTCGGTGTTTACTAAGAGCGCCGTGACAAGCTGAACTCGGGTTTTTGCGGCTGACCCTGCTGCTGATGTGTTCTTGGAGTTCTCAAGGCGAAAAACAAAAAGTGATTTACTAACATGCCCGACACGCACTTTCCTGCGCCGATGTTTAACGCCGCAAAACGAAAACAAAAACAAAAAGCAGCGCATCTTATATTCTGCGCTTGATACTGAAGCGAACAGACTGCGCATGTGTTTAGAAAGCAGCGCAACTTCTGTAAACCCCCCGTGAAACCGAACACACCTGTGAGCGCTGTGTGGGGGATTGCGCTCACACGTTAAATTAATCTGGCGCTAAAAAAGTGCGACATTACCGCAGGCTGCACACGTTAAAGCACCGAGACAAACTCACCGGCGTCCGGCCGTCATCACACTCCTCTTCTACTCCCAGAGACGCCATAGCGTCCAGTGTTTCACCCACACAGCTCATCCGCGCAGTAAAACTAAGACTCTTTGTAACATTGTAGGACGAGAAATTCACGGTGAAGTGACAAAGTGTTTGCGGCCCGGACTGTACTCCCTCCCCACGCGCGGCACGCCCAAATCAAGAGCGCACGCTGGACACCGGCTTCATGTAGCAGGAGCAGCAGCACAGCTTCCCCGTGGGCTGCAGTGCTGTGACCGATCATCAGCCACTCAGTTGTAAATCATTAGCTGTGCCCATGTGATGCAGCTCCCCGAGGGAGTCAGCAGGCTTTTAACCCAACCGGCTGATTGGCTCATGGGTCAATGCAGCGCACAAGCCCCCGCTCCGGCACCTCCTTCCTGTGGAGAGGCAGTCTGTGCCATACTGCAAATTTATTTTACTTTCTATCCGATCGATACCAAATACTGATATCGATACTTTTAACTCATTTAGACAGTTTATGCCGGAGAAGCATGACTCATCATACATTTGCGATTCCGAACAATTTTAATGACCACTAAATCACATGATTTTTACTTTGTACAATAATTCCTTAACACAACCAAATACACCTTTTAGCTTTTCATTCATATTTTGAAACAGTTTTTATTATTATTATTCTTGTTGTGGTCTCTAAAGCACTTTGGGTCACCTTCTGTTGTTTAAATGTGCTGCATAAACTAAATAAACTCTACATTCATCACATTCAGCCATTTTTTTAAAAATACAATTCATCTTTAAGGTATATTTTTTTCCCTTTCCAACAGAATGATCTATTTTAATAATTAACACAATTATATGGGCTGAATATATATTTTTGAATGTTTGTATATAGTCTGGAGGTAATCAGACTGCTGAAGTAACAACTGTGATGGACACTTTGGAGTGGCATCAGTCATTCCTTTCACCATGACATGATCTGCATGGTTATTCTTTGGCTCACTGAATGGCAGTGACAGTGGGCTCTGTCTCTGTCTACCTTTATTTGGCAACTAAGTCACATGACCACAGGACAACAACAAACACGGTGAAGCAAAATGTGCCTGCATGAGAGGAGCGGTGTTTGCGCCGACATGTCTGCTGCCTGATAAACGAGAATAATCTACAGAGCTTAC
Source organism: Rhamphochromis longiceps (assembly GCF_057381845.1). Classification (NCBI taxonomy): domain Eukaryota; kingdom Metazoa; phylum Chordata; class Actinopteri; order Cichliformes; family Cichlidae; genus Rhamphochromis; species Rhamphochromis longiceps. Next base: position 17,513,554 of record NC_140562.1, read on the forward strand.
AGCAGAGAAACAAACAGACGCATCAATCCTCTCGTGTCAGTATTGGGCCAGTAAGAATACCAGTGTTGGGATTGATACTATCTATATTATTTGGATAGCCCTGACCTGTTGAAGGACCCGTGACAGGTGAAAAGATTACTTTAGTCTGTGCTCCAAAATCTCCAGATCAGGCTCATTTAAGTGCTTTACATTTGTCCTATTTGGTTGTTACATTTTAGCCAAAGTCCCAGCTGTGCTTCGCTCTGCACTCACCTTTTGCTTGAGGCCATAGTTGACCTCCAGCTCCATGAGTAGAACGCTCTTGCGGACATTGAGGGTCTTCTGCAGCTCATCGAAGGTCGCGTGGATGTCGTCCTCGATGGCGCTCTTCTGATTGGTCAGCTGCTGAAGAATCTCTGACAGCGTCTGCAGGGCTGAGTCGATCTCTGGTAACCTGGAGGCAGTCGAGTAAAATGTCAAGGTCGTGTGACAGAGCTGGAGAATCATCACTGCAGTGCAATATGACAGTATTTACATAATAATATTGCTGCTGCCTACCTCTTCTTAACAGCATCTAGCTGGTGGTGCAAGGAGGCCTTGTGCTGTTCCACTACGTCTTTAAGAGGCACGGTCGGGTGCTCTCCGTGTTCGCCGCTCGTGCACTCCTGACACATGGCTGTCTCACACGGAGGACAGTAAAACTCCATCACCTACAAATCAGGAAAAAGCAGGGATCTGAATTTATAATAGGCTCGAGTCATAGACCCATTTATCCACATTAATGCTGAGGAAATAAACCATCTTCCTGATCCTGCATGCTTACACACCCCTTTAATGACTCCATCTCACATGTGCCAACTCTGCATCTCCAGACTCAGGAGTCCTGTCCTATTTCCTGCTTTTGTTGGGGACACTGCTCTGCTGTGTCACTTTATCAGTCTACTGCACAAACTTGCCCATCAATAAATAATGTTCTTTGCTTTAAAATGATCTCGACCTCTTGAATCACGGCACCGTCAGCTGGTTTGATATTCTGCTCCACGCTGAAATACCCAGACAGATGTGGACGAGACTGCTATGAAATTATTGTGTACAGGCATGACAGACGCTCAGATTATGAAACATAATGACTTGGTGATCTCCTGACTTCACCCTCAGCTCCACTCTGAACATCTATAACCCTAACTAAATGTTAAAGCTGACTTTGCTGTCAGGTGTCAGTGTGAGGAGCTCTTACGCTGCCTCCATGGTTTGGGCAGGAGAGTAGCTGGCCTGTAGCCACAGTGGTGATGTTGTTGAGAGCGGCGGCCTCTTGGCTGCAGCTGCCCGGCGCCCGCTGCAGCACGTCCATCAGGTTGGTGATGAAGAAGTTATTCTGCAACGCCGCCACACCCTTCTCCGGCAGGATTGAGGTCTGGCGGCACACGGGGCACGACAGTGTGAGGCTGTGGGCCGGGATATAATTCTGCAGGCACCTGCAGGAGGACGACAGGTGTATTAAAAAGGTTGTAGTTTCAAGATGTGGTGCTTTATTGCCTGACTTAAAGTTTTCATCTAGCAGTCCATTAACAGCTTATTTGTCCTTCAAGTAAAAGAAGAACAGAGCAGGTCAAAATCCTGTCTTTGAGACCATCTAGTGGTTGGAACAATTATACTCTGACAGCGATTTGCAGCAGCACTTATCAACGACATCTGTGCAATGTAGTGTATTCAAATGCAATGACCGTGCCATAAATCCTGTCATTGTGAAGCTTTTAATGTATATACAGAGATTCCATTAAATTTAGTGTTTTATATTATACTATTCAAATTATTTAAAGTCAGTATATATATTTATATTTTTAATGCAGTAACACCTGCACGAGTAAACAAGCACAGCTAGAAACTACACAGAGAGGCTACAGTGCTACTCACTGCCCTGCCACCATAAAAACGCCCGCTTTTTTACCACAATGAGTATGTAACTTTATCCAAAGTTATATTAAAAATACAATAATAAATAAAGCACAAGAAAAACAAACATGGCAGAGAATACTTTAAAATCCTGCCACGCACACAAAACATATATGTGAAACTATACTGTTTATGCATGTAGCTGCTGTGCTTTTCATTCAGCTCATCTTAATTCTCCTTTATTGAACTACATTTACTGATATCATCAATGACACATATATGTTGTCCATTGTGCAGCAGTCTTATTTTTACATGAAATAAATAAGCTTGAGGTAAATAAGTGTTTTGTCACAGCTTGTCTAGCCTCCAACAGACTCTTTGTCGGATTGCTGAGGACGTAATAAACAGTGACCCAAAGATGATCATCAAATCACATGTACAGTTGTGGTCAAAAGTTTACATACACTTGTAAAGAATATAATATAATGGCTCTACCGAGTGTCCCGTTATTTCTAAAACTCTAATTTTTCTCTGATAGAGTGATTGGAACAGATACTTCTTTGTCACAAAAAACATTCATGAAGTTTGGTTCTTTTATGACTTTATTATGGGTTAACAGAAAAAAGTGATCACATCTGCTGGGTCAAAAATATACATACAGCAGTGCTAATATTTGGTTACATGTCCCTTAGCCATTTTCACTTCAATTAGGCGCTTTTGGTAGCCATCCACAAGCTTCTGGTTGAATCTTTGACCACTCCTCTTGACAGAATTAGTGCAGTTCAGTTAAATTTGATGGCTTTCTGACATGGACTTGTTTCTTCAGCATTGTCCACATGTTTTCAATGGGGTTTAAGTCAGGACTTTGGGAAGGCCATTCTAAAACCCTTATTCTAGCCTGACTTAGCCATTCCTTTACCACTTTTGATGTGTGTTTGGGATCATTGTCCTGTTGGAACACCCAACTGTGCCCAAGACCCAACCTTCGTGCTGATGATTTTAGGTTATGTTGAAGAATGTGAAGGTAATCCTCCTTCTTCATTGTCCCATTTACTCTCTGTAAAGCACCAGTTCCATTGGCAGCAAAACAGCCCCACAGCATAATACTCCCACCACCATGCTTGATTGTAGGCATGGTGTTCTTGGGGTTAAAGGCCTCACCTTTTCTCCTCCAAACATATCGCTGGGCATTGTGGCCAAAAAGCTCGATTTTTGTTTCGTCTGACCACAGAACTTTCCTCCAGAAGGTCTTATCTTTGTCCATGTGATCAGCAGCAAACTTCAGTCGAACCTTAAGGTGCCGCTTTTGGAACTAGGGCTTCCTTCTTGCACGGCAGCCTCTCAGTCCATGGAGATGCAAAACACGTATGACTGTGGACAATAACACCTGTGTTCCAGCAGCTTCTAATTCTTGGCAGATCTGCTTTTTGGTGATTCTTGGTTGACTCTTCACCCTCCTGACCAATTTTCTCTCAGCAGCAGGTGATAGCTTGCGTTTTCTTCCTGATCTTGGCAGTGACGAAACAGTGCCATGCACTTTATACTTACAAACAATTGTTTGCACTGTTGCTCTTGGGACATGCAGCTGCTTTGAAATGGCCCCAAGTGACTTTCCTGACTTGTTCAAGTTAATAATTCGCTTTTTCAGATCCATGCTAAGCTCCTTTGACTTTCCCATTGTAGCGTTTGTGGGCGTTTGTATCCAATGAGCCCTATTTAACTGGCCTAAGAGAAGTCAGCAGCTGTAGTCACTCATAATCACTCACAAGAAGTTAAGAGGCCATGCTATGAAGCTCAGTTCACTGACAACTTTGTAAGTCACCAAAATTGCTAATTCATGTTGATGTATGTATATTTTTGACCCAGCAAATGTGATCACTTTTTTCTGTTAACCCATAATAAAGTCATTAAAGAACCAAACTTCATGAATGTTTTTTGTGACAAAGAAGTATCTGTTCCAATCACTCTATCAGAGAAAAATCAGAGTTTTAGAAATAACGGGACACTCGGTAGAGCCATTATATTATATTCTTTACAAGTGTATGTAAACTTTTGACCACAACTGTAAATATAGTACATGACAGCTCATATGAGCTTTAATCTAGTCAAACAAAGGTAAATGGTGGAGCTGAATATTTTAATGTTCATCCCAGCGTCTATGTGTGAAACACAGTAGTTATGCCCCACAGAAAGAGTTAGAAATGACTGTATATTGTTCAGCTGCACACTGATGCTCCAGAAACAACCAGAGCAAAGAGGCAGGCGCACACCGTGAACAGTTTGTCTTTTGTGACAGAAACAAAGGCTGCTTAACAGCGAGGATGACACCAACACACCAGAGTCAACAGCAGCGATGCAGACCTGTGTCCTAAAATAACGCACAAGTTTAAAGCAATGAGATATTCATTTAAAAATCTGTTGTTATTATTTTTATTACTGCACCGTTATAGGCTGCATCATGTGTCTGAAATCATAAAACAGTACAACACTTACAGCACTTTGGAAACTCCACTCACCGCTCACAGAAGGTGTGCAGGCAGGGCAGGACTTTGGGGTTCTCGTAGCGGTCCAGACATATGCTGCAGATCAAGAACTGCTTGTCAATTTGGCGGACGACAGGACTGGGGATAGTGGAGCCTTCACTGGCCATCCTAAAGCTCTGGCATAGAAGTCCCTCTTCCTCTTACCCTGCACCCTGCGGAGCGACACGGAGGGAGAACAAAACCGGTGAGGACGTAAACACAGTGGCATCACATAGGATCAAACGCACAATGAAGATCTTGTGGTGGTGAGCGGGACTCTGTGGGGCTGCAGAGATCAGAGTTTGAGGCCGAAGGCAAAGACAAAGTACTTTCTTCCTTCCACAGAGGAAATGCAAAAATACACAAAGAGACACATCAATCAGCGCCTGTGACCAGGCAACTGCAAACAGCCACTCAAACAGGACATGAAGATGAAACTCTCTCTCTCTCTCTATATATATATATATATATATATATATATATAGATGGATAGCGTAGTGGTTAGACTACACGCCTTTGGAACAGAGGATCGCAAGTTCGATTCCTGCCTGGGGCGTCTGTATCCAGTAAGGGTCCTAAGGCTAGACCCCCTATGCTAAGCAAGCCTACCGCAGACATGAGCGAGACAGATAAATATGAAGGCATGCCGGCTCGGACGTCGCCCGGATCAACAAGGTCCGCGTCAGGTGTTGAGGAACCAGGGCACCCTGACGAAAAGTGGGCTACTGGAACAAGAAGGCATCGGTGGGCAAGGGACGAAAACAGGGCGTTGTTGGAATGCTACTACGCAAGTAACCCCGGCGGAAGGGGCTACATGAATAGGATGAGGGACCTATGGATTCTTCGATACCCAACATCCACAATGACGGCGAAACAACTAGTAGCTCAGTGTTCCAACATTCGAAAGAAGGGACTGCTCTCACAGCTAGAGATTGACGAGGTACAACACAAATGCTACGGCAAGGAGGAGTCAGGACGCCAGGTCAGGGGGGAGATATCATCACCCCCACCCGAGATTGGGTACATAGCCCCAAGTGTGATAGGAGAAGGATCGTTGAGTGCGAGAGGAACTGACCTGAAAAATAGGATCATGGCCAAGCTTGAAACCTGGATCCCCCGTAGCCGGTTACCAAGATTACGTGAAGTACCCTCAGAAGGTCTGCTAGATGATGTTAATGCAGCACTACGGGCAATACCTACAACCACGATTACCGACACTAACAAGCTGATCTACAATACGGCAGCAGTGATCAGTGAGATGCTTGGCTACAAGTTGAACAGCCATAAGGGGCAGTACCCTCCATGGAGAAGGAGGCTAGAGGGCAAGATCAAAGTAGCACGGAGAGAGGTTAGCCAACTAACGGAGTTGCAGAAAGGTGCGACGAATAAGGTGCCTAAGAAATACAGCAAGCTGTCCATACCTGAGGCCTTGGAAACTGCCAAGCAAAGACTCACAGCCTTGGCCAGCCGCTTGAGGAGGTACACCAGAGAGATAGAAGGCAGGAGAATAAACCAGCTGTTCTCCACAGAACCAGCAAAGGTGTACTCTCAGTGGCAAGGGAACAATAATAATAAGAGAACAGCACCACCAAGGCTGGAGACGGAGCAATACTGGAAGAGCATATGGGAGAAGGATGCAACCCATAACGGCAATGCTCAGTGGCTAGAGGATCTGAGGGCAGACCACAGCGACCTCCCTGAACAGGGTCCAGTAACCATCACAGTGGCAGATATCCAAGAAAGGGTCTCCAGTATGAAGAGTTGGACAGCACCAGGGCCCGACATGGTTCACGCCTACTGGCTGAAGAAGCTAACTGCACTCCACGAGCGTCTGGCAGCACAAATGAACCAGCTGCTAGTTAACGAGAGACACCCGGAATGGCTAACTGAAGGCCGGACGGTCCTGATCCCCAAGGACCCCAAGAAGGGACCGGTCCCCTCCAACTACCGACCAATAACCTGCCTCAGTACTACATGGAAGCTCCTGTCAGGCATCATATCGGCTAAGATGAACAGGCACATGGGTCAATACATGAGCGGGACACAGAAAGGAATTGGCAAGAATACCAGAGGCGCAAAACACCAGCTACTGGTAGACAGAACAATCAGCCTAGACTGCAAGACCAGACTGACCAACCTGTGCACTGCCTGGATTGATTACAAGAAGGCCTATGACTCAATGCCCCACAGCTGGATACTGGAATGCCTAGAATTGTACAAGATCAATGGGACCCTAAGAGCCTTCATCAGGAACTCAATGGGGATGTGGCGTACAACACTAGAGGCCAACTCCAAGCCCATAGCACAAGTCACCATCAAGTGCGGGATCTACCAAGGAGATGCTCTGTCCCCACTGCTGTTCTGCATAGGCCTGAACCCCCTCAGTGAGATCATTAACAAGACTGGCTACGGATACCGACTACGGAACGGAGCAGTTGTCAGCCACCTCCTGTACATGGATGACATCAAGCTGTATGCCAAGAGTGAACGAGACATCGATTCACTGATCCACACTACCAGGCTATACAGCAATGACATTGGAATGTCGTTCGGACTGGAGAAGTGTAGTCGGATGGTAACAAAGAGAGGGAAGGTAGTCAGAACTGAGGGGATTGAACTACCAGAAGGCAACATTGCAGACATAGAGGACAGTTACAAGTACTTGGGGATCCCGCAGGCGAATGGGAACCATGAAGAGGCCGCTAGAAAAGCTGCAACCACCAAGTACCTGCAGAGGGTCAGGCAAGTCCTGAGGAGTCAGCTGAATGGTAAGAACAAGATCCGGGCCATCAACACGTACGCCCTGCCCGTGATCAGGTACCCTGCTGGGGTAATAGGCTGGCCAAAGGAGGAGATAGAAGCCACTGACATAAAGACAAGAAAGCTCCTTACCATGCATGGAGGGTTTCACCCCAAGTCCAGCACCCTGAGGCTGTACGCTAAGCGGAAGGAAGGGGGCCGGGGACTGGTGAGTGTCAGCACCACAGTCCAGGATGAGACAACGAACATCCAAGAATACATTGGGAAGATGGCCCCAACTGACCGAGTGCTCAGTGAATACCTCAGGCAGCAGAAACCCAAGAAAGAGGAGGGAGACGAGGAACCATCATGGAAGGACAGAGCCCTGCACGGTATGTACCACCGGCAGATAGAGGAGGTGGCTGATATCCAGAAATCCTACCAGTGGCTGGACAAAGCTGGACTGAAAGACAGCACAGAGGCACTAATCATGGCAGCACAAGAACAAGCTCTGAGCACAAGATCCATAGAGGCTGGGGTCTATCACACCAGGCAAGACCCCAGGTGCAGGCTGTGTAAAGATGCCCCAGAGACAATCCAGCACATAACAGCAGGGTGCAAGATGCTAGCAGGCAAGGCATACATGGAACGCCATAACCAAGTGGCCGGCATAGTGTACAGGAACATCTGTGCGGAGTATAACCTGGAAGTCCCGAGGTCAAAATGGGAGATGCCCCCAAGGGTGGTGGAGAATGACCGAGCTAAGATCCTGTGGGACTTCCAGATACAGACGGACAAAATGGTGGTGGCTAACCAACCGGACATAGTGGTGGTAGACAAACAGAAGAAGACGGCCGTAGTGATCGATGTAGCGGTTCCGAATGACAGCAATATCAGGAAGAAGGAACACGAGAAGCTGCAGAAATACCAAGGGCTCAGAGAAGAGCTCGAGAGGATGTGGAGGGTGAAGGTAACGGTGGTCCCCGTGGTAATCGGAGCACTAGGTGCGGTGACTCCCAAGATAGGCGAGTGGCTCCAGCAGATCCCGGGAACAACATCGGAGATCTCTGTCCAGAAGAGCGCAGTCCTGGGAACAGCTAAGATACTGCGCAGGACCCTCAAGCTCCCAGGCCTCTGGTAGAGGACCCGAGCTTGAAGGATAAACCGCCCGCAGGGGCGTGCTGGGTGTTTATATATATATATATATATATATATATATCCATAGGTCCCTCATCCTATTCATGTAGCCCCTTCCGCCGGGGTTACTTGCATGATAGCATTCCAACAACGCCCTGTTTTCGTCTCTTGCCCACCGATGCCTTCTTGTTCCAGTAGCCCACTTTTCGTCAGGGTGCCCTGGTTGGCCCCAACTGACCGAGTGCTCAGTGAATACCTCAGGCAGCAGAAACCCAAGAAAGAGGAGGGAGACGAGGAACCATCATGGAAGGACAGGCCCCTGCACGGTATATACCACCGGCAGATAGAGGAGGTGGCTGATATCCAGAAATCCTACCAGTGGCTGGACAAAGCTGGACTGAAAGACAGCACAGAGGCACTAATCATGGCAGCACAAGAACAAGCTCTGAGCACAAGATCCATAGAGGCTGGGGTCTATCACACCAGGCAAGACCCCAGGTGCAGGCTGTGTAAAGATGCCCCAGAGACAATCCAGCACATAACAGCAGGGTGCAAGATGCTAGCAGGCAAGGCATACATGGAACGCCATAACCAAGTGGCCGGCATAGTGTACAGGAACATCTGTGCCGAGTATAACCTGGAAGTCCCGAGGTCAAAATGGGAGATGCCCCCAAGGGTGGTGGAGAATGACCGAGCTAAGATCCTGTGGGACTTCCAGATACAGACGGACAAAATGGTGGTGGCTAACCAACCGGACATAGTGGTGGTAGACAAACAGAAGAAGACGGCCGTAGTGATCGATGTAGCGGTTCCGAATGACAGCAATATCAGGAAGAAGGAACACGAGAAGCTGGAGAAATACCAAGGGCTCAGAGAAGAGCTCGAGAGGATGTGGAGGGTGAAGGTAACGGTGGTCCCCGTGGTAATCGGAGCACTAGGTGCGGTGACTCCCAAGCTAGGCGAGTGGCTCCAGCAGATCCCGGGAACAACATCGGAGATCTCTGTCCAGAAGAGCGCAGTCCTGGGAACAGCTAAGATACTGCGCAGGACCCTCAAGCTCCCAGGCCTCTGGTAGAGGACCCGAGCTTGAAGGATAAACCGCCCGCAGGGGCGTGCTGGGTGTTTATATATATATATATATATATATATTTTTTTTTTTTTAAGATTACCGGAGTGCTGATATTGTTAAAAATAGTCTGATTCAGGGGTGTCAAACATAGGGCCCAGGAACCAAAAACAACCCGGCAGAGTTTCCAATCTGGTCTACTGGACAGCTTTGGAAAATGTGAAGGAAGGGATAGATTTTGGACTTTTTAATGTAATTTTGGGAGTTTTACAGCTTTTCCTTTTCATAAAGTCTTCCCTCATTTCCATTCATAATACACCACAGTAACAGAAGAAACAATTCAGTGACAGAACCTGCCACTTTATTCACTACTATAGAAATTTCTGGGTTGTTTTAATATATTAATCTTTTTTTATATAGTACTTTAAAAAAACAAACATTTTCTGTGAAAAAAGTTGCTCTTTTTAAAATTACAGGTCAGCCTGGGAAGTGAGCTACAAGAAATCTTACAGTTTACAGATTTATTTCTTACATTTTAAGCCCAAAGAGTCATGAAGACAAGATTTCTTTCATTTTTGTAATACTAAGATATTTCAGTTAAACATCTTTACACTGACAGAAAGGGGAGCTTCACTGGTCTGGCCCACTCAAGACTAATGTGGGCAGTAAGTGGCCCACAGTATAAAATGAGTTTGTTATCCAAGCTCTAATCAGTGCACGGTCAAGAAAATAAATGCTCTCTATAGTATAACACATATTTATCCTGTGACCCCTGTGGTGGGTCTCAACCCTTATGTTGGTAACCGCTGCAGTAGCAGAGCAGCACCTGAGCCGCAGATGTGTTTGTCATGAAAAGGCACTTTAAGCACTAAATATTTGATGATGTGAAGTGAAAGCAAGGCACTCTGCGTTCAGCACACATTAGTCAAACTACCAAGACAGCCGAGCAAAACTATTTCCAACTCAGCCCTCTGCTTTATCCCAGACAGCTTCTCCTGGCATCGTTTCGTCCCTGCGATATTCCTGTTACATTATCCGGCAGCTAACTTAGACACGGAAAGTGTGTCAGTGCTTTTATTGTCTCATCACATTCAAGTTGGCCACAGAAACAGGCCACCTCTGCTGCTGGGAGGAAACCCCGAGGGACTGCACTCCTTTCTACAGTGCACGCTCTTTCTCCTCATCTCGTTTCCACTTAATCTCTCTCCTTTAGATACACATCTTCTCTCATATTCCTCTCTGGAAGCAGACGTGGGAGCCTGTAATGTTTTAAAGAAGCTCTCAGGCAAACTTCTCAGTATGCTAGGTGAATGGAAGCAAGCTCAGTGTTACTGCAACTGATATAAAAGCAGCAAGTTATCAACTGAGACTCATCACCAAGCTAATCTACCACTAAGAGGATGACCTACAGTAATACATATGTTTAGAACATAAATGAAAAGACACAGAAAATAAAAGCATCTGGCAGTATTCCAGCACAGACGTGCACGAACACAAGAGCTCAGATCTCTCTTAATGACTCACCAGCTCCACGGAGCAGATTAAGCAGATGCTCACAGCATCAAATATGGGACTGCTTATACAAAAATAAAAAAATATGTAAATCCTGCAGAAAGCCACAGCAGGAAAACAGAAGCAGCGCTGCGCTGACGGTGCACAAGGTCGCAGCAGTCCCACAGCGCTTCACTCTTACATAATCAGATCCGCACCAGCTAAGCGGAATAATTCCTGCTGGATTGAGCCGTCATCCCACGCACAGAAGAGGGCGCACATGACAAAAAGGGGGGCGTCAAAGAAGGAATTTAAACCAAATCAAAGCATCTTCTGTCATAGAAAGACTGTGAGAAACACTCATGCACAACAAAAGTGATTCCAGGGCAACAGCAGCTATTCCAAAGAATTTCCTATAATAATAAGAGGATTATTAAAAACTTACAGTGCTGCATTCACGGAACGATCAACAGGCGTCATCCACACAAGTGCACTTCAAATGAATGAAACACAGACAGCCTTCATCTTCTGAATCGTCCTTCAACTCATACCGGCTCTGACAGGAAATGATGCTTCCCTCCAGGTTGCAACAGAGAGCCAAACACGAGACGCCAGTGTGTGTGTGTGTGTGTGTGTGTGTGTGTGTGTGTGTGTGTGTGTGTGTGTGTGGGAGAGAGAGAGAACCAGCCAGTGTTTATGGGCGTGCACACACGTGAGCAAAGTTAAGGAGGAGCAGTTCAGCCGGATTGTATTTCAATTTTCTACATCATGTCCCCCCGCCCGCCCGCCCTCACTCCCTGCGTTACTTTCTCTCCTCCCATCACTTGCATTCCCTGCTCGCTCTGTCTCATCCATTCATCTCCCTCCTTCCTCTCTGTCTGAAGTAAATGCTGCTTCACTGCAGCGCGGTGAGCAAGAAAGCGCAGCATCCGGAGCATGTGAGCGAGCACTGGCTGACGCCTGGTTACCTAACAAATGGGAAAAAAGGGACAGCACTTAAGGGTCTCCGTCACAGCCAATAGAGATGAAGCCACAGGGATCTTTCTGCATGCGAGTGTGCGTGCGTGCAGGCTGCTGACTCACTGTACATGCAGAGACTGAAAATGAGCACAAGGAAAAGTCACACACTGTATATGAAGAGAGGGAGGAGAGATGACAGAGAGTAAACATTGCAGAGAGAAAGGAAGTACGGTGAGACGTGTGCTTCAAATGTGGACACAAAGGACACACTGCCTCTCCAGTTTAAGAGACAGAAATAGAGAAAGGTGATAAAACGCTGAGGTGAAACGCATTTTCTGCCTGTTTTTTCTCACTGCACTGCAGCTCTGTCGCAGCTCTTTGGTCACTGCTTTCTGCATACGCAAGAATGGATGACTTAAACAATGACACAAAGCTTTAACCTTCAGACAACCTCAAACACCGACCACTCTGTGGACATCATCTGGGGGGTTTTCCACCAAGAAAACCGGAGGCGATTTGAGTATTTGGTTAGTAAGAGGAGAGATTTAAAGGCCTAATGGTGGGTGACTCCAGCAGGTCCGTCATCGTACTCTCTGAAAACTGTTCAGTGGTTAGAGAGTGAGACAGAGAGAAACCACCAGCTTTCCAATTAGTGGATGGCCTGCTCTACCTCCAGTCCATCACAGGTCCAACACACAGAGCACATTTAGAATCACCAATTAATTCATCCATCAGTCTTGTCTCTAGACTGTGGGAGGAAGCTGGAGTACCTGGACCGATAGCAGTCATTTTGCTTCCTTGGCACTAACAATTCCGAGGGATACTGTGTTGAATACACATGAAAAAAAAACTGGCTGCAAGTATGATGTTACATGATACTTGCAGCACCCCCCCCCCTTCAGTTCTTAAATTTTCTTATTTCAGTTCCACGTCAAACACAGTTGTGTCGATGGAGTTTTTTCACAGAGTTAAGCATGCCTGGCAGCTCCACAGCTGTTCCAGTGATCTCATCTCAGCCTCTGCCAAACTCAGTGAGCTCAGTCAATCAGAGGACGCAGAACAAGAAAACATAATGCGGGAAAAAGAATGAAATGCTGTGTGGGTGCACACCAGTGACAACAATCAGTCTCTAAAGCTTCATCTTAGATTCAGCACTATGAAGGATAAGGCCGTGTGATCTTATATGTTCTGTTCTGACTTGCAGCTCAGTGGCACTCGGACCCAAACCGGTTCCTTTATTTCTGGCATTAGATTCATTACTAGTATTCATTCTTTATCGATACTGAAGTTTATAAAGTTTGGTTGTTTCTGTGTTTAGTGTTTTACTCGTTGACTGTGTTTTACTCGTTGACTGTACTTAGCTGCTGTATGGATTTGCTGCCCTTCTTGGCCAGGACACTGTTGTAAAGGAGATTTTTAATCTCAACACTTTATTTTCTACTGGCTACAAAGATACATTTACTAAATCAGTCTTTGGCCGAATGGACAGTATGTTATATGGCAAATTTTTTTGCTGAATTTGGCATAATTTCTATTAAAGAAAATTTTACAATATTACCACACATGTCATTTAAAGAAATCCAGGCATATAATAATAAAAAGAGTTCTCCACGATCCTAGTAGTGTTTAAAATCTATTCACTGAGTGGTTATAGAGGCTGCCTTCAATTTGAATAATGCAAATCACAGCCAGAGAACATGCCTTAAATAGTTTGCTTTTGCTTCCTTAAAGGCACAGGCTGAAATCAAACCTGTCTCTTAAATGCTCAAACTGATGATGTATTTTTGATGCTCTTTTAAGACACATGCAGTTTAACAGGTCACATGGTTTACTATTTTTAATAATCCATGTAAATCTCTGCAATGATGCCTTTAAACACACTGTGCAAACTGAAAAACTGCAGCATTACATTGCTAAGATTTAAGGAAGGCAACATCAGGTTACATCAGGCCCGACTTGGAGCCAACACACAGGAGTAAATATGTCAGATAACCTGTTTAAGCTGCTGTAATGTTCACGCCAACACCATTATCCCTCACAAACAAATAGCAGCAAAGCAACTCAAACTCAAAAACATTTCAAACTTCTACAGGAGAGATTAATAGAGAAAATAAAGTTGTAGTTTTCAACCATTTCCACTCACTCACCATGACGAAGTAGAAACACACACTGTTTACTGCATTTTACTTTATAAGCTGCTTTCTGTGTTACCCTGCCGTCTAACCCGCAGTTCTTTCCAGAGCACCGACTCGAGCTGTTTCCACCGCTTCTCTCGGTTTCTAAACACACAAAACGCTGCACAGTGACGACACTGCACAGGCTGACTGATCGCTTTCAAATTGCAAACAACAAGTGTGAAGACAAGAAAGATGGTTTCTCGATTTTCAGTAAGTATGACCACAGTGTTTTTGGTTTGACGCACTTCACCTGCCCATTACTGAACTATTAATGTCATTTTTATGATGGAAAAGTTTGTCAGGTCCAAGAGTCCGGTCACAGGTGGGTTCACTGTTGTGTCAGCTGGTTATGAAATCGACTGGGGGGAAAAAAAGAGTCCACAGAGCTACTTTACTTCTCCTTTATCCAAGATCAGTAAATTGAAGTAAATTTGGAGTTCAACACTCGTAAAAAGAAGACACATTTTGAAAGAGGTTGTGTGAATTCAAACTTGGTTAATACTCAGTGTGATGTTAGGTGCAAGATAAGCCATGACACAGTCAGCATATCAAGCACATTTCTCTGCATTACGTACAAGTCAGGAAAAAAAAAAGGAAGCGAGTCCAGCTCTGTCTGATGTGGTTCAGAGGTGGGCCTGCTATCGCTTTCCAAGCTTTTATGCTATATGGTAATATATAGAGTTGTGCAGGGATTTCACTGAATTCTGGAAATGTTAAATGTGATTTGCACTGAGTGTTTCTTCTTCACTCTCTGTGTGTTTTCTACATTTAATTATTAGTTATTATTAATCTCTGTCTCTCTTCCACAGCATGTCTTTGCCCCGTCTTCCTGTCCTCACCTCAGCCGGTCGAAGCACATGGCCTCCCTGAGCCTGATTCTGCCGAAGGTTTCTTCCTGTTAAAAGGGAGTTTTTCCTTCCCACTGTCACCAAAGTGCTTGCCTAATGTGCTTACCTCACAGGGGGTTGCCAAATTGTTGGGGTTTTCTCAGTATTATTGCAGGATCTTTACCTTCAGTATAAAGCAGCTTGAGATGAATGTTGTTGTGATTTAATGTAAATTAAATCGAAGTGAATTGAATTGAAAGGTCATCAGGATTCATTTTGTGGAAAAGCATGAATGTTTCTGTAACTTTTTCCACGCATGTCCTGCAGCTGTGAACTTTTCTAGTCATTACCCAGCAACACTAACTAGTACAAAGTCTCTGTGTTGATGTGATTTGAAACAGCACTGAAGCATGCTGTGTGCCGCATATGAGAAAAGGTTTCTTTGGACAATGATTCTCCTGACTCTGTCTGAAGTTCATGTGTGAAAACAGCTTACGTGTGTGAAGACTTCCAGCCATTCAGACCCTATTATAGAAAAGTACCAAAGCAAAGGTCACTGGTCTTGCTCGAGTTATTTGAAGCAAACGATCTATAGCCCTTTTCATTACAGATCGCTCGACGCAGTTTTTACGATTTTCCGTTAAGTGGTATTATCTGGTCCCAGGTACTTTTTTTATCTACTCGGTCGAGACTCCAGGATGCTTCTTCACATCCAGTTAGCAGTGGGGATTCCCAGACAGATATGAAATGGTGTTACTCGTCAACTCAGGTGACCCTGATGGCTCAGATGTGACCTCAACAGCTATACTTTATGTAAAAAATACCATCAGATTCAATGAGTTGTGGAGGTAAATAAGAAAATAACATTTCCCATCACTTCAAGCCTTCATGTTTTTATGAGCGAAGCTACTTGCCTCCCAGCAAGTATAAAGTGATTTTATGTTCTGTTTTTTCTGACGTACACTGATGATATTTTGCCATTAATGCAAAAGACACTGAGTTTATGAGCAAAAATGCACCATGCTAAGGCTTCACATTTACTGCACAAGCATGACAGAGATGTGTAAGTACAGAAAAGGCTGTCCTTGCTTGTCTGTCTGCCATCCATCCATTCTGGGGACATGTGGGATGACTTTAAATTTCAAAGAGACATTTAAATGCTGGCTCATTAAAGTCGAACAAGCACAAAAAAAAAAAAGACCTGGCAGTTTGGACTGACTGCAGAATGACATCATCCCATTTATCATGGCCTGCATGACCGTAATGACTACTTATAGTAAAGTGACAAATGGCCTCCCACTTAGCTGCCTGGCAACTGTCTTCATTATGCCTGAAATCACTATGATCACGTTCAGGAGCAGACAACATGGACAAAGCCTAAGCTGACTGTGCTGCCTATAAAGTACGGACTCCACGTTTGATTATTATACCTTTACTGTTTATGTGCTCAACTTTGTTCCCTCTCTTCCACTTA
Organism: Rhamphochromis longiceps; assembly: GCF_057381845.1. NCBI lineage: Eukaryota > Metazoa > Chordata > Actinopteri > Cichliformes > Cichlidae > Rhamphochromis > Rhamphochromis longiceps. The sequence goes on from NC_140562.1 coordinate 17,529,819, forward strand.
TTGTATTTTAAGCCATGTTTGCATGCAAAGCCCGGAGGCTCCGTTTGCTCCGTTTCAGAGGAATTTGGGGCTTTCCGTGCTTTTAATGCTGAAAAGGGTGGCATAAGCCCCACCACGAATTATGAAAACTCTCTCATGTTTTCACCCATAATCCAAAGCATCCACTGGGGGCAGGATGATGAGAGATTACAGAGGCAAACGCATGTCTTCAGGGTGAATGTCCTCTTATCCAGTTCCACATCCACCAACGCCACCACAAATTTGAAAACACAGACGGTTAAAGTTTCTAAACCTTCCGTTTGGGCAGATTAAAGACATTTTTCAGCGTGGGCAAAGTGTCATTTGGAGAATTGTGGATTAATTCTTTTGAGAATTAAGTTTAAGTTTGTTTTTTGGCTGATCCAACTTGGATTATTTTAAGAAAACGGAGCTCTGAATAAAGAAGGAAACTCCGTGTCACTGCGTCACTCTGCTGTATATCTGCCAACCACGCACTCTGGGGGCACGAGATAAGACAATGCTCTGTGTGTCAGAGTGTGCGTGCTAACGGCTGACCTCAAATAAGGCTTACAGATGTGGAAGGGCATGGCTGCTACAAACTGTCCATGGTGCACATCTGTCAGGGAGAGCTCAGTGACGCTTGACTCAATGTGCAGACAAAACACTCTCCCTCAGTGAATGAGTGACAAGACAAAAGAGAAAGCTGGTTTTTGGTTTGGTTGATCTTTAATCCTCAGAGTTTGTACTGATCACACTTTGTACTTTCAGTAAAATGAGTTTGTAAATTTGCAAGATATGATTTTTTTGTGAGAATACATCTTTCACATTCACTGATACTGTGTAAAGTATAAAAACATGTGGTAGGTCCTTTGTTTCCTTGGCTGTTAGTTACACATCTGAGACCTCTGAGAAAAACTTGGAGTTTCATGAATAACCTTAACTTCCTCCTCGGCACAGAGTACAACGTAAACATGTCGCACCTGCAGCTTCTAAAGTCAAATCAGCATCAGCCAGTGAGCATTGTAAACAGGAAGCAGCAGGAAATGAACAGATGTGCCATTACAGCACGTCTGCCCGAAGTAAATAACAGGTATTTCTCCACGTGAACACCTGAGACCACAAGACGTGCAGCAGGAACCTGTATTTCTTGTATCAGCAGATTTCCAGTGTGACAGCCTGAAGTTACAGCAGCATCTTTTTAATCATCTCTTTCCTGTTACAGATGCCAAACAACTTTTCAGTGCTGTGCGCTGGACTGTTCGAACACAGCACTGTTATAGCTTCTGCCTTTAATTAATCATAAATCTTTCCTTCCTCTTGTTACCCGCTCTTTCCAGCCCTCCTACCCACATTCAGAACATCCCACTTACTTCAACTCCATGGCTGCTCTCCTCTTCTGTTCTCTCTCTTCACTGAGGCGGAAAACAAACGCTGCTCTTCGTCACCTAATTCTCCACATGTATGATATGCTGTATTATGTCCAGGAGGCAGTGACAAGAAGGCATGTGAGAGGCCTGAGCTGCTACAATAATCCAAACAGACTGACAGGAGGCCAACGGGTGAGCGGAGACGGAGGGGGAGGACAGTACAGTGGTGTAGAGGAAGACAACAGACCAATCACAGGAGCTAGGGAGGCTGAAGAAGGCTGGGCTTAAAGCCTGTGCTGCTCTTTAACCCCCAGTGAGGGCAGAAGCTCAACTAGCATGGAGCAGAGACAGATAAGGAGTGACAGAGGACGGGGCTGCTGACAGAAACAGACACAATCAAATGTGCCAGCAGTGGCCAAAGGATTTCATTATTTGCAGAGTCCAAATGCTGTCCCAGGTGCAAATGATTATAAGAAAACTCCCTAAATGACACAAAAGTAATTAAAGCTAGTAATTTTTACATTAAGATGTTAGTGCGAAGGCACAGGACACCACTCCCACCTTTTTACGAGGAGTTTCATCCTGATTTGAGGTAAAGGTGCTACAAGTTGCACTAGAAAAACTATCAAAGCAAAAATGTCTGCACAGAGTAGTTTAACTAGATAAACTAAGAGTTAAAACAAACTGCAGGCAGATCCAAAACTCACTGATCCAAACGTTAAAGAGCAACAGCCAACCAAAGTCATAGTAATTGAAACAAGATGGTCCCAGAAAGCCATAATAACTGTAACAGTCCTCTAAGTGATGACCACAGTGCAATCATATGCTGAACACTACGGTTCAAAGAGCAGAAATGCAGTTATTAATCAGCGGTGCGTTGGTATCTGTTTGCCTCCAGATGAGGCAAAGTTGGAAGATAAGTTCAACATGAAGCAGACGTTGTGTGTGCAGTCATTCCTCCAGCGAAAAAGAACCTAAAACCTCCAAAATGACCATGAAATTCATGCTCACGGATGTAAACTTACGACCACAGCTGTACATATGAGGCTCTAAAATTCCTTTTCAGTTTTCCATTCAGCACCATGAATCTTAATATGCAGGCTTATTTTTTAGTATAAACGGCTCAACTGTGTTTTAATGTGATCTTACTGATTGTTTTTCTTTCGCGTTTCCAAAAACACGATAATAAAATGAGCATCCTGTTCTGACGCTTGCAGCCAAGAGGGCAGCCTTCCTCTTATTGTTTGCACATCTTTCACGTTTATACCTTGGCAGAGACACATTAGCTGTTCCACCATAACAAAAAAATCACTCATGATGCGTTATCGGGCTGTATACACCCACACCCACACTTTCCTACAGACAGGAAGACACTCTCACATAACACAGACATGTAGCTCCCCCCAGAGTGGTTCCTATTTCTTGAAAGCTTTAATCTTATTGGCAGGCAAAAACAAATGTTTGTGGTAATTATCCAAATGCATCTGCTTCCCCCCGACTCCCACTTAAATGGATTACGGATTACTTAAGCATAGAAAATGACGTTATACAGTAACAGGAGCACTGTGATTCAATCCTCTTTCAGATTTATTTCACTGTGTCACACAGAGTAACAGGAAACCACCAGCTGAATATGTGAAAGAAGAAGAAGAAATGCGATGTAACTACTGATCTTTTAATCTGTAATGGCTCGTTGCATTGTATGCTAAATCTAACAAACGAGTTCCTTGAGACATGCTTCAGTATTTTCTCCTAAATACTGTTTACTCAACCTGAACAATAAAGAAAAGTGAAAGAACAATTTAAGATGATTATTACTTGCTATGAATAACCCATTTTGATTGATTAATGTTTTGTCTTCATTGCTCTCCAGAAAGGTAAATAACCGTAAAACTGCTAATTAGTTTAAGCAGACCATCTCTAAGCTCACGTGTTTATTTTGGTTATTAGGCTGGTTCAGGTTCCTCTTACATTGCAGTCTCCTCCCTTCCTTTCAACCTCCACTCACATCTTGCATCAGGTGACCTCCATAGGTCACATGACAGGGTGGGAAACTGCATTACTTGATAAGAAAGACGTATGATGTCATCACTATTGTACTGTACCCTGTATTGTGACTGACAATACCCTTGACACAAAAAATATATATGTTTGCAGCCTTAATGCTCATAATAGTACAAATGGCTCTCTGTGCAAATATGTTCAAAGATAGTAAGTGAAAGGTTTTCACAGCACATATAACTACAATGTGTGTTGCCTTTAACTTGTAGCATTACATCAGAGCTCCTCATTATTTGGAGATGACCAAAAGATAATGTCACCTCTTGCATGCTAGATCAGAAATAGATCAGAAGGATTTTTATGACTGATACAGATACCGATATTTGGTGATTTAAAAATTCCATATGTATGGAATCTGGAGAACCTGTTTATAACACATAAACAGATTCTCCAATCATTTGGTACGTGTAATTATTTATTTACTTATTCCCACTCCGCTTGAATCTGCTCGGATTAGCTGTTAGTTGTTGTGCGCGGAAAATTGCAGAGTGCCCCCTGGTGGACACACCATGCAACATCAGCACTAATAGTAGGCTCACCAACACACTTCATGCACATAATCTACAATGTGTTTGTTTGCTCTTTCAAAAACGATGTCACTCAGAAGTCCTTCGTTCTCCTGTTGATTTGCAGTCACAGAAATGATTCAGATGCACTCAGAGCTACTACAGAGTAAAGAGTGACTAAGCTGGTTGTTGTTCTAGCTTAATCACTTAGCTTTAACCACACAGACTCTGAGCTCTGGCAGAGCTCAAAGCGCTGGGTCCATTGATCCTGAGGGGTGACAATGTCACAGTGCAACAGTGCAGAACAGCAAGCCTTCGGGGTTTTAGTCACTGTACGAGAAAAACATCAATACTAACACCACCAGCCGACATGTAATGGAAAAATATGTCAGTCGATATCGGGGTTATTTGCGGACTGATACTGTAACAAAGCTACATTTGCCTTAATGAGCGTCTATGTTGCAAATGATCTTAAAATTTTCTATATATTTATGGCTAAACAGTAGGGGTGCAACGATACTCGTATCGATATTGAACCGTTCGATACAGTGCTTTCGGTTCGGTACGCATATGTATGAACAATACAAAATTTTTAATTTATTTTATCAACTTTCCTTCTGACGATGCTGTCTGTGTTGAGCGCTCAATGGATCTGCGCTCGACAGTGCAGCCTAGGCGGAGTAGTCGAACGCAGATTCACTGAGGGCAGGGCAAGCTAGCAAGACAGAAGTTAAGCTCTCCTTGCAACAGGCAAATTGAACCTCATTCAGATGTAGCGTTTGGAACTATTTTGGTTTTCATGTGACGTATGACCCTGAAGGTAAGCGCGTCATGGACTAAAGTAAAACAGTATGTTGGATGTGCCATGCAATGCTCAATTACATGGGTGGGAGCTAGTGTGTTAGCGCAGTTAGCTCGTTAACGTGTTGGCCATCCAGCCCCAGGCACGGGGCGATCCGCGGTAGCTCGTTAATGGAGATTTGCCGTGTTGTGGCGTTAACGTCATTTCAACGAGATTTACGCTGACAGCACTAGTGGGAACACAACGAATATGACTGCACATTTACTCCGACATCATCCTAGTGCAAAGACAAGTGGAAGCAGACAAAAACAACAAGCACGCATGCTACAAACTTTACCCGAGTCATTTAGACAGCCGTGAGCACATGATTCTCCTTATGGGGACCTGATATGTTTAATATGCTGCAGTATCCATTTCTCTGTAATAAACTCTCTTTTCCAAAGATGAGTGATTCCTCAATCAGATACAGGGCTCGCAAAATCGCTAGCCCGACGTCCCGGGGCTAGAGATTTTTCCAGTTGGGCTACCAAAATCTCTGCCCTGCCCGTCGGCCTATCATAGGAAGGAAAAATATATGTCAATGCTTTTGCATTCTTTCGGAAATGTAGCTGGGTAATTATGTCATTGGCATCGGTGAGCCACTGTCAATATGTGACATATTGAAGTCGCGTTTGAATTTGCGCTTGTTTTTTGCTTTCACTTTGCAATCGCGCGAACTGTGTATAGAGAGCGACAGCACTGATCTGTGAGTGATGATAATTTGTGCACCAATTCCTCTGACATCGTCTTATCAATTGTTAGCTTACTATGCAAACATGACAAGTGAAATCTCCTGCAGCAAGCTTAAACATGTGAGAGGTTGATCGCGCAGAGAATCGCTGAGCTTATGTGAGTGTGTGTGTAAAAGCAGCAGGATATATATTTTAGTTCTGCTGAGCCAAATAAGACAGGTCAGGGTGAAGAAGTGACAGCCAAAGAAAAGCTTACCACAAAACGGAGAAGTTATGACAAATCAGACTATAAGGCAAAAAGAAAGTGCAGCTTTATGGTTTCATGGACAAAAGAATTTCTGTGGCTGCAATATGACGAGCTAAATAACCAGGGCTGCACATAAGTGGTCCGCAGGTGCGCATTCGCTGTCAAAATAAAAAACGCGCACAAGATAAGAAGTTGCAACGCGTGTTTGCGTACATAAGATTTTCAGGAGGAGGACAGACATTTGTTTAGAACTCTTAAAGATGTCGAAGAAGCTCCTTTAAGCAATTACTGTGATGTTCCTCCACCTCCAAAGAAATGTCAGGAGTCCGAACCACAAAAGAAGCACGTATTCTCGGAAAAGTAGTTGCAGGAGGTGAGCTGGCTTCAAACAAATGATGAACGCACAGAGATGTGGTGCGGAATGTGCCGTGAAAATTTAATAAATGACAAATTAAAAGGCATGAACATTTTTTTTGTATCGAAAAAATATCGAACCGTGACACCAAAGTATCGAACCGAACCGTGAATTTTGTGTATCGTTGCACCCCTACTAAACAGATGTTTTGTTATGTAACTTGCTATTAGGTTTGTGCTACTTTATTGCTTATTCATTGTTTTTTTTCTCTCACATGTATTCTCATATTCAAACTTTGTATATTTAAAAACAGTAAGTAATTTCTTTGACGTGGATGAGAATGAGGGATGGATTTGAGGGAAAATAAGTGTTTTGCAACTGCTGACACTACACACTGCGTATCAAGACAACGTACCTCAACTATTCTTTAAGTATCACGAGTGATTAAACACATTTATTGACAAAATGCATTCTACATTTCACTAAAGACTGTTCACTGTGTAGACAAACTATTCAATGTAAATGTAATCTGAAGGACTTTCTTTTAAGGACTCCAGTTTAGCTCCCAGGGTGAGCAGGGAGCGATACGTTGGCCAGGGTTTGACTCTGACCTGCGGCCCTTTGCTGCACTCTCTGCTTTCCTTTCCACTCTTTACTTCACTATCCAATAAAAGCAAAAACAACATTTTAAACTGTCGTTTCATACAGAAACAGTAAGTGTTGCACTGATCGGAGTCAGGATTCTGTGCACAGAGTGGGAATTTTTTGAGGATTACGGTAACTCGATGCAGAGTTAGAGGTGTTTCGGATTTGTGTTATTCCCTGTTTTATCTTTTTAAGATTGTTGCTTGGACGTGCTGCCTTTACCCCCAAAAGTTATTTCATGGACATATGTGGGTTCCTTCATCACTACTTCGTCATTAAGAGGAATTGAGAAGTAGTGAGACTCCTAGGGTGGCTTTTGCATTTTGAAGGTGCAAAACAGAAACATGTGGTCAGAAGGTCTAGGCCAGGGGTGGAGAACTCCAGGCCTCAAGGACCAGTGTCCTGCAGGTTTTAGATATCACCATGGGTCAACACATCTGAATCAAACAATTAGTTCATTAGCAGGCCTCTGGAGAACATTGAGACATGTTGAGGATGTAATTGCCCATATAAATCAACTGTGTTGGATCAAGTACACATCTAAAACCTGCAGGACACTGGCCCCTGAGGCCTGGAGTTCCCCCAACCCTGGTTTAGGCTGTAAAAAAATCAAAATAACAAACCAATCAGGCTAAGAGCAGAAACACTAGCAGTGAAAACATTTAAATCAAATCTTGGGGGGAAAACAACAAAAGAAAAAATAGACAGAGATGAGCTTGGAAACAAAGACTCCTGGACATCTATGGAAGACAAGAATGGTGGATGACCACACATCCATTAAAATGAAGAAACCTCTATATGGTTAGACACATAATAATCCCATAAAGAGAAGAATTCACAACAATAATCACAGAGGTTTCAACAAACTATTCATCAGACTTAAGAACACAAAGCCCAGATGACACAATTCATTTCCCAGTTTACCTTTTCTGGACAGATGAGACTAATGTCAGCTTCAATCAAAACGATGAGGTAGGCTCGGAACAGCTCACGATCAGGTGGGATGTGATGGATGGGCACGTGTGGCGTCCGGTGCCACTTAGTCACATGATGGGAAAAAGAAGCTTGAAGATGAATTCCTTCTTTCCAAAACACTCACGTTTCCCGATTAGCACGAGGATGATGCTCCACTGCAGCGGTGGCAGAACTGTGCAGCCCTTACCACACCACTTTCTACTTTTTGTTCCCACAACCATTTACTGCATTGAAGCATCTCTGATGTCACAACAGAAAGAACAGCCCGCCATAGGAAAACTACTGCTTGGACATCAAAGACTCTCTCGCACAGAGCCAGGATAAGAGAGAGGAGTGGACAGGCTTATGTAATCACACATTAATCCATGACAATGACATGAATGTGGCTTGCTGATGAGCCATTGAGACAATCCACTGTGAATAATGATGGCAATGTCGTAGAAACTCCCAAAATGAATGTAAAACCCCAGCAATGTAACAGACTTCTCTGGTCACATTTGATCAAAGGATTCATTTGGTATTCAATTCAAGTTTCTTATATCTGTAAACTGACTGCAGAGGGAGAGCACAAGTCCAAGGGTCACTTATTAGTATGTTTAATTTCTAAAATCAACACACAGTGTATAAACTGTTCAACTAGGTGTACATGGTGTCAAAATGTCAATTCAAGATTTAATTATTTCATTTATTCCCTGAAAAATTACTGTTACTGTTTTTATTTAAATAAATCACTAACTCAACCGAATCTGCAGAAATGCTCTCATCTCAGTGTTTTTAATGACTCCTGCTAAAATCAGATGACTTCTGAATGAATCCGACGGTCAGACACGTTTCACTGCAGAAATAACAGCAGCTTGTCACAAGCAGCAGAGAATCAGGTGCAGTGCGGCGACTCACGCCAGACTCTGCGCTGTGACAACTCAACTTTAAGATCAAGCCTGAAGTTTAAACTGAAAATACTCACAGAGAACTACACGTGCAGACAACACACGCGCTGAAAACGCCAAACAAAATCCCACAGTGCCTCGCAACTCATGCGATCCTTCCTCCCCAGCGCTCACCACGAGCGCATCAGTGGTTCATTCAAGTTTTCGCAGATTGAAGATGCGGACGTAGGCGCGCTGTTGTCCCGCTGCAGACCTGCGCTCTTACTAAACCAGCAACTGGACATCTGCACTTTATATGATTGGATTCATTTTAACACAGAGATGTGAATCCTCTAAAGCTTTGACTGCGTTAAGCCAAATCCTAAAGCACACACACAGCTGATGTTTACCACTTACCTAAAGGCAGACTTATCCGCGAAAACTGAGGATGTTTCAAGCAGTTATCGTCATCTGCTGGGATTGTCCCGTTTAAGCTCCCTCTGTCCCGTCCCGTGTGCTGCTCTGCGCTCACTCTACAGCTGAACCGAGAGCCACTTCAACTCACTTCCACTTCACTTATTAAAGGGATCCGCCGACAATAAAGGGCAACAGCAGCCGGAGGCAGTCTGAACTCATCAATTTTGCATTCACGTGTAAAAATAACCGATTGTCAAAGAGTTATTTCTATTTCTGCTTCAGTGTTTGGTACTTCTGTGGATCACTATTTGTAGTATTTCTTGTTTTATCACTTGGGAATCGGGCCTAATATTTCTACCACAATACATTTAAAAGAAAAGTAGGCTTCTGCATGTTGTTAATTTGTTTCTACATAATTTAAACACACACACACGCACACACGCACACACACAAATAAAAAATCATTATTGTCGGTGCCAAAAGTTGCATGAAGACATTGACTGACTGGGGTTTTAGGGTTGTAAGAAATACCAGTGGTTATAGTTTAGTATAACGTTAAGAAGCACGGGTAAGCTAAAAGCTAACGTAGTTTTGTCGTATGCCAAAAACAACAACCTCCTTACACTCTTACTGAGGCAAAAATCTCACATTTAGTAATTTAATATTTAAAGTAACTACCAAATAAATGAAATGAGTAAAACAAAGGACAGTCAGCCGAAAAATTAAACAAACAAACCAACTTTAAGTCGTCAGCCGTCCATCAACTGCTAGCTAACACCTGTATTTATTATTCTAGCCTCTTTACAATATAAAGCCTTTGAGTCAGCTGTTGTCATTTGGCACTATATAGATAATTTTTAATTGAATATTGATCCATCTATTTATTTATTCATTCATTCAACTTTACAGGTGACCCTAATTTATTTATTCACCAGATAATAAATAAGTGACAAGCACTGGAGCTAAAATATGGAGTGTCATAAACTGCATTTCCTCTAGCGGCCACTTGAGGCTAAATCCATTAGTGAGTCAATCCTATTTTAAAACTTTACAAAATAAAAAACAAACAAAAAAGTTTACACTGATACAAAATGTGATTTTGGTCTCTGTGGGTAGCTTCAGAAGTCTGCAGAGAAGTGAAGTGAATTTTTTACTAACTGGATTTGATTTGGAGCTGGGTATGCAAACACAGACAGCTGTAGGATAGTTTTCCATGTGAGGAGAACTGTAAGTGGACTTCTTCACAGTGTTTGTGCTGCTGGAGCCATTTGAAGCATTTGTTATAGAATTATCTGACTCATGTCAGGGCTTTGTGTGCGCTACAGACCGGCCGCAAAGTGTGATTAAGTTTAAGGAGTAAACTTCTGGTATTAGACTACTCTAAGCGTGGTACTGAGGGCCTAGAGTGCCAAACTGAATTCTATTTAATTCATTCATTTCGGCCAACTAGGCCCTCCATAAGTAACTAGCTATGTGTGTCTGTGCATGGCACCTCTGCAGGTCATGGATGTAGCTTGCTAATTATGCTTGCGAGCTCCTGCTCTCCTTCAAATGTTGTCACGTCTGCTCTCGGCAAAGGGCCATTGTTGAGGTTTCGAAATGCAGAGTCCAAAACCAGCAGGTGATATAACAATAGATATGTTCATGTTAGCTGTCATTTTGTTTTAAATTAGGCTAAGATAGCTTAAACTAAGCTGTCTGTGGGCTAATATTTAACTACACTGTGGTTAACTGTCTAGAGTTTTCCCAGCTCTTCACACAATAAGGATAGGCTTGAGCCATGAACAGGACAAGGATTTAAGAAATCTAACGGATGGATTTATATTGGATGTATTTTTTTAATCCAATCAATCAATCAATAGATAAGATTTTTATTAATTTTTTTAATTGAGTTAAAAAGAATGTAAGCTGGTCGTACAATTCCAGCTTCTAGTAGGACTGATGGGTGTCCCAGAGCCAGTTGTAATTGTGGTTTCCTGTCAAGCCCCTCCCTTTTTTATGCAGGAGGCTGTTGCATGGCAACTCTACATTATGCAGCCGCCCATGAAAGACTCTTTTCAGATGAAATAGAAAGAAAGAATCGAGTTATTTGCATTCCTTCTCCATTAATGATTGTGTTTGATGCAGGAACAGGCTGCGTAACGTTTATTGTCTGGTGTGCGTCAGAGGTGGGGGAAGGGTGACGCATCTGAAGGCCTCACTACTATTTTAGAAAACTCAGGCAGTGTGTGTGTGTGTGTGTGTGTGTGTGTGTGTGTGTGTGTGTGTGTGTGTGTGCCACAGTCAAAGGGCAGCTGTTTAGCATGCGATGCACAATCACAGGCTCAGTGCAAAGATTTCTGTTTCTTCTCCGCATCCCACCTCTGCTTCCTCACAGCTAAAGCGGTACAGTGACAGCCTAAAAAGAGTTTTAATAAAGGCTGAAGAGGAACCAGAACACAAAAGCACACCAGTGCATGTAAAATTTCACATTCAGAGTACGCGAGCAAAAGCTCAGAAGCATCAGCAGTAACCAGCATTTATTTTTAAATTAATTCTTATTTACTTAAATCTACACAAAAAGTACACAAAAGTAAAATAAAGGTGTTAAATGCACATACTGGACTGAAAAAGTCTAATATTAATCTTTAAAGTAAATATTAAGGCGCTGAGACGGCCATACGAACATCAAATATTTACAAAAAGTCCAATTTCTGTGGCCATGCTCTGGCAGAGTGCTTTTTAGTTTTAGGCCAGACTGGAGTTTTACCATTTGACCATAATTTCATATCACACCGGTCCCAGCTGCCCGCACCTGCTGCTGTTATTAGCTCAGTGGAGCATGGCCGGATTAGCAGAGGGCTCTGTGAATGGCTGCTGAATAATTGAACAACTTCTTTTGTCTCATTCATGCTGTTTGTTGGAACACATGATTGGGACATTACAAATGTCCAGCCTGAGGCTTTAATTTGGCCATCATTGCAAGTTATTGCAGGCAAATGTACACTGAAGTTACTGCACAGTTACCAGGCAATCTACTGATACTGACAAAACGTACAGTAAGACTAAAGAGCAGCAAAATGTTTGTGGTGTAGTAAAACCAAAAGCTTGAAACAGAATACATACACTCACCTATGTTAGGTACCTGTTCAACTGCTTGTTTACGCAAATATCTAATCAGACAATCACAGGGCAGCACCTAGACATGGTAAAGACAACCTGCTGAGGTTCAAACCGAGCCGCAGAAGGGGCAAAAAAGGTGATTTAAGTTGCTTTGAATGTGGCACGGTTGTTCACGTCAGATGAGCTGGTCTGCTGAGATTTTCCCAACTGTCATCTCCAAAGCATATCCACTCAGTCGTCATTCTCTGGGCATAAATGCCTTGTTGATGTAAGAGTTTAGAGAAGGATAGCCAGACTGTGTCAAGTGACTAAGAAGGCACAGCTACAGCAGCAGAAGGCCACACCGAGTGCCACTCCTGTCAGCTAGGAGCAGGAAACTGAGGCTACAATTCACACCAGAAAAGCGCTTTTTACCAGCTGCTAATCATTTAAACACCACAGCCCACCTGAGTATTGTTGCTAAACATGTCCATACGATCCAGCCAACACGTCTGCAGCAGCTGTGTGATGCTGCAGACATCTTGCACCTTGTTGAATTTATGCCACAAAAGGGAACCCAGTAATATGGAGCTGTACCTAAAAAAGTGTCTGGTGAGTGTAAAAGTCTGCAATTTAGAGACTAAAGGAGAATTTAAAAAAATGAGTGACTCAGGTAACATGGTGTGAATATCACGTTGGTTCATAAACACAAAGACAAAGATAGTCTTGTCTTATTGCAGCACATCATTTGAAAAGCGCTGAGTAAACTAGCATGGGGGAGATGTTTTATATCATCCATCCATCCATCCATCTTCATCCGCTTTATCCGGGCCGGGTCGCGGGGGCAGCAGCCTAAGCAAAGAGGCCCAGACCTCCCTCTCCCCAGCCACCTCCTCCAGCTTATCCGGGGGAATACCAAGGCGTTCCCAGGCCAGCCGAGAGATATAATCTCTCCAGCGTGTCCTGGGTCTGCCCCGGGGCCTCCTCCCGGTGGGACATGCCTGGAACACCTCACCCAGGAGGCGCCCAGGGGGCATCCTTGTCAGATGCCCGAACCACCTCAGCTGGCTCCTTTCGATGTGGAGCAGCAGCGGCTCTACTCACCCTATCTCTAAGGGAGAGGCCAGCCACCCTTCGGAGGAAGCTCATTTCTGCCGCTTGTATCCGCGATCTCGTTCTTTCGGTCACTACCCACAGCTCGTGGCCATAGGTGAGGGTAGGGACGTAGATCGACCGGTAAATTGAGAGCTTCGCTTTTACACTCAGCTCCCTCTTCACCACGACGGACCGGTGCAGCGTCTGCATTACTGCAGCTGCAGCCCCAATCCGTCTGTCGATCTCCGGCTCCCTTCTCCCATCACTCGCGAACAAGACCCCGAGATACTTGAACTCCTCCACTTGGGGCAGGAACTCATCCCCGACCCGGAGTGGGCACTCCACCCTTTTCCGGCTGAGAACCATGACCTCAGATTTGGAGGTGCTGATCCTCATTCCCGCTGCTTCACACTCGGCTGCGAACCGTTCCAGTGCGAGCTGGAGGCCCTCACCCGATGAAGCCAACAGAACCACATCATCTGCAAAAATCAGAGATGAGATTCTGAGGCCACCAAAGCGAAAGCCCTCCGCCACTTGGCTGCGCCTAGAAATCCTCCTCCTTGAATCACTACCTTATCGTGGTGGAGGGGTTTGTGTGTCTCAGGGATCCCAGGGGCTATGTTGTCTGGGGGCTTTTGCCCCCTGGTAGGGTCTCCCATGGCAAATTTGCCCTGGGTGAGGGACCAGACAAAGAGCGATTCAGAAGACCCTTATGAAAAGGATACCGAGGGAACAGTTTACCCTGCCCGGGATAGGGTTACCGGGGCCCCGCCCTGGAGCCAGGCCCGGGGAGGGTGCCCGAGGGCGAGCGTCTGGTGGCCGGGCCTTAGTCCATGGGGCCCGGCCGGGCACAGCCCGAAGAGGAGACATGGGCCCATCCTCCCGCAGGCCCACCACCCGCAGGAGGCGCCATAGGGGTCGGGTGCATTGTGTGCCGGGTGGCGGCCAGGAGTGGAGGCCCTGGCAGACTGACCCCCGGCTGCCAAGACTGTTTTATATCAGTGAATGAAAAACAGTCTCACCTCATGTTTCTGTTCCGGTCTTCTCTCCGGAGCACTTCCTCTCTGTGCTGTGAGGTCAGTTCAGGGGCTTGACTTTCACCACATCTTCATGTAATGAAGATCTGAAGACAGAAGAAAGCCCCACTCAGATCAGCTCTTGACTGTCACTCGCTCTGTTACCGACTTACTTTTAACCCACTGGTTGTATTTATAAGGTCATTGATTGCTTCACTTCTTTTTTTCACAAATCTGAGCAGTTGCATCCAAACCGGCTGCTAATCTGTGTGCTGTAATCACAGGTAATCCCTGAGGCTGTAGTAAGTATGAGTGTGTGAGTATGAAACTCCTAGCATGTTGTTTGTGGGCTGTAGACAGCATTTACAGGCACACGCTTGTTTAAAGGTCACAGTGATGGAGGGAGACTAATAAGCAGTGACAGCATGTCCTTTAAAGTGATACGGAGTAAGGTCATCACCAGGGCAGCGTAGTAAAGCTCTGACTCTAATAACACATGACGTTAAAAAAAGTAAACTATCAAACCACAGATGACCCTGCATCAGCCCCAAATTCCAAAAAGAGTCGCAGCTAAAGGGGATTTTCATTTTACAGCTTCATTTGTGGCTTTTGATGCTTAACATCAGAGAAAACTAAATGCAAATATTAAGACTTCATGTTAACTTCTCAGCTGCTGCAGTAAATATTCAGATTGCAGAGGTTACAGAGGTTGCGACTCACTCCTGTACGGGACCACGCCTGTTGTGTCTGATCCCAGGTGTCTGCTTCATGACGTTAATATAAAGGAGACTGTTTATTTGCTGTTCTTCTATCCACCAAACAACCCTTCCAAACCCAGGGATGATTACAGCTTTCTCTGACTAACCAGGCTAACCTTCAGCAGGGAGAAGACTTTTACTACCTGCAGCAGTGAGAGTAAAGAGCTGGCTCTTCAGGTGTCGCCCTGAGCTGTAGGATAAGGAGGGATTGAGAGGAGCATAATCCCTCGCACATGGCTAAAGCGCCTTTGATCTGGAGATAAACGTGCCAAGTCACGAGCTGCTTGACATCTCATGCTTTGTAGTGCTTCCTCTGGAAGAGATGCAGCCCAGTGTTGAACCTGCACCACTCACTGCACCAGTTGACCACAGAAAGCCTTACATAATAGTTTCTGTTATGGTCCTGGCAGATCTGAGGTTTTCTCCTTTTTCCTCCCTCTGTTGTCTCTCTTCTGTCTGTTGTAGCTCTCTCTCACTCTTGGGTGGAGTAACGGGCTGGCGTTTTCTCGCTTGCCTGACTGCAGGTGGAGTTTCTTTCTCTGAGGCTTTCTCCACCACACCCATTCTGCACTGGATCATTGACTCATGCTATTTGGGTGACCGTGGCTCAGGGGGTTGGGAAGCGTATCTATAATCGGAAGGTCGCCGGGTCGATCCCCGGGCTCTCTGTCCTGGTCGTTGTGTCCTTGGGCAAGACACTTTACCCTACTGGTGATGGCCAGAGGGGCCGATGGCGCGACATGGCAGCCTCGCTTCTGTCAGTCTGCCCCAGGGCAGCTGTGGCTACAACCGTAGCTTGCCTCCACCAGTGTGTGAATGTGAGAGTGAATGAATAGTGGCATTGTAAAGCGCTTTGGGTGCCTTGAAAAGCGCTATATAAATCCAATCCATTATTAAGGACCAACTCAGGCTGCTGCTCTCTATCAGGTTATTGTTGGTGTTGTCATCAACCTGGCTCTCTTGTTTGTTCTCTAAAGTGATAACACTAAGTTTAAAAGATACTTCCAGCCTTTTCCCTGGATCTCCCTGGAATCCCGTCTGCCTGCCAGCTTCCCCTCGTGCACCTGTTTAACACTCAGACAAGTACAGTCTCAAACCATCAATGTAAAATCTCATCATACTCACCTTGGAGGCTCCTCCTTTCCTCTGTCCTCCTGCCAGAAACTTCATTCCCATGTTTAAAAGAATAAAATCAGTAAAACTTCTATCATATCAATATATTTAAGTAGTGCTTTATAATATGGCCTGTGACTTAGGGTACAGTTGCCTTATTATTTATGCAATTCCAACCAATTTTATCAAAAATTAGCACATAATTATAATTTATCTACAAATCCTTGTGGATACACTAGAATAACGGAGTACCGATTCAACTTTTTACAAGGAAAAACAAATAAATCTACTGTAAGTAATCTTTGGCTTTTTACATTTTATTTTCTTTTATATTTGCTTCCATCATAGACATTTCACAGTTCAATTGTCTTCCTGTATTACATATAAAAATGCAGTTTACTACTGTTTAGTTATTTCTTTTCTTTCTTTTTAAATTTTCTACACAAAAGCCACTTCATAATACCCCTGCTCCTCAAAGTATTGCATATTTACAGTAAATACAGTAAAATGAGGAAATGCTTTTTTGTGCACTACGTAAAATTACTTACAGTATAATTTGTGTCTTCTTTCCTGTAAAATCTTCAGTTATCACACCCTTATTCTAATCAAACTACCAGTCAGTTCAAGTAAAACACATTGAAATTCTATTCAGTTCAAGGGCAAACGCCCTCTTAGTCACAGGTCGTATTATTATTAACCAAATCTAACATTGCACATTAATGTTTGTGGGTTTTTTATTTGACTGTTGTAGGCGTGTGATGTGTTTTCCAGTGTTTACGTGACTGACAACATTCACCCATTCATGCAGTCTATCCCAGCTGTCACAGAGCGAGAGGCGGGGTAAACCCTGTACAAGTCACCAGTCTGCTGCAGGGCTTGACTGAGACCAGTCTTACCATTTATCTATCGATGGGCGACCATATCAACGACTCCTGAAGAGATGAAACATGTCTGAGCTGTAACTGTATCCTCAAAGAGTAGAAAAATCACTATCAATGTATCAAATCCTTGTTGATTTCATTAAGCAGTTAAATGGTATCTAAAACAGAAGACAGGATCAGTGATTTTAGAAAATGAACTCATGTCTATGTGCAATGGAGAATTTTCAGACTGTCAAGTTCACCTCGCTGAATAAAAAACTCCACATTATCCTGCTCTGTCTCCGTGTAATCTTTTAGATATGTCACATGATGATGTGCCATTTATCGTATGCAAACAATAGTCTGACTGTATTCTGTGATCGTGGCAGATAGATAGCTTATCTCTATGAATACTGATAGGCTTACAGCCCCTCTCTGTAAAAAAACATGCAGAACGCTGTCTGTGCTGTTGTTTTTTTATCTCCTCATGATGCTGCATTATGCTTCTATTATCTGCTGTCTGTCTGCATGTTAGGATGGATGACTCATTTACAGTAGACCTGTGTGTGCTGCATTTTATGGTAATAATGGTAATATATACATACATATATATATACACACACACGTCTACATTTTACAGAGTGAAACTGGGTAAACTTGAGGGATGGGACACGCTTCCTTTGCTATGAGGTCTACATGTGCCTGCAGAACAGGGATAGAGGAGGGTTTTCCAGGCTTTCCTTCTTGAATGGAGCAATGATCTTACATTTAATGTCAGCTGTAGCACAAGAAGAGCGACCAGTCAGTGTGCAGACAGCTTTCCAGTGTTCCAACATTGTGTGACACATTTCAGGTCAGCGTAAATCATTTATTCCATCCATCTGACATGGTGATGGGCACCTAACTGAAGAGCGGGAATCCCTTGGGAGACAATTGCCAAAAATGATTAATGTCAGCTCGAAAAGTTTGTTGAAGTCATCACGAGGCTGAGCAGATTCCACCTTGTGGGTGTCCAAGTGACAGTCAGGTTTGTTTGGTGTCCTTACCGCGACCTTGAGCTATCTTTTTTTTAGGAAATTGGAATCAGAAAAACATGATTATTGATTTTTTTACTATGTTGCTGTGTACAGTCATTCAAAAACAAAAAAGTCCTGGCATTAAACCAACGGGTATGTAACAGCAAACCCTCTAAAATCTCTGAAGAGGAACTGAAAAGCCAGAAAACATTCTGAAAGCTGAACTTGTCCTTTCAGGTTAACCCTGTGGCATCACCATGGCACCTCTGAGGTCTTCCTGAGTATCTATAACATCATCTGTATGAATATTAAGGAGACACTACAGAAGGGCTTAAATCAAAATCATTATGGATGTACAGAGTAGATAAGTGTACTGTCAAACAACTGAGTCCTTGATGGTTTTATCATTATCATTCATGCATTTGTCAAAGATTCTTTTAGGTGATGTACACAAACCTCAAAAAAAGATTCTTCCACACAGTGAATACACTTCTAGACCTGCTGTGTTAACATCCTGGCTTTAATTTTACAGGAAGAGAGACAATTCTCAGACCAGCTTTTGAATGATCATACAGTATTATATAATTTATACAGCATTATTAGTTTTGTGGATTTGTTTTAACATTCTGCAATAAACTATGCATATTTGTTTCTGAGAAAAATCATTATTACTGGGAAAATACAGCAGAGGGTGCAGTTTATGAAGGCATGATGTGGTAAGGTAGGTGGAGACAAGCATGTGTTTGAGTCACAGAAGAGCTCAGACATACTCTGCTGCACTCTAGTGGTGTAAACATAGAGGGGGAAGTATTTTTCCATACACTGAGTCACTAAAATTACTAGATCATCTTGTTAAAGCCTAATTTTCTGTTTAACACAGAGATCACATTTGTTTGTCACAGTTATATGATAGAAGCACAGGTCTATGATAATGCACTCCCCAATAGCAGCAGCCTCCCTCAGCAGTGTAATATTAATGAGCAACAGTAGATTCAGGGCTCAGATTGTGAATCCACGGAGCAGAAATAGTTAGTTTAGCAAACTTTCAGCAGTATTTCTCTGTAGAAGGTGTAGTTGTTGATTTCACCATCGTACATCATCATGCCGACTATTAAATATGCACAACTTCAGCCTGCTCAGCAGACCAGATTCTTCAAACATTCATGATTATTACCAGATATCCATCTGTTCAATTAGAAATCACTGATTCTCAAACTGTGGGGCGGGACCCATCTGTGGGACACAGTGTAAGTGGGCCTTGGATGAACAAGAGGAACATTATAAAATAAAATGACTTCTGAAAGGAAAACTAAACAAACATGAGTTTGCTGACGCTCATGTGCTGATCTTTCATTTGTTGTTCTACTTGGATTTATGTAATGAATTCAAAAGTGCCTCCAGTGGGGGCGTGAGCTTTTCTGTGCATGCAGAAAAAATGTTAAAGAAATGGGAGGAGCAAGTTTCCAGTTTACACAGCAATGTGATTTATTTATATCAGCATCAGAAATATAAAGTGGAACAGTAATAACACATTTCGCAGCCCTGCGGTCTAGTGATCAGAGGTGGTCATTTTCTTTATGTATTGGAGCTTTTTTTGTTTTTTCCATCATGAAACTTCAGATTTAGAGATGACCGAGCAGAGCAGCAGAGCACCTATTTGCCTCAGCTGTGAAAACAAAAGACAAGTCCTATTCTCAGAGAATCACATCAGAGTACAAATACATCCTTGGGCAACGAATGCTACAGTAAGACAGGCTTGTTGCAGTGGGGTTGGCGTGTGTCAGTAACGAAATACAACAGATAAAAATGACTCACTCCAAACTTTATAAAGTCACGTAACTTTTAAGCAGCGCTACAAAACTTGTAACGTGACGAAGGTGTTGCTGTACAGAGCTGACAGGACACTTTATAATGGAAACTAATGCTACTATGGTAACCATTCCTTAAATGCAGAAGCTGTGGTGACGAGAGCGAACAAGCATTCAAACTCACAAGCAGCTCTGCTGCTGTAAGCTGTTGTCATGTAATGTAAAGGGCACCCATTGTAAAGCTTACAGCAGCTCTGCTGCTGTAAGCTGTTGTCATGTAATGTAAAGGGCACCCATTGTAAAGCTTAAAATGATGCCGCGGTTGTGGAAGCATCATCTTTCCATGAGGTCATCAAACAGTTGGAGTTTTCAGTTTGTTTGTTTTTTTAAAGAGTGGACATTTCCATGACTCAGCTTTGGTTAGAAATGAAGTGGACACTTTTCTTTTTTTGTCAGTGTAGTCTGAAAAAGGTTACATTTACAGGAGGGCAATCTTTCAAAGATCTCATAGGAGTCTAAAAGTGTCAGTTAAGGGTTTTCCAAAATGTTCAAACACATCCACTTGTTTTTTCATACATCAAATACATTTTAATGTAACTGCTCCAGACAGACATTAAGTTCAGAAGTCACTATTGTAGTGCTGAAAATGTGAGATTTCTAATTTATTTAGAAAACAAACAGCTGGTTCAGATGGTTGGACAAAAACAAGCATCGCAAATGATTCCTTTGGTTTGATGGGCTTGAAGATTACTTCTGATTTTTGCTACTGGTGGGATTTAAAATTCCTGAAAACATGTGTTAATAGCAACTATCACAGCCCTAAATAACTCTGATACTGTAACAGGAGGATCTATATTTAGGTGGCGTCAGGCCACACACAGTGGTTTGTCACACTGGGCCTATTGTGTCATCAGTCCATCAGCTTCATTTGCATGACAGGGAACAGGAAGACACTCGCAGCGTGTCCACACCCTACAGGTCGACCCTTGCTTTTTAAACATCTGTGCGTGCACACATGATTTATTCTCTTACTCTTTATGTTTTTATGAAATATAAACATATGAATGGTCAGAAAACATCTTTACATTATTTACAAAGTGACCAGCAGAGTTTGACTTTGATGTGATGGAAGGCAGTAAAGTTTCTACTCTCCTTTTACAATCAAGGAGCTTCTACTGGTGATTGATTGGCTACATTAAGCTTTAAGGCAATGCACTGTTGAGAGTGTTGTTTCCATCAAGGCAATGGCACAATGTATTCTAAAAGGCAAGTGGTGCAAAGTGGACGGCGGTGCTGCACTTACATGATGTTTACATTACTTTTTATTTTCTGAAATATGAAGAACTTCCAATATCTGAAAAGCAAAGACCGTCGTTTGTCAGCTCCTGCTGCTGTACTGAAGATTTTTACTGAATCCTTAAAAGCTCATCAAACCATCTGAATTTACAAACAGCTAATACTTCATTTGGAGAAACATTTGGTTTGGTTGCACTACAGAAATAAACAAAAGTATTAGCGCACACCTCAGAAATCTCAGTTTGTGTTTCCATGTCCAAGCAGCTCCTGTCAGTGTAATCTGTAGCTGGTAGTTTTGTCCATATAATGCATATACTATAACATTATATCATCTTAGCATGTTTATGTTCAATTTGTGTGATGTAGAAGAAAATGTATAACCTCTGCCAGCTGTTTTTGTTCACACTGGTGCAACAAAGTATCTAATCTATTTTTGAGTTTGTCATTCGTGAACCATACTTTTGTCCTAGAGTCATTTTTGACTGAACGAAGAGAAAATGCAGTCGCAGCCTGAGAAACTCTCTGAACATCTTATTCTGAGTGTTTTTAAATGCTTGAAATTGTTTCCAAGAATTTAAGGAAAAACCTTCAGTACAGCGAATCTTTCTTTTTTAATAATAAATTTATCACTGGGGATAAATTTAAATGAGCCTGTTTCTGCGTCGTGATGATACTCATGACAGCAACAAACTAGATCCAGGCTGAATTACAACCACGGGCTTACTGTTGTAATTGAACAAGCCTAGAGAAAATATGAGACAATGTTCACAGTAGAAAAATTAGGTCAGACTCTAAAAACATGACTGATGATGGCATCAGTGTCTTTGTGTTTCTGTTGCGCTCGGTGGTTTTCTTTCACAGCGTTAGCGTTTTTTTCATGTATTAGCTGAAACAGGAAACATTTCCCACGTGCATGTCTACTCCAAAATATTATGGAGGAGTCCTAACACATTTACAAACTACTGATACAGTACGAGAAGTACCACGGTTGGTATACACACTGGCATAATATGTGTGACTTTTATATATTGTTGTAACATTAATACAGTATACCAGGAATTTCTTAAAAAGTGACATTGCAGTTATTTTTTTGTAAAACTGATCTGATTTTGTCTACATCGTCATCATCATGCAGAACCAAATGAACAAGTCTACTTTTTCTGCTGGTGCAAGGCCACTGCGATCGTTCTGAGGTATCAAGCAAAAAGAATCACAAAGCAAACGGAGCGCTGTTAGTCTACGCGAAGAAGCAGCAAAGTGAAAAAGACACCGTGACAGCAGCGAGGTGAGGTACAACAAATCTCGTAACCCTGAATGAAACAGACGCTGAAAGTCGGTCTCAAATCTGTCAGAGCTAATTAGCAGCTTTATGTAGTCGTGTCTGACGTCAACAGCGTCACAGACACCAAAACATACTGAACGCAGACAGCTAAGCAGGCAAAGAGGCTGCAGTGTAAAAGCACCAATTCGCCATTTGTCAGTTTAGATTTCTTCCGACCCTTAGAAACAAAAACAAAAAACAAGAAGAGGAAATGAGGAACGTGTGCACTTCATTGCATCTTGCTCTTTGTGATTCGTAAACCTGATACAGAGCCAGCTACAGAGGGATTCTTACACAGTGAGAAAGCTTAACATGCTTTTGTTTGATATGCATGGATAACTCTAGACGAGCAGAGCGAACGTGAGTTCACGCCAAAGCAGGTAAAAAAAAAACAAAAAACAAGCAAACAAAAAAAAAAAAAAGTCCTCTCTTCCTGCTTCCTGTTATCCTGCAGTCAGGTTTTTTTTTGTTTTGTTTTGTTTTTTACTTCCAGCTCGGCTTCCTGCTTCTGCTGGATGTCATCAAGTCTCTGGGCTGCACAGACTTTTCAGAGAAGCTGCTAGATTTACGAACGTTCTCACGTGCTACAGGGGGAGGCGGGGTCTCGCTACGGTAGGTGCTGCAGCTTGTTGCCTTCACGCTTTGCACCCGCCGCAGGCTTGTTGCCTGTGGCCGCTCGTCACTGGTGTGACCTGCGTGTGATGCCCGGGTCGGCTTTTGTCGTTCCAGGAGGGAGGGGCTGCGAGACGGGGTGGAAGGGACCGACGGAGGGCCCAGCTCTTTCCTGGTCCTGGAAGACGAGGCCACAGTATTGCGGGCGAAGCTGGGGACTCCAGAAGTGTTTTTTGCACTGTGTGTGTGTGAACTGCTGTTCTCAGGAGATGTCTGAGCTTGAGCTTGAGCCTGAGCTTGAGCTTGAGCGAGGGCTCTCATAGTAGAGCGGCACATCTTCTCCTCAGGCGCCGGCTTGGGAATGTTCCTCACGGGTTTGGCGCTTGGCTTGTGGATTGAAGCTTTCCTAGGCATTGAATCACGTGCCCATCTAGAAACGCTGCCCGTGAGAGCACCTCCCTTCTGGGCTTTTGACTCATCAGGAGGCAAACTGGAGTGCCGAGGAGGTCTCGTTGTCTTCTCGCTCCTTCCTCTTGCCGGAGTGCTCTGGTCACGGGGAGGCCGCCGTGTCTCCCCGCTATCGTGAACTGCAGGTTTCTCTGCTCGCCTGCTGCTACCTGTCCTGGTCAGCTTGGTAATAGGGATGACTTTCCGCATACCCTGGTTATCGTTGTTGGCCAGCGTTCGCACACCATGGCCTGCACTGGTTTTGGTTGCTTTGCTGCCTTTGCTCTTTGTAGGCGCTGGCTTTCGGCTGCTTCGTTGTGCATCTTTCCCCGCAGTCTGTTTTCCTTCAGCGGTGTCGCAGCTCTCCGTGTCCCACTCTTCTGTGGTAGTAGATGGAGCCATAGATGCTGCATCCACAGATTTGGGGGCTGAGAGCTCATTAGTTGAAGCAGACTGGTCGTTGGGAGATGTGGATTGCGGGTCTTGCCGACTCTCCTGATCTTTGATGCAGTCAGCTGTTTGGAAATGAAGTCCTTCTTTTGTAGACGAGGATTCCACCTCAGAGCAATCCAAGGTGACAGAGATGTCCGTTTCTGTGCAGTCCATTATATAAAACATTGGCTTCTTGTTGGATACAGAGGTATCTAGTGGAAGAGGGGTATCACAGGTTGTGGATGAAACTGTGCTGTAGTCCTCTTCGTCTTTCTCTCTCTGAGGAGAGACCCCAGC
The DNA here is from genome assembly GCF_057381845.1 of Rhamphochromis longiceps. Classification (NCBI taxonomy): domain Eukaryota; kingdom Metazoa; phylum Chordata; class Actinopteri; order Cichliformes; family Cichlidae; genus Rhamphochromis; species Rhamphochromis longiceps. The sequence goes on from NC_140562.1 coordinate 17,553,943, forward strand.
CTGAGTTGGAGGAACTATTGTATCTTCCCATACTACCTTTAGATTTCCCCCCCTTTCCAAAAATGTATCATGTGAAAGGTTGTCCAGATTCTTGGGTGGTGACTGTCTCCCTATTTCCAGATCCGTCACCACAACGTCCCCCCGGTTGACAAAGTGCATGTGATTGCTGTTATTGTTTGGACTGATTAGGTCAAAAGCCTGAGGACCTCGGACTAAAGTATGCTTCTCCACACTAACACTCATGTGGCCAGTAATTGCTGGGTTGGGAATATGGGCAGGCTTCTGAAAGACACAAAAGGGCCGAGGCAGAGCGCTGCTCTCTGACACAGATGAGTAATTGTTGTTGTTGTTGTTGTCCCCGTTATCGTTTAGCTCAGAGGAAGAAAACTTGGCGTGTGAGACGATCGGCTCAGTTTCTGAATGCGGAGACGTTGCTTTTCTTTCACGGCCCAGTTCCCGGTTATTGTCCTGGCCTAACATCCAGGGGGCCATCCTCCGCTGGATAGGACGGCCTAACCGAGGTAGGCTGTTAAATTTTGAAAAGTCAGAGGTGTTCCCTGTGCTTCCGAACAGCTCCAAGTATCCCTGGAGTTCACGATCTGCTATGGAGGTCATGGTGTGTCGGTGTCGGCGTGCGCTGGCAGAACGTTCCAGCGGGCAGTGTGGACTCTGAGACCTCTGGAAAAACTCCAGGAGGCCCTCCTTGGTGAGCATTTCCACGTCGTTCTCGCTGCTGCTGCGACCAAATCCGCCGGTCTGATCCCCGCTCGACCACGCAAAACGCTTTTCCTCCAGTTCTTTGAGACGACGCTGTCTGGCTGCTTCCTTCAACTCCCGGTCCGTGTTGTCCTGATGGAAACAGAAATGTAAGGAAGGAGAATTCTGAGAATCAGGAACATGAATGATGGTGACATCCAACTCACTTATTTTTGAGTTTTTTTAACAGTGGATCACCATGAACAATTACCACGCATATAGAAGACAAGCAAGAAATGACAACATCATATGAGATTATAATAACCCAGAATTACTGCTTCACTCAAGCAGACCTTAACAGCTTTCTTGAATTTGATGCAGAAGTCCTGAAAGATCCGGAAGCCCTCGTCCAGCTTGAACGTGTCCTTGTCTTCACAAAAGAAATCGATGAGAGTACTTCCCTCTTTACGCAGATCCAGCCTGCGTCTCTTTAAGTCCTGAAGTGTCAGTGCTGCACTCTAAGACAAGAGACCGAGCACACATGCACACTTTTTATTCATAACGCATCATCCACTTTTACACAAGTCATTATCTATAGCACTTAAGTCAGCAGCTTCACAAATGTAGAGCGGGCTGGATCCAACTTTCTGTACATGTGTCTGTGTACACAATGTATTACATAACTAACTGCTGCTGCTTCACCTGCAGGAAGGGCTCCAGCTGCTGCAGCAGCTCCTGGTCTCCTTGAACTTTCTCTTCCAGGGATTTGATTCGGACATACAAGGAGGAAAACTCCTCCTCAATGTTTTCCACTGAAATTCTACATGAACACAGGAGAAAGATATTTAAAACACACTTGTACTTGTTATTACATAAAAACTGACGGACAGGAGTGTAAGCAGTCTTCCTTATATTACTTAAAAAAACAAACAAACATGTGACATTAATTTGATGAATGCACTTCCAAACTGTTGAAAATGTAGACCGCAGGGAGAAATGCTTTCAGGGTCTCTATCCTGAGGGCAGGAGGGAGGAGTAATTCTCTGCGGTGCAGTATCTGCACTGACAGCACACAGAGATGACCTTGTGAAGCTGACAGAGCCTGAGACTGTGCTGTGAATATAACTCCTGTTCTACACCTAAATTAGATGTCAGCCTGGTTAATGAGGCTGTGCTTGGCCGTATCAATAAAATACTACGGCAATCGTCGTCTTCAGCGCCTCATTATGTTTCCCATCAGAAAATTTGGCTGTTTAATAAATGTGATGGTGGTTAATTTGGAAATCATTTCATTTTACAGAGGCTTTACAGAAAACTGATGTCTGCTGTGCAACTGACTGATACAAACTGACACTTATGCTCTCACAGTCCTTAACTCACCCTGCTTCAGACTGCATGCACTTGGAGAATAAACAGCTTTTATACGAGTCCATTATCACCTCTGCATGACTGCAAAACTGATAATGGACTCCTACATTTCTCACTGGCAAGGATTTGATTCCCTTCGATTACCTGGCTGCACTCTGGACATCTTGAAGCTTCTCAGGAAACTTGAGCAACTTCTCGTCCTTTTTCTTCGCCTCCTGCATGGAGAGAGACATCGCACAGTCAACATCTAAATGTCTGATTTTGTACAAGATAAAGTGGCGTAGTTGTTGTGATGAAGGACCAATATCTGTATGGTGATGTAACTGCTTGGCGAGCCGTTCTTGGCTCTGTGCTGTTTCCTGTCACCATCTGCTGTCCACCTGCTCTCCTGCAGCTTCAGTGGTCAAACAGTTTTCTCATCACTGCTGTAAAACACTGATTTGAATTTCTTTATGACAGACTTTCCTACAGTGTTTGTACAGTAAATGCATCTTTGCTTATTGTGAGGTTAATCCAGCTTTTTTCAGTTCTGCTATCGTCTTGTTAATACAACCATAAACCTGTTAATATAACCATTCATCATTTTTAAGATAAATGCACAGAGTAGAGGTTTGACACAGGCAAGGCAAGTTTATTTGTATAGCACAATTCAACAACAAGGTGATTCAAAGTGCTTTACAGAGACATTAGAAACAAGAACAAATAAAAAGCATGATTTAAAATTGATTAAAACAAGCAAATAAACTAACTAACTAATTAACAAACAAACAAACAAACAAAACAGTATATAAAATCAAAACAGATAAAATCAGTAGTTAAATGTAAGTTTTGAAATTTAAGCTTAAAAGTGTGGATTTGGTGCTTTATTCAAATGCAGCTGAGAACAGGTGCGTCTTCAACCTGGATTTAAATAAACTGAGTGTTTCAGCTGATCTGAGGCTTTCTGGGAGTTTGTTCCAGATATAAGGAGCATAAAAGCTGAATGCAGCTTCTCCGTGTCTGGTTCTGACTCTGGGAACTGATAAAAGACCGGATCCAGATGACCTGAGGGATCTGGATGGTTCATACTGGGTCAGGAGGTCATTGATGTATTTTGGTCCTAAACCATTCAGAGCTTTATAGACCAGTATCAACTTTAAAGTCTATCCTCTGACGGACAGGCAGCCAGTGTAAAGACCTCAGAGCTGGACTGATGTGGTCCACTTTTTTGGTCTTAGTGAGGACTCGAGCAGCAGAGTTCTGAATGAGCTGTAGTTGTCTGACTGATTTTTTAGGTAGACCTGTAAAGATGCTGTTACAGTAATCAAGCCTACTAAAGATGAATGCATGGACTAGTTTTTCCAGGTCCTGTTGAGACATCAGATCTTTTATCCTTGATATATTCTTGAGGTGATAGTAAGCTGACTTTGTTATTGTCTTAATGTGTTTTTCTAAGTTTAGGTCTGCATCCATCACTACACCCAAATTTCTCGCCTGGTTTGTGGTTTTTAGATGTATAGATTGAAGTTCTCTGGTGACCTGTAATCGTTTTTCTTTGGCGCCAAAGACTATTACCTCAGTTTTGTTTTTGTTTAGCTGGAGAAAATTGTGGCACAACCAGTCATTGATTTCCTCAATGCATTTACCAAGAGCCTGTACAGGGCCTCGGTCTCCTGGTGACATTGTGATATATATTTGTGTGTCATCTGCATAGCTGTGATAGTTTATTTTGTTGTTCTTTATAATCTGTGCCAGTGGGAGCATGTAAATGTTAAACAGAGGGGGTCCCAAGATGGAACCTTGGGGAACTCCACATGTGATACTTGTCTGCTCAGATGTGAAGTTACCTATTGATACAAAGTATTTCCTGTTTTCTACGTATGTTTTGAACCAGTTTAGTACAGTTCCTGAAAGACCTGCCCAGTTCTCCAGTCGTTTGAGTAATATGTTGTGGTCAACTGTATCAAATGCTGCACTGAGATCCAGTAAAACTAAGACTGACATTTTTCCACTGTCTGTATTCAGACATATGTCATTAAACACTTTGGTCAGAGCGGTTTCAGTGCTGTGGTTCTGTCTAAAACCTGACTGGAAGGCATCGTAGCAATTATTCTGTTTTAAGAAGTAACTGAGCTGTTGAGAAACTGCTTTTTCAATGATCTTACTTAAAAACGGGAGATTTGAGATCGGCCTGTAGTTGTTCATTTGTGTCTTGTCAAGATTGTCCTTTTTCAGTATAGGTTTGATTACAGCAGTTTTTAGTGATTCTGGAAACACACCTGATAATAAAGAAAAGTTGACGATCTGTAACAGGTCTGACTCTAAAGTCTTTGAGACCTTTTTGAAAAAACTTGTTGGCAGGACATCTAAACAGCAGGAGGAGGAGTTCAGTTTACCTAAGATGTCCTCCAGGGGCCTGTTCTTCGTACCTCGCTAAGTAAGTTAGCTGGATTAGATTGTTGACGATTTTGCGTGATCCTGGATCGTTCGGTTCCCCGAAGCTCATCCGGGACTTGCTGTCATAGCAACAGAGCCGTAAGCGTAAACCTACTTGTTCCCATGTTCTTGTGGGTCCTGTTGTGGCTCTAATGTGAAAGGGGATATAATATAACATATTATAATATAATATAATGCCATATGATATTGGACAATATAGTGTCATATGATAGATCTACCCTACCGCCTACTGGTGTTGGCCAGAGGGGCCGATGGCGCGATATGGCAGCCTGGCTACAACCGTAGCTGCCTCCACCAGTGTGTGAATGTGGGAGTGAATGAATAGTGGTATCGTAAAGCGCTTTGGGTGCCTTGGAAAGCGCTATATGAACCCAATCCATTATTATTAGTATTATTATTAAATTACCTACGAGTTTGATTTGTCAGCAACTTTCTGCCAGCCCTCTCTCCTTGCTTCTGCAGCCTTTGCAGTTTTCTCTTGCGTTTTAATTAAACTCTGAAACTCCTGAAATCCCTCACTCATGAGTTCTTGCTCTGCTGCCGGAAAATACCGAGCACGCCCCTTCGACATTTTCGCCGACCAATCAGCGGGTTGCCGATCAATGTTTCTACTATCGATGCGTAGCCCCTTTTACGACACCCAGTGATGTCACATTACTGCGTCCAGCTGTACTAATCGTCAACAGCAGGCGTGTTCGGGGAACCGGATTAGCGAGCTCACGGTTAGCGCGATGGTTTGGTCTTGGATGTGTCATTTGATCTTGGATGTAGTAAGCGACGTACGAAGAACAGGCCCCAGGTCTTTGCTGTTAATAGGTTGAAACTGTTTCATGGTGTTTAAACAGTTTTTTGGTGGACACAGTACATATCCTGGATCTGCTGTTGATGTACCAATTGCTTGTCTAATTTTTTGGATTTTTTCAGTGAAGAATTTGGCAAAGTCATTGCAGGCCATGGTCGAATGAAGTTCAGCTGCCACTGACACAGGAGGGTTTGTTAGCCTGTCAACTGTAGAAAATAAGACCCGAGCATTATGGCTGTTTTTAGTGATGATGTCAGAGAAGTAGGACCTCCTTGCATTCCTCAGTTGTAAATTATAATTGTGAAGTTTCTCTTTATAAATGTCACAATGAACCTGGAGGTTTGTTTTTCTCCATCTGCGCTCAGCTTTCCTACACTCTCTTTTTTCATTTTTCACCAGTGTGGAGTTTCTCCATGGAGACTTTTTCCTTCCAGAGATAACCTTCACCTTAATGGGAGCAATAGTGTCCATTACATTTAACATTTTAGCATTGAAGCTATTGACGAGCTCATTGACTGACCCTCTGGACAGGTCAGGTGTTAATGGGAAGACCTGGTTAAAGATCTCACTACTGTCTTCAGTTATACACCGTTTTGTGATCACTGTTGTTGATATATTTGTGTGGGCTGAGATTTTACTTTCAAAGAAAACACAGTAATGATCAGACAGGCCCACATCAGACACAGTAACCTTTGAAATGCTCAGGCCCTTGGAGATCAGTAGGTCAAGAGTGTGTCCTCTATTATGTGTGGCCTCTGTTACATGCTGAGTCAGCCCAAAGTTGCCCAGAGTGTTACTCAGGTCTTTAGTCCCTTTGTCCTGAGGGTTGTCCACATGGATGTTAAAATCCCCAACAATAATTACACAGTCGAAATCAACACAGATCACAGACAGCAGTTCACTGAGGTCATTAAAAAAGTCTGTGCAGTATTTGGGAGGCCTGTAAACATTAAGAAACACAACTTTGGATGGGGCCTTCAGCTGTAAAGCCACATATTCAAAAGACTGAAAACTTCCAGGAGATAGCTGCTTACATTGAAATGATTCATTAAATAAGACAGCAACCCCTCCTCCTCTCCTGCTCACCCTGGCCTCACTGATAAAACTGTAGTTAGGAGGGGTCGTCTCGATGAGAACAGCTCCACTGTTACTTTGGTCCAACCAAGTTTCAGTTAAAAACATAAAATCAAGGCTGTGCTCAGTGATTAAATCATTAATTAAAAATGTTTTCCCAGCTAAAGATCTAATGTTTAATAAAGCCAACTTAAGTGTTTTAGAGGTATTACTTGTCCCCTCGTGTTTGGGAGCAGTCTGTGGCACACAAGGTATGTTTACTATGTTTAAAGATCTTTTAGAGTGCATTTCTCTATGTTTTGACCAGGCCACATGTCTCCTGTCACCTAAAAGTACAGAAATTTTAAAACCTTCTAGTAAACAGGGTCCCAGCTTCTCCTGGGAAAAGTCACCACTGCCATAATCCTCACAGCCCGGACCCTTCACACATCACGCATCAGACTGCGGAGACAAAGCATGAAGGTGGTAAGGAGGAACTAAGGGGGGCGAGGCTGGGCAATGTGACTTCGATTGCTCTGTTGAGGGTGGGGCTCGATGGCGAACCTTTGGCCGCTCTGGTGGGGGGTTTATGGGGGACAAAAAGGGATTGGGACGGGGGGTAGATCTGAGCCCAGCATTGACCCGCTCCATCATCTCCTCAGTGAATTTCAGGTGTGGGGAGGAGGGAGAAAGGGAGGGGGAGGAGGGTGATGGCCTGTCAGGGGTTTGGGGGACTGGGGAAGGTCGAGGTCCCTTGTCCTGGTCGTTGGTGTTGTTGAGAGAGTTGGAGGCAAATAGGGACCCCTCTTCTTGCCTTAGATGTCTCTCCTTTCTGAGGCTCTTCCCGGGTGGGGGCAAATGGAGCTCCTCCTCAAGGTTTCTGCTGGGCTTTGTCTGTTCTTGGAGTACTGTTTGTTCCTCTTTATGAGATAACTCCTCGTTTATCTCAGCCTCAGTGCCTCAGTGCAAACAAACAATTAATTCAACACCTGAAACCTGGTAATCGGCCACCAGTTGGAGATGATTTGAGCTTTGTGACATGCTGGAAGCAGAAGATGGTACACTGTGCTCATAAAAGTAGGATAAGGTCAGCATCAATACTCAGGTAAGCTGTGGTGTTTAACTGTTGCTCAGTTAGCATTATGGAGCCCGAAGTGTGCCAGGAAAATATCCCTCACAACATTACACCAACAGCCAGAAGCACAGGACAGATACATGCCTTCATGTCGTTTTAGCTGACAGGAGTGGTGCCCAGTGATGCTCTTCTGCTGGTGTAGCCCATCAGCTCCAATGTTCAATGTGCTGTGTGTTCAGAGATGCTCTCCTGCACATCTTGGTTATCTGCCTTTCTATCATCTTAAAGCAGTCTGGCCGTTCTTCTCTGGCCTCTAGCATCCACAAGGCATTTTCACCCTGCTGCTGGTCATCTCCTCTTTTTGCACACCCTTCTCTGTGAACCCGCACTCAACACGTGACCGTGTCTATATGCCTAAATGCAATGAATTGCTGCCACGTCATTTGCTGACCTGTGCGAACGGTCGAACAGCTGTACCTACTAAAGTGGCCAGTGAGTGTAAGCGGTAATGTAATTCCATGCTCAAGTGGTTCTGAAACCAGGACTGAATCCACATTACAAACATCTGCAGTGTCTACAGGTGTTTTGTGTGTACTCTACTACAGCGTCACTGACCATGGCCACAAAATGCAGCAGGTTCATCCCCGGCTTGTTGGCTTTGGTGTCAGCCAGTGAAAGGAGGGATGACAGCTTGAATCCCACAGCGTTCCCTGCATAGCCACCCTGAGAACAGAAGGATATTTTACACAGAGAAATGAACAATATCATAGAATCACAGCTGGAAATAACGTGAAACAATAAGACTCTGCCCGAGTGATACAGTGGTCCCTCGTTTAACGCAGGTGTGACGTTCCAAAAATAACCCGCGATAGGTAAAATCTGCGAAGTAGCCAACTTTATTTTTTTTAATTATTATAGATATTTTAAGGCTGTAAAACCCCTCACTACACACTTTAGACACTTTTCTCAGACAAACATGAACATTAACACTTTTCTCTCTTGTTTAAACAAGTTCAAACCTTCGTAGAAAAACAGGTCCAGTATAGAATGAATTGTTTGTTGGGGAGAAAACGTACAAACATACAGTGCAGCACTTCAGAGTCACACTGCTAGTGATCGAAGATTTATGTAAATTTGACAAGCTGAACGCATTCTGTATTGTACAGGAGGCATGGCACGAGATTGCCTGACAATGGTCTACAGCCAATCAGGATGCAGAACACAATGCGCTGTGAGAAAAAAAAAAAAAGCATGCAAAATTGCACCAAAAAAATTCTGCGAAACAGCGAGACTGCGAAAGGTGAACCGCGTTATAGCGAGAGACCACAGTACAGCTTTCTTCTCTGAGCAGTGATTTTGTTTTGGTTTCCAACAAATACTGACAAAAGGTTTTATTATTTATTTATCTGGAAAAATACAAAAAATAAAAAATAAATCAGGACTGAATCGAAACATCTTGCGTGTTCAGAGGCAGCAGAGATGTGTTCGCGTATGCGAACGTAACCTGAGAAGCTCTTACCGCGTTCATAATGTTTCCTGCCTGCAGCACCAGATGCAGGATAGCATGAAGCTCCTCACAGCTCATCAGCTCTTTAAGGAGATATCAATATAAACTCAATTAGAGACTCCAGAGAAGATGTATGACAAACCATCTTGTTTTCATTTATCACTACCATACAGGAAATCTATCAGCAGTAATGTGTCCTTGTGTGATTCAGTCATAAACCTAAAATTACCACTTTAAAGTAAAAGGGTAAATGTTAGCACATTGAAAAGTTTTAATTAAATTTTGTCATAAAAGTTCCAGGTAATTATTCCACACAGTGTTTAAGTGATTGCCCTGCAATGCAGTGAAAAGGTCACAGTACTGTAGAGGAGGGTCTTAAGAAAAAATCCAATACAGCACAAAGACGCAAGACAGTGTGACTCAGCTAAAATGGCAACCTGGTTCAACCAATGGCTGAAAATATAATTAAAAAGGTTTCCAGATCAGTTTATCAATATGGTGATTTTACAGTAAATCACAAATTCAACAGTACATGTCAGCTTTAGCTCCAGAAGAAAAAAAAGAAAAGATATAATATTAGTGTGCACATTCATGAGATAAACTGTAATAACCGTTTGGATCACAGTGATCTCCTATTAAGTGCTACCATCAGGTCACAAGATCCAGCACGTTGTTATATAACCCATACAAAACAAATACTGTTTCCATCAGCTGAGCTTTGTCTCAGTGATAATAAGTAAAAAAAACATGATAAATACTACATAATGTGGTCAGTGCGAGACTTGCAGCAACCTCCACCACTGAAATTTTAAGTGTCAAAACTGCAGTTCCTCAAGTGGCCACTTGAGGCTGGAAACATCCCCAAAGAGTCCTACGGTATGTTAAAATATCCACGTTCAAAGCTGAAATAAACATGTTCATGGTACAAGAACTTCTCCCTCTTTATGACATCTGTAGAGAGGGTGTTTTTTTTGTTTTTTTAAACATGAACAAAATTCCTCCAGAAAAGTTGGGACACTGATGAATTGCAAATTACAAAAAACCTCATATGTTATTCACAATAAAACATTGCGTGTATAAACGCAGCCACAGCTTGTTTAACTTTGACTGAAAGGTCTGAGAAAGCACAGCGGCATTTCTTCATCGTGTTCACATGTGAGGTTGGAACTCACCTCTAACTGTATGGAAGGATGCTGCTAGTGAAGGTTAGCATGCCTTTTAACATTACAGTAAATGATAGATTATAGCACGATGCTACCCAAGCTAGCAATACATTTAACAGAGTACAGCTGGCTTACAAAAATAAATAAAAAACAAGCGAAATGACCAAACTAGCCAAACTCAGGTCTTTCAAATGGTAGTCCATGGCCTAACAGGTCACACTGTGGTGACTATATAAAGTTATTTTTTATTTATTCATTTTTTATAATAATCCAACACTGTGAGTAACTAATATGTATAGAGCTGCTCGACTCTTAAGTTACATTTCAATGAAACTGCTTTTTTTTTGGTCATGAGTGTCCTCACGTCAAAATGAGATCGTCCTGCTTTCTGTGTGTGTGCAAATGTGTTAGAGCAAGTGTGTTATTATTACGTTTAGTCACAACACGGACGACATCAATCTCATGGCCCATCGCAGCACAACAAGGGAGGAACTCTTCCTGGAGGACCATGGCCTCAATCCGAACCTCGAACCTGTCAGAGACGGAGTTCAGAGTTTAAATCTGAGAAAAGATTCGACTCTCTTGCTCAACACTGAGATCCTTAAGAAAAGACAAATTGTTATTATAATGCAGCAGGCTGAGAGAAATGCCTCCTGCTTCCCCCTGGAGAGTACCTTAACACTCCATCTTGCTGCTGAGTGGCAGTAAAACTTGACGACTTTTAGCACCTTAACATCCTCATAATATTTTCTAATCATCATTTCAATTATAGCACGAACCAAAAACGACTTCTGACTAATTTCACTGGACAAATGCTCCATTTCAGCCCAATCAGTCTGCATTAGTTCTCCATAATAATCCCTGCAGGGACTGCATCCTCTGAATGACACTAATACCATTTTAATGCGCTATCACACAGTGCTGCTGGACAAAAAGGAAATTCAAAGGAAGTTACTCAGTCCCCGTTCAGAAAAGATGGAAACATGCTTTCAGTTGAATGAACTGAAAATATTATGTAATAAGACCCTTTATACGTGTGGATGGGCTGTTTTATCATCCAAAGGAAGGAGATAAAATGAAATCAAGCATTATATCCTTTTTTACAAAGCTGACAAATGTGCACATTCCCCAGTCGTATTAATATTATTGAAAATGAACACTTGATAGATTAAATACAAGTCAGAGAGCAGCCGTAAACTCTTTGGAGAGTCGGCACAAAATCATGAAACTCTGCACTCAGTTTTGAGTCTTTATCTTCCACTGACTGTCAAACTGCTGACTTGACATTCCTTTTTAATGGAAACTGGATTATATACATGCCCACTGAAACCAACTCACCGTGGCACCTGGATCAAGAGGTACATAAAGGAATCGACCAGTGTCAGCTTGTCTGGATCTCCTTTGAATGCCTGCAGCTTCTTAATCTGCAGAGAAAATAAAGAGGAACAGGAAGCTCAGCAGGGCGCTTTCAATCCACGTAAACTGCCTTTTATCATTAGCTGTGCTCTGTGATTCAAAAGCTTAATGCTATTCATGCTTGGCTAAAAATCACAGGCAAGTACACAAACACGGACCTCCTCTGCGTCGGGCAGGAGCTTCAGCAGGTCTTTGAGCAGCTCCGCTCCATAAATCTTTCCTTCTCCTTTTCGTATGTCTTCGACAATGGAGCGGTTGGACCTGAAAGACAGTTTGTTTCTGTAAAGTTCAGAGATAAATTGCACAGGTGCTTCCTTTAATGCCTGCCCTCCTCTGTTTACAAAGGCACAAAACACAGCTTTTGCAGAGAGCATTAGGCGTCTCTGCCTGGCTTTCTTATTAGCAATATAAATAAAAGAGAAAGCTGTTTTCACAAACCCTTTAGGGCACAACTGGTCTACTTTCATGTTTGAGGCTTTAAAATGACTAAAAAGACAATATTAGGTAAGCTGACACTTAGATGTGATTCAAACACTTTAACAAACGCCAGCCTTCAAAAGGTATGCAATACATGTTTATTTAACTCGTGATATGGTAATTTATTTTATTAGGTTAAATTACCAGGTTTTATTTTCTGAATTTCTTGCAATGTTAGGATGAGAACGCGGAAAAAGGAATTATTTGCTCCACGTGATTATTCAGGTTGAGCGGTTTGACGACAAGTTTGAGCGACGAGGCCGACATGGTTTGGACATGTGCAGACGATGGAAAGGGGATATACTGGACAAAGGGTGTTGAAGATGGAGCTGCCAGGTAGGAGGAACAGACGAAGAACACAGAGGAGACTGATGGATGCTGGTGTGATAGGGGAGGATGTTAGGGGTGGGGTGAGATGCTGTGGAGACCCCGAATCAGGCGGGGAGACAAAGATAGGATTTTTTTTTTTTAAGTAACGAACCCGGCAAAAGTTCAAAGCCTCGTTGAAGCCTATAAAGAACTTTTCAGTGCAATATAAAAAAAATGAGACATTTATTTATCTATTTGTTTTTCACAAAGATAATATTAGACTGTTTGTGGAAATTCCCACAAACCCTTTAATAGCCATGAGAGGAAAAACAGCTGGTTCATTGTTCCAACACCAGGAAGGGTACACATTTTCCCTCCCGATCAACGATGGGAATTTCATTTCCAGTTCTGTGGTGTAGACCTGTGCAGGTAGGCTGATGACTGAGTGTGAATATACTGAAGTTGGAACACCCCCCCCCCCCCTTTATTTTTTTTAAACAAGGGGGGAACCACTTGGTGGTATTTTCAACAAAAAGACAATTTCTAATCAATCACAGTCAGAATACTTTATTAATCCCTAAGGAAATTATGTGGTTACAGTTGCTCCATGATAACAAGGACAGTAAAAGACTGAACTATTTTAAATACTACAACATATTGCAAACATAAGAAATCACTCTAATATATGCAATATACTAATATACATCTATGTTTTTGGGGCTGTCACATTCTCCAGCACAGCAAGAAATCAAATTTGCTTAAACTCTTGTTTATGCCTCAGGCTACCGTCTACTGATATCAGTGACAGGATCCAAATATTTCTAATGTAACAGGTGTATTAAAAAAAAAGAAAGAAGAAGAAAAAAAAAAAAAGCTCTTAGCTGACTGGGGTGGAAATCATTAAATGCTACAACAAGCTGTAAAAGTAATTCACTTTATGTTTGAGGTTTCGAGTTTTCAGCCGTTTTATAGTAAAGTGCTGCGTAAAGTGCAGCTTATGACATAATTGGCTCAAATGCATTGCAGCAGAAGATTAATGCATACTCCTTAAAATAAAAAGCAACAAAAACAAAAGTAAACGCTGACTGTAATGAGGTCACTGCTCCTACTCTGTCTTGACTCAGTGCAATGGCTCGCAGTCAAATGTCATTAAAATCCTGTGGAGAGCCATGCAAATAGACCTTCAGGCAAACAGATACCTAACACACTTTTTGCTCTCTATTCTAGACAAGTTATGCAACTCAATCCTGAGTCTGGTCAAACTCACTTTGAAACTTCCCGAACCAAATAATTTAGAACAATGGATGCCTAAGAAGGCTTATTAGACTACCTGGCACAGATTTGGACCCTTTCCTTAGTTATGAAAGTTAAACTGATTGATTGAAAATGAGAACGTGTCCATGATAATGATAGCATCTGATCTGAACTGTCCTTAGCAACAGCATGAAGAGCTGATGAGAGGCGTGCTTGGAAAAGCCACGAGGGAAAATAAAAAACAATCTCTAATTTAGTTAAAGTCAAACAACCGTTCGTGGGATTTTTTGTTGGTTGGTCACAGTAAACTCTTTGGTTATGGTAAACCTCACTGCTCTTCTAATGATGGTCATTTAATCCTCTAACTTAAGTAGCTCTGTACTTGACAAAATTAAACACTGGCTGTAACACAGAGCAAGAAAGGTTTTACGAAAACTACGTCACCACTGCCACTAAAGTGATGCTCAAAGTTTCAGTGTGTGTGTGTGTGAGCAAATGGAAGCACGATATGTCTTAAAATGTTGCATGTTCAGTCATTGCAATGGTTTGTTTTGTTTTTACACTTATTTACATAACTTCCCAACAAATTTCAGAAATGGGTTTGTACTTTTCATGTCTTACTGACCATTCAAAGCACTTCAGATTAAAAGTCAGATTTTAACTTTGCATTCATACACTGGTTTATTCTGTGGCTCAGGGGTCTCAAACTTAAATGATCTGGGGGCCACTGCTGGCCATTGTCATTGTAGGGTCTCTTTAGTGTTCAAGAGGCACAAAAACAAACAAACAAGAAAACACCCATAAATATTTCCAAAAATCTAGCGTTTGCTTCTTTTTTTTTTTTTTACTGAATAATACAATATTGTAAAATAAGACAAAACTGAAAAAGTGAGCACAAATCTTTTTTCCTCATTCTTAACTGAAGCCTTTTGGTGAACTTACAAAAACACAGATTTCAAATCAATATACGTCAATATAATCAATGGTAACAGTTGGGAAACTTACTTCTTAAACTGCTTGAGGAAAATGCCCACGTTCATCCCCCTCTTTGAGTCAAGGATGTTGACCTGAGGAAAGAAAAAAAACACAAGACACTACGATAAAACTCTGTTGAAGCTCTAGTTAAAATACAGCCAAACAAACACACCCACTCCTGGGTGTTGTTGGTTGTCTCTACGTGAGGTTCAAACCTCCTTCAGAAGCTTGTACGACTCGCACAGAAAACACGTGACTGTGCAGCACATACATTTTTAAAAAATGACCCTGAGGCCCAATTACTACTTTTAAATAGCAACTGGGCACTTTTGTGGTTTGAACTAAAGATGGTGTTTAAAGCATGCTGCAACTGTCTATGTTAAGTTAACCAGTATTGGACATGGTTGGAGACACTGGGAGTGGATGGAGTTCATACTTGCAATAATTTAACAACTCATTCAATAGAAAAATCAAATCTAGTTAATTCATGCCTGAACCTTAATCACCACCTTAATGTCTGCAGTCTAAACTCACCATTAATTGTCAGAAGTTCAGTATTTTAAGCGCCCGTCTTAAACCTTCATGACAGTCACTCACCTCGTCTTTCTTGGTCTCCTTAAAGGAGCGTGATCGGGATACGTGAGTTGATGTTGCAGTTGATGCTGCTGACCCACGGAGGCCCGTCCCCGCATCCTCCTGCTGCCCAAACAGCTCCTCCACCGAGCGAACATCGATCTGGTACTGCTGCTGCCGCACCGCCAGCGTCCAGATGTTCGGCTTCCCGCGCACCTTCTCCTCTGGGATAGGCTTCCAGTAGAAGCTGCGGACCCGGCGCTTTTTCCTCCCATTGTGGTTGGATGATGTGTTTGCCAGGGGCGGAGGGGGAGGCGGTGCCCCAGGAGGTGGGGGCGGGAGGGGAGGAGGGGGCGGCACTTCATTCTGGGTGGTGTCAGAAAGCAAGGTGGGTTGACCGTGCCCAGACATAGAAGAAGGGTCTGAGGTAGTGATGGAGGAAGTGGTGCAGCTGCTCCCCTCGCTGCTACAGCTCTCTGGCTCATTTGTTGTGGATGTACAACTCATAACAAGCATCGCAAGGTTGAGCAGTCAGCATACAGTCTCTGTGCTGACACAAACTAAACAAATATGTGATCTGTATCTCCTGAATTTCCAGAGAACATCAGCTCGCTGCAGCGCTGGTTGGTGTCTCCTAATCTAGTCACTATGAACAGGCTGCATCCATTGATTCATCTCCGTCACTCAGCTGGTCATCCATCGCCCTAAGTGGGGCCTTTGAAAGACACCTCCCAGAGGTAGTGGGCAGGGGGAAATGATGGCCATGGAGCTACAAGAGCAACACAAATGACACAGGACAGGATTATACAGCGGTACCCATGCATATCATCGTCATCGACTATCTGGAATTTGAGGAAATTAAACAAGGGCACGACAGAACAAAGACGAGAGGGACCCAGTGAAGGAAACTGCAAATCCTGTTCTTTTCCATTTTTGAAGGGCTTTGAAGTCAAGCTGTGGGGTGTATAATGACTACAGACATGACACACACCCCTTAGGTTCTGTTACACAATTTCTTTTTTTTTTTTTTTAAAAAACAGCCCTCATCTATGCAGCCACCAAGACAATACCGATATGCACTGTATCCCAAAAGTGACGGTTGAAGTCACACCTGAACATGTATTTAAATAGTTATTTGTGTTTCATTTTATTCAACATGAAAATACAGTTCATTTTAAAAATCCAGTAAGAGTTCGTCTAAGTCTGAGAAACAAATGGTTAAAAGTGGATTTTGTCAGACAACTCTGCAAGCTAATCTCGGAAAACAGTTTTCACATTAAGTATTTTTTTTAGAAAAAAACCTTGGCTTGTAAACCTTCCATCAGTCCTACATTTTCTGCCAGTTTCTTTGTCTTAAAGACAAATTAGACTTTGTCATCATTAAAATGACAATCTGTCACATTTGCAGGAGAGCCTGTGTTTAATAAAAGCCTCGCTGTATGGCGACAGTGGATTGATAATGTTAAATGAGAGGATGCAATATTTCTTTATCTCACCTTAAATTTCTGTAGGACATTCTGCACTGGCTGGTGCACAGCAGTAAGGACATTTTAAGTTTGTTGACGCTGCATCTCTGGAAGTAGAGTATTAGTCATCTCCTATGAAGTTTTAGAATTTACATTGTTTTACAGAGTTAATGTCACCATCACAGCCAATGTCTGTGAGAGACTCCTGTGAGGTATATGGGCTCAGCTCCCTCACACTGGACTTCTTACTGGCTGCACCATTTTGTTAATAAATGATGTTCATTTAAAAGTAAACTGGTGTTGTGTTCCTCCTTGCCTTGCAGCCTTTCGAGCTGTAACGGTTATACATTATACATTTATTTATTAATAAATGAATTATTAAAAACACAACTGCTTACCACCACACACACACACAAGCTGTGCTTTTGAATATAGCACAGATATTTGTGAAACATTAAATTCTTTATACGTCTCGCTCATGAACACTTTAGAAAATCATCCTCATTGAACACTCTCTGAAATGAGTGATCAAATGATAATTTGTGGACACTAAGAACCACTACTTAAGCCAGAAGGAAGGGAAGTGCTTGAGTTTCCTCCTCTTGCTTTTATTAACTGAATGGCAGCGCTCACTGCAGCTCTCAGTTGGAGGGAAACTGTGTTAAGTTTCAGGAGAACACATCACTCAGTGCTGGAGCTGACGTGGCTACAGTGATCTGATACTCCTCTTTATAAAAGGGTAGTTGAACAGAGGATCTGACAGAAAACAGCAGATGAACAAGATGTATGGTGGCCATGAGGGGGAGGGTACATTGTTTCCAGCACTTTGAAGAAAATAATGTGGTTTCAGAGAAAATGAACTGCTGTGATAACAAATTTCTGGTATCGATAACGGTCCATGTGGTCTCCTTCTGCTGGTTTCTAGAATTAACGCTTTGCCTCTTACACAATCGTAACATCTTAAATGGTAGTCTGCCATTGGTTCGCAGCCTTGTCAACATGATACTGATGAGGTTATAACTAATTAATAAAGCCTGCGTCACTAATAGCTTCATGTTGCCAACATTGGCTTGCACGTTCAGGTGCCCTGTCCTCAGAACTGGACCACACCATCAGTCATCTTTAATTCATCAGATGGTGAGAACATCTGACCTCACACCAACTCCCCACAGTCTGCGGTGAGGAGAAATGGCTACTGCTAACATGTGCTGCTTTAGGATCTGTTTACAGTGTTCGCTGTCATATCAGCTTTAAAGAAGCACTTGATTTCTTTCTTGTGAAACATTAGATGAGAAGATCAATAGCTTGCATGTCTGTTAATAACAGGGCTCCAGCTAGGCATCATTAGCTTGATGCTAGAAACGGGACTGCAGAATGATCAAGATTCATTGTAAACCATCACGTGTTCAAAATCCAGACCGTGGAACACCAAAACCTTCTTTAATACACGCTCATCACTCAGCCAGTGTCAAGACAACCTGCTGGAGTTTAAACCATGGATTTACACATAATGGTCTGGTTTGAAGAGTCTTTATTTCTGCTCCAACATTCATGCCAAGGTCATAAACACATGAAAACATTGATCCAACCTACACTGTATGAACAGTTCAGGCTGAAGGTGATGGGGGATATTTTTTGGCCCACCTTGGGCTCATAAATACCAACTGGTCATCATTTAAAACACCACAGCCTACCTGAGTCTTGTTGCTCATCATGTTCATCTCTTTATGACCACAGCGTACCCTTCTTCTAATGGCTGCTTCCAGCTGAATAATAAACCATATCACAAAGCTCAGTTTAACTCAAACTGATTCTTGAACATGAAAACGAGTTCACTGTACTCAAACGGCCTCTATAATCACCACATCTTGATCAGAGCACCTTAGGGATGTGGTGGAAATCTGCAACAACTGCGTGATGCTATCATGTCAACCAAAATCTCTGTGGAATGTTTGCAGCAACTTGTTAAATCTATGCCATGATTCAACTTCTAAAAGCATAAAGAGATCCAACCTGATACTTGCTAGGTGTACGTAGCAAAGTGATTTGTGAGTGTAGGTCAGTCACAACAAATTTAAAGATCAGAGCTCAGGTTCACAGGTTAACAGTGAGCTCTGACTAAAGCTATAAGACACTTATGAGTATTACTATACACCTGGCAGCAGTGTAGCTAGGAAACCGTTTACTCAAGCTATAAACTGTAAGCTATAAAAACTTGAAAACACCATAAAGACAACAAACATCTGTTATTTCACAACTGACACTTTACAGATTGTTTACTTAATCCCTGCAACACCACTGTATCACATTATGGTGTCTTTATGGACTAGACAAATGAGACATAAAGTGATGCTGACAAAGAAGCTCGGGAGATGCTTTTCACATAAAAAAGTCTAAGTTATTAAAAAAGATGAATCTTCTGCTGGCACTAACCGTGTGTCTAATAGATTCTAAATATATAAAATATAAAGCCAGAGATGATGAGCCTTCTATATGGACGGGCTTTTTGTGCTTAATTATTTAAATGAATTAAAGTTTAAAAAGTTTTAATAAAAGGTGGACTTTTTTCACCTAAAAGCCAAACTAGCAGTTTTTCATTGGTTCCAGTCATGTGTGTGATAACTCCATGCGCCAAACCATTCCTCTAAAACTGAGTCCAAACGTTCCTGTCAGCTTTGTTTCAGGTTTAATGTACATTAGTTCTGTGTCTCTAAAGCGAATGACCCAGTGTCAGTGACTGGTTTGTGGCATTTCACATTCATTTAATTAAATTTCACACTGCATGAGGAAAAACCACCAACAATAGGGCAGTAACCAATGTCATCTGTCTAACGTGATTCACAGAGGAGGAAAAACATCAGTCAGTAACACGACACTGGGAAGGCCTGAGGGAATGAAATCAGACGGGCGGTTGCCAGGCTCAACACATCCACCTGCTGCCACGAGCTTCATCTAAAACATCCACCTGCTGTCGACCCGGGGGCAATCTCGCTCCAATCACTCTTCATTGGTGACAGCAAACACCACACCCTCTATGACTAACTGACCATCCACCTCTAACACAAACCAAGCTGACAACAGTCACGTTGTTATGAGCAGTTCGCCTGTCTTCTACAGCAGAAGGCTGTAGATCCTTCGCCTCCCAAAATATATCACTGCTACTGATCCAATGAGAACCACAGAAGCATCTGTACCAACTCTACCGGTTGTCCGAACCTGACTAGTCTGCATATCTTTTGAGCAAAAACTCTCCAAATTGGAATTTTCTTGTGTTTTCTTCTATGAGGTGAAATAACAGATAACAAGTTTATGAACTGAAGACACAAAAAAACCAAAAACAAACTTTAACGTGAGATAAGAGAACTCAGGAGAAAAAAAAATCCCCTCTAGACTTACTAAACTTTTACACTGAGAAGAGAGTTGAACAGAAAAACAAGTTGTGTCTTTTATGCCTTTGGGGACACTCAGTGAGAGGTGAAAGCAAAAATCAGGGAATAAAGAAACACAGAAACTTAACTAGGCTTGACCCAAAGACTGAGCTCACAAACAACAAAACACCAGATGATATCATGAAGTTATACAGTTCTCTCCCTAAAGTTTACCAAAAGAGTGAAGCATAAGTCAAGTGTGAAATGCATTTATATATCATCTTTAAAAGCTACTCCTCACTCCCTCTGTTCCTCCAACAACAAACTGTGGAGTAGACCAGTAAGCCTTCAGTCACACAGGTATAGAGACGAGTTGGTGATCTCCCTGGCAACCTCTGGTCATTAGAGGAAAATGTGTATTGTCCCTTTGGGACAGCCAACATCCATTCACCAACCAGTCAGGGGCTGGCGAATGGATGCTTTTGAGGATGGTACACCATCCTCCAAAATAAAAGTCAGGTCATACTACTGCAATCAACAGATTTCAAAAAAGGCAAAACTTTTACTTTGAAGGCGAATATTCTTTGTTTCCTGTTCATGTCAAACTCTTCAGTTTCACTACAGCAAGTTGTCACTAACTGGTCTCTAAGCCTTTGTGCTTGGCAGCTAATGGAGACTTAAGGATGCGTGCACAGGACAGGCAACCTCTTTATCCAAACCAAAAAACTGACAGAAATTAATTTAAATTTGAGGTGCCTCCCATCTTTGACATGTGCTGAAGAATGAATTACATCTAATGATAATTAGCTACACCATGCTGTGCAGCTTCTTTAAGCTGTTTCAGCTGAAAGCCCATTACTGCATAAATTCATGCAGTAATGGGCTCTTTTGTCTGTTGTGCATTTGCCATTTGTGTGTTTCAGCCTTACATAACTCCATGCAAAGCATTTTTTCTCCCTTTTATCCTGTAAGGATTCTAATTGGAGGTAACTGTCACCAAGTTTCCAGGGTGCCACCAAGTACAAAACAAACACAATCCACTCAAACTCTCAAATGAGTGACAGTGAAGGTCAAGGAGCCACCGCATGCTATAATGATCCCCTGTTGCTAGCTTCAAGTTCAATTTCCTGAGGGTGAGCGCGGCCCTGCAGAGCGCAAGTCTTTTACTCACACCGTAGGGGCACAGAGGCGCATTCACATGGGATTTGGTCAATTCTGCTTCGTCATCATTTCCATGGGAACGCTCGTTAGCAGAAGCTGGCTTATGCAGAGCGCAGTAGGGCGATGCCGTCGGACCTCTTTGTTTCCGACTATCTGGATCCTAACTTCACCAAACAGCAGTGGTGATGGGCTGCCAGTGATGGGATTTCAGTAGCAATTACTATCATTATTCTGTCCAGTCTATAAAATGACAAAATAAAAGGTACAGAATGTGCATACTTTAATCAACAGGCCAAGATCAAAAGACACTGAATTTGAATAAAACAAAAATAGCAGCTTTACTTTATCTTAATGTTTACTGATCTCTCCGAGTGCTTTCTACCTCCGTGAGCAGTCTGGCCTCTTTTCAGGCACAGGAAACTGCACTGCATGTTAACTCCAGTCTCATGTAAAAAGTAATCCTTTCTTTCCTCTGGTGAGAAACAAATTGCATAAAAAAAACCCTAAACATGACCCTTCTCTTGCCATCAAACTGGGCAAAGCTATGATAATGCTAGCTTGAAGCTTCGTAGTTGTCTCTGCCACACTTCTTTGCTCTACAACGTCTCAGCCTCTTTTTGGTCCCTGGAGGTAAATTATTAATTAATTTTCAATAGCAAAACAGCAATTAATATAAACAAATATACACACATTGAATTCAGTGCTTGTTCTGCGTGCTTCTATAGCAAGCATCTGTTTTTATCTTGTAGCTGAAAAGGACATTGTGTTTATTTTGAAACTCACGATGCTGGCTTATCGCTCTCATTTCCATGCGTCGCTTGCAATAAGGAGGACACAGACCAGAGTGGGAGTTAAGCATGCTGTAGCAACAGCACACAGGAACATAGCTTGCACAAACACACAGTGACGAGGCAACTATTGCTCGGATACCAAGCACAAAAGAGCTGTCAAAACTTCTCGTTTCACACACAGACAATATGAAAAGACACCGTTTAGAACAGAAACAGCCAAGCGATCGCAGCTCTGGATTTTGAAGGTGACTGACTGCAGCAGCATCAGTGATGTAGTCAAGCAATAAAAAAAATAAAAAAACCTGCTCCGTCTCATAAATCACATGAAGCCACCGGTCTCATCCTCAAACAAAAGGGTGGCATATCAAATAAACTGTGCAGTGTGTCTTGTCTTTATATTAATTGCTCTTCTTGAAGTTTGTTGTAAAGATAAAATATGAAATATCGGATGAATAGCCAGACCTTTGTGACCTCGTGCCTGGTTGCATAACACACAAATGAACCACCTCCCATGTCACCAGAATAAACTAACTGGCATACACTGAACAAGGAACCTATTATTCAGGAAATCCTGGATTTATCAAATATTTTCACAGATTGCCTGCTTGTACCTCAACGTCTACATTTTCTAAGTAAGCCTCAGAATCTGACTGAGTGAATTATTTATACCACCATGAATAAAGTAAGTTCTCTTCCAGTCTAGCTGCTGCTGTCCTGAGCATCTCAAAGATGCTGACCCAGAGTCAGCTCACCTGGGTAAACTAATGCTTTAGTGACATATTAATAACAAAAGAAGCAACATGTACAGAACTGAAATGCTATTTAATTCATTTACAAGCATTTAGTCTTATTAATCAACCATTATTAAATCAGTTAAAAGAAATAATCACCCCAAAACTGATGTGAATAAGTTGGGTGATGTATTGGTGCCTGAAACAAACAACAACGTGTTACAGAGTCTGTACAGTGGATTAACATAGCTCAAACAGAACACAGCACTTTCCTCTCAAATCTGAAACAAGCGGTTTGGAGGAGATTATTTCACAGTTCAATTTGTCTAGAGAGTAGTTAGGCCAAGGTACCGCGTGGCACCTCATGCCATGTGAGGCTAAACCCACAACACTGCTGAACTTGTACCAGTGCAAGTGAATCTGCTTCAGGTCAGAATATTAACCTACTGCTGTTCACCAGTAAGCTT
Organism: Rhamphochromis longiceps; assembly: GCF_057381845.1. NCBI lineage: Eukaryota > Metazoa > Chordata > Actinopteri > Cichliformes > Cichlidae > Rhamphochromis > Rhamphochromis longiceps. The sequence continues at coordinate 17,577,031 of NC_140562.1, forward strand.
ATGTTGCCATTTTATCTCTAGATATGCAACTTTACTGACGTGAAGAAGCAGGGAATGGGGAGAATGTTTCTTAAGCCCACAGTGAACCTCAGTCTTCTAAACCGATGAAAAACACCTGCTCAATCCTCAGTGTTGGTTTAATCCTTAAAGGAAACGCCCTGGATGCTCCCATAAACGTGACACAAAGCTGGCATACAATTGACTCATGGTGTAATATCACTGCAATTTTTAACATTCTGCAATATGCTGTGTATTGCAGGAATGCAAATTACGATTTGTCACATTAAAGTTAAAAATTTCAATATGTATTTTATCTAATAACATAAAATTATCTCAGTCAGATATTTTTTGCTGCAAAATGAAATTGTCAAGCGCATCAACGATTTCACTAAAACCTGCCATAAATGTTGCAGTAAGACAGTAAGTCTGATATCAGCTTGCAATTGAATGGAGTCAAGTTGGCAATTACATTGAATCTGTTTCTGATAATACAGCAAGACAGCTGTTTGCAGAAAGGTTGCCTGCTATTAGCTGAGGTGAGCCCTCTTATTCATAGTATTCTCAGATAAATATATATTTAATTTTATAAAATATTCATATTTAAAGTCATTGTATTGATGCAATATCGCCACTAGTAAACATCCTTTTTTTTCCATCCTGTCTCTACTCACATTTGAGCACCAAGAAAAGCTGTTGGTTACAGGTCATTGTAATGTTCATCTTGTGTCTTTCTGTAACCGTTCCAAAACCAGCAACAGCTCATTCTTACAAAGGGCACACCTACAGGGACAATGAATTGGTTGTAGTTAGCAAGTGCTATCAGTGTGAATGAACCTGAAACAACAGCTTTGTGGGTTTCTGAGTTATTAAATACAGTCAGGAAAGCACAAAACACTTAGTGAGCTATTTGTAGCACATAAAGTTCTGATTAATGATCACTTCAAGAGTTATGACATTGTGCTTTGCTGCTACACAGTTAAGTTTAATGAGTCATATAAAGAAGCTGCAAGCTCACATCAATGAATGAGCTCCTTTTTCTAGGAAAAATGGCTCTTGTAATTTCACAGAGCTTTTCACTAATACGCTGTATGTTAAAGATGGGGGAAATGCACTTGAAAGCAGTTTTTTTTTTTACCAGTGTTTTTAAACATTTGACAATCTGTGTCAAATGAAAAATTGATACTAAATATAGTGAAATGTAATTTTTTTCACATAAGCACACTGCAGAGGTCTAACACACAAAAGTTACTTCTAGCTTTAAAGAAAACTAAGACAATGTGCCAATAAGTTGCAATTCCTTAGCACTACAGCCGCTATCCTACAACAGCAGCAATGCAAAGAAGTTGTTTCTTGAAGACGTTAAATAATCAATTTTCATATTTTTGTTTTAATCATAAGAGTTAAAGATAAAACAGGCACTAAACTTGAAGATTTTATTAGTTTTAAACATTTAGGTTAAATTTTATATAACTAAAAAAAACAAATTATGACAAAAGTGGTGTTCTTTCTTGGCCAAGTGTGTGAGCTTATGGGCTCAATACTGAATAAAATGTTAAGAATTATTTTACAAATCTCTGTCATACTAGGTTTCCAAAAAACAGACTATCCAAGGTATCAATGAGCATGCAGTTACGCAGTCAGACACACCCCTCCTCATCACATCTGTTCTTCTGAAACCAAGGCAGTGATGGTGAAAACGCTCAAAACAGGATTTCAGAAACCAATAGGTGACATCTCAGTAGCTTTGTCCATCTTTTATAAGGCCTGTGGTCCAAATACTACCTGTGACATGGTGACAACTGAAATACCAAACTCACTCCACACAACTTTTTTTTCATGTTGTACATGTTTTTATGACAAATGTCAGAACCTAACCTTAAAACAAACAAACCTTCAGTGCCTCTCTTCTCCCAGGAACAAAAGTGAGCATCAAATGGTGATCACAACAAACAAATGGTTTGAAAAGCAACACAGACTTTTACACAAATGCTACATCCAGAAAATAAACAAAAGATTTCTTTAAGTAGTTTTCAGGAAAAGTTCTCCAGGCTTCTTGAAGGACTTCTGAAGCTCTTAGTTGGATGTTGGCTGCCTTTTGTTCTGTTCTCTGTCAATATGTTCACTGCTTCAGTAATTGTGAGGAAGCCAACCCATGACTGATGGCGTTCCACTGTGTGTGTTTTATATCCAGGTATGTGTTTACTGTGTTGGCAGTGTATTTGGGATGAGCTGTAGCTCAGGAGGTGGAGCAGGTTATCTACTTATCGGAAGGTTAGTGGTTCAATACCTGGCTCTTCCAGTCTGCATGTCAAGTTTCCTTGGGCAAGATACTAACCCCAAATTGCTCTCCGATACATCCATCGGAGTATGACTGTGTATGAATGTTAGCTAGGAAGCACTAAAAGCTTAGAAGAAAGTGCTTGTGTGAATGGGTGAATGTGGCATGTTGTATAGAGGGCTTCGAGTACTCTCCTAAATAATAATCAGTCCATTTACCATTGTCACGCTGAAAGCTGAAAAAGTTGATGCTTCTCACACAGTATTACATGGTGGATCTAAATCTGATGATACATTTTTGTGTTTTTGTGAAAGGCTGCTAGAAACAAAGTGCCTAAACTATTCTTTGTCTACTATGTGTAAACACAACACTTGTCAATCCCTTCGGTTTGGAGCCTTTTTCATGCTTGAATGATTCATAGGTCAGTGTTAAGTGGCTTAATAGCCACAAAAAAACATTCCTATGAAAATGTCACATTTAAGGACTGGACTGAAAATTGGTGAAAAAGCTGTCAATGTCCAAAGGAAAACTTCACAAAGCGTGGAGAGCTGTTGCTAAAGACCTTTCTATAAAAGAAATTAAAAGGAAGTCTGACTCCTTGAAAGCAAAACTGACAGAAACACGGGTCTTCAAGACTTTTGTACTTCAACACTGGCTATCCGACTTATAATAAAGCAGCTGCCTGTTTAATCTATCAAATAACAGTAACAGTGAGTTGACCAAAAACAGGCAAATGTAATATTAAAGTTAAGACACATTATTAAATCATGGTGGTGAAATAGTTTGAGCCTGGCACTGAGGAAAAGAAGTGTACTGACCATTTGTTTTTTAGGAATCATGAATGAAATGTTTGATTTGTAAGAGGGACTCTGTTTTATTTTTGTCTTCTAAAAACTACTTAGTCAGTGAATGTGTTTTTCAATCCGGCTTCATTTCCTTTGCCAGCAGCCAAAATAATCTTCTTTGTAATTATTGACAAATCTATCTCAAACAGATCAGTCATGGACAACAATAGAAAAGCCTCCCTGCATGTTTAAAGCCTTTGTTTTCATTGTCTCTGCTGCACTGAGAAACAGCGCTAGCCTGGTGACAGCTAGGAGAAATGATTTTGCACTTTAAAGCTGTAAATGGGTGAAACACAAGGATTGCCAACAGCGTCACGAATTATATTACAGCTTACATCAACTCCAAATCACTTCGTGGCTGAAGACAACAGCCTAGTATAAATATATCTTAACTTTGGATGCCAAACCTCAAATTAACCTTGTAACTGTCTTCCCTTCACTGTGTACCAAACACCTACAGCAGCCCAAAACACAACATATCCCCCTAGCTTAGCACAAATCTGCTAATAGCAGCCTGCCACTGAAACGAGGTTTTCAGATTTTAAAGATTAAAGCTGCCAGTTGCAGAGCACGCGAGGTGCCTCTGTCAATTACTGTTTAAGCAGGCTTCAGTTAAGACCAATATGAATGAGTATCCTGGCTGTGGAACTGGTGGTACCACACCTGTCAGCTAACCTGCAACTCCGGAGGGAATTCATTTAATCATATAACCAGCAGTAATACCAGTGCTAAATCTCAAACAAACAAACAAAAATCTGTGCCAATCCTCTTAATAACCAGCCAAGCAGAACATGTTTGGACCAACACCTCATTTAGTATGTGTACCAGAGCGTTCGACACATCAGACTCAAACTTAGCACCATTTCTACTACTGCTGAAATTAATAATGGACTCAGTGATTAATTTGCAGCACTGTTGATATTTTGGATTAAGTATTTGTGCTATTTGTACAAAGGCTTTTTAAAAAGATCTACTTGGGTAATAGATGTTTTCTTGAGCTAAATTTCATCTTCAGGCAATTTAGTGAGTGGACAAAAAGTTAAACTAAAAAAAAAAAAAAAAAAAAAAAAAAAAAGCAGCCATCTCCACGGTTAATTTGTGCAACTTACACCATACCATCATCTATATGAATGACTAAAAGTCTTGGTGACTACTGTAAAACAATCTGTAAAACAGCACATATTGACTCACAAGTCAAATCTGATTTAAAAACGAGGCTCAAAAAAGCTGTTCTCTCAATTTTATATTTATTCTATACGATTACAGATTCATTAATGTTACACACAAAATCAGCATCTGTCCCCATCGCACCAGGGCACTGAACAAATGCTGTGCTCATTCACACGATGGACAGTGATACCCGAGAAAAAGATCTTTGCTACAATAACTGAAACTGTCATGAACTTCAGCTGCCATGTTGGCTTGGATGATGCGAGTCCTTGTTCACCAGTTATAAGTTGATGATTGGGTCTGAGGGAGCAACTTTGGCATTACAAAAGTCTACTTTGTATTTCAATATGACTTTCATGTCATTGCTTTACAATATCTCTGGTTATAATTAATAGGACTGGCATGACACCACTGAGATATTTCACTATACCCGAGCCTTTCTCCACATTGACTCACTATAGTAAAAAAAGGACAGCAGCCTCCTTGTGCAATCCCTTCCGATCACAGGGCGATTGCACAGGTCGTCAAGTGCGAGGCAACCCGTCTCCAAACAGTTGCAGTCACTCTTAAACAGATAGGTGAAGATTTGCAAATAAGTGCAGTCTAATTTATAAATGCAGACAAGTTGCTAATGAGGGCAACTTGCCTGCAACATGTCTCTTTGCATCGGGGAACTTAGTTGTTGGTTGTATTCTGCTTTTATTCCAATATAAAACCAAGCTCCAAAGTCATCTTGCAGTTAAACCCCAGCCCTGCAGCAACCACGTCAGTATTTATGAAGGAATTTCTGCTTCAAATCTGTGAGGTTCTGGCTGCAGTCTGCATGCAAGTATTTAATTTCTGTTTTTCTGTTAGTTTTGCAATAAATGGCAATGTAGATGCAATGATTTCTTTACAAACAGAACAGACAGTTTGTCAGCTGGTCAGAGCTAACAGAAAAATGGGTGTTGTTTTGTTAAATATAACACAAACTCACTGCCTTTACTGTATCATGCTGATCGTGCTTATGTCATCCCTGAAGGCTCAGAAAACACCATGTACACCACAGTATTTTAGTTCTGTAGTACTTTGTAGGATTTGTATTTTTACTAGAAAATAAAGCCTTAATGATGACAAAGCATGGCCAAAGCTTCTTCAGAGGGAATTTTCCAGAACAACAATACACATCCTATCACAAAACAAGCCCCGAATCTAACCTAATAAAAAATACAGAGGGAAGAGAAACCCAGGTGAAACCAAAACCTACTCAGGCGGGATAGTGACACTAATGGAGGGATGAGATGGCACGGGATACACCGTCTGTGAGGCTGCAGATTTATAAAAAAAAAAAAAAAAAAAAAAAAAAAAAAAAAAAAAAAAAAAGCGAGAAGAGCTTTATTCATCTCGCGTTTGTTCTTTTGTTAACAGGTGTTCAGTGTCTGGCCTGCAGCAGGCAACCGCCTGTCTATCTTCTCTGGCTCTGGGCTCCAGTTGTTGCTTCAGCAATATGAGGCTTGTGCCAAGATCGGCTTTAAGCAAATCTCGCTGCACCGCTTGGCTTCACTGACTGCCACAGAAGCTTAAGCATTAATCACATTATTTTGTGTATGATTTTGGAGGAAACTAGGCCTTAACCAACACATCCTGAGTGAGAATAAAGCAGGTGTTCAGGTCACCATAGAGACAACAGTAGGTTTTAACATGAAGGGAATGCAAACATGTTTACACGGCAGTGAGGAAAGTGTTTACCCAGGGGCACCAAGACACTTGAGCTGGCTTCATTAGGATACATTTTAATACCTGGGAAAGACTACCCACAGGTACACATGCATACGGCTGACATTACCCACTCTGAACACTTAGAGGCGCACTGTGAAAGGCGTGGCACTCTTCCTTGCCTTTAATTTCATTTTGAGCTCTTTTCCTGTATTAGACAGCTCACAGCTGACAGATTTGGGCATGTTTGGGACCCGAGTTGCCACCAACTATTCAGCCCCCTCTCCTGCTCCCACACAAATAAATCAAACCCCCTTAAATATCTTCCTCCTCGGGCTGACGTCAGAGCATTGAGTTTTCCATGTTACTCTCTGCCTCCACAGCAACCCGGGGGGCGACCCACCCCCCCTTGACCTGACCCAAGGAGACACCCCCCCCCCCCTCTGAAGGGTATTGTTCCCAGCACTTGAATGGACTCCACTAACTCATCTGGGCATGGATAGCAGTGTACAAAAGCCAAGGAAAGCAGGGGCTGAGACAAAACCAGCACTGACTTACATGTTGGATTAGCTTGTGCTGGTGAAACACTTGTTTTTACTCCAGTAGTAACACACTCTATATGCATATAAGCTATAATCAATATATTTGTACTTTGGCACAAAGTTTCAGGAAATGCAAAAGCCCCAAAGGAGCACTACACACTAATCATATTTGTTTACATTTTAATTTTGTGATAGGTTACTTCCTGATTTTAATTAAAAATCACGAGTATTTTACACTCTTGTATAAAGAAACTTTTCAAATAGTTTAAATGGAGAACTTTAACTACTTTTCTTTAAGGAGGAAAAATGAAATGTAATGTAGCAAGCATTTCTAAGTATTTTTTATTTATTTATTTATTTTAAACTGATGCTGTCAAGTCCTACAGAGAAATACTGAGATACACAGTCATGACGTTTATGCACAGCAAAGCAACAGATTCAGGGCTTGAACTACACCAAATCACCAAAATGATGTAATTTTGGACGTGGACTGCATTGCAGAACACCTCGACTGTCACCTCAGAGAAAACCCCCACAAAGGAGCAGGAAGGTTAAACGCTCATCGCCTCACTAAAATGCTTCCTCACGGTGCAACGACTCTCCACACCTGAGTTACACACCGCACATTCACAAACACATAACATATACACACACAGAGCGTGATGATGCGGCGGTTACCGTCCCGCTTGACTCACCGGACGGACGACAGGGCTCCGACGCCGTTGGTGTTAGCGAAAGATACTTTTCAGAGGAGAAAATCTTGCGTGGTCTTCTCGGGCTGTCAGCCCTGTCAGGTGAGCTGCTGGCCGAGCTGCGGGTCAATGCGAGGCTCCACGGCAGCGGCGGCAGACTGTAGCGCTGCTCTCAGCTTCCTCGTACGTGATTGGGCCAGGTGGAACGGGCGCATGCACGTGCCGCTCACCCTCATCGCGCGCGCTAGCGTGTGAGCACTGGTGCAATCACAAGGCGGAAAACAGCGCTGAAGGTGGGCTAGGTGAGGAGCTGGGTATAAGTGGGTATGTTTAATTAGGCGTGAGCACAGGTGGAGCGTAACATGTATTTATGCAACATTAAACCTCCCCGCGTTTGGCGCTGTGTTATTCTTATTTACGTGTAAGTAAAGCCAGGATCAGTGTTGCTGATACTTTTAACCTATAAAGGCAGCTTATGTAGGGGAGATCTGTGTGTCATGATTCATCATTAATTTGTAAACCCTGAACACGTTTTAATGACCACAAAATCACCAGTGGTGATATATACCTATAAAAATAATTAGTTAACACAAAAAAACCACGTTTCAGTTTTTGGTGTATTTTGAAACGTGTTTTTTTCTTCTTTTTTCGGGGGGAGACCTGGAGTGTAAAAGTGCCTGTCTCTAAACTCTGGCTCAGCTTCTGTTTTTAGCGTGTTATTTAAATAAAATAGACATGACAGTCAACAAAAAACGGTAAAGACATTTTTCATAGTTCATGTTTAAAACCAAAGTTGGTATCGATACTGTCAACATTTGGATCAATCTGCACACCTGTAACACTATCTTTAATTCAAACCTTTTGTTATTTAGCTGCCTATGATTTATTTGTTTTTGTTTTTTGTATTTACACTATGAATACTTTAAACCAGGGGTAGGCAACCTTTCTGATGACGAGTGCCATTTAAAATTTCCTCAGAAGTCAGTGTGCCATATGATTGCTTTAGCAATAAATTTAATAACGCTCTATATGAACAGTTACGCAATATATAGAACCACTTTATAGAATTATATTTGTTTGCAGATGTTGGCAGCTATCAGCGAATAGTTATCAGCTGTTTTGAAACAAAAAAATACACTTTTTATCCATAACAAGAACTCCATGACAGCAAATGAACTGTACAACAGAAAATACAAATGCTATTTATGGTCTCCTCACAACAATGATAAGAGAAATAAACTGGGCCAATATGGCATGTTTGTTAATATTCAACCCAACCCTTCAACTCATTCATGTCACCTAAAAGGTAAACCTGTTTCTCCATCACCTGTTCAGCTCTGATGATCCAGTAAGGACATCTCCTGGTTTCATCTTCATGTTTCCCTCTCACCAGATAACCAAACCGACATCATGACCAGCAGGTTTTACAGCTGTGGCTCCAGCAAACATCAGCTAAATTCTAACAACACCTGATCAAACTTAAACGTGCTGCTGTTGTTTAGCGCGACATCCGGCGGTTTCCTCTTTTTGGCGCAAAGTAGGCGATAAACAAACAAGAGAGAAAAGCCGATCAGCTGATCATTGATCAGTTTCATGATTGAAGTAGCAACAGCAGAGAGAGGGGAGAGAATGAGAGAAGAAGAGGCAGCTGTGCGGAGTAACAGAATAAATCCAGCTTTGTGTCTTTTTCCATTCTAGCTGAAGTACGGGACAAACTGTGTCCCTTCTCAGCTCAACACCAAACACGTAATTTACTGACGGTTGGCAACTCTACTAACCTTATGAATAAAATAAAGTTCACTATCAGTAACATCAAAGCACAAACCCAGCTGTATAGAAACTCTGTCATGCTAGCTCAGGCAGTACGAGTTATTGTAACTGACTGTAAAAAGTCAGCATAACGAAAATAAACTCCACCTAAACTTGGTTTATATCTGACCCAGATAGACTGCAGGTCATAACTTCTTACCTGAAGTTCAGTTCACCTGACACTCGGACCGGGGCCGCCTCGGGTCTCTCCTCTTGCCTCCCCTTTCTCTCATCCACCTGCTGGCCTCCACCACTTATTAATGTTACTGAATCTGTGGAAGCTCCGCCATAGCCACCACCAAACAACTGAGTTAGTTTTTTACACACCGACCAGCATCTGGCCAATCCACCACTTTCATTGTTTATACGGTTACAAAAAATAAATAAATAAAAATCATCAGGCCACAGACCAAATGCCCGGTATGCCCGATGGCCAGTCCACCCTTCGGGTGTCAACTGTGGCACGTGTGCCTCGGGTTGCCGACCCCTGCTTTAGACACTTCACACAACACATCTTCTCTAAAGAAAAACTTGAAAAATTAACATGTTGCTAGTTTACCCTAAAAAAAAAATCGGCGTTATTTTAGCAAGTCGAAATTTTGAGAAACCTAACTTAAACTTTTCAGAAATAAGCTAATCATTTCAATTTCAATCAATTTGTTTTTTGTTTTTTTTGCTTCATTAATTATTTGTTATTTCAGCTACTAAACAAGCGGTTCCCATTTCAGGTATTTCAGAAGTGGTGGTGGGGGTGTAAGTTTCTTTAAAGGCGGACTCCCCCATATGTACCTCACAGTGGTTTGATCCACTGCCTGCCATTCCCTAACTCCTTAAGTTTGCAAACTGTAAACAAAGGTTGTGTGACACGCTGTTATTATAACGCTCAGTAAAATTAAACGTAGCTACCGTTGGAACCACACAACATTTTACTAGCTTCGTTACGTCACCGATAGGTCCTGCGCTTTAATGTAGATACTTCATTAGTATGGGACTATGTATTTGTGGAAAGAGGCAGGCACATTAAAATTTGTAAATTTGTTATAAGTTATTGAATTTAGATTCTTTTTTTGGGGGGTGGGGTGGGGGGGGGGGTGATATTTTGATAAATCTGATATCAAACAATTACAACATTATTTAACTTCCATCCAACCCGACCCTGTCCCAGTAGTCATAGGTAAGATGCGCATGTCATAGCCACCCCTATGGTGGATGTGACATGCGTGTTTAGACTGCGGGAGCTCACACAGACTCGAGGAGAATGTGCAAACTTCACACAGTCAGGCCTCAGCTGAAACCCAGAATCTTCTGCACTATTCCATTTAATTCAATCTAAAGGAATTTCCCAATTATTTTAACAGTTTCACATTTCAAATGCTCTCAAAATACCAAGATTTTGTTTAGCTAAAAATTTTTTTTTATGTAAAATGCATTTTAAAATGATTAATTAGTTCCTACTTTGTGAAAGTCAAAAACGTGAATGAGATTCCTCCCCCCCCCCCCCAGCAATGGAAAACATTTCCAAGACTTCATTTGTTGGCATGGGACACTGAAGAAAAAAAGAAAAAGAAAAGCATAAATAACCCGTAAGGATATATTTTCACCGGCAGGTCAAAAGTAGCCTGCTTTTCTTTGTTGGCCCCTGGTGGTGACTTTCTATACAAGCTACTACCATTACCCCCAATTACAGCACCAACACTGAACTCTGGAGACACTTTTTTTAAAAATGTTTTATTTCCCCCCCCCAAAAAGGTTACACAACATTCAGAATCCTTTTAACTCAACATTTGTTAATGTTTCATTATTACAAAGGTAGATGCCCACTGTGACACGGTGCTACCACAGTAGCACACCATTATGCAGGTCTTTAGGAAAACAACGCCAAAGGGCAGCATTTTTGTCATACTAAAAATCAAATAGAGATTAAAAATATATAGCCATCTATTTTAAGGAACAGATTGTTGTACAAGATTCACGCTCTCACACTGCTATAGCGAGCCACAGGAGAAGTACAAATCCACAAAGTGAGGACCACACTAGCAGACAGAACGTCCCCTTTGGAATAATCATACTTTCGCACAGCCCATCGAAGGAAACCGTACGCAGCCTATGCAAAAAAATGCTGGTGTTTAAATTTACAAAAGACAATATCTCTCAAGTTAATTGCATTTTGGTTTAAAACGTACATGTCACACACTTCTAACAAGTTTTTGATCTCAATTTCAGAAATGTGCACGTGTGCAATATGGATAAGTATGTTTGAGAACAGCACGTCTTCACTAAGGTACTGGAGTTTTCCTTTTATTTGTGCTGCGTTTAAACGTGTAAAATTGTACAGGATCCATCTCAGAGGGTGGAAGGTGCTCGTTTGCTCCATTCTCTGAACACTGGTAGCGAGCGCACCTGCTTTTAACAAGAAGACCAGACAGCATGGATTTGAGGAGAACCAATTCAAGAAATCAAGGCACATCTATTCACATAAGGCTGATCCTTCATTTTATCAACACTTTTACCCATTCAACCGCGAGCCCTAAATGTAGACAAAACAACAACAATAAAACCCCCAGAAGTCCTAAAAACAGAGGGATTGTGTAAAGGTCATCTGAACTGCCATCTCTTTGCACGGAGTGTTTCAAACATTTGGGAAAACTTTGGTTTTTGCACAAATGTGGGGATGGACAGCCATCTAGCTCATCCAGAGGAAGAAGTCAGTTACAGTAGCTTAGCATAAAATTCACAATTAGAAACATGGCTGCCTGGTTTTACCTCTGCACAAGCACACCTTGATTTCATACACTTTGGCTTTCTGTATTCATGAACTTTAGAGGTATTAGGAGGCAGGTTCCTTTCTAACCGGTGGAAAGAGTAAAGCTACCCTCGTGTCTAGTTTTTATCCTAAGCTAACCGGCTGCTGGCTTTAAACTGAGAGGACAGAGCAGATCTTACATGAGCCTCGGCAAGAAAGCAAATTCCCAAAATATCAAACTACCACTTTAATCAGAGTTTGTGAGTAAAATTGATCAATTCATTAAAGGATTTGCATTTAAAAAAAAAAAAAAAAAGCTTCCTGCTTATCTTTTGCAAAGCATTCATCGGCTGATAAGAGCAGTATAAAGAATGTGAGTAAAACGGCAGTTGTTTTGATCCCATAGCTGCCCCACTTTACAAAGCCAACATGTCCACTGTGCTGGGATACAACAATCATACGCTGGAATACAAAAGGCCATGTAGAGTTTCCAAACGCGTTTACTGCAGCAACATCTGTTTGACACATCTGTCAAACAGTGCAAAAGTGCGTGTTTCAATGATGTGAAATAACCAAGAAGGAGGAAAACGATTTAACAAAGACAAATGGAATGTGGGAGTTTGTTTTTTTTTCGTTTTTGCATTATTTTCATTTACAGTTCTCAAAGTTCGAAAAGCAGCGAGAATAGCATTAAAGAGGGAAGAAAGCTCCTGTAGTTTCTCTGTAAATTTGACATGTCCTGTCAAATGGAGCCGAAAAGGAATGATTAGTGCTCTTCCAGCCAAGATGGACTGTCCTCGCCTGGCATTTTCAACTTGATGTGGAACTGCTTGAGTGTCTGTTCCAGCTGCTGTTGATTTCCAGCATAGTATGCAGCGATGGCATTGTGGAACAGGATGAGCTGATTATGCAGAACTTTCACCTGAGACAACAGGAGCAAAAAAGCGACACAATTAGCTGAAAGTTAACACGTGGGCAGTGATATGTAGAGCGAGCTAGCACCTAACCAACCTTGTTCTCCTCCAGGAACTTCAGCTTAACGGAGACGTCGTTTCGCATCCTCTCGTATTTCTCGCGGTAGGTCTGGAACTGCTGCTGAGACACCTCGATCTTCGGCACGGTGTTGGCGTCACGCGGCCCCAGATTCAGCTCCTCCAGATCTGTACGGTATGCATCATACTCAACCCTAGGAGTGTTTAAATATATAAACCACATCAGAAAAACGCAAACTGCGTCAACTGAATCAACAATAATTTTTGTACAAAAAAAAAAAAAAAAAAAAAAAGTTTTACATTAGTGCATCGTAAATTTATTATTAAATATTGCCCTGATGTAAAAGCTGTCCTTGAGTCTGTTTTTCCGCAACCTCAACAACCTGAATCTCCGGCAGCAGCTTAAACACAACTCAATTTGTCCACAATTAAAACTGTCCAATTTAATTAAAATGGTAATTCATCAAATTAAACACAACAACTTATATGTCTGAACTTTAGAGAAAGACGTTTCCGTGGGCATCCAGCCAAAGCCTTGTGTCTCACAATTAAATAAAAGTCTGTTTGGTGCAGAAGTAGAACTAAGCCTGTGTGCACATTACCTTGCAGCTTCATACTGTTTGATATTGATCATGGTGTCTTCGATTGTTTTGTCCACGAGCGTGTTCACACTGGAGATGAAGAAGTTGATGGCAGCCAGCAGCGTCTCTCCGTTTTTGGACAACAGCTTTTGGGTTTCAGCGTTGTATCCAAACTCCTCCTGAAAAGAACAGGCACAATTATTTGTGTTTATTGCACCAAATTAAAATTTAAACACACGGGTTTAAGCTGTGACCTTCCACAAATTTAATTGACTAACACACAAACTTATTTTGAAAAATGCAGACTCAAGGCATCGTGAAAGTTCAATTAACTTAAAGTTCAGCATTACACAATGCAATAAAGAGCTCTGATTTCACTTTTTTCAAATGACCCCAAACTGCAGCCTCTAAAGATGAATTATCACCACCATAACTAAATACAACAAGCTTCACGCATTCACCAACTTAGGTTTCCACGCCGCCCACGCGGCGGTGCGGCAATAACCCTCAGCCTTTTAGGGCTGAGGGGTAAAAGCTAAATTCAGCTGTGGCAAACTGCTGGCAAACAACCAACTTCTTTGCTACCGATTTCAACCAGTGACTGAAAGCAACCTGAAAAAAGAAGCACTGGTTTCAGTCGAGGGAATACACATTGTTCCCTAGCAACCAGTGTATCACATCTAATAATGGTGGACAACTCTTAACCTCCCAGGACAGGGGTGTCAAACTCAAATACACAGTGGGCCAAAATTCAAAACTGGAACAAAGTCGCGGGATAATGTTAATATTTATTGAAATATATTTATTCCTCCAGATATAAGAATGAATCTTTTCTTATGGACTCAAACACGTTTTGCTGAAAACCTGAATATGGAACAAGCAAAGCTTAATACTAAACAATATATATATTAGCTGTATAATACCAGTAGGCCAGCTCTAATAGTAATTTGGTATGGCTTCGCGGGCCAAATGTAATTAGGCTGCCCAAATTTGGCCCGCGGGCCAGAGTTTGACACCTATGTCCTAGGACCTGGCATCCACATATTTGGACATCACATTTTGGGTTATTTAGACCAAAATACTCAATTTTGCTCTACAAGCACCTGATATCCACTTATGAGGACATTATACTGCTACTGTTCTATCGAAATTTTAAACAAATATCCTCACATGTGGCTCTCATTTTTCTTAGAAACAAAAATATAGGTTTAAAAAAAAAAAAAAAAAAAACCTGGTAATTCTTTGTTTTTACTTTCATCTGGTCCCAATATGCCCAAATATCGAAGAGAAACTAAAAATGCATGCCGTGGAAGAGTTTGGGTCTCAGGAGGTTAACTAATGTGTGCATGCTGTCACATAAGATTCCTCTAAATACTAGAAAGTAAAACAACAAATATGACCTAAAAGAATAAAACCTCTCTTTGTTAACTTATGCAGCGGACATTTGATGTGTTTTTGTACTTCTGCACAAAAGGACATAAGAGGATAATGGCTGATCAAGGTCTATAGAAAATAAATAAATGAATGAATGAATGAATGAATAAATAAATATTTCAAGAAAGCAACAGTACTGCTGCAGAAAACCTTTACTGCCCACTGCTACTGTTTACTTCTAACTGGATCTCTAATCATCAGAGCTTCAAACTTCATACAAAAAAATGGCATGAAAATTAAAGGCTACTCAGTTCATATCAGGTCTGACGCTGTCCCATAGCGTTCTGAAAGAGACCAGATCAAAGTGAAATGGGATCCAATCTTGCCGATCAAGTTTTCTGATCAGTGTTTTATAAGCTGCAGATTCAACAATACAAAACAGACGCAGCAGGATAGGAGGAGCAAGCAGAAAAACATATTAATGGCTTTCCTGCCTCACTGAAGACATGCAAATTACAGCGCCAATGCAACATAGACAGGTTGTGCTGCTGTAACGTCACAGAAGGACTTATTGTGATGTCAGTAAAATATGGCTCTAGATGATCTATATCTCACTCATAGCAGATATTCATTAAAAAAAAAAACAAATTAATTAAAATCACACACGCAAAACCAATCTGCTTGTGTACTGAAAGCATCTTTAAAATTAAACTCATAACCTCTGGACAAGGTTATATGTTGAGCATGAGCTGCTATGGTGATCTAGACACTCTGAAGCAGAACCACCTTCACGACACTGAAAATTTTGGCTTCATGTTTGACATACCTCAAAAACCCAAAGAAAGCTCAGAGCCCTCAGACGGATCACAAGCCAATAGCTTCTGTAGGATTTTTTTTTTTTTTTTTTTTTAAACTGTATTAAATCCAGTCTGGCGGTTTTCAGATTTTATGGGGACTCACGTGGAGTTCCGGTGTCTTGAGGCTGAGGTCGGCGAAGGCATCTCCCAGCTGCCTCTGTGTCTGCATGATCTGGGAGAGCTGACTGGCCAGCATCTGAGCCAGCTTGATCACATGCTGGTACTTTCTCTTGTTGTCACGGAGGACTTCGATTTGGGCCTCTAGCTCCAGGTCCACGGTCCGCGAGCCGCGACCCAGCTTTTCTGACAGGATCTGCCGGGTACACTGTGGAGGACAGGAGGATTGTTGAAACAAAACAAGCAAATAATAGAGAAACAGAAATTTAAACATAAGAACAGGGACAGCTGGGAGTTTCTACTTAAGAGTGGAGTCACAATAACGTCTAAAGTGACAGAATGTCGATCACTCTCCTAACATCCCAGTTTACAAATGGAAGAAGAAGAAGCAGGAGGTTAGAAAAAGGACATAATAATAAATCAATTAAAGAGAGGTTTACTTTATATGTGTTGATGCTCCACTTCCTCACTAAGTCCAGTTTTTCCATCGCTGGATTCTTTAAGTCTTCTGAAAGCACCACCGCTCCGCTCTTTGGCTGTGCTGTCATCGAGCCTGGAGAGTGAAAGTTATTCACTTAGCAAAGTGATATCTATGCCCAGCCCAGCCCAGCCCAGCTGAAATTAACTCTACAGCATTAAAATATTGTAAATGACAGGAGCTTCATTTTGTTTTGGGTCTAGAGAAATGCTGAAAGATACGGAGCTCCAGAGCTGATGAAACTGTAGAAGGTGGTCATCATCTGAAGGTAAAAAAAAAGGTCAGCTACAGTAGCTTTAAGTGATAGTTTTAAAATCAAATGTCAAAGCAGTGAAGAACGTTTTGATTTATTCCATTTTCTCTCATCTGACCGCCTTTCAAAAACATGATGGCAGCTTTGAGGCTCCATAAAGACATGCCGGGTGCCACATTACGCGAGGACAAAGGCTGCATGCAGGAAAACCCACTGAGATTAAATTTGCAGGCAGTTTTTTTCTCCAAGCCAAGCAAATGTAAAGGTATCAAGAAGTTAAATCTAGACATTCTGACATGTAGACCTCAGTAAAAGGACTCTAAAGGGCATTTAAATGCTCACCGATTGCCAGTGCAAAGCATAACACTACTTATGTTAGCCCGGTCTTATGCAAAGGCAAAGTTTGAAGAGCCAACAAACAGGAAGGGAGAGGAAAGGTTTGATTTGCAACGAAGCACAGCCTGTAGGAATAAAGAGCAGGTAAGGACCTGGTGAGAACCAAAGGCGGTAAAGTAGATTGTGGTTAATTTTGCGTAGAAAATCGTGTTGCTTCATCTGATTCATACACCATCGCTTCGAGGTACCTTTCTCAGCCTGACTATCGCTGGAAGAGCGCGCCAGGCGGCTGGCAACAGCCGAGCTGGGAGCTACAGGTGACACGGGAGATGCGGGCAGGCTTGCTGACCCTGGGAGATAGAGTTATCATTAGTGCGTTACCTTTTTTCCAGCACAAGTATAAGGGGGACTTTCTTACTGGTGTTTATTTCCTGTGCCCCCCCCCCCCCAAGCTCACGTGCTTGTGAACAAAAGCCTACCTCAGCCAGTGTAAATAACATGGAAAATAGCCATGGCAACATGGCGGTGAATGGGCTCTAGCAGCTCTACGCACTATGGGGAGATTTTTATTTGCATTTGTAACAAGGACATGATGATAAAACGCAGACGGGGCGATACGATGTGAAGATCACAGCAAACTCATTAAATTCAATTAGATGTCCAGCTTTAGAAATTCAAATTTCTACCTTTTATATTTCAGAGAGATTTAAAAAAAAACAAAAACAAAAGTGGGGCAGTGGGAACATGGACAGATGGGTGGTTTGTAAACTCAGAATGTTGCAAATAAAATCCAATAATGTAACAAGCTGACAAAGCCTGACAACACACTGACAGAGATGCTGCTTCATAAAACCTCTGAATAGTGAGGAAACGGTCCACAAAGCAACAGGCGTAAAACTGGGGAGAGTACGGCTCACCTTTGTATGGTCCTGATTCAATGATGCCCTCCGTGGTTGAGGCAAAGTTGCTTGATGTGACACAAGTCTCTGAAAGGTTTATGGCCCCTGGGCCACTGGGATAAGAGTCCTACGGGAGGAAACAAAACAAAGATAAAATAGTTTAAGTAGACCTGACAGACACAAACATAAAAACATATCTGGACTTGATTTCTTAGGGACTGGAAGCTTCCTTCTGTAGTCTGAAACCTACAGTTATCCCCTGATAACAGTTTAGCTCTCTCTAAGCATCTTTTAGTTGCCTTCCTGACAAGCAAGCAGAACAGGAAGTCTTTGCGTGGAAGCTACAGATGATTGGTGGGTGTCCCCAAAGGCTTAATCAGAAGAAGGTCTTATGGGTGCGCACATTAACAACTGATTTAGTGAAGCTAAATTTATGAGTCACTTTTGAAATACAGCTATGGTCGAGAAGAGAGAAAACCTCCACTGTGGTTTATCAAGCTGTTTAAATCTTTTATACCATCTAAAGTTTTAATGTAATATATTTTTGCCCACTAACAGTGCAGACACACAGGGTGGCACGCAACAATTTGTGAAACATTCACCACTCCTAACAAATTAACCTCACACTCAAGAAAGCTCGAACAGCCGTGCCTAGGATCAATTCATCTCGTTCAGCACTGAATCGTTGTGTTTAAGTTCAGGAGAGTTATGACCATGTGGTCACCAGCAACCATGACCATAAAAAACAAAACAAAAAAAACAAACAAACATGGAGCGTTATGGTTTTCCTGTCACCATTACACATATTGAGGCCTTCCTAAAGCGAGAGCCAATCAAAAGGACCACTCCCTCCATGACTATCACCATCTACACCACAAGTCTCCAGCTCCAATCCTCAAGAGCTACTGTGCTGCAGCTTTTAGATGCATCCTTGTTCCAGCAGACCTGAATCAAGTGAATGGCTCATTACCAGGACTTTGCCAAACTTGATGGCATGCTGAAGAGGTAATTCAACCATTTGATTCAGCTGTCAAGGACAGTAGCTCTCGAAGACTGGAGCTGGAGACCCCTGATCTACACTATAGGTATATGAAGCCATATGGTGCGACCTGACATGCACCTCCCCAGATATCTGGCTATCCCGCTTAATACTTGTCACACACTAACAAAGGACTTGGCCACTTGTGTAGACGCTGCAGGCTCTACATTGATTTATCACAGCAGGATTCAAGTGGCATGGAACACATGTATCAAACGTTTTTATCATTTTACGAATAAGTAATATAAGAATATTTATTTCATTCCTCCATTCACATTCAAGTTAAATCAAGTCAGATGAAACCAGGTAAGAACCTTCCGGTAATTTATCAGTTCCTGCCTCAGCAAGTTATTTTATCAGGATTAAACATTTTAAAGTTCCACACATGCTTGTGGTTACACCATAGACAGTTAAAAAAAAAAAAAAAAAAAAAAAATCTGAACACAGCTGTCTGACTGGAAAAAGGCCAACGTTGAAGTGCTTAAAAACTTGCACTCTATCTGAAGACCACCAGATGGCGATAGCTGTGGTTGCAAAAAGACTTCCAGTCCTATAGAAGTCTATGGGAAAATGGCTCTCTTTCCCAAACTCTAAACACTTTGTTACTGAACTCACTCGTTAGTCACTCATTCTTGTGTCACACTGACTAAAAAAAAATAAAATTGTTAAACTTGGTCATATTATATGTGAAAAAGAAGATTAGCTGGGGTATTTTCTGCTCGCTCATGGGCTTGTCAATCATAAGTTATTAGCCAATGACGAAGTGGTTTCACTGCCAGACCCGCCCCATCTCGTCACATCTGATGTCTCGCGACCAAGACGGTAACTGAGAAAACACTCGTTTGAGGTTTCAAAACAGAACTTCAGAGAACCGCAGGTGACATGACGGTAGCTATGTCCATGTTTTATACTGTCTGTGAGCTGAACAGACTTGGCAGTGTGACTGTGAGCTATAAGGAGCAATCAGCTGGAACCACTGCCAACTCTCAGACTGATGAGAAAGAAATGTGTCTGGGGTCTGTATGTGATTGGTGGAAAGTGCTTTTCTTTACTGTACCATTACATCACTGCTTGACTGCCTTAAATTAATTTACCCTCAAACATCTGCCACTTAGAGCTGCTCCAAAGTGTACAGTTAATGCTCTTTTTTAGAAATCGTGGCAAACTAAATATCAGTTGTTAAAAATAGCAAATACATCCCTTTATACAAGTTTCCCTTGTTTTGTGACACATACTCTTCATAGATATTTGCACAGTTTTTAAGGTTTAATGAAACTAAGCTCATCTCTTACCCTGCTGAATACAGACTCGGGGCTCTGCTCTAGTTCTCCATTGCTGGTGACGGGGATCTCCGCCGCTGTGCTTCTGTGGGACTCCTCGGCCATTGTGCTCTCCTGCAATAAGGATGGTTAAATGAAGCAGGTTATTTCTCAAGGAAAAAAAGAGGAGACTGGATATCATAGACTGTAAATAAGAGAGGCATCGTCGAGGGCTTAAAATTAAGCTAGTGCTGAGGAGCTGCGTCCTTCAAATGGGCAGCAGGGGGCGACTCATCATCTGGTTGAAAATAAGTTTAATATACAGAAGTCAATAGGAAGAAAAAAAAAAAATCCCCCTATTTCTCACTGGATTTATAATTTTAAGTAAACATCTTCCAAGTGCGTTATAGTCTAAATGGCCAACAGCATGTTCATTTTGTGATTGTATGTACTCATAGCCAAGATCCAAGAACACAGCAGTTGTTGCAGGTTATATAGTTGTAAGAGTTTCACGTGAAGTTTAGTGGGGTTTTTTCTGTAACTTAAGCACTTTTGTTCACATTCAGTGACATATAAATAACAATTTGACTATTAAACTGCTTTTTTAATATTTAACCTCAACAAATACTTAACATGGTCAGTTTGACTATTCTACATTAACATACCTAAACCATGCTGCATCACCACGACACTGATCAACCCATCCTCCTCTCACAGTTTTCTTCACTGATTATCAAGACAGGATGAAAAGATTTCATTTACGATTAGATTTAAGATCGTTGCTTTGATTGATTTCAGCACCGATCAGGATATGAAGTTTTTGTGCAACAACAACCGGCATCAGCTTTCCACACTCCCCTATTTCACAACATTACTTCTTAAAGCTACACAGAATAGAATGCATCATCAGTGGCCTTCCACATCTCCTAATATCTGCCACTGCAATGCCTTAAACAGACAATACCCAAATTTTGTGGCTATGTCCACGTGAGCATTAGCTCACCCTATCCAGCTGGAATAAGCATCGAACAAAACTCAATTCTCACAATAATCATGTGGCAGTCCTCATTTTATTCGCCATGAAAAATAGAAATCGTAGCCTTAATCATGATGCAGTGACACATTGGCTTGTTTAGCTCAACCTCGGAGCAAACCGCAGGGTGGAGACAGTTTATGGCCACATCACTTTGGTTTAAGCTATAATAATCTGCCTGCAGTTGGAGGATGAAGATACAGCTGTGCTAGTTTTAGTACTTTTTTATGGCCTAATCACTGTGGACCTGAAAACTGGGACACTGACCTAATCACTATGACATTCTGTATGGAAGCTTTTATGAGGCCTGTGAATGTTAGTGTGTGGGGGAAAAAAGCATTTAAAGTGAGGTGTTTTTATAATCAGTACAGGGGAATTTGCATCTTTGAGCAAGATATTTTATTTATGAATCTTGACCCCTTTCTAAATAATGCAAGTAGTATCCAGATCAGCTGGTAAGAGGAGCCGGTTCCTGTCTTAACAGGCTGAGTGGTTTCACTGTGAGAACACAACGGTAAGTTTATATTGACCCCTACAGCATTTTCCCTCTCATCAACCCACACACACAATACTTCACAATAAGAAAGGGAATGTTTGGTACATTTATCAAAAAATATAACACTGAAATATCCCATGACAGGGTATCTGGGAGCCACTATAGCCTCAACATAGAGCTGGGCGATATGAGATTTTTTCATATCACTATATGTTTTTTTCATTTCAGGCGATAACGATATCTATCACGATATAAGCCAAATAACTATATTAAGATTTAAATGTGCCGTTGCTCACAAGTAAAATGTGAAATAATCAGCAGCTTGTTTTTATTTAAATATTTATTTCCCATAATAAGTTCAACAGGGTAGATGTACTTAAGGAACATGAGACTTTTTCAGATAAATAAAGGCAAATATTGCAAACTACACAAAAGGCAGCCGCTAAAGCGTTTAAGTTTCAAAATAGAACA
The DNA here is from genome assembly GCF_057381845.1 of Rhamphochromis longiceps. Lineage (NCBI taxonomy): Eukaryota > Metazoa > Chordata > Actinopteri > Cichliformes > Cichlidae > Rhamphochromis > Rhamphochromis longiceps. The sequence goes on from NC_140562.1 coordinate 17,598,990, forward strand.
AACGAAACAGACTAAATTGTCAATTCCACTTAGAAACAAAATATTAATTCTAAAAATAAATCTTAGTTTGTTTTACAGAAGAACAGACAAAACTGACTAACTTTTGTCAATATCAAATAAACTGAGAACTAAAAGGAAATTCTCAATCTCTCCTTGTTGTATAGCTGAGCTTTTCAAACAGTTTTAACAGTTACTTTAGTCTGACAAAAGCCGAATGACGAATTAGTGCTTCCAGTCAGAGACTGAGGCTACGTCCACACGTACACGGGTATTTTTGAAAACGGAGATTTTCCGTTTTCGTTTTAAAAAAATAATCCCGTCCACACATAAAGGCAGAAATGAAGGAAAACGCTGCTATGAACATGCCAAAGCAGCAGGTGGCGCTAGATTCCTAACCGTGCAGAAATGTTGGCCAATCAGAAGTCTAGAAGCCTCGGTGGGAAAAAGTAAACAAAGCTGGGGCATAGAAGCAGAACCGAGTCGTATGTGTGGAGGGACAGTAACTGTGTGTATATGTAAGCATTTAAACACTGCAGAGAGTAGAATTAACAGTAACAGTATTGTAGAAATTCATTTCACCGAAACAATAACGTGGCGCACAGTGTGACGCATGCACCAGTTTATTGTATTTCCAGACTTGCTTTCGGCACAATTTACAGTGCACGCTACTCTGTTTTTTGTCAGACTTGAAATAGCCGAAATACCTTCACACTACGGAACTTCTATGGCTCTTCCGTTCGACAATCTCTCCGGCATTGGAACCATCATCTGTTTTCTCTTCGGTCACGCTCCGTTGATTTTTCTAGTCGGCGCACTCATTTCCTCCATTACGCGCTGGCTGCTTCCCAAACAAACACACGTGCGGCTTGGCACTTGTGCGGTACGTAACAAGTCACGCGACGTGACGCTGCGGCTGTGATTGGTTCGGCTCTGCGCTACTTAATTTGGATTGGCTGACCTTTTTTTTTTTTTTTTTTTTTAAGAGGACAAGAGCGGCGAGGTCTATCGCGATAGCTTAATTTCTCTATCGAGTAAAAGTTATATCGCGATACATATCGTTATCGTTCTATCGCCCAGCTCTACCTCAACACTATTTGAAAGTCATCCTACAAACTTGGCACGTGTTTTTGGACACACAGCCATTTTCAGGTCTCTTCAGAGATTCTGGTCTGGACTCTAGCTGGGTCGCAACAGCCAAAGCCACTCCTGTGTTTTCTCACCAGGGCATTGTGTTCATGAAATATAAACTTTGAACACAGCCTGAGATCCTGAGAAATAAATTCAATCCAGGCTTGCACTACATTATCTGCATACATCTGCAAGGGCCTGTTGCTTCAAAGTATTCCCACAGCATGATGCCGCCACCACCACGTTTCAGCATAGGGGTCGTAATAATGAGGTGGTGGTCAGTGTCAGGTTTTTCTCCACACACGTCTTTAGGAATTGTGGGTAGATATTTCCCTCTTTGGTTCCTCAGGACAGAGGATTTTGCTTCTCCTTGTTAAGATCTGCTTACCGGTATGCGTCTCCCAGCAGGCTCGATCGGTGACTGCTGCACCATTTTCCCCCCTCTATTCGAACGTCGTTCACAATGGACCAAAACAGACTAGACTGGATTCTTGGATACCTGTTCGACTGAGGCCCTCTGTCTATAATTACTTCTTTTGACCCGTTTTTACAAAGACTCTTGGTGTTTCCAAACTTCTTCTGTTTGAGAATGATAGAACCCAACATCCTCTGCACACCTTCTGCCCTCAGGTCTGTGCTTTGACACAATCATAACCAAAGGACTAGTGCCAACTGTCTGAACTTCATGGCTCAGGTTTCACTCTAACATATACCATCACCTGTGAGAACTTCCAGCTCTAATTAGGACTTGTGAATTCGACTGCAGCTTGTAATGCAACTAAATAAGATATACTGGAAGCTGCAGTGAGCCATTTTTACTTACAACAGCTATGGTGTGTAAACCACTTTATACCATTTTCAAATACTTTGCAAAGCCATAGATTTGGCATTTTGCTTTGATCACATTTTGTCTCAAGGGGAACACTTGATGTAAAATAGTTTAGTGTGTTTGAGTGAATGGAAATCAAAATAGTTGATCAAAAACAGAATCGTCTGCTTCACTTATTGATCCACAGTATAACACATTAAAAACAGGATGGGATGGGCGATAAAGACACTGCTTTGCTGGCTGCACCATGTGATTGGCACATTAATACTTAAAGGCCATAGGAAACCTGCAGGCAGGCAGGCAGCACAGATAAGCACTGCTCTGCTTATCCAACTACCAGCTGCAGGTAAGACTGGCTCCACTCAGGTTCAAACCATTTGCCTGAAAAAGGTACATCTCCCATAACAAACAGAGAACAAGAACATGTGTAAATAAATTTGCTGACTAGTTCTGTTATTGGTGCTTTTAGCAGCAAATTCTAGCTGTCCATGCATCCATATTAATGACTCTTTTTATCCAAAAAATCCCAACAAAAACCCCCAAAACAAAACATAAAGAGACGATTCACAGAACAACAAATTATCAGGGGCCTTGAGGCAAAAATGATCACACCCACAGTCTGCAGAAAAACTGGCTAACAGTGTTATTCCACTGGCTGCAAATGAGTCAGGCGTGCAAATGGACAAGATATGGCATGTCATAGGTTGCCATTCCCTACGGTTCAGTAACCTGGATTCAGATCAAGATGATGTAAGAGGGAGGGATGGATAATAACAATAAGCTTACTGTCCAATTAGCTGTGTCAGCTAATGGCGTCTTGCAAACTACAGACGAACGTGACACATTAGCGTTGCGCAATGTTGTGCTCAAACTGCAAACAAAAACACCCCACCACCAAAAAAATAAATAAGCAAAACCTGAAATGTGTCTACGTCAAAAGTATGCAGGGTGACTAAAGGAAAATGGGAAGAACAATTAAAATTTCTGATATGAAATTCTTGGGATGCCACATTCAATGCTGGCGCTGAGCCTGAAACTGAACACAAAACAACAACCTAAGGAGTCACATTCCAGAAACAATAAATGTGGGATTGCCTGTGAACGTTCAGTCAGGACTCCAAATCTCTCTAGCCAACCATGTGACCGGCATGTGCAGAACTCAAGAGATGTAAGAATGCCCAACTTAGCAAAAAAAGTGGAGGAAACTGTGTCATTCGCACATTAACCTTCAGTTAACAGTTAATCTAAATAAGGCAAAATATGCATAGATTCATACTTACCAGCCAGCAGGGGATAACCATGACAAATCAGCACTTTGTAACACATGTATATTTGCAATAATACAAAGTAATAAACAGAAATTCATTTCTTTTCTTAGCAATCACTTTGCTGTAAGCCAAAAGAGCAGAGTGCACGAGGCTTTGATGATCCTCAAACACATTACAAAGCAACACTTGGTAACTAGTGAGAAAACCAAGCGCACCACCAACAGAGAGAAAACCAGCTAATTTGTAACTCCTGCAAAGCAAGTGGAAGATGAAACAAAGCAAACGTAAAAAGAGGGAAACAAACACAATCACTCTACACAATAACGCAGTTTCTTGTTTTGGATTACTTCTAATAAAGCTCCGCAACAATATTTAACCTGATTATATAGGAAGAATACCGCCACCGCAACAGCAAATCAAGGACAAAATGGCAACATGAGCGAGAGCAGAGAGGAAGTGCCAGGACAGGTCGATTGTTCAGAGTGAAGGTAAATGTCACCTTTGTTTCAGTGTGAGTATCTCCGCTTTCCTGTGGTGTTTCAGCCGTTTCAATGCTGCGTTTCGTCTCGTGTCCCCTATCGGCTACACGACCAGACGCCAAAGTCTCGCTCTGAATGCCCTCATCATGCGGCTTCTGTCCCTTCCTGTTACTGCTTTCTGCATTCTCTTCATCACTGTTAATGTCAATGTCGTACATCACATCGTCCTCCCTGACACTGCTGCTGTCTACGCTCTCCTGCTTTAACTCCTTGCTCAAACTCTCCTCTGCTTTGCCATCCTCCTCACAATCCATCTGAGGCTCCTCGGATGAGGTCTTCCCCGACTCTGCCTCAAGACTAACTTCAGACATACCTGGAAACAGACAGACAGGCAAGTATGAAAAAGTCCCACGAAGCTGGCTGACTGCTTATAGTGCCCCTACTAACAAAGGGAAATTAGTTAACTGCTGCTTGTAAGGTATTTTAGGACTTCTCATGGTCTTCTTTGTGTATCTGTATCTCACTGAGTGATTACTTTTTATTAAATACGACACCAGGGAATCACAATAACGGTTTCCTAACTTTATACAAAGTCATGTTTTTGTACAAAGTAAGAATCGTTTAAATTCACATTGTTTAAACGAGTAGTGGGATTTGAGGCTGCACAATACATACTCTGGGCCACGCCTACAGCACATCCATGTACTATACTTCCTTATCTGCCCCAGTCCAGACCTCTGAATAGTCTGCCTATCAGGCACATGTAAAGACCAATTGTAATTGTGGTGTATGTCCTACAGTTCCAGCACATTAATGTGTCTATCGAATGGCCATGTTTGAACTTTGAGTCGAATGCATGTGAGAGGCACAAACTGGGGTTCTGTTATTGATGAAAGCACTTGCACAACAGGAAAGTGAAGTGGCTCACATATAGACACCATTTTTAAACTACACTCAGGAGCAGCTGTGTAATCCAATCCCTAACCAGAACTCACAACAGGATTTTACAGTTCTATTTATTATTTATTCTAAGGTAAATTTCGATTGAATTTTACCTTGCATTTTAAAGCGTACCTGTAAAACTACAGGTACGTCTACAGGCTGTTAGCTGTCACCTGTGATACTGGAGCAACTACCTCCGACATTAGAGAACTGTTGGATAATTTCCAGATTTTCAGCTCTCTGCCGGAAACAAAGTGCACCTTTCACATAATGTTAACCGCGTCAGGTTTATAGCCTTTATGACATTGTGGAAATCGACGTGGATGCTGCTAGTACTACCCGGAACAGAGTCGAGTTTATCAAGGTTACCTGTTGAAGTGCAGTCACGTGACTTGCTGCAAGGCTGTTCACAAGTGATTAAAAAAAACAAACTTGCCAGACCAAATATATAATGCAGCTAATTCATTTCATTTATTGAGATTGCAACATAATAAAAGTGATAAGTATGCATCAACCAAACCGTTCCCTAGCTTTACCCGCTAGTCGGTTAGCTCTGAGCTGCCCACTAATTTGACTTAACGTGAATCTATCGCAGCTGTTGACGTGTAGTTAGCTAGCGTTAAGTAGCTAACAAGCCTACAGGCAGCTAAGGAAAAACTTCCAATGAAAGCACTTAAAGTTGACAGTGTCTTCAAGCTTCGCTGGATGTGCACATCCGTGCAACAATTAAACAGGGAAGAAGAAAACTTTAGTTCACGTTACCTGTGTGCGGATGCGGCTAACTGTTTTAGCTGTGCCCCGTTAGCCGTTGTAGATGCTTATTGAAATCCTCAGCACCGGGCCGCACTGGATGTTTTAGCGCAAAGGGCTGTTAACGCAGACGGTGCATATAGATGTACTAGCAGTTTATCATCGGCTGTCTTTCGCTCTCGGCAAAGACGCCAGACTCGCTGTTTGACTGCCCGGAAAGACTGTTCCACTCTGCTGGGCCTCTGCTGTCAGCTGAAGCAAACTACACCATTTGCGGGATGCGCTCTCCCCCTGCTGTTAAAATGTGTTGTTTGCAGTTTGTGTCGGGTGCTTGTAATACGTTTATTATCTATTTTAGATCCGAGTAGAGACATATAATCTAAGGCAAAAGGATAAGATAAGAAGAAGACCGATATGTTTGTAAAGCATTCAACGTCAGTGTTTATCTCCGCTAACTACAACTTTCTCCCTGTTATCTGCTTAGAAAGTGATTTCCCATGGCAAACTCAATTTCCCATGAGCGCCTGGGTGAGGACGCACATTTACGTTTCGACGCGATCTGAGCCCTGGTTGAGGCAGTCCAGTCAGAGGCCATATTGGAATATATGAAGTCGGCTTGCACTTTGATGGAACTGAGTGTCTGCCGTTTTGAGAGTCTCTATACTGCTATCCAGGATTTATACGCGAGTGATTGCAACAGGCATTCCACTTGAGACTCTGCTAAGTCTGGACGGCAAGTTGTCTCGCTTCTTTTATTGGGAAAAATGAGTCCAACCGATGCTAAACGGGGGGCTAAACGCAGGAAGAACAAGCGGGGCGGTGGCAGTAGCTGCAGTGCTGTCTGCAATACCAGCGGTGGCAAGGCCGGGGTTGCTTCGGCCCTGGGCTGTGAGGGAACAGCAGCACCTGCCTCTGTCGTCGGCTTTTTGACACCTGGCAGTGCAGGCAGCGGGAATATAGGATCCATCACGGGCATAAACGACGAGGTAAGAGTGTCACACTACTGGATGTCAAAACAGGGGCAAGGAGCTTGGAGCGTTATCAACGACACATCTGATTTGGGCCCGAGACTGATGCGAGGAAGGCAGCTAGCTAGCTAGCTAACTAACAAGTGCAACGTAGCTGGTAGTTAACCGGCTTAATCACAGCTAATAATAGTTGTTTATTCTTTGTGAAATAATCGCCAGCAGTTAAACAGTCCCCAGTGTAATATAACACACTGTCTTAAACGTCAGGCTAACTTACTAAAGTCTTGGCGAAATCCTAACACTACCATCGTTAGCTTAAGTTAAGAGGTCGTAGGTGTATCGACAACGATTTAGACACAATCAAGCAGTTGGTTGATCTAATATTCTTCTCCGTGTATGGCTAGCACAGGTATAGATTGGGCTGCTCGAATCAAAGTTATTCGGGAATAACATTAAGATTAACGTAGGTGGCTCAAAAGCTGCTATCACCTAGGTAAACACTGATGCTAGCTTATGCTAACAGTCAAGAGCACTAACAATCTCATCACTGTTTTTGCGTTTTTAAATTCCGAGTTTCCGTCGTTTTTTCTCTCTCTCTCTATTTCTCTAGTCTGTAAAGGTTTGAGTTTAACTTGGTCATATTTTCCAGAGGACCAGCTAAAGTACTCGACTACCTCCTCCACGTTAGCCTAATGAGCCCGTATACTTCAATACCACGATAGTGAAACTTAACAGTGAAATCTTAAGATGGTTAGCAAGCTTATTTACAAGATCGGAGATGTTGGTTAGCTTAATGGGTCGCGTAAATAACACTTGAGTGTTTTGTATTCTGCATCGAAGGGAACTATGTCCTGTCTGTGCTTCTGTGTACGTTTATTGTGCTTTTGTAGTTATTCTGGTCTCTCACGTAGAAAGTGTGTGTGTGTGTGTGTGTGTTGTTTGTTTGGGATTAGTGATGTTACAGTATCAGATTTTCCGCTACAAGTGGGCAGAAGAATTCATGGTAACAACAATATCGCTGAAAATAAAGAAAAATACCCCTAGTCATACCAAGCTTCATTTATTTCATCGTAACTTTATTCATTTTAACTTTGTTAATTCACTGCTGCGCTAATAAGGTAAATGATATAAGAAATTTCTTGGCTAAACCATTATGGAAAACCAAATGTGACTACTTGGAGCCACTGCTGTTTTGTCTACTCTTTTTGTACACAAAATATCATGAAGCTTAAACAAAGACCGGTCATTCAGTCAGGCCTATGCTAAACAGGAGAAACACCTGTGAGTCATAGTGCAGGAGCTAGTGTTAGCTTGAAAAACTGTCAAGACAACGGTAATTAAATTAAAAATTAATTCCTCAAAGTAATACCAGTCTATCTGCACCTATCTCAGTGACTCAGCCTCGCTCTATCTCAGTGTGTGAGAGAAACACAGAGAAAGAAAAACCAATGCTGTTAGCACTAAACACCTTACTTTAGTCATCCATAAAGTAAGCATACACTGTCTAGTACGTGTTTATATACTATATAGTGCAAGGTGACAGTATAGCAGTTACTAAAAAGAAGAGAGCCTTGATATAAACTGGATTCCTAGTTGTTCAGGTCATTTACAATATGTTTATGTGCATGTTTTACTGCAGCATTCATTTTTATTTTTAAATGTCAGTTATTACTAATGCTTAACAGTACATGCACAGATAGCCAGCTTGTTTTTCTCATAGCACCGATTACTACCATGGTGGTTTGTGTCAGCCTGCAGCAGCAACAGTAATTTGTCGTTTAAGTTTACATAACATGAAACTGCTTGAATTTAATCCTTTAGTCTAAATGATCAGTTACGACTCCTTTTCTGCCAGTCTGTGCATGGCTAGATAGAGATTATGTTTTGCTATAATTTTTCTGAGTTGACTCCTTAAATGTGCGTACATCATTTTTGGGCACTTTTGTTTATAGGTTTTCTGTGTATGCAGTGTGTACTGGTGTGAACCTATGAGAGGTTTATCAGTATAAATATATATGCAGTCGAATATAAAACCCAGAAAATAATACAGAAAACATTAGAAGCTTTGAGGTGTAATATAGAAACTGTGTCATCACTTAGTGTAATTGATCACTTGCATAAATAGAAAGGGATGAGTTCATTGTAAACTATGAGCTGTTTTGTGTCCATCAGGTCAAAGTGAACAGCGGCGTTACACCACAGTTTACAGAAGGACCGGTGAATGCTGACTTCTCTGGAGTCCTTCAGGTAAAGTACAGTCAAGGGTTTCTGAATCCACTCAATGATACAGAACCTTTGTCGCTCAAAGACATGTCCAGTTTACCAGAATAATACACACCTTGACAATAGAACTGTGTGTATGCTAAATGGTGGAAACCCACTCAAGATTTAAACATTCAGTGTTTCTGTTAATTCAGTCATTTTTAAGTATGGAACTTATTCATATTCGGTAGGACTTGCCTCAGTTATTCATACATTCAGATGCTCCAGCATTTGTATTTTTTATTTTTTTAACAGTAGGGTTTAAGTGTTGATAACTGCCTTTTTTTTTTTTCCTGATTACTAATGACGTTATTCCTCAGAATTCAAATCCATACAACACACATCACGAACATGAACTTGAACAAGGAACGAGGAAATATATGTATGAAATGTACTGTTTATCATAGAGAACCCAACTGATTGATCAGTGAGCAGATATTGTCTGCAAATATTTGCTTTTTTCGCTGATCTTTTATAATAATAATAATAATAATAATAATAATAATAATAATAATAATAATAATAATATAATAATAATAATAATAATAATACATGGATAAATAATATATAAATGGAAATTAAAAAGGTAAGGAAGAAGGGTGAGAAATGCCTTTCAACTATGTTATGAGAGTTGGCGTTGCATAGTTTGTCCAACAGAGGGCACTTTACAACTCTCCTGTTTGTTGTGTGAAACACTACACACTGATTAGGAGCAGTTGGATACAACGCAAATGAGTAAATGATTAACTAACATGTGTCACACAATGTTCAGCTACTTTCTGACACTAATTTAAAAAAAAAAAAAAAAGAATTTACAATATCGACACCTGAGTTTGAGAATGTGATAATTTAAGAAGGAGGAAACATAGGATTCTGAAATTCATACCATAGCTGTACTAGGAGGCCATATCATGTTTGGATAGATGCTGATATTCCGTTAAGTGTAAAGCTGCCCCGCTCTAACCCAGAGTACTCACTGAGTCACAGTCTCCAGGAGTACACGTTTAAAATGTAGCTGAAATAGATGGAAGTCAACCTTCTTCTTAAAATCCCATAGCCATCCCACCCACCGTCACAAGCAGTCAGTGTGTATATCATTAATTGAAGCCTCTAGCTTCTAATTACGTGTTTGTGCCCCTCTGTGGTTCACGCACTGAAAGGACTCTGTGTTAAAGTTCCTGTGATTTAATGAAGTACAGCGGGCCTGTTCAAACAGCTGTTGTACCTGGAGTACATTGGGTTGTGAATGTTAGATTGGTTAGCAGTTCAAGTGATCACAAACTTGAGTTTTCCTCTAAAATAACATCTGTATTATTATTATTATTAGAAGAAAAAATAACCTGCTTTTATTTATTCCCTTAAGTAATAAATGACAACAGCCACTGCATTTCTATCTAGGGGATTTTAATCAAACACAGTGACTTCATGTAAACTAATATATTTTTCTTTCCCACCACAGACCCCATTCACATTTGGCCTGAACCAGCGAGCGCCCTACACTGCTGGTGATCGCTGCCTCTTGTGTCGATGTGAGCGTAAAGACACTGTCGTGCCTTCAGAGGCAAGCATCTCAGGCCAGAACGGTACGGCACAGCCTGCCAAGACTCCCAGTGCTCTACAGCTGCCTCTGTGGGTGTGCTCTGACTGCAGGCGCACAGTGGAGAAGGAGGACCGACATACTACTCTAGAGCAGTCTTTAGGGGTAAGTCACATGAGTGTGAAGAGAATTAAAGTTATAAAGAGTTTGTGCATGGAGAGAGAGTGCTGCGTGTCAAGCCTTTGCTCGATTCCGCCGTTCAGTCGGTTTTCTGGCTCAACACGGATGCCACATATCTGCAGTTTAACGTGCACAGCTGCGGTCTTTCAGTGGATGATGCAGCTCCTGCGTTCACCTGGCACTGCTGGTTCTGTGCCAGAACGGCTGAAACAGATGCAGCCACCGTGAGCAGCAGCTGCTGCTGTAAGAACGTAATGATGGAAGCAGAATAATACGATTGCACAAGCTTGAATTGATTCAACGAGGTAGCGACTTCTAGAAGCTTCAGCTTGAAATGTGCACTTTTTCAATTTTTCAGGTACATTAATTAAACAAAAAGTATCTCAGTGGATGAAATGCTTTTGATATATAATAAATGGTACATAAAAATGTAGTTGTGATTATGGCATTAGCTGCATCTGTATCTAAAAATGAAGGAACTAATTATAAAAATCATAATGATTTAAGTCTTTATTTTAACACGTAGTCACATTTAATACTCCTAATGATTAATTAAGAAAATAAGTGGCAGTGTTGCTGTTGTCGTCTTAATTAGTTTTCTCTCTTTCTCCTCTGCACACCCAAGTGTGACTGAAAATATCCTCTCAGGCCTGTGTTGTAAGATGACGTGTGTTTGAGTGTGCGCTCCAGTTACTCTGTATATAAAGAGCTTCTTTATGACCGACTGCCTGTGGAAAAATCTTGTGATTTGAAATCAGTGGGGGTTTTTTTTTTCTCCCCCTATAATACAAAGTGACTTTTTATTTTCCTGGTTGAATGTGTGTAGGAGTGATTATTAGTTGTAATTAATAAAAGCACTTTTGTACAGACAAATTTACAAAGGCAGCGACTCGACTTTGTTTCCGTTCTTGCAAATTCTAAAAGAAATTTTGCTTTTTATTTGTAGGCAGGTGGTAAGATTGCGCCTACATTTTTGTTCTTCATCCAAAGTCTCAGTCTGAGTTGCTTTTGAAAACTCCCAAACGTTTGTTTTTTGGAGCTCAGTCCTATGTTTTCTTAGTTGTTGGTGCGTTAGCCTTGGATGGTGGTCTTGGGTTTGGCATCCTCTTAAATGTATTGTTAAATGCATCCTAACTGCAGGGGCGTGCTCTGCTGACTCACAGCATTATGGTCCTGTAGTCAAGGGGCCCAAGCAACTGGAGAGCTTTTATTTTGAAATAGCTGCAGAAAAGAAAATTTGCACATATATTCTCTATCTAGTCTGCCCCATGCTGTGCTTTTTCTGGTGATGAGTGAATGATGGTGTGACATTATAAGTCAGTTCTCACAGTGGTTTGCTGATCTCGGCCCTGATGCTTGTCAATTGTAACTGTAACTTTTCTCTAAACCAAAAAAAGACTGCACTGTGTGCTCATCCCAGTTGTAGTTACTGTCCAACACGTTATAAACGTAAATAGGCTGAGCGTCATGTGGTGCTGGACATATCAGAGCAGTCATTTTCAGGGCCTTGTAGCTGTCACAGTGTCCAGAGCCAGATCCATGAGATGATCAGAGATTATTTTATGACAAGCCACAGCTGAAGAGACTGAAGAGGAATCAACTGAAATGATTAAAAATGCTCTTAAATACAGAGAAGTGATTGACATTCATATTATATGTTAGCACATTATTTTCAGCTTTCTGGACAGCCGTGCGACATGCCCAGTGTCACCATCGGCTCCTGAAAAATGATCAGCATCACAGTAAACTAATAAAAATGTTTCTGGATTTGTTCAATGCCTTATTGTGATGTCTTTGTTTTCCTTCATAATGCCTACAGAGTCAGGACTTTCTTTTGCACATGCCTGTGGGTAATGGAAACTTGGGCCAGGAGGCAGCCACAGGGGACAGACTGACCACTGCTGCGCCTACTCTACCCATGCTTCCTGCCCCGGACCTCACCACGCCGATGCCTGCTGATACAGTGTGCAGCTGCGAAGCTTGCAACGAGAGGCGGTCAGTTCAGGTTGACTCTTTGATTCCTTGCGTTTTTGTTTTTGTTTTGTTTTTTTCACTGATTCTTAATGAATTTGTGGGAATTACAGGGAGATCTCTGCCGAGTCGGAGAGGGAGTCGCAGCAGCTGCAGAACCACTGGTCAGAGCTTCGCTACCTGGTGCGCTACATCTACAGACAGACGGGAACGCCACTTGCAGATGACCACGACCAGCCTCTAGAGAGAGACAAGGAGGGCATGAAGGAGCTGGTGGACAGGTATGACCACGACCAGAAATCCTGCCTCTCTTTCTCAGGTCTTTCTTTCAGGGGCTTTCAGGGGTGTGTTTGGCCACTAGAGGTCCCTGTTAACAGGGAGCTTCTCTGAAAACAACCAGAGGCGTGGGAGCCTTTGCGCTGATGTCAACAAACTGAAACTGCTGCCTTGTTTTGTTTTGGGTTTTTTTGTTTGTTTTTCCAGTGTATTTGAACAAGTCCACAGGCCCGTAAAAAGCCTATTGGATTACTTAATATGATGTAATTGAGGAAACTATGTGACTCACATTGGGAGATTTTAAACTGTACAGACAGTGTTACAAGAGAAAGAAGAGCTTTACGTGCTGGTAGCATCAATAGATGGGGAATTTTTTTTTCTTTTCCCACATTATGTTCATTGTTTTTCTCCCGCAGACTCTGTGAAAAGGATCCCTATCAGCTCTACCAGCGGTTGGAGCAGCAGGCTCGGGAATACGTCTTGGAAATGAAAGTGCGTCTATTGAAGCACCTTTCTGCAGGTTCCAAGAACACGGGACCACCTGGGACCATAGCTGCAGCCCAAGGTCCTCCTCAAGCCCACCAGTTCATCTCACTTTTGCTGGAGGAATACAACGCCCTCTGTCAAGCTGCACGAACCATCAGCAGCTTCCTGCTCACCCTGGTTCGTCCGAGTGTTGTTCCCCCACATACAATAACACGTTTGACATATTCATCGCATTCTTAACTTTATTTCCTTTTTTTTTTGCTCTTCCCCAGGAAAATGAGCACCTCCAGAAATTTCAGGTGACCTGGGAGCTGCACAACAAACACCTTTTCGAGAATCTGGTTTTCTCCGAACCGATCTTACACAGCAGTTTACCGGCACTCATTGCACAGCTTAGGTAAGACGTCACTTCTATTTAAAGGAAGACTCTATGACTAGACGCTCATCGTGATGATTTGATTGCTAATAAAGACCCAAATTGCACATTACCTTCTCAGATGCTGCCTTTGAACAAGCTTCCACAGTACTGAGCCATAAGCCAGCAGGCTTATCCTTAATCCCTATTTGGTTTTTTTTTGCTTTTGTTTTCTTTCCACAGGCATGGCACAGCTTCCCATGATTCATACAGTGAAGATACGTACAGGACGTTATTAGAGAGCTACCAGCAACTGCAGCAGGAGATGGCTTCAGTGGCCGCTCAGTGGCAGGATTGTGAGAAGAGGATTGATGACTATGTGGATGAACAGGTACGCAGGGCAGTAAAAGAATGTCTTGTGTAACGCTCATGTTCAGTACAGAGAATAATAAATTGTGTAACATGTTTCTTTTGTAGATGCTTTTTAAGGTGGAGGGTCAGAATATTACCAACCAAAGAACAGAGCCACACAAGTCTTTAATTAGCAAAAATGTAAGTGAAATGAAAACTCTGTGACTGTTTAGATATTTTTTTTCAGTCTTTGATTTGTGAAGCTTCTAAAGTCTTTGTTGATTCTTACTATCTGCCTGTTTCCAGACTTTAAAGACAAAGCAGGGAATGCTGAAAGAGGACTGGGAATTCTTTAAGCAAAGAAGGTTTATAGAAGAACAGGTACGGCACATGATTATGACGCTGTCATTTTACAATGGAGTTTTACAGTTGTGTCCTTCAAAGCGCTGTAATGGTTTCTGTTTTTGTTTTTTTGTAGTTACCCAACAGTAAGAAATCCCCCACCGGAGATAACAACTTCACAGACACAATGAGAATGCTGTCATCTCGTCTGAGTATTCCAGACTGTCCAAACTGCAATTACAGAAGAAGGTGAGCTGTCAGGATTCAGTGGCTTGTCCCTGTCTGGCCTGGGATTACGTTACTCTTAGTCCAGTGAATTTCAGAAATAATTCAAATTATCTTCACAGGGGGGGAAAAAAAAAAAGGATAACATGTATAAAATAAGTGAACAGACTGGTTATGTTTAGTTGTGAAGAAATTAAATGAACCCCCCTCTACTTGCTGGTATTATTATTATTATTATTATTATGTGCAAAAGTCTTGAGCAATTTCTTTATATTTTGCTTCCAAGGAGCCAGAATTTATTTTCTTTTTTTTTTGTGGGCTCGTGCAATAGTTTAAGTCTTTTTCAGGCTTTTTCAGTGCAGTCCTTGTACCTGACCATTTTCAGAGGTTTCTTTTCTTTCTGTTAGCCACCTAACACTGACCTATGAATCATTCCAGCATAAGAACTCAAAGGATGAAACAGTGTTGTCTACACATAATGCGATTTCTATTAAAAATGATAAGATAACAGTTTGAAGGTCTAAACTGGTGTCTTTGCAAAAACAAAGCGCTATTAGCTGAAAACATGGCACATCTCTACATGCTGTGTAGGGTGTCCTGAGAAATTTTGAGAGGGGAAAAAAACGCAGATGAAAAGCGTCTGAAAGTCATGTCCTTACGGAGTAGAAACCAATCCAGCAAAGATCTGACACTGTAACCATTTATTGTTTACTGTAGCCTGGTTAGAAATGATGTTGGTGGAAGGGTGGCTATCAAGAAGCCATTCTTAAGGAAGGGAGAAATGGGGAGCCAAGGCTAAGGTATGCCAAATTACACAAGAGGTGGTCTGAAAATCAGCAGTGACATGAGGTGAGGGTCATGTCACTGGTGTGGCTCAAGACTTTTGTCACTTTGCTATAGAACCTATTTAAAGATGGGAGAGCGAGATGTCAACATGTGATGTATTGAAGACCATTTTCCGCCATTAAAAAAAGCCACTTAACTCATTTGACTGTATGGGAATTGTCTTTTTAAAATACTTCATGTAAGAACTTTACTGAGAGAGTCCTGTAATCAGTATCACAATATAAATTTTGTCTCAACTTTTTTCAACAGGTGCACATGTGACGACTGTAGCCTCTCTCACATCCTAACGTGTGGCATAATGGACTCTCCTATCGCTGAAGACCTCCACATCAAACTACCCATGCAAGGGGATCCTCCCCGGGACTTCTTGGCAGGGGTGCACCCTCCTAGCCTCTCTTCCGGCAGTTCAGCATCCGGCTCCAACTCCAGTTCTCCCATCACCATCCAGCAGCATCCGAGACTCATTCTGCCTGAAGGAGACACCAACACTTTGTAAGTCATCTATTAGTATTTTCCCCAATCTTAGCGTTAACATAAAAATAAGTGCTATTAAAGTGGAACTGATATTTCGATAAATAGTCTCTTCTTCTTCCTGACTTCTCATTTCTCTCTTGTTGTAGCATTAGCGATGATGACGAAGTGCCTCCATTGTCCAGTAAGTTTGGGGACATGTACCCTATGAGTGGTTATGAGGACAACAGTATGGTGACTGCTGCTGTGAACGGTCTTCATAACGACATCAACGGGGAAGGTGAAAACGTGGCGCTAAAGACAGGGGTGAGTCCTCTACAGCCCCCAAAAAATGCCCAAGATTAGCTGTGAATTTCCCTGCCGGGTTTCTGGATGATGAAGCTGCAGTTCATTATGAGTGGGTTACGGGTAATTTGGGAAATGTTTTGTCCTCACATACTAATTCAGTCTTTGTTCTGCACCTCTCTGTGTCAGTCTCCTCGCATTACCAGCAGCAGCAGCTCATCGGAGGGTGACGAGGAGGAAGCTAATAGCGAGGGTGGTGGGGAGCCCCCAGGGCAGCAGGAACAGCTTTCCTCAGGAAAGACCAATAGTCCTCCACCCTCCTACAACCACCAGCAGGTATTTATACAAATACAATGAGCCTTCATTTGTCTTCCTTTAAGGGCCATATGCTCAGACGCACTCATTGTGTGACGAGAGATCTAAAAATACTGATCACAGAACAAGAATGTTCTTTGTTGCTGTGGGTCCCGGGGTTATCGCAGGAGCGTGTTGTTTTTTTTTTTTTTGTTTTTTTTTACATGAATTTAAATTTTGTTTTAATTTTTCTTTTTTTTGTTATAGCTTAGACTGGGTTTGCTCATTTCAGTTTCAATGTGGTTCCAGTAGTTTCAGTATTAATTTGAGTTGCTAGTCCATTATAATATGAGTGGTATTACTATACAAACACTAGACGTGGTCATCTGTGCATCAGTGAAAGTCCCCTTATACTCTTTGTGTGGATTAAAGACTAGAAGACATTTGCTATTTATTTTATTTGTTCGTTTGTCTTTTAAAGTCTATAACTAAAGCTAATGCCACACTTATCTGGCCACGATCCTTGCCACCTCCAGGTACAGCTGTTACTGACGAAACGAGGTGCTTTATTTGCAGGGCAGGGTATCCGTGTATCCGTGCAGTGGCACTGATGAGACCTGAACCACTTTACTAATGTTCATGTGACACAAAAAGCACATCAGTTTAATTCTGATGTAAGAGCGGAGATAAAAACTTGGTAGTGTAGTCACACTAATTTAAAATAATAATAATAATGAAATCCTCGATGGAGCTGAATTGGAAAAATGAACTCCACTACTACATTCTGATACATGATTTAGCTGTTATTACTCTTTTAAATCAACGTGTTTCAAACCTATATTACCCCCACCCTCAGGCAGAGCAGGCCCAGCATGCCTGCGAGTGCCACGTGTGCAACCAGGACCCCAGCTCTTCCACCCTGGGCCCCGCCACGTGTTTGCCCCCTAGTCGGCTCCACGCTGCGCCTCCTCCCCCCGCTGTTGGACACCAATTCTTCACAGACAGCAAGACCCCCCCTGCACACCCCGCCCTCCACTTGTACCCACACATCCACGGCCACTTGCCCCTACACAACTTCTCCCGGCCCCTCCTGCACCCCACACTCTACCCACCAAGCCCACCTCTCACACACAACAAGGTGAGGATAACAAGTTTTTAGAGGTAGACGTAAGTTGTATTCTTCCGATCAGTATGTAGAATTCTAGCATTGAAAGTGTCTTTAAGGGGAAAATTGATTCATTTCCTTATCACTGGGGATTTTTCTTTTTTTAAGGTTCCAAGAACAATCCTAAGATTAGTTGTACGCTAGTTTCATTTAGTGTCACTGCAGTTCCTTTTTTCTGCCACAAGGGGACAGACTGAACCTAAACTAGGGGAAGGGGGGAAAAAGCAAAAAGAACAGAGCAGTCCTGAACTTTGTGCCAAACTCAAACCTGTTCATCTCATTATTCCCTTACTAATCACATTTTTTTCCCACCTTAAGCCTCTGCCCCCCAACCCTATATCAAACCACTCGGCGGCCAAGCAGCCAGCCTTCAGTGCGTCTTTACCAGAGCATGTATACCAGAACTGCTTCGGCGGTGCGGGCAGTGCAGGTGACTGGAACAGCTCTCTGCAGTGCCTCTCGCTCAAGTTTGAGAATTTATGGGACGCTGCTGTGATGAAGAGCTGGAATCCGTCTGTGCTGTTGCCCGAATCGCTTCCAGGTGAGCCGCCCTGGCACGGCACAAATCACCAATCATATTGAAATCATTTAAAAAGAATCGTTAAGACAATGTCTTCCCTTATGTTTTGTCCTAACCCAACAGGTGATATGCTTGGACCACCACTTGCTGATGTCCCCCTCCCTCCAACATCATCTATTTGCCCCCAAGGGGAACATGCCTCACTGCCCACGCCTCTGCCCCCTTCCTCGTCTTCTTCCTTGTCATCATCTTTGTCGTCATCCTCCTCGTCCTCATGCTCCTCTTCAGAAGCCAAAGAGCAGAAGAAGACCGGCGGCAAGAAGAAGTGTCTCTACAATTTCCAGGATGCCTTCATGGAGACGAATCGAGTGGTGATGGC
The DNA here is from genome assembly GCF_057381845.1 of Rhamphochromis longiceps. Lineage (NCBI taxonomy): Eukaryota > Metazoa > Chordata > Actinopteri > Cichliformes > Cichlidae > Rhamphochromis > Rhamphochromis longiceps. Next base: position 17,617,299 of record NC_140562.1, read on the forward strand.
TACCTCCGCCTCCACGTCCTCAGTGTCCTGCACTGCTACCACTGTCCAGTCAAGTAATAACCCACCCATCCACCTAGCATCTAAAAGACCCAACTCTTTAGGTAATATAGGAAGTAGGAGTAGTGGTTAGGTTTGTACTGATGGGGCTTTTTTGTTATTAAAATGATGGGACACTCAAACAATTTAACACCTACAGTTAAAAGGGACTCGTTGTGGTCGTCTCCACCGCCGTATTTTATTCTCGTACCCCAGCTCTGTGTTATTCATACATCAAAATATTTTTGGGTGCAGCCCCTCGGTCCATCAATTGTTTGAAACAAACCATTTTAGCTTCCTCTATTTAAACTGCCTTTCTTTTAATTGGCTGAAAAAAGGTGGTTAGACCTACTCAAACAAAACAACCATCTGACGGCTGTGGATGCTGTGCTCACAGGTATCATGTCGGATGTCTTTGGTATTATGCAGAGGCAGAAATGGAAGAAACTGAGCGTTTAGGGGTCTGAAACCGGAGTTTTTGACTCACGGGGAAACTTGTCAGTGTGTATTGTGCATCCTTCATTGTAAGAGTACATATTTAACTAATTGATAAGTCCCCTTGAAAATTTGGGTGTGTCATCAGTTTTGATCACATACAAATTTTGCTGTCACTGATAGCTTTTATTCAGCAGGATAATTATTCATTTTCTCTATTATAGTGGGGGTTTTTTTATGGTATTTATTACCTCTTTGACCTTTCCAAATAGTAAAGCACATGGGAAGGATGCCTATTCTTTTATATTTTTCTCAGTGTTAACTGTAGCAAGCATGTTTTACTATGCAAGGTTTGCTACTGTGTCTATGCTTGAATGCACAGTTAAGAATTGACAGAATGGTGAATTCAAATCTTATGTCCACACATTCATCAATTACTCAGATAACCTGGAGTAAAGTGTAAATTGTGTTTTATTCTGAAATGTCTGGTCGTTGTATTGTGGTGAAATGAATGATGTGGCTTGAGATAGAGAGATATATATGAGGTCGATCTAAGTTTAGATGAGCAAATATAAATATCAGCGTTATAATTCATATTCAAAAGGTCATCAAGCTGAAACTGCGTTGCGCTGGTTTAGAAGAAGTGGTATTGACGTGCGAAGCATGCGTCAGCAACACTTGGCTTGTTTGTTTTCCTGTCTGGAAGCTCTGAACACGATCATGTTGTTTTTGATGATGTGGGGATTTTTTCTTTTGTGTATTTTGTTAATGTAAATATTGTAATTCTGGCCATTTTCCCTCCCTTCTAGATGACGTATTTCACAATCTAGGTAAAGAGGACCACAGGCAACCCACTCCAACCACCCCTAGAAATGGCTCCACAGGACTTACCTCCCTCCCTCCTCTCTCGGGGCCCCCGCTCCCTCCAGCACCCACTGCGCACCTTCCGATAATAGGATCACAACCCTTCCCAAAAATGGCCACTCCAGCTCCAGACTTTGCAGACTCCCACCAGGGTCATTGCCTCCCACCCACAGAACCTCTGGCCACCTCAATGGATGGGCCCATCAGTGCCCCACCCAGCGTCTGCAGGCAAGTTTGCTGTCTGATTTCACAGGAAAGATTATTTATCTTATTTCTTTTTTGTCGCAGCAATCCAAACTGAATTTAAAGTACTGAAACATGAAAACATTATTTATTTCAGTGATCCTGACTGTGAAGGCCATCGCTGTGAAGGGAATGGGGGGTACGAGCATCCGCCATATGATGGAGAGGAGAGTCAGGACGAGGACAGCTGCTCGGAGCACAGCTCTTCCACCTCCACATCCACCAACCAGAAAGAAGGAAAGTACTGTGACTGCTGCTACTGCGAATTCTTCGGACATGGCGGGGTAAGACATGCATGTTTATGCAAACACATTGACCTCAGATTAACATCTTGTTGGTGTTTTTTTTTTTTTTTTGCTTTTGTTGTTGTTGTTGTTTTTTCCAAATGATTCATTTATTTTTATTTTCCTCCTCCGTACCCTCATTGATTGCGACACCCTTTGTTTTATTCACAGCCCCCAGCTGCTCCTACCAGTCGAAACTATGCAGAAATGAGGGAGAAGCTTCGCTTACGTCTGACAAAACGCAAAGAGGAACAGCCGAAACGCGAGGAACAGCAGCCGGTGATAGAAAGAGATGGAGGGGTGGAGGACCACAGGCGGGTGGAGGACCTGTTGCAGTTTATCAACAGTGCTGATAGTAAACCCGCTTCCAGTTCTAAGGCAGCAAAACGAGCAAGGCACAAACAAAAGAAGGTAACTACCTGCTGATCAGGCCAGAGGCCTTTTTGAAATGAACCACTTTCCTAGAATACTTGGAAATATAGCACTCAGTGGTCTTTATTATTATTATTTTTTTATGAGTCAGAGTTGTCAGTACACTAATAGTAAATGTCTGTGTGCTTCAGATGGAAGAGAAAGCCCGTCTGGAGGCGGAGGCCCGCGAAAGGGAGGAGCAGCAGTTGTTGGAGGAACAGCAACGGCGACAGAGGCAGGAAGAGGAAGAAGCGCTTCAAAAAGAACTGCTCCGACTGCAGGAGCTGCAGCAACATCGTGCTGCCAAAAAGAAAAAGAAAGAGAAAGCAAAGGAAAATACCGCTCCCCCTCACAACAATCCACAGCCCCTTAAACAGACAGCTCAGAACGTCTTAGATAATCTTCAGAATGGAAAGTCACAGCTGCTTCAAACTCTCATCCGCCTCCCTGACCAGAAGGAACCCAGATTTGACTCACTACCCCGGCCCCATTTACAGCACAGCCCAAACTGCGCTGCTGAAAAGGGGTTTACCGCTGAGACCAACATCCCCAATTCTCCACCTGATCTCCTCAACGGCACCTCCTCTCTACTCGAGGTCAGCAGTAAATCTAAGGGTAAGCAGTCCGCTAAAGTGCCCACCTCTGAGGCTGCTGTAAAGAAAGCCCCAGAGTTACCCAAGAGCTCCGATGCGCCTGTAAAGCTCGCTAATGGCGCTACCACTACAACAGACACCAAAGCAATGCGAACTAGGCCCGTTGAAGCCCTCGCTCCTCTCCCAACCAGTGAACCCCAGAGGGAGGAAAGGAGCAATAACAGAAGTGCCAGCGGTAAAAGGCAGCAACACCAACCTCTAGCCCAAACAAAGGAAGACAGGATAAGCCCCCCTGTGTCAAACCCCTCTCCGTCTCCCCCTCCAACCTCCCAGTCCGAACAGACCCAGCAGAACGGCAAACCTCCGACCGCAGAGTCCCCACAGCCCAAAGGCAAGACCAAGAAGAGCAAGAAGAAGAAGGCGGACAAGATGAACAGCTCGATAGGTTGGTTTTAATCTTCTGTGTGTACAAGTCCGGACTACCCTGTCCTGCTGCTAAAGTCGGAACAACAAAGTGTTCTGCATTGTTTTCCTTTGTCTCCTGGATGTTCTGTAATAAGCAAGGTTTGATCACCATGAGCAAGTGCTAGGGAGTATTTCTTAATCCAGCTTTGCTGTGATCCCAAACTCGGACGTGCTGTGAAATGTTAAAGCACCTTGGAAACGTAATCCTGACAGATTAGAACCAGGAAAATGTGTATGAGACCAATGAGAGATGAATTTTTCTGTGTATGTATATATGAAAATGTTTTATTTTTATTTTAGATGATGTATTCCTGCCCAAAGACATCGACCTGGATAGCACTGAAATGGATGAAACGGAGAGGGAGGTGGAGTACTTCAAAAGGTGCGTTTGACCAAATTCTGGAGGAACACTACTAAAATGTGTTCTTCCCTACCTCAAAGGCCTAATGTCAGCTTTCTTCCTTCTTTTCTCTCTTTTCCAGATTTTGCTTAGACTCTGCCCGGCAGACCCGTCAACGGCTATCCATCAACTGGTCAAACTTTAGCTTGAAGAAAGCTACGTTTGCTGCACATTGAGGGTGTTTAGTGAGTGACTGTCAGGACAGAATCAGTACCTTAACAGCTATACAAACCCAACCCCGACCCTCCACTTATCCCTTTACTTCCACCCAACTGTTATCCTCCTGGAACTTCTCCTGCTGTGCCCAAATCACACCCACGCTGCCTTGCTTTGTTCTTGTCACTGTGTGGTTCCAACACAGACCCATCTGGACTGATCCACCTGCAGAAATAAAAAGAAATGAAATGACACAGAATCACAAAATGCTACTCTACATCTGATTAATTTTTCCTGCCTGCTTGTGTGCTTCTAGTCTGAGTTGGGCATTTCTCTTGACTGAAAAGGAAAAAAAAGAAAAGAAAAAAAAAAAAAGCCATGGTCTGAAATTATTTTCTTATATTGGCTTAACTGTAGTCAAAAGATGCTTATTATGTCTGGAAGGTTTCCTTAAAAAAGAAAAAAGAGAGACAATGGAAACTTAAAAAAAGCGAGAAATGTAATGAATTAAAAGCTGTATTTGACATATTGTGGCTTACTATCCCATCGTTTCCTGTTCCTAGCACGGCCTCTCATCACACGATTGACAAGGGAGCTTGGTTAGCTGGTTTCCACTCTCCCAAACCCTCCCCCCACCCCACCAACTACTTCCACCTTATTTCACAGAAAGGAGGAAGGCGTAATACTTGACATTGTTCTTTTTTTTTTTTTGGTTTTTAAGTTCTGTTTAACAAACTGTTGAGTAAACGTGTACCAGTTACAGTTTATGTTTTCTTTATTTTGACCTGTAGCCAGCTTGTATCAGAATACTTTCAGAATGAAATTGAAAAAGAACAATACTCACACTATCAGTCTGTTATAGAGTGTATATTGTATTAACACTAAAGCCAAACTGGCTACTTTTAACATATTGTTAAGTAATATTAAATCTTGTCTTTCTTTTTTGAAAGATGGAATACAGTAGTATGGCAGGATTATGTGTCTTGTGTCACATCTTATTTCCTACATACGGTAAAAAAGCCAAACCAAAATGTCAAAAGACGTACATACATTTACAGATGCAGTTCACGATATGTGAAGCTACTGTTAGCAGCCAGTTAGCTTAGTGTAAACAAGGAAATGGGGCAGCTTTGCCTCGCTGGGTCCAGCGGTTATAAAAATGCACCTGCCTGGTGAGTACACATTTGGTCGGGACATAGAGTCATAGTATAATGAGAACGCACACCCTGTCGCTTCTAAGCTTTTATGTTTAAAAATAATAATAAATAAAACAGATTCATAGTGGATCTTAAAATTACATAAATACAATCTTCGATGAACATGTTACACAGCGTCACTGTTTTAACTATATTTGAGCTAAAATGCAGAAGCAGTGTGTGGAAAAACCTAAGTACACCTCATGACTCAGTAGATGTGGAACCATCCTGGTGCCTGAATGTTGTCAGTCTCTCGTTCAAGTTTGTCGTATGGACCGCGACAGACTCATTGTGGAACAGTTTTGGACATTCTCTTCTTTACAATGTTACTCCAGTTCATTCATCCTTACAATGCCTAGAGCCTGACTCACCATCCCTCTACAACCGTGCCAAACACCTCCATTTGACCAAGCCACATTTTTTATTCTAATTTTTATGCTGTCGTGAACATTACCACTTAGCACGTTAGCTGAGGTCTGTTAGGAGATGTAGCTCCTGGATTTATTGCAGTTTCTTTGAACTTGGGGTGAATTGCTTCACTATCCACTCCTGGGAATACTCAAAACTGTCTTGTATGATTTTATACTTATACTCTAGAATGATGGACTTGGACTCACCAGATCAATAAGCAGCAACAGCTGCTTCTTTAAGATATTTGCTTGTGTTCACGCAGACCTGAATGTCTTAAATCAGCAAAAATGTCAAAACTTGTCCTTCTACAGGTGCTCACATTTGCTCAGTTAATCATTGCATTTAATGAACAATGCCTGGCTGCTACTTATTCTCTTAATTCTTATGTTAGCAGCACTTAGTTTTTACATGCTACTTCTGCATTTTGGCTTGCACAGTGTAATATGTGTTCATCTCAGGCTGTATTTATCTGCTATGAACTAGATTATTTCCTGACACATAAAACATTAGAATTTAAAGAGAGCGTGGTTTACTTCTACCATGACTGTAACTCTAACCATTCTCACAAATATTCAAACACATCTGTAGAATAACTTTAACACAACTGTGATCACATTTGGTCTATACGGGTAATCAGTTAACACTATTTTGGGCTTCCCTGCTCAAGGTGAAAACACAATGGACCGTGGCTGCAAATTTTGGCTGACAGACATAAAATCAAACTCAGATAGCAAAAACATTACACAAACCACCCCCTTATAATGTCTACTGTTACAAATAAGCAAACCAAGAAGATACACCTTTTACTTAAAAGCACCTGTATCCTTAAGTGACTTATAACTTTGAAGTTCTGTTTAATATGATTTAAGCAGCCTAAACATCAGCCCGGAAGCACAAAACAATCTCTGTAGCTTCTCGGTCATCTCAGTCAAGGTAGTCTTAAGCATCTTTTCCTCAAGTCTAACTCTTTTCAAGCACCAAAAAATAGCCCCAAACAGTTTTTGTACCAGGCTGTGCTTCTGATTTTACATAACGACTCTTTTATTGGAGCAAACCTCAAATGGCCATTCGAGAAACTATAGGTTTTAGCACTTTTTGGATTAGCTTAATTTTTCAACTCGGGTTTTATTTATTTATTTTACTAAGCTCATTTTGTGCTAGCACAAAATCTGTGTGACGTGTATATATATATATATATGTATGTATGTATGTGTGTGTGTGTGTGTGTGTGTGTGTGTGTGTGTGTGTGTGTATATATATATGTATATATATACATATATATATATATAGAGAGAGAGAAAGAATAAATAGGACTTTGGCTATGCTACACCATTAGGTAGCTAAAATTCCACATGGCCCTTATACTTTTATTTAACAATAAACATTAAAGATAAAAACTGTGGGCACAGACCTTTTTTGGCTTCTGAAGTTGGGGCATGCCACACAAACTTTGAAAACCAGCTTGCTAACAAGAGGACTTTTGTCACCAGGTAGGTGGAGTTGCATTAGCAATTTAGCTACCATACTAACTGCATGAGTTATCATTATAATTATCCTTCAGCTATGAGAAGGGCTTTAATTTACTAGACATTAGAAAGAAAAGTCCACAAATTAATCCATTATTTATTACTGTTATTTAAATTTGTTTTAAAAAAGACTAACTGTAGCTTTATATTTGACACCAATGAAAACAGATACTCCTTTTTTTCTAATAAGCACACTCAACAATTAGGGACATTTCTGAAAATTTCTTACAGCTAATGTAAATTAGAAATCTCAAGATGATCATTTCCAAATCCGGAATTTGCGAATCAGTTGTACTTCTGCTAATCCAGGAATTTTACCCGTTGTTGCCCTTCTGCCCGTCTGTGGCTATGTTCAAAGTTGCAGGGTGAGTCACACCCTCATAAATGAGTTCCTTTTGGGAAATCCACAAACTTGCAGTCATAGTCAGTCTAGCAGGGCTTTGTAACTGAGTCAAGTTGATCCCAAGGTTTAGTTTCAGTTATGAGGTACATTAAACAAAAAGACAGCTGCCACCGGGCTACTTTGGACATTTACATGTAACTTAATTTCGTATGTGCTCATTGTAGAGCTGATTTGAGGCAATTACGAAATCAAGTGCATTCCCTCCGGGTGAAGGGAGCATGAAATGAGGTCATGCTGTGGCTTCTCTAGAAATAGATGAGTTAATACATAGTTTTCAGTGAACACGACTGACAGGACAAGCACATGTATTTGGGTTGTTTGTTTGTTTTATGAAAAAGACAAATTTTTGTAAAAGAACCAACTTGGACATTAACCGTAACTAAGCCTTTACTTCTTTCAAATGGCCTCAGTGGATTTCAGGAACTGACCATGAGTTTCAGTAACATTTGTTTATTCCCATAAAGTAAACTGGGATGGATTTTCAAGCAGTGATGGTAAACGCTGGTCGTACAGTACATTCAGAGGTTATATTTAGGACCAAATGGATAATGTGGAAGAGGAAGTGAGGTGCATTTGTGGTCATCACCATGACTTCTTCCTCTCAACTTTCCCATGAGCGACTGCTTCTTAAAACAAAGGAATTTCAGTACGAGCCGTTGTGAATGAGAGCAGCGGGGTAGATGCACTTCATACATAAGCAAAAAAGACTGGTTAGTGAGCACCAGCAGATATGACTCAAAAATATTTCAGTTATGAATGACTGTCTGGCTGTTTATAGCGTGGCCTTGCTCTCAGTCACCGGTGATGTAAGATCGGATCTACCACATTATGTAAATGCTGTGCAAAAGTACGCAAATGTACAGAGGGCAAAAACACCTAGAAAAATACGAGGTGCAAATGTAGGCCGTGATCTAAATATTATGAGAAAATGGTGCAGTGTGTGTTTTGATAAATGCAGAGATAAAGGCCGCTTTCGTCAACATGTTTATGCAATTAATAGAAAAATTTAAAAAAATCCCACATGCAGGTAAAAATTACTTACTTGCTTTATGATGTCTCTTACAAAAAAATAGACTTTTGTTGTTGAAGCTGACTTGATGAATAAAGGTAAACAAAACTGTGTACGCAGATCAGTCTGACAATGACAGGGGTGAGCGTCAGTGGCTTATTAAAGGCATCAGATCCGCCTCAAAGCTTGTAATCAGAAAGCTGGGCTTTTCATTGTTAAGTGCCTGGAGCACTTTGGGATCACATACATTTCTAAGGAGGGAATCCCCTCTTCCTTACTGCCTTCACAGTCTGCCACAGTGTCGCTTTTGATGGCTGAAACCTTGGACTTCCTCACCAGGGATCCTAAAAAAGAAGAAGAAGTAGGTGCTAATACCAGTGATCTAAGCCTATAAATGTTAAATTAAAATGATTTTCCCAAGTCTACTGTGTTCCATTTCAACTAAACGTATGTGCTTTTCGGGAATTCCCTCGCGATGGCGGGAAATTCCCATTCTTTTAGGATACACAGAAGATTAAAGGTTGTAAACATCTATTCTGTATTTGCTTGGATAAGTGTCAGACTGAAGTCAGGGTGAAGTTCTCCCTCTCTGTTCAAGTAGCTGTGAAAGCTACGTCAGTCATTACATCCTTATGCTTTGAAACCTGTTTCCAACAGGAACTGGTCTACCACTGTAACCTTTCTTTTTTATTCTTTATTTCTTAGAAAAAGTTCCCAGACATTCAGGTGGGGACGTGTGACTTATTTTTTTCCACTCTCAGATTGGTGTGTAGAGCCTCGGCGTGTGATAATTCAGTCACTTATAGACCCTGTTGAAAATGTGTAGGTGTTTGGTGGCGGGGGAGAATCCCCAGATGGCAGCTCGTGGTCTTTTTTTGTCCTGTGTGTATTTCTACCAGTCTTCCTGTGGTTGCCTTATAGGCGAGATGCTAAAGTTACCCTTCAAAGCCAAAATTGGAACCAGTTATTCCGTGGGCTTCTAAACTGGAGTCAAGATAGTGTGTTATGTAAATGAAAATGTGTGTAAATGTGTTGGAAACTGATACAGTCACCAGTATCTCCCCCAGTTAGCTGATGAGTAAGGAAACATGTGATGCTGTCTGGTAGCTTTTCAAAACCTTGGGGACTTGGGTGCTGTACCCGCTTTGAAGCGTTAATTTGTTTACAGTAGTAGTCAGTTTCACTGCTTTTTACTTAAAGCGTTTTCCGTAACCACAATAACCTTATTTCTATTGTTGCTAGAATGTCTGCCACAAACTTCAATGCGAAGACTGAAACCAAGCCTAGCCTGGTTCTGTCTAATGATCACAAATGACCCATAAACTCCCTACAAATTAAGTCTTGGATTATTAGGTCATACATACGTTTGTGTCATATTCACTGTACTGACAGTGAATATGACCATATCAATATCTCTTGAAATGCAAGAATAAAAAAAAAAAAAAAAAACAGAAGCAAAAATGTATTGACATAAAAAAAAAGTTCAACTGAATTGATTGTAATTTTATTGGTATACAGGAAATATTGTGCTTTTCCTCTGTCTTTGTTACAGTGGTGGACAAGGAAAGGTCAAGTGGTCATACTAACCCTCTTAAGTCCAAGTGATCAATGACTACTCCAACCCTGACCCCGATTCTAACCCTTACCCTCCTCTTCTGTCAACTGAACACTCGATGGATGAGGCAACTCTAGCATTAGGAAATTAAAATATCAACTTTTTGCTTTTATTAACCTGTTTCCCAGACCCTTGGCCATCGTGTAGCAGAGAAAATAATCATCCTAACTGACAGACATTTTTTTGCCTCCTCGAGAATCGAAGGTTAGGGGAGAATTAAGGTTATGACCAATAATGATGTACACCCCAATGGGTTAAATGTGGCCAGAGTTTCAAAGTAATTCCAATGAGCTAAAGCTCAGGCTTTAGACTGCTCTAAATACTCAATTCGCTACAGTTTCTTCTACTCTTGGCTGGCAATATGACATCCTAATGTCTTAATATGATCATCCCAAGTGGACACAGATTTAGTTGACCTTTTCGTTTGTCAGGGACAGCCAATTAGAAGGAGATTAGCTTAAAGGGAGAATGGCCTTAAAAGCAATAAAGATAAAACCAGTTAACAGTGGATGAAAAGCACAACATAAATGAGTAAATAAGTTATGGTGTTAGAAAAATCACTGACAAATGTCTGAGGTAAGACTATGGGACTTTTACTATCTTAAAAATGTCTAGTTATTGCGAGTGAGAAACAGTAGTTGAAAGTTGCACAAAACTAGCTTGCTAAAGAAGCTAAAAAAAAGGGCAAACCCCGCCTGAGAGTACCGAATTGAGAAAGAAGTTGCTTCGTTGTTGAAAGTTTACGTTAAAAGACCTTAGAAAAACATGTTTTCTTTCAAAGGCTCTAATCCAGTCCTAAAATGTGCCCATGGCCTGAACAAAGAAAAAAAAACACAAAAAAAAAAAAACACACTGCAGCAAAGGTAGGTACGTTTTCGCTCACACAAAAGTACCGCAGCTGTTTGACTGCGTCTGTTCACTTCCTTTTTAAAAACAGGGGATGTCCAGCTTCCTGCACTTACTTCACCAAACCCATGACAAGTGATTCACCAAACAGCACAGTTGGTGCGTGTGTGTCAAACTGATACTTCACCGTGACTGAATGCACGATCTTTCAGACACTGACTGATATGCAGGCATTTGGTTTGGATGTAACTTGAGCCCTTGTATCTGCTCGCTGCTCTCAGTACCCCTGTAGTGTTTGCTTCAGCTACATAACAGCTGGGAATCTGGCTGTCACAGTACAGCGTGCCCATTCAGGCAACACTGGGAAGGGGTTTTCCACCAGGCACACACACACGCACACACACATAAAAAACACACGTGACATGCTAAAATGACATGCACACAGATTAAGAAGTGCCAGAATTTTCGTGGTTAAGCGGCTAGGATCTTGGGTGCTGTCTATCTCGAGAATTAAAAATACCACCCCATCTATAAATCACCATAAGATAACGTGTGTGGGTAAACTGTCTTTTATTACAAAAATAAGGTACTGCCGCCACAGAAACAACATCTCCACAAATAAGCATACTGCCAGTTGAGATGCAATCTTTACACAAGTTGATCAAAATTTGATCTCCAACATCTGTTTCTGGTTCAACCACGTTTTTTTTTTGTTGTTTTTTTATCCCAAACTTTTACCAAAAATATATATATTTAATGGCTTTGGTGGGGTGGGGGAAGGCAACCAAATATTGCAATAAAATGATTTGCCATTTAAACAATAAGAATAAATATGAATAGTTACATAGTTGTAAATCTGTTATTAATATATACTTTACAAAATAGAAACATGTCAAGTTCAATAGCACCACATTCTCATCTAGATGCAAAATAAGAAGCTTATGCATCGTGACTCTCTTTCATCGTACGACTCCACGATTAAGTTTTAAACTAAATGTCAAAAAAGTGCAACAGGTTTGTAATTTGACACTGAGGTATATTATATTCCATGTATATTGCATCAGTAATCCTCTTCCCCACCACAATAATCTCCCGCAATGCCACAGGAGTACTCTTAGAACCTGACATCGGATAAAAACTAATATATATATATATATATATATATATATATATATATATATATATATATATATATATATATGCGCCAATTGTACAGATTTGTTTCTTTATGTACAAAAAAAAGAAAAAAGGTAAGTCAGTTGTTTGATTTGTAGTCAAGCTTCTCAGAATTGGAATCTCCACTCGGGGTATTTTCTGCAGTGTAGTGCTGGTCTTCAGTGTTCAGTTACTGTCAGTAAGAAATGACTGTTATTTCCAAATCAGTGTTCTTCCATTTACACTCGGGCACACTCTAAGCAGTGGTTCAGGTACTCTGCAGCTTTTGTGTCACTGAACGTGGCGAGGCACTGCGGGCACTGCAACTCTGACATGCCTGGGTGTTCATTCCAGGCAGAGTTTGGGGTTGCCGCCGCAGCTGCAGGTTGCTGGTGCTGCTGGTGCTGCTGCCGCCTCTCAGCAGTGGTCCTCAACAGAGGCTCTGACGTGTCTTTACTTCGCTTTGAGGAGATCCTGTGTCCTATGTGCACGTGACACAAGGGAACCACGTCTCTGCTCTCTCTGCTAGCTCCCTGCTGAAGACAGGGAGGCACGTACACTGTCAGCACAAGCTACACGTACTGGACGGTGGTAACAAGTAAAAGGAAGTCCGTGCTTCTGTCGAGGCACTCATGCACCTAAGTGCAGGGCTGTTGTCTCACCTGTTTGTGCAGCTGCTGTTTTAGCTGAGAAACCTGCTCCTTCAGGGCATCAATCTGGCCCTGCGCTCGCTCCCTGTCCGCACGCTCTGACTTAAAGTCATCAGTGTAGATAAGAACCTTAGGAAGCAAAAAAAAAGTAAAAAAAAAAAAAATTCTCTTTCACATTTAGTTTCATATTTAGTTATTTGACACTATAACCACGCTTAACAGAACTCAGCCAATCACCAGGCATGAAATCGCACCAACCTGTTGCTCAAGTGTCTGAATTTGCTCCTTGTCTTGTCTTCTGATGTCATCCATTTCTCTAGCAAGCCGTGCACACTCCCTCATTTTCTCCTCCAGTAAGCCGTTGAGCCTGGAAATCTCCTGATGAAGCAATCCAGTGTTGGTGGAGCCCATCGCAGGCATCAAGCCCTGCCCGGTGCCGTCCTTCAGCCTCTGACATAAACCTCTTATATAGTCCTCCCTGCTGGAGTCATACTTCTGCCACTGAGTATTCAGGCTTTGTACCTAAAAGGAAATTGAAAAAAACAAAACGTCACACCTTCGATCATGCACCATGTTTTATATTCCACCACTGGAGTGTTAATATTGTGTGCAAAAGTAATTGAAATGTGTTTCCTTAAGGACATAATCAGATCACATGTCTATTTTTTTTTCCTGACTGATTTCAGACAACACTAATGAGACTCACATATGCCACACGCTGCTTTAGCTGTTGATTCTCCTCCTGAAGCTGACGGATTTGGGCATTAACACTACCCATCTCAGAGGACTCTGGCACCTGTAAAAGATTAGAAAACAGAGGTTACAACAGGACCCTGAAAAGTTGAAAACAAACAGCTGTATTATAAAGCTATTTAAAAAAGAAATTACAAAAGCAACTGGTGACTTCTAAAAGCATTTACACACCTCTGCATTCTTTTGCGTAAGGGCCACATCTTCCACTTCTCCTCCTCCCCTTTTGTCTTTCTCCAGTCTCGCCATCAGCTCCTGGCACACCTTAACAGTTGCACCGAGCTGCCTGCGTAGCTGGTCGGCCTCCTCGGCCAGGGAGGTACAGAGGACACTTCTGGTGGCCTCAGCCTGCTCCCTCTCCTGCAAGGCTACCCGTAGCCTTTGGATCTCCCGGTCCTTCTCGTGGTCCGGCTGACATCTGATGGTCTCCAGCTCCAGCTCTTTCTCCCTGAGCTGAGTGTTCAGCCTCTGGATCTCCTGAGGAACAATGATGACAGATTCATGGCGTGGCAACAACAGCTTGCAACTGATATGTCAGATATGCTCTATGTTTTGTTCCCTGAACACTTCTGCAGTAGAGACTGTAAAATGAACGCGTCACAGTAGACAGCAGCTTACAGTTCAGGGTAACAAACTGATATATAAAAAAAATCTATATATGGTTATAAATCACTGATTAGAGCTGTAGGGAGAAACATCGACTGTGTACAATCATCAGCATGCTTTTACCTCAGCTTGTCGGGCTGCCTTCAAGTCCCCTTCGTTCTTCTTCTGTTTTAGTTTGCATATTTCATTGAGTAAACTCTCCACCAAAGAGTTGGACGGACTGATGAGCACAGACTCCTTATCTCCCACCGTCATGTAGAGCCTCTCGTGTCTCCCCAGCCTGGCTTTTAAATCTGCAATAACACCGTCCTTTACAGAGATCTGTCTGTTCAGAAGGTCTATTTCCTGCCGCGTCTCATGATACAGAGTATTAAGCACGCTGTAACTCCGCATTTTGTCTCTGAGCATGTCGTTATCCGTGGTGTTTATACTGACGTTATCCATTGCGGGTTTTGTAGACTTTGACAGACGCACCAGTCTCTTAAAAATCCAGCATTTGACGCCTCTGCCTCGAGCCCCGTGTCTTTAGAAAAAGACCAACGTCGTCAATTGTCTCAAATTTGGCTCATCAGAGAATAATATCCCCCGAACCGGGGATTTCCTAGGGAACTTCCCCGCGGAGTTTTTTGAGCTTCGTCAAAAAGGAGCCATGCTTGTGTTCAAAAAGGTTCACTGTAGATATCCACAGGTAGAAAAAAAAAACATTTTATAGCGTCTTGGCACAACTTGGTAAACAAAGAAACATATATTTTAAATGTAGCTAAAAGTTTAAGCTAGGTCTCTTAAAGGCTGAAAAAAAGAGAGACGATTGCTGCTTTCAATTACGTCGGAAAATCTACTACTCCTAGTTAGAGCGAACAAAAATTAAGTTATGTAAAAAAAAAAAATGTTTACCGGTGTTTTATTAGTGCCACCATTATTATAAGGATGCATAGCTTTGGCTTAAAAGGGAGAAAAGGGAATGGCTTGCACTTTAGTCAACTTTATTTTATACAACCCAAATGCTGCTTGCTGTTGGTTTCTACAGAAAGTATAAACTATAATATTGAAAGGAATATCAGATTATACTAAATGAAAAACGCTAATTTCCCAGCGGTAGTTTACCGGGTTTTTACACATTCAGTCCCCTAAAAGTCACATTAGGGCATTTACTCGTAGTGTCATAACAAATTCCCCATGCGCGCCACTCATTTTTGTCAGGCTTTAATTTTTCCCACAGCTTTAAATGCACCGCAATGCATTGTCATTCAAAGAATTACGCATTAAGGACCACACCGGTGCCGTATTAATGGCTGATTTTAGGATGCAGCGGTCTATGACTGAACATTGTCATCCCGTTTTTGTGTGTGTTTGTTTGGTTTTTGTTCTGAAATTTTGGGAAGTGACACAATGTCTCTTACGGTAGCAAATCAAGAATTTACCCAAGCTGTACTGGAAGCAGCTCCAGTTCATGGTGACCTCTTGGTACTGCAAACTGGGAATACTCATGAATAAACGGATCGTGATCTTTACTTTTCTTATGCATTTTCTCTTTTTTAAGTGCTACCTAAAAAAGGGTTCACTACAAAAACGTAATTACACATGGATGACAAAGAACACCACTGATTCCAAATTAATTCATTATACTTGTTGTTGCAGTTTGTAGCTGGCTTTATTTTTATGCAATTTTGTATAAAATACAGATGTAACACATACTGTTGAATCATGGACTGATGTGCTTTTAGCAATGAATGTGTGCTTTGGATGTATAGTCTTAATACGGGTCCCAAGAACCTAGATATTTATGTGGAGGTAATAAATAAATAAATACACCCAATAGAGTACAGTGTGTGTAATCGTTTAGCTGAAACGGTTCCAAGTTTACGTGTGTAACCTTTTTCTCAGACACTTTAAACAAAATGCACAGTAACTAGCATATATAGGTCACACTTACTACATGTGCTCCATTTAGGTTCATCGCTGGACTACAAGAAGAGTGTACTAAGCATTATCGGGTCAAAATGAAACTACTGTCTAGACAGTAGGAGTACCGAGTTAAAGACCAAGAGTGTTCATCAGTTGTATTGGCCAGTGGGGAGTCCCAGGTATTTCTGGGTCAATCACACCAAGAGACATGAGAGGTGTGAAGCTTAATGTCTTTTAATGTCACATGGCAGTCATGTGACGCTTGTTACAACAGCAAGAATTGAGGTGTAAAGTGTGTAAAAAATTGTAGGAAGGTGGGAAGAAGTGTCAGGGTGGAAACTAACTGATTCCACAAAAGATTCTGTCTATAAAAAAACCTAATGCTGACCTGAATCACTTCAGTTCTCTATGGCCTTCTTTTACAGTCTCATCCTAGCAACACCACCCCTTCTTATTGATGATTCACACCTTCATTCATGTGATTGGCAAGTCTCAGAACTCATGTGACAGTAAAATGTCTGGGACTTCCTGAAAGAGTCATCGGTTGACACCTTGTGAACAGGTGGCAAAACACCTTAAACACCATTCATGTTAAGTAGTACAGTAACTTGTAGAATGGAAATATATAAACTTCAGAGTTTCCGCTATGAAAAGAGGCTTTGTTAAGTACTTGTTGCAATGCCGAAACAGTAAGTCCATGGAAAATGAAGCACCAACAGTTATAATAATCATGTAAGCGTTATGCCCCCATAACACTTACACGATAACACTTTAAAGATCAGTAGTTAAATATATCTGTGGTCTGGTGCCTCTTTCCAAGGTTAGTGCTTAAAGCTTCCTCAAGCCGGGTGCAGCACTGACAAAGATTCATTGTCGGCATGAATATTGTGGCAATTTCTCTCAACTTTTCTTTTCCAGGGTGGAATGATTGTACAGCATACATTTCAATGACGCAAAAAACACAAATTGAAAGTATACGTTTGAATTTATTTAGGATTTTCTGTAATCCACACAGATTAACAATTAGACATATAGGCTCAAATACTTCATATACGCAAATTTAAATGTCCCTTAGTAAGTTACACCTCGGTGCTTTGGGCAGCCATCAACAACTTTCTGGCATAATTCTGGCTGGATATTTGACTGCTCTTCTTGGCAGAATCCTGCTTTATCCATTCAAAATCCATTTTTGATGTGTGTTTGGGACCGTAGTCCCAAACTTGGATCCAATTGTCTAAGTTTCAACCATCTAGCTCTTGATTTGAGGGAAAGGTGTAGATTTGGAGATAGTCCTCCTCTTTCATTATTCCATCCACTTTGTGCAATGTACCAGTACCACTGGCAGCAAAACAGCCACAGAGCATGATGCTACCCCACCATACTTGACAGTTGGTACAGTATTCTTAGATTTGAAAGCCTCACCTTTACTCCTCCAAACCTCCTCTTATCAGTGTGCCTAAATAGCTCAATCTTTGTCTCATCTGGCCATAAAACCTTTCTCCACAAAGTATTTGGCTCGTCCAAGTGGGCAGCTGCAAATTGCACTTGAACTTGAAGGTTCTGATTTTGGAGCAGGGGCTTCTTCCTTGGTTGGCACCCTCTCAGTCCATGATGATGTAAAACTCTGTAAATGCTGGTATTCCAATAGTGTTTCCAGTTCATGGCAGGCTTGGTGGTTCCTGGGTCGTTCTTGAATATCTCAACCAATTTCCTTTCATCTAAGAGTGATGCTCTTCTTCCAGACCTTGGCAAAGTGGTGACACATAAAAATAATTTGTACTTGTGTACAACTGTTTGAACTGGTGCTCTTGGAATTTGCAGTTGGGTAGAAATGGCCCCAAGAGACCTTCCAAACTTGTATTCTCACTTCTTAGATTTTCATTGAGTTTCTTGGACTTTCCCATTTTTCTGAGTATTGGTCAATCCAATTAGTGCCAACAAATAAATCCTTTCTATGCTCTATGCTGGTAAAAAGAAACTGTCAGCGGTTATTAATCATGTATGATCACTAATGAGAAGTTAATAGGCCTTGGCCTAGTCAAGGTAAAAACACTGTGGAATCTTCAGCACCAGTTATTAAAAGATTTAAGTGAGTCCATGTATAATATTTTGCCTGTGTTTATTTTGTTGATTAAAGAAAATCAAAATCAATTCAAACTTGTGCACCCAGTTCTTTAAATGGTAAATGGCCTGCATTTGTATAGCGCTTTACTAGTCCCTAAGGACCCCAAAGCGCTTTACACACACAGGTAATGGCAAGCTACCTTGTAGCCACAGCTGCCCTGGGGCGCACTGACAGAGGCGAGGCTGCCAGACACTGGCGCCACCGGGCCCTCTGACCACCACCAGTAGGCAAACACGGGGTTAGTATCTTGCCCAAGGATATTTGGCATGCAGCCAGGAGGCAGCCTGGGATCGAACCACCGACCTTCTGATTAGTGGCTGACCTGCTCTGCCACCTGAGCTACAGCCAGCGTCCATTGTACAGCGTCCATTAAAGATGCACGCTGTACAATCCTTCCATCTTGAAAAAAGAAAAGTTCAACGAAATCATTAAAAAGTCGGTTTTCGTCATTGAATATGATGGTTGGCTGTTGCCTGATAACCTAAAACAGAGGTCTTCAGGTTTTGTTGGTCTTATATGGCCACTGATGGTCTTCTGCTCAGTGCAGGAAAGCTGTGTATTTGCTGTGGACTACCATAATCCACCATCATAATAAAATTATATAGTACCGTATATTTTATTTTTGTTACAGCATTCGATGAACTTCCAAGAGTGTGCTTTAACATTTATCGGTTGCTATTTAAAGATGAAGTGAGTCTTTTTCTGTTGTGACCTTTAGCGTTAGCCCACTTTTGGTAGGTCACTTGTGGCTGCTGCTCACTAGGCGAATGAAATAACTTTCTGTGGTATCGACCACGCTATTTGTGATCATGTGTGTGGGTGTGGGTCTCCATTTGTACTTGGACATTTGTGTGTTTACTTTACTTTGAGAACCCTTTTGTGGTTTAGGACCACGCTTTATGTGACAGTTTGCGTTGTGGTGGCAACAGATTCCTTTTGCCTACTGTTACATGTTGCTATGTTTGTTTGATGTGTGGTAGTAACTTGGTTTGTGGCTTTTATGTCGACCTTTTCATGGGTCTTGGGTTATTATTTTCTGTGTTCAGTATAGACCTTTGGTAAGGTATCATGTGCTGGGGCTTTTCCTGTGTCGGCTCAGGAATTTGTTAGGTCACCTGTTGCTTCATTTGGTGATTGGAAAAATTTGGAAAGAACACTTATTTTCCAGTTTCCCCTTCCCTTTTTCTCTTTTAGATCTCTGACATCAAGGGCTAGACCACACTGCTGGTCAGGAGTGGGGAATTAGGTTTCCCAAGTGGCCACGTGAGAACTGGGGACGATAAGGTGAACTTAGTTCTGCTCAATATTAGATGAACTGCCCACCCCTGATCTAGAGGGTGTTTGTCCTTTCTCTTTCTTTAATTTATGAGCCGGGACATAAGAGAAAATAGCTCCTCAAGTGAAAATATTAATCTTTTCATCATGAATGTAAGAAGCCTTTAGATTGAGTGATCAAAGATGAAAGAGAAAATCAAAAATAATGAACATTTACTAGTGTCAGTTGTTCTTTATCTGCCTTTTAAACACCGATTGATTGGAGCTTCAAGTGATTTAAAAAAATTACTAAAGGTGTTGAATAAACCTCAATGTGTTCAGAAGCAAATCTTACAATAAGACAATTAATTTTATGGATCTTATAACTGTTAACTTTTTAAATATTTAAATGTTAAAATACAAACTGGCATCGTTACACTTGCTGGTCACTGTATTAGGTACAGCTTGCTAGTATCTGGTTGGACCCCTTTTTGCCCCCAGAAATGCTTTAATTCTTCATGACGCGGATTCAACAAGGTGCTGGAAACATTCCTTAGAGATATCAGCCCATATTGACGTGATAGCATTGCTGCAGATTTGTCGGCTGCACACTGAGACTATGATCCGGTGACCGTGGAGACCATTTGAGTACAGTGTACAGTGTGAGAACATGACATGGTATGTGGCATAGTTATTCTGCTGGGAGCAGCCATCAAAAGATACTTAAGTAGGCTGTGGCCCAAAGTGTGCCAAGAAAATGCACACCACCACTACACAAGCAGCAGCCTCAACCATTGTTTTCATGCTTTCATTATGTTTATGCTAAATCTGGATCCTATCAGCCGAATGTTGCAAAGGAAATTAAAACTCATCATACCAGGCGACCTTTTTCCAGTCTTCTGTTGCCAGTTTTGGTGAGCCTGGTCAAATTGTAGTCTCAGTTTCCTGTTTTTAGTTGACAGAAGTGGTTCCCACTTCTGCTGATGCAGCCCACCACAGGTGTACATTTGATATGTTGTGCATTCAGAGATGTTCTTCTGTGTACTTTGGTTCTAACAAGTTGCTATTATTTTTGCTGGATATTTTCTCTTTTTTGGACCATTCTCTGTAAAACCCAGTGATGGCTGTTTTGGAAAACCCCAGCAGATCAGCAGCTTCTGAAATATTCACAAATGCCATGTTCAAACACGCTTAAATCACCTTTCTTCCTCATTCTGATGCTCGGTTTGAACTTCACCAGGTCATCTTGACCATGCCTATGTGCCTAAATACACTAACGTGCTGCCACGTGATTGGCTGATGAGATGTTTGCATAGAGGAGAATCTGAACAGGTGTACCTAACAAAGTGGCCGGTGAGTGCATATCCAGTGATCTATGATCAGATTTTTAACAGTGAATTCCGCTAGATGGCAGTGTTAAATCAGTATGTTTCTCTATCCTATAGCTGTGGGATCAAGATTATTTTAAAGTAGGAAAACGACCTCTCTCCTGTGCACAGCAATGGACCGGCTCATTTCAAATATTAACTTTGTATCTTTTAATTGCTGCAAACTTTACACAAGAATAAATGACAGTATTTGATATTTACACTGTAATACATCCAAAATGACTTATGTTTCAAGCACACACACACAGACACACAGTTACTTGCATTTACCAAACTACCTGCTCATCAAAACCGTCCAATCATCAATACCAAGAAGCAGTTTGCGTCACTCAGAATGAAGATGCAAAGTTGAATGTTTACATGACACATGAGTGTCTAGGAGTAAAAAAATATTTTTATCATATGGTGGTAGAAAATTATGCAGTTGCTCAAGTACAAAACGTTTACCAAGAATTATTAAAATACTGAACGGGAAGAGAATATAGCCAGCTATCTCTCATTTGAGGAAATGGTAGGAATACAAAACTACAAATATTTGCTGTATGCTTCGCGCTAGGCACCCCTGGATCACAGCTTTAATCGCTGGGCACTGTGTAAAATGAATCCGCGTTAGCATCTGAGGCAGAAGTGACTTTCTATAAGATGAGAATACATTGTTAACTTAATCCAAGCAGTACATCACCAGATCTGTTGCTGCTGATCTCAAAGCTGTCCAGGTCTGCGTGTTGTTGTTGATTTTAAATGGGGCTTTTATAGAAATGACGGCTAAAAAAAACAATAATGTTAAAAGATTTAACACCTGATTTGACCTCCTGGAAAAGATGAGAAAAACGCCCTAAAAGTCTGACGAGCTCACTCTGTGAGCTTTACCAGGATGACACATCTGCCAGTGATAAGTAGAGTCAGTCATTTTCAAATCCTGGACTCAAAGCTTTGCTAGTTTTCACTCTCTCCGTGTAAGTTGTGATTGCTCTGGACCTTGGACAGCAGCTGAGTGCAATTAACTGTAACTGATGGGGCCGCAGCAAAGACCATTCGCTGGGGAGGGACGCACAGTTTGAAATTGGCAGCTAGGGGGCACCAATGTTACCGGTGCGTACAAACTGAATGGAAGTCTGTCTGGAAGTCTGATTTTCACAATAAAAACCACAGTTATAGTTTTAGAGTCAAATAAAAGATTTTTGGTTTATTCAAGCGTGTTTATCTATACTTTATACCCCATTTCAACTTCTTCTTCTTCTTTTTAAACATTATCTGTATTCAATGATAAACCAATGAGAGAAACAGTAAGCTGTGCGTCCTCTGGGGCCAGGCAAACGTCTTTGCTGCGCTCTAGAGCAGAAAAACCAGAACTGCGACCACAAAAGAAGGACTCCTTCAACAAAACTTGACCTTCAACCTTAACATGCAGGTACCCACCCCACCTCTTCCTCCCCCCTCTTCCCTAGCACTGTAACTTGCGGACGCTGCGTGAAATCCTTTTAAACTCGCGCTGTCCCTTCTGCCAGCGCTTCAGAGAGGTGATGACCAGATGGCCATCCATCTTCTGGCCCATGACGAGGTATGCGGCGTTGATGTCGTCCATCTCCTCGCAGATACACTGCAGCCCGTCCTTCAGCCACAGCGCCGTCTTCCTGAGGTCTCGCTCCGTCACGCCGTTCACCATGTAGATTGCCTTGCTCTTCGTGTCCGGCACTATTTTGGTGTCGCCGTTGATGTAGGCGATCTCCTTCACTTTGATTTTCAGAGCTTTAGTGCATGCAGAACGAAGAAAGAGAGCGAGAGATGAAGGAAATGCTCACTTATGAAAGACGTGGGAAATCCATGCAGGGGTGGAGGCCTAACTGATTCTCCTCTTCATGCTGCCCTGAGACAACTCGGCGAGCTCTCAGGGGCCCCTAAGCTATGCTGACCTTGATGTACTAATGCTCTGATGCATGGGTTGGGGAGACTTACCAAAGTCATTTTTGCAGAGGTTCTCAACAATTTCGTTGTCATTTTCATCAGTTTCCTTGCAAGCATCGCACACCCTGGGCGCTGAAACGGGAATCAAATGAGGCAAATATTAAAAAATGATTTGTGCATTTACTAAATATACATGACTAGAACACATGCGTCGATTTTAATTTTTTTGTTTAACTTTTTTTTTTTTTATGAAGCTGCAAATATGTGTGAATTTTGAGCCAGTGTGCCTCAAAGTGAATTTGGGATTCATGCAGAATGTTTGCGCCTGGTTACCCTCTTTGGTGGCTGGCGCAAAGCTGTCGATGCTTGCAGGCGGTATGCACAGGTCATTGTCGAGTGGGAAGCGCTCGCAGTCCAGCATCTTTGGCCACGGAAAGCCAAAGGCGGACATCACGGGCGCGCAGCCGCGCTTGACGTTTTCACAGAGAGACCTGCACGGCTGTATGGGCTCGTCCAAATCGTCCAGACAGACCGGAGCGAAAAGAGAGCAGAGGAACTTTCTCGTGTCCGGGTGACACTGTTTCTGGACCAGCGGGATCCAAGACGACGCTTGCTGCAGTACTTCGTTCATGGTTTCGTGTCCGAGCAGGTTCGGGAGGCGCATCTCCGTGTACTCTATATCGTGGCAAAGCAGGAGATTTGCAGGGATTGCCTTGCAGTTGTTCTTCTTGTAGAATAGTTCATGCTGGCCGAAGTTATACAGTCCGTGGATTGCTTGCAGGCAGGGTATTGTTATCACCCACAGCACCGCCACGGTCGGAGTCAAAGCTCTCATGCTGTCTGGTGTATGTGAAAGTTTCAGGCTTTGGACGGAGCTTCTGTCAGTGGCAGGCTTCTACTGTGACAGGAGGTTTTCTTCCCGGCATGTCTGGGAGGAGTCTGTATAATATGCGCAAAGACCTCTTCATTCAGCACATTTGGTTTTCCTCCTATCAGGTGAACCATGTGGACAAATTTGTCTTCTCGGTCAAAGATCCCCCCCCCCCCCCTCCCCGCGAAATTCTTACTCCTTTGGGGCGTAGAGGCATTTTTGATTTCTAATTATGGCTCGTAGTATTTTATCACCAGTCGCTTTCTTGACAGCTTCCCTCCCCCGAGTTAATCTCTGGCTCTCCGTGGAAATTAAAACAAATGCGTCTGACAGGTTCCCCTCATTACGCCCAAATCAACAGACATTCATCCTGAGTGATCCCCCGTTTTCTTTTCTTTTTCTTTTTTTTGCAAATAGTTTAGAAATGTCAGTAGGGGCATTTAGCTCAGTTCACTGGAGCGTTAATTTTCCATCATTAGGAGTGGTGAAATTCTCCGGGCAGGTCTGCAGGTTCCATACCACATGGTGAAATATTGTTTGCCCTGGTGTGAGAAGCAGACCTGCACAAAGCACACCCAGGGGTGAAACCAAATCTGCCTCCTCCGGCACTGCAGCTCTGGCTCATGTCCACTCGCAGACCCCCATGAGCTACAGTCACGTCTGCAGAGAGCAGCGTGGTTATTCTCAGGCTTGAACTTCCTCTTCACATTCACTTGAATGGAGCTGAAATGAATTAGGACTTTGGCCTTTGGATCAGTTCAGCAAAATCACAGAAACATATTTTCCTCCTTAGGCTACTCCCCCGTGGAGATATGCACATGCTTTTGGCTTTTACTTACCCAAATCCAGATATCTGTTGTGAGATGCCTGCTGCCTGAGAGCCCTGCAGCAACGTGGCTTTTGTTTCCAGTGGCGAAGACCTGAGGAGCATTAATTAAGTGCCACACACTGATTCCTGTGTTGTCAGTGCTCCTTTATATTCCTTCGATCATTCCAAAAGGTTATGAGTCACTTGTTCTAAGTAATAGTCAAAAAGGTATTTGAACTGAAAACAGTTGTAGTTTATTTGCTCTGAATTAAACATGTCATTAAAGTTTATGGGTCCACGTGTGCCAGTTTTGAAAGGGCTCGCTTTGCTGTTTTTCTTTCCATAAGAAAACAAGACAGAATATATAAATGATTTGGTGAACCTGGCACATCTAAAGAGTATCTTAAGAACAGTTTTGCACACTTACATGAAGTGTTAAACCGTTTACCTCCTGCAGATACAGCTGCAGTTATTTCCAAGAATCGTTAGAGGACAGCAGCAGTGGTAGCGAATTCATGTCCCAATGGTGTATTTCCTGTATTTGAAATAAAATAATTTTCTTTATAATAATTATAGAAAAAAATAGAACAGGGTTGCAATGTTGCATGCCCTCAAAATTAAAGGTGAAATCTAAGGATTTATGTTTTTCTTATTTGGAATAAATCTCCTCCCAAGCCACACTGAAATTCCTCCACTAGTAAGTGTTGCTTAGTAGCTTATGTCACAAAGTGCCATAGACGTCCACTGTTGTCCAGAACTAAGAAAAAACTTTGCGATGCGTCCAGCAGATAACTGAAGCATTCATTCAAAAGTGGAGAGAAGCATCAGCATGATAGTTCCTCTGGGGTGATGAACTTTTCATTATCCATTTGAATTTTCAGCATCATGTCATTTGCTTCTTAGGAAACAGCTGTTTCACTATGCTGGTTAATTTCTTTTTTTACATCTTGATTTATGCTTTTGATTAAAAGTAAGTCAAACAATTTCTGCAATTTCAACACTCTTTTTTTAAAACAATGAAACAAAACCTTTGCAGTGGCACATGTTACATATTGCCTCCGTGGCCCAATGACAGCTGCAGCTGCGCAGTGCTGTGGGGGTTGAGGATTACACTTTCACCAGTTTAATAGCACTATGATGGATACATTTAACATTCATCCAGTGCCTGTTTGTTCTCATGCAATTCACCTATTCTTCATAGACAATATCCCACTTAGAGTAAGTGACCTAAATGCTATGTCATTTTTGTAATTTGGTTGAACTAACAAAGCAGGGAGACTTTTGACTTTGAAATTGAACACGATTATTAGCATAAATTCCAGAGACTTGTTTCGTAACCTGTTTCAGATTCTTCTATTTTTAATTTTCTCTTATCACCAGCAAATTCAATTCAATTCCAGTTTATGTATATATCAAATCGCAACAAGAGTCACCTCAAGGCGCTTTATATTGTAAGGTAAAGACTACAATAATGCAGTAATAATACAGCCCCGCCATGCACAGACACCCCCTTCAGCAAGCACTTTGCAAAAGTGGGAAGGAAAAACTCCCTTTTAACAGGAAGTGACCTATGGAAACACATTAACTTAAAGCCCAAGTGTGATAAGTATGGGTTTGCCCTGTGCTGATAGTAAATTTCAGTTGCAGACGTTAGTAAATCAGTTTGTGCACTTGATTTAAAATTTCTCCTCCCTTTTTTTGCACCTTGGGAAAGGAACTCCCAGAAACACATATGCATCAGGGTCAGTTGTAGTTCCCAGCTCTTATACACACTCTTGTCACTGCGCTCTCTTTGTAAGTATTGACAGTACTTTTTTTTCACCAAAGTGCAGTTTGCGATGGCGCAACGCGTTACTAAATCTACCCCCAGGGCCACTAAACAAGATCAGATTTAAGCAGGCCTCATATGCAAACCGTTATGGGAGATATGCTGCAGAATCGCATATGTAAAATATGTGGGCGAACAGACAGAGGAGTGCATCGTCAGGGCTTCATCTCAGCTTTGGAAATTACAAGAACCAAAGTCTTAAATCAAAGATTAACCAGATCCAAAGGGTGGGGGATGGCCTGGATCAAGTCTAACAGTGTTTAAGGGTTTATCTCTCCAAACACAAAGCCTCTATTACAAATGCACTTTCACAGACATTTAAGTTTGGGGGCTCAGCGGAGACGTGAGCTGAGCGTTACCCCAGCAGGTTCTCATTACAACTCTGTGTAAAATCGAGAAGCAGCTCGTCATCCCATCTTTAGCTCAGTAACCTCGCCCCCATGCTTTGACTGTTTTTACTTAACAATGCTCCTCTCATTTCTTTCATTCTTTTTCTTTCATAAAGACTCAAACTACTGACAGATATGATCACAGACTGGGGCAAAGCTCAAAACAAAGTTGGACCCTAGGGGCAAATGTTTCGAGACATCAATTTATTGACTGTTTATAAGACTTGTCTTAGTGTGAGGAGCATCAGCAAACTATGATGCAAACGCAGGCCTGCTGTTTTTCATTTGGTATGTTTTGTTTTACCATTTCCACGCAGACAGGCTCATACAGCTTCATACATTAGCTTTCAGTAAATGAAAGGACAGGTCTGCTAATCATTTATATATTTTTGATTGTCAACAAATCTCATTAAAAAGCCATAAACAAAAACAAATTGATCCAAGAATGAAATTTGCAGCCAAAGGCAAATCAAGTTTCCTTCACTGTGTCACTGACATCCATTACTGTCAGTCTGAAACAGGAAACACATGAATGAGGCACAGCGCTGCACCAGGTGACATGTTTTTCATTATAATGAACAGTGGCTCCGTGGTGTAAGTCTCCCCCACATATCCAGCTATAGTCAATGCTCACTGATACACCAACTGTGTGTTGAGTTGAGGAAAAAAGTAGTCCATGTCACGCACGCACGCACGCACGCACGCACGCACGCACGCACGCACGCACGCACGCACACACACACACACACACACACACACACACACACACACGCTCCTGCCTTTATAGCAGAGCTACTGTGACCTTATAACAGCAATCTGATCTTCTGATTAGGGGCTCCTAACTGTTCCACTCTCATTTTTTAAAACCAAAGGCAACAACGCTTTTGAGGTTGGAGCACTTAAACTTTCAAACTTCCTCAGCCTATCAGATCAGCTCAATCTGTATGTTTTTATTTAATGACTGCAGAAAACTCATTTTTATAGTTTAGTGTTTCTTTGATCTTTCTCCTGTTAATTTTGACCATAATCTGTATCTAATGTGTGTAAGTTGTGCTGGACTGCATGTGTCTGTATTTAATGTGTGGCTTTTTTTTTTTGCTTTTTTTTTTGTGATGCACTTTGTAACCACAGGATTTAAAAAGTACTATACAAATAAAGTTATTATTAATAATAATGATAATGAATAATTTTGCAAGCTGGAGTCAAAATTCTTTACTCATTTTTACCGAGATGGTTTTACTTGGTGTTAACTGTGAAACTACAAAATATGCTTAGTCCACTACAAAGCCTTGACTGATAACCTTTACTTATATTCAGAGGCACCAAACTGAGAATCAACTGTACGGCTCTGAACATTGTCTTGAAATGCACTAATGAGCGTGTCAACTTGAATTACTCTTTTTCTACACAAACATTTGGGAAGGTATTCATCCCATCCAAGAGGAATTAATCTCGTTAGAGCCCCTTGAGTTATATAGATCGTGCCTGCTTGGCGTAATTGATGTTCCTATTGTACAGGTCTAATTGACTCAGTATGGGGTTTCAGTGCAGCAGCTGGGACACAAATACCAGGCTTTGGCATAACCAAATCCATATTACAGATGCATGCATTGCACAGAGAAATGGGCAAATACGTGGAGGGTAAGAATATTCATTTGTATTTGTGTGATTTGACCAGTCGTTGTAGGGTGATTAAAGACAGCAATAACTCCACCATTTATGGAAATACATCTGTTTTTATCACAATGTCAAATTAGTGTGTATGTGTATCCTACTCTTATGTCTGTAGAGTATCACCCAGCAACAGGTGTTAGCTGAGTTCAGCTAACCATAAGCTCTGTTCAAAGGTTCAGAGTCTAAAAGCTTGAGGTTGAAGCTGTTGATTAGGAGCAGTACCTTGAAATAGCAAAAAAAGAAAGAAAAGGAATTACTACCATAGTCGTTGTTATTCCTTTACAGATTAAATAATCTAAATTTAAAAAAAGTTGCTTTCAGCTGTTTCTTTATTCATAAGGCATCAACCACAGCAGGTAGCAACACATGCTATATTTGTCAGATTCTTATGCCAGATGTATGGCCTTCCTGACGCAACCTCACAAATGAGTGAAATGTCAAAATGTTTAACTACTGCTCTACTGAGGACTAGTATAGAGTCATGTAATTAGTACTACTCACATGCTGGGTAAGAAATAATAACAGTAATAACAACAAAATGTTTATTTTTTACAACCAAAAGCACACAAAATATATATTTCTGGATCAGCACGGAGAGCAGGTCTATCTGTAGGGTCTCTCTCTTTGACCGCTGACTCATACTGAAACTGGAAGACTCACACCGTGAAGGGCTCTGATGGAATATTTACAACTTTGCGGTGACAGAACTGCAGTCACTA
Source organism: Rhamphochromis longiceps (assembly GCF_057381845.1). Lineage (NCBI taxonomy): Eukaryota > Metazoa > Chordata > Actinopteri > Cichliformes > Cichlidae > Rhamphochromis > Rhamphochromis longiceps. The sequence goes on from NC_140562.1 coordinate 17,646,219, forward strand.
AAGTGCTTTCTAAATTACATGTACAGAATTTCCATCCATATGGTGGAAAGCATCATAAAGTCCTGCCACTCTCCAAATCACTCATTCCACAAAAGTTAAACCCCCTCAAAACTTCACTTTTTTACTCACAAAACTTGAGTGCAAAATAATTTTTTTCTTATCTTATCTTATCAAAAGCCACCATTTACTTGTCAAATCGGTTACAACGACAAAAGAAAGGAATGAGGTAATTTTAAATAGTGGAAATAATAATGCTTATTATTTTGTCCTTCACAGTTTGAGTCAAATAAGAAATACATCAGCAGCTGACTTTTTTGGGTCTAGCTTCCTAAAGCACCTTGCATAAGAATAATACTGTATTGCAGCTTTTTCTGAAATCGAGGCCTTTAAATTGTCATTGTGCTATTGTAGAAAGAAATCGCCTCCAAACAAGTGGTGACCACAGGGCATAGTGTTGCAGAAATGAGTGATAGCCTTCTTTGTTCAGCATCTTTTATGCAATGATGTTTTAAATCTTCAGCACTTTCTCTCTGCACTTCACAAAGTTCATTTTAATTTCCCGTGACCGTGCTTTTTAAAAATCTTAGCACATTTAGCTCGCTCTTCAGTACTGTGCCCCAACCTGACTCTAGGTAGCCGCCTGTTGCTTGATAAAAACATCTCAATGAAGAACTTTTTTGTTCCTTAGCTTTTTATTGTGAGCACTTTTTTAAATATGTAAAGTGTTTCCGAATGCATATATGTTTAATTGAATTCAATATTTTGATAAAATTACATAATTATAGGATGTTAAGTTGCTTCCTACAGTTCTCCAGTACACAAACTAATTAGTATGCTGGTACAAGTCACTGATCATTTGCCATTTGACAGTTTGGGTTGTAAAATATAACCTCACATACATTCATCACAGGACTTTGAGAGGCGGAAAACAGACATTTTAGTGATGGTGGCAGTAGGTTAGCAGCTGACCCACACTGACCTCCGGAATACCAGACATGGGCTCAAGTGTAAATAAAGGTATGGCATTCATTCACAGTTGTGACACCACAACAAGGACACATTTCATAGCTGAGAAAAATGAGATTTTACCCAGAATGAGCCTCAGCAGGACTTAAAAATAGCACCTTCTTAGATCTTAAGGATTAGAGAAAGTAAGAAGCAGGCAGAGGCTGCTAATGAAACACTCTTGATTAGCTGATCATCAGTGACTGTGAACACCTTTATAAAAGTATTCAGCGAGTATTCAAACCCTCCTAGAATGAAAAAGACTGTTAACAACATACAAGACAGCTGCCATGGTCTTCCCAGGAGAACTTCAGTCAACATGTTAAACTTGATTGAATTCATGACAGTACGAAAAAAAAAAAGTATGGTTTGTTTGGAAGGTTTGCCAGGAGAAAGCCTCTTGTCTTTAAAAAGAACATGGCAGCAGAGCTTAAATTTGCAATGATTTATCTGAACAAACCACAAGACTTTTGGAACAATGTCTTTTAGACAGATAAAAAAAAATGGAGATGTTTGGCCATAATGCAACAAATACAGCATAGCAGCAAGCACAGAGTCAAGCACAGTGGTAGAGGTGAGTCACTGAATCAACTTTTCTGTATACCAAAGTATTCTGGAGTCAAATGTACGGCCATTTGTCTGAAAGCTAATCTACAACAGAATAGCTGAAAAAGTATCAAGGTTTTTGCAATGGTCCAGTCCAGACCTCAACCTGATTGAAATGCTGTAGTGGGACCTCGAGAGAGCTGTGCATTAATGAATGCCTGCAAACCTCAATGAACTGAAGCAACGCTGTAAAGAAGAGTGGGTCAAAAGTCTTCCACAATGACGTGAGAGACTGATAAATTGATTACTTTAAGTTCTTACATCTAAAGGTAGTTCTACAAGCTACTGAGCTACTCTGTGTACACACCGCTTCTACACTTTAGATTCATTTTTGTTAAATGAATAGTGATACGGTGGAACATGACATGTGCTGTTATTCATCTCAGTATTTAAGTAATTTTCAAACTTGGTAATGACCAGATGTCCTTTTTATTTTGTCCTGATACATAAAACATTACAAGTAAAAAGAGGGTTTACTTTCTTTTTCACGTAACTGTATTTTAATAGTTTTAAAACAAATAAAAGATTAAATATGTTAAATATGTCTATTTTTAAGCTTATGTATCAGCGATCCTCTATGCCTAAAAGTGGCTCAAAACCATGAAACAGGATTGGACTTGCTATTTGCTCTTGCAGTTTGAATACAGGGACAAAACCATTAAATTATAAAGATGTGTTAGAAAAACATACATTGTGCCAACATCCGCCCAACTTTTTTTCCCTGCCAAAAACTACAGGGAGTATAAACAAATGATATACATACGAATGTGCTGTAGAATAACAATTAAAAGCAAAACCACGTGAAGCACTTTGGCTGATATTGGTTTGTTTAGTTGATTTTTTAAATTAGTTTTAATATCGACATAATATTCAAACAAACTGTTACTAGAAGTGTGATGGAAAAGTGACTCGGTAACTCAGGTATGTTGGAAAATAAAGGTAACACCTGTAACGCTTTTATTCTATGAATATGTAAGTGCTGTATAAATGGGAAATGGTTCGCAAGACATTTTACACAACACATAAAATAGTATCAGTGAAAAATGTGACAAAGTAATGGCAGGTTTAACAGTGACGCTATGGCACAAGCATCAGGGAAGCAGTCATGCATTGTGTCTGTTTTCTTAATAAATGAAGATTTAGATAAGGAGCTTTTCCCTCCTTTGGCATCCAGGTTTTTAAATTATACATTGTAGCCCTCAGTTTCAATGATGGTAGAAAAAATGTAAACATAAAGACCATAAATAGAGAATGAAGAATGCAAACAGAACTTAACAACCTAAATATCTTATGTTAACAATTCATTTCGATTTTAACCATGTTTTCCTCAATTCCACCAATAGTAGACAAATTAAAAAAAAAAAAGTAATAATCAGTCAAGCAACTGAAAAATGTAAGAGTAAATACACTTAAAATAAAAAAAAATAAAGAAAATTAATATACATAAAAAGGCCAGTAGAGGCTAACTAACCTTATTAGTGTGACGCACATGTACTGTGTGTGAAATACTGATCAACTGCTCAATAATTATGTGTCTGCGTGTAGTTTAATAATTACATTGAATGGCTTTTTTTTATTTATTTATTTTTACTTTTATTGCCAAAAATAACAAGGCAATTCACATCAACAACATGACCTGAGACCAAATCTGCAGCATATAATGGTGAGGGTTATTCAAAAACTTAATTTAAAAGAAAAAACATATATACACATATACATATACATACATACCAATACCTAAGCACAGACGTTAAGGCTTGAGTGTCCTTTCAAGATATTCTATAATTAGTCTCCATTTTTTCTCAAAGGTTGGCACTTTTAGTTGTAGTTGAGCTGTTATCCGTTCCATCGTATAGACATGTCTAGTTTTCAGAAGCCACTGGGCAACCATGGGTGTTTCTGGTTTGAGCCAGTGAATTGTTATCATTTTTCTTGCAGTCATGAGGAGGAGATGCAGGAGAAAGTGCTGCTCATAGGAGAAACCATCAGGAAAGATATCCAACAAAAAGATCAGAGGATCCTTTGGGAGGTTGACTGACAATATGTTTTGTATAATGTTCTTGACATCCATCCAGTACTTTTGTATGTAAACACACACATATGCGTCTGGTCCCCCACAAACCCACACCCTCTCCAACATTTATCACTGACACTACTTTTGGATAGAAAGGTTTTCAGTGGAGTTCAAAAAAATCTTAATTTAGTAGTCAAATTCCTTCCACATTTGACTACCCACCCCTCTATGGCAGCCACAACAGACACTCTCCCGTGTGACATCATCCAACATTATATTGAGCTCCATTTCCCATTGTTGTTTTATATGATAGGTATTATCAGACATGTCAATCAGTAGTTTCTGGCAGATCAAAGACACTTGGTTTTTCAATGTCCCTGACTTTTCAAGCAGTTTTATAAAATGGTTTTCCAAACCGATTGGTTCTCTTCTAATATTGTCCCAGTCTTTATGCCCTTAACTGTAAGTATCTATAATGGTCCCCTGGGGATAAAGCATATTTAGCCCTTAGCTGGGCAAAACTTTTAAGAGTATTCTTTTCAAACAGCTGATTGACTGCAATCAATCCTTTCTCCGCCCACCTCTCAAAACTCCGATCTGACAACGATGGAAGGAACTCAACACTTCCATTTATGGGAACCGCTCGAGACATCGTCAAATTCCCTTTTAACATTTTTAACACTTGGTTCCAAATCTTTACGGTGACCCATGGGTTAGTTATTTTAATCTTTTTCCGTGATTGTGGGTTGAGAAATGGGAGACTCCGAAGGGAGATACCTGGTAATGAATACTCTTCCATAGATACTGCATTTCTGAATCATGAATAATCCAGGCAGCCATTGATTTTAATTGAACTGCCCAATAGTACATTCTGAAGTTAGGCAACTTGAGGCCCCCTTTTTCCTTTCCACACATTAGCATTTTGAGTCTGACCCTTGGTCGTTTATTCTGCCAGATAAATTTAGATGTAGAATGGCTTTTTTTTAAAACTGAAAATGTTAGCCTATCCTCAGAGGTCAGCTGTTTTATATTTCCATCTCCTGGTAATTGTTCATGGTTAATAGCCTCAAAGTGACCATGTCCATTTCACATTTTGGAGAGACAAATCATGAAATGGACATGGTGGACAGGGGTCTATTACACGTTTTGCCGTGGTACCGGGTTGGGATACCAAATGACTCCAGTAGAGTTTTGATCGTATCTTAATATTAAAACAATAATCTACTAAAAATAGTTTATTTTTGAAAATCGAATATCTTTATAAAACAGTTAAATATATCTCATATGTGTCTGACGGAGGTGCACTGAATACTCACAAGGTCACAACACAGCAGCTACACTACTATATCAGCTGCTAACCAAGCTACGACAGCTGAAACTTGTGATCACATCCATATAATGCCGTCTTCTAATTTACAAACATGTCTAAGCAATTATTAAAGTGTAGATGGATGTAAAATTTTTGGTTTTCTGGGGTTTTTTTTGGTTTTTTATCGTTGTTTTTTTAAATCGTTTTTATCATTAACTCTGTTTCCCCGGGTCTTTCCTTGTGTGTTATGAGTAAATCTTCTTGTTTTGGTACCGCCACTGGTTTTATTTTGTTCTATTTATCCGCGACACCTTAAAGGCTAGTCCGTGAAAATATTGTTGGACATAAACTGGTCCGTGGCGCTAAAAAGGTTGGGGACCGCTGCACTAGGACACATAGCCAGAGAAAGACTGGATGAACTTCATTATGCATTTAATAATTTAATAGCTCATGTTAAAGGTTTTCTATCAAATAAAGTCTAGTGCTCTTATTTTACAGTTCTGCAAGTTTATTTTGGAGACCCTTTCCAAAAGTAGACGTTTTCTCCTATATGGACGTAATCTGTAAAAGTCCCAGTCTTGAGTAGTCCAACAGACCCACCAGACAGAATCACCAGGCTGTTTATTTTTCCTCAGTGCACTCCCAGAAGAGAGCATGTTAGCCCTGACTTAGAGTAGCACCCCTACCTTGTGTCCATGTATGTGTGTGTGTTTCAGACTAATGGTGTAAGGAGGCAGATGGAACAAGCCTGAGGCGGTGCATAATAAACCTGCAGAGCCCTGCTGAGACGAAGAGGAAAAGACCCAGAGTTAGCCGAAAATGGGGAGACACACCACTGCACACATTTAAAGACTGGCCTCACATTTGCTAAATGATTGCACCCCTTTAAGGCTGAGGGCTTTTCCAACCTCAAACATCCAGTGAAACAGCCTCCTCATAAGTTCTGCTCCAATTGTTCGACATTCTGGTTGTTTTGTGTTTTCTGCAGTATCACCACTGCACCAAAAGATGCTACGTGACCAGAGAGAAACCATAGTCATTCCTGTTTTTCACTGTGATTTATACTTAAATGCTCTCCACATAATTTCTTGACAGTCCTGGCTAAATTATGGCAATGGCTTCCAGCGTTGCTGCCAAAACATTTCCTTGGCTCTGCCTCATTCTGCCAGAAGTTACGTATGCCCTATCAGATGACACATTCAGCCTATACAAGACTGAAAATAACATTTATTCTAATCTATTCCATGCATAATGTCTACAGCTAAAACTGCAAGCCAAAAGTGACAAACTTGCTCAGCGTCAAGATAATAGTAGTGTTTTGATTGCCCCATTTCTGGAAATAAATGTTATTTTCTGTTGCTTCATCCAGGAATCAGAAAACAAGATATCCAACGGCTTAGGCTCTCCAAATATGCACAATTGCATACAAGTTCAAGTCTTTCAGCATTTAGGAAATCGCCATCTTTATGGACTGCACACAGTCGAATCTATCAGCCAGCATTAGTCTAGTATAATGGCTTGAAACAAAGAGAAACTACATTCACATTTTACTGAGATTTTAAACCTTGGCTTGAAATAATTCCTTCCACTATCAATTTAACTATCAAAAACCTCACTCTATGGCTGTGTTTTGTCAGGTCTGCTTTGCTTTTTTGCATCACTCCTGCATTAAAACAGTGCAACGGTGGAATAACAGATAATATCTTCGTTATTTCACTGTATACAGATAGACGAAAAAATGTGGCTGTTAATGAACACCGGCTACTGGAATAATTAACAACACTCACAAACACTCAAAATAAAAAATAGAGTTTTTACGCAGTCCTAATGCTCATCAAAAATATCTTCAGCTTAACTACATTAAATTATCTGCCCTTAAGCTAATTGTCTATGATATCTAAGACTTTTATTTGTAATTATTTGCTCTTTATTTAAAGGCGACTTGAGCAAAATTCCATCGTGGTTACAAATTTTGGCGACCGTTAAGTTATATAGAGGCAATTTACTTTGCACATAGCGTGTGAGACAGACTCAAACAGCGAATGTAACATCGCACTGTGATGAAGAAACAAATCCAATATACATTAAAAACAAGAGAATTGTAATTTAAAATCTTTTTAAACAAACATATATATATGTGAGGCAATGTGCGCACAAAGTTTCCTTGAGCGTGGCCGACCTGTTATGGAGGAGATGTATAAATCCTGTTTGGTTCCTATTCTTGCACTTTTGTACTACATCTTCCTTCTATGTAAAGGCTGCACACACACAGTACGTATGTCTTTGTTCGTGTGCTGTATACTAAAATAAAAACACACAGAGTCGCATTCCTTGTACATGCCAGTCAACTAAACATGTTTAACTGCACAGATGCATTATGCTTCTACACTCTCCGTATTATCCGCAAAGTAAAGGGATAAAATGAACTCCACATGGAACATTGTTCCTTCTCTTGTACAGCGCTGGCTACCCCAAAACTCCCACCCCTTCCCCCACCTCATCCACACACACACACACACACACACACACACACACACACACACACACACACACACACACACACACACACACACACACACACACATTTGTGAGGCTTTCTCTAAACAGTGTCTAACCCTAACATTTTCTACACCTAATTTTGACCCTAAAACTAAACCCTCACCCCTTTGAGGTGGTGTGGAAAAGTAAGGACCAGCCACAATTTGTCATTTTCCAAAATGTCCTCACTTTGATGGTGTAAACCTCAAACTGGTCCTCACACACACCAACTCCCACAAACACACAAACATAACACACACACACACACACACACTCTCTAACCTTAATGACCACTTCTCCACTTCTTCTTATTGCTCAGCTAAACTAACCACGAATCATATCTTTACCTTATGTAAATGGTTTGGTCCTCATAGGGATTATAGATTCCCATAATGTGATTGTGTAAACATATTCAGTCCCCCACAATAAGGCCTATCTGGACTACACACGCACACACACACATGTACTGATTAATTTCCTCTGTCTCACATATCTGTGTCTTTGGGTTTTATTATTTAATACCTCTGCCATTCAAACGTCTCTATGCGGCACAGACACTTATAAGCCCAACAACAAAAACTGACGGGGTCTCTGATTCAGTTATCCTGAGCTAACCAATGAGTAGTTCTGTAGTCAGAGAATGAACTCATGGTACTTACCACCTGTGTTTATTTCACATGTTTGTTGTGGCTGGATTGTGCGTGTGAGTGTGTATAGAGGATGGTAAAGTGACCCAGAAAACAACTTGGGTAATGCCCACCACAGGGTAAGAAAAAAATCTTTGGCTGTGTTTGTTCCAGTCTGTCGGCCTGTCCTTAATTTATGAACGCTCTGGAGGAAGGATATAGACAAAAAATCCCTCACATCGGCTATCCTTTTTTGAGCTCTACTGACATAAGAAAACAAAACTGGCACCACAAGAGATTGATGTTTGTGCCTGTGTCATTTGCTACCTGTATTATTTTTAAGTTTATCTTCATGTCACTGGGTGAAGGACACCCAGTGAAAAAAGAATATGGCCCAGTTGGAAAAAACTTGACCCTTAACATTGTTTGATCCCGTTCATCCTCTTGATGTCTGCAAAGACAAAAATGGACCGACTCTTTTTGGACAAGAAGGAAGGAAAGCTGTCATTGCCGCCTCGTCTACACACCGTCAGACACTGCCATTTGAACCTGAGGCTGGGACATAAATCTCCACCCTCGGGCCAACCTTGACATTCTTTTCCCAGATGGTGCCTCCCCTGCTGTGGACTCTGCTCCATAGGGTCCTGGCATCTCAGATAGATCCATCCATCACAGGACAACCAGACTCTTATACTGGGAACAGGGGCGCACCAGGGAGCACCTGCCCTTAGGTTTTCACCTTGTGGCTAAAACCACCCCCAACGGTCCCAGGCGTCCCCCTTCCCCCACTGTTTTCCTGAGAGGTTAGAGGTCATTTGAGGGTGTGAGACAACTTCGCATGTCCAGAGACACTCTTTTAATGTGACATTCACACTTAAGTCTGTGGCACAATTATGGGCACGTTAGAAGCTGAGATTTTATTAATGTTAACAGACGGCCACACAGGCTACAGAAGAAACAGAACCTGAAAGATAATCACTGCTGGAGTCAAACTGACTGCATGCAAGGAGACAAAAAACACACATGAATATAAAAAAAACAACATGGAAAAGCAGATAACATTTAATTAAATATAAAGGAAAGCTGAAAAGTGCAGGTCATTTTTCTTTAGAAAGAAAAAGAATGCTATTTTTTTTCACTCCAAACAGCTTTTGCAACAAAAGAATCATACTCCCACTTTTTGTCCATCTGTTTTATATATCATAGCCAAAAAACATCACTGATTTGATTGGACCCAAATGTGACGCTTGAGGCTCCTTCATACATCCAAAGTCTGACCCTCCCAACAAAGCTCCTTTTCCCTCTCCCCACTGGTCTTGTTCAAGGGGCTCCAATCCTAAATCTGTGTGTGTGTGTGTGTGTGTGTGTGTGTGTGTGTGTGTGTGTGTGTGTGTGTGTGTGTGTGTGTGTGTGTGTGTGACACAACTTCTGTCACAACTCCTGCAGTGACAGCCTGTGCAATGTTAAAGTCATCCAAAAACTTCTGGTACTAGTTGCAAATACTCCTGAAAAGTTGGCTTTGAAAATCTTAGTCTAAGGTAGATTCACATATAGACATTTTATACACATTGCACCGAAAGAACAAAACTAGCAGTGGAGCCAAATAGCAAAACTCCATACTTACACTCTCTATGTTGAGTGCATTAATGTTTACACTCTATAGACACTCATCAAGCTACAACAAACAAGAGAAATAAACACAGGTGGTTAGTAGAATGACAAAAATCAGAAATCCAAACAGTTTTTTGATCTGTACTGACAAGAAGCTATATGCTTCAAGCTAACCTTTGTTTTCAGGCAGTGATGTTTACGTGCAGGAAACGGTTTTCACTGTTAACAGAATTATTGTGTGGGGATATTTTCAAAAAGCTGCAAATGATCACAACTAGCAGAGCAATAACGGTCGGATTTGTCATATCTCATAAGCTAAGCACTTGCTGTGTGTCGAAATATTGCGAAGTTGATTGCAAAATCAGTGCTGCACCAAAACCCTCCTTATTGTTGCTTTGGTTGCTAGGAGATTGTCGCAGTTTCCTCTAGTTTGCATGGAAGATACTCTGTGCAAACACTTGCTAACTACTAGAGGTCATAAAAGGTTGAAAATTTTTCACAGTAAAAGCTGTGCCTCAGTACTACAGCCAACATGTTTGCCAGGGCGCAGCTTTTACTTTGAAGGTAAATGGACTCTGTTTCTAGTTATCACTTTTTAACAGTTTTAATCTTGTTCAGGCAGTATTTAGTGAGTGCTGGGAAACAAGTCTGTGTGCTCCATGAGATTTTTTCCATCCGATCAATCAGGGTATATACATTTTCCCCTAGCAACCTTTGCTTTCCAGAGAGTCACCGACTGGGGACTGTGCCTGGGGCTTTAGCAATCACTTTCCCAGTGCCTGTCATCAACCACTTGTCAACTGGTCAGCAAATACACATTTTTCTGGTGTTGCAAGATGGGCATGAACTGGTTTCTTGGCTCCTACAGTGTCAAAGTCATTGTCACATCCAAAACAACAGGCAAGTTAATGCCACGTGATTGCTAAACCTCAATAGTGTAGTGTTTTAGCTAATCGAAAACTTCAGCCGCCTAAAATCCTTATAATGGAACTGAAAAATATGTGAACCAATACAGAAGCATAACTGAAGATTATGGGTAAGTCTAAAACCAAACAAATCAATTTAAAACATAGAACAATCCATCTATATCTTTTACTCAAAGCTATAAAATACCAGCCTCAGGCTGTGTCCCAATTCAGGGTATGCACGCTTGAAGTACGCACACTACGCGTACTACGGATGGTGCGTACTGTAAGTACGGGAAGTGCGGAAGTGAGAGGCTTGTGAAATGGGACGGTATACGCTTCGTCGCGCTGTTCAGGTTGCCTAGCAACCATGATACTAACCGCGAGACACGGTACATACAGCATTGTTTGACAGAAATGAAGGAGAAAAATGTTTTGTTGGTCATTCATTTTTGTCATGACATCACTGTGATTAGCTGAGTATCTGAGGCTGAGACCACGGGACTGTAAAACATGATTGTTGGGCTTCATTTCTGTGCTGAACAGTCATTTAAGATTAGTTAGTAAATAACAATTAGTTAATGTTGTTCATGAGACTAAAGTCATCTCACTGTGGTAATGTACATATAAGATGGCCAATATTATAGTATTGTCAGATTATTATGATATATATATATATATATATATATATATATATATATATATATATATATATATATATATATATAAAAAACAAAACACCCAGCACGCCCCTGCGGGCGGTTTATCCTTCAAGCTCGGGTCCTCTACCAGAGGCCTGGGAGCTTGAGGGTCCTGCGCAGTATCTTAGCTGTTCCCAGGACTGCGCTCTTCTGGACAGAGATCTCCGATGTTGTTCCCGGGATCTGCTGGAGCCACTCGCCTAGCTTGGGAGTCACCGCACCTAGTGCTCCGATTACCACGGGGACCACCGTTGCCTTCACCCTCCACATCCTCTCGAGCTCTTCTCTGAGCCCTTGGTATTTCTCCAGCTTCTCGTGTTCCTTCTTCCTGATATTGCTGTCATTCGGAACCGCTACATCGATCACTACGGCCATCTTCTTCTGTTTGTCTACCACCACTATGTCCGGTTGGTTAGCCACCACCATTTTGTCCGTCTGTATCTGGAAGTCCCACAGGATCTTAGCTCGGTCATTCTCCACCACCCTTGGGGGCATCTCCCATTTTGACCTCGGGACTTCCAGGTTATACTCGGCACAGATGTTCCTGTACACTATGCCGGCCACTTGGTTATGGCGTTCCATGTATGCCTTGCCTGCTAGCATCTTGCACCCTGCTGTTATGTGCTGGATTGTCTCTGGGGCATCTTTACACAGCCTGCACCTGGGGTCTTGCCTGGTGTGATAGACCCCAGCCTCTATGGATCTTGTGCTCAGAGCTTGTTCTTGTGCTGCCATGATTAGTGCCTCTGTGCTGTCTTTCAGTCCAGCTTTGTCCAGCCACTGGTAGGATTTCTGGATATCAGCCACCTCCTCTATCTGCCGGTGGTACATACCGTGCAGGGGCCTGTCCTTCCATGATGGTTCCTCGTCTCCCTCCTCTTTCTTGGGTTTCTGCTGCCTGAGGTATTCACTGAGCACTCGGTCAGTTGGGGCCATCTTCCTAATGTATTCTTGGATGTTCGTTGTCTCATCCTGGACTGTGGTGCTGACACTCACCAGTCCCCGGCCCCCCTTCCTTCCGCTTAGCGGAACCCCATCAACCCCATCATTTAATTTGTTTTTGATTGAAATTGAATATTACTTAAACTCTCTTAAATTAATTTCCAATAAAAAAGGTTTATCATTGATTGAAGTTCATTCAGAAATGTTTAAGGTATGAGCTGTCACAGCTTTCAAGTACAAAGTTGTTATGAAGTCTGTCACATCCCCCCCCAAAATTATCCACACCCACCGCCGCGCTATGAATTGTGGGATATATGGGACACGAAGCGTGCACCGGACCACGCTTGATATTTGGGGAACTCGACGGCGCATTTGGAGTATGCATTTGAAGTACACTTCGCATTGGGACAGCCGTCGTCGTGTGGCGGTGACGTAACCGCACTTGAAATGCGTACTTCAAGCGTGCAGTCTCTTAATTGGGACACAGCTTCATTGTGGTGCTCAAGAAGTTTTGAAGATGATCGAACCTTTATGACTTTTATGAATCAATGTAAACTAAATTTCTTTACCAAATGTCTTATGGACATTTCTATATATACTATTTTAGGCTGTAACTGGAAACAGACTGTACTAGAGAAGGTGATTGGAGTCCTCATAACAATCAATGCAAAGTGCAACATTTTCCTCTTAAATAGCATAGAGTAAAACTATCACTTATATTTGAATGGAGAATAGTGCTGCTGTTTGTAAGGAACCATTTCGTATATTTAAGAGATATGGATGTTTTCTCTAAATTAAGTTTACTCAGTTCTCCATGCAATCCTGTGGAAACTCCCTTCTTAACATGAATGTGCAGAACAGTTCTAGTCTGTTTCTGCAGTTCTGCAGCGTGAACCCCATTTTCAACCTCTTGTTCCTGGCTCTGCTCAGCTATCTCACATCATGTCTGTATGAATTTTCATCAGGAGCAGGCACAGCAAGGCACTCTGGTGTATATCGTCCCGCACACTTGTCAAACATCTGAAAAGCATCGAAAGGATGTTCCACATGTTTCCGATAAAAACTGAGGTAAATATGGGTACAGAGTGCAGCTTACTTGTTCTGTGATTAATCCTGTAGGTAAATAGCATTGCTATCATTTGTTAAGATTATAAATGTCTGTGGGTAAAGTCTCTGTATTATAAATAAATACTAAACGGCCCTCATTATTAATTAATCACGATGATTAACTTTTCTTTTGTCACCTATCAAATGCGTTGAAGCCTGTAAATTAATCACAGAACGTGCACTCAGTGTGACAATGTTTATATAATCTTTCAGCAGCACAGCATGGATGAGCTTATAGATTTGTGGAGAAATATATATTGTAGCTCTCTTCACGACAACACAGACACAGGTCGGTTCTTTGAAACGGGCGTTTATTACTTGGGCCTTCTCTCCTCAGCTTCACCATCACCAGTACACCGATACGCCATTACGCCGTGAGAACTGGTCACGAGCGAACAGTACAAACCAATTGGCAACTTTACAGTACACATATTAAGTCCAAACACAAATAAAAAAAACATTTCTCAAATGACAAATACCTCGTTGGCTGCTTGTCCTGAAAAGAGGTCCTTAAGTCCTTGTATTGCCTTTTCTTTTAGCAAACTTTTAGCTTAAAATCGCTTCATGAGAGACATCTGCTCACTCGCAGTCCATGAAAAGTCTTGTGTACTCTCGTTAAGGGTATTCTCACGAGACACTAGCTCTTACACTTTACACATGTACATTTCAAATAAAGACATTTCAACACAAACTATATATATTCATGAAATTATGTAACTTATTATAAATCAGTCATCTACATCATGAAATCTACACAGAACATTTTAACAGCATTTACATATACAGTGGGGCAAAAAAGTATTTAGTCAGCCACCGATTGTGCAAGTTCCCCCACCTAAAATGATGACAGAGGTCAGTAGTTTGCAGCAGAGGTACACTTCAACTGTGAGAGACAGAATGTGAAAAAAAAATCCATGAATCCACATGGTAGGATTTGTAAAGAATTTATTCGTAAATTAGGGTGGAAAATAAGTATTTGGTCACCTCAAACAAGGAAAATCTCTGGCTCTCACAGACCTGTAACGTCTTCTGTAAGAAGCTTTTCTGTCCCCCACTCGTTACCTGTATGAATGGCACCTGTTTGAACTCATCATCTGTATAAAAGACACCTGTCCACAGCCTCAAACAGTCAGACTCCAAACTCCGCCATGGCCAAGACCAAAGAGCTTTCGAAGGACACCAGGAAAAGTATTGTAGACCTGCACCAGACTGGGAAGAGTGAATCTACAATAGGCAAGCAGCTTGGTGTGAAAAAATCAACTGTGGGAGCAATCATCAGAAAATGGAAGACATACAAGACCACTGATAATCTCCCTCGATCTGGGGCTCCACGCAAGATCTCATCCCGTGGGGTCAAAATGATCATGAGAATGGTGAGCAAAGATCCCAGAACCACACGGGGGGACCTGGTGAATGACCTGCAGAGAGCTGGGACCAAAGTAACAAAGGTCACCATCAGTAACACACTACAACGGCAGGGAATCATATCCCGCAGTGCCAGACGTGTTCCGCTGCTGAAGCCAGTGCATGTCCAGGCCCGTCTGAAGTTTGCCAGAGAGCACGTGGATGATACAGCAGAGGATTGGGAGAATGTCATGTGGTCAGATGAAACCAAAGTAGAACTTTTTGGTATAAACTCAACTCGTCGGTAGGAACAGTAACAAGCTTCACACGCAGTGCATTAAGACAGTTTCAGAAAACGGAGGTAACACCGTCACATCACAAATAGCACAGCAAAGCCACTCCAACAGCAAGAGCATCCTAGCTTGGTTAAAAGTGGACTAGTGGTCACGGGTCCAAAGCTTTCAGATGAAGATAAGTTTTGCATGCTAAAGCTGCCACCAAAGAAATCTGGGCATCAAGAACATCTTAGCCGTTCCCAATGAGCTGGCCACACATGGTCTCCATGCCACCCCACACTGTTCACCACGAGTGAACTTACTTTTATAAAGATTGATGTTTCTGCATTGTAGATAATTTTTGGATTAGTCTGTGAAAATACTCGAATAACTTTGTTAGTAGCTTTAAATTAGGAGGAAATTAAGAGATTTGGGGATAGCCAGAACAACAATATTTATTCATTCAAAATCTCCGTTTCATATGATATGACTGTGGCAAACAGGCACAAACTGGACGGGACTGTCGCAAATGCTGGAAAAAACACTGATAGACAACAAACCTTGTTCAGATAAACTGTATCATCGTGCCATGTATTGTGCTAATGGAGAACACTCTCTTTATTGTGATTTTGAGCTAATGCTCTCAGATTGATGTTACAGATGCTTCTCAGTAGTAAACACATGTATTAGGGATCATTTGTGCCAAGTGCAAGTAATGGATATAGTCTATATTTGTGTATTATAAAATTACTGTTTCACAATATGTACTAGTATCAGCAGGTGAACTAGCATTACAAACTTTGTATTTTTTTTTCTTTAAATCCAATGTGTATGGCTAATAATATAAAGTATCAGAACCCTATGATTGCATTAAACTGGTCCTTGCTCAAACTTCCTGATTAGCTAAACACAAACACAAACACATGTGTGAGGTAAAACACACAAATATGCCTCGCAGCATCCTGTATAGTGTCCTATATACTTGTCCATTAAATCGTGATTGTTTTGCCAAAAGGAGAAAAAAAACCCCTAACAGTCATCAACACCTTTAATGATGAGTATGTAAACAGTTTAATTATAACCTCAGCTGTATTCCTGATTGCTCCTCGACGTGAAACAGTTTCTCAGCCAAGTTGAAGTAACCTAAATTCTTTCAGTGCATCATAGGGCCTCAAGCCCCCTGTGATATGAGCCAGAAACCACAATGCAAAACTTGTTTAGAGGCCAGCATATATCTCAACAGAATGCAAAGAGAGATAAATATGAAATCCAATCCAGGAGGAGAACACAGCTGGGTTTTATTTGTCAGTGCCTCTTCTTCCAGTTGATCAGGCCGAACGAGCGTTTTTCTTCTTTTCTTCCTTTTTGGTAGGAAAACCTGGTTCAGGAGGAATAGTATTAGCTCGACCTGATCCGACAATAGAGGATCCAGTATAAGCTCATAGTCTTATATAAGTTGCCTTGCGTTGGTAGTTGTGGTGATGCATTTGTCAAAATATATAAACGACAAAAAAACCCTCTATATAATAAAAAACAAAGAGCTTTGTCTCAGGTCCTGAGCTCAAATAAAATTAACCGCACAAAAAGTTTCCTACCCAAAACACAGCTCAAGTTTCTCATAATCACGTATCCAGAGGAGCGCATCAGAATTAGGAACATTTTATGCCACCCTTAAATCATCTTGTAATGAGCAATAAAATGTACTGTGCTTTGCCTTCAGTCTCACCCAAAATACACAATAAACAGACTTTTCTCTTTGTGCACACCAGGAAACATGTCTGTTTCTGTAGCTGTTGGCAATATATATATATGTTGTTTTTACATGAGGCGATAGGCTTTTAATTTACACTTCAACCATCTGCACGTTACAGTAAAAATGAAAGAGTCACTCATTGAGCTGAATGCATACGTCTGACTTGTAAGAAGGTAAAGTTTGCAGAATTACCACCTTTGTTCAGGGAGCAATGCTCCTGGATCCCAAGACCCAAACATCCACCGTTCAAAACGTGTCAAACGGTGTGACGATCGGCTCTTTGAAGGCGAAACTGTTTAGTGCTGCTCTCAGTGACTATGCTTCAAGATGTGCTAAATGTTTGTTGCGAAGGAGTGAGCTCAGATGTGTACATAAGAGAAGTGTCTGAAGTGGTTGTGGAGTAGAAGAGAGGAGGAGGTTTTAGAGGCAGCTGTGGCTTTTCTTTGTTTAAAACAGACTGCCTTCGTTTCCAGACCTCTCGATGGCCGAATCTTTGGAATTTTCAAATAGATCGAGTACTGCGCTTAATGACGCACAGCAGGAAGAAGTCAAGAAGAATCTAATGGTTGTAAAACATATGGCTCTTAAATCAGCCTATAGCAAGTCTTCAATTAACATGTCAAAAGCTGACTTACTTGCCTGACAAACTGCTACTACAGCTTCTATGGGTTATGGTATAACAAAGTCTCCTCTCAAACATAAAACAATAGGTTATTGCACAGAGTCAGTCTGGCCTTTGAAGTTAAACAGAATGAGACTATCATTGCGTCAGAATCTGACTTTCAGGCTTCCAGTTCAGTAAGACGATGTCCCGTTTTCTATACTTTCTAAATTCTCGCTGTCATAACTAATGGCTGTGAAGATAGCAGCACTATTTATCACTGTCTTTTGCTGCTTACCATGACTATGGTAAATATGACATGAAGTGACACAGGGTGGCTGTAGCTCAGGGGATAGAGCGGGACATGCCAAAAATCCTTGGGAAAGATACTAACCCCAAGTTGCTCTCTCCTAACAAATCCATCGTTAGATAGAAAGCACTTACATAGAAAAAAAATGCTTGTATGAATGTGTGAATGAGGCGAGTTGTGTAAAGTGCCTTAAGTGCGCAGATAAAATAGAAACGTGCTGCATAAGGACCAGTTTACCCAAGTATCACAAAAAATGTGATGCTCAAAAAGAGTCGTAGTGACGTAAGCCCGCTGAAACTCAAAGAGTGTTACCAGACCGCACAGACGCTAGATAACAATAATAGCAGATAACATGATAAAAATAGACTTTGGCGTATGCTTATTGGAATGCTTTAGCGAGCGAGTTAAACCAAGTAGATTTGTCTTTCACATGCTGGACGCCAAACTTCTAGCCTGCAGTTTGTGAGATATTTCTGATTTTTTAGACCACCTTTTCAGCAGGACACCCCGCATTGTAGCACACAGTCATAGTCTATGTGCCTCACATTTACTTTGTTGGGATGTGGTCCCCCTGTGTCCACATAAACATTTATGTAATATTTTAGCACACGGTGGATAAACAATCTGAACAATCTGGTCATGCTGATGATTTAAGCCAGCCTAATATGACGTTAACATTTCTCAAGCATGTGTTCAACATTATTCACAAACCTCTCTTTCTTTCGTGTAAGTACTGAAACATTTTAGTGTGGTTGAGACTTCTTGACCCTTCTTTGTAAACGTACTCATACCTGACTGCCTGAGTGATGGGCAGCGTTTTATAAAGATCCACCGAATAACTCTTAACATTGGTGCAGGGACTGCTGAGCTATGTGCTGAGACACACAAGCTTGCTTTGCCAGATCACCTGATATAGTTAGAGATATCTTTCATCACTGTGGTCCTGAGGCCAGAGACCCACTGAAATCACAAATACAGAAGAGTGGAAAGCTTGTCAAAGCCCTGCGATGTGCAGTAGAGAAGCTGGCTAAGTCAATAAATACTTAAACATCTCTCAGTGGCTACATGCAGGGCACACTTGGCCAGTATAGTTCAAGGCTCGACTGTTTATTATCTTCTGTGAAACTATCTGATAAAGACTTTAGCTCTTCTGCTTCCTCGGCTCATATGTTGCCCAAAGGCAGCACACTTGGATTAACAGCAGACCACGTGGAGCCATGTTGAACCACTTTCAGATCATTTAAACAAGACAGGAGAGATGTGAGGTCTCGAAAACTTGAAATAAAAGGGGGAAACATAACAACAATAACTCATTATTAGGATTATAATCCATCAGTAAGTACTAGGTTGAAATATACTAGTGATGATATTGGCTTTCCTCTATTTTAATCAGTTTGTTTCATAACCTGAATTAATGTTCACATTAGAAAAGCCAGACTCTGATGTTTTGATGTTTAATTACCAGGCAAAGATTTGCTGCTGCTGTATATTTGTAAACCCTGGAAATGGTTGTGTGGACAATTGAAATACTAAAGGACTGGCAAAATAACTTCAATCATCATTCTGATGCTCAGTTTGAACTTTAGCAGGTCATCTTGACCATGTCTATGTGCCTAAATGGACTGATTTGCTGCCCTTTGATTGGCTGATAGACACATATTTGCATTAAAAAACACTTTAACAGGTGTACCTAACAAAGTGGTTCGAGAGTGTACACATATTATAGTGTTGGTCTATAAAAAGCATTTACACAGGATGTAAATGTTTACATCAGGATCCTAAAAGTGAAGAATAAGAACAGAATCTGTGATAGCGCTGCACACCACCACAAGTGTTCACATAGTTTGAAAACCTTTATCCCATTTTTCTTATGTAAAGTATTATCAAAGAATTTAACCTCTTGTTGCTGTTCAGATGCAAAATATTGAAGCTGACCATGTGAAAGACCAGATTCATGAAAAGAAAACCGTCTGAAGCGTAAAATGCAATATCCTGGGAAAACACATCATAAAAGTTTAATGTATTTGTTGCAAAAATGCCTTTAAAGAGCTGTTTTATTATTGCCCCACCACAAGAATCCTGTCTTTATTACTGGTTCATGTCACTAATTCTCAGTTACAGTGACAAAAAAACATTTTTATCACTGGAAATGAGGAAATACGTACACATGCAAATCGAATTATCCTAAAGAAACTCGGTAGCACAAAAAAGCCCAAGAGAAACTTTTTTATTACAAATTATTTACTTACAAATGTTTTAGATTAGATTATACATTTCTCTGAAAATTATACCTAAAGTTCTGTTTATTAACAGGGTGGCCAAAGTTTACAGACAGCACACAGAAACAATCATGAATATATATCATGAGAAAATGACAAAAATCTGGAGCTGGTTCAGGAATAGAGACAGCAGAAACAGTACAATCTGTATAAACTTCGTACCAGTGAGGAATTCCTGAACTGCATTTTGGTTTTGAGAGATAGCTGCACTAACCCAGTCTTTCTTTTAGCTTCAAAAGTATTAAAGTATTAAATTGAAGGAATAAAATGTATTCTGTTTCTCACTGGGATTTATTGAGAGATTATATGAAAAGGGGAGGCAAAAAGGCCTGGATTCAAAATACCATTTTTTATTATTCCAGGAAGCAGCTAACATAGCTAACCGCAGAAAAATATTGCCTTTCTTTGGTTATTAAAGTTAAATCAACCATGAAAAAGTTTCCATTTAGAAGCTGCAACCAACTGCAATAACAAAGTGTTTCATTTTCTGCTCATATACATGTTTACAATAAAACATTCGGTAATTAATTGCTGACTAGAACATCTGCTCTTTTTCAGACATGTACATAACAAGGATATAATGCAAGACAGGTTTCAGGCCGGGTTTTCCAGATATTAATTTAGTATTTTTACTGAAGTGAGTTACGATTTCGCCCGGAATGCAAACCACTACAATAACTTCAATAGGATATTATTGTGTTGTATTACTGTATCACCCCTTAAAACCCTACAAGTGGACAATGAGACTATTATGGAAATGATACCAGGAATATATCTGAATATCAGCAAAATCACAACCAAACTGTGCAGTGTCTCCCAAAAAAATCTTCAAAAGGTGAATCGTAAATGAAAGTGATGTCACTTAAAATCTTTGGCTATACCTGTATTTCTGCCTCTAAAAGGCTAGCAGTGAGGGGTCCTGATTCAAGTCTGATCCCCCCAACTCCAGTGTCTGAGACAACTGGTGAGGCACTGGGGGTCCTTATAGTGAGCGAAGACAGTGATGGGGAGAAATTAGGTGTCATAGCTGAAGGGGTAAGTCCAGTGTTCCTGGCTAAGGGGGAATAAGCATATTTCCGGTAAGAGGGTCGTCTGACGATGCTTGGCACACGCCCTGGCTTTCGTGGAGGAACGGTCCTTATGCCCTGCTGTGCTACCCCTGTTATAAGAGGTGGTGGGTACATGAGACAACTCGATTCTGCTGCTAAGTCCTCACGGCCACCTTCAAGTTCCTCATCAGGGAGCATCCCAATATCAGTAAATACGGAGGCTAGAGTCTGGAAACGGGGTTCCCAGTCCAAAAGGTAGTCCCAGCAGTAGCTACCTTGCAACTCCTCGTCTAGAAACACCAGCGAGGAGAGAGAATCTGCAGAAGCCTGGGCTTCAGAAAGGGGGGCGAACCCTTTTATCCCCATGTTCTCCTTTAAATCTCTCATCCTGAGTATTCCAGGAAGTAGTCCCTCGCCGCCTCCTTCCTCTTTGAAGTGGTAGAGACTTTCTGTGCTGGCTATCCCTGAGACTAAACATTTATTGACTGATAAGATGTGCTCTGGTCCTACATCGATGGAACTGCAAGAGATATTATCTCCTAGTAAGGCAGAGTCTGGGATCTCTGTGGACTTCTGGGCAGATTCGTTTCTTTTACGGCAGGGGTATTCGTTGATCCACTTGATCTCCTGGTCCTCGGCTGTCTCGCCTTCCGCTGAACCTCGCCCGCTCGAGTCTGATGGATTATATGGGTTTGAGATGTCCATTTTAGTCACCATGATGCTTGGGCGTGTAATGTCATGCAAAGACATGGAACTTTGTGTTTGGTTATTATGTCTCGTGAGCGAGCTTGTGCCATGGCTCAAGTGCGTAGCAATGGCAGCAGCCTTTCTGATGGCTGCATCTTTGAGCTTACATCTGAGAACCAAGCTCACAAAAAGGATAAGCAGAAAGAGAAACATGATTAATGAAACAGTCAAACTGAGCATATGAGTATCCAGGGGGACTCCAGTTAGTGCTTCAGCTGAACTAGAGATATTGACAAAAACCAGGCAGGTTGTAGTCCTGGAGCCTAATCTAGGACTAGCTGCAGAAACAACCAGTTCTACCATGTCCTGGCTGCCTGCCCTATGATACACAGGACCAGAAACAAAGATAGCCCCAATTGTTCTGTTAATGGAGAAAAAAGGTGATGAATTCACAAGTGAGTACTCCACCACCCCGTCCACACCTCCATCATGGTCCATTGCCATCACGTAACCGACCGTATCACCAGGCTTGACGTTTTCTGGCAACAGAAAGTGATACTGCTTCTGGGTAAAGACCGGACTAAATTCATCCACTCCCTTGATATTTACTTGGACTCTCACTGTAGCAGCTTTGTCACCTTTATCTCTGGCTTCCACTATAAAACAGTACTCGCTTTCTCGTTCGTAGTCAAAGGTTTGTCTGGTGTGAATGTCGCCTGTCAGGGGATCGATGGCAAAGGCCTCCTTCCTCTCTGGGTTACCGCTGCCATAGTTCATGAAGCAGGAGGACATAACAGAGTAGGTGAGCTGCCCATAAGGGCCTAAGTCATTGTCAACAGCGTGAACAGAACATACATGGGTAAATGCAGGGAGGTTCTCCAGCACAGAACAGTTAACTGTAGGAAACATGAAATATGGGGTATTGTCATTCTCATCCAACACCGCGATGAAGACAATCGTAAATGCCACTTTATGGTTTTCAGATGATTTGCCACCATCCGATGCTCTGATGGTGAGGATGTATTTCGAGTCTTTTTCATAGTCGAGAGAGTTGTTGACTACTAAGAGGCCAGACTGAGGATCAAGCTTAAGGTGACCTTTACTGTTCCCAGAAATTATATCATACCGCACCAGGCCATTGGTTCCGAGGTCGGGATCGTGGGCACTGACCTGGACCAGTTTGGTACCTAACTGGCTGTTTTCACTTACTTGTGCATGGTACTCTGTGCTGGAAAACACAGGGACATTGTCATTGCAGTCTGTTACAGTCACCATGACGACGGTAGAGCTGTTCAGTGGAGGCATTCCTCGATCAGAAACGCTCACTGTTAATGCATAGCTCTCAGTAGTTTCACGGTCTAAAGCGTTGCAAAGAACAAGCTTTCCAACATTTTTAATCTGATTCTCAATCTGAACCATTTTTACTTCCAGACAGAATCTTTTCTCCTCATTTCCTCCAGTGATGGTATAGTCCAAATAGGTATTTTCAGGGCTCCAGTCTTGGTCCTCTGCAGAAAGAGTCAGCAGGGTAGTGTCTATAGGCGTGTCCTCCGGGACGGTGAGTGTGTATATGTCCTGGTAAAACGAAGGTTCGTGGTCGTTGGTGTCCAAAATCAGCACGTCTATGGAGGTAACGGTGGAGTGCATAGGATCTCCTCCATCTCTTGCTTCAACCAGAAGATGGATCAGGTTGCTGTTTGTGATGGCCTTTAAGGGCTTGTTAGTAAAAATAGACCCTGCAAAATAGAATATATTCCCATCAGTTAATGAGTTGCTTTAAAGGACCAGTTGATATTGTTGTATTGATAATGGTTCTAACATTCATGACTGTTACTAAAGGCAGTAACAGTCACAAACAGGACTATTAGCATATAATCATAGGCTTAAAATAAAGGCTAAATTAATATAAAGGCTTTATTCACATCTTTGTTTTTCAACAAGGGGAAATAATTTTTTTTTTTTTTTTTTACAATACATGCCAAATATTGCAAAACTCTTTAACTCTTTGGAAGTTTAGCCCATAGTTTAGTACTTTGGTTTTGGTTTGGCCTGCAGTCTTCCCAGCTATGACCATCTATGACAGAAATACATTGCTGCATCTAATAATAAGTTTTAATATATATACTGGCAAGCACGGGAACAAAGATAAAACTTCAGGTAGTCAGTAACATGATTCAAAATGTTGTGGATCCGAATGTCTGAAACCACATGTAAAAACATGACCAACAAATCTGGTAATAATCAGATATTTTGACAACCCTTAAAACAGAACATAGTAAAACAAGAACACTGAGAGCACAACTCCACCGAAGGCCAGGGGCTAAACTAAAACTTAGATGTTTTTATTACAACATGCTGACGTCAGCCTGCTTTCATTACAATATGACGACATCAGCCTGTTACGGTGTCTTTGTGACATCATAAGGCGTTACATTGAAAACCTAAAGAGTAAGTTGTACAGCTCCCTCCATGCCCTTTCATACGATATATTACTCAAAATGGTTACTTGAAATTATTTTTCCAAGGTCAACTTTGATCTTTGGCGCTAACAACAAAGGTCAAATGTTTAGCCAACCAAGGCAGTCATGCCACCCGAGGTCTAATATGAGGTTGTGGAATTTGAAGACGATCTATAAAAAAATGTGGGTAAAATAAAGTTTTACTGACTTTAGTGTGACCATGAGTTGGAGCTGTTTTTGGTATCTACCCCTCCTCCTCTCGGTAGGGAGAACAATAGAATATTTTTGTAAAGCAAGATTTGTTAGACGAAAAGTAATCAGAAGATCACTACATCAAGCCCGACGGACAGAAAACTTCATCACAGATATAGAAATGACTAAATCAAGTGTAATCTGTAAAGCACCCATAGTGATTTCTAAACAAACTGTTCTTCTCTCAGCTTATGGTAGCAACCGAAATGTGTATACAAGAAAACAAAGACTAGAGATAATGACTCTGCCATGGAAGAAAAATCCACAGTGCAACATGCTGGTGGGAACTTTCAAGGGTTTTTTTTGGTTATTTTGGAGTTGGTCACTTTCCCTGAATGGACTTCATCTGACCCAGGAGGAGCAGCACAACACCAGATGCTTCATTTTTCTTTGTGAAGATGGATTAACAGACTCAATGCAGCAGAATAATGATCCCAATGCACACTGGATATTTCAAGAAGCACTCGGAGACTAAGAAAGGTGGACAATCCTGATATGAAAAGAAGCTCATATCAGGAAGCAAATAAATACATGGTTATATGGTCATTTAGACCAAAATATTCTTCACTGAATTCAAAGACCTGGCCTTCAGTTTAAGAAATATACAGTTGAAGGATTTGCTCCTCTTAAGATCAGTGTATTGTAACAATCTATCAATTTATTAAGGGTTAAATCAAAACTACCGTGGTCATTAGACACAGCATTGCAACATTATTTCCATGTGCTGACTGGAAGGGCAATTTTCTTGGTGAAATGCAACAAAGTGTCTGTTCATCTAATTTATTATTCCACTTCAGTGCCACTTAAGGTTTTCTACAGGACGATTGCATTCACTCTGAGGCTCTACTCTAACAGAGACACACCGTACCACAGAAAACACCATACTCGGCAACATTGCTGCAAATTTCCATTAGTGCATCTCACCACAAAACAGGGCAAATGCATTTCTCTGATATTAAATTTGGGGTTCAAACCTGGTAAAAGCCCATAAATTACTCTTAAGTGAAAGAGAACTGGCCAGAACTGAGGGGAGCTGGTTTGGTTTCAGCTATGTAGGATTTATCTTCTTTCTTGGGTTTAGGGATTCTTAAAAGGGCGATAATAACACAGGCACGGCTCATCCAAAGCACTCTATCTTGCTGACTTCTAATCGGCTTTTTTTCGCTCTTGTCCAAGAACCTCACTAGCACAAGACTTCAAAAATATATTTCCACATTGCTAAAATGCTACTGGCAGAAGAAAAAGTCCAAGTATCATTTCCTGCTGTATCCTGAGCTGCTCCCAGTCAGGTTTTCAGTGTGCCGTTGGTTAAGGCATGCATGACTTTAACTGTGCAAGTAAAGATACCTTCAATGTAGAGAGCAACTCCTAAATATAGAAATCATACCACTAGACAGTCATAACATTTGATATCAGTAGAGTATGAGTATAGAGTATAGTAACTCTGGTATACTTAGATACTGCATGTGCCATATACATGTGCGCAAAGAGTATAGAGTAATCGTTTGCTGTCAGTGTTCATACATCATGTATGGGAGCACTTTCCCTTTTCATGAGTTGCACCGTTCCTTACCATCCTCTGGCTGGATGTAAAAGCCTTGCAGGGGAGATGAAAGCAGTCTGTAGTTGATCTTGCCATTGAGTTCAGAATCTCTGTCGGTAGCTGACACGGACACGACAAACGTGTCTGCTGAGACCAGCTCTGATAACTCCACCTCCAAGAGAAAAACAAAGAGCAAATCACATCTGCAGAAAGTTTTCTGAATCTACTGAAAGTTTTTACTCTTTACATATTCCACCTCCTTTTCTAACTTTCATTCAATTAGGCCACGGGCTTTTAGGAAAATGATCCAATCCAAACTTTGATGAGTTATTATATATGTGGTGCTGGTATATGGTATATAAGGTGCTGTCCAGAAGAGCGCAGGCCTCTGCTAGAGGGGGGAATATTTATTTTATATCTATATATCTATATATATGGGGGAATATTTTGAGTACCACATAATTAAGATTATGAATGCTTTCAACCATCTGACTGAAAAATCTTGTATCTGCACCTGGTAGGAGTCCTGGGTGAACGCTGGAGCGTTGTCATTGACATCGAGCACTTGAACTTTAACCTCTCCATTGGTCTGGTGAATTGAGTCAGATGCCCAGACCGTCAGAGTGTACTCTGTCTGCTCCTCATAGTCCAGGGCTCGAGTCAGGGTAATGACGCCAGTATACCGGTCGATAGCAAAGGGAATATTGGTGCTGCTGTTGTCTGAGAAGCTGTAGGTGATAGTCGAGCTCAGGTCAACGTCATTTGCAGTCACTTGGGTCACCATGTATCCTGCTGGCAGATCTAGGCAGAGAATAGCAGATTGTAGTTTAAACTACAATGAACTTGGATTTAAATCTTGTCCTACAAAAACTGTAAGTATTGATGTACTGAAGAGATTCTGCCATTCAAAGAAATGGAAGAGCAGTGCATTGACAGGAGTTAGGCTTACTCTCAGTTATAAGTACAGGATCCATGGGGGGAATGGCAGGGCTGTTGTCGTTGACATCTACCACTTGGACCCTAACGGTGGCGGTGCTGCTCAGTGGAGGATTCCCCCTGTCTGCTGCCTGTAGAACCAGCCTGTAATATAGAAAGGTAGGAAATTAGCAAATAATACAACTGAGCTTTAGTCAAATTCTCAAATCCATTTTTCAGCTGAGCGGGCCTGTTGACTCAGAGTAAAACAGAGTTTCTTGGTTACACCCACAATCACAAAGATATAATCCTGTTTTATTGTAATGTGGAGGAGGAAAAGTTAGTCAAGTCTTATTCCATCCAAGGTATGGACATTGAGGCTGTGGACAGCTACAGGTACCTTGGTGTTCATCTGAACAACAGACTGGACTGGACTCATAACTCAGACGCCCTCTACAGGAAAGGGCAGAGCAGGCTGTACCTGCTGCGGAGACTCAGGTCGTTTGGAGTGGAGGGCCCACTCCTGAAGAAATTCTATGACTCTGTTGTGGCTTCTGCTATCTTTTATGGTGTGGTCTGCTGGGGTGGCAGCATCTCTGCTGGGGACAGGAAGAGACTGAACAGGGTGATCCGAAGGGCCAGCTCTGTTCTAGGATGCCCTCTGGACCCAGTGGAGGTGGTGAGTGACAGGAGAACGGCGGCTAAGCTGTCATCCCTGATGGACAACATCTCCCACCCCATGCAGCAGACTGTGACAGCACTGAGCAGCTCCTTCAGTGGGAGACTGCGGCACCCACGGTGTGGGACGGAGAGATTTCACAGGTCTTTCCTCCCCACTGCTGTCAGACTCCATAATAAAGACTTTAACTGATCAAGCACACACATCCATACATATGCAATAATACTAAGTGCAATAATCCTTTCTGTCATCGTTGTATTTTTACTCAGTTGTATATAGTATTTGTATTTGTATTCTATTTTTATCTTATTGTATATTTATTTTATTCTACTGTATATAGTATTTTATTTTATTCTATTCTGTACAGTTGTGTACTGTATTTATTCTTATTGTATTCTAATTTTTGCCTCATAACTTTTGCACTGTCCACTTCCTGCTGTGACAAAACAAATTTCCCACGTGTGGGACTAATAAAGGTTATCTTATCTTATTCCTTTCTGCCTTTCAAAGAAATGGAAGACCAGTGCAGTGAAGAGGGTTAGGCTTACTGTCAGTTGTAACTACAGGCTCCATGGGTGGCTTAATTCAGATTTATTACGTTGTCTTGGCCCCTTCTTGTAAAAGAGACAAATCAGTACTTTGTAAAAAAAAACCAAAAAAAAAACCAAACTGCTGCTACCTTGAATCCTGAAAATCTTCACCTGTAGTCATGGTAGAAAAAAGTACGCCCTCTTTCAGTTCTAACATTTTACAAATAAAAATAAAATAAAAATAATCTGGTCCTTAGCAGGTCTTAAGATCAGATAAATACAACCTCAGATGAGCAACAACACATTACACCATATCATTAGTTATTTATCAAAACTAAGCCAAACAGTGTGTGAAAAACCTCAGCACACTCCATCATTCAGTAGCTTGTAGCACCAACTTTGGCAGCAACAACCTGAACTAATCGTTTTTGTATGACTTTATCAGCCTCTCACATGGTAGTGGAGATTTGGCTCATTCTGCAATGTTTTTTCAGCTTATTGAGGTTTGAGGTACTTTGTTTGTGCACAGCTCTCTTAAGGTCCTGTCACAGCATTTCTATCAGTATGAGGTCTGGACTTTCACTGAGTCACTGCAACGCCTTCATTCTTTTCCCTTTTGTTTTGTAGATTTGCTGCTGTGCTTGGGATCTATTTCCTGTTACATGACCCAATTTCAGACTTCACCTGTCAGGCACATGGCCTCATATTTGAGTCTAGATGACTTGGTATACGAGGTGCCCAGGTCCCAAATCACCACACACTTGACTATTGCTAATATGCTGTGTGTGGTTTTCACCTAACAAGACATTTGATCTTATCTGTCCAGCAGACATTGTTCCAGAAGTTTTGCATCTCAGGAGGCAGAGTGGGTGCAATATGCCCCGTTTTGTGATTTATCTGATATTGTATTTATCTGAGCTTAAGACCTGCTAAGAACCAGATCATTTTTATTATATCCTGATACGTAAAAGCTTAGAAATGAAAGAAGGTGTATCTTCTTTTCACCAGGACTGTAGGAAGATTGTAAAATGCCACCAAAATAATTGCTGTACTACGCCAGTTAAAATGCTTTAACATTTACGAAGAAGTGAAGTAGAAGAAACATGCAACTGTAGCTGATTCCATTTTGGAAGTAGAATCAATTTTATGTGTGCAATAAAGTTTTACTTAATATTTTTTATTGAGCAGTTTGAGCATACTTGTATGATGGAGTGATCTCGCGGTCCAGTAAAACATTGGTCGCAAGGATTCCTCGTACAGAGTCCAAAATGAAAGCTCCATTAAGGTTACCAGAGAGAATGGAGTATTCAATCTGGCCGTTCATGCCGCTGTCAGCATCGGAGGCAAACACCTGTTCAAAATATGAGAAGCGGTCAGTATTAGAGGGATCACTGCATGCATCTCACATCAATGAGGGCGTTATTACCGAAAGTTTACCTGCATAATGTAGGTATTGTGCACTTGGCCCTCCCAGACAGCTGTCCTGTAGCTGCTGTGTTCAAACTGTGGTGCGTTGTCATTGATGTCCACCAGAGTGATGGAGACCCTGCAGTGAGCTGTCTGCAGCCCACTGTCAGCCAGCACCACCAGCTGGATGTGGGGGTTCACCTCAAAGTCCAGAGAGTAATCCTTCTGCACTCGGATTTCACCTACATAAGACGGTAACATGAAGGTAAAAGCTGCACTCAAAAGGAAGTACAGCTCAGTTAATATCAAGCCAATAAGGTTTATTTTTAAAAACACAAATCATAGAAATCATAATCTTAATTGACATCTTACTTCACGCCCTTCTGTGAACAGGGCCTTTTCCTCTTTGGCCTTTTTTCACCAAATAATAGAAAAGTCATGGTAAAGTAGTGGAAAGAAAAACACAGCTTTCAATCTGACAACAAAGGCGTCGACAGAAGTACTTTTAGGTTCAAGTTTTTGTGGTGAACGTTCAGTCCAACATCAGTATGAGATTGTGTATTTGACTTGGTGTGTCTGCACGGTTACTTTATGTAGACGTGAGTCAAAAAAAGGAATTTGGGGGAAAATATGATAAAATCATACATGGTTTTGAAATACTTATGTATTAAAAAATGCAGAAGGACCAGAAAAGCTGATTTTTTTTTTTTTTTGAAAAGGGGTAATTTAGGGATAATACAAAAAACTAACAGAAAACCTAAATTGCGGGATTAGACGGTTTTATTGGTTAAAAAGTTGTATTTAGAAATTAACATTTTAATTACCAGTGTGACGGTTAATGGAGAAAACCTGGTTCTCGTTGCCGCTAAATATGGTGTATGTTATTCTTTGTCTGCTGCTGCTTTGGTCGTTGGCCTCCACCTTTGCAATCCAAGTGCCTTTAGAAAGAAAAAGACAAAAACAATGACTGAGCTGTTCAGTGGTATCGGTGAAAACAAGACAAACAGATACAACGTACCAGCTCTGCTGTTCTCCTTGACACTGGCGTTGTAGACTTTGCTTGTGAACTGCAGTCCTTCGTGTTCTCCCTTCAGATGGATAAAAACCAGGCAGGTAGAGGTCAGAGCAGGATGTCCTCTGTCTGAAACGACAACTTGCAGCTTCCTCCCAGAGAAACCCGCTCTCACTCGTCTTCTCAGCGAAATCTCTCCAGTCTCTGTGTTGATGTCAAACAGATTGTCCTCGTCTGATAACGCATAATGTATCGTCCCATTCTCACCCTGATCCCCATCTGCTGCTGTCACTGTGGTAACTATCTGGTTCGCCAGCGTCCTCATGGAAACCCACGCGTTGAAGGGAGTCTGCTCACAGACCGGCATGTTGTCGTTCACGTCCTCCACCTGTATGGTGACCGACGCCAAAGAGCTCAGCGGTCCCTGAGTGCATCCATCGGTAGCGACAGCTCTGAGGCTGTACTGAGCTCTGCTCTCTCGGTCCAGAGACCTGGTGGTGCGGATCGCTCCCGTGAAGGCGTCGATTAAAAAGGCCCCTTGGCTGTTATCATCTGTCAGGGAGTAGGTCACTTCCCCGTTAGACCCTTCGTCAGGATCCGACGCACTTACACGCAGGACTTCAGCTCCTGCGGGGAGGCCCTCGCTGATAGAGGCATGATAGTTCTTGCGGGTAAAGGAAGGGATGTTATCGTTCTGGTCCAGCAGCACCAGATGGAGCTGGGTGAAGGAGCTGAGTGGGGTGGGGCCATAGTCACGGGCCTGGATGGTGAGTGTGTAATTCTGCATTTCCTCCCGGTCAAGGACCTGTGTGGTGCTAATGGCTCCGGTGTGACTGTTGATGGTGAACCGACCTCTGTAGTCCTCACCTGCAGACAATCAGAGATGACATCAGTGGAAAGGAAATAAAGGATAATTCCACTTTAACTTTGGCCACTCGACTCAACAATGCACTTTTGATGTCTTGAAAGCAAGCAGTCAGACATTCATCCATTTAGAATTTTGCTTGCTTCATTTATCTGAAGGTCAGACTAAATGTATGCTGCTAATGGTCTCTCCAAGCAGAAACATTATATGCACACAGCTCAATATTGAACCAAGAAGTTAGTAGATAAGCTGTGCTTGTCCCTTCACTACAGACAGTTTGTGCAAGTCTTTAACTGTTAAATAAATGATATGCTCTAAAATACTGGACTACCCACAAGTTACGCACCTACAAGAGCTGCTCAGACTGCATCAGCACTCAACTAACCTGCTCTGCAACTTTGCCTGAGCTGCCACTTTATGCGAGCCAATAATGGACTTGTTGCAAAGGTGGCATCATTACAGTAGTAGCCTTGAATTCACTGAATGACGGCATGAAGTACAGGTAAAACTTTCAAGTTGCTTGAAATACAAAACAAGGTCTGATCTTCTCACCAACTATGGAGTAGTGAATGGTGCCATTTTCTCCATGATCTGGGTCAGAGGCCTGGGCGGTGTGGATGACCCCAGGAGGAAGGTTTTCCGGGATGCTGATGCGGAAGGATGACTGCATGAACTCTGGGGGGTTGTCGTTGTCATCCAGCACAGAGCACATCACCGTCGTCGTGCTCGAAAGTGGCCGAGCGCTGCTGTCACGAGCCTGGACTGGAGATAGGAACAGAAAGGAAGGACACAGAGGCTTCCTCACCAGTTCTTTTTTAATTATTTACTAAAATATTCAAATGCTTGACACCCACAGGCTTTATAATAAGTACTGATGTTTTAAACAACAAGTGCCTAATACTATTAGCATGTTCTTTAGACCCTTTTTTCTATTTTTCTTTGGCATGTTTTAAATAGCATCCAAATAGCACCAAAAGCAAAGTGTAGCTATTGTAAACCTGATGTCTTAATGTCTGAATGTCTCAGATATGTCACACGCTGTTATTTTAATAACTCATTCAACACTAGAGTATAATTTTAAAAAGCCATGCTGTACACATTATATGTAACAATTTTACTCAAGATTCTTTCTTACAACACAGCAATGAGGCAATTATTGGCTGTGTGTCTGGACACTGTGTGGCCAGATTGGATGTTTAATAGTCTTTTTCAGGCAAGTTTTGTTTTTTGTTTTGTGTATTTTATGTTCAATATAGGTATTTGTTGTGCCTGAAAATGAATAAAAAATAGCAGTAAAAACTCCAAAATCAGTCAACGGAAAATAATGAGACACAGCTTTTAACACATGCTGACAAGAATTTTTTTATTTCTTTCCAATTCATTTCAGTGTTTCCCAATAAGCCCTGTGAGATTTTGGCGTGGCTTCTAAATATTCAGGCCTTCCTGTTATTATATTTAATTACTGGGACTTTATTTTTAATTATACTGGCAACTGTACAAATATTATGGTAAAATATGTGAAAACATTTCACCAAACGCTGGTGAATCTGTTGAATGTAATTACTGCACGCACCCATGTGAGAGCGAAAGCAAACTCTCGAAAAGACAGAAGGGTGTAGCGGTGCAGTCAGAAGAGGTTAGCTATACTGTAGCTCAGCCCTTTAACAGTCTTCTGTTTCCTTAACATAAATCAATCTGCTGAATAACGTTGCTTTAACGGAGAAAGTCGACCTTAAATTCTTTACGGCTTTGCCGGTGAAGCGTGACAAAGGAGAAGGTACAGAATGAAAGTATTTGTATAACCCTTCAGATGCAGGCTCTCACCCAATTATCGTTGTGAGTGTGTGGCTAAGCAAGCAAGGTCGTGATATGAAAGGAATCAAATTCCTCTGTTTACACAGCTGTTGTCACATTAGCTGGGATGTCTTTGAAACCAGTTTTCCTCAGGACATCTTGATCATAGCCATTAGTGATGCAATAACAGGGCAGCTCAACACAAACATCACCTCCATACAGACTGCCTCATCAGCAGATTGTATCTTCTGCCTGACAGGCTGTAATTGAACAATTACAGAAATTTGCACTGACTTTAAGTACTGTGCAAAAGCCTTGAGCCACCCCTTATTTCTTTATATTTTGTGTCTTGAGCAATAGTTCTCCAGGTCTTTCTGGAGGTTTTTCAAAGTCTTTTTGCTAAACATTGGCTGCTTTTTCACTCATTCTCAGTTTCATTTTCCCTTTGTTTCTAGCGCCCTGCCACAAAAACACATCTCATCGTTGGTTATATCCACAAAAAATACCAAACATAACACATTTGACAGGAATAGTAATGTATTTTTGCACCAACAAGATGATTCTTAAAGACCTGTTGGCTGAAAACTTAGTGTGCACCACGTTCTTATAAAATCTGAGGAAACTGGAGGAAAAAAGAAGAAATGGCAAGAGTAAGAAACTATCTGCAGGAGATGAACAGAATCTAAAAGTCATGTCCTTAACAAATCGGAAAACAATCCAGCAAAGACCTGACAAAGCACCTGAGAGATGTATCTGTCCCTTCAGTTGATCCATCTGCTGTTCACTAAAGCTTCATCAGAAATGGTCTTATTGGCTTTCAAGAAGCTATTCTTAAAGAATAGAAACAGGAGAAAAGGTTGAAGTTACAGAAAAACTAGAATGAAAATCAGGTCTTATGGAGTGATATGAAAATGAATTTGAAATCTTTGGCTCAAATCATCTTAATATGTGGGGAAGAAGTCAGAACAGAGATCCAACAGTGAGTGTCTACAGCCATCTGTAAAACACGGTGGAGCCTCAGTCATGGTCTGCGGCTGCATTCCAACCAGTTATGGACGTAGAAATGTACCGTCAGGTATTGTTCAACTATGCAATATTATCTGAAAAGTATCTGATTGACAATGATACCAAACAGACTGCCAATGCAGTCAAAGCATACCTGCATAGAAAAACACACCATTAAACACCATCAGTCTTGGATTGGCCTCCCCAGAGCCCGGACCTCAACATTACTGAAGCAGTGTGGTATCATCTTGACAGAGAACCGAAAAAAAGGCAGCCAACATCCAAGGAAGAGCTCTAGATGTCCTTCAACAAGCCTGGAGAATTATTCCTGAAGACTACTTAAAGCATTAGAAGAAAACTTTTTTACACGTTTCAACAAACTCCTCCACCTATTTCCCAAGACTTTTGCCCAATGCTGTACGACTGACTGGCGCGTTTGTCACGACACTTGACAAACACAAGATTTCCTTTTACCACTGTTGTTGTATTAGATTGCTCTGATTTATTACAGAAAAAAAATCCATTTTGGTGATGAGTTACTTAGTTTCTGAGCATAATTCTGATGTCTTCAGTGTTATCATTCTGGAAGTCATTAAACATGTGACTTTTACTGCATTGTTTTGCACAACTGCCGATTTTCCCTTGAGTTTGTTAACCCTGAACTTATAATTAAACTTTCTCATTTTTGTTAATAGATACGTGCTTTACTTCTGGCTTTTATTGTTGAAAACTGTTATTTAAAATGTTATTGCTCAGGACTAACAGATGTTTGCTTATGTGTCCTACCTCTGAGAGTAAAATGCTGCTGCTGCTCTCTGTCCAGGTAGGAGGTGGTGGTAATCAGGCCGGTGTACGGGTTGATGCTGAAGAGCTCATAGCCGGGACCCGGCAGCAGACTGTACCACACCACAGCGTTCTCCTCTGAGGACATGAACACAGGAGGCGAATGTAAATGCTGTCACAGACCTCAAAACAAATGCTCAAGCAAAAAAAAAAAAAAAGGAAAATCAAGGTTAATAGAAAAAAAAAATCAACTTGATCATATATCAGATGATGCTGCATAATTACAGAAATCCAGTGATTTACATTACAGATATGCTCCCCGACAAACGATACACGCTAGTTTCTCTATTGAAAAAAACATTTCCAGTTTCAAGTAGATATAAATGGCCTTAACACTGGTGAGACAAAAAATGTGGCTTCTCTAATGAGACTATGGATGTCAAAAACAACAGTGCATTTTTATGCTCACGATCTCCAGAAAAACCGATACCTCTAGTCGTTGAATCGTTATCTACCTCACACATTCAACTTTAGTTCAAGTCCATTCATGTTTATTGCTGCTTCTGTTTCAGGCAGCGCTTATCTCAAGGAAAAGAGAACAATGTGGCCACTGAACTTCACAAGGCAGTTAAAACCTCAGCGAAAGCCTGCTGCTTGCAGCTTTTATGGTTCTTGTGATACGAAGCAAACGCAGAGTTCACTTCAACTTTACGTGCAAGCTGTGGTCTTGATGACCATCACAATGATGCACGTTTCACATCACGTTAGTTTCAGAAGATAGAACAAGGCGAGGAATGCGTATAGCATTTAAGGCTATGATTACTAAGATATCTTTTATGCTGATAGCAGTAAAACATTTGAATCACGGGGCATTTGCACGTTTTTGAAATTACGGTCTATTCACACACTTGTATGATGTTTTATAAGAGCATAACTCGATTACTAGACTTCTTCTGCTTAGCTTTGTTTGGTTCACTGATTTAATTTACATTGCTGTTAACTTGGTTTGCTTGGTAGGTGTCAAAACTACAAAACTCTGTCAATGTCTTCTTCATAACTCTTTTGGTGTAAACCGTGTCACTTTTGTCTCTTGTGCATAAACAACCATAAACAATTCCCACTCCGGGTACTAACAAACAAAAGTGTTCCATCAAAACATTTAAGTTTCAGCCAAAGTGCAACCCTGGCACAATGACCAAATCTTACCATCAAACCTCTTTGTAAATAATCAAACTCTTCTTTTGAACACAAAGACAGCACAGTTACTCTTTAAAAAAAAAAAAATCCCTCCCAAAATCTCAACTCTTGCTTAACAAAGGGAAATCCAGAAGGCTCAGAAGTTTAGCTGTCACACTCATTCACATTGCAGCTCTTCTGTGATTGACTCCAGCACATGGAAACTTACATACATAGATCATCAGAGACACAAAACAATGGTCATCTCTGGTGAGAGTTTGCAGGGAAAAAAGCAGCACAAATGATAATCAAATAAGACTGGTGGGAGAGCAGGCCGGCCTGCCAGACGAGGCGATTTGAGGAGATGGATGAGAACACACAGCGCCTATTGGCACAGATGGCTTGGATTATGGAAATCATGATGAGAGAGGACCTTTCAGATTTCCCAGAGGAGCTGTCTGCTTGCTGTTCTTGGACAATTCTCACCCCCAAGAATGTTAGTTCACATTGAAACCCCTCCTGTACAGGTCCCCCTGCCGCACGCCCTCCATCTCCAGTATTTAAAAAGAATCCTACTGTCAACAATGAGGAGACGAAAAGGGATGTAGAAGGCCCCGTGCGCGATGTGTTAAAATAAACAGTGTCGATGTGTAGATTTGGGAATATGATTAAAGAGTCGGGTGAATGAGATTCGGTGGGATGTGCAATGAGCAGAGCAGACAAACCGAAAAGCATATGAGGAAAACAGCAGGGTGTGGTTTCAATTAAACTGTTAATGGAGTGAAAAAACAGCAGAGCTGAAGTTCGACAAGGAAGCTGAGCTGCATTACGGCACATGGTACGAGAAAAAAGTAATAAACATGGACTGTTGTACTTTGTCTTGCCAGGAAAAGCTGTAGTTTTGCAATTTGGCTCCTACTTTATTTTGATGCCTTCATCTTTTCATGGTTAGCGGATTTATGGTTTTAGGCTTCATGGACATGTGCTAGTGCTGCCATCTAGGTAGCTCACAGGGAAACTGCCGTCTCCACTTTAATATCAGGGCAATTTCAAACTAAATTTAAATGCTGTGAAATATAATCAAAAATTAGGAATTTTTAAATAGTTGGAGCTCAAAATTAAATGTACACTACCTCAGTATAAATGTCCCATTTCAGCCATTATTTGTTGGTATTACCTCTGACGTATCGCCAGTCAAATGAATTATTACCTGAATCCTCATCAGTGGCAGAGACCCTGATCACTGGTTCTCCAGGGTCTCTGTTCTCTGCCACAGTGGCGGTGTAAATGGTTTGACTAAACACAGGCGCCTGGTCATTCACATCCCCGACCTCCACTGTCAGAGTCTGGGTGGAGGAGAGTGAGGGCAGGCCTTGGTCCAGCGCACGGACGGTCAGACGGTGGAAACGTTCTGTCTCATAATCCAACGGGGCAGTGAGAAGCAAGAGGCCTGAAAAAGAAGGAAGGAAATAAAAGAAGAATTAATTTTCACATTTAAAAGTGAAATGTTTGATGTTTGAATTCACTGTGAATCAGCAGACGTTCATATGTCTGATATTCATGTGGTGAGTCTGATGAGTTTTTTTTTTAGGTAAAATTTTATTTAGAATAAATTTTTTCCGCTGTGCAAAAATCACAAATACCTGTCTTCTCCTCCAGTGTGAACAAGCCTTTCTTGTTTCCAGAAATAATAGAGAAGGAAACGATCCCATTTTCACCTTGATCTCCATCTATGGCCACAAAATGATGCAGCAGACTCCCCACCTCTGCGTCCTCCATCACCTGAGCTGTGTCTGCCGATACGAACACCGGCCGGTTATCGTTCACGTCCAGCAGGAAAAGCTGAGCCGTCACCGAAGCCTGTTTACGCTCATTCTTCTCCTTCGCCTGATCTGTGGCTGTTACAGTGAATGCGAAGCTGGGGGTGCTCTCGCGATCTAAAGGTGCTGCTACAGTCAGGCTCCCCGTGTAAGGGTCGATCCGAAAGGGGAAGGGTGATGATGACCCGCTGACTTCAGCGTCAAAGGCGAGCTCATAGCGGAGGGCACTGTTTGGAAAGGTCCCGTCAGCGTCTCTGGCATGAAAAGCGTATGCCAACGATCCGACTGCAGCGTCCTCCCTCAGACCAAACATCACCAGTTTATCAGGGAACCAGGGCGTGTGGTCGTTCACATCCTCCACTATCACGCAAATCAGAACAGACACATTCACGATGGGAATGAGGCTGGCGTCCTCAGCACGAACCACGAGGAAGTACTGCATGGCAGCCTCGTAATCCAGCGGCTGGTTGATGTATATGTCACCGAAGGAGCTGTCGATCCCAAAGTGAACACTCCCGTCCCCCTCAGTGATGGAATAGTGAAATCTCCCTTTATCTGAAACATGTGCAGAGCCAATAACAGTCGCAGGCTCCGTGTCCTCCCGCACCAAAATGCGTCTCACAATTTGGCGATCGGAGCGGCCGTACGGATCTTCTAATCCATGAATCTGAAAAGCACAAAAAAAAGACAAAGTTTTAGTTTGCTATAATTACCTTTTTTCCCTCCGTTTGGATTATGGGAGGAAAGCACCTGTCCAAACCCAGCTTTACTCTTTACGGTTATTAATTTAAAGTTAGCATGAAAAGATACAAACAATAAAGCAATAAAATACTGTACTGTATAAAAATGAGTGTAAACTTCCAAAACAGTTAATGCAGTATTTTTGTAAAATCTCTTGACTTAAAGCTGATCGTTCATACTGCAATTAAATAATATGTCACTGTTTTTAAAGGTGTGGCCTAACTGGAGCACAGCCCGTACCTGTACATGAATGACTGCAGTGTCCTCCTGAGAGATGACTCCGCTGTCCCTGGCGGTCACTTTCAGAGTGTAGTACGCTTTTGCATCTTGGTTGAAGAGCTCTGTTGTTGTGATATCTCCAGTTTCGCTGTCAATCTCAAAGTGCTCCAGATCATCATCTTCGAAAGCAGACAAAAAGAGATGCGAACAGAGCGAACTGTTAATAACACAGGTCTGCAACAAAAAAACGGCACGGGATTTTCTGACTGTTTCTTATAGATTTTTACTCACTGAAACTATGAAAAATATCTTTTAAATTCCATCCTCGTCAGGTTTGCTTCCACAACTCTTGTTTTTAGTCTAATTAAGCGTACGATGCCCCTTTTTAAACTGAAGTCTGGTATCCTATACTTGAGTCAAAAAAACATATCCAATAATAATTTCTTACATTAATTTAATATTTCTAAGAGTGAAACTCAAGAGAAATATAAATAGAAAATGTGAGGAATTGAGGACAGGGGGTCGGGGTGCGGTGGGCTTGGTGGCATGAGGAGCTCAGATGATCGTGTCCCAACAGGTTTATTTTGTTCATAGTGAAAGGTAAGGAATCTCAGAAACACTATGCATAGTTAATTGTAATAATAATATTTATTTTTTTCCATCGCTGTTTTTTATGTGAACTCACGTGATTACGTGATTGAGGGAAATGGAGATCATTTTTAGATTCAGCACCCTAAAAACCATAAAATTTACCAAAAACATCCCATGCAGCTAAAAAAAAACTTTTTTTCAGACCAAGTCTGTATAGTCAGTCAGGACACACGTTTACAGCTCACCTGTGACCAGTGAATGAATAACTGTTCCATTCTCTCCTGCGTCCAAGTCTTTGGCAAACATGTTCGTGACCAAGGATCCTGACTGTAGACCAGCCCATATCTGAAGTGAACACGTAGAGCGCATAACTACATCTGACAACATAACAACACATACACTAAAGATATAGTGTAGAATTTGCACAACTGTATCTAATCTTAGACACTAAGTCATATTTATCTCGAGTTCATTTTTTCATGGCACATATATACGTTTATGTTCACAGTAAATTAGTGCTTGAAGTAATTTATGATATTTTGATATTTGCTCTCCTTAAACTTGCTTTTTAATGTGTGCTGATAATATGTTGTGTAGTGATCATACATGGTCCTTATTAGCATATACACATGCTACAGTATTACTTAGATAAATTATCCCACTTAGATCATTTTTGCCTGGTACTAGGTCTTTGAGAGACAACACGATGACACCAAAATCTATAATATATCAATTTGTGTAGCATGTATTGATACAT
Organism: Rhamphochromis longiceps; assembly: GCF_057381845.1. Taxonomy (NCBI): domain Eukaryota; kingdom Metazoa; phylum Chordata; class Actinopteri; order Cichliformes; family Cichlidae; genus Rhamphochromis; species Rhamphochromis longiceps. The sequence continues at coordinate 17,686,429 of NC_140562.1, forward strand.
GTGGGGGATGTTGTGACGGTGTAATAATTTCTAATATTAAATAATGCTGGTATATGGGGAATATTGTCATGTTTTTTTGTATTAACTCGTCGAACTGTACTTAGTTTTCACGTAGTTTTTCTTTTCCATGTCTTTAACTGCCTGCTTCATGAGCTGCTCTGTGTCTGTCTTCACTATTTCTGTGTCTTCTTCTTATTTCTGTTTTTTCTTAGTGTAAAGGACTTTTTCCTGCCCTTGTGCTTGTCATTTTGGTTAGGTATTAATCAAAACAACATTAAAGTACCTTTACAGACTAACAATTTGTTTTTTGCCTAGATGTGAACTTCCTGAGTTTTACCGCTAAAGTGACAAATGCATTTCCTGATGCATCAAAAGGCAACAACAGCTAAATGTTATTGAGAAGCATGTGCAGTTTGGAGCGCAGATGTAACTGTAATTTATCAAGACTGCTTTTGATTGCATCAGTAGTTGCATCACGTTGTGATGAAGACGCATCGTTCTTACCTGCACATTCAGCTCTTTACTGGCTGGCAGGTAAGTGAACTGCGGTGCGTTGTCATTGATGTCGGCGATCAGGATGTGAACGATGGCGGTGGCATTGAGACGAGGGTGACCCTGATCTGTCACCATCACCTTCAGACTGTGCTGGCTGTACTGTTCCCGGTCCAGTGCCACCCAGTTGATGATTTCACCTGGCAGAAAATGGAGAAAGGTTAATGTCACATAGGTGACCATGGAGCACAAGGTAACTTTAAGGTGGTGTTACTTGATGTGTTTGTACCTGTTTTAGCATTGATTCGGAAGAATTTCCCATCTGAGAGCAGGAGATAGGACAACTGGCTGTTTTTCCCAGAATCCTTATCCACGGCCTTGACGGTTCCCACCAGACCTTGTGGCGACGACCCCTCCAACACAGTGAAGTAGTAAACGTCCCTGCTGAACACCGGGGCGTTGTCATTGATATCCAGCACCAGCACCGTCACTGTGGCCATAGCCGTGGTATTTGACAGTGAAGCCTCCGTAGCCAACACTCGAAAATGATACTTGGACTCTGTCTCATAGTCCAGGTTGGCTGAGAGATACAACCATCCCGTCTTTGGGTGAATCCGAAACGGAACCAGAGGGAAGCCAGGTTCTCCTTCCAAAGAGTAGATGATGCCGGAGTTTGAAATGTGGGCTCCACGGGTTCGGTGAGCCCTCGCTTGGATGACCCGAGCATCTTTCCTGTAGCCCTCCCCAATCTCCACGTGATAGATCAAGGTCTCAAATGCCAGGCTGTCTTCGGCAGTCGTTTGGTCTACGTTTACTGAGAGGGTCAGGGTGGAGCTCAGGGAAGGTTCTCCTTCATCTTTGGCCACAATCTCCAGCTTGTATCCCTGCTGATGATCCATCTCTAAACTCTCATTTAACGTAACCGTCCCGAGATTGTGATCAATAACAAACACGCCATTTTCCCTGCTCTTCAGGTAATACTGCACCCGACCATTGGCACCGCTGTCATAGTCATGCGCGTGAGCGATGAACAACACGGTTCCCGGTCGAGTGTTTTGTGACACCGTGATGGTGTCACTATGTTTGGGGAAAATGGGGGCGTTGTCATTAACGTCAGCTACAGTGATGTTGACTTGGGTGGTGCTGTAAACGGGAGAGGCGTCGGTGTAGGACTGAAGAACCAGAAGAGCGTACGACTGAGACTCGTGATCCAGGGGCTTGAGGTTAGTGATCAGACCCAACTTTGGATGAACGGAGAACAAACTCTGAGGGTCTCCAGAAGAGATTCGATAAGATACAGATTCCATGGAGTCTGTAGAAAAAACAAAAAAAACACTTTCTTCCCTTTGAAATAGTCATAAAAATTTAAAGGGCTTACATAAATTAGACATTTAAAGACATTGTTCTAGATGTCTTGGGATTTAATCAGATGTAACTTTGAATGCACACACACACGCTAATACACTTTAAGTAATTAAAGCACAGGCCAGAAGATCCCATTAATCCCCTGCAAGTGTTTGTTGTGCTTCGACTGTAAACTAAAAACTCCTGAAACAAGCAGAGAGCTTAATGGTGCTTGACTCCTGTCAAACAGCCCCAATTCTGCTGTTTCTGCTTTAAGTCGAAGTGTTAATCTCTTAGGTGATTAGACAGCCTTGAATGACTGTCTAGTGCTGTTGGGGCGTTTAGCTGTTGAAGGCATTCGGTGGAAAAACAAGACTATGAGGAGATAATTATGAATCCCTTTACTCTTTGAAAACCATCTACGCAGAGGTTTTTTTAAGATACTGAGAATAAAATTATAAATGATATCCACTCTTCTATTACTTAAACTGTTGCCACCACAACCTGCTGTTATATTTAACAGAAAGCGCCCAATAAATAAGTTTAGAACAACAAGGAAGAAAACGAGCAGGTTGATCTGTAACAGGATTGTTTCTGATGTAGATGCAGTACACTGCACAGCTACTCTTTATTATCTGTCATGTGTTCGTGAGACTCAAAGGGATTAAAGATTAAACTTTAGCTTCTTCATGTCTGAAAGGAGATTTGAGCAACTTTTCTGTCGCAATCATCTGTTGGGATATTAATGCCTTTGTGTAACAGCCACCTATTCTGAATGTGTCTAAATCCAGTTATTATGTTTCAAGAGACCTATGAAGCACGATAATGTCAGTACCTACACTAATCCACCTCATATTAAACAGCTGTATAGGTTTAAAAAATATATATTTCAAGATACAGATGTTAGCTTTGCTTGTTTAGCTTATCTTACCATAAAGCTGATAAAGTTTACGAACCATCCGAACTGAATTTCTTTGAACTGGCGGCCAAAAACAAACTCAGTGATTTTCAGAGCTCTGCTCACACAAACGTAACTCTCAGCAGCACGTGATTACAGCAGGACGCTGGAGCAGGACTAGCTTGAAGCTTTTACTATAGCTTTATTATGCAAGAACACTTTTACGCTTTGTTCCTTTTGTTTGCACTCGTGACAAAAGCATAAAGAAGAGAGAAACTTATAAAATGTTCAAAATGTTTTTCAGCTTTAAAACTGATGTTTTATTTTGAGGGACTGATTCAGATCCTTTACTGAGAGTTTGAAGCTCTCAGAGTATAATTGGACTGACAAATTACACTATATGAACAAAAGTATTGGGACACACCTCTCTGTTATTGAACTCAGCTGCTTCAGTCCCATTGGAGTATAAAATTTTAGCATCATGGTGCCAAAATGGCTCAATGAATTTGAGAATGTTACTTCAACAATGCAACAAGTAAGTTTGTGGGATTTCGTCCCTCCAAGTGATTCCCTGATCACCTATTAGTGGGGTTACAGCCAAGAAGTGGCAGAGCAGGTGAAGTTACAGGTGACCCCAGTGCTTTTTTCCCCCATATGGTGTATGTTGTGTCCTCTACAGTAACTCAACAAAATCTTAGTTGTTAAACTTCTCCCGTTGCTGTAGTGATGTTCAGCAGAGGTAGAGTCTGGGACCTTGTGATGACTCTCTCCCAGCTGCTCTAACATCAGTTTGGATAATAAAGAGCAGATAATACACGTCTAACCTGTTGGGTTGATGGCCTGCACCGTCCCCACAGGTGTCCCTGGTGGTGCGTCCTCAGGCACTGTGAAAGCGTAACGTGACCTCTGGAACACAGCTGGAGCCTGAGCACTGCGTAAAACATTGATCGTGACCTCTGCAGGTCTGACTGAGATCGAGCCTCCTCCGTCCTGTGCTGTTATCAAGAGCTTTACATTAGCTGTGCCCAGGTGGGTCAGAGTGGAGGTCAGGAGAAGCATTCCTACAGAAGAAAAATACGACATAAAGAAATTAATTTAAAATGTTTTTATTTTTCCCCAGTTCCTTTCTGCTTTTCAAATGTGTGAAATGAGATTCACAACACTTCACATTTATTATATTGACAGATGGGAAAGACAGGGCTTGTTTTTGTAACCAAAATGCATCTTATAAGTGCAAGAGAATCAATATATGTCTATATAAACAAATGCAGGCAGAAAAGTGTCAGATTAAAGTTTTCTTTTCCTATAATTTATCCATTTCATGGTGTTAAATTTTGGCTGAGCACGAATCTTATCTTACCCCTTAGCCACCTGGGGATCTAAGCCTTTTGGGGCTTTCTGCATCACCCCTGCTGAGCTGTGACATTGACAATCATTTCATGGGGACTTACACAAAGTAAGCAGTCGTTTATCCCTGAATAATGGAGCCTGCCAGTCACACGGTTTACTTAAAGACTACTGATTGGATCAATGTGACAAATCAAGCTTAAGAAGTCAAAATGCTATCCTTTACCAAGACTGAAACCTACACAAAGCTTTATTTATTTCAGTATTGGAAAAGCAACAGTTGGTTCACTGGAAATTGTGTCCACACACTTATGTTCAGACTACAACAGAAAGTGTTCTCACATCTTTACGGCCCTACCTGTTTGTTTATCCAGCGAAAACAAAGTGGACATGTCGCCAGGAAGGAGGTCGTAGGTAACCTGGCCAAACCTGCCAGAATCTCTGTCAGTGGCAATAACGCTGACGATCTCTGTGCCAGGCTGCGCGTGGCTGCTGATGCTCACGGTGTACTCCTCAGGGCTGAACACTGGAGCGTTGTCGTTCAAGTCCTCGATCTCAATGTGCACATAGGTTTGAGCACTCAAGCCTCCCTGAGGGAGAGAATTTTATTAGGACCCAGAAATTAGGGACGAATTGTTTAAATGAAATCCACTGTTATATATCTGCGTGTCACTCACTGGATCCTCAGCCTTGATCAGGATGTCGTGGACTGTCTGTCCCGTATCTCGATCAATATCCTGGGAGACGCACAGCTCTCCGGTGTGGGGGTTTATTTGGAAGAGCGGATGTGTGGCCTGTTTGTCGAAGCCATCAGACAGAGAGTAGAGCAGCGTCCCAAACTCAGGGCTGTCTGCATCTGTAGCGACGACCTAAAGAGAAGAGAAATGCAGGCATGAAAACAGGAGGTGCAAAAATGAAAACATCTTAAATCATTTCGTTAACACAAAAGACAAATTCAATTAAAACCAGTGCTGCAGAATAACTGGGAACAATTTAGTGTAAAACTTATATATTCATATCTAAGGTCATATGTGGGAAAAAAAAAACATTAAATAATTAATTTAAAACCTATCATCAGCCTATAATGTGCTATATGTGCTGCATATGGTGTAATTATGATCATCTAAGATGATTTTCTTCACAACTTTAACAGGTAACTGTTACCTTTCTGGTAAAAATGGTGCCTTGATCCTTTATTTCAATAAGCACATGTTTAAAGGGGAAACCCTAAACAATTACACTGTAATGCTAAAAATAAAACAAAGGTAAAACATGTAATATGTTTAATAAAAATATAAAGAATTAAGAGAAACACTTTTGAAAAATGTCCACAGGTAGATTATTTGGTTTAGGTGAGCTTAGATTTTGTACCTGATACTGCTCGTTGAAAATGAAAATAATAACAAGGCCTTTATCAATAACTCAACAATATAACTGAACTTATATGATGATGATGAAGCGAGGAAGAACACCTCCTTAGTTAGTGATGATTGAATGATTACGACATTTGTGTTCATCGCTGCCCAGTTTTTAAGTGATCTGAGAACGAAAGAGTTCAGTATGAAATGACATGGACGTGATTAATAACTGACTAATTATTATTAATCAATAACTGCATTAACGAATATATTGTTCTTGAATCAAAGCACACACTAGACAGTCTTTGTGGTTCATGCAGTTTCACATGAATTCATTCATGCTTTGTGTTTCAATTCATGTCCCTCATCTTATGAAGCTTGTGTGCACATAACTGCAATATATATGTATATATATATATATATATATATATATATATATATATATATATATATATATATATATATATATATATATATATATATATATATATATATATATATATATAGTAAATTATGAAGTGCTCCTACTCAAATACTTTATGTAAAAATTAGCAGTTTTTGGTATGTTTAAGTGTTTATATATTAGAAGAAATATTCCTTGTAAAACAGCACTCCCATACTACAGTAACTGCCAGCTTTTAGATTAAGCTTTGTACTATGAATCATAATACGCGTCTTCCTTTGACAGTGAGAGTCAACATAATAAAAGCATAAAAAATCCCCACAATCAAAGGGCGAGGACCATCCCTGCAGTATAAAGATTATAGTAAAAACGCGCCTTATATCCTGTGCAGCTCCTTTCATGTCTGCCTGTGGCTGTGACTGCAGACATGTCTCACAGATAGAGCGCTCATTTTACAGTCATAAAGATGATATCACCTCCCAGTTTGTGAACTCTGATCAAAGGAAGTTTAAAGACACGGGTCAAGGTCTGGACAGTCACGCAAACCCATTCAGTTTTTTGAAGCTTGCTTCTTAGAATAAAGCATATGTGCTGCGTTTGCAAAATCATGCGACAGAGGGGGGTTCCTTATAGACGACTTCCCAGATATTCTGGTTACCTCTGCTCCTGCTAGTTCTCGCATTTATTTTGGATGACATCTTCAGTATTCTGAAGCGTCGTAGCTAAAGTTCGAATCGGGAACTAAACAACTAAAAGTCAGCCAGATGTTTAGAAATTTTCAGTCCTTATATATTCATCAAATCTCTTGTTTGCAGAAAATGTGCCCTTAAACAAATGTTCCTTTGTGTTGGGATGCACTTTGTGCCAGCCTGCTGGAGTGTGGTACCAGGCAGCACATCTGTCATACTAAAGCCACAGAGCTAAGCTGGAAAGGGTGCATGTTGAGCATCTTTAGGAGGAACACTGACGGCTTTGTGCAAACAGACTGAAGGCTACTTTTGTCTTATAAGACATAAGACAGACACAGCAAAAGAGCACAAGATGCTGGATATTTACTGTGAATCTTTCAGAACCTACAAAGATATCTTTATTTTTGTTTCTGTGAATCCATGTTAGCTGATATTTTACTGAGATGAGTGCCAAGTCAAGTGAAACGCTCCCCTGGTCTGTGTGTGGATGTGTTCTTGTAAAAAAATAAATAAATATGCATGTGATTTCATATGAGTGTCAGCTCCCCAAATTGTAAAAATATATATATATTTGTTGCCTTGTTAATAAGCTTTTCTGATTCAGTGCCAATTATTATTATCATTATTATCATCTTGTGGATCCTTCTTGGACAGAAAATGTAATTAGAACCATTCAGAAACAATAATGTGTTGTTCTTTTAGATAAGTCACCAAAATGATGCTGAATATCCTCCAACATACTTGTAAAAAGCAGCTTCCAACATCGCTCTGCTCTAGTATGGACACATTGTACAGCTGCTGCTCGAACACTGGCTCGTTGTCGTTGACGTCTTCCACGAGCACCGTGACTGTCGCTGTGGATGACAGAGCCGGTTCTCCTCCATCCGCTGCCACCACCAGGAACCATATCTCCATCTGCGTCTCTCTGTCCAGAGCTGCAGCTGTGGCGACCAGGCCTGACTCCGGGTCGATGTCGATCAGGCTGTCCTGGTTGGACTTCAGAATGGAGTATCGGACCTCTGAGTTTGCACCCTCATCTGCGTCTCGAGCCTGAAACTGGATGAGAGAACTCCCCTGAGGAGCATCTTCAGAAATACTTATGAGATACGCATCCTTCTCAAAGACTGGGTAACAGTCATTCATGTCCGACACCTTCAGGAGGAAAACCGTCTCACTGCTCAGGGGAGGGTTGCCAAAATCTGATGCCTGCACCTTCAGCTCATACAAATCCTTCTCCTCCCTGTCCAGCTCAGAGTTAACACACAGTGCATACAGAAAGTCATCTGTCTGCTTCAGGGTGAACTTCCCATCACCTCCCTCGAGTGTGACAGTGATTCTCTCCCCCTCGAGGTCGGGGTCCGACACTGAAATCCGGGCTACGTAGTCCCCGACTGCTGCTGATTCCGACACCACAGCATCTCCTGTGTCACTGAGAAACAGTACACTGATGGTGGGGCTGTTATCGTTGATGTTAAGCACTCTGACACCCACGAAAGTGCTGCTGTACTCAGGCTGAACCCCGTTGTCTCTCGCGCTGATGATCAACTCATGAAAAGCCTGAGTCTCAAAATCAAGCGGCTTGTTGAGATAGACCACCCCGGTGGTTTCATTGATGGAGAAAACCTCATTTGGGTCGCTCTGCCTCCTGTTGATCTCATATGTGAGTCTGCCATTGTCACCCAGGTCATAGTCAGTGGCCTGCACCTGACACACAGCAGACATGACTGGAGCATCCTCACGCACTGAGGTGTGATATTCAGTCTGGTTGAACACAGGCGGGTTGTCATTCTCATCCAGGACGTGGATGTTCACCTGAAGAGTCCCAGTCCTGGCTGGGATCCCCCCATCAAAGGCCTCGATTGTCAGCGTGTACAAGTCCTGCGCTTCTCTGTCTAGCTTATTGTTAAGAACTAGATCCAGGTTGAGGTGGTTCTCAGGTCCACTGCGATAATCCAGGTGGAATAAGTCACTCATCTCACTCTCTGTGATCCTGTATCCCTGAGTACCAAACTCGCCCTCATCCTGGTCTTTAGCACCTTCAATCTGAAACCGACTCCCCGGTGGGCTCAGTTCTGATATTTCCAGCTCAACCTGCTCGGAGGGGAACACGGGAGAATGGTCGTTCACATCTTTCACCTCTATTGTCACTTTTATCATCTCACCTGTGAGAGTGGCTGCCACAAATTCATACTTATCCCTGCTCTCTCTGTCCAGGACTACAGCTGTGGAGATGATGCCCGTGTCCGCGTCTATTTCCAAGTCTCTGAAAACATACGAGTCTCTGCTTTCTGAGATGAAAAACCCAGTGCTCGGCCTGCTTAGTCCCGCTCCCAGATCTCCAACGATAGTTCTGGCCGGAAGACCCTCTTTAACAGACAGCGTGAGGTTGAAGACCTGTCCCAGCGACTGTGCGCACAGCAGGGACAGGACGAGCGTCTGAAGGAGCGAAGCTGAGGCATCCTTGCACCCCATTCCTCCTTTACGCGTGGCTTTGAGCTCTCGGTTTGTTGAGGTCGATGCCCGCCAGCATATTCTCGAGTCGAAGTCCTCAGTTTTGTCCTCACGTTTGAGCGCACTTTTCCGAACCGAAACGGACGAACGCGTTTTTGCGCGCAGGGCGACTGCGAGCGGTCATTCTCCTTCACCGTACTTCAGTAGCTTGTTGCGTGAACCGTTGCCTAATCAGCCATGGCACAGTGCAAATCCCCCTTTGGCTCCTTCACATAACTCGACACCTCTGACTGGCACCAACTGTGCGCCGTGAACACTCCTCCTGGCAGGCGGCGCGTCCCACGCTGGTCGGCTCCATCTGTGGCCCTGATTGCTTAAGATTTAATTAGGCTGAGAGATTACCTTCAGTGCCTCTTGCTGACACGTGGCCTAGTATAGCTGACCTGTGGAAGAAGTCAGGTGGAAAGTGGAATAAATACGGATATCACACCAGTTGAGCCCTTTGTGGTAATGTGGTTAGTATGAGCTTGAAGTGATTTAATAAAGTGCTCCCGTCTAAGCAAAGGAACATATAAGTGTTAGGGTGGCTCACTCTGCTGGTAAAAAGCAGAAACTGTACCACTCTTTAAAAGGAAAAGAAAGGAAAAATCAAGGCTATCCGGTCACTTAGTCCTAGGGGGGTTGGGGTGACGATGTCTCCTCAGGTCTAAGGATTCTCAATGTAACATCCACACGAGCTTCTCAGCAAAATACTGAAGTTTATCAGGGCCGTTTCTAGCTTTTTGAGATTCTCTTTGGGGATCGCTGTTTATAACACGATAACTGGGAGGGTGGGGGTGGAGAGGTTAAATTCTTTAAGCTGATCCAATGATCCATGGTGATAATTATGTATCTCAAATTCAGATGAAAGACCTAAAAATTGGTGCAAGCAATTAAAATCTACATAAAAGTAAATAATGAAGCTTCTTCGCACAGTTTTCCTCCAAAATTTTCCAGGTGAACATAAAATTAATGAAACCGCTATTTCAAATCAAAACCTAACTGGCATCCACACCGGTGTGAAAATTACACCATAAGGTGAAAATAAAGTGAAATACCATATTAAAATACAAAGAAACTATAGCATCTATTTTAAAGTTCAAATAAGAAAAGCCCAACAACAATAAGAAGAGTAATACATCCTCTTCAACTTCAGCTTTCTGTTTTTGTTTTTATTTTTTTATTCAAATTCTGGCTCCTCCTCCACAGAAGCAAATATTTCCTTTATCATGGGCATATTTCTGTAGATTTCTTCTTCTTTTCTTAATTTTATGCTTAAAAAATAAACACATTTTGATGCAATCCGGGTTTCACTGCAGCCTGGGCCACCCTTATTCTCCTCGTGAAGATGTGAGGCTGTCAGTCATACATCATATGCAGACTTCATTCACAACAAGATATCCTAATGGTGATTTTTTTTTTTTAAATGATCCACCACAGCTTCCCTGTCGTTGCAGCCAAGCTTTGGCAATATCCCACATTTCAGTTTTAACCACACAAGTGTTTCAGTAAACACACAGAAGAGAGCAGCTGGCTCCAAATGAAAACAGGTCATTTAAATATTTTCCCAAATATATGAGGCTGAGCTTGCAGCTTGGGGTCCCCCTAGTGGCTGTGTGGGGGTTGTGCATTTGCAAAGTCCATGAATAGCTGAGAACCAGCCTATTCATTTATGTCCTCTGTAATGGACATTTATTCTTGATCTATATCTTTTGACTTATTTTAGCTATCCCAATAAGTCCTGCTGTACCAAATAGAGGACATCCTGGGCTTTACATTGATATCTCATGTTCAATGGGAAGATTCTTGCCACAGCTCTCAGGAGCATAAAGCAAGCAAGAGCTCTGAAATGTATAAAAGATGATTACTGCATGGGAGCTTGCTTCCTTCACTGGGGAAAAAAAAACAAAAACCTATTTTATATACAATTTTACAGTTTTACAATGATGATAGTTAATTTTTCCTGAATATTTCAATGTTTCTGCATAAAATATTTAAAACTTCACAAACAAGATACTTTTTTTTATGATTTTCTCTTTGAAACGGAAGCATAAAACTAACACAAGATGAAAGAAACCACCCTGATAATAACGACATGATTGCAGTTTGTTAGCAGCTGATACTAATGTACAAGGATTTCTGAATAAATGTAAATTTGTTTGTGCAGTTTGTGCTTCTTTAAAAACACTGTTGCATAAAAACCTAAACTAATTATATTTAAACCAGAAAAACATTACAATAATATCCGTCATAGCTAAAGTAAATGGTATCATAAACACAAATAGGGCGTTTCTTATTTCTTCATAACAGACTTCAGTCTGTCTGTTGTAAGTCTAAACTGTGCTCAGTATAAATAATAAATGGTAGGAATGGCTGGAAAATGCTGGTCTTACAGTTTACTGTCATTGCTGACCTCTCGTTTGTCCTGCAGCTTGTAGTTGCGATCATGGCCTGCTGCAACCGCACAACAGGTGTAATCTGACCACAGTAAACAAGCAGCATAGCTAAGGGGCTCATTGTCTGGGTTAGTTTGCTCAGCAACTCAGAAACCACCCACTCCAAAGCATCACAGGACTTTTTCTTTCTCATAAATCTAAGTAAAATTTAAAAAACCAAAAAAATGCCGTCTCACATTTTGCTCTCCTACCAGTGGGATGATCAGCCTCTTGTCAAGAAGATATACGATCACCTGAAAGATGAGGGGCTCCCTGTGTGGATGGACACAGGGACATCGAAGGAGGGGTGACGGGCAACATCAACGACGCGTGAGTGCAAAGTATTGTATTGTATTGTATTGTATCTTTATTTGTTTCAGACATATAAAACAAAAAAACAATATATACACACTACATATATTTTCATTTACAGATACGAATATATATGTAGATATAAGCACACACATGTATGTGTTCAGATAAACAAAAAATATATAATGAAATAAAACAAAATCGTCTGACATAATGTAACAATGTTTGGTCTGAAAAGGAGTAGGAAGAAGTATGAACATACTTATTAATTCCTACCCCTGCTCAACATCTTATTGATCCCACATAATTCACCTAATTCCCATCATCACATACTCCACACAATACACGAGGAGAACCTATATAAACATGGCTACCGTGATTGATATAATTTGGATATAATTTGATATTTTTATACATACAATGGGTGATCATCTTTATCGGTATCATATTCTTCCAAAATCAGTTTTCGAAGTATTTTCATGAACTTACTAATTCCTGAGCATTGCTGTAGATCTATAGTAAAACTATTCCACAGTTTTACCCCATAAATAGTGACACAAAAGGTTTTAACCTTTGACCATGCTTTAAGAATCCTTAGATTCAAAGTGACGTGGATAACAGGTTTCATCTGTTCTAATCTCTGATGGGCTTCATCACTACTGTGTTGTGCATATTAAATCTGTGTGCGTTTTCAGCATGGCTGCAGGAGTGGAAGAGGCTGCTGTGATCTGTCCGTTTATGACTCCGGCTTACCAGGCATCACAGTGCTGTAAGAAGGAACTCAACTATGCCGAAAAACGGCAGGTCATCATTATGCCGGTGATGTTGACAAACAACTGGGAGGCCAGTGAGTGGCTGGGACTGATCACTGCAGGCCTGCTGTGGGTGGACTTCAGGTGAGGAGCACACGTTTTAAAACCTGAAATTTTAGCAGGACGGAAACTGCATTTGTTAGAAAGTGTCGTCCTTCAGTCACACGTGTCCTTGAATTTCCTGGAACAATGTCACCATTTCATGTTGTCTTGGAAAAAAATATCTTAGCTAAATAAAATATATTTTAGAGATCACAAGTGCACCTAACTGTAACATCTGAACTCTCAACCATCAATGCTGTCGTCTCCCAGAAATGCAGAGGAGGATGAAGAGCACTTTGACATGTGTCTCAGGTCTCTAGAAGAGGAGATCATGTATAATGCGGGCCACCTACTGACGGTTGAAGAACCTCCGAAGGAGGTGGAGGAGCAGCCAGAGCCAAGAAAAGCCCGTCTGAAGAAGAAACCTGGCCGAGCCTTCTGTCGTTCTCTCTCCAAGCTCTACATGCAGGACTTAGGTAGCCATGGAAACATTAACAAACAACACCATGTGCCAAAGGATGTCTCAAAAAGAGAAAATAACCAATGAGCAGTTCTCTAAGTGAAGATATTTTCAGAGGTCAGAAGAAATTTGCCAGACTGTTTCGTAGCTGAGCCACATTTTCATAAAAAACTTAGTTGAACATCGTTACACAACAGGAATAATAAATCCCCCTCAATAGAAAGGTTGTCTGGTAAAAACTCGCTTTAATGAAAGCAATTCAATTACTGTTAACTGGGAGAAAAATATGGAAAATTATTCATAGAATAATCCCGTTGTACACAGCATGAATACATATTAAGCATTACTAGGCCTTTCATTTCCCAAGTCTACTGATAGTCAACCACTTAATTACAAAGTGGCAGCCACTTTAGATTCATCTAACATTTCTGCTGTTCCAACTTGACCTCACAGGTGAGCAGATAATGCAGAAACCTGCTGAAAGCAGAACCACAGTGGAGCTCAGCGAGTCCTGTGGAGATCAGTGCTACTGAGAGGAGATCAAGGGTGACGGCTGTAAGTACTACAGGAACGCCTTCACCCACGGATACCTCGGTGAGTACACAAAACCCACCTCAACTGAACAAACGCAGGCATGTGAAAAATGTGGTCTTTATTCAAATGGAGCATAATAAACTTTCCATGTCTGTACAAACACCAATTCTGCTGAAACAATACAAGTTTTTTCTTTCTTGGCTAAAACTTCCAAACACATTTCCTTTGAAGGGTTTGACTTGAGCAGGTCCACTCTGAAGTCTGTCCTTCTGAAGGTGAAGAGTGGCTTCTGTTGGTGGACGAGTCGGATCAGAGCTATCAGAGAGCCGTTATCATCAAGAACAAACGCTCGGGGAGGTTCCTGGCAGTCCGTAACGGCTGCTTTATCGGACTAACATCATACAATGAGGACTGCAAATGGTTTTTAGAATAAAGAGCATGCTTCTGAGAAAGCTGAGAGTTTGCCTGACAGAAAAAGCACAAGCAAACAAAAGTTGGTGGAAATATAATTCACTGCTGTTACTGTGGCAAGAAAAACAAATAAATCTTTAGAATCTTTTTCTCTTGAGGATTTCTGGTTTCCAGTTGACTGGGTGGCTTTCTTCTGTCTGCAGGAAAGAAAACATGGTTATTATTTATTTTATTTCCTGCTGCATAAGAATCGGCACAGAAATACAAGTAGAGTGTAACAGTGTAGCGTACAGCGGTGTCATCCTCCTTGTAAACTTTAATGGTCTTGTCAGCCTCTGCCGTGATCAGTCGGCTTTCAGAGTGGTCGAACATGCAAGCGAAGATTCCCGACTCGCTGTCCAGAGATCCGGGCTGCACGGCTGCGTGGATACGCTGGAAATTGTATCCGGTCCTCCAGTCCCACATGTGGATAGTTCCATTGTCGGCTGTGTGTAATGAGGTCAACATTAGCCTCAATAAAATGATTTAAAACAAGCAAACAAAAAAGGCAGACAGTTAAAGACAGCACCGCAGCTCTTTATTACCTCCAGACACCAACACGCCATCAGAGTTAACAGCCAGAGTGTTGATGATGGCGTTGTGGCCCGACAGGTTCTGGATGAAGTTTCCATCTGGGAACATCCACTGCTTGATGTTATCGGCGGATCCAGAGGCAAAAGTATATCTGCAAAACAACAAATATGACATCGATATCTGAAGAACAACAACTCTTAATGAGTTCTTGCAATTAAAGTTATGAACAAATGTGCTCCTGTAATCCTAAATCATGACTCAAGCTTTAATTTATCTTCATTATCAATCAAAACTTTATTTCTTTTAAATTACAGGATTCACTTTGGCATCAAACAGGTAAACAAAGGTGTTACTAATCACATTAATTAGGCTTAAAACTAACTGATGCGATTAGTAACACCTGCATTTACCTGCCTCATGTCGAAGGAGCTTCTGTAAAAACATATTTATAACAACAAACCAATTTTGAATATGCATTGTTTGAGGAGTCTGCATGCTGCGTTTCCTCCACTCCAACCAACGCCACCATATAAAACACCACTTACTGTCTGGGGTGCAGGACCAGAGTTCGCACAGACTTCTTGTGGTTTGTAAGAGTTGCTCTGGTTTTCCCAGCAATCAGATCCCACAGCCTGATGGTTGAATCGTGGCTCCCTGCACAAACCAAGCACACATTAGGGGCAAGAGTGAAGAGAAACCACTTTAAAACCTGTCTTACTGAGGGGTTTATACTGCTGTTGTGAGCGATTTGAAAAAACATAATTGTACCTGTGATAATTTGTGGTTCTGCTGCTTGACATCTCACCGTGGCCACAGTGTTTGTGTGACCGGTCAGTGTGTGCACATTTGCCTTCGTCCTGATGTCCCACACCTGCATGGACCGGGAGGACAAGCAGTTAGTGTCATCTCATAACCCACATCACATCTGAACACAGCCCTTTAGTGGAAGAGTCTGCCCCAGGGCAGCTGTGGCTACAACTGTAGCTTGCCTCCACCAGTGTGTGAATGTGAGAGTGAATAGTGGAACTGTAAAGAGCTTTGAGGGTCTCGAAAAGCGCTATATAAATGCAATCCATTATTATTATAATATAGTACTGTGCAAAAGGGTTGAGCCACCCCTCGTTTCTTCGTATTTTCTCTTCTCTCTTTGAGACAAGCTTTCTTGTAATTTTAAGTCTGGGCTTTGTGGTGGACAAACAAAGCTCTTCTTTGGATGTTGGCTGTCTTTGGTTCTCTCCTCTGTGAAGATGATCCCACACTTTGAGGTCTGAGCGCTGGAGGGGGCCGATCCATGACTGGTAAGTTTCTTTTCACTAGTACCTATGTGCCTTGACTCTACTCTGTTTCGGTCATTTTCCATTATGATTAACAACCACCTCAATATGTGAGGGGTCGTTATACCAACGCAGTTGAAAGTCCCACGATGAAACATCAACGGAGAACATTTAGATGACGGTATGCCTGCTGCTCAGTCTGTGGCTGTTTGTCACACAGTTTTCTGCACTGTACTGCTTAAACCTGATCCATTTAGGTCATTCCATCAATGTCATTCGCTGATTCAACACAAAGTAAGAGCTTACCCTCGCTGTGGCATCTCTGCTGCACGTCACGAGCACGTCGATGGTTGGATGCAGATCCAGATCATACACTGCGCTGAGGTGTCCGTGATAGTGCCTAATTACCTAAAATATAAACCAATATAGTCAAGAAACATCCACAACATTACAAGGAGAGAAAAAGAAGAAAATGAGCCACAACAGAAGCAAGTTAGCTAGTTTCAGTTGCACCTTTATTCACCAGGGCTGTGCCTGTTTTATTGGGAAAAGCTTTTATGCCAGATGCAGCCCCCAAAAAACATTTGTGTCACCTCCCAAAGGAACCTTCACAGGTGAATGTGTAAATCATTACAGCATAAAGCCGCTAAATAAACTGTTTTGAATGACACAAACCAATAACTCCCTTGTTTGAAAGTATACCTTGTTGTACTCCAGATCCCAACATTTGACCTGCTTGTCCTCCCCGCAAGAGAAAAGGTAAGGACTGCGGCTGCTGACCGCCACCCCACGCACTGTGCTGATGTGTCCAGTCAGAGAGAGTTTCAGTTTTCCACTGGCCAGGTCCCAGATCTGTCAAGACAGGCAGCCTTCAAGTCAAATTAAGATAATCTGAGATTAATTTAGAAACATAGTCAGTTTAATAGGTAAAAATTGGGCTTTTAGTATAACTTAATCATCTGTGAAGAGCAGGGTATTAAAGTTGCAAGCAGGCACTGTGGCATGTTGGAGCCTACAGAAAACAATCTATGAAACAAACACAGGTAACGATCCCGAGGAGAGATGACTCGGAGGAGAGCTAATTTAGTCAGTCCATGTCAGATGAGCCATTTTTAGTTTGTCGCTTACTGTTATTTCCTGCTTGACTCACCTTTATAGTCCTATCAGCAGAGCCTGTGACAAACCACTGATTCCCAGGCTCTACAGCAATGGACCTCACCCAGCCAAGGTGGCCGCTGATGACCTACCAGACAAAACAAACTACAGTTAAGCAAAACACAGAACCCAGACCTTACCCACTGTATCGTGTCGAGCAAAGCTTAAACTTAGAAAAGTTGAAATGATTTATAGTTACCCGAAACAGTTTCCATGGCGGATGCCACTGAGGTTTGGGCATTGTGGGCGCTCTCCTCATGAGGGCAGAATTTCTGGTCCCACCTCCCTCCAGGAGTGACTGAAAACACACGGATGATCAGTTTTGCACTTCTTTCTTTCAAACCGATAAGGCTGAGTAAAAGTAGGAATACACTGTGACCTACCACTGCAGATGACGGAGGGTGAGATCGCTCTGCTCCTCCTGCATGCCGGTGGATGTCAGCAATACTGGCTGCTGTGCGACTCGCGTCCTGCCTACAAATGACCCACAGAGTAAATGATGGTTTATGTGTGAGTAAGCATCATTTTGTTATTAGTGCTTTTATGCTAAATTACTACTGGTGACTGACTGCCTTTGTACTGTGTTTGTGTGTGTGAGGGCCAAAGTTTACCTAGCTTGCGATGGGGGTAAAACTAACGCCATGGAGTGTACTCCGGTGTCACTGGGATTCCTGTGCATCTTTGTGTCAGTGGTCAATGCCACCCCTGGCGAATAAAAAAATACTGGTTATAAACGCTCCAATTGGATGATGAAATTAAATTAAAAAGTCACAAATTGAGAGTATTTACCTGGTCCAGACGGGTAGGCATGTGTCCCAGTGATCAGGTATTCTGGGTCCTCACCTAAAACATAAATAATATTCCCAAAATGTCTTTAAATCATGTAGTTTTGAAATAAAAGGTTTCAGAATAACAAAGAAAAGCTAAATTTAAAGACAAACGGAGCTTTTTGACAGCAAAACATAATAAAAAAATTATCTACATTTCCACATATTTGTTAATAATAAATTGTTGGCACACTTAAGAGTGACTCTGACATGCAGTGACACTTTCATCCTCACCTGGCTGAGCGTAGTTCTGGTGGCCTTCCATGCTGCCCGAAAGGTGTGAGGCTCTGTCTTTCCCTTCCCTCAGGATGGGCAGGTGTAACACTGCACCGTAGTCTGCTTTCAGTTTAACCCCCATCTTCAACTTGTGGCTGCAAGCAGATGACATAATGATGCATTTCCCCTTAAAACATCTAATATGTTTGATTAAATTAGCATAATGATATTGAAACACATGAACAACACACAGTAAATATCCTGAAGTTTTTACTGGTGTATTAAAGTAGATATAATTTACATTCTGGGGTTCAGCAGCAGAGATTTCTGTTTCTTGGAGCAGGAAATTGATAGCGCTTTAACTTCCTACTTATTACCATAATGTCAGTATAAATTTACAGACAAAAAGAGTTGTTGGTAAACTGAAAATAAACTCCTGACAAATTGATGCTCTTTAGTGTTGCATCTACAAATCCTTCTTTTTTGACTGTTCCCCAACAACAGCAGAACATATGTCTCCTTCTCACCCTATCCTGAACATCGTCCTGTGTCAAACACTCTGCATGTCCTCCTTTGTCTTTCTCTCCTGCTTGGGAGGTCAATCTTAAACACCCTTTGTCCAAACCCTCCTCTGCACATGTCCAAAACATCTCCGCCTTGTTTCTCTACATCCAGCTCTCTGTCTTCAAAGTACTCGACCTGAGATCTCCCTGCAATATACTCATTTTTATCCACCCCAGTCACGCCCAATGAAAAGATTCTTCAGCTCTGCCACCACCAGCATCAGCTCCTGTTTTTTGTCATTGCCAATCTCTCCAAACCATAAATGATAGTAGGTCTCACTACTGGCAAAGATTTTTTTATTTACATGAGATGCCCTTCCTGAGGCAACCCTCCTCATTTATCTGGACTAGCGAGCAATATTAATACAAAGCGCTAGTACAAAATTGTTCAATCGAACCTCTACAACAATTTCACATGACATTAGAGCTTGCTATGTGAATTTAATTTACCCCAAAACACAACTTCAAATCATTAGAAGGTAACACTGTGACGTTTACCTTTCATCATCCAGCGCGATGGACTTGGCGTGATCAGACACAAACATATCATGAGTCCTTTTAAGAGATCTGAAGACCAGCGTGTGGACTGAGTGCTTCTGAACATCCTGTAGATGATAATAAATAGTAAAACGTGGGTTTTAAACGAGTGCAACCACGGCAAACTTTGGGAGTAATTACTTTTTACTATGTGTAATGCAAACAAAACCATAAGCGTGTGGTTGCAGTTATTAGCCGAGCGTGGCTATGTGTCTGCCGGGCGGGCGGAAGCACAAAAAAAACGGACTTCAAATATCTTCTTACCTCAGTCATTGTGGCGGTAAAAATAAAGCAGTATTATAAAGAAGCGGAAAATATCCCTTTTTTCAGTAAACAAAGCACGCTCCCCGAAAAGTATCACGGACGCAAAAACATGACTACCGCGACGCTCCAACGACCGAATACCCCGGAAGTAAAGAGGTAAAAGGACAGCTAGCAGCTTATTAGCGCCACCTATAGGCCAGGAGGTAAGTTGAAATGGAAAAAAGCCAAATCTTTAACCTCTACTCTTCCGAATCTCGTTATATTTCCTGCGTGAAGCGAGAACACAGCATGTCCTTCTTTTCTTGACACTAATAATAATAATAATAATAATTTGTGCTCTCCAAGTTGCTTTAACCAGTTCAGTCTGCGCTCTACTGCTCCTTTCTTTCTTACCACTCCTGCTAATTGTAGAAATAATGCCCTATTTCCATTGCTGTGGCCACGATTTTTTTGTTTTTGCACTTAAAAGGTTTATCATTAATAGCTGCTTGTTCTGGATTAGCATTGTTTCTTTACATCCACAGGGATCAAATCTAGTGGTGTCCAGCCATTTCCTGACATAGTCCAAAAGAAAAAAAATGCATGGGTTTATCAGTGCTTCTAAATTGCGAGAATGATTGTCTGTCTGTTCAGTGTAGGCCTACTGCCTCTCGCCCCACAGCACAGGCTACAGCTACCTGTGTGACTCTGAACTGGACAGTTAGCTTCCATTGGTATTAGTCATACCCCACTTACCTGGTTTACCTCCTATCTCTCAGACCGCACTCAGTTTATCCAACTTAAATCCCATTCTTCAGCTCTCTATCCTGTTTCTGCTGGTGTGCCCCAGGGTTCAGTATTGGGGCCTCTTTTATTCATTATTTATATGCTTCCTCTTGGTTATATATTCCGAAAATATAATCTAAATTTTCACTGTTATGCCGATGACACCCAGCTCTACCTTTCTTCTAAACCCAATTCATCCCTCCCACCTACCTCCCTCTCAGACTGTCTTATTGAGATTAGATCCTGGTTCTCCTCCAATTTCCTCAAACTTAACAGTAATAAAACTGAAGTTTTACTTGTTGGTACACCATCTATCTTAACCAAATCCCACAGCTTTTCCATTAACGTTGAAAATTCTCCCACCCTTCCCTCCCCTCAGGTTAAGAGTTTGGGTGTCATACTTGATAATACTCTTTCATTCGGTCTGCTTACTTCCATTTACGTAATATTCACCGACTCCGTCCCTTCCTTACTCCCCATGCTGCTGCCATCCTTGTCCATAGTCTTATTACATCCCGTATTGATTACTGTAATTCCCTCGTATTTGGTCTCCCTAAAAGGTCCCTTCATAAACTCCAACTTCTTCAAAATTCTGCAGCTCGGGTCATAACTTGCACTCCGTTAAGTGCTCATATTACCCCAGTTCTTCAGCAGCTTCACTGGTTGCCCATAGAAGCCAGGATAAATTTTAAAATCTTACTTCTTGCATACAAGTGTATCCATAAATCTGCTCCTTCATATTTGTGTGACCTGCTCCATATCACCACTGTTTCCCGCACTCTCAGATCATCATCTGCTATTCATCTTACTGTTCCGTCCTCACACCTTATCACTATGGGGAACAGAGCTTTCAGTCGCTCTGCTCCTCGGCTCTGGAACTCTCTTCCTCCTGCACTAAGAAATATTGACTCCCTCTCCGTATTTAAGACACAGCTCAAAACACATCTGTTTAAACTGGCTTATTCGCTTTAATGCTGATTTTATCTGTTGTCACGCTCTGTTTTGTAATTTTAACTTATTTTATGTATTTTATCACTATTGTTCCTTTTATTAATTGTGTTTTTTGTAAGGTGACCTTGGGTTTCTGAAAGGCGCCCTCAAATAAAATGTATTATTATTATTATTATTATTATTATTATAAATGGTTCTGTCTGTTTACTTCTGATCACCTTGACTGCTTATTTCTGGACTGACTAACCTCTAACTGATGAATAGTAGCTCATAATATACAAGGTCTTGGTGATTCCCAGAGGGTCCTATTTTAATGGATGGTGACAGTCAAATTATTGTCATGTTTAATGTTCAGTAGATGAACAAAGAACTGTTGGGACATAACCATATTACACAAACTTTCATTTGCTCTAGTCCTCGCCTAGTTAGCAGTGAACTGTTTCTTATGGAGTCAAAGTGGCATTTCTTCAGCTTCCACTCAGAATGTGTGAGCTGGAACTGTTTTCATTGTCCCTAATGAAATCCTCAATATAAGAGCCTGAACAAATCCACATTGGCAACATTGGGTTGGCTGGAAGACTGTTTACTTAGCCTAGCAGGGCGAAGGACACTGTCTCAGCTGAACTCTGGACACGCACACACATACTCTGTCAGTGCGCCCCAGGGTGGCTGTGGCTACAATGTAGCTTGCCATCACCAGTGTGTGAATGTGTGTGTGAATGGGTGGATGACTGGATATGTAAAGCGCTTTGGGGTCCTTAGGGACTAGTAAAGCGCTATATAAATACAGGCCATTTACCATTTATACATATACACTGATATGCACACACTCATCTCTCCTCCCTTTCCAAACGCCTTCGATGCTTGTTCCCTCCTGGGAACACAGCGGGTCTGAGCCCGCACTGGAATGGTAAGATAAGATAAGATAGAACTTTATTAATCCCTCGGGTGGGTTCCTCTGGGAAATTCGATTTCCAAAAAAGCACAGCACCGACAGAAGTTACAGAGTTACAGAATATTACACACACATATATATAAATACAGAGACAATATAAATAAAATATACGAAGGGGATAAATAGAATAAATAGGAATAAAAATAAAAATACAAGTGAATTGCACATTTCAAGTATTGAGTCTATTGCACCGTTGACTATTTACAAAAGTATTGCACAAAGGTATTGCACAGTGAGGTGAAGAGGCACTACAGCTTAGTTGTTCCCTCCTTTGTCCTCCTGTTTCCCCTCCCTCTCCCCTCCAGAGAGGAGTTAAACAGTTTGATGGCGTGTGGGACAAAGGAGTTTTTAAGTCTGTTAGTTCTTGTCTTTGGGAGAAGCAACCTGTCACTGAACAGACTCTTCTGGTTGTTAATGGCCGTGTGCAGAGGATGCCTGGCATTGTCCATAATGTCCATCAGTTTCTTTAATGTCCTTTTCTCTGCCACTGTCACCAGAGTGTCCAGCTTCATGCCGACCACAGAGCTAGCCCTCCTGATCAGTTTCTCCAGCCTGGATGAGTCCTTCTTTGCTGTGCTGCTCCCCCAGCACACCACAGCATAGAAAAGTACTCCAGCAACCACCGACTGGTAAAACATCCTCAGGAGCTTCCTGCAGATGTTAAAAGACCTCAGCCTCCTGAGGAAGTACAGTCGGCTTTGGGCTTTTTTATACAGGTACTCTGTGTTGCATGACCAGTCCAGTTTATTGTCCACCCACAGCCCGAGGTACTTGTACTTGTTGACCACCTCCACCTCCTCCCCCTCTATCTGAACCGGCAGTGGACCTGCTCTAGACCTCCCGAAGTCCACAACCAGTTCCTTAGTCTTTGAGGTGTTGAGTTGCAGGTGGTTTGTGTGACTCCATGCGACAAAGTTCCTCACCAGACTTCTGTACTCCTCTTCCTGATCATCCCAGATACACCCCATGATGGCTGTGTCGTCTGCAAACTTCTGAATGTGGCATAATTCAGAGTTGTAGCAGAAGTCAGAGGTGTACAGGGTGAAGAGAAGAGGGGACAGCACAGTTCCCTGTGGTGCTCCTGTGCTGCTGACCACTGTGTCAGACGTGATGTCCTTCAGCCTGACGTACTGTGGTCTGTCGGTGAGGTAGTCGGAGATCCAAGCCACCAGGCAGGGGTCCACCTCCATCCTGTTCAGTTTTTCTTGAAGCATACAGGGCCGGATGGTATTAAAGGCACCGGCCCTGTATGCTGTATGCTGTATGGTAGCGCTGGGCAGGATGGCTGCTGTGTTTGCTTCGGATTACTCCTCACCCCCCACCCGACCCTGTGGCTTGTCACGTGTTCCATAATGTTGTGCTGTGGAAATTTTATTGCTTTTTTGTGCAGAGGAGTTTTTTTGTTTCCTGTTCTCATGCTTTCCTCCCAGGAGCCCAGCATGAGTAGAGGTCTCTTTTTTTCCTCTTGTACTTTTCCATTGTAGTGTATATTTCAGTGGTTTTTTTTCTGTAATGCTACAGATCTCCGACCTGTATCCCCATGTAATGTCTGTGTTGTGTCTGTAAGGTGGGGGTGGGGTGGGGGGGGGTCCTATTTCACTGCAGGGCAACCTGCACGTGGCGAATAAAGCCTTGATTGATTGATTGATTGTTTCTATGCCACACAGTCATAAAGCTTACTGAGTTCAGGGCTGTATGTATATTTCAACGACACTTTTCTTCATCATTTTCTTGATTTCCTGATTTGGTGTGCTTGAGATTTGGTGAGAGGACAGGGCCAAATTTGGTTTTGCTTCCTTCTGTGCCAGATCATGTTTGCCCAGCAGAGTACATCTATTAATGGTTATCCATTTCGAATTTGAACCTAAATGGTGCAGTGTGTGTGTGTTGCGTTATTGTGGCAGAGTAAATTTAAACAGTCATGTTTATATCAGTGTTTTTCAAAAATTTCTGAGGCCAATTTAATAAAAAAACAAACAAACTGGCTTTTGAAAGAGTCACTGGCTGTACTAACATAATGTTGTCCTGTTAAGAAGCTTTAGAAATCTGCGCATTGTTCGGCAAAATCACATGCCAATAGCTGGGCAGAATTTGGATTATCGATGTGAGTCTGGTGATGCACGGGGACATGTACTACAAGTTCAATGCAAAGTAAATAAACTGTGGCTCAAAATAAACAATTCAACTGAGATGCTCTGAAAGCTCTGCAACAATGTGACAAAATGGTTTTCTGTCCTCAAAGATTTCATTTCACAGTTTGTTCAGTTAGGCATTTTTTTTAAAGATAGTTTATCTGGGCGACCACAGGAAAAGAAGATAATATTTATTAAAAGTCAAAATTTCTGCAAACTAAAATCTAAAAGTCACAAGTAATATAAGTAAAAAGTAATAAAATGATTAAAAGACTGATTATCCAAAGCAAATTATTATAATCATTTAATAAAACAAAGTCAGGGGCCATGGATGGCATCAAGAATATCCTTACTAAGCTGCTACATCCAGAATCCGGTACAACAACGCTGAGTTACTGTAACTGGAGAGTGATCTAGTTACATATCTTGTATCCATACAGGACTGTTTCTAGTGTGTCATTTATATCACAGTGCTTTCAGGGTCACTGGCGATGCTAATTAATTACAATTAATTTTATGAAAAAGAAAGTATTGATGAAGTATGTTTCTAAGGAAGGCATGCTGAACGTTGGCATGACAGTTGACAACTGCTCTCTCTAAAGAGAGTGTTTTAATGATTTCTGGAAATGTTCCTGAGCCCATGCAGTGATTCCATGGCTGAATCATGCCTGTTTTTAATGCAGTGCTACCCGAGGGCCTGAAGATCACCAGCATACAACGCTGATTTTCGGCTTTGTCTCTTACAAACAGAGATTTCTCTAGATTCCCTGTGCACTGCAGATGATGATGAAATATTAAAAGTCTTCCATATTTTACACTGAGGAACATTATTCTGAAATTGTTCCACAATTTGTAGCCTCAGTTTTTTGCAGATTGATGAACCGCTGCCCATCTTTACTTCTGATAACTCTGCCTCTCTGAGATGCTGATTTTTTATACTGACCTGCTGTCAGCTAACCTAATTAGTTGAAAATGCTCCTTCGGTTGCATTTTCTTGTCAGTTTACTTGTCAGTACCACTTACTTCAGTACCAGCACCACTTATGTTCAACCTTTTGTTATCCTGGTCCCAGTGTTTAAATTCAAATTCATACAAAGTTAACATCTTTCAAGAGGAGCCGGGTTGCAAGGGCAGCAGCTTAAGCAGAGGCGCCCAGAGCTCCATGTCCGTGGCCACCTCCTCCAGCTTGTCCAGGGAAACACAAAGGTAATCCCAGGCCAGCCGAAAGATATAATCCCTCCAGCGTATCCTGGTTCTGTCCTGGAGCTGGAGCCTCCTCTCAGTGGTAAGTGCCTGAAACACCTCACCGAGGAGGCATCAGCAGGTAGCCTTGTCAGATGCCCGAACCAGCTCAACTGGATCCTATAGATATGGAGGAGTTGTGGCTTTACTGTGAGCCACTTCCGGATGGCCGAACTCCTTACACTGCCTTGTCCCTTACGAACAGAGGGAGGGGCCAACTACCCTTCGGAGCTCATTTCAGCCGCTTGTATCCGAGATCTCATTCTTTCGGTCTCTACCCAAAGCTTGTGACCATAGCTGAGGGTGGGGATGTAGATCAACCGGTAAATCAAGAGCTTCGCTTTTACACTCAGCTCTCTCTTCACCATGATGGATTGGTACAGTGTCCGCATCGCTGCAGCACAAATCCATCTGTTGATCTCCCGCTCCACTTTCTCCTCACTTGCAAACAAGACCCCAAGATACTTAAACTACTCCACTTAAACTTGTCCCGGACCAGTAGTGAGCTCTCCATCCTTTTCCGGTCAAGGATCATGGCCTCTGATTTGGAGGTTCTGATTCTTATTCCCGCCACTTCACACATGACTGCGAACTGCTTCATTGTGAACAGTGAGATTGATCATTGAGAGGAAAAAGGTCTGGTCCAGTGTTGCATGACTGAAATGAAAACCACATTGTTCCATCTGTATCAGAGGTTCAACTAACGGTCAGATTCTCCTTTCTGTTTGGAGCTCTGGGCGCCTCCATTCAGATTCTCCATCGGTTCCAGTTCCATCAGTTGACAGCTCAGCACCTCCGAGTGCCCAGAACATATGGCCACAGATCTAATTATACAATTACAAAATTGATCATCGACCTGAGGCCTAGGGTCTCCTGTTGCCACATGCAGTTATGGACACCCGCAGGTGCTTGTTATGGACAAACTGTGGTTTGCTTCAGTAACAAGTCCAGTAACAAAACACCACTTAGATTCAGATCTGGCCCAATCAAACCCCTCCAGGGCTCACTGTTAATGCCCACATGAGCGTTACAGTTTCCCAGTAAGATGACAGAGTCCCTAGGTGGAGCACCCTCAAGCACCCCACCCAGGGAATCAAAGAAACCTGGTACTCTGAACTGTTGTTCGGCGCAAAGATGCAAATGACAGTAAGGACCTGTTTCCTGACCCGAATCCTGCCATCTATGTTGGAAAACTCCACCCCCTCTCCAGGAAACTAGTTCTAGAGCCCAAGATGTGCATTGAGGTGAGCCCAATTATATCTAGCCAGTACCTCTCGACCTTATGCACTAGCTCAGGCTACTTCCCCACCAGAGAGGTCATGTTCCATGTTCCAGTTGCTAGTCTTGGTTGTCGGGGATCGGTCTGCCAGGGTCTCTGCCCCTGAGCGCAGCCAGCACACATTGCACCTGACCCCCAACGGCAAATCCTGAGGGTGGTGGGCCTACAGGAGGGTGGGCCCACGTCCCTTATATGGGCTGTGCTCGGCCAGGCCCCATGCACTAAAGCCCGGCCACCAGGTGTTTGCCCTCGGTCACCCTCCCTGGGCCTGACTTTAGGGCAGGGCCCAAGTAACTCTATATCAGGCAGGGTGAACTGCTCCCTGGATCATCTTTTCATAAGGGTTTTTGAACAGCTCTTTGTCAGGTCCTTCACCCAGGACAGCTTTGACATGGGAGACCATAGCAGGGGACAAAAGCCCACCAATAACATAGCCCCTGTCACGATTCTGGGTCAGTTTGACCCAGTATTTTGAGTTGTTGTGTTTTGGTGTGTTTTTGCATTATGGGTTATTTTCTTATTCTCTTGTAGTGCTTGTGTTGGTGATGATGATGATGATTATTATTAATCTATGTTTCAGTTATTCTTGTTTAGGGATTAGTTCTTAGGTTTTGTGTTCTCATGTTTATTGCAGGTTTAGTTCAGTGTCTAGTCTATCTCTCTCTATCCAGTCCGTGTCTTAGGTTAGTGTGTATTGTTTCCTGTTTTATTTTGAAGGATTGTGTCTTATGTCAGTGTGTCCAGCTTTGCTCCTCCTGTCTCGTTAGCCCCAATGTCTCCCAGCTGTGTCTCCCGTCTGTTTTCCATTCCCTGATTACTTCCTTGTGTATATTAGCCCAGTGTTTGCCCTTGCTCAGTGTCGTGTCGTACCTTCAGAGTCTACCTGTGTGTTCCCGGTTCTGGTTCATTGTTCTGTTCATTGCCAGCAATAAAACTGTGGTTTTCTGTTGAAACTTGGCTTCACGAGTCCTATCTAAGGAGTTTTCAGAGCTGTTAGTGAGAGCATTAAAAATGTCTCTCTTTTAAGCATCTCAAGTCCACCAAACTGTTTAACTCCAGCCTGCTGTCCTCCTGCTGTGATGCGGCTGAGGGGAATGAGCTTCATGGTGGTCTCTTTCAGGGAGTACCAGCGGTTGTGCCACGTGACCCAAAGGATGCTGTTGTTGAAGCCATATTCACCAGCATCCTTTTCAGTGTACCTGCCACCTGCATAAAGATAATGCAAACAGTTTAGACCTCACATTAATTAGTACTTTTGTCTCTGTCACAGAATTGTGGATCTAAAGTTAGTTTTTGGTGACAACTGTTGAGTCATTTTTCTTCTTCTTATAAGTTAACCTCGCTACTAGAGCAGTCGTGTTTGTCTTGTCCACAATTCCTGTCTTACATAATCTGTTATCGTGTGTGTGTGCCTTTTGTTGCCCTCTCAGTCAACAAGCTGTATCCTGAGCACAACTTGGAAGTTAGAGCTAGTAGTGAGCAGGTAAACCCTCTCATTGCTTAACCAGAACTCTGTGGTGAGAGATAACCGAAGCCCTCCTTGTACTGGGCCCAGTTCTTGTGGAAGTACAGACTGCCATCACGTCAGGCATTAAGAAATGAGCAGAGACAAGAACCATTTGTTAAATTCTGATAGATTTTTCATCAAAAACTGACGACAGAGGGAATTTATGAAAAATTATTATCGAAGATCAGAAAACAAATGTTTTTACACCTGGGACAGGCTCCAGTCTCACAATAGGTCAGGAATTGCTCTGTTTCTTTTAATGGTTTTACATAGTAAAGACCACTTTTGGTGGCTCTCTTATTTGCTCTGTCTTGGCAGTGTAAGGAAAACCAAAATAAAAAAAATCAAGTAAAAACCATGCAGAAATTAAGGCATTAGATGTAAGTCACGTAATAATTTGCCTTGTGTGCTCCAGTAGGTTCATTATGATCAATTGACCTATGCTACTGCAACTCAGGGGGACAATTAGCTTCCCTTTTCTGTAGAGAAACAGTGGTGTTGTATTATTACAATATGGGTAAATTACTCTCCAAGTGCATATTTTTAGAGGCAGATCCATTAAACTCATCAGGATATAACTTCAACCACTTTTCATGTGGTTTTGTTTAGTTTTGATTCTGACAGCAATGTGTGGTATTTTGCATGATTTTGCATAATTGAAGGTAGTGGAATGGCACACTTTAACCCTAGACTTTAGTGCTTCCTAACATTTACTCACGTCCGCCCCCTGCTGGTTGACACATATCAGGCAGACAAGAAAGATTTTAGTTTATAGTGCTACAGCTAACTTTCAAATCTGCAAAGATGTGGGAAGAAAATAAACTTTACATGGACGGGCATGTGGTTCCTGGGACACTTACAAGGAGGGCAGAATTTTTTTTATAATAGCCAAAAAGAAGGAAAAAATTCAGGAGAGGGAAATGTAAGATGTAAGAAGAGAAATAGATCCTACAAGAGTAAACCGTGTAAAGACTTTCAGATAAGCAGAAATATTCTAAAAGTATGTTGTAAAACATGTTTTATGTTTTAGATTCTTCAACATAGACAACCTTTGCTTTGATTACTGCTTTGCACACTCTTGGTGTTCTCTCGATGAGCTTCATGAGGTCGTCACCTCCATCTCATCCCAAACCATCTCAATGGGATTTAGGTCAGGTGATTGTGGAGGCCAGGACATTGTTCCCCTTCTTGGTCAAACAGCTCTTACACCGCCTGGACGTCCAACTAAACATAAAACGGGTGGCATGTTGCTGCAGGATGCTGTGGTAGTCATGCTGGTTCAGTGTGCCTTCAATTTTGAATAAATCCCCAACAGTGTCACCGGCAAAGCACCCCCACACCATCACACCTCCTCCTCCATGCTTCACAGTGGGAACCATGCATGTAGAGACCATCTGTTCACATTTTCTGCGTCGTGGAAAGACACAGCGTGTGGAACCAAAGATCTCAGATTTGGACTCATCAGACCAAAGCGCAGATCTCCACTCATCTAATGTCCTTGTGTTTCTTGGCCCAAACGAATCTCTTGTGTTTGTTGCTTTTCCTTAGTCGTTGTTTCTTAGCAGCTATTTGACCATAAAAACCTGATTCGCATAGTGTCCTCTGAACAGTTGATGTAGAGATGTGTCTGCTACTGGAACTAAAATAAACTGTGGCATTTATCTGGGCTCTAATCTGAGGTGCTGTTATCTTCAGCGGTAGAGGGGACTCTTGGTCTTCCTTTCGTGGAGAGGTCCTCATGTGAGCCAGTTTCGTCGTAGTTCTTGATGGTTTTTGCAACTTCACTTGAGGACACATTTAAAGTTTTAGCAAGTTTCTGGACTGACTGACCTTCAGTTCAGTTCATAATATGAAGTCTAACAGTTGTCATATAGGGCTGTCAGCTGTGTACCAACATGACTTCTGCACAACACAACTGATGGTCCCAACCCCATTAAGAGGGCAAGAAACTCACAAATGAACCCTGAACCAAATAACATGAGAACTCAACATTGATGCAATTTAACAGAAGAAAGACAAAAATACAAAATAAACTCAAAACGCTGGGTCACAGACCCAGCCCCTAACACTTAATGACAACAAAGCAAGTTCCCAATAACAATTACTCATTTTTTGCATTGAGGAGATGATGAAATTGTTAGATTTGGATTTGCAACTCAAACCGAGTCTCTTTTGTAACATACTTTATTTACCTCGATAATTGTTCGAAATAACTCAAACAAAAGTAAAAGTTGACTACAAACTACAGCATTCGACTACGATGTAAACATAACCAAAAAAATCATTACATGGGAACATAATTTCAATCGAGGAGTAAAATACAAAATATCAATACATATTATTATAAGTCTGACTCTCTTACTGCAGAAAACACCGAATGATTTATACTTTTACACAGTATTCATCACAGAAATGTCAGAATTTAAAAAAATTTTTTTTATAAAATGAGAATGTTATTTGTTAATTTGGGGTGGGGGGGGGAGTGTCACGGGCCATAGTTTGGTTATCCCTCCTCTTGTACCTGACTATGTTTGCCCAGAAGAGAACATCTATCAAAGGTTATCCAGTCTAAACTTTAACCTAGCTGTGTGTGGGCGATGCCTGTGCCGTGGGATGGCAAATTCAAACAATCTAGTTTAAGATGAATATTTTACTGACATTATTGTGAGATTAGTTAAAAAAAACTAATAAAAACAATTTAAAAAAAAACCTAAAACAGAACAAAAATATCACCGACTGTCTTTGGTCAGTGTTCATAGCAGTTCATGTGTCATTTGGCATAATTATGTACAAAGGATCTGGTGGAATTTGAACTCCATGAGATATTGATGTGAGTCTGATGATGCGTCTGGACAAGAACAACCAGTACAATACAAAATAAATAAATGGTGTTGGTGTGGTTCAAAAGAAACACGGCAGTGATTTTCCAATAACTCTGCAACAATACGACAAATGGCTTTAGGTCAGACAAGCACACAACACGGTTTGTTCAGTTAGCAACATGCTGAGATCACACAGTAACTAATTCATTAGACCACCTGCCATAAAAACAGGAAAACACAAATACTTTGTAAATCTCTCAAGAAATTGTTTTAAACCAAAATTATATCGTTAATGACGATAACAAAAATTATGTTGCTATTTTTTAAATTTCAATTTCTAATAGACAAATTTGATCTGGCACACTGAACTTCTCACAAATTAATGGAATAATTCTTTCAGTAAATGTATTTATTATTCAAGTAAATGAATAACTATTTTTTTAAAGCTGCATTTTTTTCTGCTTTTTGAAAAACAGTAAATGTGAAAATTCATGAATAACAAAAATAACTATATTGTGGCATTAAAAATATTATGTTTAAAGAGCTTGCACATAAAAAATAATAAAGAATTGCTAGTCAGTATTTTTAGTACTTTTACTTGCTTTTACACAGCTATGGCATAAACCTCCCTTGCATATTCGTGCTGTCAGCGTTAATCTCGTTAAAATGGCGTTAACTCGTTGATTGTGTCCAGGGGGGCAAAGATGGAGATGGAGATCTGGAGGGGGGCGGGGGGCAAATATGGAGATTTGACGTGTTAATGCGGTTATGGCGTTAATGTTATTCTAACGACATTAACGCTGACAGCAAATTGAATGAATTCTTCGATAATAAAAAGGTTGAAGGTATAAGGGGCATGCTTATTAAGCTCCTACCTTACGTTTCATTACTGTAATGAAGATATTCTCTGAAGAACCCTTTATGTACTCGTACTGAAGTGTTTCCAGCTTTTTGGTGTTGTGCTTTGATGGTCGCTGGCAATGCTGATATTTTACAACTGCTCATTTTATGAAAGAGAAAAAATCATGGCCTAGTTTCCGTGTTTTGTTGCTTTTAGAGTAAACTCAGTTGGCAATAAGTTCTGTAAGAGGGCTTTGATGTGGCATTCAGTTTGTGGGGTTTATTACAGCAAATAAAGTGGACACAACATAAGTATTTAAGGTGGCATTTATGTCAGGGCATGTCTTCACACACAGGTGTATATAACTGACTGTTCATTATACCTTAAGACAGATTTTTGTTTCATTTAAACATATTTTTTGTTGGTTTTATAATTCAGCAGCTAGCCAAACTGACTTTACATTAATGTATATCTGAGCTGACAACAACTTGATCCATATAAATATTGACCACCCATTTCTAGAGAAGCAAAGAGCTTTATTTAAAGATGTGAAAAACAGTGAAGAGGAAAAAGGAACTCAGATATTCTGGAGACATTACAGAAAAACAAAAAGTCAGTAAGTTTCTATGGAGGCATTTTATTTAGTCTAAGGAGTTTTCAGGGCTGTTAGTGAGAGCATAACAAAAACCTGGTCCCTTTTTTTAACCATCTCCAAGTCCACCAAACTGTTTAACTCCAGCCTGCTGTCCTCCTGTTGTGATGCGGCTGAGGGGAATGAGTTTCATGGTGGTCTCTTTCAGGGAGTACCAGCGGTTGTGCCACGTGACCCAAATGATGCCATTGTCGAAGCCATATTCACCAGCATCCTTTTCAGTGTACCTGCCACCTGCATAAAGATAATGCAAACAGTTTAGACCTCACATTAATTAGTGCATTTGTCTCTGTTTATGCTAACTATGGCTGCTCTTAGCCAGGAGGGTTTTACCCTGGTAGTATTTTCCATTCAAATGTGCAGCATGACATCTGTTCATCCACCAGCCAGAGCCATCCTGCTGAGCACAGTTTCCGTCGTACTTGTCGTTGTCCTTGTCAAAGGTGCTGAACTGCATGCCATTGTGTGCTGTGTAGAACTTGTCGCTGGGGTCCTCTCCAAAGTCAAAACCATCAAATGCATCTCCTGCATCTCCACCAAAGTAGAAACCGTAGGTCATCCGGTACATGTCGATCTCTGGTCCCACTCTGAACATGTTATAGTCGGCATACCTGGAGAAATACGGCCACCGAGAATCGTGGATCTAAAGTTAGTTTTTGGTAACAATTGTTGAATCATCTCTTTTCTTCTTCTAAGCTAACATCGCTACTAGAGCGGTCATGTTTGCCTTGTCCACAAGTCCCTTTCTTACATAATCTGTTATCGTGTGTGTGTACCTTTTGTTGCCGTCCCAGTCGACAAGCTCTATCCTGAGCACAGTGGGGAAATTGGTGCTGGTAGTGAGCGCGTGAATCTTCTCGTTACCTAACCAGAACTCTGTGGTGTCATCTGGTGAGAGATAACCGAAGCCCTCCTTGTACTGGACCCAGTTCTTGTGGAAGTCCAGACTGCCATCACGTCTCTGTAGGCAGGAAGGCGTGATCAGATTCATCAGTTTATTGGGTGGTTTCTCCACTTACTTAACAAAACATTAATGATTTAATGCCTTCATGGCTTAATGAAAATTGTAGTGAATATTTAATTTTACATAAATTTAGAGATTAATTAAAATAGATCACAAACGTTTCATTTTATGATTTCTGTTATTAAATCACTGTCGTGATTTCTCAAGTCAAAGGGACGGTCCAAAGAAATGCTAATGACACCGAAGAGGACTTGTTTTTAAAGCCAAAGCCTCGATTTTTGGTTACTCTTAGGTTTCACGTGTACGTGACTTTTGTCTGACTCTTATTATTCATTTCCATCCCAAAATAAATACACAGGAATCACTTAATGTAAGATCAAGATACTTATGGCCTCAGATGATACGTACCCTTTGAATTACTGTGAAGCCACGTCCAAAGCTGTCAATCTCACAATAGACCAGGAACTGCTCCGTTGATTTTATTGGCTTCACATAGTAAAGACCGCTGGTGGTGGCGCCCTTGTTTGCAACGTCCTGGCAGTCTGATTAGAAAAACGCATTTTAAAAAATGAGCAGCCTATTATGAAACACAAAAACCTGAATATTTTCTAAGTTGGGTAAATAATTATGTAATCACATCCACTAGAAAAGGTCACAGGACATTACATCTAGGATAAATGTTTGCTCTGCTCTGAAGCAGCATATTGATTTAGCCTGTGACTAAACGCTGAAAGAGAACAAATGTTGTTTGGATGAGACAAGATTGAGAAACTTGTTGTGAAACGGACCTAGAGGTCTGTTTCTTCTTTTTTTTTACCTGTTCCTGTGGTGGGTTGGATCTCAACTGTGTCTCTGCAGGGCTCATTGCATTTCTGCTGCAGCTGATTCGAGAGCTGTTTCAAGTCTGCCATTCTTCTGTCATTGGAGGAGATTACGTTCTGAAGTTCACTGGAAGGGAGGATTACAGTCTATGACATGTACCTTGGTTTTATACATAGATAAAAAGCTGAGATGAATCCTGAGTATGAACCCAAACTTATACAAAGATCTAATATAACGTATAAGATCAAAGATTTTTAGGGACATAGGGTGGGTAACAAATGTCTCCTGAGTGCATTGAACTGTGGGAATAGGTGGACACTGATGCTGCTATGTATCGAGATTCAGTTTCAAGCTTCCTTTAGAGTTTTGTGTTTTGCACATTGAGAACGTGACAGAAGTTCATGTTTATTCAGCAACAACACATTATATTAACAAAAAGAATCATTTATATGTTGTTGATTTAAAAAAAATCAATCAACAGATGAGCATTGTAACCAAATGCAGTGGAGTAACTAACTGTTATAAGAGTATAAATTGAACTTTTGGTAAGGTAACTTACAATATTTGCCGTTCTTGAGCAGTTATGGTCTTCTGAAACCGAACAACATCATCCAGGATACTTGTTGACCTTTTGAAATGCACGTCTGAAATGGAAAAAATGAGCTGGTTTGACCGTATTCTCGATTTCGCATCAATATGCTGCTCAACCTGATCGCATCAATGTAAGTGTTAAGATGATTAGATGTCACAAAATAACTGCGTTACCCGGGTCAGAGCTCTTTTGATGTGCCACAGCTGTATCTTTCATGTAGGTAATTGTTTCTTCAGCCCCTCGAGTCAAATTGGCAATTGTTTCCAGTTCCCTTAGCAAGCTGTCCAAATCCCGGTCCACCGTTTCTGTATATGTTTGCATGTAATCAGCAACTCCACATGTGGTTGGACAGTATTTTCCCTAAACACAGATGGAGCATGTCAACAAAACAAACAAAACTCTTTACGATAGTGTGCTTTTATAGAAATATAATCCATCCCGAAAGAACATTTAAAGCTTTGACTTAAAGCTGCGCACTTACAAAGCCATCATTGAGCCTGCATTCTTGTATGTTGTCTCCTCGGATTTGCTGCACAAAAAAGGAACAATCAATACAATTTTTATGCTCAATAAAACTACATCAGCAAAAGTGCAACAGTGCTCAGTGACTTACTGCTGACGAGAAAGAGAAAAGTAATAAAAGTCCCCCTGCTGTTGTAAGAAGTGATGGAGCCATGTTTCTTTGGTTGCCAGTTGTGGTTTCGTCTCGTTGGAGAATGAAGAGCAGCTCGACTCTGTTGGTTATTTATCTGAACAAGGTCCTCAGTCCAGACTTTGATAAGGGGTTCATAGGTAAACAATCCCACTCACTTTGTTGTGAAAATCCTGTGACTCAAATGTCCAACAGCCATCATTGTCAGGAGCTGACGCGGTCTGAAACTCATAGCTGTGGTAAAGGACACTTGTATGAGATCGCCATGTACTGTACGTCTTTGTAAACTCTGGTGATGGTAAGGCTGTCAGCAAGTTTGAAGAAATCGTGACTCATCTTGCACTTTAAGACCTGACAGTATTATTGAATTTGGAAACCAGCGTAATTGAGCTCGTTCTAGCCAAGAGTTCAGATTGTAACATAGTTTATTTACCTTTCTTAATCTTTGCTTGATAAAACAAACAACAAGCAATCCTTGTAAAAATGCCATAATATGTTCCTGTGAACAAAAACTGGATTTTATATTTTAGACTGATTAAAAATGACAATTATTAACAACACAAAAGATAGTGTTAAGTGTCCATACTGACAATAACCAAAATTACACATTAATAAATTATTCTGGCTTGCTTAATTTACACTTGCATGAATGAGACTTTTCTCCCTACAACAGTAATTTTATTTAATGATCACTTTGATTCTCAGTCAGCCGGTTAAAATTATTACTATTCTTTACTATCCTAACAAGGGTCCCCCAACCCTAGCAAAGTAGTTATCTGTGGTTTCTGACATGTGATGATATGGTCATGGTATAAATCAGGAAAGGCCTTCATCATAACTACAACGGGCAGACTACTTGTAAAGCCTTTAAAACCTTTCTGTAGTGAATCCACCAAGCCTTATAATGTCGCTAAAATATGTTTACTAGATAAACTGTTTTACAATAACAGGGCAGGCTGTGATACTTTGAAACTTTTATTTTGAAAGTTGACTGCACGGGCATGTAAAACCAACCACTAGTGGCTGTGGAATCACAATAGACCCCACAAGACACATACTGTATACACAGGACACCAAACACACCACCAAACTGATGCAGTGAACTGACTTTTAAATGGTTATTTTTTGTTGTTGTTGAGCGAGAACAGACAACTCTAACACCATTTTCAGAACTATCTAAATCTTTGAAAATAAGCTACATAAGCAGCACTGAAGTGCACCGAAGTAAGCTTTGCCTTACTGAAGTTTCATGAAAACAAGTTTCTGTTACAAAGTGTCTGTGAACAAAATGCTGTTGGAAATAATCATAGTGGAATAATCCCTGTGGACTTTGCAGTCTGTATGTATGCAGGGGAACACTAACGATCCTCTTCCTTAATTCTGCAGGAAAAATCTACTTTTCTAGGAAAACAAAGCAGCTAAGTTACAGGCTTAATTTATAAGGACCACATGTGCTGCTGCGTTACTGTTGTCTGAGCTGGAGTCAAACTGAAGCAAATACAGACCAACGTGAAAGAGCAAAGAAAACCCCCAAACTGTGGCGTGTGGTCAAAGAAAGCTCAGATATGATTAATGAGTAACTGCAGCACTCTTTGTCAGTGGCTAATTCCAATTTCATGGACACATCAGTGTAACTAACAACAGCTTTGTTGTGGATGAATCCATTTTAAAACATTTTATAAAGTTGCTTTATTTTAGAGGGACATATAGTCCCATTCAGGCCATCTGAAGTAATCTCATCATCAATGCACATTTAATCTGCATGCAGGGTGAGTGTTAGCAGATTACATTTTTTAGACAATACTGTGTTTCTGAGGGAATTTACATTTTTATTGCATTTACCAATAGTACTTAGTTGTTTAATACCCATAAGACAATACATGAACACATATTCAGATTTACTCCACAGTGTCCGCAGACCCAGATGGCTTTTGACCTTTATTATGGTGTTGGGAAATAACAGCTAACTGAGTTAATGAACCCAGTGCATTTGAGCCCTGAGCCTTCTTGCTACATAAAAATACACATACTGATACATGCATACATCATGAGGAATTTTATACTAGCCTTTATACTACTCTATCACATGAATTTCACCCTTGGGGTTCCCTGTTGACAAATCAGTCAACAAATCAGCTAATATATGCCATCACACAATGCTCTGGGAATGTGACTGTAATCCCTGCTCATATACGTCAAATGATCAGGTGGGTATTAAATCACTTACATCAAGTGCTGTGGGGGCAGAGAAGCACCTAAAAACCTAAAACAAGCAGTTTCAAGGACCAGAGTTTAGAAACCAAACATTATTGTAATGCAACTGCATAATGTTGTAGGAAATGACCTACAACAATGCTGTTTTGGTAAATGAATTAAATTAAAGTGTGTCTTACTTCTTTAAATACTTTAATATTTAAAAAAAAAAAAATTTCTGTACATGCATATTTTTAATATGTTTTTTTCAATTTAAAGAGATAAAGGAGACACTAGTCTTAACAGCAGCTGACATTACGTCCAATCCGGATTTGGCTCCTTGAAGGATTGCTTCATCCCCGGGTCAAAGGTCAAACTCTCTTCTGTGCCTCATTTTACTGAATAGTGTTCTGCCATTCTTTTTTTTTTTTAAATAAAATTTTAAGGATCAGTTGGATGGATCATGCCGTGGAGGGTTAAGCTAACCCCCACCAACATACTGCGAGACAATACAGTTAGCATTAAACTAAACTACAGGTAAAAATGCAGGCACTAATGCAATTTTGTGTGTGTATCCCAGTAAAAGCACCAATTGAGCTCATCACAAGGCTCCAGTTTCATGCTGCTCTGCTTGTTTGAGTCACAGTTACAGGAAACATGCTCTCGTGAGGCAGATGAGTTTGAAAGTACCTCTGCTGTCTTTTTATGAAAGAATTGACTTTTAATTCTACTGCAAATTGTTTGCAGACTTCACTGCTATAATATTGCAGTATGGTGGAAAAATCAAATAAACTGGCACAACTAAGTAAACAGATCCTTCCAAAGATGCTGTGTAGTTTTAAAAAGGTGTAGCTGCTGAAAATAGTTTTTTCTGTGGCCATCTCTGCAAGGTGCTGTGAGCAAACACACCTCTTGTTATTACAACAGAACAAACAGTAAAGATACATGTGACTTAATATAGCTTAATAATGGTTGATCTGTGGGCCCCATGTTGACATTAAATGATAAACCTTTGTGTGACCAAGTTTTATTATGTGGAAAAAAAACAAGCCCAGGATGGATATAAAGCCTCGCTGACCTGAGAATGAACTGCCAGGCCCATGAACCTAAACAGTGTTGAACTTTTGCTGAACTTTCTAGAGACACCAGATGGAAAGTGCCTCTTTCTTTCTCTAAGTGCCATGAAGACACAGGCACGCTCTCTAAACACCGGGTTCAGGATGTTTAGATGTGTTTTGGGCCATTGTCGATGTGTTCACATGCTCATGCCCGACTGACATTCTTACACTGTTCGCGCGTTATCAGGATGCAAAGCAACCAAAAAAGCAAGTTTTTAGTTTTCTTTACAAAGACTGTGCATACTCTGGAAATAGGTCACAAGAATATTATGCAGAATAAATGCAGTTTTCTTTAAAATGAAAACATCCACATTCCACATCTTAGGAAAATACGTCCTTATGTCAGTAATCAACTTAAACACCAAAGCTGAAAAACAAAGTCAGCATAGTTCACAGGTCATCTGACCAGGAATTAAATTTAAAGAGCCTTGTTTGGATGCTTCAGCGGTCACAACTATAATTCTGGAGCTGTTTGACTGTGGCGTAAATCTCCCCAGGATGGAGGGCAAAGGTTTGCGGTTTGGCCACATTCGGGTTCAACCTGCGGTCACGTTAAGTCGCCTCAGCTGAAGGTGGTGTGATCTGCAGTAACACATGCGGGGACATTGACACTTTGTTGTCCACATATCACAAACTAATGAGTAAAAAGTACATTATCATCATCAGTAATTCTTCTAATATCAGGATGTAATGTAACAGATTTGTAGTCAGCTTAAGTCACACAGACTTTATTTGTTTCTGCTGGTGTGTTTTTGTGGAAATAAACTTTTTATGTTAATAATGCAACTACCTGTGTTTGTCTGCTGTATATGCACATTCATGTGTTAATAAGAAATACATCAGATCGAACCTTTGTGGAATGCATAACAATAACAATGTTCTGTGCACTGTTTGTGGCCCTCGCACTCATCAGATACAAAGTCATGAATAGCCTAACATTACTCATGATTTCCTTAAAACTGGACCACGAAGCAGTTTTTATGAAACATTACTTCATCTAGAGCATTTACTTGGCAAGCAAAAGGTCGCTGGTTCCAGCTGGAGACACAAATCCCTTTTGGGATTGTGTCAGAAAAAGCCTCTGGTGCAAATCTCTACAAAATCAAAAATTTGGAGTCACCCACTGTGGGGAGCAGCTGAAAGTGGCTTCTTCTTCATTATCATCCACAGGTGAATTCACAGCTGTGCGTGCTACTTGTTGCCCGTTGATGTTTTTTCGACATTAGATGTCAGCTACACAGAGAAATAACCCCCAGCTAAGAGCCAAATATCTCGTTGTTTGCTACTGCTAACAACCATTGCTGCCGTGAGAGACTGATATCAGTTTTTCAACTGATTGCAACCCATTGCTTTTTACTTGGGTCCTTCATTCATCACAATTAGAGTTTTTAATGAACTCTCATTGTAAATATTGTTTTAGACACTGAATTATAAATCAGAGAATCACTTTACCTTTAGGTCTAGATGCAATACCTACACATTGTAGGTTTTCCCTTAAGCAGATATTGGCATTTTTAGACTTCATCTATCCAATAATACTAATAATAAAAGACAAACATGTCTTACTAATACTAATTTACGCTGAAATTAAAGTGATTAATCTTAATTAATCATAATCATAGCTTAAATTAGGACACCTCCAGCACAAATATTGATATGAGACTTTGATTTTCATCTTTGCTTATAATTTATGAGTGTAACTCAAGTTTTATAGTGAGCTGTATAGCTTATTGCTTTTTATGGTCATTAATCAAACACACACCTCATTAAACCGGCTTTCTCACAGACACAGTCAAATACCAGCAACGATTTATCCTTTTCTGAAAGGATTTTGCAGAATCGAGGTCAGCAGACAAATGTGCAACAAATGATCCAAAGACAAGCACAAAACGAAACAAGCTGTTGTGTTTCTCAAAGTATTTGTATCTGGGTTAAAGATGAGCGTGTAAGTGAAGCCTGAAGGATTAAGGTAATCTCATCATATGGTTCCTCTGGGAAAGTGTAGGCCATCCAACTTATTTTGGTAGACTGATCCTGGATTGATGATGGAAAAGGACGGATTGTGAGTCAACAAAATCCACGGCCCAGAAATGCCTGTTTGGGTGATAATCAGCTTAATTGTCCAATTTGAAAACACAAATAAAAAAACAGTTTGCATGACAATAATTAGCTTGACAGAAAAAAGCTCCAATGAGAACAAAGTTTTCATTTAACTTTATTTTTTTTAAATACTCTTTTATATTATTCTAGTTGTTTTATGTACAGGTATCTAACACCATCGAACTCGGTTGGAGCAGTTGGAGCAAACTCAGTTGGAGCAAAGTGGTGAGCTGGTTAGAACCATCTCCTGACAGCAAGACACCCCTGGCTTTGAAACCCATGCAGATGTGGTTGAACCCACATCTGCATGGGTTCTTTCCACAGCTTCCTCCCACAGTTCAAATACATGGATATTAGGTTAACTGTTGATTTTAAATTGGCCACATGTATGTGACTGAATGATTTTGTTCATGCAAATGTTCTTTTTCTTAAGCTTGTGCTTTTAAAAACGTATTGATACTGAATATCCAGAAATCTGTCATTTACTAAGTAAATAAATAAAAAAGGCTTTGCTGACATGATGCAAAATACAGAAAAACACAACTTAAAAAGAGATTTTCCTTTGTAGTTATAACTTTGCTTTTGTTTGTCTCCTACACTTTTAAACACAATAAAGGCTGGAGCACAAGTGGCTATCAGAGCAGTACAGTTGTTATGAATAGAGTTTATAGAGTTTATACAGCCTCTGTGAAAGAGGACTTCCCTTAACTTACAGTGTATTCAAAAACTTTTGATGCATATCATGATGAGTTCATCTTGTTTAACATTTCAAATCTGCAGTCTGAACGCAGACGTACTCTGCCGTTCCTCGTTGAACTAATATTTCACACGAGTTCGTTTTGCGCTCAGTGAGACAGATTAAAGCGGTTTAGCGGAAAACAATTGCGCATGTGTGCACCGCAGAAAACAACTAAAGGCAAGATGCTAAAGAGACGAACTACGAAGAATGCGCACGTGCGCAAAGTTACTCCTGGCCAATCGTGCCCTTGGGATTTTCTGGACGGTCTTTCTCCTCCTCGTGCGAGGAAGGATAAAAAGGCCATTCCACACACGCACTCTGGTGTACTTCCTCCGCATATGTTCACGATGCTGCAGCTGCTGACATTCTTGGTGGAGAAGGTCTCCCTTCTTTTCAAGTTCAAACTCTTTGAGTCCAGCTGGTTAGAAAGCCGGCAGCGGGAGCGCGCTGAGCGACGCACTCCATCGCCACCCCTTCGCAGGGGAGACGTGCTAGAGGTTCCCAGATCCCTCTTCACTCACTTCGGCATCTATTTAGGCGACAACAAAGTAGCCCACCTGATTCCAGACATCCTCCCCGTGCTCACGAGCAACGACAAGCTCATCAGCTCTGTCATCACAAACGAGAGGCTCATCCTCGGCTGCATATACAGGTGTGCCACGGTGCGCGTAGACACGCTGGAGGACTTCGCGTATGGCGCCAGCATCCTCGTGAACCATGCTGATAAGATGATGAAGACGCCACCTCTGCCCGACGACACCGTCGCCAAGAGAGCTGAAAAGCTCATAGGAGCCTTTCCGTACAGTTTACTGTGGAGTAACTGTGAACACTTCGTGACGTACTGCAGGTACGGAGCAGCAAGGAGCCGGCAAACAGAGCAGGTAAACATCCCGAATTGCCTGGGGCCATGTCTAAAGTATGCCGAGACTTTTAAGAAATGTTACAATGATAAATAACTTTTTTTTCCTGTTTTCTTCCCTCCGCAGTTCTGTGAGGTCCTAAAATCAATCATCAGGGACCAGCGCACTGTTATCGTTTCCGGGCTGCTTGGAATTATCTCTGTTGTTTACTTTGGTATGGCACCTTTAACTACATTACCCACAATTCTGATTCCCTTCACTCTCTGGATGGCTGGTTAAAAGAGCTCAAGGCAAGAAGCCAATAAAGAAGATGAACTTTTACTTGGCAAAACCTCCCTGAACACTGAACTCCAGCTTCATGCTTTGTCACAGTTCTCTGATTTCACTGGCCAACAGTGTTTGATGTATTATGTTGTTACTGCATCATTAGTTTCTTATTTTACTCTCAAAATGTGGGGACTAAACTGATTTCTTTATTAGAAGAATACAGTGAGTTATTTTTGCTAACATTGGACTAAATCAATAATAATGTTGTATGTAAATAAAGGTTATGAATATGACAGTTGTTTAATAAACAATGCATTTTTACATGTTTGCCTCATGTGAATCTGACTCTTCTTACATCGCCACATGAATGCCAGTGGAAGAAGAGGCCTGCATCACCCATGCTAATGGCAGATAACTGGTCATAGGGTCAGCTGTGGAACAGGCTGCGTGAGAAAGCCTCCAAAACAATAGTTGACAAACAGATAGAGAGCAAGTGATGGATTATCGCAAACCTTTATGCTTTTATATCAAGAAAGAGTCAAACCCATCACAGGACTACATTTGGCTTTAAGGGTATTTGACATGAAATTATAAGAACCTATCTCAGCTGAGAGTCGGGGTACATCCTACACAGGCTGCCAATCTGCTGCTGGACAACCAGCAACCACTCACACCCAGACCTACGATAAATACAGATCACAGATATCTATCTAATATATTTCTCTCAATATTCAACAAATCACTGAA
This sequence comes from Rhamphochromis longiceps, assembly GCF_057381845.1. NCBI lineage: Eukaryota > Metazoa > Chordata > Actinopteri > Cichliformes > Cichlidae > Rhamphochromis > Rhamphochromis longiceps. Next base: position 17,730,065 of record NC_140562.1, read on the forward strand.
TAATAATGAGACTGGTTTGAACACTTGGAGGCCGATCTAGTCTGCAACAAAGAAACTAACAAAAGGTGCTTCTTTGGGTGTAATGGCTCAATAACTGTGACCTTTAAATTGGAATTGAACTTGTTGCCCAATTAGCCTTCCTGATGGGGGCGCTTCACCTTAATACCCCACAAATAGGCCTGAATTTCAAAATCCAACCACACAGAAAAGGGATTAAAGAAAGCTCCTTTGTTTTCCTGTGAAATTCACACTAAAACATTGAGCAACATTTAATCCTCCTCGGCAGACTCGGCCCTCCCATTTCTGTTATAAATAAAACGGTCAGGTGTCAGCCTGTGTGCTGCACACTGCCATCATGTTTCTCTACCAACTGCTCAGCTTTTTCTTTGTAGTTTCTAAAAAGGAAGAGAAGCCCAAATATGATTTATCTCTGTACAAGCGCGGCGACTTGCTTGAGGTACCCAGGACATTATTCACACATTTCGGGATTTACCTGGGGGACGATCGTGTGGCTCATCTCATTCCGGACATCCTGCCTGCGATCACCAAAAACAAATCTGCGATTGCAAAGATGGTAACAAATAACCGCCTTATCCTGGGGGCCATCACCAAAGAAGCAAGCGTCAGAGTGGACTCTGTGGCAGATTTTGCTTATGGCTCCGAGATCCTGATCAACCACGTGGATAAAGTGTGCGCACAGCCTCCCTTAGATGGAGACGAGGTGGCTCGGAGGGCAGAGAAACTCCTGGGCTCAGTCACCTACAGCCTGCTGTGGTACAACTGTGAACACTACGTCATGTACTGCAGATATGGAATGGCCATCAGCTACCAGACATACCAGGTAAACTCCACACAGAAAGGCCTCCCAGCAGCAAGACTAAAGGATGAAGTTCACTTTTTTCCAAGTCTGACTTCAAACAAGACTAAATAGGTTGTTTGTCACTGCGTTTAAACCTCGTGTCTATTCTTGTTGTAGAAACATAATTTTTGAATACCTTGCCACACACAGAATAAATGCATTTAAGGAAGTTAGACTGCTACAAAATATTTGTTTGATTGAATTTTGCAAAGTATTTTTTTTAATAAAAAACCTATAGAAGACAGTAGATTTTGCTATTCACTTTATTTTGAAAACCATATTAGAAAGAAATCTACTGGTATCTATTGCAGACGGGAAATATAATTAAAGCAGCCAGGACCATATATATTGTACCAGACATTTTATATATAAATTTTTTACATAGGTGTTATTTTAGAAAGGAAAAACATTAATTTAGACTTTTCCTCAAATAGGGTGGACTTTTTATAATTACCTCACTAAACAGTGTGTAAAAATGGTTTATTAGTACTTTTTAGGGATTTATATTGAAACAAAGACTTGCTTTTTAAAGGTTATGTTTATTTATTTATTTATTTATTTTGGGGGGGTTAAGTTTTCCTGCATTTGTTATTTTGAACTTAACTATTTCCTGAGGCGAGCAGCTCCATCTAGTGTTACTTTGTGTCCACATTGTTGTCATTAAGACTTTCCCTTTTCAGAACAAACATCTTCTACTTTTCTAAATTTATCTCACACACACAGCCTAATGTTGACATTTTCCCCCCAGTTCTGCACTACGATACGGAAGATCGTGTTCAGCAGACTGAGCGCCCTTTTGACTGCACTGTGTGGCGTGTGCACTGCGCTGTATGTAGGCTGCGTGACGCCGCTGATGTTTGTACTCATCCTGCTCGTCTCATTCACCATCTGGATGGCTGCCTAATGACCCCTGGAGAGACCGACCTGAGAGAAAGGACTCTGGCCCTGTTTTTGCTGTGTTACTGAAAACACTGGAAACAAGGTTTCTAGGTTGTTGTTTCAACTTCTTATATATGGCTGTTTTAATTTCTTTCTTTTTTCTTGTAGTTTTCTGAACTGTTAAGTAAGCTGTGATATTACTGTAGTTTAGCAGGTTTATTTAGCACAAATGTATTATGACTCAGGTGCAAAACTTTAAAGACTTTGAATAAAGCTCAAAGACATTTAAATAAAATAATGACTGAGATATATGATAGAGTACAGGGATGAGCTGTGCAGTAAGTGTGATAGATGGGTTCAAGGTGGGGGTGGAATTACATCAGGGATCAGCTCTGAGCCCGTTCTTGGTTGCAGTGGTGATGGACAGGTTAGCAGATGAGGTCAGGCATGTCTTCAGATGACATTGTGATCTTCAGTGAGGGAGTACCTGAAAGGATGGAGTTGTGCTCTGAAGAGGAATGAAAGTTCAAGATGTTAAGATTTTAATTGGGAATGAAGATTATATATCAGAGGGACACGCAGCGGGTTGATGTGACAGAAAAGACCGCTAAGGATCGGGTGAGATGGTGGCAGGTGATCTACTGTGGTGACGCCTAAAGGGAGAAAGATGATGAAGAAGAAGACGAATACAATATATGTCAGTGTGATGGTGTATGCAAATTGTATTGTGATAAGACTCACAGAAATGACACAACTTGTTACTTTTGTATGTTGTAGAATAAATTACTGTTTGTACCATGTGGACAAAAGCGCAATAAATTCCTTCTATTGTAATTAGTTTTTGTTATTCTGTTAAACAATTTGAATTTCCCTTCATGTTGCATTACTTTTATGGCTCATAGGTCATATCATTACATTATTATCTGCTGCTATTTCAATCGTTTTTGACAACGCCTTGTCTGGGAAAAATAGGCGGAGACAACAATGCTCAGAATTAAATGTTTTTGCTGCTTACTGCAGAGACTGTTGTTAATCTTCTCCCATTTCAACAGTAACAAGGAAAGTGATATATGCAGTACAATGTTGTGAAATCATCTTAATAAATTCTCTGTAAATATTCAGTATATGGCTATGCAAACACACAGTTCAACTTAGACTTAGACTTCGAGCTTTTTATTGTCATTGTGCAGTTTCTTGCACAGCGAAATTGGGTAGCTGAACCACAAAGGTGCTAAAGTAAGAAGAAGAGAAACCAATATACAACAAAGGCGGAAAATAAATAAATAATTAAATAAATAGAATAAAATAAAAAACAGTGTATATGTATACATATGTGAGTGGAACTATATACATGGTGTGGACCAAAATAATTGCACATGAGCCAAAAATATTGCACAGAACATGGAAAGACTGAGATATTGCACATAGATGATCAACAGCAGTGTCAGGGTGGATGTGTTGGGGAAGTCTTTACACACTCTTAGTTTGCATTAAGAGTTCTGACAGCCCACGGGAAGAAGCTGTTCTTTAGTCTGTTGGTTTTGCACCTGATGGATCTGAGCCTTTTTCCAGAGGGCAGGATGTTGAAGAGGTGGTGGTTAGGATGGAGGTGGTCCTTTATAATTGCCCTGGCTCTGGAGAGACATCTTGAGCTGGCAATTAAGTTCAGGGAGGGGAGTGGACAGCCGATCACCTTCTCTGCAGTTCTGATGACCCTCTGTAGTCTCTTCTTGTCAGCTGTTGTGCAACCAGCGTACCACACAGGATGGCGTGCACCAGCACACTCTCGATAGTGGCACGGTAGAAGGACACTAGGAGTTCAGTCTGCAGCCTGTTCCATCTCAGAACCCTCAAGAAATGGAGGCGCTGCTGGGCTTTCTTTACTAGGGCTGATGTGTTTTGTAACGTGCGGTGGAGATGAAGCCAGCCGCGGAGGTGTGCAGGTGGATAGCGAATGAGCAACAGCTTCTGACTTTCCAAAAAGTACTCATTTATTTACAATATCAAAAATAAGTGCTACCTCTACCACACATTACTGAAGAGCACACTAGTCCGCGTACACACGGGAGCATCCATTACAGGAGGAGTGCGAAGAAGAACAAAAAGGGGGTGACACCAGTCGTGAGACAGGAGGCGCCGCCATGTGGTGATACACTGCATTACGATAGCAACTGTTACATAGTCCCCCCTGGTGAGAAAAAGGCTGTCCTCAGCCGTACACAGCTGAAAAAACACACACCACACCTAACAGTACCCTATACATAGAGGTTACAGCTAAGATTGGTGCACACACACAGGGCAAAAGACCATTTAAAAATGAAATTGGTGAAAATAAGACGAATATGTACAGTGGAAAATCAGTCTTCTTAGTTTTTTCACTTTTTCCTTTTTTTTGTTTTTAAAGTAAATGCCAAGAATGAACCTTAACGCACTAAAGAGCCATAAAACTGGATTAAGTAGAGCAAACAGAAACATCTACATATCATGACTCAAAGTAGCAATGCAACAAGACAGCATCAAACAGGTTTAACCAGAACATTTCACTTCAGATCAAGCCTGGTTGTGTGAAAATCATTAGTCCATCTTTTGTTGCTCCAGCCAGACGTAACTCTGGGGCAACGTCTGGGCCTGAGATTGTAATGTCCACCAGCAGCTGGGTGCTGGACAGATCTGGGTGAAACACTCTCTGGAACAGCGCCCACACCAGAAGAAGAGTCAATGTCCGGTAAATCAAAGGGGAATGGCTCAGAGCCAATGTCAGTGTCTGCAGGGGGGCCAGGGTGGGCCTGAGAGTCAGAGTTCAGACCCTCTGCGGTCTCTCTCTCAGCAGGCAATGAAACAGAATGTTCTTCGGAAGTGAGAGAGTCCCAGGTATGGAACGGTTGCATGTTCACAACATGATAAACACCTGCATCCACACCGGAGTCCACCCAAGTGAGCCTGTAATTAACATCACTGAGTCTCTGAGATACACACAATGGTCCCTGAAACAGTGGTGCAAGTTTAGCAGTAAAGTTAGACTGAGCATCTGACCTGGGGTGCGTCTTAACTCTCACAAGGTCACCAACACGAAACGAGGCATGTCGATGTCTCAAGTCATAGTAATGTTTTTGTCTGTCATGGCTATAGTCCAAAGCTGCTTTGGCGTGGTCGTGAGCTTCCTGCAGGGAGGCTCTCAGAGTCTCAGGGTAAGGCACACCCGGTTCATCAACACCTGCTGTAGAAGGCTGAGTGATAAGGTCAAGCGGGGTGTCTAACTCACGACCATAAAGCATCATGGCAGGAGTCAAACCTGTACTGTCATGAGGGGCGGTGCGCAGAGCAAAGCAAATCTGAGGGAGAAACTTGTCCCATGATGTGTGCTTATCACCTACATAAGCGCGGATTGCAGTTTTCAGAGTCCGGTTGACGCGTTCAGTAGCATTTGTCTGAGGGTGATATGCCGTAGTGAGTCTGTGCACCGAGCCTAATGCAGAAACAACATGTTCAAAAAGCTCACTCACAAAAGGAGACCCTCTGTCAGAAATCAGGTAAGTGGGTGTACCATGTCTAGCAAAAATGTCAGTGACGAATTTACCAGCTGCTACCTGAGATGTAGCTTCTTTGACAGCACTGGCTTCAACCCATTTAGTCAAATAGTCAACAAACACGATCAAATAAGCATTACCAGTGGGGGTGCGGGGAAGTGGCCCAACAAAATCCACACCCACATACTCCCAGGGTTTCTGGGGGACAATGGGAACCATAAGACCGGCTGCTTTTTTCTGACTTGGCTTGGTGAGTTGGCACACTGAGCATGAAATCACATAGCGTTTCACATCAGCTGCCATTTTGGGCCAGAAAAACCTAAAACGCAGCCTAGCCAATGTCTTAGAAACACCCAAGTGACCTGCTGTGGGGTGGTCATGGTAATAGTCCAGCAAGGTGCCTCTCAAGGAAGTAGGGGCAAACAGTTTCAGCTCTTTCAAAGGGTGCAAAGCACATGTGGACTTGGGTTCCCTGTGATACAAAAGAGAGTCATACACAACATACTGTAACAAGGTGGCATTGTCCGAGCTGTTCAGAGAGTCTGCTTCAATGTCTCTGAGGAGTGGACCTGTGACGTGATCGTCTAACTGCAGCTGTCTCAATTGTGAACGGTCAGCCAGAATGACGGGGGGCAGAGTACGAATGTCCAGGCTGCCCATAACAGCATGATCTGGTAAAAGATCAGTCGGCCTGTCACAGGTCAGAGGCAAAGGGTTGCGTGACAGTGCGTCGGGAACTTTGTTTTGTGCACCAGGTTTGTGCACTATTGTGAAATCAAAGTCCTGCAAACGAAGTGACCAGCGGGCGAGTCGGCCCGTTGGGTTTTGACGAGACATGAGCCACCTGAGACTGTTGTGGTCAGTGAAGATAGTAACATGAACACCTTCAACATACGGGCGGAAGTGTTCCAGAGCCCATATCACAGCGAGGCACTCCTTCTCTGAAGTGCAGTAGGGGAGTTCAGCTTTGTGAAGGGAGCGACTAGCAAAAGCCACAACATACTCACGACCCTTGTCATCCTTTTGCATCAACACTGCCCCAAGACCAATGTCACATGCATCGGCGTGAATGGAAAAGGGACGGTTGAAGTCTGGAAATGACAGGATCGGGGCTGATGTGACATGATCCTTCAAAGTGTCCATGGCCCTTCGACAGCTGTCGTCCCAGTGGAAAGCATTGTCCTTTCTGGTGATGGCGTGAAGAGGTTCGGCATGGCGGGCATAATTCTGAATGAAGCGTCGATAATAGCCAGTCAAGCCAAGGAACTGACGGACGTGTTTCACTGAGGTTGGGGTATCAAACTCCTTAACCGCCTTTACTTTGTCTGGATCGGGCTTAACACCTGATGATGTGATGCGGTACCCGAGAAAGGTGAATTCATCGAGGCAGAATTGGCACTTTTTGAGCTTCAATGACAAGCCAGCAGCCTGGAGTCTGCCCAGCACCTCCTCAAGATCCACTAAGTGCTGTTCAAAGGTAGGTGAGGCGATAACAATGTCATCCAGGTAGACTGCGCACGTTTTGTAAATGAGGCCAGCAAGCACAGAGTTCATGAGTCTCTGAAAAGTTGCAGGTGCGTTGCAGAGCCCAAAGGGCAGCACCCGAAACTGGAAGAGACCGCAGTGAGAGATGAAGGCAGTTTTAGGCTTCGAGTCCTCTGCTACAGCAACCTGCCAATAGCCTCGCGCTAAGTCCAATGTCGAGACAAACTTTCCTCTTGCCAGAAAGTCCAAAGACTCATCTACACGAGGCAGGGGATAAGAGTCTTTTCGGGTAACTTGGTTGAGCCCTCGAAAGTCCACACAAAACCTTGGTTCCGTGGCCGCTCTATTTACAATGACTACAGGAGCTGCCCAAGGGCTTGTGGAAGGTTCAATGATGTTGTCCTTCAACATTTGTTGTACTTTTTCTTCAATCACACGTTTCTTAGCAGGTGACGTGCGATAGGGTGGGAGATTGACAGGTGTTGCATTGCCAGTCTCTATGGCGTGCTCAGTGAGAGCCGTTCGACCAAGTTGACCATCAAACAAGGAGCTAAACTTGCTGAGCAGATTGAGTAAAGCATCCTTGTTGTTCTCTGAGAGACTTGCTTCAGACAGTTTGGCTGTTAAGTCTGAGCGAACCAAGTCCAAAGACATCAGTGTTCCAGGTGAATGTGAGTAATCATTTTGAAGGTCCTCTTCATCGTCTGCGAGTGGGCAGGGGATGTCCTCAATGTAGACGGTTCTAGTGGGAATGTGAATAGAAACAGAAGCTCTTGCCATAAAATCCATTCCCAGAATGAAAGGAGAGGACAAATCTGGTATTATTGCAAAACGCTGGTAAAAGTTCTTGTTCATGAATCCAATATTGAGCCAAATAACACCGTCAGGGATACAGGGAGCATTATTGGCGAGGTTAACTGCAGGACCATTCCACTCACTTGTGTTTCTAGGGTGAGAGTCATTTACTTGAATGAGATCTGTTCGTACAGCCGAGAGGGAAGCACCCGTGTCGAGGGTAGCATCCACAGATGAAGCATTGAAGTTCACTTTCGTTCTTAGTGGGGTATTCCAGTGGACTTGTGAAAAATTGTCTTCCAAGTGTCCAAGACTGTGTCCACCCTGTAGTGAATCGGGCGTGTGAGGCTCCGTTAGTAACTGGGGGAAGGTTGGCCTCTGTGAAATGTCCTCCCCCCCCTGTAGTTTCCCGACTGCCTGTATTGTGGCTGGGATGTGGTGCTGCTTAATTCCACCTTTTCATGGCCAGGGTCAGAGGGGCCAGGTGCCGGCAATGGCTGGACTGGGCCATGCCTAGCGGTGTTCGAGGCTCGTTGTGGCAAATGAGGTTGGGTGTTACAGTTTGGGCAGGTGCGTGTGGTGAACCCTGGCTGAGAGCATTTGAAGCAGTAAGGTTCAGGCTTATAGTTGTCTTTGCTACATAAAGCAGGCTGTGGTCTTTGTGGTCCAAGCACTGAGTGAAGCTCATGAGCACGTAGCAGCAGGTCCATTACAGAAGTGACATTAGCGCGATACAGGGCAACTCTGTATTTTTCAAGAGCATGTTTACTAATTAGGTCGATTCTGTCTTTTTCAGGTGGAGGACTCTTCAGTTTGTCAAACTCACTCAACATGTGGGCAACAAAGGTTGGGAGTGGTTCGTCCTGAGCCTGAACACGATCCAAAATTCCTCTCAGGATGCGTTCTTGGTTGTCGGAGGGCAGAAAAACTGTCTTAAACAGTTGACAGAATTGAGCCCATGATGTGATGTGGGAGCTCAATGCCTTGAACCATTTCCCGGGCTCTTTTGCAAGAAAGTGTGGCAGTTCGTTTAGCAATTGCCCATCGGTTAGGTTCAATGAGGCTTTGTATGTGCCAACTGCATTTAACCAGTCCTCAGGTTGCACTTTGCCGTCCCCAGCATACACAGGAGGCTCCAGTTTTGCGTGATGTAAAGCTGCTGCAATCACTCTGGAAGTGCTGCTGAGCTCAAGTGAGTGAGATGGGAGAAAAGGATTTGTAGGTTGAAATGGGTTGCTGGGCAGGAACGGATTGGTACTGTTGGTGGGTTCAGTTTTGTCTCTCGCGGGAACATGAGGTGTCGATGTGGCCATTGGGAAAACAGGAGACTGTGGGACTGCAGGAGGGGGGGAGCTCCCCATTGTGAGTTGGTCCCACTGCCTTAGTAAACTCTGCTGTATGTTCAGTGAGTCACGTAAACAATCACTAAGCTTATTCACCTCAGTTCTTAACTCCACCACTTGTTGGCTAAGGCTAGGAGTCACATTTTCAACTATCTGGCACATAGGTAACGAGGTAAGTTCCATGTCTGAGTCAGAGTCGTCTGGGCAGTGTGCCATTGTGATTTCAAAAAAATTAAGCCGCTCCAGGGCACAGTGTAGTTATTGATATAGTAGTAAAAGAGTCAGATCAGACTAGAAAGACAAAAATGCAAAGATTAATTTTAAATCGTTTCGTTATACTGAGCCGAAGACCAGCACCAACGGTTGTAGTCGGCCAAGTTCTCACTTACATGTGCTACAGTCAGTCTCAGCAGAGGGAAAGGGGAATGGAAAGCCAGCAGAAATGTTCGTGTCCAGGCTCTCCACAGAAGAATTAATCCTTAGAAGACGAAACCAACAGCACGTCCAAATAACAAATCCACGGAGTCCATTCGCGTCGCGGAGTCAGCTTCTCTCTTTTTCTTTCTCCCAAGCAGAGCAGCGGCACACCGCGGTATCCAGAAATTAGTCGGGTCCCACCTGAGCTGAGGCTGCGGCCATGGCTGGAGAAAACGTCCGAGCGTCCGCAAAACTTGGGGGATTTCCGAGACAGTTCACGTGCTAGAAGAGAAGAATCCTCGGCGGGATGCAAAAATCGTCTGAAGTCCAAGGGGAAAAAGTTCGGGCGCCAGTTGTAACGTGCGGTGGAGATGAAGCCAGCCGCGGAGGTGTGCAGGTGGATAGCGAATGAGCAACAGCTTCTGACTTTCCAAAAAGTACTCATTTATTTACAATATCAAAAATAAGTGCTACCTCTACCACACATTACTGAAGAGCACACTAGTCCGCGTACACACGGGAGCATCCATTACAGGAGGAGTGCGAAGAAGAACAAAAAGGGGGTGACACCAGTCGTGAGACAGGAGGCGCCGCCATGTGGTGATACACTGCATTACGATAGCAACTGTTACAGTTTGTGGACCAGCATAGGTCCTCGGATATGTGGGTGCCGAGGAACTTAAAGGAGGACACCCCTATCCATAAAAGGTGATGATAAAAACAACAACAACAGCAATGATAAAAAAAACAAAAAAAAACAACGTCAGTGAAGGAAACGGTTTCCAAGGCCTAATCCGTGGATCGACTTCCTTCGAGGCGTGGACGTCTATCAGCAGAGAATGTACCTTCACCTATCAGCAGAGAATGTCCCTTAGTCTGTAACACAGTCAAATATATTCTCAAGCAATATTCAAGCATGCCATTCAGCGTGTTAGTACGAGCTCGGGAGCAGCTTGGGAGAACAAGAAAACAGAGACTGCTTCAGGTTGTCTTCCCAAATTGACTCAACTTTATTCACAAGTACAACAGTTTATATAGAGGGTAAAATTCATGAGACAGCAGATTATCAGTTTAAACCAGTACAGACCAAGATAAGGGAGCGTCTTCCTGCCCTTGGGTGAAGAAGCATCCTTTGTATAGTGTATCAGTTCAGCTACAATTGTGATTATCTCAGCGACATATTTTCAAGGCACAAAACAAAGAGTTCTTTCATTAGTGAAATCTGAAACAAACCATTTGGCCTTCAACAGGCGTCTAAAAGATTAAGAAACTAATGTAGCTGAGGGAGTGATCTCTGTGGTATTTCAACCTTGTACCAGCCTGTGATTCTCACACATCAATTCTTGGGTCAAAGAGAAAAATAACTAAAACAAAGGGGGCTTATTGAATGACAGAGTTTTCCTGCATAATGTCACTATAAAACAATATCCAGTAAATGCTCCCATGGTACTAAAATACCTAACAGTTCCCCTCTTTTATTATTTTTTAAAATAATAACTCAAATAGAAAGGAAAAATCACAAATGTAATAACATAATATAAAAAGCAAATCATAAAATGTAATAGTTCACAGCCTAATGTTCAATATACACATCAGGAACATCATTGGTAACATCTGGCACATCCACAGGATCAATTTGTGCTAATTGCAAATACATTGAAGTAGCTGTACTAGGTGGGTGTCTTGCCAAGTGGAGCATGAGGTATTGTCAGCAAAATGTGGCTTGTAGAAATGTGAACAGGGTTGCAGTTTACAATACAAAATAGTAAATAAAAATCCTAAGGTTAATGCAGTAGATATGATTAATAATCTAAATATATAAAAAACACAGTTCTTCAGTCGTCTCCTGGCCTGGTCCCAGGTTCGAGAGACACCGTATAAGCGTCGTGTGATGACAATGGGCATTTCATTTTCTCCATTATCAGGATGAAACGAGTCTATCTTTATCAGGTTAGACATTGTGTGGTACTCTAGGCTTTCTGTTCCTGCTGGATGTTCGAGTACCTTGTTGTTGTTCTTTCAGGCGTTGTGTGTTAATCAGTGATTGTGTGTGTGTAGGTGGATTGGATCCGGGCGCTGGCTCGCCTGAGTCGTCATCTACTTGATCCGACGCCTTAGGTGGTTTGGTGGGGCTGGTCTTAACCCTGCTGGCATGAATCCACTGAGGTTGTCCATCTGTTAGGATGCTGGTTCTCGTCACTGCAAGTACAGTCTGGGGGCTGGAACACGCGGCCTCCCCGAGTGCCCTTGGTTTTAGCGACTTTACCAACACCGCATCTCCTGGTTTCCACGGATGGGTTGGATCTATGGAAGGGAGAGGCTGAGAGAGACAAACTTTCTGATAGTTATTATTCAGTGTTTCTACCAGGTTATGAACATAGTCAGACAATGCAGTGTCTATGTCCCCTTCCAATAGCGGTGCCCCTCTGGAGGCTGACCATGGTGTTGGAAACGGTCTTCCCATGATTATTTCAAATGGAGATAATTTGGTTGCTGCGGATGGAGTCATTCTAATCTCGCAGAGGATTTGAGGAAGTAGTTTGATCCAGGTCATTCCTGTTTCTATCATTGCTTTAGTCAGGCGATTTTTTATGGTCCTATTCATTCTTTCTACAACTCCTGAACTCTGAGGATGGTATGGCACATGATATTTCCAGTCTATTGCTAGAGTTTTAGCACACTTTTGAATTACTTCTGATGTGAATGAAGGTCCTCTATCACTGTTAATTTGGTGAGGTATTCCAAATCTGGGTATTATTTCATTGCACAACTTTTGACAGACTACTTCTGCAGTTTCTTTTGATGTTGGATAAGCTTCTACCCATTTACTAAATTGGTCCACTATTACCAGTAAGTACTTGATGCTTCCTTGTGCTGGCATGTGTGTAAAATCAATTTGTAATGTATGAAATGGGAAATCTGGTTGTGGTAAATGCTGATGTTTTGCTTTTGGTTTTCCTACATTAGTTCGTGCACATGTTAGACAGGTTGCTAATATGCGTTTTACTGCGTGTGATGTTTTCTCGATTACAAATCTTGATTTTATTGCTCCTATTACCCCTCTTTGTCCGACATGACTCACACCGTGAAAATGGCGGACAAGGATTGGCAGTAGTGAAGATGGGAGGGCAATCAAACCCTCAAGGTTTTTGTATAAGCCGTCTCTGTTATCTAAGGTACAATCATTACTTTCCCAGTAAGTGTAATCTAAGGCAGAGGCCTGCTCTTGTATGAATTTTAGGTCAACATTTGCTTCTAAATAGTCTGGGAGTGTGACAAGTGGCAGCTGTAAAGGCAAAGATAATACTTCCTTTCTGGGTGGTTGCTGTGAGGCAGCAGCTGCTTTCGCGGTTACGTCTGCAAGAGCATTTCCCACTGCTTCGTCTGTGTCAGCCGTGCTGTGCCCCTTCGTTTTAACAACTGCAATTGCCGATGGCAGCTGTATAGCCTGCAAAAGTCTTAGAACAAGGTCAGAATTAGCGATCGATTTTCCATCAGCAGATCTAAATCCTCTTTGTCTCCACAATGTGCCAAAGTCATGCACCACACCGAATGCATAACGGCTATCAGTGTAAATTGTTACCCGCTTATCCACATGGAGCTCACAGGCGCGTATTAAAGCCATGAGCTCTGCTTTTTGTGCTGAGTGAAATGGTAATGAGTGAGCCTCTAGTATGATGTCAGGCAATGTCACCACCGAATAGCCACAAAGAAACAAGTTGTCATTTGGTTTTGAACAGGACCCGTCCACATAAACAATGACTGAGTCTGGGATTGGTGTCTGCTCTAAGTCTGGGCGTGGTGCTGTGGATTCCTGTATACGTGTCATACAATCATGATCGTCAGGGTCATCTGAACCATCCTGTCGGTCAGAGGAACACAGCATACGAATGAGTAAGTGTGCTGGCGAATTGGGTGTGCTGCTTGCTTTTATAGTGAGATTTGCTGTTGAAGTCAGTGTAGCTTCATAACCTGAGCGACGTTGTGCGGTCATGTGTTGTGTAGTTATGTTTGCTAGAATGGTCGTGACCTGGTGATTGGTGTGTAGAATAGTGTCATGTGAGAGTGTGAGCTTCTCGCAGTCCCTTATCATGATAGAGCAAGCTGCTACTGCTCTCAGGCAGGCCGGCATCCCCTGAACTACTGCTGGCAGCACCTTTGAGTAGAAGGCTACTGGACGGTAGCCACAGCCATGCTCTTGGGCCAATACACCTGCACAGGTTGTGCCGTTCTCTGTGACGTACAGGTGGAACGGTAAGTGGTAGTCAGGCAGACCCAAACAAGGGGCGGAGGTCAGCGCTCCCTGTAATGCATTGAAAGAGGCAGTCATTTCTGTGGACCACAGTATTCGAGGAGGCTTGTCTTTTTTGCAGCATTCACGCAGAATGTGGTCATGAAAAGAACAGTCTGGTATCCACTGTCTGCAATAGTTCACCATGCCTAGGAAAGACAGCATTTCCTTCTGTGTAGTGGGCTTAGGGACAGAGGTCACAGCTTTGACCCTGTCTGTAGTCATGGAACGTTGTCCGTGAGACAGTGTAAATCCCAAATATTGAACAGAAGTCTGACAGTACTGCATTTTCTTTGCTGATGCTTTGTGGCCAGTCTGTTGGAGGTGCTGGAGTAGCATGTGTGTAGCAGTTTGACATAGTTTTTCACTTTCAGCACAGAGGAGGAGATCATCTACATACTGGATCAGAGTACAGCCCTCTGGAGGAGTGAAGCCGTCCAGGGTAGCACGTACCACCATTGAGAAAGCCGCAGGGCTGTCTACCATGCCTTGGGGTAAGCGAGTCCATGTGTACTGCTTATCTCTATGTGTAAAAGCAAATATCGGCTGTGTGTCCTCATGCACAGGTACTGAGAAAAAGGCGGAGCACAAATCCACCACAGTAAAATGTGTAGCTGTTGCTGGAATACCTGTCAGTATGCTGGGAACATCTGGGACAAGAGGAGGTAGAGGCATAATGACTGCATTAATTTGCCTTAAGTCTTGTGTGAAACGCCATACGCCAGGTTTGTTAGGCTTTGGCACAGGATTGACAGGAGTGTTATATGGAGATACTGTGGGCTTTATTACTCCAGCTGTCAATAAATCTCCTATGATGATGTCTAAGGCTGCGGCTTTTTCAGCGGAAATGGGATATTGCTTGACATATACCGGCTTGTTGTTTTTCAGCTGAGCATGATAAGGTGTACAGTCAATAAATCCTACATCATTCTCACCTCTTGACCATAATGTCATGTTTTGATATTCAGCTGGCAATGTGACAGCAGAGATAGTACAGTGTATGGGGTAGGTTAGATCTATGTGTTGACATGGTGCAGTGATGTCATAGCCTATGTCTGAGTTATGTGACAAAACCACTGTTTGGCCTTCACTGGTGTGAGCAGTTATCATGTTGTTGAACAGTGTGAGAGAAACAAATATGTGGCTTCCAGGCATGGGGCTACCTGGTAACGGTGTTTGCACATGTTTTTGACACAGAGTGTGACGTGGGATACCAGTCAGATGGATATTGAGTTCATTCTCCGCTGAGGCGTCCAGCTGACACAGAGGCTGTTCCTTCTCCATGGTGTCGGTGCATAGGGCAGAGAAAACATAGCTGTTATCAGTATCTGCAAACATTTCACCCTTTGTGTTAAATGAAATACACAAGTTCATTTTTGCCATTAAATCTCTGCCTAATAGATTCACAGGCGAGTTTGGAATAATTATGAATGGATGATATGTAATTTCGTCTGGTTTTGGGCCCCAGCGTGTTTTTAGAGAATGAGTTTTGGGGCATTGCACTAGAGTTCCGTTTATTCCCATGGTGTTGATGCACACAGAGGAAACAGGCCCACTATAGAATTTTCCAGACAGTGAACTTTTAGTGGCTCCACTGTCAACTAAAAAGGAATAAATCTTTTCACCTATTTCTATATCTAACATGGGCAAGCTTTCTGTGTTACGGGACAATTGCAAATGCAGCATCGTGTGTAGTGCTTCACACTGTCCCTCATCTTCACCTGGGCCTCCCTATGGTTGGTCCAGTCTTTCGTTATCATATGGATGGGGATTAAAATGTGGATTATAAGGTTGCTCCCTAAGTGCAAAGGGGCCGTTTCTTTGATGTGATTCCTGTCTGCGTTGCCAGTTACCTTGTCTGTAAGAGCTCTGCTGACGCCTAGTGGCAGGAGCTGGTCCTGTGTTTTGTGGTTGAGACCTACGTGCTGCTGATTTGCATTCCCTCCTCCAGTGTCCTATTTTTCCACAATAAAAACATACGTCTCCACTCCTATCTCTCCTTCTGAAATCTCCCTGCTGCGCTTGTTGAGGGGGCGGGGCCCCTGCATACATCATTTTTTCACTTTCCTCTGAGCCTTCAACATCAAAATTCAACATCATCTTAACACTTTTAGCCTTCGTGCTGTTGGGGAAAAGATCTGCACCAGCTTTTGTTTTGACAAGTGTGATAAAGTTCTTTATTTTCATGTCATAGAGATTATCAGTGGCAGTCAGCTTCAATAGTTGTGAACATTCTGGATGAATATTGTTTAAGAATGTTGTTATGAAAATCTGATCATTTCCTCCTTCAGGCATGCATGCCTCATTAGTCCAGCAGTGTGTGAAACGTTTCATAAAAACTAGAATGGATTCATCTGGCTTTTGCTTACACATGGTTACTGCATTTAAATCAATTTTATCTCTAGACATTGTGAGCAGAAATTTCTTTAGATTTTGAAAAAAGGCTGTGATTTTGTCATCGTTTATCCACAAAAACGAGGTGGTGTTGGCTGCTTGGTCATTTTTAGGGTCTAGTTCCTCTACTTCTTCAATAAGCTGAGATTCAGTCACACCTGGAATTCGCTGACATAATATATATCTATAGTCAGGCCCACCCAAGTGGTGGTATCTGGTACTTCTCTGTAATGCAGAAACAAAGGCTGTAGGATTTTGTAGAGGATCGGGAAGTTCTTTAATGGTTGCTGCTAACTCTGAAATTTTAGGGGGTTGAATGCAACACATGTCCCCTATTATCATGAACGGGAGGGAGGTGCTGACGTCATTAAATTGTGATCCCTGCTTTTCTTTATAACGGGTGTTTTTGTGGGGGCCCTCTTGAGTTTTTTTCTCTTTTTTCTGCTTTAAGTAGTTCCTTATTAAATTTCTGGTGTTAGTTATTGCTTTTGGCACAGTCAAACCATTCGCTACTCTAGTGTGGCGCTGAACATGATTATCTATGACGGAAACGGCTTCCTGCAGTTCAGCTTCCGTACGTTCAGTTAAAGGATCTTTCATGATTTCCTCACACTCTGCCATTAACTGTTTTGTTTGCTTTTTATGTTCCTGTAACTCTCTTTCTCGTTCAGTGTATTCTCGTTCCTGTCTTTGATCTAGGTTAAACCAGTCATCTTCTTCTGATTTAGGTGTCATTTCAGTGCCTTCCTCACTCTTTTGGGATTCTGCTGTTATATCAGGATATACGCGCTGATGACGTGCAGCCGCCGCAGCAGCTATTAATTCTGTCTTTTCATCATAAGGCGGCGGAGCCGTAGGTTGAACGGATGGGCATATAAGGCTAGTTTTTTCTGCAGTGGATTTACTAGAGCCTACACTGGCTTGATTTAAAGCATTTACGTCTGGCTCGGGTCCTTTTTTCCATAGTGGTAGCATGCGATTGGTCACATCACGACATTCTATCATATATTTTTTACAGGACTTTTTAATCAGCCTACTTTCCTTATCACAAATAGTATTTAACATTTCTACTGACCTGTTTTCTGGCGATAATCGTTCGGGATAGGGCTCCGGAAATACATTAGGATGCATTAAAGTTATAGTTCTTAAGTTTGAGACGAAATCAGTCACGTAAGCACTTCCGCATGTTCTGGATACGTAATCATGGAAGTCTTCATTGATTCGCGAGCGTGGGTTAAACGTAACCGGAAGTGGGAGTCGTACTGAGCCGCTATTTGTGATTTTATATTTTATTTTTTTCGGTTTTACAGTTAATTTTGATTTTTTATCGGACCCGTCTAAGGTCTTTGAATTATTCTGACCCATGGTCAGTGATTTCCAGAGGGGTTTAGACGCTTGAAGGATTTAAGTTAGTTTTTATTTTTGCTGTGGCACACCTGAGGTTACTTGATTTTTTTGCTAGCAATTTTATCTTTTTAGTGAGCAACTTCTCACTTTTTAACGAGCAACTTCTCGTTTTATGACCCCAGGAAACTTCCTGTGTCCTTTCTGCTGGTGAGCAACTTCTTAGTTTATGACAGCAGGCAACTTCCTGTGTCCTTTCTGCTTTTATTTACAAAACAACAGGCAACTTCCTGTGTTTCTATGTGGGCCACTAACGAAGGCTCCTCAGCGTATCCCACTTGTTACTATGTGGGCCACTGAAGAAGGCCTCGTCAGCGTATCCCGTTTCTATGTGGATCACTGAGAAAGGCATAACACAGTCTTATAAAATAAAAGACGAGTGCCTACCTTCGTCAGGATCCCACTTCTGACACCAAAATTGAAGGAAACGGTTTCCAAGGCCTAATCCGTGGATCGACTTCCTTCGAGGCGTGGACGTCTATCAGCAGAGAATGTACCTTCACCTATCAGCAGAGAATGTCCCTTAGTCTGTAACACAGTCAAATATATTCTCAAGCAATATTCAAGCATGCCATTCAGCGTGTTAGTACGAGCTCGGGAGCAGCTTGGGAGAACAAGAAAACAGAGACTGCTTCAGGTTGTCTTCCCAAATTGACTCAACTTTATTCACAAGTACAACAGTTTATATAGAGGGTAAAATTCATGAGACAGCAGATTATCAGTTTAAACCAGTACAGACCAAGATAAGGGAGCGTCTTCCTGCCCTTGGGTGAAGAAGCATCCTTTGTATAGTGTATCAGTTCAGCTACAATTGTGATTATCTCAGCGACATATTTTCAAGGCACAAAACAAAGAGTTCTTTCATTAGTGAAATCTGAAACAAACCATTTGGCCTTCAACAGGCGTCTAAAAGATTAAGAAACTAATGTAGCTGAGGGAGTGATCTCTGTGGTATTTCAACCTTGTACCAGCCTGTGATTCTCACACATCAATTCTTGGGTCAAAGAGAAAAATAACTAAAACAAAGGGGGCTTATTGAATGACAGAGTTTTCCTGCATAATGTCACTATAAAACAATATCCAGTAAATGCTCCCATGGTACTAAAATACCTAACAGTCAGTACCCACAAATCTTTATTGTGATTTTTTTTGACACATCTGTGTTTGCCTGCAAAGCGTTTAGATGTGTGCAGGTCTTTGAAACAGAAATAACAGATTTCAAACTGACCTAAACTGACTAATACATTCAGGGGTTCCTTTGCAGAAGTATCAAAACTGAGAAAAAAGTTTTGCAAAAAAAGTAAAGAGAAACATCCTTTTTTAAAGAGGAGAATATTATCTGATTGACTCAGAGAAGAGGGCGTTTAATTCCAGGATTTATAGATAGAACTAGTGAGATGAAAGCAGACTTTACGCCAGGCAAGCGGTCAGAACAAATCCAGGAAAACAGATGCTAGAAAGAACAACAGGAAATGTGAAACACTGAGCAGGTATATATGTGTAATGTAGAGCTTATGAGGGGAAAAATATAAAATATAAATTTATATTTGTCATGATGTAAACACAAGATGAGACACTTATCAGAATTTCACAGCATCAGATGCAAAGACTCTAAATGTTCAGCCTGGCCAGAGCGCTCTAATAACTATAACTGAGCCCGCCTCTGTGACAACCTATCCGGTTGTTAAGTCTGATGTCACTAGCCGTGTCTGGGCCTAAACTCTGCTGCAGGTCCATATATCAAACGATCACTATGGCATTACTGAGAGTTGAAAAACTGTCTAAAGTCTTTCATCTTTTTTTTTTTTAATGTATTTATTTATGCAAGTTTCAAATTTTTTTTACACATTCACAAACAGCGGGACAGAAGAACACAGACAATAAAGACAATAACAACCAAAAAAAAAAAAAAACCCCCCCAAAAAAACAGAGCAACAAACCACACAACAGGGTACAAGGCCAGCACTTGTTAAAAACAGCAGAGAAGCAAACAAAGCAACTGGTATACATGTCAAACAACTCACAATCTAGTGAGTCCAATCCACAAGATCAAATCCAAAGATCGCTAGGAGGAGCTGATAACAATCATGCAAAAACAGTTATGGGCAACAGCTCAGAATGAAAGCAGTTAAAACAATGTGGTCAGGACCCAGGGCGTGGACTGTCCTTCTTAATATGGTCTATAAAGGGCCCCCATATCTTCCTGAACTTCTCCATGGAATCAGACGTAGAGAACCGAATTTCTTCCAGGTATAGACAGGAGACCATCTCCTCGAGCCACCTCTTGAAGCAGGGAGGGGAGGCAGATTTCCACTCCCCCAGAATCAGACGTTTGGCAATCACCATACCAAACATGAGGGCCTGTTGAACAGCAAAGGGAAGTGCCAAGGAGTCGCCGGAGCAGCCCAGGATCACCATAAGACAGTCAGGATACAGTTGCCTATCATAAACAGTGCTATAGAAACTAAAAATACTAGTCCAAAAGGCTGTAAGCGTAGAACAGGACCAAAAAAGATGGCCAAGAGTACCGTCCACAAGTTTACATTTATCACATTTGGGGGAAACGTTAGGAAAAATCTTGTTCAATTTGGTTTTGGAATAGTGCAGTCTATGGACAACCTTAAATTGAATTAACTGAAGCCGGGCGTTAACAGAGGATAGTTTTATCCGACTTAACACTTCAGCCCATAGATCGTCAGAGATAACCAAACCAGTGTCCCTTGTCCAAGCCTCTTTAATATGGCAAGAGGGGGCTGCCGAAGAAAAAAGGTTGACAAGCCGAGAAATTAAGTGTTTTGAGGTGGGAGGTTTGTTCATCATATTGTAAAAGACATGCTGTATGGGGATGGTATCTAAATTTGAGAATGCTTGCTTGACATAATTCCTAATTTGTAAGTACCGAAAAAAATGACTTGTAGGGAGATTGTACTTTGTCTGAAGCTGAGCAAAAGAGGCAAAATGATTGTCAATATAAAGATCCTTTATAGCAATTAACCCTTTGACAGGCCATTGTTTGAAAGCAGCATCCATTGTACTAGGCGTAAAGCTAGGATTGTGGCAGATCGGGGCAAAAGTTGACACTACCGGGAGGTTCAAGATTCTCTTAATTTGATTCAATATTTTTATGGAGTTGCAAAGAATAAAGTCATCACATGCACTTTTAATAACCGATTTTGAAAATAAGATAGCTGGCAAGGATGCTCCAGTGTGCTCGATAGCAGTGCTAAGCTCCAATTCGAGCCATTTAGGGCTGGACCTGCATCCCACAGCATCACCAACTATAGGCAGATTCCAGAAGACCCAGGCTCTGGCATTACAGGCCCAGTAATAATGTCTGAAAACTGGAAGGCCCAGACCACCCTCGTCCGAGGGCTTTTGCAAGTGAGACTTCGAGATGCGGGGGGGCTTGTAGGCCCAAACAAAAGGCATGATAATGGCATCCAACGCTTTGAAAAAGGAAGACCTGAGAAAAATAGGAACGTTCTGGAATAGGTACATGAATTTAGGGAGCACAACCATTTTGATTATATTGATACGGCCAATCATTGAAAGTGGGAGAAGTTTCCACCTATCTATCATACACTTGAGCTCATCAGTTAGAACCGAATAATTAAGCCTGAAGAGGAGTTTTGAGTTCCTAGGGATGTTAATACCCAGGTATGAAAAATAATCCTGGGAGACCTTAAAGGGCAAACTAGACAGGAAATCAGGGCCCAGACCAGACGACAGCGGCATAAGAACAGACTTCTTCCAATTTATGGTGAACCCTGATAGGCGGCCAAAGCTGTCAATCAGCTTAAGAAGTGGAGGAAGGGAGATCTTTAAATCTGAAAGAGCCAATATGATATCATCTGCATACAGACCGATGGTGTACTCTGATGTGCCACAATTTATACCAGAGATATGGGAATTGGCTCTGATGGCAATGGCCAACGGCTCAAGAGCTAAAGCAAAAAGCATTGGAGAGAGGCAACAACCCTGCCTTGTCCCACGGTGTAAGAGGAACGGGAGCGACCTCTCATGGTTGGTAAGGACCGAGGAACGAGGGCAAGCGTAAAGCAACTTAATCATATTCAAAAAATTCGACCCAAAACCAAATTTTTCAAGAGTAGCAAACAAATAACTCCATTCCACCTGGTCGAAAGCCTGCTGGGCATCGAGTGAAATCACCGCAGAATTGGGCAGTGTCGTTGAGTACATCGCATTTAAGAGACATCTAGTATTAGAAAAAGAGAATCTATTGGGGATAAAACCCGATTGGTCAGGATGAATTATAGAGCCTATATGCTTATTTAACCGGTTGGTTAGGACTTTAGCAATTATCTTTTGGTCTGAGTTGAGAAGACTTAGGGGACGATAGGAAGAAACATTAGTTTCGTCTCTGTCTTTTTTCAGGAGGAGACATATATGGGCATCGTAGAAAGAATGAAGGAATGAGCCGTTTAACACTGCGCAATTTACCATCCGAAGTAGCAGGGGAGCGATAACGTCAATATGTGTCTTATAAAGCTCTATCCCGAAACCGTCCGGACCACAAGCTTTTCCATTAGGAAAGGAGCAGATTGCATTTCTAATTTCCTCCAGCGTAAAGTCTGCATCGAGTAAGCCCCGTGCAGCCTCAGGAAGAGTCGGGATGTCTAAAGCATTAAGAAAATTAGTGATTTCAGCAACTGTGGCCATGGTACTAGATGTGTATAACTGACAATAAAAACTGCGAAATCTGTCATTTATCTGCTTGTGATCAGACAGCAACTGGCCAGTTGCAGAGAGAATTCTGTGTATCGCCCTTTCAGCTTGAATGCCCTTCAGCTGTCTGGAAAGCACCTTGTCAGCCTTTTCACCAAGCTCAAAATGCTTCTGTTTTAATCGACAAATACAATTCATGACCTGCTCCCCCAACATGTGGTTGTAGTCATATTTCAATTTGAGAATGGTATTAAGTGTGTCAGCAGCCCCGGTATCGCGATACTTCTCCTCCAACACAGCCAGCTCTGCCTCAATATTAGTACGCAGCCTGAGTTTGTCCCTCTTCTGAGAAGCTTGATAAGCAATAATATGACCTCTAATAACGACTTTAAAGGACTCCCACAAAACAGAGTCTGAAACTACACCATTATCATTAAATTGTAAAAATTCTGCGATTTTAGTAGATAGGTAAACCGTAAAAGAGTCATTTAGATATAAAGAGGGGTTAAATTTCCAATTGTATTGGGGGGTATATAGGTTGAAGTCAATTACCGTTGAGAGAGGTGCGTGGTCCGAAACTAAAATACTGTGATAAGTGGAACTAACCACCTTCGAAATAAGCCTGGAATCAATAAGAAAATAGTCAATTCTACTGAAGCTGCCATGGACAGGGGAGAAGAAAGAGTATTGCTTTTCTAACGGATGCTGGTGCCTCCAAATGTCAACCAAGTCCAAAGATTTAGTAAGAGTATTGAGTACAGAAACAGCTCTCAAGGTTGGGGCCAGGGACGCAGAAGACCTATCCAACAATGGATCGAAATAACAATTAAAATCACCACCGATAATGATATTATGGTCATTGTATTGTGAAACAAGATTGAATATTTTACTAAAGAAGTCAGGGTTGTCAAAATTAGGGGCATAGATGTTCAAGAGGACTACAGGGGTGGAGTTGACTGTACCTGTAACAAGTATGAACCTCCCACCTGGATCACATATCTGAGTTTTGAATATAAAAGGAATAGTTCTGCGAACAAGAATGGCAACCCCTCTCGCCCTGGAAGAAAAGGCGGACTGGTACACCTGTGACACCCATACCGATCTTAATCGCCTCTGCTCTGAAGGTTGGATATGGGTCTCCTGTAAAAAAATTATATCAGAAGACAGAGATTTTAAATGCGAAAATACTTTACCACGTTTAAGAGCTTTGCCCATACCCCGACAATTCCAGGTCGTAAAAGTGATGTGGCTCATCCCCATCTTAAGTGAGTGGATGGTGTACGACGATGTGGAAGGACAAAATGAAGGCTTTGAGGTTTGAGCTGGCACTTACATCAAAAAACAAAAACGACACATATTTAGAAACAAGTAGACCCCCCCCCCCCCCCCCCCCTCCCACCCCCACCCACCCCACAAACCGCAGAAAAAAAGATAGCGGAACACCCCCTATATCCAACAGGGAGGCAGCCGGGAACCAGGGCCAGCCTGACTGAACGCTAATACTCAAAAAAAAAAATACCGTGGAGCCCCGTGCGCCCCACATATAATCTATTTAACAAACATGAAAAACAAAATTGTGCACCAAGTACGAAAGATCCAACTCAAATATCTAGATGGATATAAAACTTTAACCGTTGCAACAAAACTGCAAATATGCAGAAATGAGACAGAGCATACAGAAACATGTGCATATCCCCAATATCACAACGTAACACAAATACTGCAGAAGCAAAACCCAATAGGCAAAATAGGCACTGTACACCGTTTCAGTGCGGGAAAGAGATGAACTCTACAGTATGTAAATCACAGTATGCAAACCAAAAAAACCTTTATATTGCGCATTGATCAGCTGAGGACAAAGATGTTGGATCAAAACATTCAACATAGCTGGGTAGAGAACATTACTGCAGAAAATGCGCGAATATGTAAACATGTCGTGAAATTAGTAAGTCACTTGTGAATTATTATTCATTTGCAGAGCCAATGGAGTCAGCAAACCGTGCAGCTTCCTCCGGCAACATAAAAGTCTTCGATGTGTTGTTATATTCGACATGGAGCTTTGCGGGAAAGCGAAGAGAGCACTTAGCACCGGCGTCGATCAGCCGCTTCCTCACACCACCAAAGGCCTGCCGCTGCGCCGAGACCTCCGCAGTGTAATCAGGAAAAATGGAAACTCTGTCTCCGCGGTACAGCAAAGGAGACCTTTGCCTGCTGAGTCGTAGTATGTCAAACACATCCCGGTCGTTGTGGACTTTAGCGATGATGACACGTGGCCGTTCATTGGGCTGTGGCTTCGGTCTCAGGCTACGGTGGGCTCGGTCTATTTTTATCGGCCTGCTGAAGTTCTCACGACCCAAAAGCTCTGGAAGTAGGTTAGCAACGAAGTCGGTAGGGCTGCCTTTCTCATCCCCTTCCTTAACTCCCGCAATCCTCACGTTGAGTTGGCGAGAGCGCCCCTCCAGATCGTTGACTTTAGCTTTGAGGAGAGTGTTAACCACCTGTAGCTCTTTGCACGATGCTTCCAGCGCTGCTAATCGGCTATCGTTAGCGGACATAGGTCTTCAAACCGGCGCTCAGACTCATGATATTTCTTCTGGAGAGAAGTTAGCGTTGCATCAATTGCATCGAGACGGCCCTCAACCGACTTCTTCAACCCGTCCACGAGCGAGGTTATTTTGGAAAGCTCAGCTCCATGGTTAGCGATAGCCGCTAATATGGCATCATTACCTGCCGCCGACTGACTCGCCTTGGATGTATCCCTCTGGCTCTCATCTTTCTTCGGCATGATGACAAAAGATCGGCTCCGACAGTCCACGAAACAGATTTTAAAACTACCCAGCTAGAAATAAACTTAAAGTGCAACTTTATGAGTGAGAAGGCACGGAGAGCACAGAAAACACGTCTACTCCATAGCTGCACACGAGCGCCCCCTAAAGTCTTTCATCTTTAATAAAATGATCAGTGTTCTGCTCTACCAGGTGTAACAATTGAGTTTAACATCAAGGCATCCATGAAAACGGAATTTATGACATTTAACGGAGTTAGAAGTTAGCAGGAAGTTAGCTCGCTAGCTTCTATCTAAATACAATATAGCATGTCCTGACTGCGGGGTTTTGGAAACAAATTAAAACGTGCAGCTTTGTTATCACTTCCAACATAAATGAAGACAGAAAACTAAACAGCAGTGACGTTTGTAGGGTTACTGAAGTTGGGCTAGCTGGTATATAATGATGTGCTACGTGACCGCTAGCGACACAGCTATGTTAGCATAATATAAACAAGCTAACTTTTTTTTCCCGCTCGATAAAAGTTAACGTGAGTGTTCTCGGTGGTCAGGAACAAATGTAATCGCATGGCAGGATGCTGTAAAAGGACCAAACTTCAGCCAGGAGAACAACTGAGATAATCCATCCACAATACGAGGTTAGTCATTCATATACTGCTGCATGGGCTGGGCTGTAGTTACATCCTAAAGTTTTAAAAACTGAGCTTAAATAAATGATTAGCGGTAATAAAAGCCGAGGGAGGTCAACAGTGATCACTGACTGTTTTAGTAGACTGTTTAAATAGAAGAAAATACAAAACATTAAACATGTTAACAACACAAAAGCCATATTAAACGCAGACTACTTTAGGCCCGGAAGTAGGATTCGTCGTGTCATCACTGAACAACCGGATTAAGTAGATCATGAATTAAGATTAAGATCGTGGGCAGTCCCCACTGGTGGGGTGAGGAACCAACACATGTGAGCATGAATGGGTATGTCTCTCCTGCCTTTATCAAATTAAAATTCATTGTGGTCACTGTTTTTTTATTGTTAAAAATAAGAATAAATGATAAAAACACTGATATGTGAAGTCAAGTGAACTTTATTCATTTTTTTTAACATACAAACACATTCAACAACAATAGTGGAGCAGAGAAAAGCAATACAAGCACACTAACACTTAAAATGACATAAAAATGTATGTGGGGCATGAAAAAACTGCACAACCGCATATAACGTCTTCTGCATAAGTCAAACTAAGTCCAAGATCCAACTCTTGATGTTTCCATCTGGACATCTACAATGTGAACATTTAACGAGTCATTAAATGAGTTTATAGGAGTCATTCTATAGGTGCAAGTGTATGTCTGTCTTTCGTCTGAGTATCAAAGGCAGACCAAGACCAGAGTTAAAGAAGGATAATTGCCTTACCATTACACTTAAGCACTAATCCCGCAGAGAAGCACTACATATTGATTTAAGATAGGTTGATGTAATGGGCTGAACCCCACAGGTTCTAATAAAAGGAGTGCAGGTGCACAGACCCTGCTGAGATGGAAGTGTAACTGGGTTTTGTCGCCTCTAAAATTGACGATTTCCAGGGCTAAGTTGGATTCACTAAGAGAAATCTAATTTTCATTTCTATAATCTCACATGGTGTCAGATGTCTCCCTTATTCAGCTTCTATTAAATACCTCGAGACATATTTCACATGGCAGCTTTAAGAAAAAAAAGGTCTGTGTCTATGAGAAGAAAGTGGGCTAAATCTATTTTAAGAGCCCAAAAGCTAAAGCAGGAGTACACTGTGCGTAAACACTCTTATATTTCATTATAATCATTTTTTAATATTTATAATACACACAAACTGATAATATTTGAATGACTTTTTTACAGTTGAGACATTGAGCTGTAGGTGCCTTGAGCTTTATTATTGCTGTCACCAGTTTTCCCTACCCTAACTGTCAAACGTGGTCCAAACATTAACATTAGTGGCTATAGTTACTCAACTAAATGTCTGGAATTGTCCTTTTAAAATATTTCCAGGGCACTCAAACATTTCCTAGTTCTGTCACAAAATATATTTTGTATTTTTATGTATGCTCTGGACAACTTTTTTCCCATAAAAATCAGAGTCTGCTTCCACTGGAGGTCTCTTCCTGTTAAAGGGGAGCTCATTGCTGCCACTGTGGCTAAATGTTGCTGATTGGGGATTGTTCACATCCGTTATAATACAAAGTGCCACGAGGCAACAGTTGTTGTGAACTGGTGCTATATAAATAAAAATAAAAATAGTGGTAGCTGCCAGTGCCACGCCTCAGCGTCTTAGTGCATGCACACGTGGTATAAATTTTTATCATAGGTGACTTCCATGTTCAGTTATTGCATTCACAAGATATTCAGAATGTGACCTTTGACTTCGACCTCGGGATCAAGGTTCACTGATATTTGAATTTGTCCAAGGTTTTCAGTAGATGCACATATGGCATCAATTTCAAAACCCCGCATCACCTCCTTCTCCAGTTATTCATTCACAATCTTGGGTGTCCATGCTGTCCACCTGCCTGCCTGGTGGGGTGATGACAATAACCCATCAGCCTTTTGCAACTGAGGGGTAAAAAGTGAATTTCGCTTTCTTCTTAAGAACATTTTAAATTATGTAAATCAGAAATCTAAAGATATTAAATGCATGGTGGTGCTGTGGTCAGTGCTGTTCCCTCACAGCAAGAAGGTCCTGAGTTTGACTCCAACCTTGTTTCTGTGTGGAGTTTGCATGGGTTCTCTCCAGGTACTCCAGCTTCCTCCAACAGTCCACAGACATGCAGTTAATGATGTGTTAATTGGTGAGTCTAAACTGAGTTGTGAGTGTTGCTGGTTGTCTGTCTCTCTGTGTTAGTCCTGCATCAGACTGGTGACCTGTCCAGGGTGTACCCTGCCTCTCACCTATGATAACTCCAGCAAACCTGATAAGGATAAGCGGAAGAGAAAGGATGAATGGGTGCAATTTTACAAACAGTGTTTATAAATGTATTTAAACTCTATCACAGCGGTCCCCAAACCCCCGGGCCACGGACTGGTCCGTGAGTCATTTGGTACCGGGCCGCGAGAGTGAGACTCGGGTGTGAAATGTATGGTTTTCAGGGTTTTTATCGGTTTTTATCGTTATTTTGTTATCGTTTTTTTCGTTAACTCGGTTTTCCTGGGTCTTTTCACGTGTGTTATGAATAAATCTTATTTTTTTTTCGGTACCGGTACTAGTTTTATTTTGTTGTATTTATCCGCGACACCTTAAAGGCCGGTCCGTGAAAATATTGTCGGGCACAAACCGGTCCGTGGCGCAAAAAAGGTTGGGGACCTCTGCTCTATCAAAATCCTTTTGTAATACCACCAAAGTTTAACGTGGTTCTCTTCAGGACACTGACTGTACCACCAGAACATGATTTGGAAAATAACTAATCTATGAACATAATTTCTGTGACAGAGATTTGTAATTGTGGTATAGGAAGTTACTACTACTTATCAGAGGGTTTATGGTTTGATCCGCAGTTCTTTCAAGCCTCGTGTGTATTATTGTGGTGTGGAATTAGCTTTTGGACGGATAAAAAATGTGTAGGATAAAAGCGCTATACAAATGTGCGTGAAATGGTAAAAGTGGTTTGCGGTGCAAAAGTGCTTCAGGTGTTTGATAAGACTGGAAAAAGGCTTCAAAGGCTTCAAAATACAGTAGCCAATAAAGTGATAAGTGGGGTGAAGATGGCAAGAAATATGCTCTTCTGGAGAGTGGATGTGCACTGAAGGACGGAATTGAACAGCAGTGCATCCTGATGCGCTGATGTGCTTGAAATTACAGTGACGCACATCGTGACTCCACCAGTGTGAGGCTATAAAATATTTGCTGCACAAACTGCTTGAGTGAGTTTACCTAAACTCTCTTTCTTACAGATTTAAACAGACCAAACGCAGCTACTGTAAATGAGCCAAAACTGTTTATATAAAAATCTCATCTTTCAAGTGTTTTTCAAAGTTCATTTATACAATATAATAAGCATATTATCAAGGTAAGTTTGCTGTTAGCCAAATTTATATCTTTCTAGCGATTCGTTTTTAATAACAATAGCCAAATTTTTGGTAATGGTAACTGAATGGTCAGACATGTCATTGGTCAGCTGCAATGCTGATCCTGGATCAACTTTATTATGATGATATAGGAACAACAACATGAGCATGGGGATATCAGTGCGTACTCACATATGCAAATGACGCCCACGTTTACATGCAAATAAAGTCCAAGAACTACTCCGATGTCAAATCTGGAAGCTTTTGTAAGTAAACCAAACTACCCAAACGACTGTATCAGCCTGCAATGATGTGAAAATATATAGTGTCACTGTATACAACACTGTTATTTGCTCTGAACAGCATGTTCCTCAGATCCATTTCATCGCTTTTACTGAGCTTTTTAGCTCATTTTTCTGCATGTTAAACAAGTGTTTTGAACACACTGTCCATAAATGCTATCTTTTGATTGAGTTCTATGAATTTATTATTGTTGGCCACAATATCTTCCTGTTCCTGTTCTCCCTTATTTATTTATTTGTTTATTTTTGTTGCTTGCATATTACAGCTTTATTAGTTACTAGGAGTAAATATGACACAGCAGCAACTGCAGTAATTATGATAAATACTGAGGCAGAAAATTAGTCAACCAGAAGGCAGCGCGGCTATTAGCCCTGGCTGTGCGAGAGCAGTGTGGCAATGCTAATTTTAATTGACTACACTGGAAGCCCTGCATGTGTCTTGCTGTGCACAATGAAAATGTGCAGCAGCCATGAGTGAAGAGACTCATGATCACCTTTTGAGATACAGTGACGTAAACACACCAAGCAAGCTGGCTTTAAGTAAGAACTCAGTTTCACCGATAACAAAAACACTTGCAAACGTTAGTGTAGCATTTTTCATGCCATTCTTCCTGTTTTTGTGTCATCTCTCTTCAAAATAAAGTAAAAATAATATTTAAAGTCCAAATAATAATCATGTCAGAGGTTTACATTTCATTTGGACATCCACAAAGAATTGACCATGTGAGACAAAACTGATGTGGATTTGTCTACATGTTTCAGTTTTAACTCCATTAGTACTGACTGAAGGTAACACGTTTAACAGCATACAGCAAAATGTCCCCTGCATAATCACTTTAACTACAAACTGACATCTGGTCTTTGGATCTTAATATGATATCAGGTTCTGCAGCACTGACCAAGCAACGTTTGGTTTATCACTGTCTTTAATCGGTTAACGTCAGCTTCCACTGAAAAAGAGACGTTGCTCTAGCTGTCAGCTTTTACAGTCAGAATTGTGATCTGAATGCACTGTGGTGCTAAACTCAGTTTGCTTTTACAAGAACAGCTACATAGAGTCTCTACAGGCTCCTCTTGTTCATGTGAATCTTTTATCTGTTGATTTATTTATTTCTATTTCTGAGTATTTCAGTTATTACATTATATGTGGTACAGTATGAGCGCCTAGCACTCATAGGAAGCGGGGGCTGGGGAAATATTGGGCAAATATAATAAAAGAATAGAGTACGAATGGAAATGCAGAATGTATCGCCAACTGCTGCTCCTTTAAGAAAAACACAAACATGCAGCACACACAAAAATGAAAAATACACAGATACATAAATCAACAATTTTCTTGTAGCGTTAATGAGTGTGTCAGAGAGAGAGTGTGTTACAATGCCTGTGTCTTTGTCACAAATGTAATTGCTAATTAGGGTGGGAAGCCACAATAATGCCTCCCATGAGCCAGAAGCAGACAGAGATGGAACCAGAGATGGACAACTGCGCTATCTGCAGCCCCCAAGAGTACCTTAGACCTGTGGCCACACATCTCGGTGACAACCGCACACCCATCCCAGCAGGAGAAGGATTGAGGCCTCAGATGGGATGCCCACGACCAAAGGGTGAGAGTCTCAGAGTCAACCCTGCCAGAGGCTGGCCACCCTGGTGCAAGCTGAGAAGAGAAGAGTTGAGGGTCCCAGGCAGCCTAGAACTATCCCGCACCTGCCAGAGCCTGCTGACAAAGAGGAGGTCTAAGCCACGCCCAGCCTCCAAGGGAGCGGGCCAAAGTCCACACCAGAACATCCAGCCATGTACCCCAGAACCAACAAGCAACCTCATCCCAAGGAGGGGCAGAAGGGTCCAGCAGGGCGCAGGACCATGTTCCACAGGGGAAAAGGCATACAGTCCCCTGCATAATCACTTTAAGTACAAACTGACATCTGGTCTTTGGATCTTAATATGGCATCAGGTTCTGCAGCACTGACCACTGTCTTTATTTGGTTAACATTTGGTTTCTTTGCAACAGAGACGTTTCTCTGTGTATTTTATCATATCAAACACTTTGTTGTTCAGAATGATATATGTCGTGTCATCCTCTACAGACACACAGCAAGCAAAATTCTGCAGGTATTTAGGTTTGCTTCAGTTGTTTTTGATGTCTCCAGTGCACAATTCAATGATGTCTATGTAAATGCTGTCATGTTCAATTACCTGCTCGCTGCCAGTTGAGTGCATCAAATAAGTCTAATTTCTAAGATGTGAGCTGAGACAATGAATAACAAAATTGTACTGTAAAAAAAAGAAAAAGGTTATCCATGCACCCATGCATCCATTCTATTAATCGCTTCTCCAAGTCAGGGTCACAGGAGGCTGCAGCCTGTGAGGGTAAGAGGCTAAATAGGATGAATAAAACATGAAATAAGAGGCAAATAAATTCTGATTCATTTACATATTTATCCCTGCACTAGCTATTTAGTGAAACAGATACAATTTAAGAATTGTATAATAGAAAAAAACATTTTATTCTGACATAGAGTACACACACACACACACACACACACATAATCTATGTGGACCTCTTACTAATACAGAAATGTTCTTTTTTTCCTTGACCAGGAGCTGAAGCCTTAAATCACAGTGTGAGGCATCTGCAATGACAAATGAAGAATCATTTCTTGCTACCATATTAAAGAAGATCATTTACACTCTGCTCAGCCTGCTGCAATCTTCCTGAAAGCCTTGCCCAGGTTTCCTGTTTTTCTTTCCTCATTATTTCACCATCTGTGTTGTAGCTCTATGGGCAAGTTTGGTAGGCGTTTGCCAAGGAGACAGTTCTACAGTAACTCAGTTCCTAATGGCCACATGGTGACTTGGTTTATAACAGCGGTAATCAAATGATTGCAATTATAAGCCGCAGGCTTAACAATTTGAAATGGACCTGCTTCACTGAACTAGACCTTAAGCTGGAACCTGCGCTGTTATTCACCAGAATATAAAAAGTGAGGTCTCTAATGATGAGTTTGTGGGGAAAAAAGACGTTTCAGAGGATGCTGATTGATGGCATCAGTGAAAAAAAGCGGCAGAGACTCACGGACGCTCATATAACTGAAACTGATATTGTTTCATGTAACAACGTAATTTAACAATGCAAACATACTAATAAACAATCAAAAAGAAAACAACATCAATTACATACAACTTTAATTACATACACTATACAGTGGCGTGTCTAGAAAATTTTTGTTGGGGGGGCCAGGTAGGGGCACAGATTTGGAGAAGGGTGGCAGATGTAATTGGCAGATAATGTTAAAAACAATTCTACCAACCATTAACCATAATTCAATAACCCTGTAAACCTAATAACCGAATGCGCTTTTAACTCTTATTAGAATGAGATTTTAACCACTACAGTGCAAAGTTTTTAGATACTGCGTTGATAAAGTAGAAGAGATACAATCAGTCAGTGTTTACTCAGCATTCAAGGACAGCAATATTTGCATAGTATTTTTACTGACATATAGTGCACATATGTTTTGGGCAAAAACATTTTTGAATATTAAAATACGAACATTTTTAACATACAATTGGCAAATTAGCCAATGCTAATGCAAAACCAATGCCTGTTAAAAAAAAGAAGATAATCTTCTCACAAACTGGTGTTTGATTTTGAAACAGGAAAAAAGTGGGGAAACAAATGAAAAGACTAACATTTGAATAAAACCTGAAAGCAAGTAAATACTTTCTATGCTGCCTTATGGTAAACTTTGGTAATATTGATGTATAAATAACAGCATTGGCTGATAATGAAATACAGTCAGCTGGCATGGTGACACTGCCAGTATTAACCTGCAGGGCTGGACTGGGACAAAAAATTGGGCATTTTGACTACAGACCGGCCCACCAGGTATTAAAGCCATAAAGACTTTGAATGAAAACAAATGCTGTTGTGACAGTGATGTACAGTCTTGTTGGTATATGTATGATTTCTATACATTTTACGTCAGATAAAAACTTTGTTCGCAAGATTCAGATAATTATTTAATAAAAGCTAGATATTTGAATTGACAATAAAAAAAGAAAAGTATTTCTTTGTGCCCCCCTCTCCCTGTTAATGCCCTACCTGGCCCCCTGGCAACACTTTCCTAGACCCGCCCCTGCACAGTTACCAGCTGTCAGCTACGTAAAAAAGGATCCTGGTGTTATTTGTCTCTCAGAAACAGTTCATAACTTCCCTTCAACTCATTCATGTGACCTAAAAGGTAAACCTGTTTCTCCATCACAGCTCTGATGATCCAGTAAGGACGTCTCCTGGTTTCATCTTCATGTTTCCCTCTCACCACATATCCAAACCGACATCATGACCAGCAGCTTTACAGCTGTGGCTCCAGCAAACATCAGCTGATACTAGAAATTAATATTAAATAAATTCTAACAACAGCTGATCAAGCTTAAACGTGCTGCTGTTGTTTAGCGTGACATCCGCTGGTTTCCTGTTTCTGGCACAAAGTGGGCGATAAACAAACAAGAGAGAAAAGCTGATCAGCTGATCAGTTTCATGATTGAAGTAGCAATAGAAGAGGCAGCTGTAAAGACAGAATAACTCCAGCTTTGTGTCTTTTTCCATCCTAGCTGAAGTACGGGACAAACTGCGTCTCTTCTCAGCTCAATACGAAACGTGTAATATTTTCTCTGAATGAGGGACCATTCCATTTTTTAAGGAGCTGTTGGCAACTCTACTAACTAACCTTATGAATAAAATAAAGTTCACTATCAGTAACATCATAGCAACCGAACAGCTGTATAGAAACTCGTCATTCTAGCTCACGCAGTACGAGGTATTGTAACTGACTGTAAAAAGTCAGCTTAACAAAAATAAACTGCACCTAAACTTGGTTTATATCTGACCCAGATAGACTGCAGGTCATAACTTCTTACCTGAAGTTCAGTTCACCTGACACTTGGACCGGCGGCCGCCTCGGGTCTCTCCTCCTGCCTCACCTTCCCTCATCCACCTGTTGCCTCTGTGGAAGCTCCGCCATAGCCACCACCAAACAACTGAGTTATTTTTACACATTGGCCAGCATCTGGCCAATCCACCACCTCTCATTGTTCATGCCGTTACAAAAAAAATAAAAAAATAAGTCATCAGCCCACCATGCAAATGTCCGATGGCTAGTCCAGCTATGTTAACTTGTTAATCTTTCGCAGAAAAAATGTTTTCTGCGGTGCCGTCTTTTGTGCTTGGCTCTCCTACCTTTGCTAACATGATGCTCATAGTGCAGAAGCCGGTGCTCCATTCACTTACCCTCGGATATCTGAGCTTCACTGTGAAACCATAATCGTACATTTGATATTTCATTAAATTTTATTGTTTTAGCTTCGGAGTGGCACCTGGGGTGGCCAGTCTGGTTGGGGGGGTGGCCTGTGCCCCAGGCCCCCGCTGGACACGCCACTGTTCAGCTCCTAAGTGTCCAGAGATAATTAACGCGTGGGTGGTAAATTTATGTCACATTTGACTCACTGCTTACAAAGTTGAGAAGATGCTAAATATGCTCTAGCTTGTGACTTGATTTTAAGTCACGGTAAATTTTGTTGTTGCAAGTAGCATTTCGAGGACATGTTGGAGTCACGTCCTAGCTGCACCTTGACGCATTTGGAGGAATCTGTTTAGAGTTTTTAATACCATACAATAGTGTTTATGTTCTAGGCGCAGTTATTAAACTGCAAATACTAATTATGAAAAACCCCAAAAGATAAAAGAAAAAGCTGCTACCGGTGCTGCGTAACAGTCTGCGGAGGCACACCCAGACTTCATCAGCGGAGTCCCTGTAATACGCAGATGCTGCAAGCACGTTGTCGCCAAGCTTATTTTTTTTTATTTTCTACATAAAACATTTTTATAATTGACTTTATAGTCTCATCTTCTCACAGTCTTTACACTTTGCTATTGCTCAAATGCTCCATATAAAGCACGCTACGCATCTGCACTTTTAGGTTTTCCTATTGTTGGCGCACATTTATTACATTTTGTACTCTCACAGGATGAAGATCCCCAAAAGACCGCGTTCTCGTTTCTTCTCTGTTACTTAACCCGCCTCGTTTTTCTGTATCGCTCAGTCTCACAGAGCAGTTAATGAACCCTCGACGCCAAACGGACCGCAGTGCGCACTGGCAAACTGTTGCGCGCTTTGCTGCTGCTGCTGTTTCTCAGAATAAGGACACTTTTTCTTCCCCCCCCCCCCCGCTGGTGTTTAAATGGGTTTGCTCATCTGGACATGACAGGAACGAGAAGAAAAGCACCAAAACTTTACTAGCGGCACAAACGATGAGCGGAATCTAACAATCTCACTCTGCAGATTGAGGTGAGTGGATCTTGATCAGAGTAGCTGTCTCATTTATACTCAAACTGTCACGTGTTTTTTCTTGATAAATAGCCATCACAAATTGCCACATGACTTAATAACTGTTGCATTTGCAATTTTTTACAAGCCCCCCACAAAAGCGCGGTGCATCCTATAGGGCATGTAAATGTTAATTTAAGATTTTCACAACCCAGCAGCTGAGAAGGGGGTTAGTATTCTCAGCTAGTGACAGATTTGTGTTTGCCGCACTGAAAGATAATTGCGGCACTGCTCGTTACAGTATGTGGCTCTGGTTCCTGCGTTCATTGTATTCCAAGACCTCTTAAAAGGAAATCCACCCCATCAGAAGCGCATTGTGCTCTTGGATAGAAGCCAAGCCTTCGGAGTCAATATCTGCAATCACCCAAAGCAAACCTATGTGCCACCAACAAGTGTTCTGTCAAAACTCCAGTGTAACTGTGAGGTTTTTGGTAACTGGCTGATATTTAACATAAATGGTGGACTTTTCAAAGTTAAACCACATAAAAAAAAAAACTTTCAATGTATGAATTAATTAAAATGAGGGCTGTCCCTCAGTGACTTCTCACGTGTAGATTTGCATTTTACAGAGCTTACTTGTGATTTTGACTAATGCAGACTTAATACTAATACTACTAATAGAGCACGCAATATAAACTACTGGCTAATGGTTAATAGACTATTACATGAGCCACAACTAATGTCCATATCTACTTTTTGTTCCACAGATTTACTCTGGTTCTTTTAGTCATGAACACAGCAGAACAATTAAACATGACTCAAGTAGAAGATTATCAGCTTCAACCTTCTAACTGCTGCTCAACCGCGTACACAGTGTATGGTGAGAACTTTCTCATGGAGGATGACAGCACAAGGCTGGTTGCAGTTCAAGTTATCCTCATCCTTGCTTACAGCACAATCATCCTGTTTGGAGTCACTGGGAACTCCTTAGTGATATATGTCGTCTACAAGTTCAAAAATCTGCGGACCGTGACCAATTTCTTTATCGTAAACTTGGCTGTTGCTGACTTGCTCGTAAACACGCTGTGCTTACCTTCCACCCTTGTCAACACCCTCTATGGCAAATGGATGTTTGGTCAGGTGTTGTGCTTCATGCTACCCTGTGCTCAAGGCATGGCTGTGCACGTGTCCACCATCACTCTGAATATCATTGCTCTGGACCGCCACAGGAACATTGTCTACCACATGGAGACTAAGATGTCCAAAGACATGTGTGCTGTTGTTATCGTCATCACGTGGGCCGTCAGTGCCCTGTTGGCTAGTCCCCTTGCCATTTTCAGGGAGTACGAGATGCTTGATCTGTCGCCGGCCGAGACTCTTCACGTGTGTGCGGAGAAGTGGCCGGGAAGCAGCATGAATGGAGCCATCTACAGTACATCGATGCTTCTGATTCAGTACTGTTTGCCTTTAATAATCAACTCTGTCGCTTACATTCGCATCTGGAATAAACTGAAGAATCACATGGCTCATCGAAACGATCGAAATGACCGTAATCAGCGAAGGAAGAAGACCACCAAGATGCTCCTGACCATGGTGGTGGTCTTTGCCGTCAGCTGGTTGCCTTTCCACGCCTTCCAGTTGGCCGTTGACATCGACAGCAGCGTGCCGTACATGAAGGACTTCAAGCTGCTTTTCACTGTGTTCCATATCATAGCAATGTGCTCAACATTCGTCAACCCCATCCTGTACGGCTGGATGAACAACAACTACAGGATGGCTTTTATGTCTGTGTTTAAGTGTTTCCCGCTTTCCAGCGTGACCGCAAGATGCTCCAAAGCCAGAGAGACACAGAAAGACGAAGATGGGGTTTGTACTGATTGTAAATCAACAAATGTCTAAAGTTGCACAATTTAAGGGAATGGACTGATAATTAGTTGTTCAAATGTGAAGTGTGTATTTTATGTTTATTTTGGGCATTTTGACCACACATAATAATGGATGATTAAAATGACTTTTTAAATGTTTTAAAGGGCTTAAACTTTAAAATAGCTAACTTCTAACATCAAATAGAGCAACAAAGGGGGGCATCATTAACACACCTGTGAAACTGTACTCACGGCTTCGTAACATACATGTATACGTCTTTAATCTTAATCATTTAAAATACGGCGGATCCAATCTGCCATCCGCAATATACTGGTGTTATCTACATTTTTGCAGTCAGAAAAATAACTGACAAATACCCGCTGCAATAATGAACTTCTTCTCAATTTTGATTTCTGTTCAGCAACGCCACCAGTACAGCTCTCTTACAATATCTGCATAACATGAATTGATTTTAAGCTTTTCTGATTTTTTCCTTCAAATTCTTGGTTCGGCTCCCACCCTTAAGTTGCCACAAAATCTTCTCAAACATCAGAATAAGCTTCATCGACACTAGAATGAAACAACAATATATTATTGTGACAAAAAAGCTGAAAAGCAAAAACCTCTCATAATCTCACGTTTTTCTGATTGTTCACCCTAATCATTTATTTTCCTGCTCACGCTGATGCCAGGCTGCACAGACTTTAATGGCGTATTTATCGACACATTTTACTGAAATGTAGCAAAGTCTTGACATGTTTAATTAATTAATTAATTAGCTAATTAGATTATTTTCTCACAATATGAATAAATAATTAAAACAGTAAGCATTTTTATCATAAGCAATTAAAAAAAATTGATGTTTGTAATCATTAATTTATTTTTATTTTACTTTTTTTTTTTTTTGGTCCCTGCCACACTTTTTTAAGGAATTTGTCTTGTTGTGTTAGAAATGCACACACTGATAAGACACAAGACTTGAAGACAAACACCAAACTTCTATGTCAAAATGAAACTTTGCAGTCTAACCTAGCAATTGCTTTTCAAACAATTAAACCTTTAGAGGGGCAATAACTGTATCTGCTGCTCACATTTGTGAACACAGAAACAGAAAAGTTTAACAGCTGTATTGGTTGTTCTTATAGGGTTATATAGAAACTCACTGAAACAAAATAAATACGGAATAATGAAAAAATGTACTGTTTGATCCTGTCATTTGTTATGCTCCACACGTCACATCGTCCACATCACAAGCTGTGCCATCCGTGGCTTGGCAACGGGGAAGATATCACCCTGCTCTTCTGTCGAGTGGACTGAAATCACATTGATGTACTTGCATGCCTTTCATTGCTTGAAAAAGAGGACCGGACCAAGGTATGTTCTTGGTTCTGATCTTCTCCCTCCTATTCCCCTTATCTTCCTCTTCCTCCCACCCTCTTTATCTCAAAGTTTGCAGAGTTCTTACAAGGGAGTTGAGCTACTAAGGTTCAGACTGCCTGTTGTATAACTGATTTCAAGCATGTGTGGGTGTTTCCAGGTATGTTTGGCAAAGACTGGAGAGAAGTGTTATCTCAATGATTGCAAGAGATTTCATTCTTCACCAACGTGTTGGAAGAAACACGTGTGGTGTTTAACAAGCAGTGTTCTGCACAACTGCATCAGATTACAAAGTATTAAAGAATATCTGCTCTTGCAGATATTCTTTAATACTCATTTTGTTCCATGAATCTTTGTTCGACAGCAGTCTTTTACACAGGAGCATGTAGAATAAATAAAATAAGAAGAATAAATAGAACCTAGGCTGTACTAAATTGGCTGTTGCTAAGTGTTTGACTTGGATTGGGCAATTAAGAATAAATACTTAATAATAAATAACAGACAAATTATGATATAATTGAAAGAATTGAATATCCAGTGAATTTAATGTTTAAGTTGCCAGTTCAGCTCAGGCTTCCAGGGTTGTAAAGATATAGTTGGAAAAGTTAACGTATCCATGCTTCTGTTTAAGCATTCACTTTCAACATGCAAGAAAGCAGCAAAGCTGTAATGGTTTACAAGGTTAACAAACTGTGGCAAAATGAAAATGTGCTATTATGAGCTCAGTGTTTGCAGTGATGGTTCAAATATACTATCATTATGTTGATCATGTGCTTTCTTGTGCTTCTCATAGCATCAACACGTTTAGAGACGATTCAGCAGAAGAGCCCAGCTGAGACAAGCAAGTGAAACCAAGAACAGGCTTTTTACCCGAATTATCGTATTACCGTTAAATCCTTGCATCTATTTAATTTTTCCTTAAACTTTTACGTGTGGTTAATGCTAAACTCCTAAACTTTATTTCTGACATAGAGTGGCTCTTTTCTAACTAATCTGCATCGTAAACAACACTTAATCTGACTGGGTTTTAAATATTTCTTTGATGCTCTTGTTAATGGTCATGATTTGAATGCATGGTTTGAAGTACAGGAGTCGTGAATACGTTGAAATTTTGACTGTGATCATCTGTGGTCACAGTTATAAAACTGTGTACAATGATGACGTTATTGCCTTCCTGTGTGAATTAACCTTCATACACACTTATTTTATTGATAGATAATGAATATGAAATACATTTTAATCCGTGACATGTAAATGTAACAAATTTAAGAAATGGCATGTGAAGTAAATTCCACTAATTATTCTGTTCTTGCTTTAAATTTGAGAATCATTTGATATTCAGTGGTGTCTTAGCTGTAGTTGCAGATGTTTGCATGTTTTTGTTTTTTAATTTAATTCTGAGTTCAACAGGAAAGTAAAATAGTTCCCACCCCTCCCCGAATTGTCTTTGTTTGCAGTGAGCATTGTAATCACCACTATTCACTCTTACACTGATTATCTCGGCACTCAGGTTTTAAAGTGTTCTTCCTGTTGACCGCGTCCTTAGTGATTTACTTTACGTGTACGTGAGGACCCAAGGGACTGGGATATTGGCTGTGGGTCTCCATTTTTAGTAAGCTATTCATGGTGTATTCAGCATTAAATCAATAATTGTTTCTTTGGCTGTTTGGCAGAGCAGGTGCTGCTGTCACAAAGCATCTGTCCAGGATGAGGGTACATACTAATCAAATAAATTGAACAATAGCTTGAAAACAAATTCGATTTTATTATTTTTTGCTGATCGCCATGTCCTTTGGCTTTCATACAAGAAAGCACTTAAGTCATCTGCCATGTCAATCTCACGACTTTCTGTCAACATGTATTAATATTTAATTAATGACATTTTGTTAGATATCGTGAGCATTGATTTTGCCAATTAATTGTATTCCCATTGTGAAATAATTAGATGGTGTGGCAGGATACTAATCAGTTGATTCACATGTAGAGAAGAAAATTTTATTGGTTATTGGTGATTCCCTGGGTTTCTTCAGCCACTTGAGTGGCTTTCTGTTATTATATATACAACACAGTGTAAAAGTCTTGAGTCCTCCCTGATTTCTTCATGTTTTCCCAGGAAAATTTGAAATAAGTGCAGTGATTTACTGAAATGTGCACACATGGAAATACAGCATATAAGGCCAAAACAAGGTTTATAATTTTAATGAGCTTGAAAGTAAATGTTCGGTATGACCACCTTTATTCTTCAAGACAGCCTGGAAGCTTTCTTGTCTTGTTTCTTTAAGTGGTCTTCAGGAACAGTTCTCCAGGCTTCTTAAAGGACATTCAAAGCTCTTCTTTGGATGTTTCTGCCTTTTGTTCTGCTCTCTGTCAAAATGATCCCCCCACACTGCTTGCTGAGTCCAGGCTCTGGTGAAGCCAATCCATGACTCCCCGTGTCCCACAGTGTGTTTCGCTTTTGTTGCATTAGCAGTGTGTTTGGGATAATTGTCATGCGAAAAAATGAAGTCATGCTTTCCAGGTCATACTGCATGGTGAATCAAAATCTGATTTTTTTTTTACAAGATGTCCAACACTACTGGCTGAAACACAGCCCCAAACCATGACAGAGCCTCCACCATGTTTTACAAATGGCTGTAGATACTCACTGTTGTACCTTTCTGCTGACCTCCTCCATACATACTGACGACAGATTGAGCTAAAATGTTCAATTTAGATGAATTACTACAAGGCCACTGATTTTCAGTCCAGTTCCTGTGTAATTTGGCACACCTCAGCCGTTTCCCTTCACTTCCTTTCCTGAAGAATTGCTTCTTGATATGCACCCTTCCACTGAAAGCGTTTCTGATGAAGCTTCAGTGAGGAGTAGATGGATCAAAGTTTCAGATGTATCTTTTAGGTCCAGTGTCTGGTCTTTGCTGGATGGTTCCCCCCATTTCTCAAGGACATGACTTTCAGACACTGGTTATCTGCCAAAGATCAGTTTTAAGCTTTCCACTTACTCTTTTGTCTTACACTTGTCCAGTTTCCTCAAAGGACACACTGCACATCATGTTGGGATATGCCAAGGTTTTGGCTAATAGTTCTTTGGGAATCAGTGTGTTGGTACAACATGGTTATTTCATGTCTGTCAAACTGTATTATCTTTGACATTTCTGACGTATTCAACAAAGGAAATGGAAACAAATGTTGTGTTTCTGCAACAGCGTCATAGTAAAACTTAAATCTTGGTTCTCTCTTAAGCTGTCAGTTACTTGTAGAAACAACAATTTTTCATCCTTTGGTCGTTTTTTTATGCTTGAATCATTCGTAGGTCAATGTTAAGTGTTGTAACAAACAACAACATTTATCTGAAAACGATCAGGTACAAGTACTAGACTGAAAATGAGTGGAAAAGCAGTATTTTCTTTCCACTATACGTTAATTGCACAACTGAAATAAATTATATCTGGTTGACTGAAATTTGCATCAGATGGTAAAGTGGTGCAGGTGAAGTCTAAAATGTATGTTAATGTGTTGATCTAAAGTGAAAGTTTGTGTGCAAACCTTTTCCAATAAACTTTTAAGTAATGTGACCAACATCAGATTTATTTTGTATAAGCAAACAACATGTTAGCAGCAGCTACAGAAACAGAAAATGTCCATTCATATATCATATAAAAAGTAGCTCATACCTACCGTGACATCTCCAACTGGTGTGTGAGATACCAAGTCTGGCATTTTGGTCCCTTATTTATTTTATTTTTTTAAAACTTGGTCCTCGGAGTGGATAAAGCTAGGTTTGTTAGCTAGGCGCGTCACTGATTATGTTGTAATAGTAAATGTTATAAAACCTCCCGAGCATTTCCTCGTTGGAATCGCTCAGCTCTAGGTGTCACAGTTTGTTTGTATCCTTAGAAGTTTTTCTTTCCTCAGAGAAAGAGTATAAACCTAAACAGTAAATGGCTTTTGACTGTGATTTTGTCCAGCTTCTGCAAGAGTTTTCTGAATATTCAACGTGCTAGATTTGTAGATTAGTAACGTGTTGTTGATAGCAATTATGTTTTAATTGACTTAACCTCCTGCTCGGGTTAATGTGTGAAACTTCTGGCTAATTTCCAGCACCTGATTAAGATGTAGGTCAAATATACTGACAGGTTAAAAAGCTTAGAAAGTGCTGGAGGGTTTGACTAGCAGCCGTTAATCAAGATGTTTTATGAGTGCAGATTAAAGAAATTAATTTAGGTACAATCTCTTGATTAATAATTCACAATTATCTTAAATGTTAAATTCGGACCTAGAGAAAATTCACCACAATTGCTACTTAGGTAATTAATTTAACCTCAAAACACTTCAGAAACATCATGTAGAATGGTCATAACAGAACAAACAATAATGCTATGGCTCCCCCTGCTGTCTCAACAGGTTCATGTCATATAAACTAAAGTTACTCTCCAATATTTTAAGACAGTTAATCATAGTATTGGTAATATTGAGTATTATTGTTTATTTAACACTGGACTAGATCCAGCACTGCAATAGTTGAGATCATGGAGAATTTCAAGGATTTTATAACACTTAACCACATGCTGTATTTTTATTTTATGACTCCAATTGTGTGCTACCACAGTTTCAATCTGACATCCTGGAAATTAGAATCGGATGTTGACTGAGGATAAAAATAAAGTTATGCGGTTTTGTGCGTCTGCAGTGACAGATTCATCTGCCTGTTTTGCTCTTTTGCAGACTCAGTTGTGTAACTCTCCATTGTTCTTTGAAATGGTGCATAACAAGGTTAGCTACTCATTCACTCAAGAGGAATTGTGCGATATGGTGCACAACAAACAATACAAAGAGGCCAACGAACTAAGGAGTGGCTGTCGTATTGCATATAGGTGATCTCACAGGGTGGTTGCTGCCAGTGTTGATGAGGTTTTCCTCAAAAATTGTAGATTAGAGAGATGAGGCTGCTGTTTTTAATCAAGGCCACACACATTCCCAAAAGAACCACAGTAAGTGAAATCACTTTGATGACTTTACAATCTTCGTGGCTATATACATGGTACATACTACATAGTATTTGGTGATCCACTTGATTTGGTCATC
Organism: Rhamphochromis longiceps; assembly: GCF_057381845.1. Taxonomy (NCBI): domain Eukaryota; kingdom Metazoa; phylum Chordata; class Actinopteri; order Cichliformes; family Cichlidae; genus Rhamphochromis; species Rhamphochromis longiceps. Next base: position 17,773,916 of record NC_140562.1, read on the forward strand.
TTGCCTAATTTTAGCTTTGCTTTTACTTCAAAATACATCCTTGACAAACATAAAAATTTGTTAGCTAGTCTGAAAGGGATCTTGAAATTTCTCACATATAGACTGAGCCACTGAATTCCCCTTTTGTGGTAGCATCCGTGCCAATCCACTGCTTTACAAAACACTCCAGACTTAGCATGTGAACTGCTAACAGCTAATGTTGTCAGAATCAGAATCAGAATCAGAATGGGGTTTATTGCCAAATGTTGAGCAGGTTTACAACATTAGGAAATTGCTGCGGTGCTTCAGTGCAAACATGCTGTCATAAATAGCACTTAAATAGACATGGAAAAAAATAAAAGTAGGGATAAGAATTAAAAGTGCTACGTGGAAAGATATGTGCATGAGTGCAGGTGGTGATCAGTGCCAAACATAGAATGATGCAGTGTACACAGCGTAGGGTCAGGTGTTAGTGGTGGGAACAGTCGTACGTTTATTGTTCATGTGTCCAACAGCAGAGGGGAAGAAACTGTTCTTATGGCGAGAGGTTCTGGTGCGAATGGACCGGAGCCTCCTGCCTGAGGGGAGCAGGTCAAACAGACTGTGTCCAGGGTGAGAAGGGTCAGCTGAGATCCGAGCTGCACGCCGCAGTGTCCTGGAGGTGTACAGGTCCTGCAAAGATGGGAGTCTGCAGCCAATCACCTTCTCAGCAGAGCGCACAACACGCTGCAGTCTCTGTTTGTCCCTGATAGTGGCTCCAGCGTACCACACGGTGATGAAGGAGGTGAGGATGGACTCGATGATTGCAGTGTAGAATTGCATCATCGTCCGTGTTGGCAGGTTGAATTTCTTCAGCTGCCTCAGGAAGTACATCCTCTGCTGGGCTTTCTTGATGACGGAGGTGATGGTGGGCTCCCACTTCAGGTCCTGGGTGATGGTGGTACCCAGGAAGCGGAATGAGTCCACAGAGGTGATGGGGGTGTCAGTCAGGATGATGGGGGGGAGTGGGGCTGTGTGCTTCCTGAAGTCCACAATAATCTCCACTGTCTTCTGGGCATTCAGCACCAGGTTGTTGTGGCTGCACCAGGACACCAGACGTTCAACCTCCCTCCTGTAGGCAGACTCGTCCCCGTCCGAGATGAGTCCAATAACGGTGGTGTCATCTGCAAACTTGATTAGCTTGACAGACTGGTGGGTGGAGGTGCAGCAGTTGGTGTACAGGGAGAAGAGCAGAGGAGAAAGAACACAGCCCTGAGGGGAGCCGGTGCTGATGGTCCGGGAGTCCGAGACATTCTTTCCCAGCCTCACATGCTGCTTCCTGTCCGTCAGGAAGTCAGTGATCCACCGGCAGATGGGATCAGGCACATTCATCTGGGAAAGCTTGTCTCGGAGATGGTCTGGAAGGATGGTGTTGAAGGCAGAGCTGAAGTCCACAAACAGGATCCTGGCGTAGGTTCCTGGGGAGTCCAGATGCTGCAGGATGAAGTGTAGGGCCATGTTGATGGCGTCATCTACAGACCTGTTGGCTCTGTATGCAAACTGCAGGGGGTCCAGGAGGGGGGCCGTGAGGGTCCTGAGATGGGAGAGAACTAGGCGCTCAAAAGACTTCATGACCACAGATGTCAGAGCCACAGGTCTGTAGTCATTTAGTCCAGTGATCCTAGGTTTCTTGGGGACAGGGATTATGGTGGAGGACTTGAAGCAGGCAGGCACATGACATGCCTGCAGTGAGGAGTTGAAAATGCCAGAAAACACTGGGGCCAGCTCGTTTGCACAGTGTCTGAGGGTGGCAGGAGACACACCGTCTGGGCCGGGAGCTTTCCGAGCATTCAGGTTCTTAAACTGCTTCCTCACATCTGCTTCATGAATATGAAGAGTTGTGGTGGGAGGAGGTGGTGTGAAATCCTCTTTTGTGTGGGGTGAGGAGGGGGGTGTTGTAGGTGAACGGTTTGAAGGTGGTGATGGCTCTATGTAGGGGGGAGAGGTGGGGGAATTAGTGTCCAAAGTGTCTCTATTGTTGGGGCCGTTGGAGGTGTGAAGGCTGCCTGATGGCTCGTCAAAACGGCAGTAGAAGTCGTTAAGGGTGTTGGCTAAGAGCAAGTCATCAGTGGAGTGGGGTTTTTTTTTGTCGTGGCTAACAAATGCTTATAGCCATAAAGCTTATAAACGGCCAACATTTAATATCCACCTTTCAAATATGAAGCAGGTGGATATTTCACACCAATGATGGGCATACAACCATGCCAGAGATTTAATGAGTTTGTACATGTTGAATTTTAACAAATACATTCATCGTTTTAATTTGCTAACATCTGTTAGCTTAAACCACAGGTGTCGAACTCCAGGCCTCGAGGGCTGATGTCCTGCAGGTTTTAGATATGTCCTCGATCCAACACAGCTGATTCAAATGGCTAAATTACCTCCTCAACATGTCTTGAAGTTCTCCAGAGGCCTGGTAATGAACTAATCATTTGATTCAGGTGTGCTCACCCAGTGTGACATCTAAAACCTCGAGGCCTGGAGTCCGACACCTCTTGCTTAAACTATGCATAAACAGAGCTGGATCTGTTAGAGCAGGGGTGGGGAACTCTAGGCCTCGAGGGCCGGTGTCCTGCAGGTTTTAGATGTCACACTGGGCCAACACACCTGAATCAAATGTTTATTTCATTACCAGGCCTCTGGAGAACTTCAAGACATGTTGAGGACGTAATTTAGCCATGTTGTTGTTGTTATTAAGGCTACACATACAGAGACCTTTAACATTATGAGCAGAGGCCTTTATTGGAAAGACAGATTGTGGTTTCGCTGGACTCTCTAAGCAACCAGGTGTTTACATTATTGCCTAGAAAATACATCATATCAGTAAGAGTGAAGAGTGTATTCTTACTGAAATATTATTACACACAGCACCAAAGTGCAGACGAACACATGAACACATATGTAAGGAATAGAAGGGCTTCCTAGATTTTATGTGTCTGTGCTCATATAAGGGAGGCAGGGTTCTATACAGAGGGAAATGTTGTGACGAGGTCGTGTCCCTCCGCTGGTCTCATTCTGGCACGAGCGTGGATCTCACAGTACAGCTGTCCCTCCACAAAGAAATAGCCCTTCTGTTTCAGGTTGACATCACAGTCAGAGCACACAAAGCAACCAGGGTGACGATATTTGTCCCGAGCTTTCACCACTGTCCCACTGAAGCATCAAAAACAAACTGATGTCAGGAGCACAGAATATACGGCACTTAAAAAGTGGTACAGCTTCACGATAAAGCATAGAACCCAGTTACTGCTGTGCTAACTGTTTATAGGTTAGAAACACTGGTAGATGTACTCTAAACAGGCTCCAAGTGTAAAGACAATAGATGGACACAAACCCAAATAACTGGAACACTTGTTTTCCTGCAGTGCAACCTCAATGCGACTTGTGTTTTTGCAACCAGAAAAGTCGCCCTCTGCTGCCCATCTAAAAACACACAGGTTTAACAGACTTCTCTTTCCCCCAGTCCCAGAAGCTTTTGATAATGTATTGAGTTTCAAAATGTAAGACATTTGTGTTTCTAGCTGACATTCAGTGGCCACTTTATTAGGTACACCTTGCTCGTACAGAATTGGATCCCTTTTTTCCTTCAGAACTGTCTGAATTCTCTTTGGTACAGATTCAACAAGGTTTTGGAAGCATTTCTCAGAGGTTTCGGTCCATCAGACAGGTGCTGCACATCTATATTAGCAATCTCTGATGATGGTGGAGGCCATATGAGTGCAGTGAACTTACTGACACATTCAAGAATTCAGTTTTTGATGGTTTGGCTGTGCGATTTAAATGACGCTGAGCCAGTACTGGTGGGCTGAAAGTGTGCCAAGAATACATCCCCCATACCAGGAGCCTGAACTGTTTGTACAAGGAAGGATGGATCCATTAATTGCATGTTTATAACAAATTCTGATCCTGCCATCCAAATGTTGAAGCAGAAATTGAGACTCGGGCCAGGCATCATTTCTCCAATCTCCTGTGGTCCAGTTTTGCTGAGCCCATGTAAACTGCAGCTTTAGTTTCCTGTTCTTAGCTAATAGAAGTGGTACCCGGTGTGGTCCTCTGCTGCTCCAATCCATCTGCTTCAAGGTTCGACGTGTTGCACGGTCACGTATGCTATTCTGCATAACTTGGTTGCACTGAGTTACTGTTGCCTTCGTATTAGCTTAAAGCAGTCTGGCCGTTCTTCTCTGACCTTTGACGTCAACGAGGAATTTTCACAGAGAGAACTGCCGCTCGCTCGATATTTTCTCTTTTTTAGACCATTCTCCGTAATCCCTAGAGGTGGTTGTGAGGGGAAAAATCCCAGTATGTCAGCAGTTTCTGAACTACTGAGACCAGCCTGTTTGGCACCAACAACCATGCCTCATTCAGAGTCACTTAACTTTCCTTTCGTCCCCATTCTGATGCTCAGTTTTCACTTCAGCACTGTGTTACTGCCACTCAGTGCATTATTAGGCTGATTAGATTTTTGCATTAACAATGAGGTGAACAGGTGTACCTAATGAGGTAGCAGGTGAGCGCATATAATTTATGCAGTTTCTGCGATCTTCAAACTATGCTAGAGCCTCTGGGTGTACTGCGCTGAACTGTGCTGTTTCTGCATAGATGGTCTTAATGTAAATCGCAGATGAGTCGTTCTATTTTTACTCACACAATCCCATTCCCACACTTGTCACAGACAGGCAGTTTCTGCAGGTTTCCTGTGGGCGTAGTTGGTTTGGTTGTGGGCGCTTTTACTGTCCTGGTCACAATGGGGCGAGTGCCTGATCACATTAGAAAGAAACCACTCAACACAAAAACCCTGCGTGATCATAACACACACATGAAAAGAAAAACCACGAGACTCGTGGAAAAGTGCTTTTGTATTAATAATACTCCAAAAATAAGGAGAATGACACACACTGTGGAGCTTTAATAGGGTGTGATATGAGACATTGTCACAGTATTGCATAAATGATCTACTTACTTTCAGTCCTTTTTGTCCAAGTAAATCACAGTGTAATTTATTGAAAATGTATTAATGCCACAGGTAAGTCATCAACATGTAATTTCAGCTATGACTTTAAGCCAAAGGGTTTTTAGATCAATCCCTGAGCCCTTCTTCCAACCAGGGTTGAAAAAGATATGAAACCTTCAAATTTGTTCTTTATTTTTCTTACAGGGGGAAAGCTGAAAAAAAAAAGGTTTAAAACGGCAACTTTATGTGAAAAAACAGCATCTCGTGAACTGAAAAGTGTTTGATGACAAAACTACTGCCTGTCAGTGTCACTACAACCAGGTGAAGACTGAAAAAGTGGGAAGAATTATGAATGATTTATGAATTGATTTTTTGAGGAAGAGATGCATAATTTAGGAGAGAGCTCACCATCACTGTCAATAAATTCCTGGAGGGCTTTGAAGGAGCCAGACTGCCGAGGCTCCTGGGGATCCTCCTGGTCTTTCTGTAACATCCGGTAAACGTCAGAATCCTCAATGCTGGTTAGAGCTCTGGGACTGAGCAGTGCATCGAGACACACACAGAAAAACCCCATCAAATTCTACTAACTGCAATACAGGAGTTTTCTTATAATTCTGACAAAAAAAACCCAATGAAAGTTTCACCCATCACGCTTTAAAGTTGGTGTCTAGTGTGTGCAACAAATGTGCGTAACCAGGTGACGATCACGCAGCATGATGGGTCAGCCTTACAAGGAGAAAATGGATGCGAGACAAAAATAATCACACGGATTTGATTAACGTACAATTTGAGCTGTAATTTAACCATAATTATGGTTTAATAAACAATGATCCCTTCCAGTGTACTGATAATGTGCTGCAGTGCTCGTCTAAATCAGTGCAGAAGTAATGCATGAGTGAGTGGCTTTGGTCGGATGTGACCTATTCAGAAGTTGTGGTTGAGCCACAAAGAGATTCTTTCCTATATTCCCTAAGACACCGTACATCAAACAAGCTAATGGAATCCATATGACTGCATGGGAAGGCTGAAGGCTAACATGCTGTAGCACATCTGTGTGACTCACTGGACGGGAGATTCTGGAGGGGAGTTATGTAAAACGGGCAAAAACAATTGGTGCAATAGTAGCTCTGTAGGATCTACAGTGGTTATTATTCATTCCTGTTGTTGTATTGCTGGATCCTTATCACTCAAATAAAGAGAGTTGCCATAAGAGAGGCTCCAGAGGAAAGTAATTAGTTAATCAGTTATTTGGTTAAATATTCTTAGGTCAGCTCAGTTATTTTCAACCATAAACACACACACGCACAATCTTAAAAGCTTCCCACATACTTAATAGAAGAGTAAACAGCTATTTGCTGTGTATAATTACAACGATGCAATGATGTCCTTCGCAGAGGAAGAAGGCCTTTGTAAAGTGAGACTAAAAGCCACAAGGCAAAAACTACTCCAGAGAATCAGTATGTGTACTCATTTCATTTAAGCTCATGTAAGAATTTCCACTTATGTTTGCTGTGGCAAAGTAGACACACAGGGCAAGTGACGCAGAACAGCTTTACATTAGTTGGTTAAGTGGAGTATATAATGTGTACAAAAGTATTGTGAAAGTATTGTGCACCTGTTAGGCTTTGGATTCAGGTGCTTTCAACCACAGGTGTATAAAATAAAGCACCAATAAAGAATCAGTTGTACTAAAGAGCTCGCTGAATTCAAGCATAGTAGTGTAATAAGATGCCAGCTATGCACTTGCAACAATTTAGTACATGGAATTTCTTCCAAAATTAAGTGTAAGTGATATCATTGCAAAGTGGGAGCATTTAGTAACCCTAACTGCAAAGTGGCAGACCCCAAAGTTACAGAGCAGGGTTGCCAAGTGCTGAGGTAGTGCATAAAAGTCACCAATGCTCTGCTCACTCAATAGCTGCAGACCTCCAAATCTCCTTGTACATTAACATCAAGCACTGAAACTGTGCGCTGGGAGCTTCATTGCATAAGTTTCCTGTTGATGTAATGTGTTGGTGGCACAGTGTGGCATGCTGTCGTGCTAACATTTTTCTGTGTGTGTGAACCATTAGGCTTTACACTTACGCACCTTTATATTTCTAAACATACCAACACAATGACTGATGGAAAAGTATTTCTAAGCAACAGGTTTTTAGCACTTAGTTTGTGTAATGTGGTGCTTTTAGACAAACTAATGATTATTTGCACTGATCACCTCTCAGGCTTGTGCTGGACCAAGCCTCGGATCTGGCCCTCCATAGCATCCTGGATGTTGCCACTGGAGTAGAGGCCTATAGGCGTGTTGTAGGATGTGCTGACTACCTGGCGCTTGTCATCAATGTTCGCTGCTGCCACAAATGGCTGAGCTCTTCTATTGTGAGCTGTGCCAATTGGTTTATATTCCTGGTAGGAGAAGAAGGAAGCAAGGACACTACTGAAGCAGTAACAAGATACAAAGATTTAAGGCATCATAGCTACTAAACATACAGTCTCACAGACCTGCTGCTCTGCTTCCAGGTTTATTTTAAATGGGTGAGCTCTCCCGTCCTCCATGGCACGTGGAGTCCACAGTCTTGATTCGTTTCTGGAATTTAAAGGCAGATCCTGGTCAGAAGTTCACCACGATGAACTGACTGTTAAATGCCTGTTTTTGAAGCTTGTGCGCACATGTGAGCCTAATCCTGGCACATAAAACATCTAAACTGACCTTAGATTTATGTCTTTCCTTAAGTACCACAGGCTACATATTTCTTCCACATTTTTTCCCACAGCTTTTTTTGTAGTAGCAGTGGATATTATTATTAAAATTAAGGGGTCAACACACAAAATAATTGCAGTAACAATCTGTATTACAGAATGTGGATACATTAGTCATGGATTTATACCTTTATAGTAAAGCGAACACCTGTGAAATAGCTAACACCAAAAAATCCAACTTCAAATTTAACTTGAATCAAAAGCTGAATGATCCAAAAAAAGGTTTGTGAGCATGTGTATACTCCCGCAACCTTTCAATGGTGAGACAGAGCTGATGAGTGGATTCCTTTATCTTGTTCTGAGCTTCACAATGCAGCATGTTTGTTGCTGGGACTCCCTCAATAGCCAGGATGACATCACCAGGGCACAGGTTGGCAGCAGATGCCTTACTGCCAGGAGTGATCTGGATGGGAGTCAACAAACAAGGCGAGCATCATAGACAAGTGGATAACAAAAAAAAAGGAAAAACAAATATCCATCCATTCTCTTCAGCTTGTCCTTATCAGGGTCGTGGGGTTGCTGTAGCCTATTCCAGCTGGCATAGGGTGAGAGGCAGGGTACTCCATGGACAGGTCGGCAATTTGCCACAGGGTTCACACAGTGACAGATCACCAATTAACCTAACCCCACTGACTGCATGTCTCTGGACTGTGGCGAGAAGTCAGAGTACACGGAGAGAACCCATTCAGTTCACTGAAGGTTAGCCCAAATCCTCACCCTTCCACCACCGTGCTTGACTGTTGGTACAAAGTGTTTGTGCTGCTATGCTGTGTTTGGTTTTTACTGAAAGTAGCACTTAGCCTTTGTAGAGATAAGAGGCTTTCTCCTAGTAACTCTTCCAAATAAGCCATACAGGACTTTTCTATACGTACTGCCATGAACTTCAATATTTGCTGTCCCAACTAAGGCCTGTAGAGTCTAGGATGTAGTTGTTGGTAATTTTAGTGTTTCTCTGAAGATGCATGGCCCAACCTTGGGGCAAGATTACTCCTGTGAGGATTAGCAGCTGCCTTAAATGTTTTTGACTTGTAAATAACGTTTCCCTGTAGAATGATGGACTTTAGAAATTGCCTTATAACCCTCTCCGGATTGATTGGCACCTGAATGCTCCAGGCAAGCAAACTCCCAAAATTTGCTGATGATCAGTTAATCTGGTGAATTTGATCAGTAGCTCATGGCTGCTACTTATCCTCTTAAGCAATACAGGTGTACTTCACAGACACAGTTCATCTGAGGGTGTATTTATCCAATTGTAAGTCCAGATAAATTTTAAACTGGGTGTGCTTTCATTTTACTGTGGCGGTCAGTAATAATGCAAACAGCTCCATGTAGGACAAAGGATACTTTAACAAGCATATTCTATGGCCTGTTTCAGTTCCTAGACAGTGTTCCCTGGGAACACTGAATGGGGGATCTTTAAGAAACACAACAAGTTTTTCACCAAGCAACTATTTCTGAAAATTATGGGAGTTACACACTTTACTAAGACACACCATTCATTAGCTAATTCCTAATTAGTCTGTCCAACGTCCAACTTTTAATTTCAGCAGCAGCTGTCTTCATTTGCTTTTCGTCCTACGATTTAACTAAATTTTCATATCAGTTTATTCCTCTCAGTTTCAGTGACAAACAAAAACATGCCCTCGACGAATTCAGGGATGTACGGCTGTAGCTGGTGGGGTCATGGGAAAAGTTTGGGACCAGAAGACCAAGTTATGCAGCGGAAAAGGTTGAAGCAGCCTGAATTAGTATCATTATCAATAGAGGGAGTGGAAAATGAGCACGATATTTACGTCTGTATTAAAACTATTTCCTGTTTGTTGTATCATAGTTTGCTAACAATCATAACAAAGTGTTCTTTTCTCAAAAACAGAAAACTTGGCATGTTTGAGCATTTAAATCCAGCTTCAATAGAGTCCAAATGCAGTTCTTTTCAACAACACCTTACACGAACGAGCAAATACATAATATGCTTAAACTTATACATGCTTACACACAAAGACTTGAGTAAAAAAATAAAACAAAACCCCAACATATTCCGGTGATCTCATTTCTACGTTATGGTCAAGATTCTTACATGGATTGAAGCTTTAGCTTTATTAAACAGAAACTCTGCCCTTGACTTGGATTCCCTCTGTACATTGCCTTTATACAGTCCAGTACGTCCAGATGTTGCAGTGCTGTGAAAAGTCTGTTCTCCATCACTGGCACGTCATCTTTTAATACAGTACTCAGGGGCTGGGCCCCTTGTTTCTGTTCCCCTGCTTGGATCAAAGCTTTATAACCTCCCCCCCCACACACACACACAAATTCAAAACACAATTCAGACCATTGATGAGCTAAATCTATAAATTCAGCAGCTCGTGCACTCTCCACAGTAGCTGCTAACAGAGAGACGTTGCTCTGGTTGGTATGCATGTGTGTAAACTCTCCTGTCATGGAGCCAAAGTAAACACCGAGTGACAGCGTCCAGATGGTAATATGTATTCTGATGGTCAGGAAGTGACTGGAAAAAAGAGCAAGAACTGCCAGAAAGCCACCAGGGTCACAGCTCACCTCTCCCGAGGCAACATCAAACAGTACCCAAAATGTCCACTTGCGCCACACAGGGCACGACCTGTGCTCAGTCATATTGCATTACTGGACATTGCAGACTGAGCTACACTGAGATGTTACGGTGAAACTTAAATTAGGTCATCTGCCTATAAATAACAGCGGATAAAAGTGGTGAGGGGATGTCTCATGCTTCCAAAAGAGGGAGCGGTAATTTACAGTGGAGCATTTGTTTGAGAGCGCTGTCAGACTTTGTCTCGCTGCTCTCATGTCTGGATCGAGTAGGTACACAGCCATGCTTTTATTTTTTTCTTTAATTACATTCTTTTGCTTCCTCGGAGTTCAGCTGTCATGTCAAACGTTTGTCTTTGTTTAAATTACAACCACCTGCCTGCCTTTTCTTTCTGCTTTTCTCCCGTCCTGCCTCTCTCTTCTCTTTTTACCTCCCTTGCTTGCTCTAAAACTATTTTCTTAAGAGTCCGGGATAAAATAGGGGATGCAAGTAGCAAGACTGGGAATGTGACAGGTTGAAGCTCGTTGTGAAGGAGTACCTCAGCCTTCTTGTCAGCTGCAATCTTCTTTTTTTTTTTTCTGCCTGTTTGGACCGCTGGACTCTGATAAGCATATACAGTTGTAGTCTTAAAAATTAAGCCAAAGTAATGACATCATGGGAGTAGTTCTCTCACAGAGATCCTGCAGAGACACGTAATGCATGTTAGGCAATTGAATCCATGTGCTTTACACCCCTCATGGAGACATCACACAGAGATGCAGATCTTCATGGGTAAATCTAGAGCGGCGCCCACTTTACAGCCCCTGTGTGCTGAAGAAAAAGATGATTATCACTTGTGTTTACTTTCACCAGCTGGGAACACCAACGGCTCATGAAGGGGAGGATGTTCCTAACCAAAAATGGCATTGAACGGAGCGAGTCGAATCACTTGTGCTCTCAAATAAATCTTGTGGGTTCACTGAAGTAGCAGCTTTTTAATCTGCCCTGTAGCCATTTTTTTTAATCATAGTTTGTTTTGGGGTTTGGTTTTTTTAACAGTTGTCTCTGTTACAAATGCATTTGAGGATACAGCTTCTCATATTACTGATCTCATATCGTTTCCACTTCCCCTCTCTCTTCAATCTCAGCCTTCTTTCATCACTGTGCTCATACAGGCCTCTGAGTGTCCACTAACACAACAGGTGTGAGTTTACTGGAAAGAGCTGGTGGTTTGTGAGCTAAAATTGCTTTTGGTCAGTATTTCCTGAGGTCCCTCTCTAAATATAGATTCACATAACCCCATCATACATAACAGGATTACTGATCTCCATCTCTGGCTGACTCTGGGGATTCAGCCCACAGGCAAGTTGTAACACAGATGGAGAAAGCAGTGCTCATCGTCAAAATCCTAACTTTTGTATTTTGCAGTGATCAAAACAGTTATTTGGAGCAGTAGCCAATATAAATGTCTGTTAACTGTGTGCATCCTTTGAAATTCTTATGTGTTTATTAGGTTTGTGGAGTCTGAATTATTAAAAAGCTAAAAAAAAAAGTTTTGATTTTGACCAATATGGAACAAAAACGCTAAAACTTCCAACTACAAGGGACGATGTAATCTCATTTAGAAATAATCCTCATCAAAGTAACAGAGACTGGTTTTCTTACTCACAGGCTATGCTCAAAAAATATTGGATCACCTACATGTTACACCCCATGAACGTCTGCAGTTGTGCAGTTCGCAGAGCATCTCCTAAGCACCACGTTCATCCCCGCTCAGCAACTTACGTGGCTGGCATTGCTGTGTTTCCTAAATGCTTCCACTTTGGAATAATGCTTAAAGTTGAAGACTTTAAAGTAGTCACCGTATTATGATCAAATTCATTGAGCTGAGCATGGCTGGACACTTTATTTTATAACATCTGAAGTTACACTAAAAGCTGACAGGAAGTCACCATTTTACAGAGACTACAACAAAAATGACAGATTTTTCACCCATAAGGAATAAGTTCACATCCCGTTTAGGACATCTGTTGAGACTTTGCTTTTGACGGTATGATTAGGTTAGATTTTGGCAGCAAAAGTTAGCTAGCTCTAAAAAAACAAAATAGTTAATATAATCCTTTTTAAAATATAAATTACATACTGGAAAGCAATTTCTACCATCTACATCTAATGGCTTCTGTTTTAGATGTTGGAGGGTTTTATTGAAGTTTATTGAACTACTTGGTACTGTTAAAAATTTTGCTAGTGTGTGAAAGAGTGGCAGCGAGGTTTCCTGCCCAAGCATTAGTAAGCTAGGTGCTACACCACTTTTCTGAAGTTGTAGATATGATTCCATAAATGAATGAAAAAACATTTTATGATAGCTTTGACTGGCGCTTCAGAATAACAGTCTAAGTTTGCTGGTGGCAAAAACAAGCTTTTACATTCACACAGATCTTTGCTAAGTGGGATTAGCGTGCTTGACGGTCGTTGGTTTCTTGCTCTATTTTAGAAAGTACAAACATTTTGGTCAAAAATTATTTAGGTCAAAAAACATTTAGGTCCCCCAAATTAGAAGATATAAATAGGTTTGAAAATTACCTGAATTTTCCTTTAAAAATGAGACAATAGGAGCCACTGGTTAGCATAGCCTAGCTTAGCGTTCTGAAGCGAAACAGATAGTTGGACTCTCTAAGTTTACCTGCACTCCCAAAACTTACTTATTAGAATGCTATTTGCACTCTCACACACGCAAACCACAAAAACAATAATATAAAATTTATACAATTAGACTAGAGCCTGGTGACTTAAGGACAGCAACATAAAGAGTCAGTGAGGTTTGAGATATAAAAGACTATCTGTTATCATATTTGTACTAAACTAACAACAACACCCAGTCACTTATCTACAGTATTTATCTTCTTATCCAGCTTTGGCCTACAAAATACATGAACATATTTAACATATTTTCAGAAACAGAGAATGTGAACTGTACCATTTAATTTGTGCTAAATTTACAACATCATTATTGGTATCTGTGAGGATTCCCTTGTTAGTACTTCGTGTCAACAGGAAATACCTAATTTCTTCCAGGAAATTATCGTTTTCATCACCGATGACCCCATACAGATAAGAGTTTCTCCATTTTCTTATCTTCCAAGTCCACCTACAGTCAGTCATTCACATGTCCAAATGACTTAATCTAGTTGGAATTTTTTTTTTGTATTTGCGAGTTATTTTTGTTTCTTCTCTCATCTTTTATCTCTCTCTGTGCTGTTGAGGATGACGAGCTGCCTGATGCTGTAAGCTGATCCAAAGTTGGTGTACTTTCTTCTCAACAGCTGCACTGTTCTAACAGACATTTCATAATGCTGCGCTCATCACTCCAGCGTCGGCACTGTCTGTTCGTCCTGTAACGTGAGAAGGTTCACACAGGTTTGTCCAAACATTTGTTTAGATCATCGGCTTTAAGTTGGTGATTATTCACACAGGCAGCGGGATTAGAGTATGATTTTGGAAATATTTTCCATGCTTCAAAATTTACTCAATGAGACATCCGTGTTTGTGTGTGTATTCGTGTGCGTGTGTGCACATATGTTGGATAACAATGCAAGCTGCTATTTGTATCTAAGCCTCTTGCATTTACTGCGGCACAGGTGCAAGCTTCATACCACACCAGAATGTTTCTAGAATGAATCGTCTGGAAGCACAATGTTTACCCTCAAGCTATTTGAAAAATGCACTGGGAAAAGAAAAAAATGATTTAAAGAACTACTTAAAAAACTGGCAAACTGATATCACTTTGCTTCTGTTCTTATAATGCAGACATTATGCCACTCACTCACTCACTCACTCACTCACCCTGGAGATGGTCAGGGGCTGGTTGAAGTCCTTTCCTCCTGTCAGACGAAAGCCCCAGGGGGCCGGCCCATCCAGCACCACGTTAAGTGGCATGACCCTTTAAAGTCTCCCTGCTGTTTTGACAGCAGCACAGACAGTAAACTGCACACTGTGGGGATCACAGTTAAAGAGCAGTGGAATATCAAAGTGATGGAGATTTTGAACCAAGTGAGGGGGTCAGGGGGAGGAGGATGGACAGCTCCCGCCCCGTGAGTGAGGTAATTGGTCAGATTTTAGGAACTGACTCTCAAGTCTGTACTAATTCTGTTTGAGCGTGTCTCGTTGCTTCTTTTACAGTACTATTCCTCCTCTCCGAATAGAAGCCAGTGTTTGTCATGATGATGAGGTAAAACCAAAGCATTGCTTGTTTTACTCATAACCACTTCTGGCTCAGTCACTGCTTACCTAAATGAACTCGTGTCCACACACAGACTGAAGATGTAAACCAGCTTCTGTCAGAAGCCAGCCCCCACTAATGCTTCTCATCCCTGGGCAGCTCGAGGTCTGGCTGGCCTCCTCTTGCTCTGGTTGATGGGTCTTGCTGCTCCTGCCCTTATTTGGTCTGAAGGCAAAGCTTCTCTCTGAGGCCTTGGAGGTCTCACAGGCACATTCCAGTCACTATTGATTTGGAAGGGACCCAGGACTCTCACTCCTAGCCGAGCTTGATAACAATCCAGCTCTGACTTGAAGTTTTTTTTATTTTTTATTGTGTTTACAGCAGAAACCGGGCTTTGTCTACTCTATTAAACTGAGCCATTTTTCATGTCTTTAAAGACTTCTTCTAGGCCAAAATCTGAATTCGCTCTTTGTGATCTCAGGAATTTATTTTTCAGCCAATACAGAATTTTCTTTGCTCCCCTTTCATATCTGTGTAGTACTATTAATAAGTTAAAATAAAAAATAAATAAAAACATCAAATGGTCCATGCCTGTGAGTAAGGCATACTAATCTGTGTCAACAGTGATAGCCATTTAGCCTGAGCAGGGAGCGGCTTCATCATGTAAATGTGCCATTATGAATCCACACCACAAACTCCGCCTTCGGCCTTGAAAACCCTTTCCCACTTGCAGTATTTCAGCGTGGATCAGATTCATGGTTTGTTTCTGTGGTTGCCATGACATGGAATCACTTGTGTTTCCACATTTCTTTCTCTCTGGACAGAATTAACAGGCCGTAACAGTAAGAGTACAGATTTAGGCATCCATTCTCTGTAACACCAAAACCATATTTAGCACACGTGTAGTGTTCAAGTACATAAGCATATAGGCATTATATGAACTTTATGTTTACCTTGCTTTACCTGAGGAATGGAACAGTTATATATGTCATGCAAGTTTAATGCAACATAGATCAGGACTGCTCTACTGGTTCAATGTGTGATGAAGCTTCAAAATCCACCAATAGCAACACAGTAACTCTGTAACTTCTGTCGGTGCTGTGCTTTTTTGGAAATCGAATTTCCCAGAGGAACCCACCTGAGGGATTAATAAAGTTCTATCTAATCTAATCTAATCTAATCTAATCTAATCTAATCTAGCGCTGTTGAACGTGACTGAAACCAGGACTCTGCTTGTTTGCAGACCCACTGAAAGAGCTCTCCTTATTTATCCTTTATTTATTCTTGTTTTCAAGTCTGCCTAGAGGAGCCGTGCATATGGTGGATTGTAGCCAGAGTGTCGTGACAAACTGCAGGGCACACGTTCCCCTCCTGATGGTGAAATTTACATCGCTTGGACTGAAGCGGACCTTCCACACTCACAGACACCAACTGCTGTTTCTTTGCTTCTTCGCAAAGAATTTGTGACCTTTTGCAAAAGTTTTGTTTGTAAGAAGAAAGAAATGTCCTTGTAGCTGAGAGCCAAAATACTGAGATGGTTTACTTGAACATGCAGCTGCCTTCTTATTGGCACACGACCGCCTTTTACTGCAGATTGGTTTCCTCTACTGGCTCCAAAAGAGAGTCAATCTCTGTCAACTCCTGTATTAAAAGATTGCCTCTGGGGTTGGGGATTCAGTTCAGTGATTTTACGTCACCTGAAGCAGAGATGGGCAGTAACGCGTTACTGTAATCCGATTACTTTTTTCAAGGAACGAGTAAAGTAAGGGATTACTATTGCAAAAACAGTAATTAGATTACCGTTACTTTCCCGTAGGAACGCTGCGTTACTGCGTTACTAAAACAGTGATTTTTTGCGAGAATGTCTCATGACAGTGACATAAGCGAGTGCGCCTTTAGTGACAACAGCTGTGTGCAGATCAACAATGGATCACATATCGATTGTGGGAGAGAGTATGAGCGTGTAGCGTTTAAAGCGTGGAAGTACTGACCTTACTTTGAGTTTGATTCCATAAAAAGTGACAAAAACATTAGCGTCCGTTGTGCGTGGGAAGAAAACTTCTTTTTACAGCGAAAAAACCCCTAAACTTCCAAGCAAGCACCGAGTAGCTACGACGTAATGGGAAACTCACAGAGAAACTCGCGGATTCTTCCACTGACCGCGGCACACCTGCACCAGGGTAAACCTCCGCCTACCGCAGTCCTGCTTTACAGGTGAAAATAGAGCAACAGGACCGCTGGTCTTTGACTTTATTTATTTCCTGCTGTGTTTTACTTGCATCTATTTGAAAGACTGAGTGTAAACACAAAAAATATTTTATTTTATGTGCTGGAATGTGCAGAAAATAGGTTTAAATGTTAAACTAATTTATTCAAGTCAGAGAATGGTGCATATAATTTAATTTTTGCTTGATGCATAAAGTTAAAAGATTAAAACTGATAAAACAAGTTTTAAAAAGAGACTTTTCCATTTGATTACATTTTGTATGATGGATTATGTAGAAAAAGTAGAATTGGGCTGAAAGATCTATCGCTTTATCACCTATTCAGGTTGTAAATCGTGTTTTTAAAAAGTAACTAAGTAATTAATTACTTTTGAAAATAAGTAATCAGTAAAGTAACGGGATTACTTTGAGGAAGTAATAAGTAATTAGTTACTGATTACTTTTTTCAAGTAACTTGACCAACACTGACCTGAAGTCAACTGGACTGAAATGGATGTTTGAATTCTTTTTGTGGCACTGACACCACAAACACTTGCCTGGTTGCAGGGAATGGAATTACGTGCCCTGCTTTGAGTTCCAGTCTACAAAATTTGTGTTTTTAGTCAGCTAGCACTAATTAGTAGGTACTCGTGTCCATCTAAATTATATGTCCTACCTTAGCTAGGGCAGGCAACAATAAAATAATTCAAGTCTGAGAGGGAGCGACCCGCCTCCAGCTACTCTGGGCTCTGTTTTCTGGTTTAAAAAACAAAAGAAAAAGCATCCGACACAAGATTTCTCCAACCACAGGGCTTTTCACCGGTTATACATTGGTAGTTTCCAGTAGTCGTGTATACGTTGTAGCAGTTTACTGTCACCAGGGGGCGGTGTCCATGACAATCGGTCTGTTGGTCCTTTAGCTTAGCGTCTACTGAGAATAGGGCTGAAGTAATAATAGACAAAGACCTTCTTAGTAGTGAAGTGAAACCAAGTGTTAAAAACGGTTTAAACGGTTGTTCTCTGCAGGTGCTTCCTTTGCTTTTCGTGCTGCTCTTTTGATGTTTTACGTTTTAATGAAGGGGGAAAAACCCTTCATGCTGAATTCTGACGTTACTCGCTTTCGTATTCCAGCCCACATTTCTATCAATCAGCTTTCAACCTATGCTTAATGTGAGCACCTAAGAACATCTGTGTAGGTTGTATACCCAGAACTTTTCACTCTGTTCAGTCCAATACCGATGCAAACCGCTTTGCAGTTTTTAAATTCTGCTTGACGTCAAAAGTGAACATTAATTCACGCGTGTGTCCTGTGACCTTCTGGTAGGAGAGGATTTATGCCAGGGATTTCTAGATTTCTGCCTATGGCACCTGAGATTTTCATTTCAGGTGGATGACATAATCTTTTTCTGTTGAGCTGAAAGAAAAAAAATTGTTGGAATATTTGATCTACCAGCTGGATTTTATTAGCAATACAGCCCCTTAAAATCATCCAACAAGTCCTACAAGAAATACTCAGGTCCAAGAGTGTGCATTGAGTTCAATAATAACATGAATAACATAAGATTTACACCTTCATACACGTATAAACATATCAGCAATCAAATTCATCTCCTTGCTTCGAATTTGTTCTTACGCTCGTATCAAAGGCAGGCAGAGGGCCTAACGTTTAAACACTGAACACTTTGTATGTTCTCTGCACACTTTCATACACTTTCTAAACTACATATGCATAAATTATTCTTTTTGTTTTTGCATCACAGGTTTACATATACATGGCTATTAAATTAGTGAGCTGGATTTAAGGCAGCGATCACCAACTCTACTCGGTCTACCTACAGTAAATTCACTTTAAATACCCCACCAACGTAAAAACGACGAACTGGAGCAAAGAAAATCCTACGAGCCCGGCTACACGAGACGTTCTCAGAAGAATGCGGGTTAGCACCACTGATGATGCGAAATGGAAAGAAAGAGGAAACCAAACGTGATGGTGGATGAGAAAAAGCCGACTTTATAAAGCAAGTGGATGTTGGCCATTTTACAGCTCACATACAAAAACAAAAAAGGCTTACAAAAACACGACACGCTCACACTCGCACACAGTGAACTCACGCCGGCTGAAATGGTGAATGACAGAGAGTGACGTGAAGGACAGTGAATGATAAAATATTTTAAGGTGCTTTTACATCGTTTTGTTGTCAGTGTCCATTCTTTGTGAAGAAAACAAAACAGAGATCAGTTACTGAGAACGACACGCTAAGATGGAAATTGCCAATCATTTCACAACAGTACAAACATGAGTAATGACACACTACCCACTCACTCTGACAACAGCTATAAAAGATCCAACAGCAGTTCTGTGATTTCCAAAGGTTTTCAAAATTCCCGTCCTGTATCTGACTTAAATAAATTCATCATAAAACAACAGTAAGTTCTTTTTAGCCCATTAACCATTGTGTTTTTGTTTTTCTGTAATCACTCAGAACCTGGACTTTGAATAATGATGACCATAAAATAACAATCATTCAAATGTAAGTTAGGTACTGTTAAAATATGCTTAAAAAAAATCCCAAAAAAAACAATGTGGTGCTCCGTTCTTTCTAAAAATCATCGTATAACACAGTGAGACCAGCCTTCGTCTTCTAATAAATATAATACCTAAAAAAGGTCAGTAACCTTTCTGCATACACTTTCAACACACTCCTCTCCCCCGAAGCCAGGCGCAGTCAAAATGACCTCTGCTGTGTAAAATCTGAAGTGAGGTTAAAAAAAGAAACCAAAGAGATTGTTTGTGATCAAGTTCAGTAAAAGTGCTTCAATTCTAACGTGAAAATAACTGAACAGCAACAACGTGTTTACTAATCTGGAGCTAAGTCTGTGATAGTGTTTTTCTTCACGTCTGCAGTATTTAAACTTATTGTTCATTTTATTAAATAATATCCCCCAAAGTAAAACAAAAAAACATTTGCTGAACCATCCTTTTACCTGGCATGATGATGCAACACGTTGGCTCCTAATTTGCCAAAACACATCTGGCCTCTGACACAATACTGCTTTCCTTTAACACTCTCTGCACTAAATCTTTGTGGAGACATCTGTAAATAAACACTGAAGTTAACTATAAGTGATTTAAATTTTGAGTTACTGGAGAAAAAAAAGGTATTCTTGGTGATCTTAATGTCCTTAAACAACTGAAAAAGAAAGGAAAGCATCACTGCAGATATACTTCCGTTATTGTCAAAAGTCAAAGGTCACTGGGTGCAGCACAAATCTTCGGTTCTCCATAATAGAAAAATAAGGGTAAAAAGATAAGTTTAAAAAATGCGTTATTACTTTATAGAAGTCTTCCATTAAAGATGGCTAGTTAGAGCTAAGTATTTTGTCTGTGTGAAGCTGACAAGCCACACACATACACGCAAACACAAACGTGTGCTGCAGGTCTTTGTTGATGTCCTGCGGGTGCTGTGCTGAGGAGGGCGACGAACGGGTCATAGAAAGGGGCGGGGTCAGCGGGAGTTTGGAATCATTATAGCTGCTTCACGTAGTTTCCTGGGAAGGTTCCAAACAACTTGCTCCTTCGAGAGGTCCCTTCACAAACACAGAACAATGAAAGGAAACTGTCAGGGCTGAAACACGACTATGGCACAAATGTCAGCTGTAGTCTAGAAATCTGCCAACTGTGGAGATTCAGAACTACACCAACATTTAAGCAGGTTTCATTTTTGAAAAACAAAGAAATGACACTTAATCTGTGCTCAGCTGTGAGGGATATGGTTGTTTTGTCTTCTCCCACAGTCAGTGCTGAAGCCACACTGACATCTAGTGGTGTGTCTAGTTTTTCTACATTTTTATGCTTTAGTTTTCCTCTATTTTTTAGAAGGTTTTAGGTCGTGTTTGTCTTTACACCCTGACTTTAGACATTAAATTAAGGAGGGGGTCCAAAGTTGGTGTTCTCAAATCACATTAATTTCATGGTCCATTCGGTCCATTGTAACTGACTAAACCTTTAACTCATACATTAGTAATGGTTAAAAAGCTAGAAACCAGCACAAACACAACAGGAAAAAATAACAAACAAAAGCACAAAATGCACTGTATAAAGTGTAAAAGTTCCTTGAGGTAAATTCTGTGATTTTTGTGAGTATCTATAAAATTATATCGATTTTTTTGATATATACAGTGGTGGACAGAGTTATCAAATTCCTAATTTAACTGAAAGTAGTTCAGCACTTTATTGGAGTCATTATCAAGTTAAACATTGACTGTATTTATTTTCTGCATTCTTCCTGCTTATTCAGTCAGTGCGCTCATTTCTGCTTCATTTGTTATGACAATTATCGACGTCTTGCTGGTACTTCCTTAATTCTTTGTGCCACAGATTGAACAAAGTGCTGTGGAAACATTCCTCAGAGATTCCAATCCACATTGGCACAATGACATCAACAACCTGCATGCTGCAGCAGAAATCATTTTTTCAATCTTCTGATGTCCAATTTTTCTGAGCCCATGTAAATGGTAGCATCGGTTTCCTGTTTTTAGTTCACAGGAGTGGGTCCCTGTATGGTCTTCTGCTGCTCTTTGTATTCAGAGATGCTCTTCTGCATAACTTGATTATAATGAGTGGTTATTTTAGTTACTGCTGACCTCCTATTAGTTGGAAACAGTCTGGCCATTTTCTATTTTTCAGGCTGTTCTGCAGAGATGGTTATTTGGGAAAATCCTGTACATTTTCATCAGGTCCTCCTGATCATTACTACATGCCTAAATTCATTGAGATGCTGCCATGTGACTGGATGATTGGATTTTATACATTTATAGAAGAGGCAGGCAAGTGTAACAATATAATTCTACTACTTTATACACTTATATAGTGATAAACTCACTTTTAGTTCATCATGTGTTTGGCTCAATGCGTTTTGTATTTCTATCTCTATTACTTTTCTTGGCTGATGTCTGTTCATCTTACCAACAAACCAGCCATCATCGCACTTCTCCATCACATCAACGACGTCTCCCTCCCGCAGCTCCAGCTCATCCTCATTGCGAGGCATGTAGTTGTACAGCGCCTGGTACCTGGGTTGGAAAAGATTTGATTTTTATTCTTTGGCAAGTATTTCTTCACTGTTAAGCAGAGATGGGCAGTAACGCGTAATCTGATTACTTTTTTCAAGTAACGAGTAAAGTAAGGGATTACTATTGCAAAAACGGTAATTAGATTACAGTTACTTTCCCGTAGGAACGCTGCGTTACTAAAACCGTGATTTTTTGCGAGAATGTCTCACGACAGTGACGGACGCGAGTGCGCCGTTAGTGACAACAGCTGTGTGCAGATCAACAATGGATCACATATCGATTGTGGGAGAGAGTATGAGCGTGCAGCGTTTAAAGCGTGGAAGTACTGACCTTACTTTGAGTTTGATTCCATAAAAAGTGACAAAAACATTAGCGTCCATCGTGCGTGGGAAGAAAAATTCTTTTTACAGCGAAAAAAACCCCAAAACTTCCAAGCAAGCACCGAGTAGCTACGACGTAATGGGAAACTCACAGAGAAACTCGCGGATTCTTCAACTGACCGCGGCACACCTGCACCAGGGTAAACCTCCGCCTAACCCACTCCTGCTTTACAGGTGAAAATAGAGCAACAGGACCGCTGGTCTTTGACTTTATTTATTTCCTGCTGTGTTTTACTTGCATCTATTTGAAAGAGTGAGTGTAAACACAAATTATTTTTTATTTTATGTGCTGGAATGTGTCAAAAATAGGTTTAAATGTTAAACTAATTCAAGTCAGAGAATGTTGCATATAATTAAATTTTTGCTTGATGCATAAAGTTAAAAGATTAAAACTGATAAAACAAGTTTAAAAAAGAGACTTTTCCATTTGATTACATTTTGTATGATGGATTATGTAGAAAAAGTAGAATTGGGCTGAAAGATCTATCGCTTTATCACCTATTCAGGTTGTAAATCGGGTTTTTAAAAAGTAACTAAGTAACTAAGTAATTAATTACTTTTGAAAATAAGTAATCAGTAAAGTAACGGGATTACTTTTTTGTCGAAGTAATCAGTAATTAGTTACTGATTACTTTTTTCAAGTAACTTGACCAACACTGCAGTTAAGTACAGCTAATTTAAACTGGATGGGTGCAGTTGTTTTGATTACAGTTAATGCCACACACACACACACACACACACACACACACACACACACACACGCCTTTTAAAGCACAGAGAAAGATGTTAATAGCAATTCAAAAAAAAATTAAAATCATACTACTTACGGGTCTCCTCCACCGTGGAGTGCATCTTGTACTGACCGCTGAGTTTTAGAGACAAAGAGAGAAACACAAATGATTAACACAAATTTGTGTTTTGCCATTTGTGGAGCTTTTGTTTAGTGTTTGAGGAGAAAAGATTTTAGCAAGTTTTTTTGCTCTAAGATACTTTTGATTTTTATCTTCTCACAAAGTGAAATTATAAATCATCATATGACAAAAGAACAAAAAGAAATGAACCAAAAAAAGCATACTGTAGCACGTTATCAGTCATGAATGATATGGTTATTCCCAACATCTCCCTCCTGCACAGAGACAGGAGTGCACTATGAGCATGGTTGAATGAAGACATGCCCCCCTACCCTTCGACCTCTAACGGGTGACAGATAGGACCTCCGGGACAAGATGGGGCTACGAGGGGGTTTACCACCAACAATTGGATCCTGCTTAACAGGCAGAAAGACCAGAAGCAACACACCTATAATCTTTAACAGTAACCAACAGCAACCTCGACTCTGAGCTCTGCACACAGACAGAGTCTAAAGACATGCTGTAAAACATCATCAACATGCTGATGCCAATAAAAAGCCTCCTAATCACAACACAGTACAGTTACAGCTCACAACTCTATTAACAGTTATTCAAGCATGTATTCTGCTGCCTCTAAAATCATCAGCTGGGTACTTACATGTTAATATAATGAGAATTAGTGCCTGAAACTAACAGTACTGCTTGCATTGCATCTATAAATCTGATTATAAATTGTAATTAATCTTTGATATATATAACCAATCAGTTACTTCTCAATTCAGTTCACGTCTTAGTAGTTAGAGAAATACACTATTATGAGAGTTCTTATCATCCTCATCACCACAAATCAACGGCATACTCGTTACATGCCAGCTTTACCTTCACCTTAGGCGACCTACGTCCTTGATGTGGTACAGTTGGGGCAGTGGGGGGACAGCGCTGAGTGGAGGGTGGAGGGGCAATGTTAGCGGGAGGAAGGGGAAAATTTGGCTCTGAGATGGGACATGTCGTGACCGGACTAGAAAGAAAAGGAGAGCTTGAGGGGTGAGAGACAGACCGCTGAGAGGGATCGTCTGGAGGGAAGTGGAGGGGAGGTGGTGAGACAGATGGAGAAATTGGAGGCAGCAGTGACGTTGTGAGCTGAGGAAGGGACGGAGGACGAGGGGAGGCATGGTCACAGGAAGGGACGATACTACGATTGTGCTGCTGTTGTGTGTGGGAGAAAGAGGATGAAGGGCAAGCAGAGGAAAAAGAAGTGGAAAGCAGGGAGGTCACAGGGGGTGGTGTGGAGGGGGAGGAGGGACCATTGTGGGGAAACTGAGTAGATGGAGACACTTCAGCCTACGGGGTAAAGACACACATGTGAATACTCAAGTGTAATCACGGGATGAGCTGCTCTGTTTGTGATTTACTAAACCCCAGACGGGACATGGAGGAAAGTATAATATTAATATATATATATATATAAAAAAAAACAATCTTGTGATAAGTATCCTAATTAACAAAAATATATCCACTAGTTTCCACTGAGTATGAGATGTTTCCAAAAAATCTTGTGATCAGTGTTGAATGGAAATAAGAACACAAGTCTATAATGCGCCCTAGACTAGACTAGATAACAATAATAAAAATAATGTATTAATTTTTTAAATCAGATGCCAAAAATAACACAATTTTTAAAAAAACTGGAAAGAGAACTCAAGTGCCTCTTGAACACTAAATACACCCCCCCCACCCCAAAAAAACAAACAAACAAACAAAAAAACAACCCTGGGTGTACTGCACCTACAGGAGCTGCTCGGCCATGGAAACCAATGCCAAGAAGCTCCTGGTGAACAGTTTCTATGCTGATGTTAATGCCAGAAGAGGTTTGGAGCTCTGCAGTTAATGAGTCAGCATAGTGCTAGCGACTTATACGCACTATGCGCCTCAGCATTTTGCAGTCGCGCAGCAGGAGATGGGAGAAAACAAAACAAAACATAAAAAAAAGGACGATGGGACACACTTGCTAATTTTGGCGGGGAATGACATCATACAGTATATTAACTTAATTCCTCAATGTCCCTTCTAAGGCCCTATAGCATTTCCAAACTCAACAGATGTAGTGCACACCATGCTGTACCTGTGGGCTGTGCATCTGATTTAAAACTCTAACATCCTGCTCTTTCTCACTTCTAGCTTCATCGTCTTCTTCAATGAACAACTCAGTGTATTCCTTTGCTTGTACTGACGGTGGTCTATGTGAGTCAAAACGTTGCCCATTCACATTTTTTGACTGCTCTCCCCACGAAACACATAGGGGCTCCATTGTTACAGGCTTGTGAAGCTGCACTGCTAACTGAAAGCTGCCTGTTGAGTTGCTTGCAGGAGTGACCGCTGGGGGCTTTACGTCCGACTGATGGGATTCTTCCGCTTTTAATGGGAAGAGCCTGCTTTGGGACGTTTTGGTCAGCTTAGCTGCTGAAGAATCTACTGGAGATGATCTCAAAACATCACCATCATCTGTGCTGCTGGAACCATCCAAAAACATGCACAACAGCTCATCATAAGGGTCTTTGACTTGCAGTTTAGTGTCCGGGGTTTCCCTGCTTTTGTTTACTCGTACTGTGGATTTGTGCTCTTGTGCAGGAGGTGTGGCTGATTTTATCGGCTCTGATAAAACCTCAGGCGTAGTAATTCCTAAGTTTGAGTCTTCCTCAGTGATATGCAGTCCTCTGCCACAGTTATATTGAAATGAAGAGTCAGGCAGTGGAGAGGTTAATGAGAAATGGGGGTCTGGAGGAGGAGGAGTAGGGGGGGAGATGGGTGAGACAGCTGTGGTGTGACCTAAACTGAGGTTTGCGTCTTTAAAAGTGGGCGTTCTGGAAAATTCTTTGCAGGCTGTGGTTGCTAGGGATGACAAGGTGAAACTTTTTTGTGGCTGTGCAGATGAGAGTGCTTTGGGCTCTTGAGCCTTTAGGAGAGATGCAAGGTCAGAGGGGAGAGGAGGCGGTGTGGGCGGCAGAGGGGTGTTCGTGAGGGAGCGAGCTTGAGTGGATGCTGACGGCTCCACTGTGAGGGACAGCCACTCGGTGGTGATGGCTTGCAGGTCAAGGCTTCTCAAAGAGGGGTGAGGGGAGGGGGGTTTGTGGGTGGTGGGTGGTGGAGGTGGATGATAGAAAGGCTCCATGAAAATAAAGCAAAAAAAGAAGGAACAGTGGGTGATTTATGAAACTAGAACAGAGACGTGCTGTGTGTTTTTATGTACGTTTTGACTCTTCAAGGTAGAACAGAAGACTTACTATAGTTAAAGTATTCACTAATTACTAGACTACCGTTACACCAGAGGGAAGTTTTGGATCTTTATTTTCTTTTTATTTGGGGTGCAAGTTGATAACCAACAGCTTTTTTTTAAGATGAAGAAATACCCCCCAAAATCACATCTTAATGAATTTATGAAGCCCCTGAAAGAGATGCATTATTTACATTATTGCACTGTCGTACAGTCAAGTAAAGTTTATTTATAGAGCGCATTTGAAAATAAACAGTGTCCTCTGTAATAAACTTTGACTATACATACATCCCATACAACTGTGAGGAAAACTGCATAAAACAGGAAATAAAGAGACCATCACACAAACACGTGATTTTAAACAGTAACAATGTAATTTAACAATAATTAGGCTCTGATTACTTATAACTTTGATAAAATAAATAATAAAAGCCAAGTTCAAGTATAACTTAATCAATATCTTCAAGGCACAAATCTGATCTGAAGTTGCTCTATTGTTTTTTGTGGCTTGACGAGTAAGCAGGCTCTAGACTCTCTTACCTTGACGGGTGTGGAGCTTGGTGTCCTGTTGCTGGGGTAACCATGTGGATCTATGTGATGGGCGGAGCTTTTGGATGGAGATCGCTTGACAAGGTCAACGTAGGACACAGGAAAGATCCCCTGTTTGGTTGTGTCTGGGATTTTCCCCTCATACCAATTCTGATCCACCTGCCTTATCACAATCACTCTCTCACCCTGCACACATCAGACACACCAACAACACACAAACAAGGCACTTAGCTGCAAATCAGGAACGGTGGAATGAACAGGACCCCACAGCAGGTCCTCTCACACTTACTTAAACCACAATGTGGCTTTTTTCCCCATGTCATTTTACATCATTTTGTCCCACTCTTCTTAACGGCGTTGCTTCAGTTCTTTGTCATCAATTTATGCGCATATCATTATGCACTTTCTTGCTTTTGACTCAATCATTGTAACACATCGATTCTTTTCTTTTTCAGCCTTTATGTTATAAATTTGCTGCTGTGCTTGAGATCATTGTCCTGTTGCATGGCTCAGTTTTGGCCTAGCTTTAGGCCTCAAATCTGATATGAATAGAGGAATTTATACAATATGTCTGCTTTATCAAACTGCATTTGATTAGAAGTTCCTTCCTATGGAACAGAGAATACCGGGAATTTAGTTCTTCAGAGGACTGCATTTTTTTTTACTACAATTTAGTAACATCTTTACCTTTAGATATAACTGCAAAAGCCAGCACTTCAAATATTTAAATCAATGACAAAAACATTATAAACATGCTTTAAGTTGAAATACCTTTCTCAGTGACAACTCCACGTTAGTATCAGCGTTAAAGTTGTAGCGGGCCACTGCCTCTCCAATCTCTCTGACATGTGCTGGAGGAGGAGGACGGATTGGCTGCTGCTTCTCTGAAGACGGCATCTTCTGTAAATGTGTGAAAAATGGTGTAAACCTGTATGCGTGTCATGTTGGAGGAGATGCATATTCAAATACAACCAAGCCATATTCAGACCAGAAATCAGCAGCCGACTTACCTCTACATATGCTATAGGGAATATTCCCACTCGCCCACGGTGTTCTCCTTCATACCAGTTGTTATCTATCTGCCTGATGATGTTCACTGCATCACCCTTTTTAAATGTCAGCTCCCTGTAACACAGTTTTATGAGTGAAGGGCCTCTGCATGCATCTTTCATCCACTGCATGGACATAACATAGCAGCTGAACAAGACACGGTGACTTCTGCAGCACGAGCATCGGTGACAAAATGTCAGCCAGGAAAGCAAAATAATATAAGTAATAAGAGCAAAATAATAAGAGACAGCAATGCAGAAAGCAGCTTTATTCATGCATACATCTAAAAGAAAAAAAAACCCCATCAGATTATGGTGGTAAGGTGTTATACTGGTATACATGAAAGCAATATTACAACTACAAAATGTAAATAAAGGACATTGAGTTTGCTGACGTGCAGTTAGATGTCTGCGTTCTTAGACTCGGCTCTCTCACGCGTGCACTCTAAGCTTGTTGTACTCACTTGCTCGTTTGTGCCTTAAAATCATAAATGGCTCTTGCAGGTTGTTTCTGATGGAGGAGAGAGAACAGAATAAGTTGTGTCATCTGTTTATGGGAGACCTAAAAGAGTGGAGTGAGAGAAAGAAAGCCCACAAGCATTACCAGGTATATGAAACACGTATGTAACATAATTATTTTGAATTTTTAAGAATAAATATAAATATCAATGTGCTACAGAACTGGGAAATTAAAGACAAAGACGTTACCCTTTTGAGCACATTGATTACATGTTATTTGAGAGAAATGCACCGTGTATAAATGTGTTAAGTGCACCACCAGTTCCAATGTTGTACCTCTCTGTCAGGAGTGGGTCTTCTGTTCTGGGGTGTGTGGCGTCCATCCAGTGTGGAACTCCTGGAGATGTCCTGGTCTGTGATTAGCAGAGACACATGAAAAGGTTCACACGAGTTACTAAGCGAACATGCCACATCACCTACCATACAAAGTGTGATCTGGGAAACAGTGATGATGCCACTCAAACAGGTAAATGAGGGAATGGAAGCTTGGGTCATAAACAGGTGTGTTTTATTTGTTTTTCATTGGAGAAAACAAGGTGATTGGACAACAGCACAAATAGACACATGCGATGCTACAAAATACCCGGAAAACAAAATGAAACACGGGGAATACAGAGCAAAAAAATATGGCAAACAACAAAAACGTAGGATCAAAAGGATTACGGGAAAGAAAATGACCTGGTAATAATGCGATAACTATAAATAAATGTTTGAAACAGACAAATGATACAAGAAAAACAAAATGCATTAAAAAAAAAAAAAAGGAACATTCACAACAATTTACCCCAAACATCAACCTTGTCTCTTAGAAGTTATATTTCTTTACAAATAAACTGAAATAACAAATACGGTTTGAAGGAAACTGTAACCAGATTATTATTTCTTACTCTGAACATGAAAGTAGATTTTTTGAACACATTCACTGACAACACATTTAAAACAAAAGTGTTTGATCAATATCCACCTGAAGTAACTACACATCCTGTTCTGTTTTGTGATTTGAGGTTTAGACACTGCCTAAACCCAACTATAAATTCAAGTCTACACGTAAACCTCGGCTTCTGGTGAGAGAATTCAATTCTTTGTATAGCCAAACTCCAAAATCCAGTTAATGACTCGTTCATTAGGAGCCTAAAAGTAAGGTGTAAAGAAATATTACATCTTTGAGACAGGATTACAGAGCAATATACTGTAAATTCTCAAATATCTGTCTTCCAAAATTGCATAAAACAAAGCCAGCATTTGAAACAATCCCTCTCCTGTTTCAAACCCTTTTCATCAGTGCTAAAACAGACTTATTATACTTGGACCATGTTATTTGTATCCCTCACTGTACTTTTGTACTATTTCACTGTAATAGTTCAGCTTCTCCACTGTTTTCTTCATCTGTTCATTGAGGATCTGCCAATAAAACTCCACATTCTGTGCAGTGTTTCAAATTAAAGCAGAAGCACTGTCCTCTTATTTTACTAAAAAAATAGCAGGAAGCTTCACTCACATTAACTTAACAAAATAAACAAATAGCCAGATTTGTCTCGAGAATTTACAGTAAATGGGTCTTAATCAATGCCATACAATTAAACAGAAAAGCATGGTAATGGAAGTGTCGGCAGATCAATGAGGAGAACTGGGCAACGAGTGCAGACAAA
The DNA here is from genome assembly GCF_057381845.1 of Rhamphochromis longiceps. Lineage (NCBI taxonomy): Eukaryota > Metazoa > Chordata > Actinopteri > Cichliformes > Cichlidae > Rhamphochromis > Rhamphochromis longiceps. The sequence goes on from NC_140562.1 coordinate 17,803,951, forward strand.
ACTGAAAGAGACACTGAGATAAATGTAAGTGGATGTATATGTGCCTTCGTGTATTTATGCTTGTATGCATGCATGTATTTGTTGTGAAACACACTCATGTTAAGTGACTGCTAAGTGTAGTGTGTATCTGAGGTGTTACATGTGTGTTATTTCCACCTGAGTAACAGAGACCATTTCCATTGCCCTGCTCCTCTCCATAATCATTGTTGTTTGAGGTCTCCAACTGTCGTCCATAACAGGCACTGATTGGTGACTGTATCCGTGGTGACTGTAACCGTGGTGTTGAGGGCTCTCCTCTATATGAGGCATACCCAGTGGGGCTACTGTCTGGGTACAACGATGCAGAGGAGTGACCGCCGTGCCAACACCCCCTCCTTCCCCGCAACGAGGAGCTGCGTTCTGGCACATTTGGCAGCAGTTCTGCCAAGATTCTTCTCAGGATGCTATCATCAGGTGCCCGAGGGTTTCTGTGGCCTCTCTCTGCTTGAATGTGCTCATATATGTCTCTCAAAGCTGCATCTAGCGCTTCGTAAATTGCCTGTTTAGACTTGGGTCTGCTACCTCGACCTCCGCCCCCACTGCATCTTCTAGAGGTAGGTGGTGAGCCCTTTTTCCTGCGGAAAGGCACTGGACTGACCAGGAAGGCCAGCTTGGACATCGATTGCTGGGATTGTGAGCTCTGGTTTTGGGAATGGCTGCTGCGGGTCTGCTGTGAAGGTCTCTGGTGCTCCTGTCGCGCGCGTTCCCGCTCATGACGTATCATGGTTGTGAAACGGGTATATGAAGCCGGGCAGCGGCCTTTGCAGGTGCTGATGAGATGGCGGTGTTGGTAGCCTTGGCTCTGGCCAAGACTCTGGTGACCAGGATGATGGTGGTGATGGTGGTGGTGGTGACGGAGGTGGTGGTGATGGTGGTGGAGGGTGGAAGAGCCGTATAGGCTCTCAGAGGAGGTTAGTGAGCAATGGTCAAAGTCACTCTCACTGCAAAATGACGAGCCTTCAACCTGAATGAAGTCACTGAGGTCAGAGGCAACAGCGTCTTGTTCACTGTCAGAATAGTCTGGGTTGGCTTGGGGGCCTTGGAGAACAGGAGGAGCGGGGAAGGACCGTCCACGCCCGGGGTCTGGTCCAACACGAGGCTGTCCCTCAGGGGGGCTACGAGGTCGGTGTAAGTGATCCATGGTTTGAGGTACTGTTCCACTGTTTCCATTGTTGTCTTCTTCCAGTAAAGACTCTATTGAAAAACGGCGTTTTGGATAACTGGGTGTGACACCACCACCACTGCTAGCTCGAGATGATGAGCCACCTGGTGTGGTGGTGCCTGAAGGCACCTCGCCATCACCCAAGTTAGGCATGGATTTGGATTTCTGAATAAGACGCTCATATTCAGAAATGCGGTTTGGCACCATATCACGTGGCACTTCCACACCCCAGGAGGGTGTCCAAGGAGAGAGGCGATGCCGAAGCAGATGAGGCTGACGCTCTAGATCCAGGATGCGCGCACGGACCGACCGGATGACTTCAGATGGAATTAGCTGAGCTCTGTCGATCTGGTGCATCTTTCGATAGAGCTGGAGAAAGCCCGGCGAGTCGTGTGCTCGTCGTCGATGGAGACGGGGTAATGAACGAGTAGATGATGATACTGTGGAGAGATTTCCATCGCATACCAGTGACCCAGCACTCTCTGAGCGGGTAGCATTTCGTCCACCCGAGCTAGAACGCCCATCGTTGAGTAGGTCATCACAACTGCGTGACTTTAGCTTGGCAGGAGAAGCTGGCGCAGCCTCTGCACTGCTCCACGTCTCAGCATTCTGGCGTTTTGTCTGCCAGCTGTTCTTACAACAGACAGACTGTTTGGAGGAAGAGCTGCCATCTTGGCTGCCATCCTCATTTGAATTGAGAGGGTCAGATGGGACTGGGGGAACAAAGGGCTGCTGATAAGGACCTGGAGAGGTCAAACTGTTTGAATACATGCTGCATGCGTCCCCACCTTTTAGATGTCCAATAGAAAGCAGCGTGGTGAGAGAGAAGAAGGAGGAAAGCAAGTTAAGAAATAATACCCAGCAAAACAGTAGAAGAGCTGGGGAGAGGGAGAATAAACAGGAGAGAAGAATGGATGGAAAAAACAGATGACTTGATGTTCTTTTTTTTTTTTCCTTCAGACTTCCACCAATCAGTGAACTTTAAGGTTTATACCAGAAAGGCATCATATTGCAAAAAACCCAACAAAATCATATAAGCACAGTTCACATGCATGTGTTGGGAAAAGAAGGGAAAACAAACACAACCTGACCTAGGGTGAGCCTTTGGTGGCTAAACAGTAATGGTAACTTTCTTCTGGATTTGCCAAACAGCAAAATACAAAAAAATATCTCTTTTCATGAAATACCCAGAAGTGAAAGAAGCTGCATCTGTGAAAGCGTGGCTACCTTTGGCTCTGGAGGGTGAGGATGGTGAGGAACGAATGACGGGTTTCTTTAGGCTGCTGCTGGGTCTGTAGGCATCCACTGGTTTAGGGGAAGTTGCAGCTCGGCTCTGAGATGGAGCATTCACTTGGGAGCTTGACGGCTCAGACTTCCTTCTCTTCCTGTAGTCACTGGCAGCACTACAATAAAGAATGGGCCAAACAGTCAGTGAATCCAGTTTGCAGAAGGCGAATACAGACACTATAAATCTCCTGTGGGAGCACTGTTTATTTACCAAAGTCATGAGTAGTTGAATTGACAACAGGCAAAAAATTAATTAATTAAAAGTAACCCAGTAGTTTTAAGAAATAACCTCTTTTGTAAGAAATGATGCTACTGACAAAAGGAGATGTTAAATTTACATAGAATATGTCTGTGAAGGTTCTCAGTCATCCAGGTCATCGTAGTCAAAGGAGCTTGCAAAGAAAAGTGTCTGGACTTCTTTAAGTTGCTTGAAGACGTTTCGCCTCTCATCCGAGAAGCTTCTTCAGTTCTAAGGTCAAATGGTGGAGAGTCCCAGATATAAAACTAGTGGGAGTAACCCCCCACAGAGGGACAAAAGGACCCCCTGATGATCCTCTAATCACCTGAGCCAAGGTGTGAGACTGGGTGTGGGTCCCAATCAGCCAGAGTTTCGGGTGTGTTCATTGTGAAACCTGGCCCCACCTTATCATGCGAATTCCTGAGGTCAGATGGCCCAGGATGTGAGTGGGCGTTAAGGCGTCTGGGAAGGGATCTCAAAAATGGATTATAGATGGCAGAGAGTTGGTGTCGTAAACCCCCGCCTCTGTTCAAAGATGGTCGCTCACAGTGGACATAGATGGCTTCTTTCACTCCTCTTTCAAACCATCTGTCCTCTCTGTCCAAAATGTGAACATTGGCATCCTCGAAAGAGTGTCCTTTATCCTTAAGATGCAGATGGACTGCTGAGTCTTGTCCTGTGGAGGTGGCTCTTCTGTGTTGTGCCATGCGCTTGTGAAGTGGCTGTTTGGTCTCTCCAATGTAGAGGTCTGAGCATTCCTCGCTGCACTGTACAGCATACACCACATTGTTAAGTCTGTGTTTTGGCGTTTTGTCTTTCGGGTGAACCAGTTTTTGTCTGAGCGTGTTACTGGGTCTGAAATGCACCGGGGTGTCATGCTTGGAGAAAACTCTCCTGAGTTTTTCTGATACACCGGCTACATAGGGGATGACAATGTTGTTGCGTCTGTCCTTCTTATCCTCCCTCGCTGGTGTCTGGTCTTCTTTTCTGTGCCTCTTTGCTGACTTTAAGAAGAAGAAGGCCCGAAGAAGGCCACTGAAGAAGCTTCTCGGATGAGTAGTGAAACGTCTTCAAGCAACTTAAAGAAGTCCAGACGCTTTTCTTTGCAAGCTCCTTTGACTTTACATAGAATACTTTATAGGTTTTATATATTGAGAGAATGTTAAAATCACTATGATCAATATGAAAACCTTGAATACATTTCTAGTATATCTAAGATCATCATACAAAGTACCAGATTATACTTAAATCCAAAAACAAAACAAAGGGAATAAAGTAACTTGAGTTTTAAATGTTAAAAATCCAAGGGGGCTTTCTGTTCAGGACAGTTAAATAAATGACCCGGCCTATTCATCACATCCCCGCTCTGCCCTCTCTCTTCACAGAGTATAATGCATCTGAATAAGCAGGCCATTGATGAAAGGGAGTGGGATGAGGGGAGGAATGGGGGTTGAGGGAAGGACAGGAGGTGAAGAGCAGCATCAATAGGTTTGCTGGGTTCATTTATTCTGGCTCAGCTCATGAAAAAAAAAAAAAACGAGGCAAAGCGCCCTACCATCAGTGACAAAAGCAAAATTAAGACTTCACAAGTCATCATTTACTGCACACGCACGAGATGTTTGTGCGAGCGACAATATGAGAAAGACCTTAGTTTTTCTACTGAGCTGAATCACAACACGGACAGCTGCTGGTGAAAGGATGGGGGAGGGGGAAGAGGGGATGAGGGTGATGCAGAGGAAAATAAAAGAAGCAGCAGTTACCTTGCAGGTCTCTCTGGAGCCTTGTCAGCAGGAGTGATGTGGAGGGATGTCTGGAATAGGGCAGACAACAAAAGAGAAAAGTGAGCCCCGCAGGAACAAAGACTTGAGGCAGAGCAGCTTACAATACACAGCCTGCATGCGGTTGTTGCTGTGCCACACTCAAAACACTCCCCCAGCGTAAGGCGCAATGGATGCTGGTTCCACATGGCACACCTGACCAAGAAGAGGCCCTGCTGGTGCACACATACCGAAGACAAATTTCTGGTCTCTGTCGTGCTGCTCTGAAGGATGATGGAAAAGGTGATGCACTGAAGGGTGTTATGGAGGTTCAGCTCAGGGGGGCAAATGTTACCCTGCAAAAACTGGCATGGATCAGCTGGAATGGGTCTTAGTGGTATAGAGTGTTCAACGCTGATGACAAAAGTAGGGAAATCAACAGCATCGATTGCAATCACATTTATACTGGGATAAATGTGTGATTACCCTATGATGACTTGGGTAGGTGCAAGTCCCCAACCCCCATGATCATGAACTAGACTGAATTGGATTGAGAAAAATGATGGGTGGACACTTATGTCTGAAGCATCTATTGGTTTTCTAAAGTTTTGAGCTCATACTGTAATGTTACCAAAGGCTGATAAAAAAGAATGACGTGAACCAGCACTTCAAAGCTTCAAATGTTCAACAGCCTTCACAAAACAACCCACTCAAATTTTAGTAAATGGCTAGCATTTTAATTTAAACTCACAGTACATTCATTTTTAGCAGTCGTATCTTAAATATGTCTTAGCAATCGAGATCCTGATTGCTGTAACGGGTTAGAAATGGTACAATTAACACTACTGGAACACTTGTGAATGTGAGATTACCTCAATGCGCTGGCGAGCGGAGATGTCTGGATTATAATCCAGCCGTTTTTTAGGAGGCTTGAGCCCCAAGCAGCAGCAGTGAGCAGGAAGGGGAGGAGAAGAGGAGGAGGAATAAGAAGGTGAAGATGGAGGAGGTGAAGGAGGAGAAGCGGTGGTGACATCATGGGGGGGAAACAAACAAAAAAAAAAAACATGTGGAGAGAGTGACACCTGTTAGAGAATCTGAGTAACCACAGACAACCACAGCACATGTGATTTGCTTGTATCAGACACTTGTGCACTTACACCAACACATTGACACACACCTACATATATCTATTCATCACACACGTTCTTTGATATACACTTTCTAATGTATTCTATTTATTAGTTTTTTCCCTTAAACTGCAGATTGTCGAGGCTAAAACAACGCAGGCCTACTACACCAGTCTATAAACCACACCAACACACGCAACTGTGCCTATTTACCACACACACATGCAGAGTGTAAGAACAAGCTGTAAGCAAAAAGCAAAGTGAAGCACAAGCTGCGACATTGTGTTTCTTTGAGAGTGCAAGGACTTGCACAATCAAATGCTGTGACTTATCGCCTCAATCGAAAACTGAACACAGTGTGTGGTTCTGACCGTGGCCGTATCAGTCAGATAAAATGTCTACACTCTAAGGGCTTATTGAATGATGTGAAACAGTGAAAACATTGCAGGTAGAAATCTCACAAAACAGCTAAACATGACTGTGAGAAGACAGAAAGTCATGCTAGATCTGAATGTGAAATTTTCACCTGAACATTTCGAATAAGCCCAGCAAGTCAACACCTGATGTCATGCGCTGGCATGGACAGAGGCATGTCCATGTGACACTTTGTAAATCAGACAGGTTGTGGGTAATTTGATCCCACATTTATGACTGGAGGCGATCTCTGTTTCAAGTCACTATGACATTATTACCACTTACATCCATCAGAGGGCACTAAAGCATTTAGCTTCAAAGTATGCAGAGAGTTCCCTCATAGTACTGCAAGGATCAAATGAATAAACAGGGTATGTAAAGGCAGATTGACAAATAAATACTGGCATGTACAGTACTACGCAAAAGTCTTGAGCCATTCTTATTCTTTATGTTCTTCACCACAGTCTGAACTCTCTCAGGCAGCTTTCTTGTCATTTCTTTAAGTAGACTTCAGCAATAGTTCTCCAGGCTGCAGCTCTTTTTTCAGTGTTTCTGCCTTTTGTTTTGTTCTCTGTCAAGATGATACCACAAGGCTTCATTAATATTAATGTCCCGGCTCTGGGAAGGCCAATACATAACTGATAGTGTTTTACTTCCTAGGTATGCTTTACAGCATTGGCATTGCTTTTGAGGTCATTATCATGCTGAAAAATTAAGCCACCAGACGCTTTCTCCCAATACCACAGGCTGAAATGCCCCAAACCATGACAGTGCCTCCACTGTGTTTTATAGATGGCTGCAGACACTGTTGTACCTCTCTCTAGACCTCCTCTGTACATACTGATTACAATTTGTGAACAAAAAGTTTCAAATTCAGATACATGATTATAAAGCCTGCTGCCAATCAGCTGAAGGATTAGCTGCATCTCTCAGGTCTTGTCAGGTCTTTACTGATTTTTTCCTACTTCTCGAGGACATGACTTTTAGCTGTAACCATTTTTTTATGCCTTCTTAGGTCATTTCTTATTTTGTCCCCAACTTGTCCAGTTTCCTAGAAATTTTTAAAACTCACACTGCACACCAAGTTTTACAACAATAGTATGTTATGCCTGTCAACTATTTTCATGGATTTAGCTAAAGAAATGGGAACAAATTATGTGTTTTTTGTGACAGGCTGCTAGTAACAAAGTGCCTAAAGGTAATATTTAAAACTGCTTCTTTGACAAGTTGTCATACAGTGGGGCAAAAAAGTATTTAGTCAGCCACCGATTGTGCAGGTTCCCCCACCTAAAATGATGACAGAGGTCAGTAATTTGCACCAGAGGTACACTTCAACTGTGAGAGACAGAATGTGAAAAAAAAAAAAATCCATGAATCCACATGGTAGGATTTGTAAAGAATTTATTCATAAATCAGGGTGGAAAATAAGTATTTGGTCAATAACAAAAATACGACTCAATACTTTGTAACATAACCTTTGTTGGCAATAACAGAGGGCAAACGTTTACTATAGGTCTTTACCAGGTTTGCACACACAGTAGCTGGTATTTTGGCCCATTCCTCCATGCAGATCTTCTCGAGAGCAGTGATGTTTTGGGGCTGTCGCCGAGCAACACGGACTTTCAACTCCCGCCACAGATTTTCTATGGGGTTGAGGTCTGGAGACTGGCTAGGCCACTCCAGGACTTTCAAATGCTTCTTACGGAGCCACTCCTTTGTTGCCCGGGCGGTGTGTTTTGGATCATTGTCATGTTGGAAGACCCAGCCTCGTTTCATCTTCAAAGTTCTCACTGATGGAAGGAGGTGTTGGCTCAAAATCTCACGATACATGGCCCCATTCATTCTGTCCTTAACACGGATCAGTCGTCCTGTCCCCTTGGCAGAAAAACAGCTCCATAGCATGATGTTTCCACCCCCATGCTTCACAGTAGGTATGGTGTTCTTGGGATGCAACTCAGTATTCTTCTTCCTCCAAACACGACGAGTTGAGTTTATACCAAAAAGTTCTACTTTGGTTTCATCTGACCACATGACATTCTCCCAATCCTCTGCTGTATCATCCATGTGCTCTCTGGCAAACTTCAGACGGGCCTGGACATGCACTGGCTTCAGCAGCGGAACACGTCTGGCACTGCGGGATTTGATTCCCTGCCGTTGTAGTGTGTTACTGATGGTGACCTTTGTTACTTTGGTCCCAGCTCTCTGCAGGTCATTCACCAGGTCCCCCCGTGTGGTTCTGGGATCTTTGCTCACCGTTCTCATGATCATTTTGACCCCACGGGATGAGATCTTGCGTGGAGCCCCAGATCGAGGGAGATTATCAGTGGTCTTGTATGTCTTCCATTTTCTGATGATTGCTCCCACAGTTGATTTTTTCACACCAAGCTGCTTGCCTATTGTAGATTCACTCTTCCCAGTCTGGTGCAGGTCTACAATACTTTTCCTGGTGTCCTTCGAAAGCTCTGGCAGGGCGAAGGACACTGTCTCAGCTGAACTATGGACACGCACACACATACATATACTGATACTGATAAGCACTCACTGACGCAACACCCTCCCTACCCCGGCTCCAACGCCACCCCCAACGCTTACCTCCCCCATGATGTGGACATCGGGTCAGCTGGAGGCGCAGTCGAAAGATTGTAGCGGTCCCAGATCAGATGTACACACTGGAACTCTTTCCCATGTTGCTTGTCTGTGTTTATTGTGTTATTGTGAGTTGATACCTGTGCATTCCTGTATTATCCTTTTGTGTTGTACATTTCAATGTTTTTTTTCCTCGCTACCTGGCCTGACCTGTCTCCCCAATGTGATGTTTGTATTGTATGTATGGTCGGCAAGGTCTGTCATCTCGGTTGTGGGCAAAAGACCTGCAACTGACAAATAAAGGCTATCTCATCTCATCTCATCATCTCTTTGGTCTTGGCCATGGCGGAGTTTGGAGTCTGACTGTTTGAGGCTGTGGACAGGTGTCTTTTATACAGATGATGAGTTCAAACAGGTGCCATTCATACAGGTAACGAGTGGGGGACAGAAAAGCTTCTTACAGAAGACGTTACAGGTCTGTGAGAGCCAGAGATTTTCTTTGTTTGAGGTGACCAAATACTTATTTTCCACCCTGATTTACGAATAAATTCTTTACAAATCCTACCATGTGAATTCATGGATTTTTTTTTCACATTCTGTCTCTCACAGTTGAAGTGTACCTCTGGTGCAAATTACTGACCTCTGTCATCATTTTAAGTGGGGGAACTTGCACAATCGGTGGCTGACTAAATACTTTTTTGCCCCACTGTATGTGTAGAGACAACACTGATTCATTCCTTGACTTAGGAGCCTGTTTCATGCTTGAATGATTCATAGGTCAGCGTTGTGAGGCTTAGCTAACAAAAACACATTCTTCTGAAAATGGTGAGGCAGAATGACTGGAATGAAAAAGCAGATTGAAAAAGCAGCCAATGTCCAAAGAAAAACTTCAGAAAGCCCAGAGAACTAAAGAAATTACAAGAAAGTCTGGCTTCTTAGATGCTAAATATGAAGAATTTAGAAGTGGCTAAAGACTTTCGCAAAGAACTGTATGATAGATACTGAACAAAATTACACAAATTATTTAAGAAAGAGTTTAGAGCAAAAAGTAAATATCAGTCGAATCTCTGCTACTGCATCTTTTTTATTAATGTTTTGACTGTTCATGACCTCAAGTTATCTCAAACGTTTGGAGGCCACTGCCTTTAAACCATTTCCTGCTTATTTTTGAACAAGATGCAGAAATGAACCAACTGAAACAAAAGTGTCGAGGTTCACGTGTGAGCATTTTAGTGCCTGCTAGTCAAAGAACCAAAAACCCAGCAGCAGAGAGATAAACCGCAGTTTGTCACAAAGGTGTTTTGGGGGTAAGGAAGGGGGCACCAAACAAGCACCAAACAAGTATCACATGCCCAAACAACTAGCCCCACCCAGTCTAATAGCACAGACATAAAAAAAAAAGTCCCGGGTGGAGTGGAGATAGTGGGTGTATGCCTATGACAGAGTTGTGTTTAAAGGAGTAGCTAGGCCCTGACTTACCGGCCGCCCAAACTCCAGCTCGGAAAAGAACTTATACCAAGGCTCGTTCTCTAAATCTATGTCATCATAGGTCTGGGAAAGCATGACAGTGACAGAGAGAGGAAGTAGAAGAAAGACAGGAGAAAGGAAGTGTGGAAAGAAGTCACACACAAAGAGAGACATGGTCCTCGTGGTTAGGAATGGGCACAGGTGGCAAAGGGAGATGGGCACAGGATGAACCAGGATGAAGGCTTGCCCATGGAAACAAAAGTGTTGCAGCAGAGCCCATTTACAGCTCAAGTTTCACTCCTACAGTACAGTGGTCAGTCAGTCTAGACTAGAGCAACAAACTGCCACAATCCAAAAAGGGCTCAGGCTAAACATGTAAATAATAACTGTAACTGACTACGCTTTTGTGCTGCTGTATGCATTTATACAGTCTATAAACATCAAACACAAACAGCACCATGAACCACTCAGAAGTGAATGTTTGTGAATGAAAAAAGACAACATTTAGATGTTTTTCACGTTTTAAAATGATGTCCATATTAATGTTTTAGTTGCCTTAGTTTTCTTGTATGTCTTGATGCCTTTTAAGACACATTTTAATAAAAGGTCAGCTTGTTTGATTTGTTTCCATTTACTGTTACTTGAACTGTAGAGATGGCATTGTGTGTTTTACCACGCTGTCTGCTCTTTCTAACCCCAATCCCACATAAAATTGAGTTTTCATGCCAAATGAAAAACTGCCAGGAGATGTTTTGTAGGTGTTGTAGTGCTACATCTCTGGCTTAAAAGGAAATTCAGCTTTCAGATGGATGAGTCACCCTGGAAAAAAAAACAAAACAGAAGCCTGGAGCAGAGACTGCCAATCACACAAATGCATTAGGGACACTTGCACACACACATCTAAAGAACAAGAGTAACAGAAAAACATTTTTTGCCTCTTAAAGGCCATAATTACCCAAACGAGTGCGTCATCAACATACAGGTTGTTTTAGGGGTGACACTTTTTTACTTTGGTTAATGGAGAAAAAAAATTATACCGAGCAGCACATTAGACAGCGTGGGTCCTTCTACAGCTTTCTCCTTTATTACCTCTGTCTATCAGGAAGTGACTCATGCATTATTGCCCTGGAAGCACTCTCAGCAGTCATCACATAAAACATCTGCGAAACAGCCTTTTTTTTTTTGCAAACACAACTCATTTATAACACATTATTCATTATTCCGTCCTAATCTCAAATACTATTTTTTTCAGTCCCGCCTGTCAACACAGTCAGTTTTTGCATTTTTTTCCTGCTATCTGCTTTGTCCTTCACCCCACACAAACATTAACACTGAGTACTGTCGCTAGCGGATGTAAGCACTGGAAGCTTTTAACGCCCACATTGTCTCTGACAGAAGAAGAGCCATGTGAAAGCCAACAATATAATGACATACTAATGTCTGTCTACCAGACTAGCAAGTTTCCAAAAAAAAAAAAAAAAAAAAAAAAAAAAAAAAAAAAAAAAGGCGCTCTTGCTTGTGACTATTTTTTCACTCTAAAAACAGCCTGAGCAGTGACTGAATTATTTAATCTTCTACCAAACGATACCAAGAAACACTGTGAGGAAATCACTTGATGTTCTCACACGATGCCAGGGTGAAGATAAACAGGGAGGCATTTCTCTGCATATTTTAAGAGGGGTGGGAATTTCAGTATTTAAAAAAAAAAAAAAATAATAATTACTCACTGGTCTTTCATGCTCCAAGATAGAGGACTTCCCAGGCTCGTACTCAAAAATACTCTTGGGCTCTGCGCGGTACTTTCGCGTGTCCACTTTTCGGTCTGGAGGACCCCATTCATTGCTGGTGTGAGAGAAACAAACACATGCTTTTTCAGAAAAAAACGCTTGAGATAACTGACATTAAAATAAAGATTATTAAAAATATTACAGCATATCAATATATCATCAATATTAGTTAATATTGAGAAAGTTCGCACTTACGCGTCTGTCAAGTCCCTCTCGCGATCACTGTCTCTCGCCCTCAGTTGGAGAAGGGATGGCATGGGTGGAGGTGGTGGGGGTACAGGGGATGGTGAAAGCTCCCGAGGTCCAAGATGCCCTTCATTGTTATCCGAGGGGCTCTTGGACAGAGGCCTGTACGTATGTGTCCGAGGGGCAGGGTGGGCCATGGTGGTGCTGGATGACAGGCTGTAGTTATCTGGCAAGGACAGGATGGAGGAGAGAGTGGAGGCAGAAGCAATGAGGCCAGTAAGCCAGAAAGGAAGGTTGGGAAGAAGTTATTGATTTTTAGGAAATACAACTTGTGTTACACAGGAGCAGGTCTCACCATTGTTTACGAGAGCATATGAAGCATTGTATGTGTCGGAATAGTCGTCATCTGTAGAGGAAATGTACAAAACAGTTGATTGGGAACACGTGTAAGCACACTTTGTTGTACACAGGGTACAAGTTTGTCCTCAAAGATAGCACTTTTAACCAGCCTGGAAATGAACAGTTACACAAGTGATTTTCTTTTCAGCTACAAGTATATTAAAAGCACCAAAGCAACATGATCCACTTTCCCAGAACTCTTTCTGAACTTTAAAGATGAAAGATGACTGAAATTCTGACTAAAACGAATCAAGGTTGCAGGATGGGGAAAGCATACTACTGCCTGTGCTTCCAGTAAAATCAAAAAAATAAAATGCATCAAGACCATAATGAGCCTTTGGATGAGTTCTCAGCGCACACACCCGTGAAATAGTCTGTGTATCTGAGAGTGCATGAGTTTTTTGTGTGTGCTCTTGTAGCAGAAGGCTGAGCAGTTTAGAACAAACAAGCCTTGTACTGATTCTGTGATTCTGTCAAGCCCACAAAATTAGAGCAGATTTCCCAGGATGGCTCTGTGTCTATTAGAGGTTTCTCTCCATTCCTCCTCCTCTCCAGGCTGTTGCTCGCAATCTAACGAGCTCTGGCTCTGGGATCATCTGGGTCTTTTGGTTTAATGAGAACTGGCATGCAAACACACACACACACACACACAAAATATGCACACGCATACAAACAGCATGCATACATGACCAATTCTGCATGAAATGTCTAATAATCTAGTCGTTGCACATCATTTCAGCACGCTACAGCAGAGGCCTTACCTGCTTTGTGAACTTTGTGAATCTGTTTGAACATAGTTTTGTACCAGTCTTTGGGCCTATCCACCGTCTGCAGACAAAGAAATAACCAGAGTTATGTGCCGTTAAATGTAACACAAATGTGAAGGCTGAATTTAGAAACTATAAACGGACTCACAACATGTTATTGGACATTCTAGAGCTGAAAAAACACAGTAAGCCTGTTGAAGCATTTATACTTCACACAGGGATAATATAACTAATATAAATAATTTAACTAATATAAACAGACTAATACTAATATAACTATAACTAATATAAAGAATAAAACCAAGACTGCGTCTTATCCGAGAGAAATATTTGTATTTGCCAATAAGGTTATTCTGTCATGGCCACTTGTGTGTTGTCGTTTTCTGTTGATTAAACAAACAAACCCGTTAAATTAAGTAAGCACTAATTATGAAACCCGGGCCAACGTTTAGTTGGTGCATCCCTACATCAAATATCAGGCTAGTGTCTGACCACTGGCTAAAGTTGCTTTATTCACACAACTCCTGCTCTGTATGGCTGCTTTTCACATATAGTGTGTTTGTAACTTGTATAACTGTTTTTCACTTGACATTTGTTAAAAGGTTAAGATAGTCTTTTGTTTAGACAGCTTTTAGACAGAAATTTTGATAATATTCAGTAACCATACAAGTCTCACCAAGAACTTACACTGAATATTCATATGAAAAGAAACACAAGAGCTGTGAAAAAACAGATTTTTAGAATATTTGGCAGTGATAGTGTTTAAATATGTGGATAATATGTGGAACCTCTGTTTGTGTCTGCATATTCCTCAGAGACCTTTAGGACATTTTTTGGTTATATCAACTATTATATTGTCATTTTTGCAAGCAAACAAAATGGCTAAAATTACTAAATTTTAGCATTTTGTGCCTATAACACCTTATAAAATCATCTCATAGGTTTAATTTCATGAGAATAACCTTCAACAGATATACACAAAACTCAAATTATGCATGATACATTATTATTACATGACATCATTACTTAGCAATGGGCTAAAATGATCCGTTATTAGCATATGGCCTGTATTTACCACTCCTTTTTTATGCTTTTCTCAGTGTGATTAAGTGTGAACAGGACAAACGATACTGTAGCATGGGCAACTACTTTTGTAATATTCTAAAATCAGGCACTTGCTGCAGCCCTTAGTAGGGCTGTGGGGTCCTTCTTTCTAACTATGACTTTGAGATCTTAAAGTGAGCAATTAAAAAAACATGATGTTTATGTAAGGTCAGAATATTTAAATGCATAGTTTAAATAGCCACAAATGACACACTATCACTTACCTGAATGACTACTATGTCAGTTTGTTTTGGTATGACTATCAGTGCGTATGTTCGAGTCAAGCTGCCTCAGCAGGTTCAGTTTTGAACCACAAAGGTGTCGAATCCTTGTTGGTACAAAGTGGGGGCTCTGCTTGCTGTGGCTGGAGAATCAAGGAGAGACCCTGGTATGTGTGCCTTTGTGTAAACAGTATAGATCTAACAGACACTTAAAAAAAGACCCATCAAATGGCAGAGAGACTTAATCCTCTCTTTATTCAGTAGCACTAAACAATGTGCCTGGATTCCGGTCAGAGAGGAGGCAGTTTGGCTCCACAGAGAAAGAGCATGTGACTGTGCACGCAGCACTGGCACAGCCAAGAGACGCGCCAATTACCACTTCACTCTCCACGGTTACCAAGCAGAGTGGCCACAAAAATGTTTGCCCGCTTAAAACAAGGAGCATCTGTTTTTCTTCTCTCCTGCTTTCGTCTCTTTTCAACTCTTTTCGTTTATTGCTCGTCTCTTATTCTCCCCATTTCTCTTTCTCTCATTTTGTAGCTCAGCGAGCATTCCTTTAAATGCTGCTCTTCAACCAACCAATAACTGAGTGAAGTGTTAATACACGGAAAGCCTTAACAGATATAACACACAGGGACACGCTCCTTGACAAGTAATCAGCAAGGACCTTGTAGTACCAAAGCAAAGACCTTGTTTGAGCTCATCTTCATGACTAGCACACAGAAGGAAGCGAAACTGAGATAGTGAGAGCGGGAGAGAGTCTTTGAACATGGGGTCAAAAGCTGCTGACAGCTTCAAGTAATTCCTTGCTTAAAAAAAACCTGTTCACACAAGGAGGCAGGAGAAAATGGCTTCAAAGAAACTCCTCTGCTTTACTACAGCATCTACGAGAGCAGGTCTACTGTACGAGTTCTCTCACCGTGCGGATGGCGATAGGAATGCCTGACTCATCAACTGGGCCGATGCCTTCGTAGTGGGGGGCTTTAACGACCGACACCTTCTTTTCTTCTTCTGAGAAACGGGCAATGGGCACAGTGCTGCTGATGCTGGTGTGCCCTGACATCACAGACTCTCTGGTGACTGTTTCACTGCCCTCTGGATCCAAGAAGGAAGCAGAGAAAGAGGAGACAGACGTGTTAGTAATACAGGTCCTCCACAAGCTCCAGTTAAATGTTTGTAATGGATAGACTGCTACAGATATAGATTATGAATCCTGAGACATAGATACATACACCTTACTTGGCATCTTAACGTTTACAGTTACACTGTAAAGATCCTTTTACATTTACAATGATGTAAGCAATGATGTAACGTTTGTTCCTCTGTGAGAGGTTTCAGTTCAATTATCTGACTGAACTTAGGTTCTATTTTCTGCATGTGCTTGTGTAGTCTTAAGTCTAATGTCTTTCAATCTTTTTAGGCATGTCATATATCACCACAGATCAGTGACTCACCTGAACTCCTGCTCTGTCTCTGAAGCCCCGTGTGGAGTGAGACAGGAGGTGGAGGATATGACGGGGGAGACAGCGGCCTATGTGGATGGCTAGTACTTCCATTCATTGCGTGAGAAAGAACCTGGCCCTAGGAGCGACCCAAAACCCAGAAACAGGGAGTGTAAGAAAATCACCAACAGCAGACAAAACCTACACTACTTACAGTTGTAAAGCTCTATAACATTGGCTTAACATAATATATATATTTTTAAAAAATTGTGGAAACAAAAGGATTAGCCGCCAGATAACACTTCATGATAACCATTGCTAAGGATGGATACTAGTGGACTAAAAATCAACCTGGACAGTGACGTCTCTGTCGGTGTGTAGTTTTATTGTCACTTGCTGTTTACATTTGTTGTTTGGTTTGGTGCAGGCCCTCAAAATACTGCATATGTTTATGAAAAGATTGTGTTTTAGGTAAATATTCAAGGAACCAATATAAGACCAAGGCTAAAGGACACCTTGTGCATACATGTGAGACACCTGCACAGTTGAATAAACAGCAGCATTTAATCCCCCGGGAGTGAAAACAGGCAGGTTAATCATTACCGAAATGCTAATGCAGTTTTGCAATAAACACATAACAGAAGTTTATAAAATGTTGCTTGTGTTGGTGACATCATAATGTAACAGCTACTAAATCTAAGTTATAACTTCATTAACACTAAAACAAATCATTGTTTGTTTCTAGTAAATTAACCGCTTAGTAAAGATTAATTAACAATCAATTTGTGGTTTATTAGCAATGGCTATTACAAAGTCTTACCATCCAACATTAGTCATCACATTGTTCCAATCAGAGCGGGTAAAAGAACCAGTTCTGATTAAGAGTGGATGGACATGTGAACATACAGTGAACGTGATTCACAGTAAGTTGTGAATCTGAAGTGACTAAAACATAAAGACAGTTAGTGGGGGGAAGGGTCACTCACTGAAACACGTCACAGTGTACATAAAATACATGAAAAAAGAAAAAAACAAAAGACTAAAACAGAGACAGTAAGCCCATTCACATTCACACACATCTCATTATTTAGTTAACAAACATCTGACATAAACAAGATAGTGGACATGATATATTTACAATGGGATGCTCTTCCCATTCAATATGTCACAGGAAGAAGTTACATTAACTGAAAAAGAATAAAAAGTCTGTACAGTGCTGTGAAAACCATTTACCCCCTTCCTGATTTCATAGTTTTGTTATTCCCCAAATTTCTCCCTCTTAAATGATTCAGATCATAAAACAAATTTTGACATTAGAAAAAGATAACCCATGTAAAAGCAATGCAGTTTTTAAATGATGATTTAATTTACTAAGAGAAAAAAAAATGGCATCCATGGGAGAGTTCCAACGAGCAAACCACTGCTGACCGAAAAGAACAGAGCGACTGTCTCACATTTACCAGAAAACATCTTGATGATCCCCAAGACTTGGATACAAAAGACAACCAACAAACCAAACCAAAAGGTAAAGTCTGGACTTTAATCTCATTGAGACTTTCTGGCATGACCTTATACGGGTTGTTCATGCTGGAAACCCCGCAAAGCTGCTAAACTGAAATAATTCTTCAAGATTCCTTCATAGCGATCTGACACAGATCATTGACAGTTATACTTGCTGCTGTGGGTGGCATAGTTATATTTTCTGAAACGTGTGAGAACTAAGCAAAGATCTATGAACTCATGAAGGGCGAATACTTTTTCACAGCACTGCATTTCAGTTTTAAAGTTTGCCTGTTCACACCAAAGATTCATGGTGAAGCAAGAGGGAGGTACTACAGAGCCAGAGCACCATCATCTTCGACTCAGATAACCCAAAGAAAGACTGACTAAAAAATGAATTGCTTTTTTAAGTGTGCTTGGCATATAATGCTATTATGTTGTCATATGAATAGTATAAAATTATGTAAAAAACACACACACACACACACACACACACACACACACACACACACACACACACACACACACACACACACACAATTATTTTTATACATAGGTTCAAGTGAGATTGCCTGCCTGTAGTACCCTAATCTACTTACACAGAGAATACTAATTAAAGCTACTTATTAGAATATGATTTTTTAATAAACTGAATAAAGAAAGGCCAATGTGATATTTTAGTCATAGTGGTCATATAGCAGAAAGATAAAGTATTATTTATAAAGCGCCAATGTGCCTCAATGTGTTTCATGCTGTAAGGTAGGGACCCTACAATAATAGAGAAAACCCCAATATCAGACAACCCCCCTATGACCAAAAACTTTGTACCGTAACAGTGGGAAGGAAAAACTCCCTTTTAACAGGAAGAAACAACAAAAATGACTAATTCACTTCTCATGGTAACATTGTATATCTCATTGAAAAAAAAGGTTTGAAGAATTCTGTATTTAGAGTACTTTTGCAAACACTTGTTATCCACATAGTGATTAGCAGTGTAGTTACATGCATTTACAAAGCACTGCATGCTCTCCCCAAAGGCAAAAATTAGATTAAAATACTAAGAAACAAGTTTACCAAAATGAAATCTACTGCTTTCAATATCATACTTGCATAACTGCAAACACAGCATACACATGTATGTTCTCCTAGCATAACATAGAGAAACAATAAAGTAGAATATGTCTATTTGCAGTGTAATATAATGAGCTGAATGGTCACATAATTACAGTCCAAACACATGCTGCAGTGCTAAAAAAAAAGAAAGAAGAAAAACAGCAGGAGTTCAGTCTTTTTAGATGCTAATAACCCATAGCTAATGGCTTCCAGCAGAGTACTGCACCTTCACCTTAGAAAAATCACTCCATTGCATCATGAATTTTTGATATGAACTGGCCTTAAGAAACACGATGGCAAAAACGACAAAAGGAGAAATATAGACACGCATAGACATGTTTGAATGAGTACAGACAGTAACATAATAAGGGAACGAAGAGGGCTGGATTTAATTTCAGTATCTGACAGGTAGGGTGTAGATAACAGTTAGTGAAAGTTAAAAATTGGTAGTGATCACACACTTTGTAGAGTTCTGATTCAGCCATCAAAATGAGTGGAGGGAGCGTGGGAACCAACTGTTCTTGGTAATGATGTATGTTATAGATGTGACTTGGATAATTACATTAGTGAAAGTGGCTGCTGCAGCAGTGGAGGCCACAGAGGTTGTTAGCACATCATCACGGCCAGCAGTGGGCGTGTAGGTAGAGACATGGCTCAGAGTGGGCGATGGCGTGGGTGAGGCGACAGGCGAGTCCAGGCTACAGATCTGCAGCTCGTCCAGCAGACCGACCGTGGATGTCGAGTAGTGGCTGAGAGCTGACACGGTAACGGGGGAAGCCGAGGGCGAGGCACAGCTCACACTGCTGACTGCGCCGTGGCTTGGCCCGCTGGCCGCACCAGCTGTGCCACCAGCTCCACTTGGGACATACGGAGTGGGTGATAGTGCCTTGGGCATTAGACCTGACAGGTAGTCAAGTGACTCTGAGCTGTGGTAGCGATAGGGGGAGTGCCGTGCTGTGGGGTCAGGCGAGGGAGGCCCCTGAGGTTGGAATAAAAGGTAATTCATTGGAAAAGGAGGAAAGGAGGAGAGTGCTTAGTGATATAATTTATTAGACATGGCGTCAAAAGGGATGTGTAAAAATAACATGTGACAACAGGTGAATTACTGTTGTGAAACCACACTGTGTCATAAAGCTGCAGCACCCTCTTCTGAACGCATTAATGCTGGAAACTGAAGATGTTTTGTTAATTCACACTTTACAGAAAAAGCACCAGATTACATGGTAATTAACTGTGGTGTACAACATATTATACACTTGGTTAAAATGCAGTACAAGTTCACACAAATGTAGAATCACTGTTTGGTTCAGTGGAAGGTATTATCAAGAACAAGAATGAACTAAAGGGCAACACACACAAGTAGGAGACATGCATTAAAACCCCTACGGTATATCTGCTTTAACAGAATGCCACAGTCAGACTCAACATATAAGAAAAGAAGCTAGTTTAGAATTTGGGCCATCACTGTAATAGTAGCTTGACTACTTCTGTTATTTCTGGGGACCTACTGCAACCAAGTGACATGATGCAGTTGGTGTGTTACCCTTTAATCAGTCTTGATGTCACCAAGACATAAACCCAGTGTCTGGATTAAAGTGACCTTTAAATGAACACAACTGTGTATTTTGCTCTGCTGTACCGGTCTGTAGTCAGTTATGTACCAACAGTTTTGCAGGAGAAGGCCTTGGTGGAATTGCAGGAGGAGGCTTCGTCATCTCCACCTGGGATGGAGCTGGAGCTGCCATTTGATCTGAGACCTCGAGTTCCACTTTGGAGTTTGTCTTAGATGAAGCAGGATTTTTTTTATTCTCTTTGTCCAAGCGGACAGAAATCGAAGCTGTCTGTGTCACGGGTTGAGATAGGATGGGACTTCTTTGTGGAGGTGAGGAAGTGGGTGGAGGGGACCCTGTGGTTTGGGTCTTATGTTGGGGATCAACACAAGAATTGAGGTGTGCAGGAGGGTCAGGGATGGTGACAGGAGTTAGTGTAAGGGAAGACACCTTACGTTCTTTTGTATTAGCATTGCTTGTGTCATTCGAGACAACGGACTCATTCAGCTGCTGGACTGTGTTTGCACTGGTTTCTGAGTATGAGTAGGATGATGTGCTTCTTACAGTGTAGGACTCTTTCAAGACTGCTTGCTCATTTTTAGTGATTGTTAGCATTCCAGGACTCAAATCATTAGCCAGGCCAATAAGGGAACTGTAATTTTGAGGATTAGTGCCTGCAGGCGAGAAGTGAAAACTCTCTTTTCTGGGGGGTGGCAATGGCAATGGACTGATATCCTTGTTAGCCAATTAGAAAGTGGCAACCAATGTAAGTTCAAACAGCAAAAAAGAAAAACAAAACAGAAAAAAAAAATCATCAGCACAAAGCATGAGATCAGAAAGTTTAAAAGACTTGTTTCAGAATACAGCAACAATATATGTATATTATCCAAATTCCTAATGACGTTAAAAATAACTTTTTTCCCCACTCAGACACTCAAAAGCCAACAGAAGCACATCACATCATGAAATTACACTTGTAATTAAATTTTAAATAGCAACAACAGAAATAAATGCGTGAGTGTCTGTCAGTGTACTGTGAATGATGTTTCACCTGTGAGGGGGACTTTTTGTCCTGCAGATTGGGTCTGACGCTGCGAAAGCCTTTGGCAGCAAGCGATGAGCTGCTAGCATCTCCGTTTTTAAGGCCGTCTGTTGCGCTGTGTGACCGCCAAGAATCTGAAGATAAATTTAGTAATTTTACCATTACTAATGTTTTCTGACCAAGTTTGCTGGGATCATGTGGGATGTTTTACAGCAGTGTTAGGATTGTCCACCAGAAATCACCAAAAGCATCAGGCACTTACCCAAGTCCGATGAGTGAGAATCACTCCCTGGGGAAAAAAGGACACAGCAATAATAAGCAACATGGCTGAGTGTTCCTTACATTCATCTCTGCAACAAACTCCAATATACACCTACTGTGCAAACATTTTTAAAAAGCTCTTAAACATCAAGATACAATTCACACCTAATTACCAAGAACTGCTTCTACTGCATTTTTAACAGCTAATGATTTTCCCCCCTGCATGCTACAACGTGTCTGTGGGTTTCCTCTTGAGGTTGCTTTCCCGTCAGCTTAAAGGATAGAGACAGAAAACTCATTCTTGAAGCAATTTTCACGCTTCACGCTGTAACAGGAGCATCATCTAAAGCAAACGTTAAAATCCACTATGAGCCACTTCAAGAAAGGCAAGTTGGAGCTTTAGGAAAATATGTGAGATAACCTAAAAATGTCTTTGAGTGAACTTGAAATTATCTAAAAGGAAATCAAAGAAATCGAGACTCTATAGAGACAGTTATCAAACTGTAATATCAAAATCTATGCCAAAATGATTTTTTTCTGCATTTCAAACTCCTGGCATAAAAAAATATCAGCATTTGCTTCAGTGACTGAACTTGCTTCCTATGACTAAAAATACAATCAAATAACTGTAATCTAATTTAACACTGAACTCACAAACAATAGTACTCTGTGGTGAATCTAGTGTAACAGTAATTTCATTAACGATGCCATTTTCTGTACACAGAGTATCTGAGGATAATTTAGCTTAGGTCAAGGAAACAGTGTAATGCCTAACCAAAAAAAGAAACATATATTAAAAAAACCCTTTAAAAACATTAAGGTAATATACACATAGACAGGGAGAAGACATTGTGGGATGTGAGAACATAATATCACTTCTACAAAGAAGAAGCAAAAGAATAACAGCACATAGATACAAATATGACGAATGAGTGAAGGAAGCAAAAGAAGGAAATGAACAAAAGGAAATGAAAGAATTACACAATCAACTGATTAGGAAAAAATAGCATCCCACAATCCAAACATTGCTTAAGCATACCGAGGCAGCCACAGCCTATTTCAAAGTATTTCAAATGTGTTCAAGCCATAACAGGATTTTCAACAACAACAAGCCACTTAGATGTACCTCATGTCCTTGACCGAT
Source organism: Rhamphochromis longiceps (assembly GCF_057381845.1). NCBI lineage: Eukaryota > Metazoa > Chordata > Actinopteri > Cichliformes > Cichlidae > Rhamphochromis > Rhamphochromis longiceps. The sequence goes on from NC_140562.1 coordinate 17,826,544, forward strand.
AGTTTGGCTCAGCCAACACTTGCAGCGGCCTTTTATTTGGGTTATTTTGGGAAATAGTTATGTTCATTTGTATGTTTGTGAGTGTTAGTACCTGTGGCTAGATTTGGTGAGCTCTGGACCCTCTTCATGGGAGAGAGCATGAGTGACAAGGCCACACATTTGCGAGCATATCCTCCGCTATCTGAGAAATCACAGCCAGGCAGATGATCACAGAAGCAAAAGCTGAAGCATACATGCACATGCTTGTGCGCATACTGCCATAAACAAATGCATTCAGCCGGAAAGATAATAATTACAGTAACAATATTGCAAACAAAGGCAGATTTGGAGGCAAAGCACATGCATTTCAAGTAGCTGATTTTTACTGGCACTCAATTAGGGCTGAACGATATATCGCATTTGCGATAATATCGCGACATGATCAAGTGCAATTTTCTAACCGCAAAGGCTGCGATTATACTGCGATTATAAGGCTGTCCAAATTACTACCATATCCCAGAATTCATAGCGCGGCCCAGCCAAACTCCAGTTTCCAGCAATGGCGGCCGCTACTAAGTTTTAAAATTACTCATACTAATCTTTCTGGGTCACAAAATAAACTTTTAACATATTTTCAGGCGAGAAAGTAGTTGTGTAAACATCAAATATCTGCTCGGTTTATCAAGATATCCCATATTTGCAAAAGTGCTTCGACGTTTTCAGAGGCGTCTGCTACCCACCAGCTCGACAGCTAGCCGGGAGCTCGAGGGTTACTGATGCGGCCGAGAACGGCACAACTCCCGGCACATCATTTTCAGATCACCGCGGAGTTTCGCTGCTCGGGTTAAACGTAATATATAAGTCACTTAGACAACCTAAAAATGTTATTGTTGGGCTTTTTTCAGTGTTTTGTTTGTTCGTGAGTAAATCGGTTTGGCTGAGATTAAAGTTATTAGATTAGATAAAATAAAACTTTATTAATCCCCCGGGTGGGTTCCTCCTTGGTTTTCACACAGCTGACTAAACGTCAAACAGAAAACTTATTAAACAGAAGTATGAGACAGTCGAGAATTTACACCAGTGTCTGGTTATATTTTAGATAGCAAGAAGCAGACGGCCGAGTTTATTAAACTCCACCGAGACAGCGGTGACGCTAATCAGAACTAGCCTTCTGATTAGCTAATCAGAAGGCTAGACCGTCCAATTTCACGCCTTTAAACTTTAAAGGCGTGTTTGTGTGTGTGTTTATACAATTGCTATTATGTTTGCACTTTATGTGTAATGTTACTGACTGCAGAGATCAGTAAGATGTGTGTATTTTTTATTTATTAGTTTTATTTATTTAATATTATTTTTTAATTGAATGACTGTCTAGTAGTTCACAGATGTCGAAAAACTGAGTGTGGTAAAGCCACTGATTTTTTTTATGTATATTTCTGCAATCTGCACATTGTACTGACTTTCATTTTAATGTTTACACCAGGGTTCCTTGTCAGCACTTTATGCTCAGATGTTTGTAAGCTAAAAATAAACTATTGTGTATGTTCAAATATACTGTTGTGATTGAAGAAGTTAAATAAAAATGTCAGTCATCAATTCATGCATCACCTCATGTCATCATAACAGAGGTCTGTCTTCCAGGAAAGAACAGTTTAAAATTAATGTAATATAGTATTGGCCATACTATATGATGTATTGCTTGTCTTTGTTTAATAATACAGAAGACAAAGACCTTAAAAAATAATCGCATATCGCATCGCAATCTTGGGGCAAAAAAATCGCAATTAGATTATTTTCCATAATCGTTCAGCCCCTACACTCAATAGAAAATTAGGAAAAAGCTGTGCAAACACGAGAGCTGCAAAAGTGAACAAATCAAAGTCAATATGATTTACTGCATTAGCTTCCACTAACCTAAATATTTACAAGAGATAAAGTGAGACATTAGTTGTTTTTAAATCAACGTGATTCTGAACTGGGTTATTACCAAAAAATAAATTTAAAAAAATCCCAAACTAATGATTTTATGATCATGACATGACGACAGGCAGAAATGTAAAACATGCTCTTTCTTGTTATATTTCTCCCATTTTTCTCATAGATGAATACATTTTACACTTATAACCTGAAGTCTTATATAAGACACTGTTTTGTAGTAAAAGTTTCATGTATGCTCATCACCGTCATGGCTGATAAACCCACATGACAAAATTATTTTAACTTTTCCAAACAAAAGCAAGACATGGATCGGACAGGTGGATGGGGGACTTCCCAACGATCCTGTAAACGCTGCACTCTGTACTTGTTTTTGGATATATACTGTACCTGTATTCATATTGAAGAGCACTTCTTACTGATCGGCAGCAGGGGCACACACTTTCCTAAAAAACAAAACAAAATACAAAGTATTTTAGAAAGAGATTTAAACTGTTTGAATAGAGTTTCAAATCCAAGACCTCAAATAGATCTTCTTGAGGGTAAAACCTCAAAAGCAGATTTTGGAGATTCCGGTGTTAAAACACAAAACTGTAGCGAGGTACCTGCTTTACTGCAACCAAGCATATGACTGTGATTAGTTTTTAGTGTGCTCACTAATTTGGCTTTTTTTCCATTCTGAGGAATGATGGCAGGCTGGGTGCATGATAGTATTTTGTAAACATGGAATAGATCATTTTTCACTGAGAAACAGCAATAAATGATTTCTAAAAAACTATATAAACTATATAAACTATTGGATATACGAGTGACAGGAAAAGGACACAAATCAAAGGCAAAGAATCATTACAACTGACAAGCAAACAGCACACCTGTTTTACAAAGAAACAAGACTCACATCGCTAACACTGCCTGATTCTGTTTAACTCTGTTTTTTATCTTTCTATTCTTAGAGCTGAGGAGAGAAATGCACAGATGTTTGGGCTATATGCCCCATAGCTGTATGTTGCCAGTTTGTTAAAAAGGATGAAACAGATTATATTCACCAACAAAACACATGTATCACCAGACATTTGTTTCAACACTGTGACAGCTTAGGGCCTCTTTGCACGCATGTGAGGTCCTGATAATTACAGCTGTCATTTACTGGTGCTTATTTGGGGGACGGTATGCAATTGTATTCTGACATAAATGTGTAAACTGCCTTAGCAGTTGTCCCCAGTAATGAGTGGCACGAGATGGATGACCCAGCATTTTAGTACATACTGTATTAGACCATACTCACAACTCCAGTCTTAACAAGGAGATAAATACAAAACAGTTTTAATGACAGACTAAGTTTGAAGTAACTAAGAAACATTTATTGCTGCTAACTATACAAGTAACTACAGCACCAGCCTCTCAGAACCATTTCATTTACAACTAAGTAGTTTATGTACACATAACAAACAAAAGACAAAAAACATGCAGCTACAACCATTAACTTGTAATACAAAACATAGTGAAACACATCTACCATCACAGGGACTTTATTTTCCTGTCAGCAGATTCTATTTGATTGCTTGTAATGGTTTTAAGAAATGCACAAGGTGTGATGAAACTGTCTTGGGCCCCAGTCACACAGAGCTTAAACTCATTTGGGGCTAAAGACCATCAGGAAACTACCCGCCATGAGGGAAAAATCTATAATCCCTGATCGGTTAGCAGACAGTTGCTAGCATCTGCTGTGAAATCAATTGACGCAGGCGTAGAGACTGGAGACCCCTGGTAACCACTAGTCACTAGGGAAAAGTGTGTCGTGGGAGCCTGTTGACAGTCGATTTGGTTGCAGGGGTATACAGTGCTGCACGACAAACCTTCTTGTGATTGCTTTGGTTCCCAATTGAAGACACAGAATCTTCTACAAATAGTAACAAACTACTTGCTAAGCAATAGTAAAACTAAGAAGTGTGATGCAAACGGGGGATGGAGACTACTTTCCTTCATAGTAAATGTTTTGAAACGTGTTGGTTGCAGCAGTTATGAACAACTTTTACTATGAAGGCAAACATTCTTTGTTTCCAGATTGTGTTGGACTTTGAAAAGTTTCTCAGCTTGGAGAGTAGACGGCGAGTGTTTGTAGATGAGGGGCATCTGTGCAGCAACCTCTTTTCAACTGATTTTTATCAGGCATCAGCCAGATGCCTCCAGCCAACACTGGGGGAATAGACTACAGCAACCAGAGGTTGCCAGGGGGTTGCCAAATGGCCCAAGCCAGTGTGACTGAGGCCTTACCTGATTTGGCCAGTCACCCAATAAGGTTGTCCTTTTAGATCACCCTTTTGGCCTGATAATGCTCCTCACTTGACTGTAAGGAGCATCATCATTGATGAGAACAGCGATGCAGAAGCAGTTTTCAGCTGCATCATATCCTCGACCCCAAGGCTGAGACCGTCAGCTGTACTATAACTGTGTTTTCTAGCCACACAAACACAACCTTCACTCACCACCTGGACTAGGTGCCAATCTTTGCTGCCTGCAACTTCAACCACTTTCCAAAATTCAAAATCAAGCTGAAGGGTAGTCACTTTGACAATGGGGGAGATTCAGCATGCACTGCAGAGGCACAAGTGCAAAAGGATAAAATGTAGCAGGTACACAGTGAGCTCAAAATGCTCGAGAGGTGTGTAACAAGTTGAGGTGGGCCAAATATAAATCAGGTAAGGGTTTTTATTTTGGCCATAGATCTTTATTATCATAACTTATAGATATTTTGCCCTGGCTTTGAGATTTTGAGTGCTGAATCTTTTATCACTTACAGTTACACAATATTATTTTTACTACACTTTCCTCTGCTCAGCCCTGTGTCCATCTGCTTCAGAGCAGGGTAGACCCACAGTAAAGCAGTTATATAAGCAAACTCACCCTGAGATGGAACGAAACAAGAGTACATTAAATAGATAAATTAAATTACAAGAGGTATCCTGCTTATCACCCAATAAGAGATGGGATCAGCATGTTTTTATCATGAAGTAACGTTTACTGACAAATTCTTTCTGTATTCTGTATTCTTCTTGACATAACCTTCAAGCACCATGTCTTTGATTAGTTTATCCATATTCACTGCTTCATTCTTCCAAACACAGCTAATTTTGGTTGGCAAATAAAATCCTAATATTTGTGGGAGTGCATGAAGACAACATGGGATACTTTCTGTCCCTCAAGACCTAATCCTCACCCTCATACCCTGTGTCCTCATAAATCTTGCTCTCAGAAACAAACACGCACACACACACACACACACACACACACACACACACACACACACACACACACACACACACACACACACGCGCGCGCGCAGGCACCCAGGGGTAAATCATGGGTCTGGCGTCGCAGGCTGTCGGCGTCCAAATGATGGTCAGATTATAAACAGCATCATGTTTCTTGGGGACAGATCAGCGGCGACACAGCAGCTGTGGCCGTGGTGTAATATTAAGGCTACACACTGGAAGTAAAACGCTCCGGGCTCAACACCTCAGTTCAACTCTGCCTGCTTGTCAATATAGAGCTTTTTAAAGCTTTTAAATACAATCTAGCAACCCCGTCTAAAGCCTGGGATAGACCATTAGTAGCTCTTTAGCATGTGCCTCACTCTATTTGAAAGAAAGTTTCCAAAATAATCCTGCAAATACTCCCCTAAAATGCTTACTGTGTTGCTTGAAAAGGAAGCCTGGAAATAAATGCAGACAGACCAAACATCTGATACTCTGTCAGCTCTCAAAACCTTAAATAAATACTCAATAATAAAGAAGAGGACTTTGTTTTCCAGCAAGATGCTTTGGATTCTTGTACTACTTTTTAAAGTTGGTATGTCAAGTTTCTTTCGAGACATTTTTTTTTTTTTTTTTTACTTTGCTGTGGTTTTTCCACCGACTGTAATTTAGACATCGGTTGGCCACTCTGGAGACCAGTGTGTATATAATTACTGAGTGTAATAGCTGTGGGACAGCAAATATACAACTCAGAGCTAGAAGCTGCAGAAAGCTGTGATGTCCAGTATCGGGGCCATCAAGTCTCGTTAGTCTGCCATGTGGCCCTCTGAGACCTACCTGGTTTACATTATTGGACTAATAGGGCTTAAACTTTATAAACTTTATTTATAGACAAGAGACTGTTACTGTAAGAGGAAGTTTGTGTTGTTTTGTGTCAGTACTAGAAAAACATTTTTGCTAATCTGAGTTTCTCACCATGAGCCGTTTTCTTAATTTTCCTTCCCTTCATCACATGGTAAGCTTAAACAGGAAGACTTTTAATATTGTTGACTTAATCAATCACGTGTTGACACAAATGTCCTTCTGAAAACAACTGATAAGTTTGAGTACATGTATGGGAAATTCCATGTGTAATCTGAGCGCTGTTTTAATTATCTCATAAAATCCGAGCGGAGACAGCACAACAAAGCTGGACCACCAAAGACCGGAAGGAACAAGTTTCTTTGCCAGTATTAACAAAAACAAAACAACAACAGTCACTTAGCTAGGATGCTGTGAAAAATAAAGATATGCCCTCAAAAAGTGTTCGACAGGATACCATTAGTCACTGACTGCTTTGACATAAACAAAACAAGAGTCTTAAGAATAAACATGCCACCATCTTTTAGGGGGAGTACTTAAAGAGCTGAGAGAAGCACTTTTCAATATCATGTGCCTGCTAAACGGACCTTATACAACTGATGGTGTTTTCTTATAAGCTATAACTGCATTGAAAAAAAATTATTATAAAAACAATACTTTGCTGTTCAAGATTATGCAGAAGAGTGTGTATGGGGGAAAATCACCAGGTGAGAGTGAATGGTCATTAGTGATGAGGGGACATCAGCCTCAAAGGTTCTGGTACTGAAGTGGTCACTCACTAAGATGCACTCACAGATTAAAATTTGTAGCAAATCTGTTAAAAGTGTTGCATATGACCCTGAATGTCCCACTGGAGGAACATCTGAGACCAACTCTGTGTGCACACAGTCCTGCAAAACACGAAGCCAGCCTGCTTCAATGGCAGCTTTAATTACATTTACATCAACATAAAGGCCAAAGTTAAACCAATGTAAACTCTGGCTGACTGAAACTGTACCTACTCTTTAAATGATCAATTGGTCTTGAGGAAAGAAAATATGTAAATCAATGCAATAAGACCACTGTATATGATAGCTTTATTGGACTATGAGTAATCAATACATTTAATAGGTAGCATTTGCAGTATATTAAATCTCTGTATTTTACACAGAACTGAGAACAACAGACTCAGAGCTGCCCGGATTCATCATCCGTATGATGTCAGAAAAACAGAACAGCTATATATCAACTTTATGTCCAGCTTGGTTTGGCTGTTGCTGCTTACTTGAAGGTGAGGCTGGGCATGCCTCTCCATATAAAGTGACTTTGATATTTTGGGCCTCTGTTTTGACAAACTATAACCACAGCAATGTCTTCTTTGACTTCTTGTCTGTTTACAGTTGAGATTTGTGCACATAAGTTGCGTAAATCAAACAAACCAATTTTATTGTTACTCTTTATTTTCTGGGGAGACCAGCTGATGTGCCCGACTGCACTCTAAGGGTGGGGAAAATGTTTGATACAACAGAGCATTGAAATATTTTGCATGGCAATATTGTATCAATACAGGGGCACCAAATATCAAAAACTATAAATGATAACTCATCCCAAGATGAGCAAACTTATATTAAATCAGTTCACCTGAAAAAAACAAAACAAAACAAAAACAAACACTGGACACACTTAGCTTGACAAAGTTGCCCTTTTAATTTAGAACAAGTTAACGGCGCAGTCACACAAGTAAAATATGACAGCGGCCTCCGTACGTCACCAAAAGTCAGAGGCAGCCTGGTGATTGTATTGAATTTTCCCCACGTTCTGCCACATAACCCGTGGTGACTACCCAGAACTTGAGGGCGTTGTACACTCACAACCACTCTGATCTGATTTTAATGCAAAAAAATAATAGATGTGAGACAAGTTTGTCAATATCTTTCTTATCCAATAAGATACTGACAAAGTATAACTTTCTGAACATACTTCGCAGTTGAAAAAAGGTGATGAATCACAGTTTATGTTATTGCAATACTCAGCATATTGCAAAATGTTAAAACAGCTTTATCAATGTTCAAAATGCTTGTTACAAGCTTCAGTGAGAAAAAGAAGAAGCAAAAAACAAAAAATACTGCAGCAGAAATATTAATGGACACGAGTTGGAATGTGTGCTCTGCGTATTACCTGTAGGGATGCTACACAGTAACAGCCAGGCCAGTGCATTTTACGCAGATACAACAACAGCAAACAGAGAAATCTGGAAAACCTATCTAGGAGGAATCAGAGAAAACAAACTCCTTTTTTAAACAGGGAAACAGAAGGTCCCGGGAGATTCAACATAAATCTCAGTCAAGACATGACCAGACTGAAACCAAACCGACGGGGACAACAACCCCTCCAAAAAAGGCAGGATTTAGCATTGCTTCATTCCTTAATTACTGAAACTGAGCCAAATTTTTTGCTTTTTTTTCTTCAGTGTTGCATTTTTGTGGTAAAAATGTGGGGAGTGTGGGATTGTGGTAAAAGAAACGAAAGAATCAAAACAGTAAAAAGAATTGCCCACTGTGCTTTAAATGGACACTGTAGCCACGTTAGCCCAACAAATGTTAATAAAAGTAAACATTGAAATAGTTTATAAGCCTTTTAATAAAGCTGCAGAGGAAGCGTTAAGAGCTTGTAACCTTTTCCTTTTTCAAATAATGAAGAACATAAAAAAAACAAACAAGTTTTTGTCTATGCTTAATTTAAAACTCCAAGTATCTTGGCATCATTTAGCCACACAAATGTCCTAACAAAGTAATGAAAAATATAACCTCCCATAATGGTGGCAACAAAGTCAGATTTAAATATTACATTCAGAAAGCGATGAGTAATCCATGTCACGGTGATTTTAAGCACTTTAACACAGAGGCATGTGTCAAAATCTCTGCTGAGCAGCGGTGTTAAAAATCCTTTAATGGCCACATCACAATGATTCCTGGTAATATGCCGGTCATTTCCCATTCATATGATTGAGGTGCTATTGTTTCAGCATGCTGCCTTTCCTACATACCTTAAGAAACTTCTGACCTGCAATTCACTTTAGAAAAGCGGATTACTCGAACCATGAAACAGTTTAGGCCCCGCACTCCAGCCTGTTAGAAGTATGTTAAATACCCGTCCATACCACTAAATCTGAATAAATGGTCTTTAATGATTCCTTTAAAAAAACGAAACCTTTCTAAAGTACAAAACGAACAGCTTCAATCCTCAAGCAGAACACAGTTTAAGCCTCTCACAAAAGCTCTAAAGTATTTGTTGTTAGATGCAGGAATGTTTTGTCGGTGCCATGTTACTGTTCTACCAGCACATTACTGCCAGTAGTTGAACAACAACCACTTGCAACAAAGTCTCTGTTATCAGCCTTGTTTGCTCAACCTTGCCACTCATTAGCGGACCCCCCTCCCCTCTGGCTGTAAGAATGGACAGGGGAGGTCAACACACTGACCCTGCGTGCCCACTCACTGCCCATACGGCAAACAACAGAGAGTGTGTTCTCCAGATTGCATCACAACGACGCTAACGAGCACAGCCATTGGCCCGAGAGCACTAATGCAATTATGTAACACAATCCCTGGTACTTTGAGTCGGGGATATGGGAGAAAAAGAATGAATTGGATGTGACACTTGGTGGGTTTGTTATCTCAGTCTTCCTATACAGAATTTATGATGTGCTCTGTGTGTAAGGAGAGAGCAATTTAAAAATTAAAAATAAAAAAGTGCATAGAAATCTAATAAAATCAAGAGATGAAGAGAAAACCTTCCTATTGTGTTGTGTTTAGTGAAGGAAGTGCAAAATAACTGGCATCCTACTGAAAATGGAAATTTATATTAGTTGCATTATGTAAGCTCTGTGCCAAAAGCTGCCCGAGGACACATCTGAGCAGCCCCGCTCAACAATACATTTAGAGCTGCCACAGTTTCATGCCGGCTCCTTAAGAATAAGCACAACACACACAAAGATATCTAACAAAAGCTTGAAAACTATTATTCAGACTGCAGCCCACACAACAAGCTAATATAGGCAGAGCTACGAGAAGATAATAGAGTGAGCAAATGAGAGGACAGTGTGACATTAGGCTAAATGTCAAAGCAATTTCAAAGATGAAGCTTGAGCGTTTCCTGACTTGTCATTTTGACGTAATGTAATAGTCAAGCTCCAGCTTTCTGAGTGAAGGAAGAACAACTGTTGTTCAGCTTGGAATCTGAAACATTTTGAGTTTAAAATATGATGTTTGAACTACAAATACCATCAGCCGATGAAAACTATTCATTACAACTTGGTGTGGACTTCATAAAAGCAATATTTTCCTTTGTGCTTGCAGAGGATGCAGAAGTTAGTTTTTCCACATGCTACGAGTAAACACGCCCATCTCGAGGGCGACAAAGTGTGACGAGGTAAAGAAATGTATCCTGAAAATATGCAAACACGTCAGAGAGATGACAACAAAAAGAAATTCCAAATTACAATATGTAAAACAAAGTGTTTACGTCTAAGACTTTGTTAAGACAAACAGTTCAAAAATATATTTTTTGATTTGAGACAGGAGGTACGCTGAAGCGGCAGGGCTATCTGTTGTGCCCAAGATTAAATTCCCCATGCATAGTCTGGATTCCCCAGGTACCAGTGTTAAGTGTCGAGCATGAAGACAAGAGGAACTTGATTAGAGGAGGCGCTATATTTAATGCCATTAGCCGTGACCTTTTAACCTCGAAGCTGGTCAAGAACATTAGAAAAAACTTTTTCCTATTTCCAGGATTCTAGATATTTGCATGAGAGCCTCAAATAAGAGCCTTGCATTCGCTTTGATTCAGTAAAATAAAAAAATTTTCAGCTTTAGAACAAACAACCAGTAATAAGGAATGCGGAAAAGAAGGGCTGAAACAACAGCCCGGGTAAGCTCATAATCATAACTACCACAAAATATTCTATCCTTAATTTTAAACACAGACACTGCAGAAAAAAAAATCCCTGATTTCATGCCAGATTCATTTAATTTTTCTAATAACACCAGCTTCATAGAACTGCCACTCCACATGACACACATCTAACCAAGCAAATGCCATCAGCTGAAGAAGAAAACTATTCATTACAATGAAGCGTGGACTTTATAAAAGCAACAAAAAGATTTATCTAACCAAAAAACCTTTACAAAAGTATCGCTGACCTCTGCAATCAGTTTTAATGAGGCTGGAATGACGCATATGAATGAAGAAAAAAAAAAAAAGAAAAAAAAGAAGAGGTTGCCCTGTGACGTTTGCAGGGAACGCACAAAGTGACTGTGTATGTGAGATCCGGAAGAAAACAAATCCAGCCGCCCGTGATACAAACCGAGGCTGGGAACCACCCCTTACTGTGTACCCAAGGGGTCAAGGTGACATTCCACAACACCTCTGAGATTGGCCTAATGGAGGAATTGGTGCATGGCTTTTGTTGAATAGGAAATAAGAAACCATGAAAAAAGGCTGTAACAAGAGACTGAAGTATGTAAAAGGGCCCGAAGAGGGAAAGGATTCTGGGGCAAAAGTTAAGAGGTTACGGAGTTCTTATAAATATATTTACAAACAAACAAATACACAAAAATCTGATAAAGTCATGCTCAGGAAGTTAACGCTCACAACTGTAATCTAAGCTTTTTTTGTGATCCTATTTCTTAGGTGACCGCGGTCAAAACCGCTGTTTTTATTTGACACCATTTCCTCTGTCCACTGTCACAAAAGACAAAAATTCTACTCTTGGGCTATAATTTTTGGTTTTGGCAGCACAGATAAATACTATTCCCTTTGGGTGTTTGGGCTGTAAAAGCTATTCGGATCTCTTTTAATTTAAATCTTTTTAAAGCATCTGTGTTCATAACAAGTAAATATAGACACATGACAACCGAGTAGACAGCGCTGCAATATCTGCGTGCCTTGAAGAGGGTCTTTGAAGAAAGCAATATAAGATATTAGGACAGGTTAAATCCAAAATATCCATACTCGGATTTAAATTTGTTTTAATAAAAATGGTTTTCCTGTGAACGCCAACGAAATGCAATCCTGCCCCACTGCAGACAACAGAGTGCAGGTGCAATGGTCCATCAAGTAAAGTAAATGTAACTCTTACCGTCATAAACCCAAAAGACTGGAGAAGTGCTAAGAAGAGTCACGTATGGCGTTGTGACTTAAAGTCCCCCTGTGCCTTCCACTTTCTCTCCTCTGCTCAGGACAAGTATCTCCTCCCGCTCAAGCTTTAGTCCCAAGATCCCCGTTCAATGCCTGGGAAGCATAGAGACAACAGACCGAGGAGAAAGTTAAGAGACGGAGTCGAAGAGTGGGAGTGACAGGGAAAGAGAGTTGCCTGTTTGGGTGAAGCAGTGATCAGATACGGTTATTTTCAGACTCTGGCATGCTTGTCTTTGAGACTGGAAAGTAACCCCCCGGTGTGGATGGGTGGGGGATAAGTGACAGGCCTGAGTATCTCTATTTTGCCACACACATGTTTGCATGCATGCCACGCAGTATAAGCGCACGCATGCCCATGAAGACAAACTACTTCTAAGCACACATTCACACAATTCATACATTCCAAAGGAGTCGCAGAGTGATTCTACTGTATGCTACATCGGGTAGATACACCTTTCAGATGTTAGGCTCGCCTGAGGTGTGAGAAGGGTGTAAGAGAACCTCAATGTACTCATCTCCTCCTAACAGGTTTTATGTCACAGTGGCCAGAGTTGTCAGTTTGTGGCTATGTAAAGTGGCAGCATCCACACAGAAACTGACAGGAGTCTTAAATCCTTCTCACATGAGATTTTCTTTCTTTCCTTTTTTGTTGTGGTCAGCTTGACTTTGTGTCAAGAATGCTCCCTCGGAGATGTGAATATCCAGCCACATAGACATGACATGCAATTGCACTTTTTCTTTTCCCTTTTTAAATCCATGTAAATACATCTTGTACTGTCAACGTCATACCAGGCTCTAAATATACAAATTATATGACCACTCACCTGTACCATTAATAATCTTTCCCGCGCTGTAATCCATATGGGACTGTATATTTGGAAAATGACCACACACATGCACACAGACGCCGAATATACACAGGAGAGAGGTCAGCCAGAAGCACCTCTAGACCCCAGACTCCCTGCTATTCCTAGAATGATGATGTAACTACTGCTATTAGCATGTCATATTTAGAGCCTGGATACCTAAAACCAGCCAGGCAGCTACTGTGTAACATGCTATTTGGACAACATCCAACGCATCCACTTAAAACAAGTTTTTAACAATAAACAGAAGAGGCGCAAGAATCCGCAACTTACAAATTAAAGTGCGGTAAAGGCTCGGGCAGAGCCGAGGTGCCACTACAAAAGAAATTAATTAGCTTCCATAAACCAAATCCTGAGATATGACAAAAACAGATGAGATTCATACTACAAACCTTCCACCAAACAGTGGGCGGATCTCTTTAGTTTGCTGTCATTTTAAATGTATTTATCTTACTCTACAGTAGCTGACCAGCAACTATTTTAGTATAAGGCCATAAATTAGAAAAAAAAAAAAAGCTTCATAGGCTCTGCCAAACCTGTTGCCAACTTTTAAATCAAACATGGACACAGCTAAGTCTTGATCAACACTCTCTGTGCCTGCTGTCATCATGCAGATGATGAAGTGGTAATGTAAAAATCCTGTCTACATGGGCACGAATGGATCCAGTGACGAGTAGCGCTCCTCCAACTATGTCTCCCAAACACCTAGGCTTCAGACTTTAGGGTTCCTGAAAGCCCCACAGCAGCGATCAGTGTGTCAACAAACATAATTCATTCATTCATTTCATTCATTCATTTATTTATTAATTTTCAGGCACAACAAATACCTATATTGAACATAAAATACACAAAACAAAAAACAAAACTTGCCTGAAAAAGGAGTGGGACGAAGAAAACTTATTAAATCCCACCCCTATACTCACTCATCAACAAAAAAAAACAATAAACTTCCCGCAGCTACGCCCATCATTGCATACAGACCCATCAACAGCCCCGGGCAGATACAAGCATCTAAGCGGCAGCTCGCAACCAACAATTAGAGCCTTCATAACTGAATACAGAATATATAAATTATAAATTGCATTACCACAGGTAACAGGCAGTAATAACTACAAGTAACAGACACACATACATATACATGCATATATATCTACACACACAAGTACATATATGTACATACATACGCACACTTTATTTTTTATTTTTTATTTTGGAATCCATACCAGCAATGGTAAGAGGACAGACATTACAGAGCACACTAAAACCCATCATTGAGTATACTGTGACCAGACCAACTGTTTGCAGAGAAATTTAAATCTATGAATATTTTTGCATTGTTTCAATTGTAAACTCAGACTGTTCCAGATTTTCACACCACATACAGACACACAAAAGCCTTTACGGGTTGTTCGAGTTCTGGGTAATTTGAATTCTCCAAAGCCTCTCACATTATAAACCTTTTCTCGAATTTCAAATCTAGTTTGTAAATTTGCCGGTAAAAGTTTAGTAAAAGCTTTATACAAAATTATGGATGTATTGTAATTAACCAGATCCTGGAATTTAAGTAACTTTGCCTGAAGAAAGAATTTGTGAGTATGATCTAGATAACCAGCCTTGTGAATAATACGCAGTGCTCGTTTCTGTACTGTGACTAATGGATTAGTTGTATTTTTATATGTATTTCCCCACACTTCCACACAATATGTAAGATATGGAAGAACCAGGGTACAGTACAGAGTACGAAGTGCATCTTTATCAAGGAATTGTTTCACTTTGTTCAAAACTGCGAGGCTTCTGGAAATTTTGGTTTTTATGTGTCTGACGTGGGGTTTCCATGAAATTTTGTTATCAATTATAACTCCCAAAAATTTGTTTTCACTCACATTATCAATTGGTACACCTTCAATGATAATTGGTAATTCTATATTATATTTTAAATTACCAAAAAACATTGCTTTAGTTTTATTTATATTTAATGATAATTTATTTATGTCCATCCATTTTTTTATTAATTTTAGCTCCCTGTTTACAGTCATTACAAGATCAGTATAATCATCGCTACTGAAAAATATGTTGGTGTCATCTGCGAACAGTATGAGTTTAAGTACTTGAGAAACATCAAAAATATCATTTATGTATACATTGAAAAGTTTTGGTCCCAACACTGACCCTTGGGGAACACCACATGTAATACCAAGTTTCTCTGAATGGTAATGCCCTATGCTAACATATTGTTCCCGACCTGTTAGGTAACTTTTTAACCAGTTACCAGCTTTCCCTCGAATACCATATCTTTCCAATTTATCCAGTAAAATTGAGTGATTGATTGTGTCGAAGGCCTTTTTGAGGTCAACAAAAATACCAACTGCATATTTATTTTTATCCAGTGTATCAGTAATTTCTTCTACTGCCTCAATTATCGCCATTGAAGTGGTTCTTTGCGTTCTGAAACCATACTGACCAACATTTATTATTTGATGTTTTTCAAGGAATTTTTCTAATCTTGAATTAAAAAGTTTTTCTAGAATTTTTGAGAATTGAGGCAGTAGAGAAATAGGCCTATAATTGGTAAAACTGTGTTTGTCATTACTTTTATATAGTGGTATTACTTTCGCAATTTTCATTTTTTTTGGAAAACAACCGGACTGAAATGATAAATTACAGATATATGTTAAGGGACTAGCAATATTCAGAATAACCTGTTTAACTACAGACATATTTATGTCATGATAATCCATTGAAGACTTACTTTTACATTTTAATGTGATATTTATTACTTCTTGCTCATTTGTAGCTGAGAGGAACAGTGAAAAGGGATTTGATTTTATATTACTGATATTTTCATTTTTATGACACGGGATGTCCGCTGCTAGTTCAGGGCCAACATTTATGAAGAATTTATTGAACCCATCGACAATATTACTCATGTTGTGATTTTCACCATTTGCATCAGTAAAATATTCAGGATATGATGTTCCAGAAGATCCTTGTTTAATTAAGTTGTTTAACACATCCCAATAATCAAACAGCAGTTGCCCCCCCAGAAACATCTCATCATGTGGGAAGGATCACTGAGGTATGGTGAAAAGCTGACAACTGACAGGTGCTAATGATGCAACCTTGAGGCCAAAATCAGGGCAGTACCAGGGGACCAATAAAGTTCTATCATAAGTGCTATCAACTATAGACTTAATCTTGTAACCTGGCATGACAAACACAAGCAGCAGGATCTGCATCACACATCAAAGCAAACAGATTTTTGACCACATTCCTTACTTGAGATCATATTTTGGCTCTTCTAGGTGTGTCCTACTTAGTGCTGCATGTGGAAGAATGATTTATAAGACAATTTAAAGTAAACGGACAGAGCAGCAGCTTAGTAATGATCTCATTAAAGTACCAAAGCAAACTATTTTTATAGTGACTGACACAAACTCACACTCAAACGCACCGACACTTTGACCTATGAGCCACTCTGGACTACAGTAGCCGTGTCGACATGCTCTCACCCGTACAGTTTCAACACCTAATTCATTATCAGCTTCTCCAAGGCCCTGCCATTCCCAGTTAAGTAAGTGGTAGGATATAAAAAGCAGAAGAGCTGCGCATGTAGTAAGTGTCACTTACTGGAAAACACTTAAATCTGAAGATCAAAAAAGGAAAAGCATATTCACAAAGCAGCGTGCTCTTTAATAGAGATATAATAGTTTAATAATATTTGTTTTTCTACAAACTTTTTTTTAACATGTATTACATAACTGGTGTTGTGAACTCCTTCAGTATAACTCATACATTCAGATCTGGCCATTTTTGAGTGGCCAAGTACTGTACTGGTTGGCCCTCTCAAAGACGATTCTAGATTTGAACCAGCTGGTCTGATGGGGGCATTTGCGTGATGAGTTTGCACATTCTCCCTGTCCCCGTTTGGGGTTTTGTTCAGGTTGCTCCAGCTTCCTCTCACAATTCAAAGACACAAATACTAGGTTGGTAGATAATTCTAAAATTGTCATATGTATGAGCGTGCATGTTTGCCTCATGTGGTAGCCCTGTCTATGACGGTATAGTGACTTGCTGAGGGTGTGCCCTGCATTTTGCCCTTTGTCAGTGGGGTTAGGCCTCAGCCCCTAATGATATAGGGATACACGGGGCTTAATCTGATGTATGACAAGCTGGATGTGACCACAGCAAGTAACTGTGGTGTTGCACGGGCTTTTGGTCCACTTTTCTAGATTTACCATAATTTGAAAGCACCTGGCAGGACTTGAATAACATGAAGTGTAACAGAGGTATAGCAGGCCCACTCAGTGTACTCAGAGGCTTAGTGTTTCTGCTGTTTAACAAAGCTGGCTGTGTATTACTTTCTGTGTTTAGCCTTTATATTTAGAAACCTGTGGTTGTTCTTACAACCACTGAAATAGATTAAAAGGCCTCATGACTGAAATAGGATTGACGTGCAAGGATTAAATTAGGGAAAGATCTTGGCTGGAAATACAGGTGAAGATATACTTGTCAACTTGCAGTGTAAGTTTTTAGACTTTTAATTTTCCAGATACAGTATAATTTGAACATCCCTAGCGGTGTATAGATGCAGAGGTTTTTCACAAAGCCAGAAAAATGTGTTCAAGTCCATTTTATAAGATCAGATATTGCCATTTTTACACATTTGATTATTACACATCACATACATATGCACAAGTTTGCCACTAAGCAAACCATATTGGGTGGGATTAAGGTCCCTGTATGGTCATCCGCAGGTGCAACAGAGGCTGGCTGACCTGCGTCTGTGTGCTGTCGCTGTGTACTGTCTCCAGGGGGCAGTGTAAAAAATATGTGGAACAACCGGTAATGTGGGCTCTTGTTTGCACTCATGTTAGTCATTTTGGTTTGGCCACTGTCAAGTCATGATCTACTAGAACGTCTCTACAATGGAGTAGGACTAATAAAGAATCAGAACTGTCCATCACAGCCATTGTTTGTGTTTCCTATCCATGCTTCTTTCATCTCTGTTGTTTTTTGCTTTTCTTTGTCTTTGTGGTAACTCAACTACATTGCACACCACAATCAGCATTTGGCCTCGACAGCAGCTTTTTGGGGCCGTCTCTGTTGCACAGCCAGATAACTAAGCAAAAATGATTCCAATGCAGGACCGTATCAAGTCTTTTTTTGTGCTACAATGTGTTGCTTATTTGTCAGAATAAAGTATCTCTGGTTCAGTAACAAAGAATTACTGATTACTGTGCAAAAAAGAGGATTTCTTTAGATAAAAGTGGCTCAGCAGATGAGATTTAAAAAAAAAAAAGTCATCAGCATGACACTTTATGATGCACGCTACAGGACATTGTTAATAGGCTCTGGGAGCAGGCACACACCACTTCTCAAACACTACTTGAGCCATGACATCAGACTCTGGAGAAGGGCACAGTGAGGGGGAGATAAAGGAGGAAGCAGAGCAGAGGATACAATGAGAAAAGAGAGGGCACCAAAACAAAGAATAGACATGGGAAAATGAGTGTGAGAGAATGATAGAGTGAAATAAAGGCCACTGTGATAGTAACCCCCTCTGCTACATTCTGTACTTTCAGAAGAAAATGTATCACATTCGCCTATTCCCTGACAACCTGCCTTGATCCTCTTTCTTTCTCTCTCCCTCTCGGACACACATGCACCACACAGCTTCTCTCCCAGTAACTCTAAACTAGCAGGTGCAACTGAGTTAGCAACAGAGACACTTAGTTTTGGGCTCTCTGGCCATTAATCAAATCAAAAATGCTATGATTGCTCATTATGAGTGTATATTTAAGTCCCTGTTATTGGTCCTCTGCGAAACAGTCAGTAGCCAACTGTTGCTCGTCACACTGCATCCTGCCCGCTGCTTCCTCATCAGAGACAGAAGTGTGTAGTCACAGAAATACAAGAAAGACAACATCAGAAACACCGGCCAGTATGGCCTAAGGCACACACACACACACACACACACACACACACACACACACAGCAAAAGACACTCACAAGGCAGGTAGAAAGGTAGGCCTCACTGGGAGTGGTATGTGGTTCCCGGAGTGATAGTGTTACACATCCCCATTTTCCCTGCTCATCCAGCATTCATATGCATCTTACGGATACTATCCGTTGCCCCTAAATACATCATCCGTTTAACCAAGTTAGAAGACTGGACAGAAAAAGCTGTGTTATCCGTTTTATTTTTGTTTGCTTGTTTTGAACTGGGACAGCAATGGCTTTGAGGAAGTCAGACAGCAAGGCAGCAGATGAGTTTTCCTATCTGCATAGAGACTGACTGATAAAGCTTTAATGGCAGATGAATGTGAACTCAGGAAGCAGGAATAAGGAAAAACTGCAACTCAGTGATGACTGTAGGGTGGCCCTGCGCAGAAGCATTGCTCTACATATTACACACAAGATGAAATGAAAGAATTGCAGGGTAACAGTGTTACTATTATCATCATAAAACCAAACTCAATAAGTTATATGTTCTTCGTCCAGTTAGAAAATAAATATCTGCTATACGCTTATATCCTTTTTTCTTACACATACGGGAAACTGTATTGACCAATGCACAAGTGCAAGCTAACAATAGAGATTATCCTAAGCGTTTAAGATCTAGGTTAAACGTGGATATTTCAGTTCATGTTTACAACTATCAGGAGGCTGCATGTTCTTCCCACACTGCTCTCATAATGTCGGTCCTTACGGTTTTAGAAATATTCTTTGTAAAGCTTAAAAGCTTGTGGTTTCGTCATTTATCATCCTCCCAGTCCCAACCGCATCTTCCTCTAATGCACTGGAGACACCAGTCCACCGGAATGCACTTTAAATGGAAACCGAGTCGACCCGACCGCATCCCGGATAAGCTAATTCATTTTCTCGAGTTTCGTCAATTACAACTGCAGGGTCATAACTGCTTGTAAGGCAGTTAAAACAACCCAAATAGCCTTGTTTACCAGCTCTAACACCACGAAATTAAGCCGAGGGTCAGATCTAGTGCTGCTGCTGCTGGTGCAGCTGCTAAAAGCGACGCGGAGGGAGAGATAAATATATAGCCCCCCTGTGTTTTTTAAACAACAAACTGGTAGTGTGTACTTACCTTAACACAGCTGCCACCTCACCGGACAAATTCCCGAAACATGTCTAATAACATGTCTTTTCCATATAAAACGAGTGAAGTCCTCGGACAGGCGCAGAAGTGACACACACCGTGAAGCTACGGCGGCTTCGGGAGCTACTGTGTGATGAAACCGTACACCTGTTTTCAACGCGCATGGATGTTGTGCCAACCTTGACTGAAGGCTACTCCCTCTCTCCCGGGGGGTCACTGGGCCTCGGACAGCAATGCGGTGAAAATAACCTGTCCCCTCTCCTTAAGACACTCCAAGGAGAAGGCGGCACAATTAAGTTACCGCCTGCCTTTCTTTCTCGACTACATGCGCGAGCCGCGCCGCAGTCCCGACCCTAGCGACTCTGGAGAAGAGAAGCGGCGTCAGTCCAGAAATGGACCGGCTCTGCCTCCGTTTCCGTTTTTCGTTATTAGTGAATGATGTCTTGGCTTCGTTCGCAAAATGGCCTCTGTTATTTTCATTCAGCAACAGTCTACCGCGAGCTTCTCATTGGGTCTGCGTGTAGCCATGGCAACGCCCGCGGTTCAATCAGTGTTTGCAGAGGACACACACAGCACACGGGAGGCCTGTGTACGGCTCACCAACAGGAAAGTGTCACTTTGCCTTCTATCTGCAGCAGAAACACACAATAGACTGACCTCAGATATGAGGCGGGGTGCTGACGGTTTGTTTTAATGGTTAGACCATGACACAGGCTAAGGCTCGAAGCCTAAATAAGAAATGATTCATAGATGTTTGCTAGGAATAACTTTGAAGCTGTGTTAAGATTTATATCTATGCTGTCCTGGTAGCATTTTGTCCATCACCATGCTTGTAGGTTTAAATGAGTTCTTTTAGCTACCATGTCCCTACCGTGAGCTGTAGGTATTTACTTCTAGATACATTTGTTTCTACTTTTTATTATTATTATTTGGCAGCGAAATCTTTTAATTATCAGGAAATACTCTGCTGTGATAGTGTGGGTTTATTTGAGTGCTGACCATAAACTGTATATAAAAGATGCACATGTCCACTATGACATCACCTGGTCATAAGTTTGACATTTTGGCATGCACCATCTAGGTTTTTTGATGATCATATTTGGATATTAGTTTTGAGCTCTGTGTCATCAGCTAATGCTAGCTACCTGTTTTGCGGTTTGGAAAAGGCCTTGGAGGGGACTGGCGTCGGCTCTTGGGATGGGCAGATACACATGCACTTGTGAGAAGTGAATAAATTGAAAAAGAGAGGGAGGGTGAGGAACAAAAATGAGAACAAACTCGTAGCTTGTAGTGCAGGGGCGTCATATATAGATATATAGACAGAGAAGCAGAAGGGGAGTGTACGAGGTGTGGTCCTGCATTTGAAATTTAGATAAATTATCTAAGGTGAGATCTAGCAGAAAGCCAGCAGCTACAGATGCTCAAAGTGGCTACACTCTTCATGCATGACTTTAGGCCATAAAACAATTAAAACAGGTCAGTTTTAATTGTTTTATACGCTCACTGGCTAATGACTTGTCAGTCACATAATATAATCCTCCTCTCTGACACCAGACTTTACAAAACGGACTTAAGGTTTTTTTCATTATGCCCCAAAACATGCAACACAAGTCAGTTTTTACAGAGGTAAAGGGAGAGTGCTGTTATCTCATAGATTTCTGTAGGATCTGAAGCCTTTTATGCAACTACAGGTGTCACCCCCTGGTGGCTGTTAGAAAAGAATGCCTATTTAGGGCACTGCTGCATTGGCTTCACTTTGGAAGCTAAGTGCATTTCCCCCAGCCCCATCCGAACACACCCAGCTATTAAATAATATATAAACTTGATCTACTATAGGCCTTTATAGCCAACAGAAGATATTCTTTATGCACATTTAATAATTTGTCTTTAATGTGTCCAATAATATCTATCTATCTATCTATCTATCTATCTATCTATCTATCTATCTATCTATCTATCTATCTATCTATCTATCTATCTATCTATCTATCTATCTATCTATCTATCTATCTATCTAATTTAATACCTCTTTGTTGTGGCTGGTCTATTTATCTATTTAGGTCTCAGTGTAACAGAGACATAGACTGCAGATGTGTTGTAACTCTAAAGTGAAAGTAAGCAGCTTTTGCTCATAAATTCTTAAAAACCTTTTGAGGGCCATTAGACATGGTCTAGCGAGTTGATACAGAATCACACACAAAGCCAAAAATTTGAGTTGTTCTAATTTTCTAGTAATATGGAAATTATTGAAAACATTATATGCAGGGTTTTCATCTTTAGATGCCAAATTTATGTTTAAACTATGTCTGAATTTGATTTTCAAGTGAGTTTCTTTACTATACTGCACATTTCTGATACATTTTCACTGTTTAATGCTTCAGTAAGAGTGATTATTATTTGTGTCATCTTATAACTTCAATCACATTAACAGCATTTCATCAGCAGCGTTAAAGCTGAGGTGTTATGTTGCCGTTAGCACATCCATAAAGAGCCCTTTCTTCTGTCAGCTTGAAAGCTGTACGAATTTAGAGCATTATTGATGGCTGACCTTTGTGAGGTGTCAGCAAGACCACATCTGTTAGTGTGTATGTGTGCATATGTGTTTCTGTGAGCGCGCGTGTATGCAGGCATCTGCTCGGTCTTTTATCACCAGCACTCATGTGCTGTAAAAGCAGCCCTTACTGTCTGTTACTGTGGTCAAGAGGGTTCCTTTTTATAGGTGATATGTTATCCGCTGGCATACTATCAGGCATGCATTCTTACAGGGCCAGGGAAGACGATGATGATACATTGTGTCTGGTATGCAGAGATCCACAGGAGGTACAGGTATAGACATACCGAGGGAAGAAGCTATGGACTTTAAAGATTCAAGTAATAGAAATGAAATAACTAGGCTAGAATGCCCACCTGGTGGTAGGTTTCAGCGAGTTTCAGCGAGTCTGTGTAAATTGTAGCCTCAGTTTCCTGTTCTTAGCTGACATGTGTTGGTGCTTTTAGGTTCAATGGGCTGTGTGCCCTGAGATGCTGTTCTGCATACCTTGGTAGTAACAAGTTGTTATTTTGACACAGTGTAGCCATTCTCATCTGAACCTCTGGGATCAACAAAAGCATTTTTTTTCCAGCTCGGTGGATTTCTTTTTGCTCTTTCTCAGACCACTATCTATAAACCATAGAGATGGTTGTGTGAGAAAATCCCAGCAGATCAGCAGTTTCCGACGTAAGCCAGTAGCTTAACCAACCTCGCCACATTTAAAGTCACTTAAATCACCTTTCTTTAAAGCTTTGAGCTTCAACAGAACATGTTGACATGCTTAAATGGACTGAATTACTGCAATATGATTGGCTTTTTTGATATTTGGAGATGAACAGATGTACTCAAACAAAGTGGTCAATGAATATAATTGCAAGAATCCTTACCAGTCTCCACTGACGTTCAAGAATCATCCTCAGTGCGGGTGGCTCTCATAGTGCATCGTTCATTTAGTAAAGTCTTAAATGCATTCCAAATACTGACATTAAATACAAGACACACTGAAGCTGGCCACAGCCAGGAGACAACACGCTGCACGTCACACAGCGTATCCCTGTACCTAACCTTTAAACAACTGCAACTGTTTCATTTTCTCATGATTACAGCTACATCATACTGTAGAACTCATTCTAAATAAAATACATAAAAGTTCCCACAAGACACCCTCATAATCTACTGATGTTTTTATATAAATAAATGTATATAAATAAATATATAGCCCTAACATACAGTGTATACTAAAAGCACCCTCGCAGTCTCTCTCAGAATAGCCCACGGGACAAAGGACAGCAGGGTGGCACACTGATCTTGTGAGAAAATGACTCTTTTATCTGAACAGTGGCACTCTGTCACATCTTTCAGTCATTGCTATCCAAAGAGATCCACATTTGGAACAGCTGATACTGAGGTCCACTCGTCTGGCCAGTGTTAAAGAAGTGGTACAGAATGAGTGCATGGCGTATGAGTACAGGAGGACATTGTCTGGGAATGACATCATGCTACTTTCACTTCTATTCCTGACTTACTTTGATGTCTAAGAGCTGAGCAGGTGAAATGCCAAAGCAGATCTGTAAGAGGGCGATGATGTTGAAGTCTACGTCCTCTCTCTGTTTAGCAGAGTCATTAGAGACAGCTCAAGTATTAAAGTAAATCTTTGACCCCCTAACTTCCATTTGCTCTTATTTATTTTACCCAGCGTGACTGCAGTTAGTCAGATAACTATCTTAATCAAGCTAGCTGTGTTTTAGCTGTGTTTTACTTGGTCAAGAGTCAGTTTCCACCTTACACAGATAGAATAAAAAGGGGAAAAAAAATCTTTCCGCCTCCCATCAATCATCCAGTGGATGGTATAATTTACCGTGAACCCAGCACTTTGGCTTCTGCCCTGCTCCTGTGCTGTAATCAGTCAGAAAGAGTGAGCATTGCCCAGTGTGAAAGCCAGTGTCACTCATGACTCTTCAGTTTGAATAAAGTATTGCTCTTCCAGTGCTTTGACAGATGTTAAGGAAACGCTGATGCAGCAGAAAAAAAATGGTGCATGAGAGAAGTTCAGGAATACCAGAGAATTGAAATATAATAGCAATATAAAGGACTGTGAAGAGCTCAGAGGACGAGAGGGGAACCAGAGGTTGATGCCATAATAACAAAATTATACTTGATAGCATGTTGCTGCATGCAGAAATATAATTGAATTAAATTATTTTGCAGACATGTGAAATGTTGAGCATAACCAACGCACACTATCATGTTTATTATATTTTGAATTAATTAAACAGATTACGCATTTCAGCCTTTTTCCTCGGCCATAAATTCTCACCTAGGCTCACTCGGAGGCAGATTCTCAGACTCTTATTGCCATTTGGATGATAAAATCAATCATGGCTCACTTTTTGTAGCATACTGCTACAAAACCGCTGCCGACTCGGTTTTTGATATTTTGCAATTACCAGTAATCCAATAGTGCTGAAGATGTTTGGCACAGTCAGACTGGAGGCAGAGGGAAAAGAGGCAGGACTAAATTAATTTTCTGCAAGATTTCCCATGCACGTGTTTTCAGTATTGTAATAGATCTCCCAAATGAATTTGCTGACTCAGTGGCTTTAATAACAAATTATTATTAAATTTGAATAAATCTAAACTTATGTTATTTGGAAATAGTAGTTTAAATACAAATGCAAAGATTCAAATAAATGGTGTTGATATTGAAAGAGTCAGTGAAAATAAATTTCTGGGGGTAATAATAGATGAAAAACTTAACTGGAGAGCTCACGTAAGATATATTCATTCCAAAGTATCACGAAGCATTGCAGTACTAAACAAGGCAAAACAGGTATTCGACAGAACATCACTTCATATTCTCTACTGTTCACTGGTTTCACCGTACTTAAGCTATTGTGCAGAGGTCTGGGGCAATAACTATAAAACCACATTACATTCACTTTTTACTCTTCAAAAGAAAGCAATTCGAATCATCCACAATGCAGGTTATAGGGAACATACAAACTCACTATTTTTGCAGTCTGAAATATTGAAAATTGACGATATAGTGAAATTCCAAACAGCACAAATTCTATTCAAAGCAAAAAATAAAGAACTGCCAGGTAATATTCAGAGTATGTTTTTTTTGAAAGAAGGAAGTTATAATTTAAGGGGTTTTTGTAACTTCAAAACAATGAAGGTACGTACTACAAGAAAAGGTTTTTGTGTTTCTGTTCAAGGAGTGAAACTATGGAACAAACTGAATATGGAATTAAAGCAATGTCCAAACATAAAACTGTTCAAAAAGAGTTATAAAAATATGATCTTCTCGATCTATAAAGAAAAGGAAAATATTTAAATTAAGTGAATGTCTCTATTTAAAAACAAACAAACAAAAAATTCATGATGTGATATTATAGTATATAGTATATCAGAAATCTGTTCACTATTTTTATTACAAATTATATCAGTAAGGAAGCTGACTAAATATTCACTGATAATTTATGGGACAGGGGTGGGATTAAATAAGTGTATACTTCTTCCCACTCCCTTTCAACATGTAAATTAATCAGAATGTTTTTTTGTATGTAATTTGTATAGTATATTTTTTTTCTCTCATTTCTTTTCTAAATGTACTTGTATATTGTTCACATGTTGAAATAAATTACCAATCAATCAATCAATCAATCAATAATCTATCTGTAGCTGTTTGGAAATGCTCCCGGCAGTGTCTTTGGTCTGCTTGCGGTGCTTGTGAAGTCTTCAAAAAGTCCACTAATCAATATGTCCTATAACAACAACGGATAAAATGACTATGTGTATTGTGTAAATTGCCAAAGCTACAGATTGTTAGACCTGACTCTGCAGTACTATTGAGCTTTTTAGGCTAATTTCACTAATTGTTTTGATGGTACTGTCCCCAGGTTCCACTCTCATAAACTCATCTTACAGGGAACTGTTTTCATTCAAATAAATGAATAGAATAAAACAATACTGGACTTAACTTAAAACACAGAAGCCAAAGCAATCTCTATTTCTGAAGAAGCTGAGGTCTTTTAATATTTGTTGGATGATGCTCAGCATGCTTTGAGTCTGTGGTGTCCACGGGCAGCAGACTGAGGGTAGGGGGCATCAACAAACTGCTGCTGGCCCAGTAGGATCGTGGCTGTAGAGCTTGACTCTCTGATGTCAGTGTCAGAAAGGAGGATGCTGTCCAAGTTAAGCACAGTTTTGGATGCTTTACACCCTTTCCGTGGCATGTTGAACAGTCACAGCAGCATTTGCAGGAAAAGACTCCTTCCACCACAATGCAAAACAGAATGCCACAGGAAGTCGTTCATTATGGCCATCAAACTCTACAACACCTGACATCCTGGACTATTTTTTCGCTTGCCATTTTTTGGATACGCTACCTTCCCGGCACTACAATTCACAGAGACAAAGTTAGGCACTAGCTGTGTTTCCTTAAACTATGATTTAGCAGCTATTGAGCAATCAGAGGCCAACAGAGGGTGTAGCTATATAATTAACACTGTAATTACCGCAGCAGGGCACAAGGATGCGTTTAAGATAACTACTAACTTCTGTCTATATCATTCCCTCTTCTAATTTGTGTGATGCTACATAGGGGGATCAAACTTACAGCTGACATACAGAGATAACCTTTTAAAATGAGGAATAGCATGCTTTCTAGAAGGAAATAGCCAAATATTGGACATGTTAGGCAATGTCATCAAGATATTAAAGATCTTATGTCTCTTTCACTCTGAATGCTGGTAAGTTTCTCATATTGTAATAAACGTTTAAGGCAGATTAAAGTTCAGCTTTCACCCAATTTGAATAACCAAATTATCCTCACCCTTTAACCCATCATTATGGAAATCATTAAGTCCTAATAGGCCTATCTCTTTTTTTAGCCATGATAATACATGAATAGGCTCTTTAGCACAGTTCTATTGAGTGAATCAGTGTTAGTCTGTTATTTAGCAGGTCTGCTGTGGTCCAGACTGAAATATCTGACTAAATATTGAACAGATGAGCCATTAGGTTTGGAAGACCTTTCCATGGTGTCCAGAGGATGAACTGAAATGACACTGGTGACACTCCTGAAAGGGTAGCAATAACGTGAATCATTATGTGTGTTTTGTTCAGTGCCTTCATTTATGATAGGCCTGCAAAAATGAATGGCATTCCATCAGTGTCAGATTAATACACACACTTAATACTTAGTAATCACATGCATGTGTAATTGTTGTCTTGTCAGTGTTATGAAGACTGCAACACCATTAAATCTGATCTAACCCTGATACTGAAACACACAATCTTACATTTGAAACCTTTGGAACCGCATCCACCTCTCTCCTTTTCCTTATCAGGGCATGAAAGGACGGCAGACTATCTTGTGCTCCTTACGCAACATAGCTACCTCTTCATGTTTCCCACGTGCGTCTTCTAAGCGTAATTGCTGACAGACTCTCTGGAACACATTTCTAATACACCTCTCTACTCTTCACTGTGGGTAAGCCAGGCCTCTCCTGTGTGACTGCTGAGTGGATTGATAAGTGGTGCTGCGAAATGTGGCCGGTTGCTGATGCAAGCTTTGTGTATATGCCAGTTGGCAGAGCCGATGCAGAAATGAGAACCAACAAATACAAAAGCAAACTTGATAGATGTGCAGCTGGGTGGGGGACCCTGACAAAAAAGAAGATAATGGACTATTAGCAAGTGCACTGAGAGAGTATGGAGAAGTAGAAAGTATGAAAAGTGACTGATAGTTAGAGGTGCTAGGCAAGTGGGGATGCCAGCTGGCTCATAGTTAGCCATTCCTCGCACATCTAAGTGTTTAGTGAGGATAGACACCCCTTCTCAGCTCAGAGCCTGAGTGTTTGGAGAGTCTTTGGTTGATTTTGTAAATGATTAGCTTACATTGTAATCAAAAGGCCAAGGATGGGGTCTTATTACAGTTCAATTTAAGAAATATTCAATATTCAATATTTGATAAGTTAACACAACATCTCTACTACTAACTACTGACGGCATAAACATTTCAAGTGTTTGCAAACTCTTTTAGCAACCTCTTTTATTTTACCATGTAAAATAGCAGAGTTTGGTCCATATTGACACGATAGCATCACGCTGTCGCTGCACATTTGTCTGCCGCACATCCACAATTGTACTGAGATCTGGTGACTTGCATGATCAACAAACCAGTTTGAGATGATATGACAGTGACATGACGATGCAGCCAGCAGGGAATGGGTGCATTGTGGTCACAAAAAGCGATAGACATGGTCAGCAACAATACTTAAGTAGGCTGCGGGATTTAAACAACTCGCATTTATTATGCTTGTGATTATTTGGCCCCCGCCCCTCTGCTTCCTTTAAGGTGTGTTCATGAACAAGTTGGAGCCCAAAGTGTGCCAAGAAGATATCTCCTACGTCATTACACTACAATTAGTTGCCTGAATTGTTGATACAAGGCAGGATTGATCCGTGTCTTTATGTTGTGTATGCAGAAATTGATCATCATCAGCCCAGGCACCATTTTTCCCATATTCTATTTTTCAATTTTCATGAACCTGTGTAAATTATGACCTCGGTTTCCTGTGTGGTCTTCTGCTGCTGTAGATGCTCTTCTGCATACCTTGTTTGTAACTTGTGTTTATTTAAGCTACTGTTGCCTTCATTAGCTTGAAAAACTCAAGCCACTCTCCTCTGACCTCTGAGGAGCTTGCTAACTGGATCATTTATCTTTAAAATGCGTTGTATAATATTCTGTAGAAGTATAATCTCAAAACATCAACTGTTGATCATGCAAGTGAGCTCGCTGTACTCAAATGTACAGTCACCAGATCTCAGTACAATCGTGGATGTGTGGCAGACAAATGTGCGGCAATAGCATGATGCTATTGGGCCAACATGGACCAAACTCTCTGCTATTCTACATGGTAAAATAAAAGAGGTTGCTAACAGAGTATAGAAATACTTAGACATGATCTCAACTCTAAAGCAGTGTTTACACCATCAATAGTCAGTAGTAGAGATGTTGTGTTAACTTAGCAAATACTGAATATTTCTTTTCAAAACTTTTTTGCATTTGTAATGAGACCCCATCCTTGGTCTCTGAGTTCAATGTAAGGTAATTATTTACAAATTCAGCAAGCAATGAGAGTGTAGCAGTGAACCATTATGCCAAAAGTCTACAGTCTAAGCCTACAGTATGATGGAACAATTGCACTGCTTTTTTTTTTTTTGCAATTTAGAGCTACTAATCCTGATTGAACATTTTAATCATAAATTTATTAAACCATTTTCACATTCTAACAGTGAGTAATTACTGTAATGCTCCTGACCAGCATTGGAAATGCTACCTGGATAGCAGAATCAGCAGCAACACCAGCTCTTTCCTTCATTTCCTTGCTAATGATCCTGTTAGTGGAAAGCAGTTATGAAAAAAATCTGTCCTTGATTTATGGGAAGAGCTGTAAATCCTCCTCATAGATTTTCAGCTTCTTCTCAAGCCTGTAATTAAGTAATGGCTCGATTAATCCTATCAAACCGGGGGGGGGGGGGGGAGCAGGGATATTTATTAGAAGCCAACAGGAGGAGACTAATACAGGTCAAACACATGATGGTGCTGGTAGTGCAGTCGCAATCACGACAACGCACAGTTTGCAGTGGGATTTGAAAACTAGGCGACCAAACAAAATGTCTAAGTTCATTCAGAGACCAACAAGGGGATGCAAACAGTAGCAAAAGGGCAAAGTGTTTTGTGTATAAAAAAACAGTGCTTACTTTTAGTTTGCCTAAAAAGGGAGAACTGCAGACAGAATTGTCAGCAAATATTGACTATCTCGTTCATCAAAATACTTTTGCTCTCAATTTTCAGTGTCCTTCGTTCTGGTTCTGTTGCATTAGGAGTAAAGCAGTCTGTCCATTTTTTTTTCCGGTGTGAGGAATGTGACCCCTGAAACTCCCTCTTCCTTCTTTGGTAACATTGCTGCTCTGCTACATCAAAAGAGACCTAAATCGCTAAATCAGTTTTGACCACATGACCCAGAAAAAATATTTGTGTGTTTAGCCCAAAGGGGATGAACTTCACACAGCAGTGAATGAAAGTATTTTATTTAATTTATCAGCTGAAAATAAGACATGTAGTAATTACTGCGTTGAGCCTAAATTGTTTTTTCCCGTTGTTTTTCTGTTTTAGGACAATCTTCCCTGTTGGACATTAGTTATATTGTAATTACACATTAATTACATGAAAAATACTAAAGGAGGATCTGCAGGTGGCTGGACTTTACTGTGCTCTTACATTAGAATTAACAAGACTGAAAAAAAATGTATTCTAAATATAATGCCCTATTTTTAACATAAAAGCAAACCACTGACTCTCAGCACTCACTCAGTCTGCTTGGCTCTTTAAATCAAGGCATTTAGTCCCATCTGCTAAACATAACAGGCAGGCTGGGTTGTTAAGACTGCCAAAGCTTAAGGTGTTGGAACAAAGCTGTGGCTGCCTCCTTTACTTTAAGGCTGGCGCTAGAAATGTGTAATCTCTCTTTGAAAAGGCCACATGTCCGACAGCATTTATCACACAGAGAAAGCTCAGGTCTCAGCTCTTCACAGAAAGGCTCGCAACCTTGGAAAACTTGGGTCGTGGGTCAGCTCGGGCACTGTTTGTGCTGTAGGCAAAAATAAAAATGTTTGCTGTAGATCGCGTCACATGCTTTCTCAGATCAGCCTGAAAAAGCTGCACACTATCAGTAAGTCTGCTTAAAAGGAAAGCCACAGCCAATTTTTAATTCCTTAAAGCTGCTCTAATTTTTTATTTTATTGTAACACAGAGTGATAGAGATGTGAAATTATCACATGACTGCCAGTTTACCTTCTCAACTACAGCCCTAAGACAAGTTCTTCAAAATATGTTTAACTACTGTTTCGACCTACAGGTGTTCAGTACGTGGACAAACAAACCTCTGATGCTGACTCACTGCCCAGACAGCAGTAACTGCTGTTTGGTCTAAATGTGGCCCACATCTGCAGTTTTCTATGGGCCACTGAGAGAGATGACTCACTTTGACTAATACAGAAGTTCCACCTTAAACGAGCCAGATGGAAGGTGTATTGCAAATTTTAGGCCATGCATAAAATAACAGAACATTTTCTAACACTGTAACTGAGGATAAGAACAAAAATCAATAGAGATTAATTCAAATGTGAAAGAAAGAAAATTAGAAAAAGGAAAAGATTTCTAAAAACAAGAAGCTGATTTCAGGTCCTTCAAATCCATACATGCATATGTCTGGCATTTTATTCAAACTGTGCCTCTTACACACTGAATATCACTGAGCTGCACTGCACACTGCAAAGAGTTAAGAGTATGGTAGTAGATCCATGCTGCTGATTCCAATTCAGTATTGATGTCCTGTCACCCCCGGGGACTACTTCTAGTGAGAACAGACCCGAGTAAGCACTTAGTGAGCACTAGCCACTGATGAGAAACACTCACATGCAGTAATTATTTTGTTTATTCCTCAACAGCACTCTTTTTAGTCAAAATAAGGACAAAACTGTTAAAAATCTGAGTTTCCAAGTGCGTGCAAAAATTATCTGGCCACATCTCTGTCGTCTGACATCGGCTGCTCGTTTTCCTGCACTGAAGACAAAACAGCCGTTTCTGTGCGGGGTGACACATCATGCAGTCATCCGTGCTGAGCAGCTTTATTTTTTGGGTAACAGTATGCTGAATGCATATATTTGCACATTTTTGCTCACTAGCTTCTCAGCAGATGGCATAAATATGTGCATATATTTTGCTTGTGATTATTTGCCCCCCCTCCCCCGCGCTTCCTTTAAGGTGTGTTCCTGAACAAGCTGTATGTCATGGGGCTGACAGCAGAGCTGGGAGTCTGACCTCCAAACATCATTGGTCAGCAAATTGGGGAGGGGGAGATATGCTGCAGTGTCTTTTTTTTTCTGCAGAGGGAACATGCTACAACATTGCTTCTACCGCCTGCACATCTCCTTGTATGTGCATTAGCCGTTCCCTTCTTCCCCATTCTTCTCTGCAAAAAATCTCTTCATTCCAGTTTTCCACTTCACCTATTGTGAGAATTTATCCCATCGCTGCTAAAAATGTCAGGCTAACAAAGACTTAAAGTAACACTGCTTGTCTTTTTTAAGTCCACACATGTCCACCAAACAATGGCAGTATGCTGCTATAAGACTGCAACTCCCTATAACTACGCACACAATCATATTCTGGGAGTAAATAAATGGATGTCCAAAGCACAGGTGTCACTCAGTCAGTGTGTAGTGAGGGTTTGGACACGCTGATGATGAAGATTTATTTGTGAGTTAAAGCTGTTGACATAATTACATAGCACAGGTTAACAACCGCTACAGCGAAGAGCCAAGAGGGCAAACTCACCTTTTGTGTTAGGGCATTCCAACACTCCGGAGACTCAATCTATAAATGAGGGAGAGGAGATTAACCCAAGCCGCACACATACTCCCACTGATGGAGCTGTTGCCTCCCACCAATTATCCCTTTTGCATGAGTGCATTCAATCACACGCGTACGCACAACACGCACCGGCCACAATCTGGCAACAGTAAGTGAAATAAGTACAGTAACGCCTGTCACTGTCCACAGGTAAGTAGGGGTGCTTCTCCTTATTCTTAATCCCTTATTCCAGCGCCAAGTTGTTCCTCTTGGTCAGAATCAGATGGTTACCTGATGGTTACTTTTCTTCTCTTCGCGAGCTGATCAAGGTGCATCTCATGAGTTAGTTGGTGTTATGGCAGAGGCTCCTGTTCTCATCACAGCCCTTTCCACTCCATGCGCCTTTGATCTCACTTCATTTGATTGCCCCTATTCCTGCCCCCCCCCTGCTGAATCCTTTCAATCTATTCTTCCTGCTTTTATTTATTGCATTACTAGCTTGACCTCCACCAGCACCACCACAGTGCTGACCATGCCAGCTGTCTTCAGTTTTTGCAGGTCTTCAGCAATCCAGGAGTTGGCACAACGCCCTGTAAGCTGCCTCAGCTTAAGTGGTGGGGTAAACCAATCAGTGGCCTCAGGTCTGTTCCAGGAAGTACCTGCTCTGCAGCCCAATAATCTGAGGGGGGGATGAAGGAGAAAAGGGAGGTGAGAGAATGGTGTGTTTACATATCTTCGGGTCTGACTACAGAGAGAAGAAGGCTTTTCTTTTTCCAAACTGAAGCAATGTAATGTTTCCTCCTTTTCCTGCAACACAGCTGTCCTCATCCATAGCACTAATCCAGTTAATAGACAGAGTAAACATGCTGTGTTAAAATGTTGCTGCAGGGTCAGTGACCTTCCTTCATCCATCTCTGCATAATTAATCGATTAGCAGTGTGCAGGAGAGATGGAAAATGAAAAAGACAGGAAAAACGCTGACACGGTCTGTGGAGTTTAAGAGATTTAAGATGTTAATCGCACGTTGCTATCTCCACATTTAAAAGATAGTACTTATGTATGCAGTTCTATGATACTATAAATCCAGAAAGTGCACAGCTGCAGCTCTCTGAGGCTAAATGTTAACACGCTCACAGTGAAAATTCTTAAGATTGGTCCATTTTTTTCCTCTTTTTTTCAGACCACAGTTAAAAAACTAAATGATGGCTGAAAATACAGGAAAAAATATTTTTAAAGTTCAGTGAAAACGATTTCAGTAGCACTTCATTGCAGGTTTGAACTACGGCAGTGTTGTATGGCAAAAGATGGGACATGCAACCCCCGCAGTATGATAATTGATGTTAAGATAATGAAAATGCTTTGGCTCAACTGGCACTTGTATCTTTATGCTTCCATAAAAAAAATAAAGGTTTTTATCTCAAGTGAAATTCAGTTTAAAGAATAATTGTCAGTCTAACATTATTGCTTTTAATTTTTTTTATGTAACTTACACCAGCTGTAAGTAATTTCTGATTTTCTATCACTGCTGACCTTTTAAAGGCCTGCCATGGTGATTACCTTCAGATTTATAGGTATTTGGACTGCCTATGTAATGCACTTAGCTGCAGCCTACAGCTGCAATCACAGTAACTTATACTTTAAAATGAAATTACCTGCACTGTACATCTCTGGTGGAAGTCATACATCTTTGACTCCCTGCATTAAATAATTAATTTGAACTAAAATAAATATAATCAGTGTCATCGGTTGCAAGAGTCAGGAGTGAAATAACATTGATGCTTCATTTATGTCCATAGTGTAGATATGATTGCGTTCTGAACTGTGTTGTTCTGGGTCCCTACCAAAAGGACTTCTTATTATTCTATTTTCTAATAGAATAATAAGAAGAAAAGTTATGTGGGGTCAGATAATATATTCAATTAAAGCACCCTGCAAAACAGAAACAAATCCATAGATTTTAGCACATTATCCAGTATGTGTAATGCAATCTCCAACACAAAGATGCATACAAACTGTATAATACGGGCTCATTGACATTTGTTGTGTCATTCTGTTGAAAGACCTGTCACTATAAATATGTGCTGTACCCTGAAAGAGGACTCATAGCGCCCACCAACAAACAGCACAGCATTACTTAAGCTCATGGTTTAATAGCAGCGTTTTACTGCCCTCCAGTGGTTACTAACACCAAGTTCAGATTTACAACAACAAGATTTCACTTCTCTGTCGTTCTGAATAAGGACATATCAGGTCATGTAATGAGATGTCAGTTTGTACGCTGCAGTGTTCCTGCAGGCCTCGGAACAATCAGGGAGAACTTGATACTCTGTGAATAAATGTAATAAAATTAAAGCAGAGAGAGAGAAACTGTAAAGTGTGCTTTCTGTACATTTGTTTAGGGTGTACTCTTAAATATAACTTAACAAAAACACAGTCTTAAATGACTGTGTTTATGCCTCTAAATAACAAAGGTTGACCAAAGTGCTGTACATAGTAAAAAAGTAAAAAGCAGAACAAACACACACAAAGAATCACACAAAAGCCCAGTCACAATTAAGTGATGATGGGTTTTTAAAAATGTCAAGTGTTGGAGAGATCCTAATATGAAGAGGCAGACTGTTCCAAAGTTTGGGCACAGCAATCGCAAAGGCCCTAGCTTGTTTCTAGGGACAACTACAAGCAACTTATTAGCTGACCTGAGAGTAGGTCTGAGAGGTTTGACGGAGCTAACCCGTCACAGCTAATTTAGAGACTTAAAAACAAGAAAGAAAATCTTAAAATCGATTCTACAACGTACTGGAAGCCAGTATAAACGAGCCAAGACTGGACAGATATATTCATGTTTACGAGTGCCTGTCAAGGGTCGGGCAGCTGCATTCTGAACTAGCTGAAGATGAGAGAGCAGAGCCTGGCTGATACCAAAATAAAGAATATTACATGTATGAATGACCATGAGGGAAAAGCCATGTAGGAAAAGCTTTAAAACACAGTTGAAAGTTCAAAATTAAGTTTTTCCAAAGTTATGCAGTGGGTTGGATTGGACTCTTAGCAGAGCTTATTCTGGCACCCAGGCCTTGTGTTTGTGACCCCAAATCGAAACCTCATCAGGGTAAGGGAAACCATATCCCACAGGTGTGTGGTTCACTTGCTATAACAAGTGCTTAGCTGTAAGATGCTACTCCTCTTAAAAGAGAAGCAGCAGTTGTTGTTTTTTTGGATAGTGAAAACCTCGTATTTATTCTGGTCCTGTCACTATAATAAGTGTGCGTTTTAGAGTACCACATATAAACTTTGAGCTACCTAAATGACATCTGACTAGTTTCATATCCTAAAAAAAACGAACTAACTAAATAAATATAAAGTAACAATTTTTTTGTTTTAATAACTTATAACATAATAAATATAATTAACTATTAATTTAAAGGATGCCTAAAAGAAAAAGAGAAATAACTACAGCTGTCTGTTGTTACCTGCACATATTTACGACACTTTTCCTACACAGCAGTGTATTTGCTCAGGCGCATCTCAGTCGCTGTTTAACTCACCGCGGATGTTAAACATGTTTAAAGAAACGGTTCCCGGTTTAATATATGAAACCACCGACAAATGTTTCAGAAGGCACGAACATAATAGACGACCGGCTGACTCAATCTGTTTACACCACGCCTTCCTGAATCCTGTCTACGGTCTACACGCAAGTCCAAAAAGTTTGTTCGGAAACTAGACGTCAAATCACCCGACGTGTCTCTGGAGTGTAGGATATGATGCATATAAATTTTATGCAAACTTAATATCTCAATATCTGTGGCTATCCGCCTGCGTGAAATGGTTAGCTCTCCAGTGGATACCCACCACCGAAGAAGAAACGAAACCACAGTTTCATTTCCTCATAAGCGCCGCTGTGGCTGTGTGCGTTCAGCGATAGAAGCCGTGCAGCTGCAGGGGGAATCTTCTGTCTGGACTCTGACTGTCGAAGGTATTGTGCAATGTTCACATCTGGTAAGAAATCTGTATGGACTGCATTCAAAATATTAGTGTGCTTGTAAGGTCAGCGTGGGAGCGCTGTAGTCACCCTGTAATTACGAGGGCGGATATTTTTGAAAGCTTTCAAAGTTACAGAACTGCGCAAAGGGCTGGATCCACCGCTCATCTCTTTATATTTTGATAGGAAATACGAAAAGGTTGCCGCGACTTATTGAAACATGAAAAGGTAAAAACAACGAGCTCGACAGTGAATATTTGGTATGATCATCGTTGCTTTAAACATAGCCCGAGCTCTCTTAGGCAGCTTTCTTCTAATATCTTTAGGTAGTCTTCAGGAAAAGTTCTCCAGGCTTCTTGGAGGACATTCAGAGCTCTTCTTTGAATGTTGGCTGCCTTTTGTTCTGTTCTCTGTCGAGATGATCCCACCCTGTTTCAGTAATATTGAGGTCTGGGCTCAGTGGAGGTCAATCCATGACTCGTGATCTTTTATTGTTTATTTTTCCATTCAGGTTTATCCAGCCTGTACTGCAGGCAAAGTCTAGTAAACTACTGCCCAAGAATGTTTGGCTCCTTGGAAGTAAACTACTTGTATAAAGAAGTGAGGGGTGGTCCAAGACTTTTGCACAACAGTGTTTACTAGTTCTACAGTGTAGTGTCACAATTGAAATCGTTGGTACATTGTTTTTGTAATTTTCCCAGTATACCAAATATTATATTTTTATATAAACAAATTGTGTAGAGTTATAATTGTTATTAATATAGAGGAAAGTAAAAAAAAAAAAAAAAAAAAGTAAGAAAAACATGTCTCAGTTCCACCCAGCTCCACAGAGGGCTTCTCAGCCTTTTCTTTAGTCTTACCATCCCAGCAACAAATTTGAATGCAAATCCACCCTTCTCTCTTCTTTAAAGGTCTTTGAAATGATGTGCGCCCATCGTTCCCGTCTCCTGTCATGGATCCTCGTCACGTGTTGTGTTTTGACGGGACCGTACCGTTGCGATGCCTCTGAGAAGAAGACCTCCTGCTATGTGGAAGACGGCCGAGCTGACTGCAGTCGCCTCCGCCTCAGTGCGATCCCTTCAGACCTTCCCAGGAACATCACCAGCCTGGATGTGTCCCACAACATACTGAGAGGGATTACCCCGCTGTCACTAAGCCTGTACCCGGGCCTCCTGCACCTCGACGCCGGTTACAACAGCATCACCAAGGTGGACGCGGGTTTGTGCCAAACACTGCCTCTGCTGCAGATGTTGAACCTGGAACACAATCAGGTGCATTTGCTGAAGACTGGAGATATGAGCCACTGCACCCGACTGACATCGTTGAACTTGGCTAGTAATAGAC
The DNA here is from genome assembly GCF_057381845.1 of Rhamphochromis longiceps. Lineage (NCBI taxonomy): Eukaryota > Metazoa > Chordata > Actinopteri > Cichliformes > Cichlidae > Rhamphochromis > Rhamphochromis longiceps. Next base: position 17,865,012 of record NC_140562.1, read on the forward strand.
TAAAGCTGCAGGGAGAACCCTTCTCGTCACTGCAGGTACTGATGTGTCGGATCACTTAGATGACTAATTATTGCTTGACTCAATTATATTTCAAGGCCAAAAACTGTACGTTTGCTCCTCATTATTAATATGACAGCTCTGTTTCAGTTAGTTTTCTTTTTATCATACAAATCATCAGTGATCAGTGTTTTGGGGATTTAGGTTAGGTTAGGTCATGGATTTAGGTTATACAGCCTGCTGCCCAAAGCTTGCTGCCATTTGTTTGATATCTACTGATGTGTTGGTATCCAAACAAATTAAATTTGGGGTAAAGAGTATGTGTGTGTGTGAGGAAATGTGGAGCTTCCTACTTCCTCTGAGAGAGATATTGAAATTTTGCCACATATAGCTTCAAAAATCAAGTCCCACAAATGTAAACGGAAGAGGTTTGTGTATTAATTTCAGTTCGATTTTCCGAACTTCCTATGATTAGCAGGAAGTGAAAGTTAGTGCGTTTTTTTTTCCAGTCTTATTAAATACACATATCAACTTTTTCTAAACTAACTGTTACAGCAGTTGTTAGCTGTTGTTTCATCACGGATTCTGCCTTCCAATCATCTTTTCAGCTGGGATGCATCTGTTGCTCAGCGCATTTCTTCCAAGCCACATATTTCATATGCGTGACTCACCCCACCCCAACAAAGTCTGACAGTCTTTTTCCGCTTGCTTCAGCCAGTCTTCATTGTAGCCGTATTTCCTTTTTTTAATGGTTGTTTCCATTAAATTACAAAATCTGCACCACTTATATCTTTGTGGTGACGTGTAGTTCTCTCAGTTTTGCATGCATCTGCAACAAAAGACACGGACATTGTAACCTGCACTTGATGTTTCCTGGTTTCTTCACAGCCACTAGATAAAAAAGCCAGACATTTTGACCAAAAAAGCATCCGCCCTGCAGTGTTAACTTTGGAAAACTAGAGCCAGTGAAAAATGTGGGACGCTTTCTTTATGATTGGAACGATGGTGTTGGGGGGGGGGACCCTTTGGAGTTCCTCTGCCATTCTTTAATTTGTACTTAATGGAAATAAAGGCAAGTAAGAACAGTTAAAACCTAATAACTATGGACTGTCCTGCAAAAGTAATACACATGAGTAACGTAAATTCCACCTACCACCAAAAATAAAATAAAATAAAATAAAACAATAATAAAAAAAAAACAAAGAGCCGAGGAATTTTAATATGAAATGGATGGATGGTGCATATGTGAGCTGTCTTTGTAGAGAGATGGAGCAAACTATCCTGTGACCTGAGAGAAGTGCTGCTTATGAAATTTTGTCTGACATATGCTGTGGATCAATTGTTTGCCTCTTGTGCACAGCATTAAATAACCCTTCTTCTTGTCTCCCTCTTCTTTAATAATCCACAGAACCTAACCTTTCTAGATGTTTCTAAAAACAAACTGCAGTCACCCAAGCTCGGCTCCCAGCCTCAGCTGCCCAGCCTGGTGAACTTCAGCCTGGCATTCAATGACTTCACCACTCTGAAGAAAGATGACTTTTCATTTCTTGACCATTCATCCTCTCTGCAAGTCCTCAACCTGTCATCTGTGTTGTTAAAAACAGTAAGAAACTTGTTTAATCCAGAAATGGGAAATGAAATTCCATCAAAATCGGAACTGGCAGTAGAAAGTAGAGTTACTGTAGCACATTCCTTTCGGTTGTCTGTTTTGTTTCCTTTTTCCGTCTCACTAAAAAAAATCTCTGTGATTGTTTGTTTGCAGTTGGAGCCCGGCTGCTTTCAGCACATTTCAGGCCTGCGCACTTTAATCATGGATGGGGGCAACTTGGGAACTCTGATGGTTTCCAAACTGTGCTCAGAGTTGTCTGGGACAGCCATCGATGCTCTCTCTCTTCGGAAAATGAGTCTAGTCATGGTCACAAACAAAGTCTTTACAGGACTGCAGAAGACAAATCTAACCTTCTTGGATCTGTCCAGTAATGGCATGGGTAAAATTGAAGACGGCTCATTTCAGTGGCTATCTAAACTTCAAACTCTAAATTTGTCGCACAATAACATTAAGCACCTAACCAATGGGACATTTCAGGGGCTCAATAGATTGAAAAAACTGGCACTTACAGAAGCACTGGTGAAAGGTCATACCGCTGCCCCAGTTATTGATGATTTTGCTTTCCAGCCATTAGGCATGCTAGAGAGTTTGATGTTACAGAGGACTGCAATCCGGGAAATCGGAGAGCACACCTTTGCAGGCTTAAAAAGTCTTAAAAAACTTGACATAAGCTGGATTAGCTGTCCGTCACTCCGAAACATCACCAACAAGACCTTAGCATCTCTTGCAGATTCACCAGTCAGATGGCTAAATCTTATAAATACAAATATAGCGCAGATCAATCCCGGAAGCTTCTCTGTTTTGCGAAACCTCACTGTTCTTCTTCTAGATTACAACCATATCAAGCAAACTTTGACAGGCAGAGAATTCGAAGGCCTAGATCAGGTTCAGGAAATTCACATGAGCAATAACTTCCAGTCAATTGACCTAAGCTCCAGTTCCTTTATTAATGTGCCCAACCTTAGAGTCCTGACTTTGGGGAGAAGTCTTAAAGCTTTAGCCCTAAACCTAGATCACTCTCCATTCAAACCCCTGACCAACCTCTCTGTCTTGGATCTCAGCAACAACAATGTTGCTAACATCAAAGACAATCTGCTAGAGGGGCTTGTAAACCTAAAGGTGTTGAAACTCCAGCACAACAACTTGGCCCGACTGTGGAAGAGTGCCAACCTTGGTGGGCCGGTGTTGTTTCTCAAAGATGCGCAGAGGTTGGAATCCTTACAGATGGATTATAATGGACTGGATGAGATCCCACTGAAGGCTTTGAAAGGTTTGACTCACCTCAAGGAGCTAAGCCTTAGCAACAATCTCATAAATAATCTCAAGGACTCTGTTTTCGATGACCTGAAGTCGCTGCAGGTATTACGTTTTGAGAAGAACTTGATCACAAGCGTGAGACCTGAAGTGTTTCGTACTCCCATGAGCAACCTCACCCAGCTTATCATGGGCAGAAATCCATTCGACTGCACATGCGAGAGCATCCTGTGGTTCGTGACGTGGTTGAATACCACAAATACGACGAGTGTGCCAAATGTCAGGGACGAGTATGTGTGCAACACTCCACGAGCTTACTTTAACCACTCCATCATGGATTTCGACCCCCTTTCTTGCAAAGACATGACCCCATTTCAGACTCTTTACATAGTGAGCAGCACAGCCGTCATCTTGCTAATTGTAACCGCACTCACGGTGCGGTTTCATGACTGGAGGATCCACTTTTACTGGAACATAATGATCAATCGCACATTAGGATTCAGTGATGCCAAAGTTGACGAAGGCAGAGAATATGAGTACGACGCTTATGTCATACGTACGGAGGAAGACTCCAGTTGGGTGGAGAGGAGGTTGGTCCCTTTAGAGAATGAAAAGTGCCAGTTTTGTTTAGAGGATCGAGATTCAGTCGCTGGCATGTCACAGGTGGAATCCATTGTGACAAATATGAAAAAGTCCAGAAAAATCATGTTTGTCATCACCGAAAGTCTCCTCAAAGATCCCTGGTGTAGACGGTAAATAAAACATACACTAGATTATGCTTTATTGTGACTTTATGTATCAGGTGAAAGCTAAGTACAAGAAAAAAAATGGTGATGTGCAAGGCAGTTTTATCAAATTCTCCTTCCTTTGATTAAAAATCAGTACACTTACACCTTTCATATAGTGTTTTTAAAGCAATAGTAGTTCATTTCAAGCAATATGTAGAACTTGTCCCTATTCACCTGTAGATTTAAGCGCTCCGAATTGCTTGTTTTTTACATGTTCACACACTAACTCTATAATTTTGAGATCAAACAGTCATTTATTTATTGCAAAAGTTGCAAAATTATCTTAGTCAGATAATATTGTTTAATAGCACAATGTCTTCTCTTTCTTGTCACCAGATTTAAAGTCTATCATGCACTTCAACAAGTCATCGAAGAAAGCAGGGACTCAGTCATCCTGGTCTTTCTTCAGGATGTGCACGATCACAAGTTGTTTCACTCACTCTTCCTCCGCAGAGGAATGTTACGTTCACGTTGCATTCTGGACTGGCCTGTCCATAAGGAAAGGATACCAGCATTTCACCAGAAGCTTCTCATTGCGCTCGGCTTGACTAATCGGCTGAAGGACTGACTTGTTTATCCTTGATAATCATGACAGATTGCATTCTTGATTCTTTCCACAATAAAGACAGGATTTGAAGACCTCAAGTCTATTCTTAATGATGAGTTTCACAACTCAGTGTATATCAGTAATGATGTATACAGCGAGAGACCGCATTCACTTAATTTTAATGTACACTCAGTGATTTTATTCTACAAGTAGCTTAAAATATGACAGAAATCATTCCGTTTGGAAAAGAGCCTCAGGGGTTAATGGGTAAAAGAATTAACATAAACTAGTGTTTGTATGTTACTTCCAATTTCTGATTGTGTTGCCTTTTGTATAAACATTGCACTCAGTGGCGGTCCTAGCCTGTTTGGCACCCGGGCGAACACTCCCTCTGCCCCACACACATATGAAGAGAGAGGAAGTATGCATTGTATGCAAACGGCTACCAAACAGCCATCATAATTCGTCATACAATGAGAACAGGACAAATCAACAATTGACAATGACTAATTAATATTAAAATCTGTAACATAATGTATTGTTTGGAGTTTAGTCTGTTACTGTTACTATTTTTACCATTTCTTTTTGGAGCAACTGTAATCCACATTATTTCCTTAGGGATTAATAAAGTATTCTGATTCTGATTCTGATTGTTTCAGGATGACCTGCCAATGACACATCTGCTTACCTGTATCTTTTGCTCGTTTCTCCTCCTCTTCTTTTCCATTTTTTCTAAACTGAGCACCTGATGGCTTTGAACTTTTCTTGTCCATCTTACATTGTTTTTTTTTTTCTTTTTCATTTTTTCTTTTATTAGTTATTTTTATTCTAAGTTATTGTAATCAGGCCAGACTGGACAAGAAGAAAAGTTCAGAAGAAAGTTAATGGAAGGAGAGGGAAAGAAAAGGGAGAAAAGAGAGAGAGAAAAGACAATGAAAATTTGCTTCATCACCTTTTTTTCCCTCTCTTTTCCTGGATCACCTGTTGAGAAAAAAAGCAAACAAGCAGAAGAAGACTAGAGCAATAGAATAAACAACATCATGATGATCTATGGGAATATAACAGTAAATACTAAATATTAAACATTATTGTGCAGCAAGTAAGATCGACAGCGCACAGTGTGCTTTAAGGTAAAAAGGGTGTAGTTTGTGTGTGTGAGCACCCGTGTGTACACCTGTGAGCATGAACACACTTGTTTTTAAAAGGTTCCTTCATGTAATGATCTGCTAGAGGGTGTGGGGGGGCCACAGCCCCGTCCTCCAGGGCATGAAGCAGGTATGGAGGAGATCAAAACTCCAGACATCCAGAGGCCCCCAGAACACAAGAGACCAAGGAAGACCAACAGAGGGGCAGCCGCGCCACTGTCCCAGAAAGAGCTGAGGAAAGTCCCAGATTGGGGGGGGGGGGTCACTCAGCAGCCGCGGAGCAGAAGCCAGGGGGGTTGCAGTGACATGCCCGGGAGCTCCACCGGCAGCCAGCTGCGCCAGAGTGACCGAGCCCCAGGCCGAGGGCACCCCACCCCCGAAGTGGCCCGAGCGAGCCCCAGGCTCCAGGCCCCGATAAGCAGCCACCAAGGAGTGAGCCGGTGTGTACCTGGATGCTCATCCAAGACCCACCAACGCACCGGTGTCTGAGGGCGTCTGTCACTGGCAGGGGAAGTTGTGGGGGGAGATAGGCCTCCAGACCTTGGAGGGCCTGAGATGTCCCCAGAGAGGTGGCGTCTGATACCCAACCTGACATATGGACACAGACAAACAGGCACACACAGATACAAACATCCATTCCCACCCTCATGCTCTCATATGCACTTACTCAACACTCACCCAACGTGGAGACAGACATAAAGAGACACTGTACACACAATCACACTCCCCAAGCGTACTCTAAGCCCCGGGGTCTAGGTATCCTTGCCCCATCTTACATTGGTTTTGATTTTGCACTCCAGTATGAACACAAATCCCCCAACTCCAGGATCGTCACAACATAACCTAATAGACCTACACCTTAGTTCACAGATTCACTTTGTCTAAGGTTTATTTCTGGGATTTCACACAACCCAGGATTCAAATCATGAATACATAATGGGCTTGGATTTACATCATTATGAATGAAATGTGCTCTATCTGGAAGCAGCCGCCCCCCCTCCCCCTTTGAAGGGTTGTGTGTACTTTAAATCATCAAACTGTAAATTATAAATTTTAAATTGTTATTGATCCCTTTACCCCTTGTCCTAAAGTGTATATTCATTTTCTTACTCTTCTTATATTTATTGTTTGTTTACTTGCACTGCTGTAACTGAAGCCTCGTCGTCTCGTCTCTCTCTACACTGGACTGTATGTAGCGGAGATGACAATAAAGTTTACTTTGACTTCAGCAGCAAGCAGGCGCACTGAGGGCTCTCGCGCTCACTTTTCACGTATAGAATTTCGAAAAAACATCGGCGCAAATTATAACTCTGTATCATGATGTCTGGTGTTTTCGTGTTTGTTGGTTTGTTTTTATTTTGCGAGTTGGTTATTAGATGCCGCTCCAGCCACCAGTGAATCCGTCGCCGCCCCGCCCTCTCCTCCCTGTGCCGCAAGCAGCAGGCGCACCTGGCAAACGGAGGGCGTCCTTACTCCCAGCAAATGGGCCATAGAAAACCGATCGGTTCCTATGCCATTCCCAATGTGCGCTGGCTGATGTCGGGGCAGCATGAGTACGAGCAATTTTTTATTTTTATTTTTTTTGCCGATGCCCGTGATGCCGCCCCGGGCAACCGCCCATGTCGACCGTATCAAAAACCGCTACTGATTGCACGAGACTGACTGCAAGAGTTGTATTTTTGCATAATAAATGCAATAAAACCGCATAAATATTTTAAATAAAAATATTAAACGTTTTATTAATAATATAAAAATCGTGGAATTCACAGATTTATTGCTTGCTCATTCGTAACATCCTCCTTTATTGTTGTTTCCAGTCTAGTCCTATTTTATATTGTATGCCAATGCAGAGGGTAATATGGAAAAAACAAACAAAAAAGAAGTTGACATCGAACATCTAGTGGCTAAAGCTCAGTATTACATTTTGTACTAAGGAGTCAAAAGCAAGCTACGAAGTTGTTCTAATTTGCAGTATATTTCCAGCCACTCAGGCAATGTTTTTAAGGTGCACTGTCTTTACCTAGGTTTTTGTTTTTTTTACCAGCGGAAATGTTTTACCGTAAAAACTACCAAAATTATTTTTACCTTATTATCAGTCAATATTTAAATGGCATGCTTATTTTCCAACAAATACTTTTTCAAAACATTCTTAAGGCTGAACAAATTGTCTTAAGGATGTTCGTTTCTAAAAGTGACATTTTTACAGTCTTTGTAGACTACAATGTCTGGAAATTACTGAAAACAAATCACATTCCCACAATGGTTCAGGCTTTCTTGGGAGGGTTTATCTAAGAATTCATCACTTAGACACATGATATTATTAAAAGATTCAGAGAATTCTCTGCACGAGTCAAAGCCACTACTAGCAAAATCTCCAGTTTTAATCGACTGAGGAAAACTTAAAAACTCTCCTGTCGTAAAATCTGTGATTTTCAAATCCTTTTTGGAAACCTCGGGCACCACCTTGTCAAAACAGAGACCTTCCTTCCTTGTTATCAGCTCACAGTTCAAAAGCCAGCATCAGGGAAGATATCAATGCTTATTAATGTGGACGCATTAACATTAAGGAGACTGGCAGACCACATATTTTAAAGCAGGGCTCTCTAGTAAAGGAGTGTAAGTCCTTTCAGTAGCTGTGGGGCCTGGGCAGCAGAAATCCTGGCTCAAACAGGAATGAGATATTACAGGCTCACTCCTTCCATTGCTAAAGGTAATTAGCGTGCAAAGCTGAAGAGCTATGATGACATAAAAAGAAAAAAAAAAACACAAGGCAATCACAGATAAGACTGTCACTTATTAACCAGGCAGGTAGGACACGAACTGTTAATGTGGATAAATACACGGAGATAATAAATCGGACAAAGTTCTTGATCACGCAGTAAATAATTAACACGGGTTATTCGTGCCAGCAGAGAGCACGTTTTTCATATTTGAAAATGTACATTTACCTGTTATCTCATGCTATAAATGTCAATTTAATAAACTTTCAATGAAGTCCCTCACACATCCTCCTCTCCTCCTGGGCAATAGATGGCAATGTAAGACCAGGGGTCCCCTTTACCCACTACAGGACAGTAGAGGAGAGGAGGAGTAAAAGGCAGGGCAAAAACATGTCACAGAGCTTTTAAGGACAGCCTGGCACCGACATTTCAGCACACACAGGCTGAGCACACACACGGCATGAAAAATGGCAGTTTTAATTGGCAGTTACAGCACAACTTTACTCGGAGTTAGCATCTTTGTTGCTTTTCTGACCTACTTAACCTACAAGCTGCTGAGCGATTACCTGCACAAATGGTTTGAGATGAAGCCGATCCCTGAGCTGGGAACCACTTACCCCTTCATTGGGAATGCTCTGCAGTTCAAAAACAATGCGGGCGGTAAGCAAGCAAGCAACGTGTTCATTTAAAGTACTCAAAGTGATGAAGCACATTGAGTTTCTCGTGATTTTTGTACCCAACATCTTTATTTTTCTCTTTAAGACTTCTTTCGTCAAATTCAGGATTTTACCTGGGAGTTCCGAGATAAGCCGCTGTTTAAACTCTGGGTCGGGCCGGTCCCCTTTGTGGTTCTGTATCACGCTGAGACGGTTGAGGTAAGCGGACTGACACCTATCCAAAATACAGAGTGGATGCAGCACGTCTTATACTGTAAATATGCCTGTGATGAGTAAGCCTATGGACAATTTCCATCCCCGTTCAGCGAAGCAGGTAAACAAACCACACATGTCACTGAAGTGGAAGCTGCACTGTCGTTACAGATGGATTGGATGAGATCCCGTTGAAGTCTTTGAGATCAGCTAAGCAGTCTGTGATGACATCTTAGGATGTCTTTGCACTTTTATACAGTGCAGGATACAGAATTCCTGCCACCCACCACTCAAACATTAAGCTGAAGCCAGTTACTCCTCTTAGCACAAATTCCTCATGTTCCTTAAAGAAGTTACAATATGTCCCACCTAAACTGTATGTGTAACTTGTTTTCATCATACATCTAGATAAGATAATGGACTAAGGTGGATGCTTGCAGGGTCAGTCTGAGTGAATCATTTCTTTCCCCCTGTGACGACAGGGACTGTTGGAACATAGCATGCTCGATTGTGCACTGAAGATTTCTTTAAGTAAACAACTTTTTGCCTCAAATATTACTCATGACATGTTTCTGTCTACTTTTTCTTTAAGCCGGTTCTGGCTAACAGCATTCACATGGAGAAAGCTTTTGCATACAAGTTTCTGCATCCTTGGCTGGGAACTGGTCTGCTTACTAGGTATAACTGTGGCATAGCAAACATCCCATCTGTCCATCAGGAAAGATCAAAAGATTTAGATCGTTCATATATCAAAACTTGAGCTAAGACTATGCACAAAACAAAAAGAAGCTCCTATCTACAGCATTATTATTGCAAATGAAATAATATAAAGTGCATAACGCCTTCTTATCTTTGATCAGCACTGGGACCAAGTGGCGTCAGCGGAGGAAGATGCTGACGCCCACCTTTCACTTCTCCATCCTGGAGGACTTCTTGGAAGTGATGAACGAGCAGGCTGAGATTCTGGTGGAGAAGTTGGAAAACCACGCAGGGAAGGGTCCATTCAACTGCTTCAGTCTCATCACCCTCTGTGCTCTCGACATTATCTGCGGTAAGCAGAATGTGCAAATCTGGGACAACTTAAAGGAAAACCCTGCGTTAAGGTGATACGCATCCAGAACAGAGCAGATTCAGCATGGCATGGTTTCTCCTTCCAAAACATATTCTCTCATTAGAATTGGTAATGGTAGGGATTAGCAGTGAGACCATTCATCCACTCATGCAGTCTAATTGGGTTGAAATGATGAGTGGGTCTCGGTCGCATTTTTTGAGCCCTCATGCATTATGTCATTCTGGAAGAGACGAGTCCAGTCGTCAAATGATGACGGTGATCTCCCAGAACAACTCTAGATTCATTTTTCTCTATAAGGTGGAAGGCGAATCCAATCCAGTGAAATATCTGCAACGACATAACGGAGACACCAGATCCCTTTACTGTAGGGGTTGAACTGTAAAGGTTTTTCCTTTAAGTTGTCAACCCTTTGAGTTGGATAAACCTTTGACCCTTTTTGTGCTTAACAAATGCAGGTATACAAAATAAATAATTAGAAAAAGGGCGTTTTATATTTATATACCCTTAATTTCTTGACAGAAACTGCAATGGGAAAGAAAATTTATGCACAGAGTAACTCTGATTCGGAGTATGTTAGGAGCGTGTACAGGTGAGTTACTGCTTTTATCATTCTAATGCAAATTATAGTAGAAGAAAAAGATCTAATCTGCTGTCTTTCTCTTTATTCTCAGAATGAGCGACATTGTCAGTCGCAGACAGCGGTCACCTTGGTTATGGCCTGACTTCATTTACACTTACTTTAGTGAAGGCCGCGACCACGACAAAACACTCAAGGTCCTCCACTCCTTTACCTACAAAGTGAGTAACGGAGCGGGTCGCTTTTCCACGTTGCGCGATCATGCAGAAATCATGAAATTGTTCAGAAGAAGCATCTCTTCTTCTCTTCCCATTTATTTTCAGGTGATCCATGAAAGAGCTGAGAACATGTCCTGCAACGAGTCAGACAGCGAAAACGACCAAGGCAAGAGGAAACGACGGGCATTTCTGGACATGCTCCTGAGCACCACCTATGAAGACGGCAGCAAGATGAGCCATGAGGACATCCAGGAGGAAGTGGACACCTTTATGTTTCGGGTTGGTGGTTAAGCAATGAAAAGGAATACTTAAGGCTGCTCTTATTAATACATTTATATTACCCAAAAAACTGCACTTTGTGCCAATAAAGGATTTACTTTCTGAGATAATGATGTGAGCCTCTTATGGGAGAATAATCCACATATCCTGTTTCAATAAAGGGTCTTTAAAAAAGTCTCTAATTAACTCTCTTTATTTGCAGGGCCATGATACTACAGCCGCCGCTATGAATTGGGCTCTCCACCTGCTGGGCTCGCACCCTGAGGTGCACAAGAAAGTTCAACAAGAGCTACAGGAGGTGTTCGGTAATAATAACAGGCTCTACCACTTTAATGGTGTTGTTTTGTTCCTGCCTGAGGGCTTTTTGACTCATCTTTGTTCAAACTCATTTGTTCTTTGTAAGGCACGGGGAGCTTTTTCAGGGATAAGAGCTGTGAACATACCCGCCAGAATACACAGACAAAAAGTGCAGCATAATAACTTTCTTTACCGATGGCCTTGTAACCATAGGCAACCAGGCTAATTTGTCCACAAGTAGAGAAGGATAATTTTGCCATATGGTCATCACTTATATTTCCAATGTAAACCCTATGCTACAGCCACACCTGGGGAAGCAGTGATTGGAGACCGTGGCATGACTTTTGTAGCCATGTGCAGTGAACTTATAACCTTTTTGTCTTTGAAATGGTTGCTTTGAAGACGGGGACCAGGGTCAGTTGCTGTCTTCAGGTTGACTGCGGTGCATTAAGATGGTGATAAAACAGCAATAACATGGAGTCAGTCTGCTATCACTGTGATTGTGATTGAATGGGGGCAAGTTAGCGATAACTTTCAATGTGTTTATGATAGTACAGCAATTTACTGCAGTGAATCACCCAAATGTACATACACAGAAATTAATATTAAACAGAAACTGACATCAACCACTTATATTCAGATTACAGAAAGAACTGCATAGATCTAAAAAAGAATTTAAAAATTCCGATTTAACTACCGACATAGATGCAGCTTTTTATATAGGACTATAACAAGAACGCAAACAACTGGTATCCAGTTGAGTGAAATCACCGATTGCAAAGAGTTGCACCGCAGATGAGTTGCACTGACTGATCCAGATTGATTGCAATGTCCTCGTGATCTGTCTGCATTTATAAATTTGGCCACAAATGTCTGCAAACCTTCACCAGCCCATATGGGCTGATTCGGATCACAGTTATTTGGAGACAGGTCGACTCCCACCATGTGACCTGTGCAATGACTTGGAATCAAAAGTGGTTGTTCTGAGATAGCTGGCCACTGCAAGTACGTGCAATTGGTTGTTAAAAGTGCAAAAAGTTACCAAAATCCTTGTAACCTCACCATATTTGCAAAGAGGTTACTATCCTATTTGTATCCTGTTGTGTCTGAGCTATTAGATTACCTTACCACACCTGGTTATATAATTAATTTGTTATGTTAATGATTGTTGATTTACAGTCACAAGGTTGATAACAATTATTGCTCTATAGAGAGTTACAGATCTTGAGTGCTGTCCTATTTACAGGTGAATTTTAGGATGTACTGTTGCACTTTTACCTACTGAGGCAGGTTAAGTATCACTGTATGTCTAATCTGTGCTGTGGTGCTGTTTAATGTTCAAAGGTACATCTTCCCGGCCCACCAGCACTGAGGACCTGAAGAAGCTCAAGTACCTGGAGTGTGTGATCAAGGAGGCTCTGAGGCTGTTTCCCTCTGTGCCTTTCTTTGCTCGTAGCCTCGGTGAAGACTGCTATATCAGTGAGTTAAAGATTAGATCGTTGGCACCTGAAACAAATGGCTCATTGATCCCAAACACAAGACGGTGCTGATACCTCTTCACAAAAAGGGAAGCCAGTCTTCCTCTGTTGTCGTGGCCACGTAACAGATGCATCTGAGTAATCGGTTTTGCCTGTTTTTGGTGTCATACTTTCTTCGTACTTTTAGACGGTTTCAAGGTTCCTAAAGGCGCAAACGCGATCATAATCACCTACTCTCTTCACCGTGATCCACGGTACTTCCCCGAGCCCGAAGAGTTCAGGCCTGAGCGTTTTCTGCCGGAGAATTCGGTGGGAAGGCCTGCCTATGCATACGTCCCCTTCTCAGCTGGACTCCGCAACTGTATAGGTAAGGACTTTTAAATTTATAGTCTCCATACGCGCTTCGCTGTGTGAGGTTTCCAAATAGGTGCGTCACGTCTTCGTTTGTTTTACTGTCATTTTCTTTAGGCCAGCGTTTCGCACTCATGGAAGAAAAGGTGGTGCTGGCGGCTATTTTGCGGAACTTCACAGTCGAAGCCTGTCAGAAACGCGAAGACCTCCGCCCGGTTGGAGAGCTCATCCTACGACCAGAGAAGGGCATCGTGATCAAATTAGAAAAGAAGACGCCTCAAACGTCATCAAACTAACACCTGATGCAGCATCCTGGGGAATTTTCTCTGCATGGTTTTTATCTAATGACACATAAAAATGTGACATTTTTAAAAAATATTTTAGTAATTTTAGGAAATTCCTATTTTCATAATGATAAATATTCATAAATACAGATGACAAAGGAATCCTGAAATGCTGTTTGCTGTGTTGTGTGTAGACACAGCACTGGTCCATCTTTGAGCTGAATGATTCACAGGTCAGTGTGAAGAGGCTTAAAAAATCCTCGAAAGCAAAATATAAAGAAAGAGTTTTCCAAACTATAAGATTTACAGTATAGATTTACACCATATTGTGAGTTACATTAATAAAAATGAACCGACGATTTCAAAACACGCGACTGATTAATTGTGGAAAATGAGATAAACAGCTACTTAACTGGAGTCAGTCACAGATAATTATTTTCTAGGTTACACCCATTTTACGAAAAAATGAAAGCATTCATCTTGATTCCCAGCTGGGATAGGCTCCAGCCGCCCTGCACCCTGAGTTGGATAAGTGTACGAGAATGGACGGATGGATGATTCACATCCACTATGCACTCTGCAAGAGTTTATACCCATGTATGACACATTTCTGTTATTTTGTATGTGGCTGTGTAACGTAGATAAACAGTATGGAGGATTAAAAACGGAACTTATGTACATGCACACACATATATGTATATATATTTTGTGGTATCAGCTTGTAATGAAGTCCTGAATCACACTTTAAGATATTAATTACACTTACAGTACAAACAAGATCTGTCTTTTGACTGTGCAGTGTTTCAAGTGCTATAGTAATTTTTAACCTTTAGCCATTGTGTTTTCTGTGGATTGACCCCCCTTTAAAAAAAATAGTTGCTGTCTTTATGTGTAGCTTTCATTTTCTTTACTTACCAAAAACCTACTATTCTTTCTCCAATAAAAAGTGTTGCTTAAACTGTGTTTTTCTGGGATCATTTCAAAGATTTGGACATATGAGAGATGCACATATGAAACGGTCAATTTCCACATCATCCATCAGCTCACAAGCCACATTCGTGCAGCCAAGTCTGTAGCCTCGAGTCAAGCTGAGGCTGTAGACTTCATGGAAACGGCCGACACAGCCACCGTCATGGAAGCGTGGACTGTGGAACTGAGATATTCTGTTTGATCATAGTTCTGCTCGATCACAAGGCTGGCCTGCTCCAAAGTATACCTTTATGTATTGTTCTTGTGGACACTGATGTGACCATAAATGTACAAAATGAAGATCATAGTGAATTCATAACGAGTCCGTAAACCTAATCAGGAAAGTGTTTGCTGTGGTCAAAGAGAAAGTTAGCCTTGGGTCATTTTCTTATAGACTGCTATAAAACTAGGCGATTCCCCCCCCTCCTGTTGGTTACTGGTCAGGTTTAAGGTACTTCTGGGCTAAATCCATCTTTTGTTTAGCGTTGTTGGTTCTGTCATTCCAGCTCTGAGCACACGTCTAAAAACTTGTCCTTAAAACTTTTTCCTAAAACTTCTAAAACTCTCCTCGGTGTACTTTCAGGCTCTCGAGTATCAAGACCAAAACTCACTAAATCAGAATTGAGGTCAAAAAGGCTCCTTTGTAAGAATAGGTAATCACAGCATGATACAGTTACAAATGACCCCATTCATTATGTCATCGAATGATTTAGCAGGTGCGCCTGCAAGGGTCATTGCCTAACACCCAAATGACTTGACTGATGATGAATAGCATCTTCTTTCCCAATGCTATTTTTTGAATTATTGAGCACATCTCTAATCAATGAGCAGAGCTGAGGTGCCCGAGCTCTAAATGAAGCAGGAAGAGTTCATTTATCTGAGGATCTCTAATAAATGGCTGAGATAGAGGAGCTTTATGTGGGGCTCGAGTATAGATGGATTATAAGAGATGACTTTTCAGGACACCTTTATAACAATAACACATACATTTACTCAAACTGAGCTCATAATATGCAATAAATTAAAGTATCAAAACACTGTAATAAAACTATAAGTAGAAAAGTATGTGATACATCATCATACAGTGTGATGTTGTTGAAGTTTGAAACCACATTGGCTGTAAAGACTGTCAAGATCAATTTAATCTTACAGTAGCCTCGAGCAACTGTTCACTTTATTGGGCATTTCTGTATAAAACAAAGTAAGTTTGGTATGATAGAAGACCTGGAAAGAAGACTGACCCCATTAATCTGCTGAAGTAACCTCATCATGTACACCCTGGCTGCTTTTATTTTACAGCACACTGCAGTTACGTAATAATTTCAACAATATTTTAGATTCTCGCTGTAAAATCTTTGTGGTTTTTTCTCTGTGAACAACTTTTTTTCCCCCTGCTCTGCAGACGTAATACTAACTCTGAGTTCGCCAAAGTTCAAATGTTTCTAAAGTGCAAAGGCAGGTTTGCTGAAGAGGGACAACAGACAGTTCAAAGTACATGTGCAGTTGCCAAAATAGCACAGGTTCATAACTGGGCCGTGCATGGGGTTGCAAGATGAATTTGAATGGTTGTGAGATGATTCGCAAGACATAAAGAAACAAAATATGGCTAATTTGTAGGGTTTTTTCTGAGTTTTTGTCAGTCTTTTAAATATTGTTTCAGTTTAAATTGCTGGTTAAACTGCAGTTACTTTGAATACTTTACAGGCAGAAAGTGAAACAATCCATCAGACCTGTTAAACTGTGGACCCCAGAGTCTGAGAGCATCCTGCAGGACTGCTTTGCCCAAACAGACTGGGGTGTGTTTCAAACTGCAGCCACTATGAAGAACTGCTATGTGACTGGGTACATCAGCACCTGTGTTGAAAATATTGTGCCCACCACACAAGTCAGAATGTTCCCCAACCAGAAGCCCTGGATCAACAGTCAGGTACGACACATGCTGCGTACTCAGTCGCTCGCATTTAGATCAGGCACTGAGATGGAGTACAAAGCTGCGAAGTATGGATTGAGGAGCAATGCAAAACTCTGTGAACTAACAATAAAAACAACATAAAAGACTCCTATCACATTTCAATGTCAGCAAGCTTTATCCGAGATGTGCGTGCGCCTCATGGGGCTCTCTGACGAAATGAAATGAAACCAGAGGAGAAATGTGAAGACAGATTTTTTTCCTCCCCTTTTCCTTCAAAATTCAGGTTTTGCTGAACGTGTTATGAAATCCTGCTACTTGACAGAGAAACACATCTGTACTGTATACTCCGAGATCAGAGAGACCACACTGCTGACGAATACAGTGCAGTTCAAACTAACGCCCAGGGAGTGGCAGTAGTGTATGGTTTTTCTAGAGTGCAAAACAAAGACAAGGAGGACTTGGTTCTGTGTGTGTGTGTGTGTGTGGGTGTGTGTGTGTGTGTGTGTGTGTGTGTGTGTGTGTGTGTGTGTGTGTGTGTGTGTGTGTGTGTGTGTGTGTGTGTGTCAGACAGAGGGAGAGAGAGACCAACACACACAGCAGACTGTATCTACATGTTTTTCTGTATCACTGCCCAGCAGCTTCATGTCGATGTGACTGACAGCTGTCTTCAGCACGTGTGCAGCCTGTGAGTTTCAGATTCTCTGCATCTTTATATTTGAATGACACGTTATAAATGTATGCAATGTTCCTTTAACAATCCTTAATTAGCACCATGTGTCCAATCTTAGCAACAGCCAACAGTGAAAGCCAGATGCAGAAAGACAATGAAGGAAAAAAAATCTAAATTCCGAAACATATTTAAATTAAAAACTCAAATGACATTGATTTACATATGACAAGATCAATCTGAGTGTGAGACGAGCAGCGTCCCCCAAAGCTGCCAAATAGCTGTCGTGTTTGCAAATGGCACAAGGCATCGTAATCTCTCAGCAGTCTCTCGTCTCCTTGATGTGGCAGACCTGAACTGACCTGCTTAAAAATCCTCGGGATTTTCTCAAGTTTAGAGTATAGCAACACAGAGTGACCTGCTGTCCAAATAAGGTTTCATTTTTCCACTTCCTATGACTCACAATATGAAGTCACAGTAATATCATGAACAAACGGGCACTCTAGCAGGCTTAGATCACATATGTTTGCCAGGTGGTGCATTGCTGGTTAGGCTTCTGCTACATTTGTGCCAGCTCCCTTATTTTTTGTCATGTTCTGTGATCCTTATAAGGTATTGTTTCGCACAGAAACAGCCAGAACATGAAATTTAAAGGTAAAATAGAGATTTAAAGGATCAAGCTTACAGCATTATACTTCCATCAAGAGACCAAAGGCGTATTAACTGCAGCTGAAAAAAGTTCCAACATGGGCATGTTTAATTTTATTTTTTCTCTCTTGTGTTATTTTATTTCTTGATGGAAAATTCCTCATCCTTTAAAACAATCATTAATTCTTTTCTACAACAAACCTAACTTGACCTCACAGGAAGAAATTGGATTGGATCTGAGTCCCACAGAAGGACTGTAAATGAAAAAGTAATACAAGGGCAGTTTCAGAAACATGATAAAACTTAGAATGATGCTGGTGTAGTCTGAAAGAAAATCTGAACTAACCAGTTACCACTAATAAGGGCATTAAAAGCCATATCATTGAACATTGAAAGGAAAACAGAAACACAGTTAATGTGCATAGTCTGACATTGGCAATGCATAAAAGATAAAATTTAAATATCTGAATTCCTGATGATGTTATGCACCTGATCTACTGAAGCACAGACGTCTGGTTATACACAATGAATCCTTGTATTATTATGATTTTAAGTGCTTTCTTGTATGTTACCAATAAATCATTCATATGAGCGACAGACTACCAATTTAACTTTCAAGTATTTCATGCTAATTTAAGGACCCATTAAAAACAATGGAGTACTGTTGAGTGAAGCTTCACTCACTCCAGCACCAGTGTTGGGTTCCAAGGTTGTAGGGATATAAAGCTGTTTGCATCTAATCTTAAATTTAGCAGATATTCACTATACTAACGGTGTAAATGGAAAATCTGACTGACAAAAGGTGGGTTGGCTAAAACATGATGTTTTTTTCTTGTCGATTTTGGCTCTGTTGGGGGCAGTGTTGGTCAAGTTACTTGAAAAAAGTCATCAGTAACTAATTACTGGTTACTTCTCCAAAAAAGTAATCCCGTTACTTTACTGATTTCTTATTTTCAAAAGTAATTAATTACTTAGTTACTTAGTTACTTTTTAAAAACATGATTTACAACCTGAATAGGTGATAAAGCGATAGATCTTTCAGCCCAATTCTACTTTTTCTGCATAATCTATCATACAAAATGTAATCAAATGGAAAAGTCTCTTTTTAAAACTTGTTTTATTAGTTTTAATCTTTTGACTTTATGCATCAAGAAAAAATTTAATTATATGCAACATTCTGACTGGAAGAAATTTGTTTAATATTTAAACCTATTTTCTGCACATTCCAGCACATATTTTTTTGTGTGTGTTTACACTCAGTCTTTCAAATAGATGCAAGTAAAACACAGCAGAAAATAAATAAAATCAAAGACCAGCGGCCCTGTTGCTCTATTTTCACCTGTAAAGCAGGAGTAGGGCAGGCGGAGGTTTACCCTGGTGCAGGTGTGCCGCGGCGGTCAGTGGAAGAATCCGCGAGTTTCTCTGTGAGTTTCCCATTACCTCGTAGCGCACTCGGTGCTTGCTTGGAAGTTTAGGGGGTTTTTCGCTGTAAAAAGAAGTTTTCTTCCCACGCACGATGGACGCTAATGTTTTTGTCACTTTTTATGGAATCAAACTTAAAGTAAGGTCAGTACTTCCACGCTTTAAACGCTGCACGCTCATACTCTCTCCCACACTCGATATATGATCCATTGTTGATCTGCACACAGCTGTTGTCACGAATGTCGCACTCGCTTACGTCACTGTCATGAGGCATTCTCGCAAAAAAAATCACGGTTTTAGTAACGCAGTAACGCAGCGTGCTTAGGGAAAGTAACGGTAATCTAATTACCGTTTTTGCAATAGTAATCCCTTACTTTACTCGTTACTTGAAAAAAGTAATCGGATTACAGTAACGCGTTACAAGTAACGCATTACTGCCCATCTCTGGTTGGGGGTAACCAACATATTTAGCTTGCACTACATTGCTAAAAGTATTCGCTCTTCTATCTGCACACTCAGTGGCTTGGATGCTCAGTCATTCCATCAAGCTCTCTATGCACTGTTCTTGACTCTGCAGAAAGTTGTCAGCATCTGCCCACTATGCACCTCAGCATCCGCGACCCCGCTCTGCGATTCTTTGTGGCCTACCACTTCATGGGTAAGGCGCTGACGATCCCAATTGCTTCCACTTTGTTTTAAAATCACTAACAGCTGACTATGGAATATTTAGCAGCGACAAAATTTCACAACTTGCATTTGTTGCACAGGAGGTGTCCTGTCACAGTACCAGTGCTCCCGAGAGCAAATAATTCTTTCACAAACGTATGTAGAAACAGTCAGTTTTGATGTGGGGAGTAGTGGCTCTACTCTGAGACAGAGAAGCTAATTTATGCAGTTCTTTCAGTCACTAGCCAGAGTAGAGGAGTTTAAACATTTGCCAGTTGAGAACCATGGCCTCTGACTTGGAGGTGCTAATTCTCATTCCCACTGCTTCACACTCAGCTGCTCATCTCTTGATGAAGAGATGAGCACACCGAGCCACATCATCTGCAAATCTATGAATCAAATCTTTGACGAAGAACAGCCCAGGTGGAGACCAGCATCCACCATTGTGCCAAGAAATACAGCTAAAAACAAACCACAAGCAGTACAAACACGTGCCTCATGCTATGTTCAGGGCATGCTAATATGTGACAATGATGATGAGTACTTACTTTAATCAAGAATCTATAGCAAACGTTAACTGATCAAATGGAGGAGTAGACAGTTTCTACCTTTTTTTATCTGTTTTTTGGGAGCAAAACATCTTTTTCAAGTCAATTTTCCAGCTGACTGTTGGACAGTCACGTCAGCACTTCACTCCTAGTAGGGGTGAAGTGAAGTCTGGGCTTTACAGTGCAGAAGCACCAGCTCTGTTTTTTCATGTGTGGTACGTCCAGGGCACGAGTCAGTCATCTTTGGTAGATCTGGTGCATCTCCAACATTCTGATAACTTTAAATCATGGGAGTTCCCCTTCCAGATCATAATAATGATGATGATTACTTAATTTCACTAGCTGGGACCACATCCTCTGAATGATAAGCGGAGAGGGATGAGGGAGTATGACCTGGTGCTGCGGTTTGGAGAAGGCTTCGAAGGGGAGTGGCGACGGCTCACGGGCTGGGCAGAACCCCATGTACTAATGAGAGGTGAATGAAAGAAGGGAGGAGGAGAGAAGAGAGGGAAAGAAAAGGGGGGAAGGGTGGGGCATGGAAATGAGCACAGCGGGTATTGGAGAAGGGGGCATTTATAGTCTGAAGGAGGAGTGGTCCTGCTCCTGAAATTCAGATGATAACTCCACTTAATTTAGGATCTATAGCAAATATTAACTGATGAAATAATTGCATTTCTTAAAACTGCAATGGAAGAATTGGATCGTTTTGACTGGGGTCTTTTGAGACCCTACAACATTTTTATTTTTTAAGAAAAAGCACTAATCAAAACAGAAATGTGACACGACATCACCAGGAACAAACTGATTGAAGTTATTTCCATCTTTCATGTAGTTGTCCAGAGTTATTAAACTCAGGGTTCATGTCACTAGTAAAAGCAAAAAGTATTCTACCTACTGAGTTGCTTCGCTTTTATCCCTAACTCTGCTCAGGACAATAGAAAAAGTTATAGTTAGGATGGTGAAGTATTTACATCTGCAATATCTTGCAGATCTCGCTGGCACACAAAGTCTGACCAGTGATGATGAGGACAGGATGTGACAGCATCCCTAGATCTGACCGAGCGCCATTCTGGAACAACATGACACACTGCAATTTCTATTGGTTGCTTTCAGTCACTCTTCCACACACACACATGCCTGCACAAATGCACACATACACCACACCAGCACTTTCTTCTCAATCATCCTTGATTCCGCCAATTTTCACATCAAACAAATGCCCGCATTAGACAGTAAGTAATAATAAGCAATAAATAAGGATTGTGTTGTCCAGCGAGGAAAGATGCAGGGGGACGTGAAGGGAGAAAAAGCTGAAAAGGAATCAAGTGAAATCTGATTGATGGGAAAGCAAATAAGATATCAGACTGAGTAAAAGCAACAGATTGGCTGTCTAGAAGAAGGACAAACTGAAAATGGGGATCAGTGAGAAGCAATAATCAGACAGCTCAGAAAATATACCAAAACTATCAGCCAAGGATATCAGTGTCGCAACACAGAAGGCATTCTTCCATGTTAAAATAAACCCCAGTGCCCGCTAACTCACTGTTCGCGCAGAAATGTGAGGGGTAGGTAGCCACCAACTTTGAGGTGCACCGGTGCACAATGCTCAAGGCACCACGGCCACGCATTCTTCACTTCCTTTGAAGTACACCAGTACTTAATCTCGCTGCTAAATTGTTTGAAATGTGGGTCATGGCTCCAATTTTACTACAGTGGGGGTAAGACTTAAAAGCCATCCACAGCTCAGTATATCAGTCCCTTTTGTACCTTGACTCCAAAATAATCTCTCTATATTCATTTCTCATTAATCACAAGAGTTTCTGGACATGCTCATGATTAAGTTTCAATTATAGGAAGCTCAGGGTAAACAAAGGTGTTGGATTGGGGTCAAAACAATTTGCAGAAACTGCTGATGAGAAGTCCAAAGAAGGATTAGACGTAAATGGATGTTTGAGCAACTGAATGTTAACTATCTAGACTTTTACCTGTTCTTCTTCTTCTAATTCTGCATATCCGTGTGTTAGACTGCGCTTTTGAAAGCAGCGACTTTCTAAAAACTGTATTTGGTCATTATTATTATTATCATTTAAGCTTGCTGAGTTTTTATTATTCATCAAGGAATTAATCCTTTTGCACTCCACAGCTTCCCCCCCACAGCACATATTCTCTCACATGATCTGACAACGCTCCAAAGAACTTCATGCCAGGAATGTTTGGTTTTGTCAGGCTTCAAATCTCCCGACAAATAGTGAGTGGGGTTGAGATCAGGTGGCTGTGGAGGAAATTCTATAACCGCTTTGGCCTTCAAGTAGTTCATGCAAAGCTTTGAAGTGTGTTTGGAGTCGGTTTCCCTACCAACAGTGCAGTATGTCTCTGAAAAATGAAGTGCTATTTCACCACGGCCAGTGTGGAGCTAATTCAGTAAAGGTAACCAACACCAGTGAAGGTAAAACACCCCCCAGACCTGAATATTCCCCCCGCCATGTTTCACTGTAGTTTTGATACGCTGAGGTATCATTCTTAGTTATGTTCTTCCCCTCTTATTGGCCCTTCTTCTTCTGTTGCTGCCAGAATTCCTTATTCCTTCCCAATAACTAGACTGGGACCTTTTCCCCGGCTATCCACTGTGAAATGTATTTGTGGAGGTCAGTTCATGGTTTTCACAGACGTGTGAGGTGACTTTGAATGTAGATTCCATTTACAACCTTGCTCCAGGTCTGCTATAGTAGATCTGTTGCATTGCCCCTCTCATTTAACAAGGAAAAACACAAAACATCCACGGGGCTCCTGTGGATGCTCTTTTGGAAGTCTGACCAAGAAATTATAGCATCTCATCACAGATGCAGAGAGGTGTGCCAGGTGCTAAGAAAAAGCCCACAACTGTATTTTGTTGACACCCTATCTCAAGCACAGTGGTTAATATTTAAAAGTCAAACTTGCTTGGCAGCAACTACTTTAATTACAACTCTTTAACAAATGAATTACAAAAATGTGGATTAAGGCCAAATTTTCTCAATCATCTATGTGTTCTTGGTGACCGTGCAGTCGGCCTGCTTGGAGTGTAATCCCACTATGTGCTTAATATTTTCAGGCTGCATGCAGAGACGTGTGCATGGAATCAAAGAGAAAGCAAAATGACCCCTTACAGTTCCTTGCAGACATGTAAATATGAAAGCATGAATTGAACTTTAGCCCAACGTAAGCATTTGGCTTTGTTTTCCTTCTAGTAGTGCGACATTACTTCCACTCTGAGACCACGACTGGATTCTTGATGTATTATACAGCAAATTCTGTACTTGCTTATTTCTCTTATGGTGGAGAGGAACGTTTGTGTTCAAGAATTGCTTTATTCTACCATTTATTCTACTAATACTATTTATTCTACTTCTAACAATAAAGGGGAAGTTACTCAGCTTGTGAGGCACTGTTTCTCATGTAGCTCTGTTTATAGTCAAGCCCTTTGCTTTGTTATTTGAGAGACTGTCTTGAGATTATTCTTTGTGTATTCTTTGTGAGTATCCTGATGCTCAGTTAATACAAGAAGGGATCCAACTCTACTTTTGACCCTTTGTAAAACAATGCTATTGTGTTTATCTGCAGGTGTAATTGTTGGCTATTAAAATAAACTTAGTTCGCTTTACGTTTTGTTAGGTCACACACACACACACACACACACACACACACACACACACACACACACACACACACACACACACACACACACACAGAAATAGACCCACACACAACTGAAACTCTGTTTTATTAAGGCGCTGGAACACAAATACAGAGATTTGCTTCATGCCATCTCTGAATCTCAGAAATGTTCATTATCATTAAAACATGTATTTTCCATATTCATCGTAATGTTAAACACGTTCTAAGCTGGTTTTTCATATATAAAAAGATGATCACGGTTGTGTTGAAATTGTTACAACAAAAGCTCAGTTGTGCTATTATCAGTCAAGTCATCAATTTGGCTCAAGCTGAACACCGAAGAGGATAAACACTGATAAGTGACCTCTCTGCATGTTCTCTCTAATCCAGTGGAAAAGAAAAGTGTGGGTTTTTTTTTGTTTGTTGTTGTTGTTTTTTTACACCTTATCAAGTTCTCCAAGACTGGTTTCGTCACAAGCTCCTCAGGTTTTTCCGCACACACACAAAAAAGAGGAACGAATGGCTTGAAGTGCAAGCAGATGGATGGCGTGGCTTCTAAAATTGCTCCACACCAAAGCAGCGTGCGATTACCATTTTCGGAGTGAAGGAGTGTGCAGAGAAGCAAAGCAGCAGAATTATTAGCAGAGCCTAAAATGCACAAGAGGACCGAGGCTAAAGCGCCACAAAGGTTAAAGCTGGACTTAATCCTTATCGGCTTTAGCTCCATATATGCTGAAGACTTTTAGTGACCATTCAACTATCAACTACCCCCCTCTCTTCAACACACTCTTGTCCAAAATGTAAACACATTCTCCAAAGATGGAAATTAAAAATTTTGCTTCAGGGTCCTTTTTAACCAGTGGCTTTGTTTCCTTGCTAAGCAATTTGTTTTCCTTTCATTAAAGCTCGAATTAGAATAACTGCTGTCACGCTTGACTTCTTGTCCTCCAGCTCCTTCACTGTCTGCTGAACTTGCTTATTTGTGGCCTGTGCTGGACATTGGAAAAAAATATTCGGCTCCATTTGAACATTGAGAAACTACCCCAGTATAATTTGATATTAATAAATTCATCTACGTTCACTTTTGCATTTATTTGAACTGTCAGTTTGGAAAGGAAAACTTCACAGCACATCATGGAGAGGCTGGTGAGTGACGTGTGACGCAGCAACAAAAGACAGAAGAGAAATATTTAGTCTGGGAGTCAAATTCGGCCAGATGAGCTCTGTTTATTTTGATTGATTCAGATTTGTGTATAATTGTCACTCATGCTTAATTTGCTGGACTAAATCAGACCATCTGCTTGGCTTATAGAAGATGAGATCATGCGTCAGCTTATCCTATATTTTAAATCAAAACAGTTTAAGGGTACTCATATTTCAGTTACCTACATTAACTACAGTTGAATAGGCCTGAGATGATAATGAGTAGAGGTATCTGGCTCCTCATCTGCAGGTGAAATAATATTCCACCTAAATAAATACATATGCCATTTTACCTCGTGTCCATCTCGATTTCTCATCCTAGTTCTCTTGCTCCAACCACCTAACCATAAAAGGCGATACTTTCCAGCGCTTCACAAATCAGTCAGGCAATCGCTTCTATTGCACATTAACAGCTACAATGACAAGGTCATGGTGTGATTATCAAGCATTTATCTCTGCTAACCGTCAGTTGTTAGTCCTTTGGTAAATAACTGCGTAATGGAGATTACGGCTGAATTGACTCTCTGGAGAAAGCACTCTTAAAAAAAGAAAAGGAAAAAAAAGAAAGAAATTGCTTTCATTGTTCACCTTTCTGAATAAATAAAGGCTCTAATAAAAAATATTCATTACCTTGATTCAGCTGAACATAATTGCATTCACCTGGCAGAAAACTGCTACAGCGGTTATTATACAAAATAGATATAATTAGGTAAAAAGAGACCCCTGTTATCTAATCAGAAATGGGACTTTTTTGTTGGAGCTTGTCACAGATATAACGGCTCACACAAGATATTAATAAAGTCACAATTAAAGGAAGGCATGTCCAAATAATTTTTTCACATAGTTTTAAAAAAAAAAGCTGAATTAACTGGTTATTTGACAATGCTGCAGTGTGACTTTTTAAGACGCCACAGTTAAAGAAAAAAAAACCTGCCAGTGTTTAATGTAGCCACCAGTGAACGCCCGCAACCTAAATGAGGAGGATGCCAAGGCTTTGTCTCTATGACCTTTTCCCTTGTTCTGGAGTTGTCCTCACTTTGATGTGGCCATTTGTAAAGACATAACAGTGATGAATTAACTCAGTCCTGTATAGGATGCCACTGACCGGGTATAAAGTGCCTTGCACAAGGCCTAAAGTTGTTGCTTGTGTCATATATAGAGAATCAAGACTCTCATTTTACTGAATATATTATATTTTATATATACATGTTATTCGGTTTTTTATGCCTAATAACTCATCATCAGAAAGCGATGGTACTATTTCTGAAAATATCAGTACTGCGCAAATGCACTAAAATTTCTTTAAGAGTTTTGGTTAAAAAAAACAAAAGCAAGTACATGATGTACCTGCTGCCTGGAGGATTATTGTAAAGATTTCAAGTAATAAAAATGTTTAATATGTTTTTGCTTTGGGATTTTTGAGTGTTTACTGGTTGCAAAATGTTCACTTTTATTCCTTTGAAGTATTTTAAGTTTTCAAAAAGTCATTATCATTGTGTGGACCTTATGAGGTATCTTTGACATTAATCAAATTTAGTTCTGACTACATGGACAGTGATGAATGTATATGAAGCCATATTAGTGTCAGGGTTTCTGGGTCTTTGACCCAGTATTCTTAGTTCATGTTCACTGTTTATATTCTGTCTGCTTCACCTCCTGTTTTATTGTGTTAGCCTTGGTCCATGTGCATTATGTTCCGTCCTCTTCCCGTTTATCATTAGGTCATTATGTTCAGCTGTGTACTCACCAGGTTCTAATCTCTCATCACTCAGCCTGTGTATTTATGTCCCTCAGTTCAACCAGTCCAATGTTGTGTCATTGATGTTATTGTGATGTTGTTCTCGCCGCTGTTAGGTTGTCCTCTGTTCAGTTCCGTCAGGTCAGCCGGTCAGTTGTCAGTCAGTCTTTCATTCATCCATTCAGTCAGTCGTCCAGCCGGCCAGCCGTTTCCTACTTCTGTTCTGTTTGTTCACTCCGTTGACAATAAAACACCAATCTTCACCTACCTGTGAGTCCAGCGTTTGGGTCCTCCTTCTTTCGTCCACGACCTCATCCTGACAATTAGTCTCATTCATCACCATTAATGCTTTGCAGTCTTGATTTCCCCCCCCCCCCCCCCCCCCCCCCCCCCCCCCCCCCTATAGCTATTATTATCTTCCTTTGCACAGCTCACACTGCAGAGGGTATATTGGGTGAGGGTATATTTTCAAATTTCAGCTTACCCTTCCATATGAAACATATTTGTATCAGATTTTTCATAGTGATTTGTAATCTCTTTACACTGATAGCTAGAAGCTGCAGTCAGGAGTCATGCGGCATTTAAGCAAAAAAACATCTGTTTGTGGTGATGGGTGACTCCACACGGTTTTCAGTTTTATGATCCTTGCAGTTTTGAATGACTACATCGCATGAGCTCATGGACATGGATCTGACTGATGTCTCCCAGTTATAAATATGTGCAGAACAAAAGATTATGTGAAAATGGGCTTTCAAACATAATAACTGAGATTATCCTGCTGACTCCTTTGACGTCACAACTTCTAACCTTTCAGGAAGTTGCACAATCCAATGTGACACCAATCAAACCATCAGTGGAGACAGGCACGCACACTAAGATTATCTTGCCTTGCTGATAAATAGCTTTGACTCTCAGCCTCCACTATTGTAAAAATGCACAGCCCAGGATGCTTTACACCTCCTGTATATAATAAAAGTTTGTGCTGTGGTACCTTAATCTTAGTGATTTAAATGGTAAAAAAAAGCAGTGGAATAAATTCTGTTAAATATTACATTGAGTATCTTGTAAAATTAATGCTTACTTCCTGAAAATTGTAGTTAGTTTCTCATATACAGTCATCAGCCACTTCATTAGGTACACCTGTTCAACTGCTCAATAATGGAAATATCTCATCACTTGGCAGGAGCTCAGATTTTAGGTAATATACTGAAGTTCAAAGTAAGCATCAGAATGGGGAAGAAAAAGAAAGAAACTCCTGTCAACCAAGAACGAGAAACAGTTGGTAAAATTCACATGGGCTCATGAAAACTTGACAATAAATGACTGGAAAAATGTTCTGTGGTCTGAAGACCGTAGATCAGATGTTCCACTGAAACATTCTGGTAGTAGGCTTAGAATTGGGCATAAACAACAAATGTGGATGCCTTTTTCATGTAACATGAATGGATAGGACATAAATTGGGGGCTTGTCTGAGATAAAATCAAACTCACTGGAAAGGAAAATCCTCTTGTGACAAGGGATATGGGACATGGAGTTTTAATTTCAAGGTTCAAATGCTAAAAAAGCTAGACATTAAACAACAATGAAAAACATAACCAACCAAATTCTGAATTAATATATAACCAACCATGATGCATATTGCATGGTTCCCTAGCAACACATTTTCTTTACACTCATACATGTGAAGGCTGCTATAATGTGAGCAAGAGCTAGTCAGATATGCTAGACTAGACTGTAGTCAGATAAAAGATGAGTAATTACTGCAGGGTGAACAGGTCACAGATGGGTTATAGAGGTGAATGAGGAATGAGTGAAGAACTGGGATGAGCTGGTTCCAAAGGAGCACTAATCTGAGAAAGTAGAGTGAAATTCAGAGCAGAATGCTTGAGGCGCAGAGCTGAGGAGGTAAGGGTCTGCAGACTGAGACGGAGCAGTGTGGATGATGGAATAAGAAAGAGGGAGCAGTTCCAGTGCTGGATGGTGTGATAAACTGCAACTGTAGTATTTATACAGTAATTCTTATCAGAGCTGCAGGGGTGCTGGAGCCTATGGCAACTACCACAGGGAGAAAGGTGGGGTACATCCTGGACAGGTCAGCAGTCTCACGCAGGGCTAACACAGAGAAAAAAAACAACCATTCACACTCACATTCACACCTATGGGCAAGTTAGAATCACAAATTAACCTAAAGGGCACATGTTTGGACCTTGGGAGGAAGCTGGAGTACCTGGAGAGAATGGGGAGAATATGCAAATTCCACAGAGAAAGGCCCTGCCCTGATGGTGGACTTGAGGGAGTCTATGTAAATAAAACTATATTGGGGTGTAGTTTAGGGTTATGCCAACAATCCATAAAATTTGGCTTACATTAACCACGGTCTTCAAGGTCTCCAATTTACTGATTTATTGGTCAAAAATTGACAAAAAGCCTCGTCTATTGTCAACTTGTAGAAAGTACTACATTAAAAAGGTCAAATGTCATGATACATTTGAGCTTTGGTTTTACCTTCAAGGTCAATAGCTTGATCTGATAATAATGCCATAAAGAGCTAATTAAAACTATGTTTGCTACCTTCATTGTTGATATTGATACCATTTAGGCATAAAAGGAATGATAGATTAAAAAAAAAAAAAAACAACTAATGTGCATTACAGTAACAGGTTAGAACCATTTAAATACATAATATGTACAATGTTCTTGAATAAGTATATTTTTTCTGGAAAACAAAAAAACTTGTTTAATTAGGTCAGCTCATATGCACTTTATATCCTGTGCTGTTTTATGGACAGGACAAGATACTGACCATCTTGATGTGACCTACATTGATCACTTCAGGGTTCACTGCATGATTCACAGATTTATTGCATGAGAAGTCAAGCCCGAAGTTATGATGAAGCAGACACTACTGAGCATGATCTCACATTCCAATAGAGACCGCAGGGAAATCCACGTGATACGCATTTCGACAGTCAGTCAGAGTGTTTGTGCTTCAAGGTCGACCACTCATCCCGTACTGAGAACACATCACAACATTTATGTTTCACACACAGAATTAAAACCTAGCATCTGCCAGACACAGATGTTCCCACTCAATCTTAATGGGAGTGAAAATGTAAGAAAATCTATTTATGAAGCTCCTCAACTACTGTTATTTACCTCTGAAGTGAGTTCTTGAGAAGCAACCTATTCCAAATGGCGAATAAGACAGCTGGCTGCTATCATCTGTGTACTTTGATGAAGTGAGATTTTGGAGTGCCAAAAAATTAGGAGCACAACTGTTTGGCCTGCCAGTTCTCCTGCACCTACTAAACAAATAAACAAGTTGAAGGTTACAAAGTGCACTGACATTCTGCTCAGGTGCTGAGATTATGGAAGCATTTATTGAAATACTGTATAATATATGGCAAAACAAATGCTTGAAAGTCAATATTTGGTATGACCATCTTCATTCTTCAGCCCACGCTGGACTGTCTTAGACAAGCTTTCTTCTAATTTCTTTAAGAAAACTTCAGGAAAACTTCTCCAGGCTTCTTGAAGCACATTCAAAGCTGTTCTTCGGATGTTGGCTGGTTCTCAGTCAAGATGACCTCATACTGCTTCTGTATTGTTGGAGACTGGGGAGGCCAATCCATGACTGATATTGTTCCTTTTAGTGTGTATTTTTTAATCCAGGTATGCTTTCACTGCATTGGCAGTGTATTTGAAATTACTGTTTTGTGGAAAAGATGAAGTTGCTGCCAACTAGATCCTTTCCAGATGGTATTTCAGGGCAGATCCCCAACGGGTGCTATAAATCTCTGGTGCTGGTAATCCTTCTCCTGACTTCCTTCATCCATACTAACAGAAATTTAAAGGAAAAATTTCAAATATGGATTCATTATAAGATCTATTGGTGATTATTTTCAGTCTTCCTTAAGAATGGCTTCTCTGCAGCCACACTTCCACTGAGACTGTTTATCCACTCAGTTTATTTGATGTAGAGAGTTTTTTAATCCTTGTTGTGTTTTTGGTAGATTCAGCTAAAGCTTCGGGAGCAAGTGTTTTTGCAAGAAGCTGCCAGTCACAAAGTGCCTGAAAATACAATTTAAAATGTGTTCTTTTTTTAACTTTTAAACAAAGTGCAGACAACCATAAACATTAAAGCATTTTGATTCAATTCAATTCAGTTTTATTTATATAGCACCAAATCAGAACAACAGTTGCCTTAAGTTGCCTAATATTGTAAGGTAAAGACCTGATAATACAGAGAAACCCCATCAGACATTTCCCTATGAGCAAGCACTTTGGCGACAGTTGGAAGGAAAAACTCCCCTTTTCTTTTCTTTTTTTCTTTTTTGTGTCCCGTTTGGATCTTTAGCCTTCAGAATTGTTGTCTGAAGGCCAAGAAAGATGCCAAGCGGATTTACTTTACCAATTGGATCATCATGGCCTTACCATATTGGTCCATTTGATTGACCTTTATTATAATTATGTATTTATTTTATTTTATTTTCGGTTGTTACAGACGGGACAGACATGACTGGGGGATAGGACAGGGAGAAAGAATGAAAGAAAGAGAGGGAGAGAAAGAAAAATAGAGGGGAGAAGAGATGGTGAGAAAGGGGGGAAGAAAAAAACAAACAAACAAAGCACCTAGATCACCTGTATGGAGATAAGAAAAAACAGAAGAGAAAACAAACAAAAAAGAGCAACATAATAAATACAGCACCATCACAATAAACTAGCTAACAGTAGATAACAGTAGATACTAAATATTACATGTTATTGTGCAGTACGCAAGATCGACAGCGCACAATGTGCTTTGAGGTAGCAGCCAAGAAAGGTGTAGTTTGTGTCTGTGAACACCCGTGTGTACACCTGTGTGGATCAGCACGCTTGTATTCAAAAGGTTTCTCCATGTAACGATCTGCTAGGGAGTGTGGCGAGCCATAGCCCCGTCCCCCAGGGCATGAAGCAGGTATGGAGGAGATCCAGGCCCCAGACATCCAGAGGTCCCAGAATACGAGGACCCGAGGAGGACCACCAGGGGGGGCAACCGTGCCACCCTCCTGGGAAGAGCTGAGGAGAGCCCCAAACGAGAGGTCACCCAGCAGCCACGGAGCAGAGGCCAGAGGGGGTTGCAGTGATGTGCCCGCGGGCTCTGCAAAAACTCCCTTTTAACAGGAAGAACCCTCATGCAGAGCATGCTCAGGGAGGGGCAGCGATCTGCCACAACAAATGTCCAATTAGAGACCTTCAGAAAGTTTGGAGAAGTGTTGCTTAAGGCTGCTTTAAAAATGACAAGAAAGTCTGACTCCTTGGAAGCAAAATAAAATGAAATGGGGGGTGACTCAAGACTTTTGCACAGTACTCTATTATATATTCTTCTGAACTCTACAGGTGAGCCAAATTAATACTCAAAGTTTCTCTTGAATTGCCAAACAGTACATTTTTACTGACATCCCTGTCAGTCTGAATGCTGCTTCTTTTCCATCCCGTTTTGTAATTGATGCTTGCAAGCCCCCACGCTTTCATCTTAAGATACACTCTCAGAAATAGAGGTACGGAGAAGAACATTTTTGTACTGTTACGTCTGGTTCAGTTTGGGTAAGAAGGAAAAACAGCCGAGTCCGTGTAGGTGACAAACATAGTGATTTTATTACATGCTTCTAAGACAGAAGCATGGGAAGACAAGCGTACAGCCACAGATCTCCAAAGAGTGGACCGTTCCCCATCCTTATATAAACCCATGATGACATCACACAGTTAGACCTTACTGGAAATGATAACAGTCTCCCCATAGTCCAAAGTTCTCCTTATACAAACATCAGATGATACTTTAGAGAAATAGAAGTGTATGACATGTCATGTTGTGCAGTTCTATGAGCCTGTGTGTCCAACTAGAGAATGTCCTGACATGACCTCCCTGTGTAAATAAGGGTGAACGTGCGTGTTTACATAACTCTCTATGTGCATGTTCTGATGTAGGCCTGCAAATGAATTAGAACAAGGTCCTGCTGGACCCTCCAGTTATGGACGGTGAATACAATGCTGTGGGTACCATTTGAGACTTGATTACAATGATGATAACATGCATACATTAATCTTTACTCAGATTACCATAGATATAAAACAAAGATTATACTGTCATCAGATTCCACAATGGTAAATGATTAATGATTGATACTTCTAATTATAACTGTGATCATAAGAATACAAAATAAAATATCTCCTGGTCACAGTACCTATAGGTACATTTTTTTAAAATGTTCCCTTAAAAGTACAATACTGGTCTTTAAAAGTCCAGAAACGCCCCTTTAAAGGTACAATTTGAAATAAAGTACAAATCTGTACCATTTTGACCTGTACTGCAGTGACAGTGGCAGAATGTGGTAATGGGTCAGCATGGGAAAATCTGGATGGGCCTGGTTAATTGTAAAATTCATATGAGATGTGAGTGTGCTCATAAAAGCTACATGTTATAATCAAATCTGTTGGTCCTCTCCTCTCTACGTAAATTATCCTATGATGCAAAGAATATCTGTAACCTACCTTTGTGTAAGTTATGTTAAATTATATTAAAAAACACACACACAATGACATGCAGGCACAACCAAATGATGTTAAAAAAAAACTGGTCCATTTCCATTTTATTAAGTTCCAGTTATAATTTTTTAATGTTTTAAATCTTTCAAAAACGTGAAATCATTTTACTGTTATGTTTGGCCATTTACTTTTTTGCTTTTACTACATCCTAGAATTGTTCATTAATTGTGATGTTTTTATGGAATTTGCAACATCAAGTTAAACCGAGGTTCTTTGGAAGTTAAAATGTCAAGCAGATTTTTATGTTACGGTGACTACATTTTGTAAGTTACAAATATAGTTCGCCAAGACAGCATAACGGTTTCTAAACAACTGCGCATTAATACCACAATGTTGTATTTTCATGTGTCAAGTTCGCAACGCGCATTAATCCCAAAGGCCGAAAAGGCAGCAGCGATGAGTGCTCCGCCTCCGCGCTGACTAGCGTTGACGCAGAAAATGACTCTCAGGGGGTTATCCACGGAGGA
The DNA here is from genome assembly GCF_057381845.1 of Rhamphochromis longiceps. NCBI lineage: Eukaryota > Metazoa > Chordata > Actinopteri > Cichliformes > Cichlidae > Rhamphochromis > Rhamphochromis longiceps. The sequence goes on from NC_140562.1 coordinate 17,898,977, forward strand.
GCTCCTTAAAAGGTTGATGGAAGAAGGCATTGATGTGTCAGACGACGAGGCGCAAAGATTTAGAGGTAAGTCGGGTGTGATTTTGTGTTTTTATAAAAATTACAACGTGTAATTTTACAGTAGAGTTAGCAAAAGTCCGAAGAGCTAGATTTAACATGGGCGAAAGATAGCAGTTAACTAAGTTTTAAACAAAGAAAGGTACAAATGTGGACTATTTAGACTGTTGGTGGAATGTTCAACGTCTGTCTGCCTGCGGTATTCGAGTGTTTTATCAATAAATAGTGACGAACCGTGTACAACAATGTAAAAAAAATCAATAATTTCTCAAAACATGCTAGTATGTAAATATAGCTATTAACAAAATCGTTTTCTAAGCAAAATTTATCGCATCTAACTTGTTTCCCGCTCAAAGGGATTTTAAACAATGGAAGGTACACATTTGTACCATTCCACCTACTTAGTCGGATTTTCGAATATGAGAGCTGTAAGCTCTGCGCAGGGACACTTACTTACATTTTTATATTACCAGTTAATTTATATTAACAATTAATCAAGAGAATTAATTGTAACTTCCTTTTGGGGAATATAGACAGATTCACAATGATAGCTTATTATCATTATTATTATTATTATTATTATTATTATTATTATTATGTATTGACCATAATGTCACTTTAAAACTAAATTTGAAAATGGTTTTATTTTTATTTCATACTGTACTTTATATTTCAGATAACGATGTAGATGGAGAGACGGTAGACTGTGGACTCACGGAGACCATGGTTGCATATCTTTTTGACAAGTCTTTCAAAAAGCAGCTGAAGTTCAGAGACTTCACAAACCGCTACAAGGAAGTCATCATCACTTTACAACCGGTCGACCCATTTGAAGGTACAGTTGAAGGTCCAGTGTCCCAAGCAAACCAGAGGTAGGTTGTGATAAATGTCTAAATTTGCATATGCATTTAAGTGCTTGCAAAATGGCTAGTTAATGCTGTTTTCCTACTGTATTGCAGTTCTATACCTTCTTGCCGTAGACTGCCTGCAGTTATTTCCATTCCAAAATTCCCACAAGATGTCCAGAGTCGCTTGGATCTCAAAGAACCAGTCCAGAAAGAACAGAAGTACCGAAACAAACTAATTGGGAGTCTTTATGAAATGCTGTCACAGTACACAATGTAAGGGTTCCTTTCTGAATAATTACATTAATTTCTTAATATTAATATTGCTGTTGTAAGAGAGGCAGAGAACAAATGCTTAGCCCATCTGCCTCCCAATCTGGAGACCAGGGTTCGAGTCTGGCGTGACACACGGTTCCAATGAACTGGCAATAGTGGTAAAACCATACATCCTGTGTCTCCAGACCTTGTCTGGACTATGATATCCAAAGTGTTCATTTTCGAATTTGCTCAAGAGTAAATTAATAATTCAGGACTGCAGTCAATTAATTAATGAAGTTTGGGAGAGGTGTGGCTGTTTGTCCACGCCCATTTTTAAGAAATTAAAATCAACTTTAGCTACATTGATTTGACATTGGTCTACAACATACTATTTACGGTAATAACAATATGATTAGAAGAATTGAAGAACAGAAAAGCCCCCAGGAAAGGATAAGAGTAATCAGTGTACTGTGGGTTGTTTTTCTTATGTTTGAAACAGGTACCCAACCCACTCAGACTACATCCAGGTCATCAAAGCCCTGATTGTGAAGTATCCTTTCTTAAGAGATGTACACGGAAATGGTTATGTGAGTACCTCTCCTTTTTTGTTTCTTTTATAGATTATATTAATATAAAGTAACCATAATTAACTACTTATATACATTTGAAACAACTAGGACACCTGGCACAGCCAACTCAAGAGAAAGTTCAAAGCAGAACGGGCTCCCCTAATCAGCAACGAAGAAGTGAACCGGGTTAAAGAAAAGTTTGGACGCACGCAGAAACATCGGACCACAGACGAATCCAGCAGCTCCTGTCTGAAGAGACTGAAGCCCTCTCTCGTAAGTCCTCACACCCTCAGCCTCTAAGAGCTAAGGTAACATATGTAGTCTTATTATGTTCACTGTAAAGCTAAAAGTAAACATTAATTGAAAGAAACATGTTAACAGATAACATTAACATAGAAAAAGGAACTTCACAGTTGATTTAACAAAAGTCAGCTCAACTTGCAATTCCTATTCAACATTTTTGCATTTTTTTCAAAGCATTTGGTGTACAAATTACCGCATTTCGAGTAACATTAACTTATCAGAGTTTACTTATGATAATACTGATATCTGCTTTGACAAAGGATTCGTGCTTTGTGGGGGAAGATGCAGCCTCCGTTGATGCTCATATCAAGGTGCTAAATGATCAGCACAAGAAGCTACATCCTGACACAGCACTGGTGAAAGACCGCATGACAAAAACCTTTGCATGGAGACGTCGAGAGGTAGCTGAAGGAATGTGTACTGTGGACCTATTAAAGAGATATCCATTCCTGGGGACATCTGCAGGGGTAAGAATTGTTAAGATGATTGGGGAAACAGCTAATGATTTTTTTGTCTCTAAATCTGATTATTATTTTCTGTACTAACTGATTAATCAATCTGTTCATTATCTTTAGAATTTTTGTTCAAGGGTTAAAGCACTTTACATTTATCTCCAGTCTGTGTCTTTAAACATGTCAAAAGTTTAAATCCTCAATGTAAAATGTCATTCTTTTGTCTATTCTGCTCTTTTCATTTCCAGTTGTGTGATGAGGTTGATTTAATGCATCCCTGCCAAGACAACATCTGTCGCCGCTTTAGCGAAAACTTCACTGCTGTTCTTCAAAATGTTCTTCAAATGACCAAGGATTTGCCACTGAAGAAGGTCTACATGGAGGCAAGAGAGAATGCACTGGCTGAAGACATTACAGGTGCTAATTTGACCTCATACAAATAGTAAATTTTGTGACAATTCATTTGCTCTCTCTTCCAAAGATAATTGATGTACCATAGTGCCATGTCAAGAGCATGTTAATGGGAATTTGCATGCTATCAAAATCTAATGAAGTGTATTTGCATCTGTATGACCTAGGAATTGACTTCAAGGGGGCACTTCTCCTCTTGCCATCCATCTTCAAGGAGAAGATAGAAGATTTCATCATCCTTGGAGAGGTAAATGCATGATGCAATGCATAGCCTTTGGCCACAAGTTTCATTTTCTGTGTTTTGTTGGCATGGAGCTGAATTCAGCTGCGGTTCAGCATCACAGCTAAGCTAATGTAGGGGAAACACTGCTGTTAATCCACAGTGCTGCTGTGCTCTTGGGTTTTGTCTGGTGTTTATATAGATAGATAGACCTTTATTGTCCCCTTAGGGAAATTCTTCTTCACAGGTACTGTCACTGTCAGGGGTGATTGCTTTTGCCCTTGAATATTATGTCAAACTTTAGCAGCTTATCAAACACTACCACAACAGTCATTGGTCAAGAAGCTTTTTGTTTGGAGTAGGGGCCATGTTTACAGGTTATCAGAATAGACAGTTTTGTTTTGCAGCAAAAAAAAGAAGGTAATTTGAGGAATCTGTTGAAAATCCACTTGGCACATATTGCTTAAACATACTGTATACTAATGTTTTTCTTCCTCTTCTGCAGAATACTCCCATGAGTCCATACCCAACCATTCGAATGAAGGATAAGAGTTGGACAACTGCCCTCTCAAGACAGTGTCGCTGTGTTGTCACAGTTGAAGGAGTGGATGTTTGCTCATGCTGCTCGCTGGATGAGGCCTACATCTCAGCATTCTCCACCTTCTTCGTGTTCAACATGACCTACCCTGCATACTTCAAGAAAACAGAACTGCAGAACTGCATTGTCAACATAGGAGACCAGGGAGACAAACCCCTGCCAGTAAGTGTCACCAGGGTACTTAACCAACTCTATTAAATATGCCCCCACTCCACAAATGTTCAAAATGTTCAAAAAGGGCATTTACTCTGAGGAAGATGATTACACATGTTGGGTTAGTACACGCACATGAGCCTCATTTCGGCATCACTTGTGGAATAAATGACTGCCAGGCAGCTTTTTCCAAGTATCACTCTTTTCAACGCCATGTGTGATCCGTCAAAACATTGTGTTCAGGTGTTTAATGTCTTTATGTGATTGTTTACTTTTTTTAAATGAATGTATTTTTCTTGACATGTCCTATGGCAATATACGAATGTAATCAAGGATGTATTCCTGTGGTTGTTTAAATGCTTTGATGTGATTCTATTATTGAAAATAAATGGTTAAATAACCAAATATTTTGGACTATTGGGGTACATTTTTGTCTCTTTAGGTACGAAATAGGTTGTCGCTGGGGGGGTACCCTCATAGGTACCCTATTGTACCCTTTTCAAGGGAACATTTCTGTACTATAGTTTGAAGGTACATTTATGTCTTAGGAAAGTACATGATTGTACTTCAGATGGTACAACTTCATAAGGTACAAAAATGTACCAAGCCTAAAGGGTACAGAAATGTCCTTCAAAAAGGAACACCCCCAGCGACAAGCATTTGTACCCTTTTTGGTACACTTTGGCACCCCTATTTCTGAGAGTGTACAGCATCTGTGGAAAGGGGAGAGCATTTTGTTTCAGCCTTGTCATCACATTCTCGCACACACATTGAAAACTGAGAAGCGTTCAAAAGCTTCCATTTTGTCAGCAGAAACGCACACATGCAACCCTCCAACAACACAAATCAGATTCGATGTGTTTTGGCTGTTTAAAACGCTCCTTTAAATGACCCAACTCACTGAAATTTCTCTCAAAATACAGCTTTTAAATTGTTCTCAAGCAAATCTCAGGAATGTGTTTTTACTGTGTAACTCTCACAGTAATGATCTTCAGGTGTCAGTAAATGTAATTCAGGAATATGCAGAATCATAAGCAGACCTTCCGGTGTTGGTTGCGCAAAGCTGCCTGCGTGAGGTTTTCCTGCAGCAGAAAGGACAAGTGCTTCATGAAATTGAGAGGCATGTGCGCGTTTATGCAGGTGACACAGTGGCTGACACTTCATTAATATAGGATGTCAGGCTAAAAATGCCCTGCTCTACTCTACACATCTGACTGGGCAGCTGTTACACACAGATCCCAGGTTTATACCATGAAATTGTTGGCAATAAAGCAGCCGTTCTCTCTGGTGTTCCTGTCTCTTCTGTTAGAGCTTTTTTTTTTTTTAAATATCATGTTTAAAATGACATTTCAGTGTTTAAATTGTCATAGCAGATAAAGCTGAAGAAGCGAAGGCTTTAGCAGCTCAGATAAATCTGGTCCTCTTCCCTGTTGACCAGTTTACAGGGTTACTTCACCCTTTTTCCCCTTACACCATTATTGGAATCATTCCATTCAGAAACTTTTGGCTGATCAAAAACCTGATGATCACAAGTAACAGATATCCAGCAAAGCAGGAGCACTTAACATGACAGGAAGAATAGGATTGGAAATGGCAGGCACCAACCCTGGTCGGAGACTTGCACGGACTGATTTGCATACTGAATCAAAACACATTTACTGGCCTTAGAGAAAGGAGTGCAATGATCAAGGGCTTCAACAACGCTATAGTAGTGTAAAGTTTATTTTCATTTTCTCAGTCATGGTGTGTTGCTCCAGTTTAACCCCCGAGGCGTAGAGGCAAGTTGGTGAGCCTTTTTCTTGCCCTTTTCATCATGCTCCATTTTCAAACCCATGCCCTGTTAATCGCTATTACAAGCAAGGCATTCACGGTTCATTTACCAGCCTTTTACTGCAGCTAGATCACATTTATCAACAACATAGTTTTGTAATGAAATACACTGAAAAAAAGGGACTGGCCATCTCTTGGATTTATGTAAGCATCTTGCATGTATTTAATACAATTGCCTCATGTTTTAAAGATAAATGTAACTATATAGTGTAAAAACTACATGATATGCAGAAAGGGTGTATTAAATTGTTCATATCATGTTCAGGTGAAGTAAGTCAATAAGATAGCAACGTTAAATCTCGTGAAACCACGCGTGATTTCATCTCGCGGGCTTTGGATCGTGGTTTAAAAAAAGGCATCCATCTCAGTCAAGTCGAGCAGCCAACTCTACGTTTTTTGGTATGTCTTGATTTTTTGAATTAATGTTTACCATATTTCAGCCAAATGTAGTTAAACGTCTAGAGTGCCGCCATGTAACATGCTAAAAAAGAGCCGTTAGCTTATTTGCTGTTTTATCTGTTGTCAAAGAATTGGCGCTTTTTCATTTGAATTTGTCTTTGGCACAAGAGCCGTAATATCACATTAAACCTAATTACGAGGCACTCACAACATAATTTGGTTTTCTGTGTGAATAGATTTGCCAACTGACTCTTCAGTTACATTGTGTATTTACTGCACCGTGGTGTTAGTGAGATTTTGGACATTGAACAGCTTTAGCTAATATCATCAGTGGCATTATGCTAGCTTACATCCCTACCCCTCCTGCCCTCACCTGCTGTCCTTTTGTTTTTGTTTTTTTTGCTGCACATTGAGAGATGACCTCTATTCTGCATTTCACCAGAAGTCAGCTGATGGATTGTGGGTTCAAGGTGTTATGGTAAGAAAGTATATTCTATTTTCGCTTAAGGTTTCTGTAACTTAATTATAATAGGTTTTTTATAATTATTAGGTGCATGCATACTCAAATAGACCACCCTATTAATACAACTGAGAAATCCAAAATCTGCCATAGGTTTAACCTGTATGTATTGTCAGAAAGGTGATTACTGGACCCACATTAATGCACACTTGAACTAAAATGAGGTTGTAACTTGTGGGTTCTTGGGTTGCAAATCAGAAACAAACATCTTTGGATTTTTTTAATCCCATAAGATCTGGAAACACAGTTTTTATTCAACAAAACATTACTGATTATTAACCAAGCACAGTGCCTGCTGTTATTTCAAAATAATTTTATGTCATTTTAGATGAAATGCAGCATTCCAGTGCATCCCAACCTTGCCTTTACAGTCAAGGTTTCTGACGGAGCTGAGTTTCTCTCTGACAGTCTGCTGAAAGTGTTTGCAAAGTGATCGGGGGAACAGGGCACAAAGCTAAAGGATGTAGCTGCCATGATGACAGTAAGAACTTTAAAATTCTTTAACTACAAAGTGTATATGTATTGCATTAGGTCAGTAAAAGATTTTTATGCTGCATCCATTGAAACAGTCAACTATTACCCGTGAGTACTGATTCCACCGAAAGGATGCCATAATTTTCGTTATGCATTTACTGGCCCACTGAGAAAAATTTATCTTTTAAAAAAAATAAATGTTCTGGAAACTATATATCCATAAAGTTGATGTCAAACAGGAACTTTTGATATTTCTTTGTAGATGCTGGTGTTGCATGTTGACTGGTTTAAGTTTTTGTCTGGGATCATTTTCTTCTGTGCTACTGAAAAGTTCACAAATCTCTGTTTTCTTTGTTATAATACTTTAGGATGACATTAATGCTCGAAGGGAGTCCCTCATCAAAGTGCTCCGCATCTGTGTGAAAGACAATTGCAACATCTTGGTGCAGGAGTTCATGGTGAGTGTTTTATGAGTAGATTGTGGCTTTGCAACATTTAAAAATGCATTTAGTTATCCACTTGATCCTCATTGGACTGGTTAGGACCAGTAGTCCTCTTTAATAATTTGAAGTTCACATGAGGCCTGGTAGTGAACTCGGCCGCCCCCCCTTGAGGCCCCACCCCCCTATATTAGGGGTCACATCAGTGTGAAAAAACTTTACATTTGTCATTCTAGTGAACAAAGGAAAATCCCACCAATATTTACATTAGCTTTTGTTTGAAAAAAAAAAAAGACCAACAGCTAACCAAATTGTGGGGCTGAAAGTCAAAATTCTAACATCTTCTGAGTGACATAACCTGGATTTCTGATGGGCCGGTGTCTTTCTAACAAAAACGAATGTAAAGCATTTGAAATTATTATGTTTTTCACTCTGTCTTAGAAACTCTGTTAGACCATAAGATAAGATAAGATAAGATAACCTTTATTAGTCCCACACGTGGGAAATTTGTTTTGTCACAGCAGGAAGTGGACAGTGCAAAAGTTATGAGGCAAAAATTAGAATACAATAAGAATAAATACAGTACACAGCTGTACAGAATAGAATAAAATAAAATACTATATACAGTAGAATAAAATAGAATAAAAATATACAATAAGATAAAAAATAGAATACGAATGCTATATACAACTGAGTAAAAATACAACGATGCCAGAAAAGATTATTGCACTTAGTGTTATTGCACATGTGTGGATGTGTGTGTTTGTTCAGTTAAAGTCTTTATTATGGAGTTTGACAGCAGTGGGGAGGAAAGACCTGTGAAATCTCTCCGTCCCACACCGTGGGTGCCGCAGTCTCCCACTGAAGGAGCTGCTCAGTGCTGTCACAGTCTGCTGCATGGGGTGGGAGACGTTGTCCAACAGGGATGACAGCTTAGCCGCCATTCTCCTGTCACTCACCACCTCCACTGGGTCCAGAGGGCATCCTAGAACAGAGCTGGCCCTTCGGATCACCCTGTTCAGTCTCTTCCTGTCCCCAGCAGAGATGCTGCCGCCCCAGCAGACCACACCATAAAAGATAGCAGAAGCCACCACAGAGTCATAGAAGGTCTTCAGGAGTGGGCCCTCCACCCCAAACGACCTGAGTCTCCGCTGCCATGAATGGCAGCATGGCAGGCAACTCTTTGGCTATAGCTATTTACTATGTTGCTTGCATTGGTTTAAATTACTCTAACATTAGAACTGGTAGATTCAAAAGAGATGAGTTTAAAAAGGAATCTTAAAGAAATGTTTTGTGTTTAACCAGGACTTGACTGAGGCCACTGCACAGATTGAGAAAACCACAATGAACATCTGTCTCCAGAGGATGCACCAGGCAATGACTTTTCTGATGTTGGCATCATCATCGAGGGTATAGTAGTTCTTCAAGATCTGGATAACGTGACCTTTGCAGTAGCCATGCTGTTTGGACCTTTTTTATTCCTTCAATATGAGTTACCCATCACAACTCTGCTACACTTTTGAGGTGATTCAAAGGGTGGTAATGGAGTTGGATGCAACTCAGCTCTCAAGAAAAGCTCACAACTAAGACAAAACTGCTCCTGCAAGGAAAGCTCACTGTTATGCATGCAAGCTGATCAGCTCTAGGTGAGAGGAGATTTAAATCTCACACTTGTTCTGCTGCATTTTTGAAGCTCAATTCCAGGAACAGATCGCAGGGTTCATTTTTATATACTCTGCAACTGCCATGAGGATGAGCCGTTTTTGTTGTTGTGGTTTGTTTTTCCTTTTGCTCTGTACAGCATTTTGGCAGCATTTTAAAATTTCTCTTTGTATTTTTTCTTTCTTTTACTAGTGAAGAGATGTAGCATGAACAGTTATGCAGTCTAAATATCCCATATGGGTCGTGTGAAATGGTATTTTCAGTTTCATTCAGTTGAAGTAAAGAACGTTGAATATTTCTAAGTGTGCTGTTTTGAACCAAGATGTCACAGTATGATCAGTGCTGTAATTTTTGACAGTCACTGTATCAATGTTATTTTTGCATCTCTTGAATAAAGGGTTTGACCTGCAAGTGCTAATTTCTTTAGTTATTGGGGTAAAATGGGTAATGTTAATAGGAAGGTGTTTGCCAATTCAGTAACCTAATTTAATGTTAATGGAAACTAACATTACCTCAAATTGTTTAATAATAATTGTTGTTTAACTGAATCTTGACGTCAGAGGCCTTAAATAGAATGTTTTGATTTGTTCTTTCCCAACATTTTTCAAAAGAAACAGTCTAATTTCTTTGCTGTGATTGATTCCAGAGAACACGGAAGAACTGACATTATTTAACTGTTGATTTATGTAGATTCAGTGGAGGAGTAATGTCAGTTTAATTCTTTACCTACTGTCAATGCAGTGAAATTAGACATTTTGTTTTGAAAGGTTACTCTGGTGGATGCCAGCAACCATCTTGGAAGAGAACAATACAATCTGTTATAAGGCCTCCATTTGAAAATTGTGTATTTGATACTAGAATATAATAGCAAAATGTAATTTGAAGATAACATGTAGCATTTAAGTGACCAAGTAGTATTGGGTAAAAGTTATTGAATGGTGTTGGGATAAAGTGAGAAAATTGTGAAGGATTAAAATATTTCAAGAGCTCAAATTACTTCATCAAAACATGTTTAAGTCACATTTTATCAACACAAATTGCACAGGTTTATTGAACATGAATAAATTGTGTTAATTTAACTCAATTGTTTAAGTTGCTGCCAAAGCAAAACATCTGTGTGCAACAAATGTCCACCATTGAATTAAGTAAATCCAACAACATATTTTTTTCAGTGTATACTAATTAAACAATTCAAATTAAAGACATGAAACGTAAGTATTGTTAAATGTAAATGCAACAACATTTTTAATGTCATTGTTGATGTTTATGATTCGAATAACCTAACCCTAACCCCTTGACTATTTCTTCAAATGGTAGCATCCGGCTAATTTATTCTCATTACGAAATGTAAAAAATGGTTAAATTAGCTTCCTGTTCATAAAGATTAAACTAGTGCTGTAAATGTTAATCTTGTTAAAATGACGTTAACGCCATCGTACCTATCTTAATTGCTCCTTGGGGATGAATAAAGTCTCTCTGACTGTGACTCTGATAACCGCATTAACGCAGCAAATTTCCGTTAGCAAGTTAACGTGGATTGGCCCGTGCGAGGGGCTAACGCATTAACGAGCTAACCCTGCTAACACATTAACGCTGTGCAGCCCACGCACGGGGCAATCCGCGTTAACTCGCTAAGGGAGATTTGCCACATTAATGCTTTTATAGTGTTAATGTCATTTTAACGAGATTAACGCTGACAGCACTGGATTAAACCAATGCTTTAGTGCCCATTCATTCTGATGTCCAGCAGGGGGCGACTCCTCTGATTGCGAAGGAACATTCTGTCATCTAAAAATCTGCAGGAAACCAAGTCTTTGATTCTCCTCTATCTATCTATGACCACAGTAAACACTTTCAACCTAAGGTTCTAGTTTCAAGTCTTACTGAGTACAACATCTAAATCCCAGGCCCAATGAGAGAGAAACAGGTTTTCTATGCAACTGCAATCGATTAAAATATGTCTGCATTTTTCACTGCAAAGGAATCAAATACAGGAAGTCTTCAGGTCAAAAAAGACAAAAAGAAGAAAAACCTAGAAAAGACACATGCTAGTACGATGAGCTCGATCTACATTAATGATGTGGATCTGGGTGCATCATATCGCCAAAATAGCTTTTCACAGCATCCGTATTTATGATGCGACTTCAATTTCACCTCTGGGAATGTGATTTTGCAGAAATCAGAACTACATAAGATTGTCCACCACCTAATGAATACCACAAATATAACCGCAGTCAGTATGGAAATTGGTATGAGTGCACTTCTCACATCATGTAAAAATCACCAAGCGTTTGCATAAATTTCCATCAGTGCAGCAGGGACTGCATAGACGGTTATAAAAATACAACAGGCAACCGAAAACAAGGCAGTCAAAAAATGTTTGACTCAACATCTTTTTTTTTCATTTCAAAAGGTAAAATTAAAAGAGTCACATTAAAAAAGTGAAATGTCATTCCTAAAGTTTCCACTTACTTATTTAGCCTGAGCATGTTTTTACAGGCAATAAATCAAATGTTAAAAACTTTGAGTTTTTCAAAGTCAGGTGAAACTTGTCCTGTTTTCCTGATCCCACACATCTGCAGTTCAACAAAGTCTTTGACTACTTTATAAAAGTACCAAAGTGAACCACACAAACCCCTCAAGTTTTTCAGATGCCCTCCCTTTGCCGGTCAGGGCCCTCTTTCCCAAAACATTTGAAATGTGAGATGATCTGAGCTGATAGTCTTAGATCATTTTAGGCTTAAGATGCTACTGGGAAGCAGAGACCAGGTCATCCTATTGTTTCTTCCACCACTGGGGAGCAGTGGTATAATGAGTCGGTAATTGCAGTCACTATATAAATGTCACAGTCGCGTCTGGGATTTATGATACACACACTTGAACAAGGGTAACTGTGTAACGGAGTGGAACTGGCAGGAGCACATTCATTGAGCTTTTTCACGAGCCAAGTGAAGAGGATAAGCTCGTGCTACTCTGTCTGATATGATGCTTGACACGGGTTATTAAGATGGGAATACATTGACCCTCAGAATCAGCTGCTTCCCACTCATCTCACCTTTTCAGTTAAAAGGCAGTTAATGCAGAAGGTGTGACTCCTAATTAGATTTAGTTTTATAGTATTATGGAAATGGTGGCTTAAAATCTGTTCCAGTGCTATGAAATCTAATTAAAATTAAAGCTGCAAGCAGCGTTATGAGGGCCCTCGCACCCCCGGCACGTCGAGCCACTGCCAACACCTCAAACCGGCACGTCCGATGTGATGTCACATTGATGGAATTCATGCTTTTAATCACCAGCTAACATTTCATCTTATTCAACCAGGATTATAGTCATGCCACTAGGTGGCGCTCTAACCATTATTGACAAATAGCATAACAAACATTTCCAAGCTCGAGTCTCATCACACCTGCGACGTTTGGGAGAGATTGGACATTGTGTTTTTTAGTGACAGCAGATTACTGCTTTTTGCGAGTGATTGAAACTCTACGTGCCGCCATGACCACCCCGTTTCCCTGAACGGAAAAAGCTTCGCAATTTAACATCACAAAGGTCTTTAGATTCTACACACTGAAGAATGCTTCAATATGATGAAATCCCTTGGAGGAGTTCGTCAAAGTATGAGGCCTGAAAAGGGGGGAAAATGTCATCAAAATTACACATTAATTTTAAAATGGCTGACTTCCTGTTGGATTTGGGATATTGCTCCAAGAGACTTTTTTGTACATCTTGATATCTTACACAAGCTTACCAAGTGTCAGACTCATAGATGAAACACAGAGCAGGGGCTGATGTTTTGAAATATTGTAGGGGGCGCTGTGGAGCCATTTTGCGCTATTCAAGGAAAATGGTTACATAACAACAATGCCTTCATCCATTTGGAGGTGTGTGCCAAATTTCAAGCCTCTATAAACTTTCCAAGCCCCTCAAAAGCCACTTCATCTTTCATGGTGAACCGCGTTGCCACCAGGGTGCGCCGTTCAGTTTAAAGTCACAATTTTTGCACTGAAGCATCACGAGGGACTGATGTTGATATTCACCGCTTTTGAGGTGGCCACGATCAACCTGTGAAAATCAGTACAACAAAATTAAAGCCATGACATTTCCTGTTGCCATTAGGTGGCGCTGTCCGTATTTCCGACAATGGGCACATCAATCTGTTCAGGGCGGGTCTGCCATCATGCCTGTAAAGTCTGGTACTGATCAGACTGGATTTCATTGAGTTATACTAATTTGTTTATTCATGGCGTGACATCAAAGTTCGCCATGCTGCTGGGGTCACACCCTTTTGCGAAAAGTCACAGTTTTCACTGTAACCCAAGACCAACTCCTTAAGGCTTTCCTGGAGAAATTTGAGGCTGCAGATGTCACCCATCACTATACTGTACCCCAAAGTGTAAAACATGACATTTCCTGTTCCCACTAGGTGGCGCTGTCCTTGATGTCAAATATGGCAGTTGAAATATGTTCAGGGGTGGAGCCTTATCATATGTGTGCTCTTTGGTCCAGATCGGAACATGTATGACAAAATGAGAGGCAATAAGATTTTCATGGCGAGTCATCGAAATTCGCCATGGCGCCACGGCCTCATAGTATTGTGAAAACTCAAAAGCTCCGCAATTTAACATGGCACAAGGGTGTAGTTGGCACTGACCAAATATGAAGGTTATGAAATCAAACCCCAAGGAGGAGTTCGTCAAAGTTCGAGGCATGGAAATGGTAAAATCAGAGCCAAAATGTCACCTTCAATCCAAAATGGCGGACTTCCTGTTGGGTTTAGGACATTGCCATAATAGACTTTTTTGTTCGACTCTGAACATTATATAGGTGTACCAACTTTCAAACATGTAGGTCATACCCATACCGGGGGCTCGCGTTTTTCATTTTTCTAGGTGGCGCTACTGAGCTAATTTTCCCTGGCCATGTCTGAGAACATTAAAATACGTAAATTTTCACCAGACCTGACGCGTGTGCAAAATTTCATGAGTTTTCGAGCATGTTTAGGCCCTCAAACGGCCAATTCATTTGCCGAAATAATAATAATAATAATAATTAAAGCTGCAAGCAGCGTTATGAGGGCCCTCGCACCCCCGGCGTGTCGAGCCATGCCCAACACCTGAAACCAGCATGTCCGATCTGATGTCACATTGATGGAATTCATGCATTTAACCACCAGTTAACATTTCATTTGGTTCAACCATGAGTATAGTCGTCCCACTAGGTGGCTCTCTAACCATTATAGACAAAGGGCATAACAAACATTTCCGAGCTCGAGTCTCATCACGCCTGTGACCTTTGGGAGAGATTGGACTTTGTGTCTTTGAGTGACAGCATATTACTGCTTTTTGGCGAGTGATTGAAACTCCACGTGCCGCCATGACCACCCCGTTTCCTTGAACGTAAAAAGCTTCGCAATTTAACATCACAAAGGTCTTTAGATTCCACACACTGGAGAATGGTTCAATATGATGAAATCCCTTGGAGGAGTTCGTCAAAGTATGAAGCCTGAAAAGAGGGGAAAATGTTGCCAAAATTACACATTAATTTTAAAATGGCTGACTTCCTGTTGGATTTGGGATATTGCTCCAAGAGACTTTTTTGTACATCTTGATATCTCCTATAAGCCTACCAGGTTTCAGATTCATACATAAAACACAGAGCAGGGGCTGTGGTTTTGAAATTTTGTAGGGGGCGCTGTGGAGCAATTTCGCGCTATTCAATGAAAATGATCACATGCCAACAAAGCCTTCATCCATTTGGAGGTGTGTGCCAAATTTCAAGCCTCTATAAACTTGCCAAGACCCTCAAAAGCCACTTCATCTTTCATGTTGAACAGCGTTGCCACCAGGGTGCGCCGTTCAGTTTAAACTCACAATTTTTGCACTGAAGCATCACGAGGGACTGATGGTGATATTCACCGCTTTTGAGGTGGCCAAGATGAACCTGTGAAAATCAGTACAACAAAATTAAAGCCATGACATTTCCTGTTGCCACTAGGTGGCGCTGTCCGTATTTCCGACAATGGGCACATCAATCTGTTCAGGGCGGGTCTGACATCATGCCTGTAAAGTCTGGTACTGATCAGACTGGATTTCATTGAGTTATACTAATTTGTTTCTTCATGGCGTGACATCAAAGTTCGCCATGCTGCTGGGGTCACACCCTTTCGCGAAAACTCACAGTTTTCACTGTTACCCAAGACCAACTCCTTAAGGCTTTCCTGGAGAAATTTGAGGCTGCAGATGTCACCCTTCACTATACTGTACCCCAAAGTGTAAAACATGACATTTCCTGTTCCCACTAGGTGGCGCTGTCCTTGAGGTCAAATATGGCAGTTGAAATATGTTCAGGGGTGGAGCCTTATCATATGTGTGCTCTTTGGTCCAGATTGGAACATGTATGACAGAATGAGAGGCAATAAGATTTTCATGGCGAGTCATCGAAATTCGCCATGGCGCCACGGCCTCATAGTATTGTGAAAACTCAAAAGCTCCGCAATTTAACATGGCACAAGGGTGTAGTTGACACTGTCCAAATTTGAAGCTTATACGACCAAATCCCAAGGAGGAGTTCGTTAAAGTACAAGGCATGGAAACGGTAAAATCAGAGCCAAAATGTCACCTTCAATCCAAAATGGCGGACTTCCTGTTGGGTTTGCGTCAATGGGCCCACAGACTTTTTTGTTCGTCTTGGCATGATACACATGTGTGCCAAATTTCATACATGTAGCTGAAACGATGTGGTCGTAGGGCTGCATTTAACAAGGCATAGGTGGCGCTCTAGAGCCATTTCCCAGTGCTCATATGTAAAACCATTAAAATACGTAAATTTTCACCAGACCTGACGCGTGCGCAAAATTTCCAGAGTTTTCGAGCATGTTTAGGCCCTCAAAAGGCCGATTCATTTGCCGAAATAATAATAATAATAATAATTAAAGCTGCAAGCAGCGTTATGAGGGCCCTCGCACCCCATCGCGTCGAGCTACGCCCAACACCTACAACCAGCACGTCCGATCTGATGTCACATTGTTGAAATTCATGCATTCAACCACCAGCTAACATTTCATCTCATTCAATCATGATTATAGTCGTCCCACTAGGTGGCGCTCTAACCATTACTGACAAATGGCATAACAAACATTTCCCAGCTCGAGTCTCATCACGCCTGCGACCTTTGGGACATATTGGACATTTTGATTTTGAGTGACAGCAGATTACTGCTTTTTGGCGAGTGACTGAAACTCCACGTGCCGCCATGACCACCCGTTTCCCTGAACGTAAAAACGTTCGCAATTTAACATCACAAAGGTCTTTAGATTCCACACACTGGAGATTGGTTCAATATAATGAAATCCCTTGGAGGAGTTCGTCAAAGAACGGTGCCTGGAAAGAGGGGAAGATGTTGCCAAAATTGCACATTCATTTTAAAATGGCTGACTTCCTGTTGGATTTGGGATATTGCACCAAGAGACTTTTTTGTACATCTTGATATCTCCTATAAGCTTACCAGGTTTCAGAATCATACATAGAACACAGAGCAGGGGCTGTGGTTTTGAAATTTTGTAGGGGGCGCTGTGGAGCCATTTCGCGCTATTCAATGAAAATGATCACATGCCAACAAAGCCTTCATCCATTTGGAGGTGTGTGCCAAATTTCAAGCCTCTATAAACTTGCCAAGACCCTCAAAAGCCACTTCATCTTTCATGGTGAACAGCGTTGCCACCAGGGTGCGCCGTTCAGTTTAAAGTCACAATTTTTGCACTGAAGCATCACGAGGGACTGATGGTGATATTCACCGCTTTTGAGGTGGCCACGATGAACCTGTGAAAATCAGTACAACAAAATTAAAGCCATGACATTTCCTGTTGCCACTAGGTGGCGCTGTCCGTATTCCCGACAATGGGCACATCAATCTGTTCAGGGCGGGTCTGACATCATGCCTGTAAAGTCTGGTACTGATCAGACTGGATTTCATTGAGTTATACTAATTTGTTTCTTCATGGCGTGACATCAAAGTTCGCCATGCTGCTGGGGTCACACCCTTTTGCGAAAAGTCACAGTTTTCACTGTAACCCAAGACCAACTCCTTAAGGCTTTCCTGGAGAAATTTGAGGCTGCAGATGTCACCCATCACTATACTGTACCCCAAAGTGTAAAACATGACATTTCCTGTTCCCACTAGGTGGCGCTGTCCTTGATGTCAAATATGGCAGTTGAAATATGTTCAGGGGTGGAGCCTTATCATATGTGTGCTCTTTGGTCCAGATCGGAACATGTATGACAGAATGAGAGGCAATAAGATTTTCATGGCGAGTCATCAAAATTCGCCATGGCGCCACGGCCTCATAGTATTGTGAAAACTCAAAAGCTCCGCAATTTAACATGGCACAAGGGTGTAGTTGACACTGTCCAAATTTGAAGTTTATAGGACCAAATCCCAAGGAGGAGTTCGTTAAAGTACAAGGCATGGAAACGGTAAAATCAGACCCAAAATGTCACCTTCAATCCAAAATGGCTGACTTCCTGTTGGGTTTAGGACATTGCCATAATAGACTTTTTTGTTCGACTCTGAACGTTATATAGGTGTACCAACTTTCAAACATGTAGGTCATACCCATACCGGGGGCTCGCGTTTTTCATTTTTCTAGGTGGCGCTACTGAGCTAATTTTCCCTGGCCATGTCTGAGAACATTAAAATACGTAAATTTTCACCAGACCTGACGCGTGTGCAAAATTTCATGAGTTTTCGAGCATGTTTAGGCCCTCAAACGGCCAATTCATTTGCCGAAATAATAATAATAATAATAATAATAATAAACAGAGCAATTACAATAGGGCCTTCGCACTGTCAGTGCTCGGGCCCTAATTAAAGCTGCAAGCAGCGTTATGAGGGCCCTCGCACCCCCGGCGCGTCGAGCCACGCCCAACACCTAAAACCAGCACGTCCGATCTGATGTCACATTGATGGAATTCATGCATTTAACCACCAGCTAACATTTCAACTCATTCATTCATGATTAGTTAGTCGTTCCACTAGGTGGCGCTCTAACCATTATGTACAAATGGCATAACAAACACTTCCGAGCTCGAGTCTAATCACACCTGAGACGTTTGGGAGAGATTGGACATTGTGTTTTTGAGTGACAGCAGATTACTGCTTTTTGGCGAGTGATTCAAACTCTAAGTGCCGCCATAACCACCCCGTTTCCCTGGACGTAAAAAGCTTCGCAATTTAACATCACAAAGGTCTTTGGATTCCACAAACTGCAGATCGGTCCAATCTGATGAAATCCCTTGGAGGAGTTCGTCAAAGAACGATGCCTGAAAAGAGGGGAAAATGTTGCCAAAATTGCACATTAATTTTAAAATGGCTGACTTCCTGTTGGATTTGGGATATTGCTCCAAGAGACTTTTTTGTACATCTTGATATCTCCTATAAGCCTACCAGGTTTCAGATTCATACATAAAACACAGAGCTGGGGCTGTGGTTTTGAAATTTTGTAGGGGGCGCTGTGGAGCCATTTTGGGATATTCAATGAAAATGATCACATGACAACAAAGCCATCGTCACATTGGAGGTGTGTGCCAAATTTCAAGCCTCTATAAACTTGCCAAGACCCTCAAAAGCCACTTCATCTTTCATGGTGAACAGCGTTGCCACCAGGGTGCGCCGTTCAGTTTAAAGTCACAATTTTTGCACTGAAGCATCATCAAGGACTGATGGTGATATTCACCGCTTTTGAGGTGGCCACTATGAACCTGTGAAAATCAGTACAACAAAATTAAAGACATGACATTTCCTGTTGCCACTAGGTGGCGCTGTCCGTATTTCCGACAATGGGCACATCAATCTGTTCAGGGCGGGTCTGACATCATGCCTGTAAAGTCTGGTACTGATCAGACTGGATTTCATTGAGTTATACTAATTTGTTTCTTCATGGCGTGACATCAAAGTTCGCCATGCTGCTGGGGTCACACCCTTTCGCGAAAAGTCACAGTTTTCACTGTAACCCAAGACCAACTCCTTAAGGCTTTCCTGGAGAAATTTGAGGCTGCAGATGTCACCCATCACTATACTGTACCCCAAAGTGTAAAACATGACATTTCCTGTTCCCACAAGGTGGCGCTGTCCCTGGTGTCAAATATGGCAGTTGAAATATGTTCAGGGGTGGAGCCTTATCATATGTCTTCACTTTGGTCAAGGTCAGAAAATGTATGACAAAATGAGAGGCAATAAGATTTTCATGGCGAGTCATCGAAATTCGCCATGGCGCCACGGCCTCACCATATTGTGAAAACTCAAAAGCTCCGCAATTTAACATGGCACAAGGGTGTAGTTGACACTGTCCAAATTTGAAGTTTATAGGACCAAATCCCAAGGAGGAGTTCGTTAAAGTTCGAGGCATGGAAATGGCAAAATTAGAGCCAAAATGTCACCTTCTCTTCCAAATGGCGGACTTCCTGTTGGGTTTGCGTCAATGGGCCCACAGACTTTTTTGTTCGTCTTGGAATGATACACATGTGTGCCAAATTTCATACATGTAGCTCAAACCATGTGGTCGTAGGGCTGCATTTAACAAAGCATAGGTGGCGCTGTAGAGCCATTTCCCAGTGCTCATAAGTAAAACCATTAAAATACAAAATTTTTCACCAGACCTGGCATGTGTGCAAAATTTCATGAGTTTTTGAGCATGTTTAGGCCCTCAAAAAGGCCCTTGTTTGGGGTGAATAATAATAATAATAATAATAATAATAATAATAAGAAACGGAGCAGATACAATAGGGCCTTCGCACTCTCGGTGCTCGGGCCCTAATAAACAGAGCAATTACAATAGGGCCTTCGCACTGTCAGTGCTCGGGCCCTAATAATAATAATTAAAGCTGCAAGCAGCGTTATGAGGGCCCGAGCACCCCCGGCGCGTCGAGCCACGCCCAACACCTAAAACCAGCACGTCCGATCTGATGTCACATTGATGGAATTCATGCATTTAACCACCAGCTAACATTTCAACTCATTCATTCATGATTAGTTAGTCGTTCCACTAGGTGGCGCTCTAACCATTATGTACAAATGGCATAACAAACACTTCCAAGCTCGAGTCTCATCACACCTGAGACGTTTGGGAGAGATTGGACATTGTGTTTTTGAGTGACAGCAGATTACTGCTTTTTGGCGAGTGATTGAAACTCCACGTGCCGCCATAACCACCCCGTTTCCCTGGACGTAAAAAGCTTCGCAATTTAACATCACAAAGGTCTTTAGATTCCACAAACTGCAGATCGGTCCAATCTGATGAAATCCCTTGGAGGAGTTCGTCAAAGAACGGTGCCTGGAAAGAGGGGAAAATGTTGCCAAAATTGCACATTAATTTTAAAATGGCTGACTTCCTGTTGGATTTGGGATATTGCTCCAAGAGACTTTTTTGTACATCTTGATATCTCCTATAAGCTTACCAGGTTTCAGACTCATACATAAAACACAGAGCAGGGGCTGTGATTTTGAAATTTTGTAGGGGGCGCTGTGGAGCCATTTTGGGATATTCAATGAAAATGATCACATAACAACAAAGCCTTAACCACATTGGAGGTGTGTGCCAAATTTCAAGACTTTTTAAACTTTCCAAGCCCCTCAAAAGCCACTTCATCTTTCATGGTGAACCGCGTTGCCACCAGGGTGCGGCGTTCAATTTAAAGTCACAATTTTTGCACTGAAGCATCACGAGGGACTGATGGTGATATTCACCGCTTTTGAGGTGGCCACGATGAACCTGTGAAAATCAGTACAACAAAATTAAAGCCATGACATTTCCTGTTGCCACTAGGTGGCGCTGTCCGTATTTCCGACAATGGGCACATCAATCTGTTCAGGGCGGGTCTGACATCATGCCTGTAAAGTCTGGTACTGATCAGACTGGATTTCATTGAGTTATACTAATTTGTTTCTTCATGGCGTGACATCAAAGTTCGCCATGCCGCTGGGGTCACACCCTTTTGCGAAAAGTCACAGTTTTCACTGTAACCCAAGACCAACTCCTTAAGGCTTTCCTGGAGAAATTTGAGGCTGCAGATGTCACCCATCACTATACTGTACCCCAAAGTGTAAAACATGACATTTCCTGTTCCCACTAGGTGGCGCTGTCCTTGATGTCAAATATGGCAGTTGAAATATGTTCAGGGGTGGAGCCTTATCATATGTGTGCTGTTTGGTCCAGATTGGAACATGTATGACAGAATGAGAGGCAATAAGATTTTCATGGCGAGTCATCAAAATTCGCCATGGCGCCACGGCCTCATACTATTGTGAAAACTCAAAAGCTCCGCAATTTAACATGGCACAAGGGTGTAGTTGACACTGTCCAAATTTGAAGTTTATAGGACCAAATCCCAAGGAGGAGTTCGTTAAAGTACAAGGCATGGAAACGGTAAAATCAGAGCCAAAATGTCACCTTCAATCCAAAATGGCGGACTTCCTGTTGGGTTTAGGACATTGCCATAATAGACTTTTTTGTTCGACTCTGAACGTTATATAGGTGTACCGACTTTCAAACATGTAGGTCATACCCATACCGGGGGCTCGCGTTTTTCATTTTTCTAGGTGGCGCTACTGAGCTAATTTTCCCTGGCCATGTCTGAGAACATTAAAATACGTAAATTTTCACCAGACCTGACGCGTGTGCAAAATTTCATGAGTTTTCGAGCATGTTTAGGCCCTCAAACGGCCAATTCATTTGCCGAAATAATAATAATAATAATAATTAAAGCTGCAAGCAGCGTTATGAGGGCCCTCGCACCCCCGGCACGTCGAGCCACTGCCAACACCTCAAACCGGCACGTCCGATGTGATGTCACATTGATGGAATTCATGCTTTTAATCACCAGCTAACATTTCATCTTATTCAACCAGGATTATAGTCATGCCACTAGGTGGCGCTCTAACCATTATTGACAAATAGCATAACAAACATTTCCAAGCTCGAGTCTCATCACACCTGCGACCTTTGGGAGAGATTGGACATTGTGTTTTTTAGTGACAGCAGATTACTGCTTTTTGCGAGTGATTGAAACCCTACGTGCCGCCATGACCACCCCGTTTCCCTGAACGGAAAAAGCTTCGCAATTTAACATCACAAAGGTCTTTAGATTCTACACACTGAAGAATGCTTCAATATGATGAAATCCCTTGGAGGAGTTCGTCAAAGTATGAGGCCTGAAAAGGGGGGAAAATGTCATCAAAATTACACATTAATTTTAAAATGGCTGACTTCCTGTTGGATTTGGGATATTGCTCCAAGAGACTTTTTTGTACATCTTGATATCTTACACAAGCTTACCAAGTGTCAGACTCATAGATGAAACACAGAGCAGGGGCTGATGTTTTGAAATATTGTAGGGGGCGCTGTGGAGCCATTTTGCGCTATTCAAGGAAAATGGTTACATAACAACAATGCCTTCATCCATTTGGAGGTGTGTGCCAAATTTCAAGCCTCTATAAACTTTCCAAGCCCCTCAAAAGCCACTTCATCTTTCATGGTGAACCGCGTTGCCACCAGGGTGCGCCGTTCAGTTTAAAGTCACAATTTTTGCACTGAAGCATCACGAGGGACTGATGTTGATATTCACCGCTTTTGAGGTGGCCACGATCAACCTGTGAAAATCAGTACAACAAAATTAAAGCCATGACATTTCCTGTTGCCATTAGGTGGCGCTGTCCGTATTTCCGACAATGGGCACATCAATCTGTTCAGGGCGGGTCTGCCATCATGCCTGTAAAGTCTGGTACTGATCAGACTGGATTTCATTGAGTTATACTAATTTGTTTATTCATGGCGTGACATCAAAGTTCGCCATGCTGCTGGGGTCACACCCTTTTGCGAAAACTCACAGTTTTCACTGTAACCCAAGACCAACTCCTTAAGGCTTTCCTGGAGAAATTTGAGGCTGCAGATGTCACCCATCACTATACTGTACCCCAAAGTGTAAAACATGACATTTCCTGTTCCCACTAGGTGGCGCTGTCCTTGATGTCAAATATGGCAGTTGAAATATGTTCAGGGGTGGAGCCTTATCATATGTGTGCTCTTTGGTCCAGATCGGAACATGTATGACAAAATGAGAGGCAATAAGATTTTCATGGCGAGTCATCGAAATTCGCCATGGCGCCACGGCCTCATAGTATTGTGAAAACTCAAAAGCTCCGCAATTTAACATGGCACAAGGGTGTAGTTGGCACTGACCAAATATGAAGGTTATGAAATCAAACCCCAAGGAGGAGTTCGTCAAAGTTCGAGGCATGGAAATGGTAAAATCAGAGCCAAAATGTCACCTTCAATCCAAAATGGCGGACTTCCTGTTGGGTTTAGGACATTGCCATAATAGACTTTTTTGTTCGACTCTGAACATTATATAGGTGTACCGACTTTCAAACATGTAGGTCATACCCATACCGGGGGCTCGCGTTTTTCATTTTTCTAGGTGGCGCTACTGAGCTAATTTTCCCTGGCCATGTCTGAGAACATTAAAATACGTAAATTTTCACCAGACCTGACGCGTGTGCAAAATTTCATGAGTTTTCGAGCATGTTTAGGCCCTCAAACGGCCAATTCATTTGCCGAAATAATAATAATAATAATAATAAACAGAGCAATTACAATAGGGCCTTCGCACTATCAGTGCTCGGGCCCTAATTAAAGCTGCAAGCAGCGTTATGAGGGCCCTCGCACCCCCGGCGTGTCGAGCCATGCCCAACACCTGAAACCAGCACGTCCGATCTGATGTCACATTGATGGAATTCATGCATTTAACCACCAGTTAACATTTCATTTGGTTCAACCATGAGTATAGTCGTCCCACTAGGTGGCGCTCTAACCATTATAGACAAATGGCATAACAAACATTTCCGAGCTCGAGTCTCATCACGCCTGCGACCTTTGGGAGAGATTGGACTTTGTGTCTTTGAGTGACAGCATATTACTGCTTTTTGGCGAGTGATTGAAACTCCACGTGCCGCCATGACCACCCCGTTTCCTTGAACGTAAAAAGCTTCGCAATTTAACATCACAAAGGTCTTTAGATTCCACACACTGGAGAATGGTTCAATATGATGAAATCCCTTGGAGGAGTTCGTCAAAGTATGAAGCCTGAAAAGAGGGGAAAATGTCGCCAAAATTACACATTAATTTTAAAATGGCTGACTTCCTGTTGGATTTGGGATATTGCACCAAGAGACTTTTTTGTACATCTTGATACCTCCTATAAGCTTACCAGGTTTCAGAATCATACGTAGAACACAGAGCAGGGGCTGTGGTTTTGAAATTTTGTAGGGGGCGCTGTGGAGCCACTTCGCGCTATTCAATGAAAATGATCACATGCCAACAAAGCGTTCATCCATTTGGAGGTGTGTGCCAAATTTCAAGCCTCTATAAACTTGCCAAGACCCTCAAAAGCCACTTCATCTTTCATGTTGAACAGCATTGCCACCAGGGTGCGCCGTTCAGTTTAAAGTCACAATTTTTGCACTGAAGCATCACGAGGGACTGATGGTGATATTCACCACTTTTGAGGTGGCCACGATGAACCTGTGAAAATCAGTACAACAAAATTAAAGCCATGACATTTCCTGTTGCCACTAGGTGGCGCTGTCCGTATTTCCGACAATGGGCACATCAATCTGTTCAGGGCGCGTCTGACATCATGCCTGTAAAGTCTGGTACTGATCAGACTGGATTTCATTGAGTTATACTAATTTGTTTCTTCATGGCGTGACATCAAAGTTCGCCATGCTGCTGGGGTCACACCCTTTGGCGAAAACTCACAGTTTTCACTGTAACCCAAGACCAACTCCTTAAGGCTTTCCTGGAGAAATTTGAGGCTGCAGATGTCACCCATCACTATACTGTACCCCAAAGTGTAAAACATGACATTTCCTGTTCCCACTAGGTGGCGCTGTCCCTGGTGTCAAATATGGCAGTTGAAATATGTTCAGGGGTGGAGCCTTATCATATGTGTGCTCTTTGGTCCAGATCGGAACATGTATGACAAAATGAGAGGCAATAAGATTTTCATGGCGAGTCATCGAAATTCGCCATGGCGCCACGGCCTCATAGTATTGTGAAAACTCAAAAGCTCCGCAATTTAACATGGCACAAGGGTGTAGTTGACACTGTCCAAATTTGAAGGTTATGAAATGAAACCCCAAGGAGGAGTTCGCAAAAGTTCGAGGCATGGAAACGGTAAAATCAGAGCCAAAATGTCACATTCAATCCAAAATGGCGGACTTCCTGTTGGGTTTAGGACATTGCCATAATAGACTTTTTTGTTCGACTCTGAACGTTATATAGGTGTACCGACTTTCAAACATGTAGGTGATACCCATACCGGGGGCTCGCATTTTTCATTTTTCTAGGTGGCGCTACTGAGCTAATTTTCCCTGGCCATGTCTGAGAACATTAAAATACGTAAATTTTCACCAGACCTGACGCGTGTGCAAAATTTCATGAGTTTTCGAGCATGTTTAGGTCCTCAAAAGGCCGATTCATTTGCCGAAATAATAATAATAATAATAATAATAAACGGAGCAATTACAATAGGGCCTTCGCACTGTCAGTGCTCGGGCCCTAATAATAATAATAATAAACAGAGCAATTACAATAGGGCCTTCGCACTATCAGTGCTCGGGCCCTAATAAACAGAGCAATTACAATAGGGCCTTCGCACTATCAGTGCTCGGGCCCTAATAAAAAGGGAGAGAGAGATAGGGAGAGAGAGCACCAAGTACCATCATCACGGTACCTATTTCACTTTAATTCAAGGCGAGGCTTCATTCAAGACTGTGGATGGCCTTCCAGCTGGAATGCTCATACTAATTATAATAATTAATGTAATAATAATTATCAAAAATTTAGAGATTGGTCAACTACAAGGGTACATATTTGTCCGTTTCAGATGGAATAGTGCATTATTGTTCTCTGCAATCTGATAACATGTTGTCCTGAAATAACACTGGTCAACATGCATTTTTGGTACTGGGATTCTTTCACCTGTACTTGAACCAATTTCATTTTCCGACTCCAAATCTGAAAGCTGTTTTTGTCTAGCTAACCTCATTTTGAGCTAAACTGACAGAAATATGCTTTAATGCATCTCTGATACCGTCTTCTGGTTGGTTTTCGAGATAAACACAATTTATTTTGGTGGGAAATAGTTAAAATTATATGTATTTTATTGATATATTTGTAGTCTGGGAAATTAGTTGCCACACAGGACACAGTAACAGAGAGTGTTGCAGTACTTTAATTACATACAGAGACGATTAAAAAAAAGTAAAAAACAAAAAGGAAAACAAACAAAAACAACAACAAACGTAAAAAATACCTGCGGCATATACTGATCACTACCATCAGTATATGAACTTTGAAAAATTTGGACGGGGTTACCACTGTTCTCTGCAACGCTGCCACCTTGTGGTGAAAGCTTGTAACATCTTGTGAATGTACCTTCCAACTACAAATTAATAACGTGTCACATTCAAAAGAAAACAGCAAAGAACGTGTTCAGTGGCACTGTAACATCCCAAGAGAAAACTTATTTAGTCCAGATGGAAAACTCCGTTATTAAGGTAAAGGTTTTTAGCACTCGACTACATATTGACATTCAAAAGTGCAAAAAACACATCAGTGATGTGTATCTCAAAAACATGACGCCCAAGCCTAAATGGAAAACATATAAAAACACTAGATGCAGGGATAAAAGTTACCAGTTGCAAGAAAAACTCTACTTTTTGTACACTAGTGTAATTAATCTACAGGAATCTGCGAAAATACCAAAGTTAACCAACTGCCATTAGGTGTGGCCGTGTTTACATAAAATAAACATTTTAACGGAAGCAGTTCTAAGAAGGGTACATTTTTCTACTTTTACCTTTACTTTGTTTGTAAAGCTGTGAAAGTGGCATTCAGGAAATAAGAGAGAGTCTGTGCAGGTCTCAACTATTCCAACTAAACAGACAAATAAACAGTGCAAACTATATAAGTGAATCCCTCTCTCGCTCTCATGCTAATATTGCCAACTTTAGTCATGTTTAGAGCACCCTACATACATACATACAGCATGCTATTAATTTTTGTAAATTATTTTCCCATTTAGAGTCAGCAAGGAGGATAAAGCAGGGTGTTGTAGGGATAATTTGTGAACCAGGGGCTTTCTTCCTGTTAAAAGGGAGTTTTTCCTTCCCATAGTCACCAAAGTGCTTTCTCATAGGCGGCCATATGATTTTGGGGTTTCTCTCTGTATTTATTATTGTAGGGTCTACCTTACACTATGAAGCACCTTGAGGTGACTGATTGTTGTAATTTGGCGCTGTGTAAATGAAATAGAATAGAATAGAATAGATTAACGCAACTGTGTTTGTAGTGTTGGTGTAAATTGGAACAGATTTAATAGAACTGCCTAACAATTAATACATCTCATTGTGATTAATTGTACCCTAATCCTCTAAAAATGGCCACAGATGGCTTCAATACACGAGCGATGTGGCATCGAGAATCTCAGTGCTTTCACTTACCAATTCTAGAAATTCGTGTGTGATTTAACGGTGACAGCATTGAGTTCATCTAAAGTTCATCTTTTATATACAGTCTATTGCCAGAAAACCTAGTTGCAAATTCAAAGTTGGAAAATAACTGCATGCACCACGCTCCATGTTTGGTACCTTTATCAGTCTCTCCCTAATGTTGTCACTCCAGCTTTACTTGCTTCTGTTGCTGTCAGCTGGCACCAGCAGACACTGTCAGCACCATAACCTGTCAGCACAGCAATGGCGGGAACACACAAAGTTGTCGTCAGATTCGTCTATAAAATGAACTGGGGTAAAAAAAAGAAAGAAAAAAAGACAAGCGTTTATGATCCAACCATCATAGAGTGAACATGACAGGAGAGAGGAGAAGAGAACAGCCGAAGAGATGAGAGGAGATGAGATGAGCAGTGTGACAGACAGATGAGCTATCAAAAGAGCTGCTGGAGGAGTGAAGAAGGGGAGAGTTTCAGACAGAAAGATAAGACACAGAGTTAACACAGTTTGTCACAGTTTCAAAGGAGTTTTAGTCACACAATAAAAAGCAGGCGCTGCGAGTGTAGGGGTGATCAGGTTTCAAAACTAAACAAAGCACTGGGAACAATATAGGAAATGTACATGCGCTATCTGCGTCGGGAATTTCCTTTTGCTAAAAATAAAATTAATTAAATGAGAACTTAGATTGTATTCGTATTGTGTTTTTGACGGGATGTTATGTAAGCCAGCCTATGCATTTGGAAGGTTTCTGAAAAATAACTCAAATTTGGTGCAATGATTGCAAATGATGTATGCATTGCATGTTTTTGCGAGTGTGGTGGAAAGGACTGTGAGCCTGTAAAGGAATCACCACATCATACAGTCTAATGTGCTTGTATTTAAGTACACGAGGTCAGCCTTAACAGGTAGGTGGTATGTGAACTGGCATTAATTATTTACATTATTTATTTCAAGCGTTGCCACTAACTAATGATGTTCTTACTCATCTAGTGGTTGCAGTTTATTTATTCCTTAATAATGTATTCTTGGGAACGTCAGAAAATAATATAAAACTGAACGAGTTCTAGGGCTGACACAGAATATTGTACATAACATTGTTAACACTGTGCTGCGCTGTGGTAGTATTCCTCTAGTACAAACGTGCACTGAAGTGAAGCAGTCTCTCTGTAAACCACCCCCGCAGAAGCAGCAATGATGCTGAATGTGTGCAACGAGCAATGTTAGAATGAGAGGCCTAGGTGAAGGGCTAATAATCATCTACTTACATGGCAAACCGTATATGAGGTCAATTAATGATGAATCTTTGCAACTTCTTGGGGATGTCCTTTTCCCTCACGAGAGCTCAAAATTCGAATGACTAACTTTTTTTCCCCTTGTGTCTGTAGTTCACATAATTTTATCATAAAATCCACACCCACTTTTTAAAAGCCAGTTGTCTTTAAGTGTTTTCTCATAGAAGACTATGATTTAATAGGACTTAACTGCATAACATTGCAGTTAAGCGTGAGTCACATGAATCATTGATATTTGGTGTTTGGTGTGCTTGATCACTGCCTTTACTCTCTTAGCTAGGCTAGGTATTATCATATTGTAACTCGTTTCCATCCGCCCTCCCTTCTCTTATCCATTTCTGGGTTGCAGGAAGGACTGGAGTATATTGCAGTTGCTGTAGGTTCCCAAAGTGTGCGGCATTGCAAGGGGGGGGGGGGGGGGGGGGGGGGGGTATGAAAAAAAAGAAAGAAAGAACACTTGGACACTTGGACTTATTTTTTTTTTTGACGGGGCTTCCTTCCACACAAACGCAAAGCAGGAGATGAAGCATCGCCAAATATGTTTCCAAACCAACTTCCTTCCAAACCAAAGACTATAAAATATGGTGAAGCATATCTTCCCTTTGGCTTCACCTGCACAAGTGCCGAGGTAGGTCTCCCCTGCCTGAATTGGTTTTCCCTGCATCGGGAGCAGTGCTGGGCTGTTCAAATCACGGACAAACAGTATCCCACATTCTTGATTTTTAGTTCACAAGCACTTCTTGGAATGACTAACTACTCCTGACATTTTGGAGATGTTAGCTCTTTATAAAGTAAAGTTACAGTGGGATACAAATAATATCAGGCTGATCCTGCCACGGTTTGTTCCCCTATTCAAATCACGGACAAACAGTATCCCACAGTTGTTTATGTTTTTAAACCCATTTTGCACAGAGAGGCATTTTTTTTGCAAAAATGTATTGATAGCAATGTTGAATATTATTACACAGGAAAAAAACAACTACACGCCTCTGCCTTTCTAAATGGAGAGACAGTAACTGCATGTATATATGTAAGCGTGTAAAACCTGAAGATAGAGACAAAATACTGTTAATCTTACTATCTGCCATTCTGCAATTCATCTCATGTAAACAATAACGTGGAGCACAGCGTGACGTGAAAAAAGGAACATACCTTTGACGTTGCGTGATGAACTCCGTATTCCTCGCCCACACGTAAACGTAAAAAAGGAGTTTTAAAAAATCTCAGTTTTCGGTGATTACAAACGCCGTTTACGTGCAGAGGTAAGGCCCAAACGCATAGAAACAGCTGCGTTTTCATAAATACCCGTGTAGGTGTGCACGTAGCGTGACAGAGTTAGTAGTGTATTTTATTACTACCTGTAATTTATTGCAGTTTACTTGTATTTATTTAATTGTTTACTAAATGTTTGAGGTGTGAAATAATGGAGTTTGAAAACAAGATATGGGTGTGTGTGGTTGGAGGACGTGTTTGTACGTCGTGGTGGGGCGCGAACATTTTTCTTGTAAAACAAAGGGGGCCCTAGCAAAAGTTTGGGAACCACTGCCGTAGGGGAAGAGGGAGTGTACATCCTGAACTGGTTGCTGGTCTGCCATGGGGCTCTAATTAGCTTCCATGTGTACAAGAATTCTGGATGCTTGACTTTAATTGTGTCCAAGTATTTAGGGGCTTGCTTTTATAATATTTAGCACACAGTCAGACCACAGATAAAGAGCTTTAAAGTAATCTACAAATCACACACACAGACGATGGAAGGGAAGAAGGCAGTGAATAGTGCAACTCTGGAGATGTAAATGAGCCTAACAGTAAGAACTTGGTTTAATGAACCAAAGACAAGCTATAGGGTCAGTACAGTATGCACATAGAGCACAGTGTAAAAGACAGAATTAATATTCAGCAGCCTTATGATGGAATTCTGTAACCTTAACTGTCATATAGTGAAAGGTAACGTGTGAACCTGGAACATATGTGAAACATAGCTGCACAGATACTACTGCATATATACGTGTCATTAACAGTAATGAGGCTGACAGCAGATGTGCAGTGCCACACGGGAAAATCTCTCTTCCTCAGCTTTCTGTCCACCGTTACTGCCTTTAAAAGTTTGCCAGTTTGCTGCTGGTCTGCCTGCACAAGCACCAGCAGATTCATTTATTTACTGCTTCTTCTCCTCTGAACACCCGTCAGCCCTTTGGCGTCTCGTGACTTGTTACCATCGTAGAAACAAGTCATAGCTGCCGTCACTTTTTCCTCAGTGACTCACGCTACCTGCCACAGGAAAATCCTCCATGTGTCCCAGCTCTTATCCTCTCGCGCTGTCTCGACTGGTCATCTAAGCTCGACCGGGAGATGCGCTGCGAGGTGTGATCAATAGGTCACACTTGAGAGAGGCTTTCCCTGTTTCTCTGCTATCTTCTTGATACGGATTGACTTAGAACAGACAAATACCCTTGTTCTGAAGGTTTTTTTCTCCTTTCTAGTGCCATATGTGTCTCGATGTGTTCTCTCCGGTGTCCCTGTCCCAGTTTCCATCCCCCAACCCCTCCTCAGTTTTTATTGCATTTCATTTCTCAGCTTGTTTTTAAGTGACAAGCCAAGACTGAAAGGCGCTTACAAGCATTATACTGAAGCTGCTCTTTGGGCTTTCTCTCGCTTTTTTAAAAACTCAGAAACAAAAAAAACCTGTCATGGTTCTGGGTCAGTTTCTACCCAGTATTTTGAGTTTATTATGTTTTGGATTAATTTTGCATCAGGGATTGTTTTCTTGTTCTCTTGTTGTGTTAATGATGATGATGATGGTTATGTTTATTATTAGAGTTTCATGTTTCTGTTTATTTGTGTTTAGGATTTATTCTTCGGATTTGTCTGGTTAGTATAGGTCTAGTTCTATGTGTCATTTTTTGTCTGTCTCTCAGTGTCGAGTCTGCGTCTTAGTGTGATGGTTTCTTGTTCCTGTTTTATTGTGAAGGTCTGCGTCTCATGTGAGTGTGTTCAGTTTTACCTCTTGTCTCGTCTCGTTAATGACTCCCAGCTGCATCCCCCACCTGTGTGTAATCTCCCTGTGTTTCTCTGAGTGTATTTAAGTCGTGTCTTCTGTGTTTGTAGTGGCTGGTCCGTTTGTGTATCCACCATGTTTCATTCGTGTGTTCCCTGCCGTCATCATCATGTACCATCGTCTTCCTTCCTTTATGTCCAGGTTCGTGTTCTTGTTCATGCTCAGTAGTTTAGTTGTCCCAGTATAGTTTAGTTCTCCGTTTTGCCGTTTGCCTATCTATATTTCGTGTTCAATAAATCACCTTCACGCCTTCATGACTGCCTGTGTTTGGATCCTCCTTTACCTTTTCCACACGGCTCTTCTCACTCGCCGTGACAAAAACTTTCCAAAGATAAACAAGAGTCGGTAATTGAAAGACATCTCTGCAAAAATCAATATCAAGGCCAACAGAAAGAAGGAACTAAACCACACAATTGTCGTAGCTTTGGTTTTATATATATTATTTGAAGTTTTTAAGAATTTCAGCTTTACATTTACTTTATTCTAGAGCTACAGTCCATTGCTCTTATTAAGACTTTTGGGTAACAAAGCCAGCAGTAGAACACATTTCTATTCTTTTTCATCCGAAGAGGAAAAAAAAGAGAGAAAGAAAAAATCTAAGTGACCTGAAATTAGATCAAAACAGTCAAATCAGTCAGATAAAAAGGGAAAAGACCTGTCAAATTAACAAGATGCTATGCATCTAGAAAGGTATGTAAAAATTTTCTTTTCATTTACTCACTGACACTGTGTGGGAAGATGTAACGCAGCTTGCGCTTGCCATGTTGGACCGGTACACATGGCAACAAGCAAAGAACAGTGGGAGCATCACAGGAAACATATGTTAGAAGCAGAGATTGCAGAGGGAAGAAACAGAAACCATGCTGGGGGACATTTGTAGAGGGTGTTTAATGTTGTTATAGAGTGACACATATATATAGTATATAGGTTACAGCTGAAACGAGGTGGCAGAGCAATGGCTAGAATGTTATGAAACCTTATGGAAATTATCAGGAGAAAGAGAAAAGAAGGTTCAGAGAAGAC
This sequence comes from Rhamphochromis longiceps, assembly GCF_057381845.1. NCBI lineage: Eukaryota > Metazoa > Chordata > Actinopteri > Cichliformes > Cichlidae > Rhamphochromis > Rhamphochromis longiceps. The sequence continues at coordinate 17,932,098 of NC_140562.1, forward strand.
AGTGAGACAGTTCGAGGACTCCCTCGATAATAAAGAGCAATATCACTTTGTTATAACTCGAGGACGTGACGAGCTAAAAACACTCACAGCAATCAGCATCTCATAGGAGGTTCTTCATGTTGTATGGTAATGTAACTTTAATAATTTTGGATATATCAGTAGACTATTTCTACATACTGAGTTCTGATAAAGTTGGGATGCTGTGTAAAATGTCAACAAAAACAGCATGCAGTGGTTTGCAGATCTCATAAACCCGAATCATATTTCCAATAGAAAAGGAAAAGGTTTTTGATGAAAAATATTATGTTTTGAATTTGGTGGTTTCAACACATTTCAAAAGTATCTATAAGTATAAAAATATAAGAGATACTAAAAAGAAACAGCTGGAAGCTGGAGGAACATTTTGCAGCTAATTAGCTTAAATGGCAACAGTTTAATAACTTAACTGGATACAAAAAGACCGTCTTGGCAGAGATTCAGCAGTCTGCAAAAATAAATAAACTATAGAAATTGTGGAACAGTTTTTAGATCTGGTGAAATAATGTTCCTCAGTGGAAAACTATGAATATCTCATCATCCACAGTGCATAATGTCACCAAAAGACTGTGAGTTTCTGAAGAAATGTGCATAGGATAAGGCTGAAAATAATCATTGGATACCCTTAATCTTAAAAACGTCATGATTCTGTGGTGGAAATCATTTCAAATGGACTGAGGCAAAGTGGAAAACTGTTCTCTGGTCAGATGAATTTGAGATTCTTTTTAGGAAACACGGATGCCGTGTTCTCTGGAAAGACCATCCAGCTTGTTCTCTGCACTCTGTTCAATCTCTGATGGTATGGAGGTGGATTAGTGCCTATGTAATTGGCAGCTGACACATCTGGAAAGGCAGCATCAGTGGTGAAAGGTATATACGGGCTTCAGAGCAGCATGCAAACCCATACAGACAAGACGATGTAAGTAAGTAAGGCGATGCTAAAGCCCACGCTATATCTATTACTACAGCGTGATTGTAGTAAACATGACCCTAACATATGTTGCTCAGGGCCATGTTTAGAAAACATTTACTATGTTTTCTGTTCTATTGAGAGTAAAATATAGGTTTCTGGGATTTGCAAATGATTGGATTTTACACAGCACTCAACATTTTTGAAAATGGCTTTGTAAATGAAAATAAAGAAAAGAACAATGGTTACCTATACTGCACTCAACAGCCCACTCCGATGTAGCACGACTATAATTAGGATTAGTGTAGACAAACGGTTTCTGTCTGAAACTCTTCGAGATGTAGACGCGTTCACCTCCAGCCTGCGGTAACTCAGGGAACAACCTGCTGCACATTCATGAGCTGCACAGCCTTTGTTTCAGAAGCAATCATTCTTTGGACTGCACTGTCATTTCCCTCAGGAGACCTGATTTCAGCATGAAAACACCGGGAGAGGAAGTAGTTCCCACGCCTCGGCCTTTCAATCACTAATCCTAATCAGACAGCTCTAGATGGTGGGAGTATTGTGTGAGCGTGCATATGGGTGTGTGTGCACGTGTACACGCGTGTAGGAGGAGGATGGTCAACAACATGCTAACCCGGATTATGTTTCCTCAATCAAGTGATGAGGGGGCTTAAACACTGACAGCTCCTCATCTCATTTAGGTGTACTTTATTTCAGGCTTCCTCTGAGCTGTGAGAGCTGAGAGTGGAAATCAAACACGCTCTGTCTGAAAAGATCTTTTAGAGATGCAAATTCCACCGTGCGTTCAAATCGAAAATATCCCAACAAAAATTCCTGCCAAACTTAAAAAGAAAGTCTGAATAAAACTTGAATCCATGTCAAGAAAATAAAGCTAAGATGAGAAAACTCGCAACACTTCTGAGTGTCGGATTTCTGAAATCCACGTTTTTTTCACACTTTAGAAAGAATTTATCTGTTCATGTACTCTAACATGTGGTGCCATTTTCACCATCTATAATTGTGGTCGATAGGTGAACAACAAGGACCCTCTTTGGCACTCGACCCAAAGACTTTGTGGCGATGCGCAATCCTGACACCTCTGCTTGTTTCATGCTTTAGGCTTTGGTCTGTCTGGTGAAGTGGAAATATGGTGAAGAGGCAGGATTAATGAATGTTTTGTGCAGAGTAGAAAAAGGAACAGTGTAGCGGAGAAATCTTACTCAGTAAGCCTTTAGTGTATCGATTTCTTTTCCTTCTTCCTTAAGCTGAATTTGAGGTTATGTTTCTGCATCTGTTTGCGTGGCCCTGTGACTGCATAGATGCTGCATCATCTCAGCCTGTGTTGGACTAAACACACCTTTGAGTGTAGTCCTCCAAAAATTCAGCAGGACATTGCACGTTGATTGTGATGTTATGCTTATAGTTTAAATGTTGACGAGCTATAAAAATTGGTGACTTAATGGTTTGGCAGTTAACACATGCATTTAGCAAGTAAAAGGGGGATGGCTTGATTCCAGCTGGAGACACAAATCCTTTTTCTAAATACATTGTCATGAACTTTAACATTTAACATACTAACTGAGGGTGTTTTTCTTTGTTTCTGAACATTGCACAGTCCGACCTTGGGATGAATATGTTGGGATATCGACTCCTGGGAAGAATGACGTCAATCTTGAATGTAAGAAAACTTTCTCACTTCAGATTGTTTGGAAGTTGCCTCATAAGTCTTCCCAGGTTGGTGGGCAATAGCAATTGGTTCACTCAGATCATTGCTGATGTAGTTCCTCCATCGTATGTGTATTAAAACAAATCTAAATACTCCAGACCCGGATTTCAATTCAAGAAATGCATTTGAGAGCAACACCTGACTGCTGCAGATCTACCTAGTATTTTCACACACTTATTCGACATTTTGGATTGTTAAATTAATAACGACCCAATGCAAATGTCATGTTTTATTGTCCAAGAGTGTATCGAGCTAATTTGAAGACATGCCGAGTACCAGGTCATTTAAACACCTGAAGACAGACAACATTTATTTATTGTCCTTTGCACACCGAGATTTCTCCATATCATCTATTTATAATCTATTTACATCTATTTATAATATAATCTTATAATATATTCTATTTTTAACAGTCATGTTGAAGACCTGTTTCCACTTAACCAAATTAGCAGTTTCTTCTCAGTGCCTTTTAATTTTCCAATCTTTGCCCCCCCTATCCCAACATGTTTGACAAAGGTTGCTGCCGTCATTTTTAAATGGAGATAATATATTTTTCTTATAATGGTACATTTTTCTTCAATCATATGTTTAAACAGAGAAATGTTTTCTGTGTGAATAAAGTATGGAGCTGAGTTTAGATCTGCAAAGATTCTATTTTATTTGTATTTCCATTTTGTTTCTGAACTTTCTGAACTTATCTTCTTCTGAACTGAGTTCGTAAAGGGAAAATAAACAAATAACAAATAACAGATTTGATGCTGATTACTCCTCAGAGAGTAAATAGTGTTTTATGCGGCAAACACAACTTCAAAACCATCTCTTTTTTGTTTTTGCTTTTATTTTTACCAGATGTTTACAGGTTTTATGTAAAGCAGCCAAACAAAAAAAGCTCTTATAATTACCTGAAGTTTGCACACTGATCACTGTGTTGCTCCCCAAAGTCAAGCACTGCTGGATGTTAGCCACCTGCTCGCCACATTACCATTTCATTTCATATTCTGGCGGCAAGAGTTGTAGACTTTGTAGACTAGAAAGAAAAGTACTGAGCAGAGCGGCGCTCCTCTCCACGGAGTCAAGTTGACAGGATTTATTTATTTATTTCGCCCGAGACAAGCTGTAACCATAGCAGCAGAAACTTTACAGCGAGAGGCCACAGGACAGTAGATCCTTGAAGTTAACTATCGATTGAGCAGTCCAAGCGCGCTGCCTTCAGTGCCGACATAAGAAGCGGAAAGGACAAGTGTGTGTGAAAATTATTTGTGCGTTTAAAGGGCAGTGCAACAAAAAATGCTCGACTAACTTGCTGAGAGAAAAAGTAACGACAGCCGAAGGATACAAAATAAGGATTGATTTTGATGTGTAGAGAGTAAATTAAGGGTCCTGACCATTTTGTGTCAGGTACAGCCGATGGATGTTTAACAATGACACTGATTTCCTGTACTTGAAAGGTCAGTTTGGGCTAACAGCAGTCACTGATGGAACAGATAGCTGGAAAAGGAGCATGCACACTAACACAGCAGGGAGAAGATTCTGGCTCAGACGACCGAGAAGGACTAGTTTATAATATTATGCAACATATGCTTCCTTACTCTAAAACAGGCAGGTAACTGAAAGGACGCCGTGTTTGTGAGTGAACATCCTTTCTGTCATTGCAAAGACAGTTGGGTTTCCATGCATGCATTGTGCCCTTTTAGCATTCTACTTATGCAAAGGTCGAGCAGTCGAGGTCTCATTTTCATACAGTCACACCACTGGCAATGTCAATCAGACGCATGTGAACGGGAGCATTGAGACGAAAAGTAGGAATGGGGGCACAGGACAAGACTAAGTCTTTCCATGCTTAATGGTCTGATTAATAATAAACCCCCTGCCTAATTATGAAATGGTAAAAACTAATGAGATTTTTGACACCAGTTTTCTAACGAGTGTATTAGCAATTCCACTCTTTGTCTCTGCCACACAAAGGATATCATCTGCATATGTCACGTTCCTTGAAGCTCGCAGAACACATGAATATGTGACTTTTGCACATGCCGTCCCTGCTGCTAACAAGTGTTTCGTTGGAGGAAATGACACCAGTGATCCTGTAGGTATCCCTGGGCAACTCACTTATAATATTTGCTCCAAGACTGCACATTGACACGCAGACCTTTTAATTTAAAAAAAGGAATCATGTTCGCATATATCTTTTGCATGATATAGCTTTAACCTGGTGTTGCGGAGCGTTATCAATCCCAACGGATTTGTGGATGGCATGGTGAACTGTGCTCACAGACAGTGATGTCTGGAAGTGTTCCTGAGCCCACGCAGGGATCTTCATGATGCCTGTTTTTAATGCAGGGCTCAAAGGTAATCCAGTAATGATTTTTCTGCTTTGTTTCTTGTGCACAAAGATTCATATTCTTCATCTTTTGGTGGTATTCTGTAATATATATGACGAGATATTCAAATTCACAGTTTTATGTTGAGGAACAATATTCTGAAATGATTCAACAATTTGTAGATGCAGTCTTTTACTTTGCTGATTGTGAACCTCTGTCCGTCTTTAATTCTTGAAAGAAACTCCACGATAATCTTTTTGTACCCAATTACGTTACCGACCTGTTTCCAATTAACCTAATTACCTGCAAAATGTTCCTTTCCATTTAGTTGCCCAGTCTCAACATTTTTGAGATGTGTCGCTGCCAACTTCAAACTTCAACTTAAAAATGACTGAATACTTTTCTTAAATTGAGATCTGTCTCAAGCCAGTAAAGGAAGAGTAAAAAGATGATTTTGTAATGCGGTGAAGAGGAGAAGCCAAAAACAGACTCTTGTTAATATTCAATTTATATCCTTTTGTCATAAAACCCCACATAAAAAGAAAAATAGCAATGGCGTCATTCTATTAAGCACTGTCTGGAGAGCCACAGTAGAGATCATTTAAGATTATTAAGTGTCACTGACCTCCAGTGTTATTCTAAAATCACGAAAAACTATATATTTTAAGAAATCTGCTTACTGTATCTTTACAATTCTTCTCACATATAAAATCTTAAATAATCATGCCCCATCATGTCTCATGATACCTTATTTTTCTAACAAAGTACTCTTAAACCATTCTACTTCTGGAGTTTCTAGAGGTAGAATGTCATCTTTCAGCTTTCAGGCCCCTCTATCCTCTACCATTGAACCAGCTCCCACTTTGGATTTGGGAGCCACACATTCGCCCTGCTTTTAAGATGATGCTTAGGGCTGGATCAGCTGACTCTGAACCATTACTTTGTTTTGGTGCAGTCTGTTGGGCTGCTGGGGGGCGGGGCTTCCAATGATGCACCGAGCATTTTTTTTCACTCATATCTTTTCACTATATGTGTTTTCTCTCTAGTCTCTTTTCTCAATTCCTCAACCACAGTCGGTCATGATGGATAGTTGTCCGTCCCTGACGGATAGTTGCCCGTCCCTGACAGTGGTTCTGCTGGAGGTTTCTTCCTGTTCAAAGGGAGTTTTGTCTTGCCACTATCACCAAGTGCTTGCTCAAAGTGGGGTTATGTGATTGTTGAGGTTCTTTTTAATATTGTAGGGTCTTTACCTCACATTACACCATCCCCTGAGGAAATTGTGGTGAATTGGCACTATATAAATCAAATTGAACCTAAATGATTTGAGTGTTAGTTCATATTGTTTCTCAGAGTTTGTCTTCTCTGAACCCCTCCAAGCCAAATACAGATTACCCTTGAGAAACTCATGCCTGATTTCCTGCGTGGTAACTCTTCATACTGAGGCCTTGGTGTGTAGGAATGAGGGAAAAGGGTGCTTGCGTGTGGACTCGGCATCAGAGCAGAGGCGCGTGATATCATGTTTAGACAGGTGGAATTCAACTGTTGGAATTATTAGGCTGGGCCCTTAAGCTCAAATGCAACGACTGATCCAGTGACCTCTACAATGTGGTATGCACACAGACAGAAAATTTTAACCGATGATCACCTGTCTGCACAGTTAGTTTCATTTTTCAATGGAGAGCTTATTTTCACAAGTGCAGGTATGAATTTAGGTAAACACGCTAAAGGTTTTAGATGTTAGTCACTGGATTTGAAGTTTGAGGCTCCAAAACAGTAAGATTAAAATAGTTCATGTAGATTCAGGAAAGAATAACTGATGTACTTGAACCAAAATGGGAGTTAAACTTGTTTTGTTTATTATGACCTTTAATTATTAAATGCCCTGTTTCATACAGAAAAAGATACTGCTGCTCTGCTTAGCTCACTGTATGTGGCTCCAACTGTTATAGATTAGTCAGATCTGTATCATTTCTAGGAGTTGAACTTCAGATATTATGCGTTAAGGAAGAAATATTTGAGCTCGACAATGCTTATAATCTAAAACATGTCAAAATTGGAATTCTGTGTCTGTGTGTGATTAAGTGATGAACAGCAGGCTATATAGAGCAGCACAAGCACTGGAAGTGTAGCAGATGTTCCACCACATTATCTGCTTGTACGCTCGGATATCAGCAGAGGTCCATTCATGCTCAGGCAGTTATTTTTTTCATTTGAGACAAGTAACAGCTTGAATCCTACTAGACTTAGATTACGGTCATCAAAGTGACATTTATTCTCCATAAGAAATATCTGTCTAAAAACAAAAATGACTAGACAGACAGTCCCAAAAGTATGCAAATCCAAAAGACAAAACAGTAATATCTTCTTTTTTTTTTTAGAAAATTGACAGGGAAGAGATATATGGCATGTGGATGTGAAGAAACAGCTTCAGCTTCCTGTAGCTTTGTTAGTGATACAAAGAAAGTCGTTTTGGCTTTCTACAAGTATTGGGGTATTAATTATTGCTTCCAATCACTGAAAGTCAAAATATAATTGTATAATTGCTCAATTCACTTAACCCCTCTCCCCAAAACCCCACCAAAAAAAGATGGCTATGACCTTTTATATTTAATGAAGTCCTCTACAACAACAAAAAACTAAAAAGAAAACTGACTGCATTATTGTTTCTTCTTGGTTTTAGCATACTAATCTTGTTATTTCTTAAAGAAACATGATAGAAGTTTGGCTAAATTTGTTGTTAGAAGAGAATAATTCAATGAAAATAATAAAAGTCTAAATGCTAAAGCTGGATTTTAGAAATAAGTGCTTAAAGTTTTCAAGAAATGTATAGCATAGCATGTATATCTTCTGTCACTATCTAATGTTGCATCATGTGGTTGGTTGCTTGTGGTTAATAGACACACACTAGTTTATGTTAACTAATAAGTGGCAGAACCAGTAACTCTCCTCAGGCTCAGTGCTTTGCAAACTCCAACATTATGGGTAACAGCTAGAGCTAGCCAAACATTGAACAGCCAATTACTGCTAAAGAGTCAGACAGAGAAAGTGGACAGTATATCCTTGACTTCTTACCATAAAACATATTGTTGCAGGACAAATGTGATGCCTTTAAACTGATGTTTTGTTTTAATGTCCTTATTATGCACTGAGTAATCGGTTTTGTCTCTAGTTAGCTAACATAAACGAATGTAAGTCCATTAGCTGCAACCACCCAACCAACCCGGTGATGAACTAACAGAAGATGGCGCTACGCATGTTCTCAAAACTCAAACTGTAAGCACTTATTTCTTATATCCAGCTACACATACAGTGTTACAAGCAGGGCTCAATCATGTAAATTAGCCTTAATATGTGAGTGTTTCATGTGCTCTTTAAGGATAAATGTTGCAAAAGACCACAGTATAGCTGCAAAGTAAACACTTTGCAAAAAACTCTAAAACAACATCCAAATGTGCTGAATTATATTTTATTTGTACAAAATATGTCACCACCTCTGATAAATACACAAAGATGAGATGGAAATCTGACTCTGTCCCTCCTGTGAACTGATATGTAATCCCTTCTGCACACAGAGGTGCAGGATGCGAGTGAGTAACATCTTGCTGGAATACATAATCTGCAGTGTTAGCTCATTAGCAAGAAGAAACTGCTATGTTGAGATGCAGGGGCGCAGCGGTAGATGGCACAGGCTGATGAAGAGTGAAAGGTGAACATTTTACTGAAGTGGATGAGGCAGTGAGCAACGTTCAGCTGTGCCGTTTATTAGTCAATTTATCTAATTACTTACAATCAGAGCTCATATTGCTGGTCTTCGTGTTGCCAAGATGAACACTGCAGGCACTGGAGTGAGGAAACTGTAACTTCACTAATGGAGAGCGACAGTAAGCTTTCCTTAAGATTCCTCTAAAACTTTAAAGACGGTAGTGTGCTCCAGCAACCCTATGGTTACATCAGCGTAACTGTGAGCAGTGTGGCATTTCCTCCCTTTCAGCACCCAGCGCCGACCTCTCCATCCTCTGAAAGGCAGCAGCTCTTCTTGTAGCCAGGCAACGTAAAACTCCAAACTCTCAGCCGTTTTGTCTTTGCCTGGCATTTTGCTAAACATCCATTAGCTGCAACCACCCAACCAACCCGGTGATGAACTAACAGAAGATGGCGCTACGCATGTTCTCAAAACTCAAACTGTAAGCACTTATTTCTTATATCCAGCTACACGCGTTTGGAACTATTTTGGTTTTCATGTGACGTATGACCCTGAAGGTAAGCGCGTCATGGACTAAAGTAAAACAGTATGTTGGATGTGCCACGCAATGCTCAATTACATGGGTGGGAACTAGTGTGTTAACTTACATTAACTACTGATTTTATCTACTGTTCTGATTTTATCTGTTTTGATTTTATATACTGTTTTGTTTGTTTGTTTGTTTGTTTGTTTGTTTGTTTGTTTGTTTGTTTGTTTGTTTGTTTGTTTGTTTGTTAAGTGGGTTTAGAGCTCTGGGTAGCTCCCCAGCTGGGTCTAGACTGGGTCTAGAGAGTATTTTAAATTCAGGGAATTTAAAATAGAAAGTAGCTCGTCCACAGAAGGACTGGTAGCTCCCCTTACGATAAGGGTTGAGATCGCGCGAACAGGTGTGAAATGTGTGTGTTTAGTTAGTTTGTTTGTTTGCTTGTTTTAATCAATTTTAAATCATGCTTTTTATTTGTTTTTGTTTCTAATGTTTCTGTAAAGCACTTTGAATCACCTTGTTGTTGAATTGTGCTATACAAATAAATTTGCCTTGCCTTGCCTTGCCTTGCCTTAGCGCAGTTAGCTCGTTAACGTGTTGGCCGTCCAGCTCCACGCACGGGGCGATCCGCGGTAGCTCGTTAACGGAGATTTGCCGTGTTGTGCCGTTAACATCATTTCAACGAGATTAACGCTGACAGCACTAGTGGGAACACAACGAATATGACTGCACATTTACTCCGACATCATCCTAGTGCAAAGACAAGTGGAAGCAGACAAAAACAACAAGCACGCATGCTACAAACTTTACCCGAGTCATTTAGACAGCCGTTAGCACATGATTCTCCTTATGGGGACCTGAGATGTTTAATATGCTGCTGAGAATATAGCCCAGAAGAAGCGTATAGTATAGCTTTTATTTTGGAAAGAGACATTTCTCTGTAATAAACTCTCTTTTCCAAAAATGAGTGATTTCTCGATCAGACAGATTTATTTTTTTTATTTTGTTGTTTCAGCAACATTAAATTTAAAAACTGTACTTCTGAATTAAAATATATATTTATAATTTTAATAAATGACAAATTAAAAAGGCATGAACATTTTTTTTGTATCGAAAAAATATCGAACCCTGACACCAAAGTACCGAAACCGAACCATGAATTTTGTGTATCGTTGCACCCCTAATAAATATATATATATATATATATATATATATATATATATATATGTGTATGTATGTATATGGGTCAATACATGAGTGGGGCACAGAAAGGGATTGGCAAGAATACCAGAGGCGCAAAACACCAGCTACTGGTAGACAGAACAGTCAGCCGAGACTGCAAGACCAGACTGATCAACCTGTGCACTGCCTGGATTGATTACAAGAAGGCCTATGACTCAATGCCCCACAGCTGGATACTGGAATACTTAGAATTGTACAAGATCAACAGGACCCTAAGAGCCTTCATCAGGAACTCAATGGGGATGTGGCGTACAACACTAGAGGCCAACTCCAAGCCCATAGCACAAGTCACCATCAAGTGCGGGATCTACCAAGGAGATGCTCTGTCCCCACTGCTGTTCTGCATAGGCCTGAACCCCCTCAGTGACATCATTAACAAGACTGGCTACGGATACCGACTACGGAACGGAGCAGTTGTCAGCCACCTCCTGTACATGGATGACATCAAGCTGTATGCCAAGAGTGAACGAGACATCGATTCACTGATCCACACTACCAGGCTATACAGCAATGACATTGGAATGTCGTTCGGACTGGAGAAGTGTAGTCGGATGGTAACAAAGAGAGGGAAGGTAGTCAGAACTGAGGGGATTGAACTACCAGAAGGCAACATTGCAGACATAGAGGACAGTTACAAGTACCTGGGGATCCCGCAGGCAAATGGGAACCATGAAGAGGCCGCTAGAAAGGCTGCAACCACCAAGTACCTGCAGAGGGTCAGGCAAGTCCTGAGGAGTCAGCTGAATGGTAAGAACAAGATCCGGGCCATCAACACGTACGCCCTGCCCGTGATCAGGTACCCTGCTGGGGTAATAGGCTGGCCAAAGGAGGAGATAGAAGCCACTGACATAAAGACAAGAAAGCTCCTTACCATGCATGGAGGGTTTCACCCCAAGTCCAGCACCCTGAGGCTGTACGCTAAGCGGAAGGAAGGGGGCCGGGGACTGGTGAGTGTCAGCACCACAGTCCAGGATGAGACAACGAACATCCAAGAATACATTGGGAAGATGGCCCCAACTGACCGAGTGCTCAGTGAATACCTCAGGCAGCAGAAACCCAAGAAAGAGGAGGGAGACGAGGAACCATCATGGAAGGACAGGCCCCTGCACGGTATGTACCACCGGCAGATAGAGGAGGTGGCTGATATCCAGAAATCCTACCAGTGGCTGGACAAAGCTGGACTGAAAGACAGCACAGAGGCACTAATCATGGCAGCACAAGAACAAGCTCTGAGCACAAGATCCATAGAGGCTGGGGTCTATCACACCAGGCAAGACCCCAGGTGCAGGCTGTGTAAAGATGCCCCAGAGACAATCCAGCACATAACAGCAGGGTGCAAGATGCTAGCAGGCAAGGCATACATGGAACGCCATAACCAAGTGGCCGGCATAGTGTACAGGAACATCTGTGCCGAGTATAACCTGGAAGTCCCGAGGTCAAAATGGGAGATGCCCCCAAGGGTGGTGGAGAATGAACGAGCTAAGATCCTGTGGGACTTCCAGATACAGACGGACAAAATGGTGGTGGCTAACCAACCGGACATAGTGGTGGTAGACAAACAGAAGAAGACGGCCGTAGTGATCGATGTAGCGGTTCCGAATGACAGCAATATTAGGAAGAAGGAACACGAGAAGCTGGAGAAATACCAAGGGCTCAGAGAAGAGCTCGAGAGGATGTGGAGGGTGAAGGTAACGGTGGTCCCCGTGGTAATCGGAGCACTAGGTGCGGTGACTCCCAAGCTAGGCGAGTGGCTCCAGCAGATCCCGGGAACAACATCGGAGATCTCTGTCCAGAAGAGCGCAGTCCTGGGAACAGCTAAGAAACTGCGCAGGACCCTCAAGCTCCCAGGCCTCTGGTAGAGGACCCGAGCTTGAAGGATAAACCGCCCGCAGGGGCGTGCTGGGTGGTTTATATATATATATATATATATATATATATATATATATATATATATATATATATATATATATATATTCTTCTGTTGCACAAAGCTGTATAAAGAGAATTAGTACCTGTTTATGCTCAAGGTGTTCTTTATTATAATTTCTTATTTATTATGTCAAATAAATAATAATGAGTTTCCACGAAATACTTTATATGCACAATGCCTCTTAATTAGCACATAAAATCCTTCCTGTGTATTCACAAATGCCCATCTGAGGATGGAAAAAAAACCCCCTATAAATTCAAAGAGCTCTGATTCCAGCGCAGCAGGGAAGAAAACTGAAGCCAAGTTCTATCTGCTCTGGGTTTCACTTTGGACCATTTCAACAACATGCATGCCCAACTACACAGACACATATACAGACATATGCATGACAACACAAACACGCTCACACATTTAAAGCCATTCAAACACAAGGGCATCCTGTCAGAAGTAGATCCACACCAAGACCTGTGCCAGAGCCCTGAAGCCATGAGATAGATGGTGCCTGGAATTTGTTTGAATACATTAACCAGTTTATTTGGTTCAAGTAAATGTGAAGCACAAGTCTTAAATTAGTCTCAATTATGCACGCAGTAATTTGTGGTGCTGTATCATAAGGTAGTTAAGCACACCGGAAACATAACTCACTGTCCTTTTGCAGGGCATTGTGTTTAGATTATTCTGTCATATAGGCCAGTCGGGTATTCTGTACAACATGTGTCTTAACACGTCAATCAAAACCTTTAAAATCTATGAATTTTACTGTCTCTGGTGTCCTTTCACGTTCTGGGATGCAAAGGATTCCAAAGTGATTGTCGGGGTGAACAAATGTGGCCGTGCACACGTGACAAATATTGACGTACCTCACCATTTTCTACCTCCCGCTGTTTGACCTTGGTTCACCTGTCATGCTTTTAAAAAACAGCTAGCACGCTTTGCAATCAGTGTCTCCTCACTGACATTGGTTTGCTGACTCATAACGTCCATGACTTTGGGAAGGATAAGTATGCGTTACATCTGTCACAGCGTAAAGTGCACCATGAACCAGAAGGGATGAGGAAAGAATTCCAGAGCTACAGTGTATATGAACCTCACACACTGCTGACTGGGACAGAAAAGATGAGTGCAACACCTGTAATAAGATCATCCGTTGTCCTTGACTGACAAGAGTATGACTTGTCAGATACTGTATGGTTGACCACACAGCATAAGATATAAAACAGGGCTTTTTCTGGGGTTTTTTGTTATTGTTGTGTTATTACCAAATTTGCACAGTTTAAAGTGAAAATCTCAGAGATGTAAAGAAATCGCAGCTCTCTCTCTCTCTCTCTCTCACACACAAACACACAAACACACAAACACACAATGTTAGGCAGTAATGGGCCCATCATTTTGTGAGGACATATAATGCTGCACACTACTTGAGCAGGGCATGGAGAAAGTGACCTCAGTGTTGTCACTTGGTTGGGGATGTGTAGCCTGTCTGCTGCAATACTCCACACTGACCACCAGTGTTGGTCAAGTTACTTGAAAAAAGTAATCAGTAACTAATTACTGATTACTTCGACAAAAAAGTAATCACGTTACTTTACTGATTACTTATTTTCAAAAGTAATTAATTACTTAGTTACTTTTAAAAAGCCTGAATAGGCGATAAAGCGATAGATCTTTCAGCCCAATTCTACTTTTTCTACATAATCCATCATACAAAATGTAATCAAATGGAAAAGGTCTCTTTTTAAAACATGTTTTATTAGTTTTAATCTTTTAACTTTATGCATCAAGCAAAAATTTAATTATATGCAACCTTCTTTGACTGGAAGAAATTTGTTTAACATTAACCTATTTTCTGCATATTCCAGCACATAAAATAAAATAATTTTTTTTTGTGTTTACACTCACTCTTTCAAATAGATGCAAGTAAAACACAGCAGAAAATAAATAAAATCAAAGACCAGCGGTCCTGTTGCTCTATTTTCACATGTAAAGCAGGAGTAGAGTAGGCGTAGGTTTACCCTGGTGCAGGTGTGCCGCGGTCAGTGGAAGAATCCGCGAGTTTCTCTGTGAATTTCCCATTACGTCGTTGTGCACTCGGTGCTTGCTTGGAAGTTTAGGGGTTTTTTTCGCTGTAAAAATAAGTTTTCTTCCCACGCACAACGGACGCTAATGTTTTTGTCACTTTTTATGGAATCAAACTCAAAGTAAGGTCAGTACTTCCACGCTTTAAACGCTGCATGCTCATACTCTCAGCTGTTGTCACAAACATCGCACTGGCTTACATCACTGTCATGAGACACTCTCGCAAAAAAAATCACGGTTTTAGTAACGCAGTAACGCAGCGTGCTTACAGGAAAGTAACGGTAATCTAATTACCGTTTTTGCAATAGTAATCCCTTACTCTACTCGTTACTCAAAAAAGTAATCGGATTACAGTAACGTGTTACAAGTAACGCATTACTGCCCATCTCTGCTGACCACTGCTGTAAATGATCACAACAATTTTTACACAGTACTGCATTTTTTAATGTAATTGATTTGGAGCTAAATTTTGAAAAGCACAAATATCTTTTTCTGTAGATAGTCCAAACACCCACAATGGTCAAGCTCTTTCACAGGTAGCAGAAAGAGCTTGGACTGAAACGGACACTGGAGCCTTATTAAAACATAGTTAGAATATAGGACATTACTTCTCCACAGCTTTGCTTTTAATGGGTTTTATTATGCATCTGTGCATTACGGCATCTCATGACTAACATGTCAGGAAAGCCTCTGTTTGAATTTGAGTGGTATTCTCACTCTCTGTGTTCATATTATATGATCCCATTTTCACACGTGGGGGAGCGCTACGATCCATCGAGGGAACACTGTTCTCACCTGTGCAGCTGTGCCTGTGAGGTTTTCTTCTATTTGCAGATTAAGTACCTGCATTATCCTCTTTTTAAACAAGTATTAGATGGACCACTGTCCATCTGCTGCTCTACAGCCCCTAGTTATGGTATTAAAATGGAACATTTCGTAGAGATTAAAGAGTTTCATTACTACACTTGATGTAACCTAAATGTGAACATGAGTGACATTACCTTCCCAGCAGCATCAGTCCATAACTGGAAACTTTACCATAATTCTGAAAACTACTCAGTTTACTATGCACTTTAAAAAGTCTTACATTTTAAAGCAAGGATGTGATTCAAGGAAGAGTAAGATTTTAATTGTAAACAGGTAGCAAAAAACTTGATGTTACAACACAGACTGAGGGAAGACAGAAGAAATACATACCATGGAGAGAGCGGTAATAATAGAATACAGGTGAACACTATCAAGGCAGTAATGAGGGTGGGAAACAAAGAACATGAGAAACTAACCTCTAAAAAAAGGGATGAATACAGTCACCTAAAATAAAAAAGTGGCAGGAAACAGTACAAATACTGAGGAAAAACTCTTCTTTGGCACACTTTGTAGGGGTTGCTTATCATCTGTTGCCCTCTCAATGTATCCCTAGCATTCCTTTCAACCGTCTACATGTCCTCCTGCACTACATCCATGAATCTTGTCTGTGTGGTCTTCTACTTTTCCTCCTGCCTGACAGCTCCATATTCAACATCCTTTGTTCAGTGTTACTCCTAATGAAAATCTTAAAATCTTTAACTTGCCAAGACTTGCCACCTGTCTTTTTGTCAGTGCCATCTCCAAATCATAACACAAATATAAATTGAGCGCCTGGTTCTTATGCAGCAATTTTCGACTCTGTTTGATCACATTATACAACATGCCCCATTCACCCATTCACCCTTTCACACGAGGACTTTCTATTTAACATGGCATCCAATCTCTTGCCCAAGGACACTTAGGCATGCAGAGTGGAGACTGGAGGGGATCAAACCACAAACCTACCAATTAGTGGAAGACCTGTTTTAACTAATGAGCTATGCCCCAAACATACTGGCTGTTCACAGCCTTCCTGTTGTCTCGATAGACAACAGGAAGACTGTCTTAGCCTCAGGAGACAGTAACTGCACTACAGCTACACTATAACAGCAAAGAAGTCTACAGTCACGTCACGTTTGCCACACCAATCACATTATTTACAAAGTCACAGGTCAAGTATCACTCTGATATGCCACCTGCCCATCTGGTCATTCATTTGCCACTCTAATGTGACTGCAGAGTAAAACGAGCGAACAACAGTTCCTCTTCATGCAGTCTAGCAGCGCCCCTTTAATTTCTGACCTTGCAGATTATGAACTCTGTGCACACTGCTTGCTTGGAATGTTTATCATGAAATCTGGATTTAAACAGACACGCTTCAGCAGTACAATTTCCTGCAGAGCGCTGCACAGAGGCCAGCAAGTTGCTTTTCTAACTAGCTAATTATTGGGTACGTCAATCACCCATCACACAGTTTCTTTTTGGATTCAGAGCACTCCCGAATGATATGCAAGTGGCTTCCTGTTACTGTGAATGCCGGCAAAACTTTCTCCTGACTGATATGCATGGGGTTTTTAAGAAAGTTGAAAATAATCTTTTACTTGCATGTGCCCCTCAAGTTGCAGATGATAAGCATTATGCAGAGACAGATGATGACGGAGAAAGTTAACTGTATATCATGACAAAGCTCTTTTTGTAGGCTTTTATATTTCCTCCCACACACACAGGATAAGCTTTCTCATCTCTTATATTTTGCATTTTTGCACTGTTCACATTATGTTATTTTCCCACTACATCCCTTTCTTTGCAGCATGTACTGAACAGCTTATATCACAGCCAGTGGACTTTGTTGTGTAGGTGTTAGCTTTTCACTGTCAACACACAGTGGGATAATTGGCAATCGTCGGTGTAAACATCCATGCCATCTTAAGTCAAACAATGTCTGTGTGTGTCTGTGCGCGTGTGTGTTAATATCTGCAGCATTTTGCATCACTGTGGTGTCTAGTTTATCTGCCATTCGAAGAACAAACTAAGGATGTAAATGTTTTTTGCTGTGAATAGGGTTGCCAACTCCCTGAAAAATAAATAAGGGACACCTCGTGGCCAGGGCCGGGCGACCCAGTTGTCTTCACCCTTCCCAGTGTGGTGAATTTTCTAGCTCTTTTTTTGTGTGTGAAATTATTTTTTTAACCCTTTGACTTGAATTTGATTTAAGTAGATGTGTATTCTTTGTGATATGAACACATGTGAAACAAATGATCATTTAGCCATTTATTTTTAGCTCAAAATGACAACATTAACACAATAAAACAGGTCTCCTTCTTAAACAGAAGCCTGTCATGCTTAACTTTTGAGAATATAAGTAAATCTTTCTTTAAAAGAACTCTGTCCTGCTTAACTTAAAATAATAGAAAACAATAGAAAGAAAAACATTCTTGTAACAGTGCACATTTAGTGCATTTAGTACAATCGGCTTCAGTTGAAATATTATTTCAGCTTTTCTAATGCTAATCAGCTGCATTAGAAATGATGAAATGTTCGCCTCCAACCTGGTGTCCAAGCCTTCAAATGTCTCGAAGGAGAAAGAGAAGGCGGAAGAGAGCTCAGCCAATATTGACGTCAGCCCCACTTTTACCCAGTTTAATACAAGCAGCAACATCCTGAAAACCGGATTCGACTTCCTAGACAACTGGTAAACCACAGCAGGACCCAGTCACTGCTCTGAATGAGTCATCCTCATCATAACTTTAAAGAAGGACCACACTACCATGACCACAGACATCCACGTCTAGATTTAGGAGACACCATTTTTTAAAAATAACCACATTATGTTCTTGTAATCGTCTTCAGTGGGTAGTTAAGACATTATCTCACTGCTCCTTTCCTGGTGGATTTTTCCCCCCTCTCCTTTCTCAGAATAGGATCGAGTCCATAGAATTGCCAAACACTTCCACATTTACCACTTGATATGAAGTCTGCTGGAAATCCACTCAGAGAAAAATTGAAATCAATAAGTTTATCGATCTGATGTACACGCTGGTCACATAATCCTGCTGCATACAGTAACCTGATGATTCTGTTGCGTACGTGTGCTGTGAATGCACAGTTGATTTCACACGTAGCTCCTAGACACGAGTTTATCAAATGAACAGTTTTATTCGTCAACATGGAACAAAACACTAAACCCATATCCAGGTTTAAGTTAATATTTTTTGTTATTCTTTATTGCTCATGTTCTTTTTATTTATGCTTATATATTCCTGTAAACCTAAGAAATTTAGAGTAGTGCGTGATGTTGCAGTCCTGACCCACACAGTGCAATTACTACAGTAAAAATCTTGGGATTTTACCGTTACATCTCTTATTATTGCAGAATGTATTTAAAGCTTTTATACATACATAGAAATAGATGGTTGGTTTAAATGTAGCTAAATAGAAACCGCAGCATTGTTCTGTTTGGTATTTGGAAAAAAACACACAGGAGGGAAGAACTGGGAAGTGCTCAGACTTAGTCATGGAAAAGTCATGGGCTGTATGTCCGGGCTGCTATGGGAACCAGTTACAGATGTCCTGCATGGATTCAGCTACTTGGAAACACTTTCACACCTCCCAGCTTTCACCTTTGACCTCAAAATAATGCTGAACAAATCTAGTGTGCATAGTGTGAAATGATTCACACTCAACTATTGTGTCGTAGGTAAATGGGCAGGCTTATAGTGTTTGGTGGCACTTGTGTCAGATCTACATGTAATGCTTAGTTTTCTATATTTATCTGCTCATTGTATCTTCTGTTACACACATGCATCACATTCATGCATTTTGGGGTCACAGTTTGGAAGGAAATAAACAAATTGTACTTAAAAAAAAAAAAAATAAAAATAAAAAATAATGCTAATCAGCTGCTCCTGTTTGTAAACCCGCTTGTTCCCATGATTACGCATCATAACTCATCATCATTATTCATCTATGTATTACTTTTATGTATTAGTCATCTATTTGTTGTAATCATCTATCCTTGCAGTTGTTTATTACACAAAATAAATTATATTATCACACTTCTGGCCACATAGCGCTGATATTCACTGCACATGCCCATATTAACTTTTTCCAGCCAGGTGTTTTCCTTTTCCCATTCTTCCCTTTCTCTGAGGGGAACAAACATTGCTGCTCTAATGCTGGGCTTACACTGTGCGATTTTTGGCCCATTTTGAGCCGATTTTTGACCGATTTTGGCCTTCATCGTGCATCGTGTAGTATACGTGGGGTAACGAGAAGTGATTAACACCTCACGACCAGCTCCCGATCATCAATCGCTCGTGAGGGTCTCATCACAGCCGCTCACACTGCTCGCGCGCAAACACGTAAACGTTGGTGTAAAAGATGGAGCAGCGCGGCTGTGCAGCGTGTGATCTGGACACAAGCGATGGAGGCACAACTTGTAGAACTTTGGAAAGCTCATCCGAGCCTTTTCGATGTGGCATCACAAAATTATCACGACCACAACAACCGTGAAAACAGTTGGATTTACACTGCTGCTCAATCACAGCTGCCTGATCATGTTTTTCATTAGCAATTTAGCAAAGTTGATGGTGGTGTGCGTGTCTGTGTGAGTGTAAGACGGAGAGAGAGAGAGCGCGACAGATTTTCTGTTATAACCTTCATTTTATGGAGGCACAGTGTGAGCACTCAGGTCGCATCAGAGCATCGGGCGGTATAGTGTGAGACCTGCATCGTGACCTGCAAACTTCTAATCCCTGCGAGTCAATCGTGCAGTTTGAGCAGGAGCTGAATAACGTGACTGAAAAAATCGCACAGTGTTTGCCCAGCTTTAGGTGTACTGTCGTCCGAGACTTGCACCGCCGTGTCGGCGTTTGTTTCCCTGTTGGCCATGCTTCTTGTTGTGGTCATCTGTTGTCTTCCGGTATTTTCTCCGTAAGCGACCTTTCCTCGACCAATGAGATGAGCGGTAATCTGAATTGTCATACTCGAATTGTCATAAGTGTGCTGTCAGCTCATTGGTCACAAAGCAGGAGAGGGGCTGGGAATTATGTTTTCAAACAAAGTGTTAATTCCATAAACATTTATAGACTACTTTTGATTCTCACTGTATTACGGGACAAAGTGCGTCCCTTATTAGTTCAATACGGGACGTGTACTTTTGTTTCGAAATACGGGACGATTCCGTATTTTAAGGGACGGTTGGCAACCCTAGCTGTGAAGCATCTTCAGTGAACAGACGGCTCTGAGCTTTAAAGCCCGTTTTGTATCCACCTCACAGCTGAGGAAGAGCTTTCCTTTAGTGTGTATGAAAACATGTACACATGGTTTCCAGGAGTGCTCATTAAAGTTATGAATATTTTCATCTCAGGAAGTGTCAAAGTAATGGGAACCTTTTGTGCTCAATCGTTTAATGATTAAATTGTGTGCTTTTAGCTCCCACTAAAGTTGGCTTTAAATGCTGTTAGCATGCATTTTTCAATAGATGCGAGTAATTATTTAGCAGGAGCAATCAGCACCAGAGGCTCCCAGAGGCTCAGAATTACGGGCAGAACCCCAAGATACCGCCATACCCCATTATTTCATTCACAGTGGAGTTTGAACGTTGGCAGCTCGCATCACTGGGCTCTGTGTTCAAACATTGCACAGTAAGTGAAGCCTTTCAGTGGCTGAAAGCTGATGGCTGATAGCTTGTGTTTGGCCTCAGTTCTGTTTGCACATGAACACAGATGTGAGCCTGAGGCTGTTGTCTGAAACCCGTGTGAGGAGCGAATCAGATTTGTGTATGGGATTACTTGTAATTGGATACTATGAATTGCTTTTTCCTTTTATGTAGGATTATTTTACACTCACTATTTCTGTCTTTCACGAATCGGGGTTATCAGCCAAAGATCATTGCTCTCAGATCATATCTGAGAAGTGGCACTTCTACATTTAAAATAAAACATTTTAAAAAAGCTTTTGGCTTCTTTCCAAAGTGTAAATTTCTAAATATACATGTATCCTATCATATAAATGGAGGTGTTGGAAAAAAATGTGCCTCCTTATAATTAAGGAGTTTGTATTCAAGGGGTCAAGCCTGGCCACTGCTCTTCTGTAAGATCATTAATGGACTCTCTGGTGTTTCCAATTATAAATGTTTAGCCTTATGTATGCATCCATATTTAGCATTAAATCTAGTTCTCCTATTATTTCAACCCAAAGGTGTCCAGATAGCCAACACCATCCACGTGTGTGTATCCAGAGGCAGGAACATTAACTCATCCCTGTTGTTTCGCCACTTCTTCAGGTACTTGTCACGGTGCCACCTGGCTAAGGAAAGTTAGTGGAGTAGGTAAGAAAAGGGACATCTGAGGGGGAACCCAAGTTGCTCCCAGGCCAGATGGTATATATAATCCTTTCAATGTGTTCTGGCTCTAACCTCTCAGTTGATGTGCTTGGAATACCCAAACACTGAAGGCATCCAGGAGCCATCTTAATCAGACCACCTCAGCTGTTTGGAAAAGGGTTCCCTTATGGTGAGCACTTTTATTTAACCTGAGTTCATACTAAAGTTTTTTTTTTTCTAAATGTGACCTCGGTTAATTTATTGCTAGTTTCACATTGGATAATATTTATTTGTTATTAATTGAGCAATGTTTGTATTTGTATGTGCTTGAGCTGCTAATTTGTCCTTGACTTTTGGGGATGCCTCATTCAGTATGTAAAATGTGTTATCCTGTCTCAGATGTTTCACATAATGCCTTTAACTGAGCCAGTTGACTGCAGCGCAAAAAGCCTTCAGCAGTTGCAAATGAACCCTTGATGATGCTAGCTGATACTCAGCATTGTGCCACAGAAAATCTGCAGCTGGTTTGGGTTGACTTTGTGTGCCAAAAACACACAAATGAATGACCTGCCAGTGTGAACACAGGCAACCTGGGACAGCTAGAACCATCACTGCCACACAAACAACATTATACACTGTGGGGAGCTTGGTGAATTGATTTTCTTCATTTAACAAAGTGTTCTGTAGTTTGTTTGTTTTTTGAATGGTAAAATTAACAAGTAATTGATAGCAGACACAGGTCAAATAAATGGAAAATTTTCAGTAATATCTTGGACTGTGCTTCTCATTAGTCTCTATGCAGTAGCAAGCAGTTACTTTTAGAGAAAGGCAAGCACAGGTGAAGATAATGTTAAATAAAATATTAATGAAACATTAAGGCGGTGGTTAGCTGTTAAATTTAGTGGAGTCAGTGAACCAAGTGATTTCTTACAGATGCTAATCTGAAAATGGTGGTGGAGTCTGCACCTGTTTAACTAGCCTGTTTTATTAAATGGGACATGGTAAAAGTTCCTCTCTCCATCATCAAAGCAATCTTTGCTAATTAGATGAAGTAGTTTTTAAAAGTTTCCTCACAGTGCACATTAACTCATCTATGTCGCACGTGCTAGCCAAGATGGTTTGTAACAGAAAATGTATCTTTTAAAATGATGAATCACGCAGTAATTTTTTTCATTTGCTTGCTACAGTTTCCAAACATATCTGCGCATGAAAGCACCCTCAGTCTTCAGAGGTTTATTCAAACATCCAGCATCAGCCTTTATTCCGGGGACATGGACATGCCCATGCCAAGGAAACTGACAGAAACTGATTCTAGTGGCTCAGAGTCAACTACAGCTACAAGATACGAGTAATTAATTGGATGGATGCAAAGATTCAACGTTGTTTGCTTTATGAAACAACATGTTTGAAATTTAAGGAGAAGTGCTTGCCTTGCTTGCCCTGAAGAAGAAGATATTTTAACAACTAATATTAGATAATATTTTAAATGGTGAATAAACACAGAAATCATGGTATAAAAATCAGGCTTCATCTATTGTAAAGCTTGAATATTTCAATTTCTGTTAACACACTTTAAAAAAGAAACCCAAGAGTCTCCTATAAATGATATCTATGAAATGTGATATTGTGTCACAGTTTAGCATTTATGCTGCCATAAAACTGAATTTCTAAAGTCAGTGTAGTATAAGTTAGCAAAATCTTAACCCCAATTGTTGAGTGTTTCCTTAAGTTTTAATATTTTGCATATAACACCTGTCTCCAACTTTTTTTTTTTTTTTTACCAGACTTCAGCTCTGTCTCCATGACAGTGCTGACACCAAAGTTTGTTATGAAATATGTGCAATGACAGCTCAGTGCCAGAGTGTTTAATTAGCAAGTTAAGTTAATGTAGCATTATTGTAATTAGCATTTTCTGCTTATTTTTTATCCTGATGTTAATTACAGACAATATAGCATCTTCTCCAAGGACTCTCATCTGCTGTTCTTCAATCTGTGGTTTGCATATAAATAAGATAAATAAATAAGACAGCTAAATGAATCACAATGTATTTATATCGCTCCTATGATGTTGACATGCAAACCGTAGCATTGCGTAACTGAACTTTGAAATATATTTTCTCATTTAGTTAATGATTTTTGCAAACCATTAATCTAATTGGATATTTCCATTAGAAGTGCTTAAGATAATTTGATACAAATGAAGGAATGTAACTGTCTGAATGCTGCAGTGACAACAGAATAGATACATTGCACGCGACTGTGTCACAGTTCTAAACGAAACAAATGTGATTTTGAGCTTAGCATGAGATTGCACTCTATTAAGAGGATGCATCCATGTAATTTAATGCAGTTTGTTTGGTATGTTGCATTTTGCATAGTTCATAATAACAATGAGATTACTATATTACACTAACAATAATGTTTAATATTGGGACAGGTTGCATGACATCAATATTTCCAATTTCACTACTTTATGTAATATTGCAGCTTAGAGAAAATGGGGTGATTTTCATTAATACTTTAATTAAATTGCATGAACCGGCAATCTGTCAGTAGCATCCACAGTAGCATCTTTCATTCAAGCTGCTTTAAATTTTAATTTAAAAAGCGCTGCTAGAAACTATCATCTGATAGGTAAGATGAGGCTGTGTGACTGTGTATTTGTACTTACGTCTGTAGATATCCATTTGCCACCTTGCCATTGCAATTATGGCTGCTGGGGAATAGTATTTAATAATATACACTTGTCACCTTAAAGATTGAGTTTAGTGCCTTTTTATAGCCTGAATAACCCTCTGAAATTGAACGATAGCTCGGAAAAACCCATTTTGCAAATTTAATTTACAGCCCGAAACCAACCAAAAGAGACCCAACTTCAACAATGGGAATTCTTACTTCTTCCTCATGACTAAAACAGATTAGTTACACCACCAACAAAAGTTTCAAGTGAGCTCATTACACGGTTTGAAACTTGTGGAAGAATTCTACAGTTTGCCAAATAAAAGCTTCCTGTTCTTCCTCTAAAAAATCCCCCCTGGACTGTGGCCCTTGTCTGATTTTCATCCAAAACCCTAAACAACATAATACCAAGAATAACAACAACAACAAAGTCTAGCAGCCATTTATGTACAATTCCCAGGTTATGAATAATATTTGAAAGTCTTCTTGGGTCAGTTTGCAGCGTGGCCGTGTTGTTTTGCTGACACAGGTCCTCATTAAAACCAGTTGCTGATTTTTCCCTCCCTCTCGCGTCTTCTCTTCCTCACTCGGTTCCTCTTTGTGCTGCTGGTTCCACATCAAAGGGATTAATCTGCATAGAGCAAGGAGGGAGTAACGAGAGCCAACCTTGTTTAGCTAGTCAGTGTGCTGGTAGTGCTTATTGGCTGCTGACAGATGAAAGAAGAACTGCTCCACTAGCTAAACCTCATAAGTGCCTGGTATGATAAAAGCTCATTTCCTCAGTGAAAGTGAATATCCTCACAGCTATCTGAAAGAATGCACATAATAATTACAGAATGAATGTGAAAAATAACACATATATTTCAGTCACTACTTCTGAGTGCTTTATAATTTACTTTAATAGGATTCCTGTTTTCATTATCCTGCTTTCAGTATTTTTTGGAAATCACAGCTTAAATCAAGAGAGCGATGGCCAAACAGAGTTTGTTCAATGTTGATAAATGATTCTTAGTTGACATTAGTCATCCTCAAAAGCAAACTAACCACGGCATGGTTCATTCTGAGTGTGTGCCCTTATGTCTACGTGGCTTAACATATACTCACACGTGTTTACAAAACTGTTGCATGCATACTTGTTATGCATTGCTGCTTTACATCACCTGTAATGAGATTATGGGGTGTATTTTCTTGGCAGTGCAAAGCGCTACATGCACTGCTATTACCCTTTTGTGAGGCACAGATATGAACAAACTAGTGGATGCTTTATTCTCTTTGTTACAGTAAGCTTTTGCATGGTACATAGGTTACCAGGAACATATGGCATAAAACATTGGCTGGAGGGGATGAAGGTGAAGCATTTTCCCAGCGTTGTCTTGTTAATACGTTGCACTTGGCTCGCTAACTTTTAACACTGCTCTTAACGGAGTGTAAGGTTGTAAAGGGACTGCTGGACAGATGTGCACAGTGACTGGTGCCAATTAAACTAGCTGCTGGTGGTCAGCTCATACTGTCTGCTTATGGAACCACAGTATCCTCTTCCTCATCCTCTTCCTGCATTTGTTGTGTTAAGAAAAACTGTTGATGAGGCGCAGGACGTGGCATATTTTATGAGATTTGTTTTCTTTAGAAATTCTATCAGTGTCTGTGCTGATCTTAGTAAGTCCGATTGTGTTTCTTAGAATAGATGTGTGTTTCTTTGATAAAGGATGATGTTAATTAAATCAAACAGTTTGCTGGTATTAATGGACATTAAGACGTATCTAAAAGAGGTAAAATGAATAGACTCTATCTATCCTAAATATAGTACTGTGTGTATGTGCAGCCAATGAATCACTTAACAGTGCATCTGTCAAGAGTTATGATCAAGCTTTGACTGAGACACTAGAAAATCAGGATCTTGTGTGAAAATCTGTGTTTGCCTATAATTGGTTGTATATCATTAATTGGCTTGAATGAGAATGAGCGCAACGCACAGTCAGATAAAGCCAGAGGAGCACTACAAGCCAGCAAACTGACACAATGTGTTAAACGTCTAGTGGACATAACACACCTTTACCAAATTGCTTTTTTAATCACAGTAATCACAGAAATGTTCAGTGTGCTCATTTAGACCCTGAAAGACATTTTCTTTGTTTTTCCTTGAAACCTTGGTACACCCATTGATACAGCTGTGCTCCCATCGCCACGTCGTGGTATATTTATACCATATACCATATACCATATATAGTATTTGTAAGAAAAATGGAGGATTATAACTGTAACTGCAGGAAGAAAAGGTAAGATGTGATGCACAAATTCGTAAAGGATACTAAAGGGCTGCAGACGTACATGCGTACACAGTCTAAGTACAGCAAAACATTTTTGGTCATTTTCTGTCGATCTGAATTTCTACCTTAATCATCTGAACACAAGTAGAGCAGCTGAGTAGGCAGAGGATGCACCTGCCACAGGGTCCACTCTGGTTCCAGCCAAACAGCAGCTTTTTAGGGTAATTTAACTGTCTGACTACATGCAGAGTTTTACACTGCTGCTCAGTCAGATGCAGCGTTGCAAAGGGCTGAAGTTACATTGGTGTGTTTCTGAATTGATCTATTTGGTAAAAGGGAGAGAAAGTAGCTGAAGCAGGAGAATTCAAAGTGCAATGAGGTAGTAAAGTTTGAACATGATATCAACCAAAATACCAGCTAAGGCATTGTTCTTTTTTCAGTTGTTGGGCTTTTTAGGCTTTGTGATTGTAGTGAAGTAGATTTTGGGGTAGGATTTTACGCGATGTCCAGGAATGCAGCACTAACATCCACACCTTCCCAGCTGATAATTAGCGGGCTTATAAGAAACAGCTGCGCTTCACTACCACATGGAGGCATTTGGCAGTCTTTTCCCATCCAAGGTGGCTGAGAGCGTCAGGCAGATAAGCACTGCAGCTCTCCTCAGGAAAGCTGCTCATTTTAGTATTGCCCTTTAGATAGTGGTAAGTGGGACCCTTGTGTTTGTCTTAATGTGGCATGTAGTAGGGTGGACCTTGATGCTGTTTCCCTCTTTTGTTACAGGATTGTGCCATACTGCTGCTGTCTTGTGCTGTTTTGTTTTGGCCTGTTGTCATTTTACAAACGTTTTTGGACTGGCCTTGACTGACTCCTGGTTTTATGGTCTTTTACTCGGAATTGTTTTATATATTTTAATCTTGCTTTTATAAAGAACTGTAACTTGGGGTGCATTTCTTTTACTAATTTGTTTAATGTCTTGGGCTGTTCTTTTCTTGTGTTTTGTTGCTTTAGTGGAGGTGCGGCCGCTTGTTGAAGGGCTAGGCATGTGAGGTGGAATCCCCTCCCCGATGCATGAGAGTGTACACACCGGGCACAGGTAGATTGCACCATTTAGATTTCAGTGTGAGTGACAGTGAGGTTTGCAGTGGAACTACATGGGTGACTAATTGGTGGCACCCTTGGGCACTCAAGTGGCCGGTCTCCACTAATTTGTTTAGTTATTTTATTGAGCTGTTATTGTTCTAGGGTAACATCGTGGCAGCGAGCCTGGTCATTTTAACCATTGTTTGTTAATAAAGTGTTTTAATTAACCATCTTGCAGCCCTGCTACCTTAAGAACTTTTCTGATTTTACAGTTCTATGCTTTTAGCAGTTCTTCTTAATAAATTTTGATTTGTAAAACTGATCTGCCTCACCTCTGCTGTTAATAACAAGCCTGTGGGCTTTGTTAGCTAGTGTAATGTCTACGTTGGCTATAAAAATCTTTCCTGGGATGTACCTCTTCTTCCCCCCCCCCCCCGGTGGTGTAGTCAACATCCCTTAGTTACCTTCGTTGTTTATCCCTCATTTGTGCCACCACATTATCAAAGGACATGTCAGAGTTGACAGGAAGCTAGATTAGAGAGCAGGATTCCCAAGCAGGGAAAAAGGCCTCAGCAATAAAACAAGATATGGGTTGCCTGCTCGCCCCGAACTGAGTTTTATGTACCTGTTCTCAGAACTTTGTATTAACACGTTAATTTACAATATAAAGCACTTTGACTCCACTGTTGTTGTTACAGTTGCTACATTGCTATATAAAATGAATTTAATTGTATTTAATAAAACTTTATGTAAACAACATTAAATTAAATATATATTGTGTTGCTTTCTTTCTGTCTTGTCTAAAGAGTCAAAAAACCCAAACGTTACTCATAAAACAGGTTAAATTGTTGGAAAAAATATCCTGTATTAGTTGCTTTCTGTTGTCTCAAACACACACCCTATTACCAATGAGTGAAGTGCACAGCCTTAAAAGATATCCTGTGATCAAATCAAATGACCTTTAGCCTTTAACTATAACTTACCCTGTAATTAAGTGACATTATCCTACCCGATCTATACTGGTCCTGTGTGGACACCCACCTGCCTTACTTAGAACTTGCTCCGCCTACAAAGGACTGAGCAGGTTAACCAGTCTCACTTCATTTTAGTGTCTTTTCTCCCATGACCTCTGACTGTACCAAACCACTTTAGCATCTTTGCAGTCTGACCTCCATCAATATCCAACTCACCCTATTGAGTGAATCGCATGGCCTCGCAGTACCAGTGTCAGGCAACAGTGAATTGCTGAAGGGATAAAACTGGCCACAGACAAGTCAGTATTGTAAGGTCGTTGCAGTAGTATTATTGTCCGGAGACAGTTAACTGGAATCCTGTCATTCCGGAGCTGCGAGATTACAGCCAGTGATATCTTTGACCTCTAGCAAGTCTCCTCATGGGTACCGCCCTTTAATAGTTAAGCCAGGCTGAGGGAATTGGTGCGTGTATGTGTGAGAGAGTGTGTGAGCGTGCTGCACGAGATGACCTCTCCCGCTGCATCCTTGGGTAGCTCTGCTTGAAGCTGAGACTAATTTCCATTCTATAAATCCTCTCATCTGAAGGATGCATCTAATGCGATCGCAGACTAGAGAAATGCAATGAATGTAAAATGCAATCCCCAATTTCTTGCACATTTTCCCAGGATAACGAGCTGACATTGATCTGCTCTTTTATTTTTGCCTTTCAACCTAATTTGGTATTATTAGTCTTCAACAATCAGGTATTCACTAACGTGCCATGGTCCCATAGTTTTGTAGGTTTATGGGTTTCTTTTGGGTTTTGTGAAAGGATTATGTTGTAGCTCTATATTGTTTATGGTTTCTGTTTATCGTATCATTCTGGTGGTTTTTAGTCTTTGTTATCTGTGCCTTTAGTTCCTTGCTTAGCATGCTTAGCTTAGATGTTCATTGTTTGCTACTTCCTGTCTTGTTATCCCTGATCTCTTCTTGCTGCATCTTCCACCTGTTTTCCCCTAGCCTCATTACCTTGTATATTTATTGACTTGACACTCTCTTCGCCCTTTGTCGTGTTCGCTCATTTTGCTCCATATATCTTCGTTCCGTGTTTCCTTGTATTTACTTTTCCTGTTTCCTGTTTTTGTGTTAGTAGCAATACACCTGTTCTTTGAGTTAACACTGTTTCCCAGAGTCTTGCGTTTGCGTCAACAACCTGCAAATCGTGACAAAACTAGAGGCCACTCAGCTCTGTCAAAGCATTGCATTTGCCATATGTTAAAGTAGAACACACTGGGGTGTAGTAAATATGAGGATGTCTTGTTGTTTCCAAGTTTAGCACATAAAATTAAACTTCAACTATAAAACGTGATGTTGAATCAGCAACTGTTTAGCCAGACATCCTTTTCATTTTTAATTTTCTTGGTTTAAAATTGACCATTTACCTTTAATCCACATGAAGCTTGTGAGGCTTTTGTCTTTGAGAATAGTTATTTTTAAAGTGTGTGAAGGTGGATTGAACTCAGTGTTAACCATGAAGAAGATATTTCTATTTTCATTAGTATGTAAGAAAGATGTGCACGTTCATTTAAAACATGTCAGAGACATACAACGTGCTTTGAAAGCGAACATATCTCAGGGGAAATATCGCTCTCAAACAACCCAGCGCATACTGGGAAGCCTGTGAATGTACTGGTACCATTTGGTATAAATGCATCTATAATACCCTGTTGTAAATGTTGTCAATAAGACAACATGAAAAAGTTGGAGATGTGGGAAGTTCTGTCGAGCTTATATACTTAAATGTTTTTAGTTAATTAATATCACTGTTATTATGCCAACAAATTGTCTTTCTCAGAATGGACCTTATAATCCCCTTTGAGATATGAGCCGTGAACTGAAGCACTTTGATTTGAGTTTGCCCCGTTGATTTGTCTCATTACTGAAATTACTTTAATTATTGTATATATCTTTGAATTCTCTATTTCACTGTAATAAAAGGACATAACTACATAGAGTGGATAACTGTAACTTGTTAATTCAGCTTGTGACCTTAAATTGTTTTTGGACTGTCTATATGCCACTTTTTACAGCTACTGCAGCATTTGTGGGAAATTACATTTTTAAGGGATGCAACTTAAGTTATTGTATTTACTAGAGATGGCACGATACCACTTTTTTATGTCCGATACCGATACTGATATCATAATTTTGGATATCTGCCGATACTGATATAAATCCGATATAGCGTATTTTATTATCAAAATATTTCTTAAAAGTATCTTGCTCCATTTTGTATAAGTTCATACTCAAGTTTAAAAAACAAAACTAAAGCTATTCTGTTATACCTGTATGCCAAAAATACACTGCACCCAAAATATTTCATAGTTCAGCAATACTGATCAATCTAGTAAACTTAAACCTGCACCATCCTCCCTATTCTGGTATTTTAAAGAGTACTTGGTGGAAATATTAAGCAACCTAACTAATAGGGTTGTCAACTCCCAGCAAAAAAGGAAAAAAGAAGGGAACCACCCCCCACCCTCTGCCCCATAATGCTTAATTGACATAATCGACTTTAATTTAATGCAAGTGTAAAAATAAATAAATAAAAAATGCGCAGAAATCAATAATTTTTCTACAATAATTAAATAGATTCAACATCTTTATTCAACAGAATTGCAGACTGCACACATGGTATCTTCCCAAAGGAAAAAGTACTATAGCTTACTAGGGTATATATTAGACTTAATAGTTGCTATATACAGTAATGGATTTCTATACATTTTACATCAGATGAAAACTTTGGTTGTAAGATTCAGATAATTATTTATTAAAAGTGAGACATTTTAAATGAGAATAAGAAAGAAAAGTATTTCTTTGTACCGTACCCCCCTTTTCCCTGTTAATGCCCTACCTGGGCCCCTGGCAAAACTTTGCTAGACCCGCCCCTGCACAGTTACCAGCCGTCATGGAAAAGGATCCTGGTGTAGACAGTAATATTAAATAAGTTCTAACAGTTGCTTATCAAGGTTAAATGTGCTGCTGTTGTTTATCCGCTGGTTTCCTCTTCCTGGCGCAAATTGAGCGATAAACAAACAAGAGAGACGGACTCGCGACAGAAAAGCCGATCAGCTGATCATCGACCAGTTTCATGATTGAAGTAGCAGCAGAAGAGGGGGAGAATGAGAGGCAGTCGCTCCCAGCATTCGCTGGAAATGCTTTACAAACATTCAGAGATGAACTCACACACTTGCTTTACTTCTCTGGGATACCTTTAAATGCTGGTTTGGGAGCACCTAGCGAGGCTCCAAATGCTCAACCAGACCGCGGACACGTCTTGCACGCCATAGCCGCTCTATCACGAGACCCATACTCCTCTGATGTGCTAAGGTTATGAGCTGAGTTACGCTATGTAGCAAGTTTTGTGAGGTGCTTTTGTGATATTGAATGGATTGATTACATTTTTTATTTTTCTCTGATATCTGATCCAGTAATTTAGGCCAGTATCGGATGATACCGATACGTAATATCGGATCGGTCCATCTCTAGTATTTACTGCATTTATTTACAGTTTATCTGCGTGTGCTCTTTCTTTGGTAGGGAGAAAATTTAGTTTAAAATTGGCAAACTCTGGAACACAGTTGTTAGCACTGTTATGTTACATGAAGAAGGTCCTGGGTTCGATTCTGCCATGCGACCGAGCCTTTCTGTGTGGAGTTTGCATGTGTTTCCCGTGTCTGTGTGGGTTTTCTACAGATCCTCGAGCTTCCTCCCACAGTCCAAAGACACGCAATTAATTGGGCTACATTAATTGGTGATTCTAAATTGGCCGTAGATGTAAATCTGAGTGCAAATGATTCTGTTTCTCTGCGTTAGCCCTGTGACAAATTGGCAGTGTGTCCTGGGTGTATCCTGCGTCTTGCCCTATAACAGCTGGGATAGGCTCCAGCCCCCCATAATCCTGAATTGAATAAGCAGAATTGGCAAACGGTAGAAGTGCCTATGAGTGTTTTACAGCCAGATTTCCACGCAAATTGGGAAACCGTGTCAAATTTGAATATAAACAGAATGCAGTGCAGTAATTTGTCAATCTGCCTCTAATATTGATATGTGTGGTTGAAACAAAACAGTGACCACACCAAAAAATGCTCTGCTTACCAGTGATTGTAGGGCCTTACTCTAATAACTTTGTGGTTCTTTTGGAGGCCAATTTGTTTTGAAATACTCAAATTTTTGTTTGACTCTATTGCCGATAAGCAATAGTTCAGATTCTTGTAAGAGGTTTGACAGTCGTCTAGTGACCAGTCACAGCTGAGCAGGCTTTGTGTCTATGATTTAGCATCATAGAAAACCAAGACACTGTATTGGTAAAACGCCAGTTTAATAAAACAGTAACAGTCTTGATCCAGACATCTTGGCTACACTGGAAGCTCAAAAACTGGCAGTTACTCCCAGCAGCAAGTCAGTATCTCACTTTGCATTACTCTCACTTAATAAGCTGAACTGTAAAAGAGCCCAATGAGTGACTTCCAGTACAGAATGATGTATGTTTTATGTATGCTTTAATGATGTCTGTGCAACGCCATCATGATAACAGTCATTAAATGCTGGTTTTTGAGTTTGTGACCCAGAGACAGATTTCTGAATGTTTTCACCAACAACAACTTGAGTCCTGGAGTCTTTCCTATGTCACGATCTGAGGAGACAGACCGTGCGGTGGTGCGTGTGGTGGACCCAGGTGCGAACACAAGAGAGTAGACCGGAGTAAACTTAAACTGAAAGCGAGCCTTTATTATGGCTGATGACAGGTTTCAAACAAAGCAGAAATACCGTGATACCGTGACTAAACTGGGAAGCAGATACTGATAAGCTATGAAGACTCAGAAAACCATGACGATGACTGTAAAGACTGGCCGTGAGGACATGGAGGGTGGGAACACAGACGACGCAACACAGACTGAATGAAACACAGAGACTAAATACACATGAGGGATGATCAAGGGAAGTGGAAACACATGAGGGGGGAACAGCTGATACACATGAACCTAATGACAGGACAGGGAAAGTGAAACTACAAACACTGACATTAGACACAGACTTCCAAAGTAAAACAGGAAACATGGAGATTAGATGTGACCTGAACTGAACATAACCACACAGATATGACGCATGACAGGTAGACGCACGAACCAGGGAGACTGAGTACAGGGAGATGACATAAACACTAAGAAACAAAGGACTAAACAGCAACCTCAAAATAAACTAGATGAACTAAACTAGGGCACAAATGAATACAAAAGATGCATAAAACTCAAACACTGGGTCGCTCGGCCCAGGACCATGACATCCTAAGCCTCTCTGAGATTGTTTAAATCCCATTTATGTTACAGACCTGCTGCGTGTTTGTGAAATCATCACACAATTTTTCCTTTTATTTTGTGTTGTTCTTACTCTTCAAAGACTTCAGGTGTAAAAACATACTTATTAAATTGCATACCTACAGTACATCCAGTTTTGCCCACATGGCGTAGGTGGCATGGCAATTTAATTAATCTGAACATGACAATGTCCATCTTGGATGTCACTTTATAATAAATGATATGGCCGGCAAATTGCTGGTGATTGGTTTAATTATAACCGATGAAAATTATAATTTAATTATTACTGATGAGATTGTGGCACTTTGTAACTAACGTTTGATAGAACAGATAAATGTTCATCTGAGGACAATAGCCCAGTGTGTTGTCATTTTGTAAGTGAATTAAATACAGAGCTGTCTTGGTGTGATTGCTGATGGTGAAAAGGAAATTGCACCGTTAAGAAGATTTAATGTTTTCCCTTGAAGGGTCTCACCAGAGCATGCAACATCAACATCATCATTGCCGTGCTTTATGGGACAACAGATTAGAGTCTTTATCCCTCCCAGGGAGGCTGAACCACAGGGCGAGGAGGTAAAAGTGTCAAATCTGTCCATGTGTTGGGATTAATGCCAAAATTATGTCTGAGCATTAACCTTTGTAGCTGGAGTCAGAAGGCAATAGCTTAATTTAACTTCGCATAATGATTGAAAACACATAAACATGCTGGCTCAAAAGTTTAAAATTATGATTAGCATTACCTCAAAGTTCACCAAGTTACACTTCATTTTGTGCATTTAATCTGTGTACACATAGCATGTTTTCTTCAGTGTCAGACGTTTAAAACTACTGTCACATCATGGTCCCTCAACCCAGTTTTTGAGTGTATTATGGTCTATCTTCACTTTTGTTTTCTTAGTGCATCTGAGTTTGTTATTTTTAGTTCCTGGTTGAGTGGTGGTTCATGCTGTGATGTATCTGTGAAGGTTCTCAGTCATCCAGGTCATCATTGTCAAAGGAGCTTGCAAAGAAAAGCGTCTGGACTTCTTTAAGTTACTTGAAGACGTTTCACCTCTCATCCGAGAAGCTTCTTCAGTTCTAAGGTCAAATGGTGGAGAGTCCCAGATATAAACCTAGTGGGAGTATCCCCCACAGAGGGACAAAAGGACCCCCTGATGATCCTCTAATCACCTGAGCCAAGGTGTGAAACTGGGTGTGGGTCCCAATCAGCCAGTTTCCCGAAACTGCTGCTGTGATGTACCTTTGTGCAACCATAAGAAACAAAGACTACAGCTGCGCAAAGTTCAACCACACGATCAAGGGAAACACTGTGTGCATATTCCAATTCTGTGGACTTTTTGACAACTTTACGTGCATTTATAGGGACCTCCAGAGGTCCTTTCAATGGCTCTGGGGACCTCGCGAGGAAAGCTTTCTATAGTTAGCTGTTTTTAGTTACAAAGCTTTACAAAGGTTTCTTCTTAATGAATGAACATAACACAAACAGCACGGTGGCATGGCGATTAGCACTGTTGCCCTGCTGCAAGGAGGTCCACCACCTCGCCGGAGGCTTTCTGTGTAGAGTTTGCATGTTTGCGTGGGTTCTCTCAGGGTACTCAACCTTCCTCCCACAGTCCAAAGACATGCAATTAGTAGGGTTAGATTAATTGGTAATTCTGAAGTGCCCATAGGTGTGAATGGGTTAGCCCTGTGGCAGACTGGCGTGTACCCTGCCTCTCACCCTATAGTAGATGGGATAGGCTTTAGCCCTCCCATGACCCTGACAAGGATAAGTGGAAGACGATGGATGGATGGACAACACAAACTCTCGTAGAGGATACAGTGTCAGAGTGGTACATGTTTTGAAGTGACAAGCAGCAGGTGCATTTAGTATACGTCGAGCAGCTGCAAAAAAGACCAAACAAACATAGAAGCAGAGCGCAGTGGCCTGCGAAACACAAATGTTGGGTCCTATACTCTAGCTAGCGGTCAGCGCAGAACGTGCTGTGTCTTATATAAGGCTCGGCCTGCCAGTCATGACAATTATTCCTAGCTTTAGTGCACCACACAGTAGTTCTTTTTGCCCAACTGTTGCTGATGTAGACACTTCTTAAATGGCTGCAACATGACTTTTTTAAAACCTAACTGTACAAATTAAGTAAATGCAACAAGTTAGCATTAGAAGTTATAGCGTCCTTGTAGGTCAACGTTTGTGTTAAACTAAATTAAATGTATCCATTATCTCAGATTTGATGTATTTCTAAATTATGTTCCTTTCTTTAACAGAGTCAAAATAATACAATGCTTTCTGATGGCTAGTCTGCTTGGCCAGTAGGGGTTTACGCAATGCGGTTACAGAAAATAGCTTCTTTTTTACCTTGTGCTGCTCACAATTGAAGTTCTCAAAGGCATTTCATTGGGGATGGACTAGATGAGTGTTGGATTTCTCCCAAGATCGAAGAGCAGAGAAATCTAATCTGGAAAACAATGCCGGTACAGTGGCTGCACATCTGAAGAGAATTCTCTGCTGGGTATATATGCAAATGTTTTACCACTTTTTCAATTTGAGAGAGAAAAGGCTCAGTGCAACCAGTTTGATAAGATTTTTTCATTCTGTCAGAATGCATACACTTTAAGAGGATTCGGTCATCGTCAGCTTGCTTTAAGTATGTGACAATCATAACAATCTCCCCTTTCCACTGCTCTTGGTGGTAAATCCGCTTTTTTTATCTTATCCCTCAGTGCGAAACACTATCTGGAACAGCCTGATACAGTGTGCAATAAATGTATCTCTGTATATATACTGAAATTCAGGTTGTTGTCAAAAATGGTATTAAGGCTTAGAGAAACAAAAAAGCAATAAATTCAATATATATTTTTTAACTTTAGTAATTAATGCAGTCTAATTGGATTTTTTTTTTTACAATATTATTTTTTAATTGGAAAATTAATGCCTCTACCAGCCTGGTATTAATTGGGATTAGTAAAGGATGCGCCCATATGTTTTTTGTTTTGTTTGTCCCTACGTCTGATTAGAGGTTTAAAAGGTAAAAACTGATCAAACATGGCATCTGTTTAGTGAAAACATACAGATGGTATTTTTAATATAACTAGAAACATGTTTCTATGAAATAAAAAAAAAAATCAATTAGCTTTCTTTACAATATCTGAACTCAGTTTTTTAAATTATTTAAATCACATCACCTTCCTTGTAAATGATTATGGCCTAAATTGTCTGTGCTGTCAGAGAGGCGTGTATCCTGTCATTTAGTGCATTTGGATAAGCTTTAATTAACCTGGTAACCATGGTATTTCTTTTTGAAATCATTTTTGATTTACTGGCTGATGGGTATCTCTCTTTGTATTTTGTCATGAAAATCCCTGGATGAGCGCAGGAACACCTCCAGAAATCATTATCTGTGAGCACAGTTCACCGTGCCATCCACAAATGGAGATTAAAGCTCTATCATACAAAGAAGAAGCCATATGTGAACGTAATCCAGAAATGCCACCATCTGCTCGGAGCCAGAGCTCAATTAAAATGGACTGAGGCAACGTGGAAACCTGATTTGTGGTCAGATGAATTGAAATGTGAATGTAGAGAAAATGTACACTGTGTCCAGGATGGTCGATCAACTAGAATCCTATATCAGATAAGAATGAGACAACATCCCTCTCCCAGATGTTTAAACCAGTCTCCTCAGTTTCTAGACCTATACGTTATTTTAAAAAAGTGCAAAATCCACAGGTGGAAATATTGAATTTGCAGTTTTTGCCCCATAAGTTTTTTAAATAAACTATATTACTTGGACAATTTTGAGAACATTATCTGATTTAGCTGTTTTTTGCACACAGCATGATTCTCGGTCTGCACCTTTGGAAATTTAATCATACACAAACATAACAACTAGTTACTGTATTTCTGATCCATACACAAACAGAATTGGGGGAAAGTTGGCATACAGAGACCGAGTGTTCCAGTGTTTTCTTTAACAAACCCAAAAGTTTTCTTTACCTCATCTGGCTGAAGAACAAGTGAGCTTATGAAATGGCGAGACACTCATGAGTGATTGTTCATCCACAGTTGACAAGAATCAGTAATCCTCCTATAGGATTATGGCTTCTTCTCTGTGGAATAGTCTCCCCTTAAATATTAGATCTGCACAAACACTTGAGCAATTTAAATCATTACTAAAGACACATTTCTATGCCCTGGCTTTTAACACACTATGACCCAAGCATTTTGGTCTTATTTGAATTAGTTTAGTTATTGTTTTAACTCTTTTATTGTCCTATTATTGTTTTTTATTGTTATTATTGTATTACATTGTTGCTTTTTAATACCATTTTTATATTGTTAAGCACTTTGTGCAGCATCGGCTGTTTGAAATGTGCTATATAAATAAATTTGACCTTGACCTTGACCTATAGTATTGCTCAAAATTTAATCAAACTTATTCAGTTTATGTTTACACTTTATACTAAGCCTAACTAAGCTAGTCATCTTATCCCACGACTACAGGCATGCAGTTAGTCTGCTCAGTGATTTAAGCATTTCTGACATTATTGATTGCTTGAATATGACCATTGTAAATAACCTTTTTAAAAACTAGCTGTTCTTTTATACCAGCTGTAAATATTAATCAATTTATCGAGAAACCAACCCCTATGTGTTTTATTTCTTTGCTCAAAAACTTTCCTCATAGTTTCTCTCTTGTTACTAATCATGAATTATTCATCATTTTTTAGAAAAATGCAATCTAATCCTAGCTCAATTCACAGCGCTGAGAATACCCTCATTAAGGTGATCAATGACTTATTAGGAACTGCTGGTTTTTACATTTTAATTAAACTTTATTAAGGTGGTTCCTCTTTAGCAGGTCCATTTAATTTTGTTTCTATATCTTGAATTGATTGTTTTAATTTAATTGTGATGGTGCACTGGCTTAACTTTAATAGTTTTTACCTGCTTAACTATCTGTGAAACACTGTTGCTATAATTAGGATATTTCCCTTGTCTTGAAGATTTCCCTTTACTAAGATAATATTAAAAATTTCAGTATTTGGACACCAACCAAATGTGTCCAAATACAGGATCTCGGTTCCCGTTTATATTACATGTTTCAGCGTCTTACAGCAGCTTATTGTGATCAGTTGATCAATTATCCCTTAATTGAAAACATTGTGTCTGCTCAAAATTAAACATCATACGTATAGTGAGGATGAAAGCATTATGGTTTCTGGCATTTAAAGTTAACTCCAAATAATTAACAGCAGGGAATCACAATGACTAGCACTGTCATCTCAAAATGAGATGAGCCTGGTTCTGCTGGAGGTTTCTTCCTGTTAAAGGTAGTTTTTTATTCCCACTGTTGCCAAAGTGCTTGCATCAATCATGTGATTGATAGGTTTTTTCTCTGCATGTATTATTGTAGGCTCTACTTTACAATTTAATTTGGCACTGTATGAATAAAATTAAAATAAACTGAATTGAATTGAAAAGTCAGGAGGTTCTGAGCTTAAACCTGCCTGAGGCCTCTCTGTGTTTGTGTGGGATTTCTCCAGATGCTATAGTTTCCATCCTCATCCAAAGGCATGCTTGTTAGGTTATTTGTTAATTTTTGATTAGCTGCAGGTATGGATGTGAGTGTGATTGGTTGTCTGTTTCTGTGTTAGTCTTGTGATGGACCAGTAACCTCCAGCAGGGGCCCGTTCTTCGTACCTCGCCAAGTAAGTTAGCTGGATTAGATTGTTGACGATTTCGCGTGATCTTGGATCGTTCGGTTCCCCGAAGCTCATCCGGGACTTGCTGTCATAGCAACAGAGCCATAAGCGTAAACCTGCTCGGGAGCAGGTTTACTTTATGTAAACAGGATTAGATCGCGGCCACGCAGGTATGTCCACTTCATTTATACGAAAGCAACAGCGATATTCCACCACTGTTTCACCATAAACAAATAACATCAATGTAACTAAAGATAATGCAGCACTTGATCCTTTTATTGATGTCACACAGATACATACAGATCATTTCCTAAAAAAGGGAAATATACTATTAACATTCTATTACATGTATGTGATTATTACAGATGTAATTCATATTTCATAGTAATTGTAAATTACTTCGTGTAATCAAGATGAGAGACCACGGCTATAAAAGCGAAGGTGGATTTGGGAAGTCTGTCGCAGTCATATCCTGTCTGTTTACGCGAGCCACCCATTGCGGAAGGTGCAAGATTGATAAGGAGAGTCCTCAGAATCCAGCGTATATTGCGGGACAGACAGGATCCTTTAGCTCAGCGCGACAGTGTGCTCATTGAGAGATATCGATTTTCCCGTGAGGGTATTATTTACTTAACCAACTTGTTGACGAGGGGGTGCAGGACCACCACCTGTCTTTTTTTCCTCTGCCCTTTTCTTGGTTGCTGTTATGAACAAACAAACAGATCATTCCAGGGTCTCTTTCCAAGAGACGAAAAGCAATATAAGTGATAAATATTACCATTCTGTAGCATATTCTTATATTTCACTTTTACTTGTTCCCATG
Organism: Rhamphochromis longiceps; assembly: GCF_057381845.1. Classification (NCBI taxonomy): domain Eukaryota; kingdom Metazoa; phylum Chordata; class Actinopteri; order Cichliformes; family Cichlidae; genus Rhamphochromis; species Rhamphochromis longiceps. The sequence goes on from NC_140562.1 coordinate 17,972,622, forward strand.
TTCTAGTGGGTCCTGTTGTGGCTCTAATGTGAAAGGGGATATAATATAACATATTATAATATAATATAATGTAATATAATATTGGATAATATGGTGTGATATGATAAATCTACCCTACCGCCTACTGGTGTTGGCCAGAGGGGCCGATGGCACGATATGGCAGCCTGGCTTCTGTCAGTCTGCCCCAGGGCAGCTGTGGCTACAACTGTAGCTGCCTCCACCAGTGTGTGAATGTGAGAGTGAATGAATAGTGGCATTGTAAAGCGCTTTGGGTGCCTTGAAAAGCGCTATATCAATCCACTCCATTATTATTGTTATTATTAAATTACTTACGAGTTTAATTTGTCAGCAACTTTCTGCCAGCCCTCTCTCCTTGCTTTTGCAGCCTTTGCAGTGTTCCCTTGCGTTCTGATTAAACTCTGAAACTCCTGAAATCCCTCACTCAAGAGTTCTTGCTCTGCTGCCGAAAAATACTGAGCGCGCTCCTTCGACATTTTCGCCGACCAATCAGAGGGTTGCCGATCAATGTTTCTACTATCGATGCGTAGCCCCTTTTACGACACCCAGTGATCTCACATTACTTCATCCAGGTGTACTAATCGTCAACAGCAGGTGTGTTCGGAGAACCGGATTAGCGAGCTCACGGTTAGCGCGATGATTTGGTCTTGGATGTGTCATTTGATCTTGGATGTAGTAAGCGACGTACGAAGAACGGGCCCCTGAATGCAAACTGTTTGTCACCCTGGGATAGGATTGCAGGATTGCCCACGTTGGAATATGGATGGATGGATAACATAGTGGTTATGTACTTCAAATCAATTTTTTTATCCTTATCATTTTTTTCTGGGTCATCACTATTTATCCAAGCACATTTCTAATACTTTTCAAGGAGCTTAATAGACACGCACCATCAAACAACTAGGGCACACAACACAACACATACAAAAACCAATTTGTTAAGCAATATAAAGGTGTCAGCAAGTCTGTCATAGACTCATAAGTGTTCTCTACACAATATCCCTACTTCATCTAATTGTTTGACGCTAATGACTTTGGCGTGGGGTGGGGAGTACACATTGTATAGAGTGATGAAAAGTGTTAGCACTTAAAGTTGTTATTGTTGCTCATAATAAAGAGCCAATTAACCTGTTGCTTATATTGACCTAACTAAATTAAAAGCTAATGAGCTCATTTAAAGACTGAGGCCATAAGAAAGAGGGGATGTTAAAAGGCATCAGAAAATTTGGGAGAAAAATTAAACTACCGTATTTCCCGGACTACAAAGTGCACCTAAATATTAGCCGCACAAGCTAAAATCAGGGGAAAATCCTGTTTTGTACATACATTAGCCGCACCTGACTAAAAGCCGCAGGTGTTTCAATGTTGACTTATCATATGTAAGAGAATATGCACAAAGGGAATTGTCAGGAAAGAGATGGCTGTTTGGAGACATCACTTTTATTAATATTTTGAAAAACAAGTTATGGGTACATATTTGCACATGTAGTACATAACAGTAGCCTACAGCACACCAGAAAAATAGATTCGGACTACCTTTTAGGCTCAGGTGCAGTGACACGGCTTTAACAAGAAGAAAAGTCAGTCATTCACCATCTTTCTCTTCTTCCTGCGCACTAAAACCACCAAAGTCCTCTCCTCCAGTGTCGGATACAAACAGGCTCAGGATCGCTTCGTCATCCACTCTCCGCTTCTCTCCTTCGTTGTCACTTTCAAAACCAAAGAAATCCTCGTTGTCAGTGTCAGAGTCGAACACCCTCTGAAGGGCCGTGGCGGTGTCCTCCTCTCCATCATGCAGCAGTCCAGCCCTTCAAAATCCGTTGGTGATCGTGGATGCTTTCACACTTTTCCACGCTGTCAGAATCCACCGGTGGAGTTGAGCATAACTTGCTTTTCGCAAGTTTATCGCCGCTCATCATCCACGCCTCCCGCTGAACGCGTACCGCTACTTTGAAGTTTGTTTTTCGCGCTACTTCGTACGGCACTACGTTGCCTGGCGGACGGACATGTGACTAACATACCACTCTTGAACCCCGATCCTTCCGCCAGGCAACGTAGTGCCGTACAACAGCGGAACACACAAAACAAATCGTCTTACGATATGACAAAAATCATGGACAATCCATAGAAAAGCCGCACCTGACTAAAAGCCGCAGGGTTCAAAGCTTGTGCAAAAAGTAGCGGCTTATAGCCCGACAATTACGGTATAGGTTAAAAAACAAAAAACAAAAAAACAGGGGACCCACAATAAAAACACCCTCAGTGATTCAATGAGACAAGAGAGCCAGATTTATTTATTTGTTAGTTTTGCCAGTTAAGCTTCTTACTTACAAAGTGCTGTTTGTTTTTCCATGCCAAGTAAGTGTTTGTAAAGGACGTGGTGCACTTGCAAGACCACTTTTCCCATAATCCCGAAGATTCATCCCAGCTCAAAGAGCTAAAGAACATTTGTACAGTTAATGCTTCAAAGTCTTTTGGCTTCAGTTCTAAATAAAAAATATTAAACAAGAAAAACAAATATAAGCCATGATTAATGTCCAATCCCGTGATTGACAACAGCTAGTTAAAACTAAATCCACCATAAAACTGAGTAATCCCACACAGGCTTTCCTAACCTTTCAAATACAAACTGAGTTACCAAATCAACTTTTATTCAAAAAGTTTTATTGACGTTGACCTGTTTTTTTTTTTTTTTTAAACATAAAATTTAGATGCTTTATCCGCTACTGCGTTAACATTTTATCTTTTATCCGGTAGGAATATTGGTCACTATTATCATTTAAGAATAATAATATAATCAATTCTATATTATTAATAAATTGGTGACTATTTCCACAAAGATAGGCAAGGCAAGGCAAGTTTATTTGTATAGCACAATTCAACAACAAGGTGATTCAAAGTGCTTTACAGAGACATTAGTAACAAAAACAAATAAAAAGCATGATTTAAAATTGATTAAAACAAGCAAACAAACAAACTAATTAACAAACAAACAAAACAGTATATAAAATCAAAACAGATAAAATCAGAACAGTAGATAAAATCAGTAGTTAAATGTAAGTTTTGAAATTTAAGCTTAAAGTGTGGATTTGGTGCTTTATTCAAATGCAGCTGAGAACAGGTGAGTCTTCAACCTGGATTTAAACAAACTGAGTGTTTCAGCTGATCTGAGGCTTTCTGGGAGTTTGTTCCAGATATAAGGAGCATAAAAGCTGAATGCAGCTTCTCCGTGTCTGGTTCTGACTCTGGGAACTGATAAAAGACCAGATCCAGATGACCTGAGGGATCTGGAAGGTTCATACTGGGTCAGGAGGTCACTGATGTATTTTGGTCCTAAACCATTCAGAGCTTTATAGGCCAGCATCAGAACTTTAAAGTCTATCCTCTGACGGACAGGCAGCCAGTGTAAGGACCTCAGAGCTGGACTGATGTGGTCCACTTTTTTGGTCTTAGTGAGGACTCGAGCAGCAGAGTTCTGAATGAGCTGTAGTTGTCTGACTGATTTTTTAGGTAGACCTGTAAAGATGCTGTTACAGTAATCAAGCCTACTAAAGATGAATGCATGGACTAGTTTTTCCAGGTCCTGTTGAGACATCAGATCTTTTATCCTTGAAATATTCTTGAGGTGATAGTAAGCTGACTTTGTTATTGTCTTAATGTGTTTTTCTAAGTTTAGGTCTGCATCCATCACTACACCCAAATTTCTCGCCTGGTTTGTGGTTTTTAGGTGTATAGATTGAAGTTCTCTGGTGACCTGTAATCGTTTTTCTTTGGCGCCAAAGACTATTACCTCAGTTTTGTTTTTGTTTAGCTGGAGAAAATTGTGGCACAACCAGTCATTAATTTCCTCAATGCATTTACCAAGAGCCTGTACAGGGCCTTGGTCTCCTGGTGACATTGTGATATATATTTGTGTGTCGTCTGCATAGCTGTGGTAGTTTATTTTGTTGTTCTTTATAATCTGTGCCAGTGGGAGCATGTAAATGTTAAACAGAAGGGGTCCCAAGATGGAACCTTGGGGAACTCCACATGTGATACTTGTCTGCTCAGATGTGAAGTTACCTATTGATACAAAGTATTTCCTGTTTTCTAAGTATGTTTTGAACCAGTTTAGTACAGTTCCTGAAAGACCTGCCCAGTTCTCCAGTCGTTTGAGTAATATGTTGTGGTCAACTGTATCAAATGCTGCACTGAGATCCAGTAAAACTAGGACTGACATTTTTCCACTGTCTGTATTCAGACATATGTCATTGAACACTTTGGTCAGAGCGGTTTCAGTGCTGTGGTTCTGTCTAAAACCTGACTGGAAGGCATCATAGCAGTTATGATTACTTCATTACAATTACTTCTGTGTTAAGAAGTAATTGAGCTGTTGAGAAACTGCTTTTTCAATGATCTTACTTAAAAATGGGAGATTTGAGATCGGCCTGTAGTTGTTCATTTGTGTCTTGTCAAGATTGTCCTTTTTCAGTATAGGTTTGATTACAGCAGTTTTTAGTGATTCTGGAAACACACCTGATAGTAAAGAAAAGTTGACGATCTGTAACAGGTCTGACTCTAAAGTCTTTGAGACCTTTTTGAAAAAACTTGTTGACAGGACATCTAAACAGCAAGAGGAGGAGTTCAGTTGACCTAAGATGTCCTCCAGGTCTTTGCTGTTAATAGGGTCAAACTGTTTCATGGTGTTTAAACAGTTTTTCGGTGGACACAGTACATATTCTGGATCTGCTGTTGATGTACCAATTGCTTGTCTAATTTTTTGGATTTTTTCTGTGAAGAATTTGGCAAAGTCATTGCAGGCCATGGTCGAATGAAGTTCAGCTGCCACTGACACAGGAGGGTCTGTTAGCCTGTCAACTGTAGAAAATAAGACCCGAGCATTATGGCTGTTTTTAGTGATGATGTCAGAGAAGTAGGACCTTCTTTCACTCCTCAGTTGTAAATTATAATTGTGAAGTTTCTCTTCATAGATGTCATAGTGAACCTGGAGGTTTGTTTTTCTCCATCTGCGCTCAGCTTTCCTACACTCTCTTTTTTCATTTTTCACTAGTGTGGAGTTTCTCCATGGAGACTTTTTCCTTTCAGAGATAACCTTCACCTTAATGGGAGCAATAGTGTCCATTACATTTAACATTTTAGCATTGAAGCTATTGACGAGCTCATTGACTGACCCTCTGGACAGGTCAGGTGTTAATGGGAAGACCTGGTTAAAGATCTCACTACTGTGTTCAGTTATACACCGTTTTGTGATCACTGCTGTTGATATATTTGTGTGGGCTGAGATTTTACTTTCAAAGAAAACACAGTAATGATCAGACAGGCCCACATCAGACACAGTAATGTTTGAAATGCTCAGGCTCTTGGAGATCAGTAGGTCAAGAGTGTGTCCTCTATTATGTGTGGCCTCTGTTACATGCTGAGTCAGCCCAAAGTTGCCCAGAGTGTTACTCAGGTCTTTAGTCCCTTTGTCCTGAGGGTTGTCCACATGGATGTTAAAATCCCCAACAATAATTACACAGTCGAAATCAACACAGATCACAGACAGCAGTTCACTGAGGTCATTAAAAAAGTCTGTGCAGTATTTGGGAGGCCTGTAAACATTAAGAAACACAACTTTGAATGGGGCCTTCAGCTGTAAAGCCACATATTCAAAAGACTGAAAACTTCCAGGAGATAGCTGCTTACATTGAAATGATTCATTAAATAAGACAGCAACCCCTCCTCCTCTCCTGCTCACCCTGGCCTCACTGATAAAACTGTAGTTAGGAGGGGTCGTCTCGATGAGAACAGCTCCACTGTTACTTTGGTCCAACCAAGTTTCAGTTAAAAACATAAAATAAAGGCTGTGTTCAGTGATTAAATCATTAAATAAAAATGTTTTCCCAGCTAAAGATCTAACGTTTAATAAAGCCAACTTAAGTGTTTTAGAGGTATTACTTGTCCCCTCGTGTTTGGGAGCAGTCTGTGGCACACAAGGTATGTTTACTATGTTTAAAGATCTTTTAGAGTGCATTTCTCTGTGTTTTGACCAGGCCACATGTCTCCTGTCACCCAAAAGTACAGAGATTTTAAAACCTTCTAGTAAACAGGGTCCCAGCTTCTCCTGGGAAAAGTCACCACTGCCATAATCCTCGCAGCCCAGACCCTCCACACATCACACATCAGACTGCGGAGACAGGGCATGAAGGTGGTAAGGAGGAACTAAGGGGGGCGAGGCTGGACAATGTGACTTCGATTGCTCTGTTGAGGGTGGGGCTCGATGGCGAACCTTTGGCCGCTCTGGTGGGGGGTTTATGGGGGACAAAAAGGGATTGGGCCGGGGGGTAGATCTGAGCCCAGCATTGACCCGCTCCATCATCTCCTCAGTGAATTTCAGGTGTGGGGAGGAGGGAGAAAGGGAGGGGGAGGAGGGTGATGGCCTGTCAGGGGTTTGGGGGACTGGGGAAGATCGTGGTCCCTGGTCCTGGTCGTTGGTGTTGTTGAGAGAGTTGGAGGCAAATAGGGACCCCTCTTCTTGCCTCAGATGTCTCTCCTTTCTGAGGCTCTTCCTGGGTGGGGGCAAATGGAGCTCCTTCTCAAGGTTTCTGCTGGGCTTTGTCTGTTCTTGGAGTACTGTTTGTTCCTCTTCATGAGATAACTCCTCGTTTATCTCAGCCTTGGCACCAAGCACAGATGGATGACGTGTGGAATAAAACAAGTTGGAGGTGAACAGTTTCACCCTTGACTTGTTAAAATTAAATCCATTTGCTTTAAACAGATGCCTGCGTTCCCAAAAAATATTAAAGTTGTTGATAAAATGCACTGAGTGGTCAGCACATGCTGATATAAGCCATTTATTCAGTGTAAACAACCTGCTGAATCTCTCGTCGTCTCCTCTGACGGGCGGTACAGGTCCACTGATGAATACAGCTGCATTCAGAGAGTTTACAGTATTTAGTAATCCAGTAAAGTCCCGTTTCAGAACCTCCGACTGTTGTTTGGACACATCGTTTGACCCTGTATGCAGAACAATGTTTGTCACAGTTGGATATTCATCTGCAATTTGAAGAATTCTCTCCTTCAGGTTGTTGACCATATCCTTAGGAAAGCAGAGGACTTTAGTGTTCTTACCGCACATCCTTTGTACATCCTTTACGGCAGAGTCACCCACAATCAGAGTTTCAGGCCTAGCCTTTAGCTTTCCCTGTGGTCTTTTACTTTTCAACAGATTTTCAGACCTTACTTCGCTGCTTTTAGATGGATGGTTGTCCGATATAGATCCAGGGTCCTTTGATAGTGGAGCAAATCTGTTGTGCAGTTTCACATTCAGTTGTTTTGGAGGTTTGTTGTTAACCTTCCTATTCACGGTTGTCCAGTCCTGTTTCCTCTCGTATACAGGGGTATTTAATTTTTACCTGGTAAATGACATTTTCTTGTTAAATCACAAAACAGCTACTAGTACTTCTGCTACTACTACTAAAATAATAATCATCATTATTACTATTAATAGTCTAAAAAAAAGTCACTTGTTCAGCCATCTTACAGTGAAATAGCCCTGTGCTATCTCTGTGACCGTGTGTGTGTGTGTGTGTGTGAGAGAGATATACAAGGTAGTATATATGTCGATGTGAAACACATCAAGGGTTCCTGCTTGTGCATTCCCATCATTCACAGCATGTAATATCTCCTCATGGGTATCGACTTAGCAATGACACAGAATTTCCATTAGCTCCCAGCAAAGACTGTTGTCAGGTTACTGTGTTGCAACTTTACTACTAGCACTAAACATGCCTCAGACTTATAAAGTGGAAGACAGTGAGATGCATTTTCTCTCTTCTCCATACAGAAGTATCATAAAATCAAATGTGTAACTGTTCCAAAGCTGGCACATTATAGTAATTGTGCTTCTTGGATCGTTTCTAAGAAGCAAAATCACATCACTGTGCATTCACTCTATTCACTCTAGCATGATGGGTAATTTCAACATTTCCGCTGATTCAGTGACGTTGAAAACAGTCAGTAACAGTCAGTCAGTAAATTCTACACAGAAATGAAGTTTTTGCTTTATCTGCTGAAACATGAAGTCTAGAATGAATGAATATATATATATTATTATTATCATTAACATTATGAATGTAAATGACGGTTTTATGAAGTTATGTCACAATGCAGTTTTTAAATGTTTGTGAAAGAATGGTATATATAATTCTCTTTTCATAAAGTGTTTAGGCAGACATCTTAGTGATACTGAATTGAAATGAAAATATAAACTGTATAAATCTGTGTTAAAAATAATTGCTTTGTTTTTCTGATCTATCTTTTGCTAACAGTGATCCTACCAGAGTACCAACCAAGAATTATCCTACTCCTTTTTCCTGAGAAGAACTTTCTATCATATCTGTAGTTTTGGTTCATTTATGGAGAAGCAAAAAGTGTTGTAAACAAAACTATTGTTTTTTTGTTTTTTTTTGCTATGACATAGCAAAGAGCTGTGGTGGACAGCAACAGTTACAGACAGAAACATGTTAGCTAACGGCATGGTTAGCTAACATGCTAATATATAATGTACGGACAAATTTACACTGGGCACACTGGGTACAGGGAAAAATTAAAAATATTAAAGAACAATTTAGGTGTTGTGTTGGTAAAACAGCTAGTTAAACTAACTACCTAATTTCGCTAAATATGCTGGTTGGATTTGTACCTGCTTAGCATAGCAGAAGATGACATTCATCAAAGCATTTATTACTAATATGCTAGATGACTTAAAAGTTTCTTCACACTACAAGACGGTCTTTGTACAAAGGACCCAGTACCAAGGTCATTTGGGGGATTCTGAAATCAGTCAATAAAACAGCTCACCTTCAGTTCACATCACCCCGCCTCTGTGTGTCTGTATTTGGGTCTTTTACATATCATTCAGATTTCCAACAGATTCTGATGCTAATTCCTTTAGACCACATGTTGGTCAGGCGGTTAGTAAGAGGAAACGTATCTGTTACAGTGATTAACTACAGAGTGCTTGTTTGCTAATGCCGTCTCTGTATCCAAACACTACACAGATTGTAACTTATCTCAGAGTAAGCTGAGCCTGCTACTCTTATCTAGGATGCTAGAAACCAGAGATTTATCAGAGGCTTAGATCAAATCTTTCATAACAGGATTTACACAAGTCCTTGAAATGGACCGGACTCAGCCAGAGTCAAACCTGCTTTCAGAGGAATTAGCAAATAGGCAATAAGCGAAAATTTAAGGGTAAGAACAGCATTGGAGATGCAAGGAAGGAGATTTTTCACTTTGGCACGTTGTCAGGGCAAGAAAGGCAAGCAGTGCTTGTCCTGTGAAATGGAAAAATAGACAACATTTAAATTTTACCAAAAGGTTAAAAAAAAAAAAACATTCTTTAAGGGGGTCAGCAAGGATATACAGTCGACCCCCGCCTACTCATGGTTCAGTATTCCCAGATTCACCTATTTGTTATTCAAATTATTCTCAAAAATTTGCTGATTTTTTTGATAAAGCATGTAAAATATTCACTAATTGTTTTCGTTTTATTGTTGTGGCTAAATACATTTCTATGCTTAAAAGATTCTTTACTACTTTTCAAATATTAATATTAATCTAAACTCAGGCAAAATATCAATAGGCAGTTAAAACATTTTTAGAGGGGCTCGCAAATCACAGCCAGTTATGATCCCTAAACCCTGTGAATATCGGGAGTCGACTCTATATTTTATTTCACTTCCTTGGGAAACTTAAACCAACTAAAACTTCTCAATACCTCTAATTGAATACCTCAACTGCTACAATTATTCTTGTACAAACATTTTCAGCTGTTTTGAATGCAAACATCGGGGTTATTAGAGTATTAAATAAAGTATTTCGTTCTTTTTCTCCCTAAAGACCTCTTTTACGTCTGTGAGAAACCAAACTGCTTGAAAATTATTACAGGAGTGACTACTACAACATTAATTGGATCTATTCTACTCTCATTGCAATTGATGTTCTGGCAAGTATGGTGTGCAGTTTTTGACATATTTGTCTTATCCTGTGGTGCAACTACACATTTTTAAGCAGTGTGTTATGTACTTTGTTTACTCACTGTTAAGTCAGCTAATGAGGAATAATGAAAAAGATTTGAGAATCTTTGATCTTTGACCCTTAAACATTGACCCTGTTGCTACTTAATGTGGTTTTGTCAATAAACAATTGACAAAACCACCAGACTGGATAACATGTTGCTATTTATCTATCTAAACATCTAAAGTGTGACTTCTTGTTCTTGTCTTGTTGTATAACTGCCCCCTTGATTTCATAAATGTTTATCACCTTCACACAAATCATATCCCATCTACTGATCGCTGCATCTGTGTAAATCTGAAGACTTGCCAGCAGTTATAATTTGGATTATCTTTCCCAAACACATTGTGTGGTTGGTCACATATACACTTTATAAACACACCATCACCACAACAGGCTCTGATGAGCAGGATGCATTTCCTCAATGCAACCAACGGCAACTGTTTGCATTCTCATCCTCAATGCATTCATTTTCAATATGGGGGCATTGGACTGTAAGTAAATCGAGCCCAAAACAATAGTGTTCTATCCTGCCAATCCCAAAACTTGGATTTCTGTCATTAGTAGTGTTAAGTGTTATGACGTATTTCTCCCAAGATAATCAAACTTCATGGAGCAGCAATTTTATTTTTAGCACACCCTTGAATGGTCAAAAATCGCAGCAATTGAGGAATTGGTCATTTGCATTTGCAGTGCTGGAAAAAATGGGTTGAATGTTAAAATTTTATATTTGATTTGATGAGAGTGTCAGAGTTTGACTGTGTGGAAGGCACATTGAGGACCCAAGTGCAGAAATCCGGCTACAGACTTGAACTTAATTCAGTTTTATTGCTGAAGTATACAAACCTGAAGGGAGAAAACAGACAGACCACAGTACATGACTGGGGACTCAGAACGAATAACAAAACACCTGGAGACTACAAAGGAAACACAGGTGGCAAGACACAGATGAGACTAGGAATAACAAAAGCCAGAACTAATAATAAACCCAGATGCAGTAGAGAAAGCTAAACTATACAGAACTAAGTCTGAAGTCATCTTTTAAATGTAGCAGAAAGTATCACGAGTCCACAACAAACTCAAAACACTGAGATCCAGAACCATGACAGACAGAAACTTTTGTTGACCGCACAGATGTCCTACATATTTGCTTAATATGTGCATTGAAGGACATATCTTGATTAAAAACGACTCCAAGATTTCCCACAGTGTTACTGGAGGCCACAATATCTGAATTTAGAAGCGGGAAACTAGAGGTCATCCAGGTTTTTATGTCTTTAAGACATTCCTGCAGTTTAACCATTTTGTAACACTGATGTAGCGCTAATGAATTAATACAGGCTAGGGATTGAGTGTAATTTTATGGTTATTATTAATCAGAAGATTTAGGGACGCTGCTGGAGCTGATGGGCAGTAATTAATAAATACACACAACACAAAAAAATGGTTTTGCAGGTACCATGTATTTAACCAAACCCCAAAAAAGAATAACAAGAAAAGAAAAACTTAAATAATCACTCCTGCTGCAGCTATCCAATTAATCAAAAACCCAGTGAGGGTACACAAAGACAACTAAACAGATTTGTCTGGCTTATACCAAGCAACACAGGTTCTCAAAAAACAGTTCCCCCATAAACACCACATGTTAATATCAAATCCACTGATCCACACTGAAGTCCATGAGTTTAATCTGAATGTCCATGAGAGATGTCCAAGCGCTATTGTCCATAAATGAAGGGAATGGTGTGTATGATTGCGGAAATCAGTGTATTTGGAAAATGGGGACAGAGCGTTGTCTTTTATAGCTTCCTACCCAACCGGTGGAAGCGTCAATTGCAGAATGTGTCCTGCCCCTAGCCGTTCATTGGCTCGCCATCCTTTTTCATACCCCAAAAAGGTTCACCTGGCCTGCATTAAATAAACAAGGCCAATAAGAAATCACAAGAATACAAAAATGTCAGCCAGTTAAGCTAAATACATTAAGTTATTCTTGTTCCTGTGTACACAATTTATAAATAAATAACCAAACAATGTATTGGTTAAATATAATATTTCTAACCAATAAGGATTTAACTGAAAACATTTCAACTGCTACATACATACATACATACATACTATGTAGCTCCACAACATTTGTTATTCAACAACTATCAGTCAAATCAAAATCAAATTGTTTGGACCGGCAGCAGCCGATTAGCGTCAGCTGGTAGCAATACAAACAGTCAATTAAAAGTTCAAACTCACCAATTCCGTTCTGTTCAGTGCACAACAACATTATGGCTCTGGCTCACAGTAATCAGCATCTAAGTTGCATAAGTTAGTTGGTGTTAAAAAAAAAATGCATTAAAACGGGAAAAGCAAATGTTTGCCAATACACACCTGCAACAGCTCTGTCACCTGGCTTGCCTCCACGCATCTGACGGGAGGAAGCCGGGACAGGCTTACTATGACCTACATGCCATCCGATTGGCTGAGCAAAGTCATGTGGTTGGAGTCATGCATTTGTGATGCGTTCAATGGCAGGAAATAAGTGCAGGAAATTACTCTGGGTTACACCCTCCCCCCTTGAATACATGCACGTCCCGTTGCATGACAACACTACACAATATGTACGACTGAAGGGTTAGAATTGGTGGTTGCGGTGGTTAAAGCATCTGACAGACTATGTAACAGAGACTGAACAACTGATATCAATGGATTGCCTAAGTGGGCATACTGAAGTCGCCTAGGTGGTGATCTGTGACGCGTTGACCGCCTCAGAGGGGGGTCAATAACCGAATCTGAGCAATTAAGAGTTGGTAAAGGACTAGGCTCGGCCGCTAAGTTGTCAGAGACTCCAGGATCGGACAAGTCTGTAGACACGGTTTCAAGAATGGGTTCGGGTAAGATTTCAAGCAAATCTTCCCCTGATGTCTCATCAGCGTCAAACTCCAATGGTTCTTCCCTCTGGGATCCTGACAGAGCTCCTCCAGCTGATTCCATTTCAGGTGTAGATGTTGGAGGAAGTCTTTCCTCCTCACCACTGGGAAAAGACTGTAGGGGGTTGAGAGACTTCTCCACTCTAAACTCCATTGGGAGCGGGGCAAGATGGACAAAGGTCGGTTCAAATACATTCTCTTCAACAAAGTACTCAGGAGATTCCTGTTGTTTCTTGGCCTGTTGACGAGTTAAAGAGGGTGTGATTGGAATAGTCTCATCTGATGTTCCTGACTCTGTTGCAGGAAGAAACTCACACGGAAGAAGGAGATCTCTGTGCAATGTGCGAATTTGGCCGTCTTTGCATTCTGGTTTTACAGTGTAGACGGGGAGATCTTTGGCACATTTCAGCACTACAAAGACATCTGGTTCCCATTTGTCAGCAAGTTTATGTTTACCCGTCAGCCTCATGTTCCGTACCAAAACTCTGCTTCCAACTTCCAGCTTGGACGGTATAATACGTTGGTCAAATCGAGTCTTGTTCCTCTCAGCGTTCTTTGCAGCATTCTTTGAAGATAGCAGATAACTTTCTTTCAACCTAGCTTTCAAGTCTTGTACATACTGTGAATGTGTCTGTTGTTCTTTCTCACGTACAGGAAGATTAAAAGCGAGGTCAATGGGGAGACGAGGACAACGTCCAAACATTAGTTCGTATGGGGTGTAGCCAGTGACTTCATTTTTGGTACAGTTGTAGGCATGGACAAGTGGTTTCACAAACTGTTTCCATTTGGATTTCTGTTTGGATTCAAGAGTTCCCAACATGGCCAGTAGAGTGCGATTAAACCTCTCTACTGGGTTTCCTCTTGGATGGTAAGGTGTTGTGTGACACTTTTGGACTCCCAACAGGGCGCATAACTCCTTTATCAATTTCGACTCAAAGTCTGGCCCTTGATCTGTATGGAGTCTTTCTGGAATTCCATAATAAACAATGAAGTTTTCCCAAAGACATTTAGCCACAGTTTTTGCCTTTTGGTTCGGTGTTGGAATGGCAAGGGCATATTTGGTAAAATGATCTGTCAGTACCAAGATGTCTTTGATGTTGCTGGTATTGGGCTCGAGACTGAGGAAATCCATACAAATGAGTTCAAGCGGACGTGATGTCCGAATGTTAACCAGAGGAGCAGCTCTCTCCGGCAAGCTTTTCCGGCGAATACACCGGCCACAGGTTTTTATTTTATTTTCCACATCCACTGCCATTCTTGGCCAATAGAACCGAGTCCTGGCAAGGTCAAGGGTCCGTTCCACTCCCAGGTGGCCCATATCATTGTGGAGGCTGTGGAGAACAGTTTGCCGCAGTTCTGTCGGAAGGACCAGTTGGTATGATGGTTGTTCATTTTGATATCTTATCCTATAGAGGATACCATCAATCAGCTCCAATTTGTTCAGTTCGCGAAGGAGAAGAGGAATTTCAGGAAGCTCTTTCCTGGCTGTCAGAGGAACTTTTTCTCCTGACTCCAACTGGTGAATAACCTCCTGAAGAGTTGGATCAGTTCTCTGTTTTTCATAAAGGTCAGAATGGGATATGGTGGAAATAACAGGAAGTCCATGTGAATCTTCTGAGTAATTCTCAGGAAGCACTGCTGTGTTGATGGACAGGGATTCGACCAAACTATTCTCAGCTTGGGTCCTGACAACACCACTTTGGCAAATCGCATCGACAACTTCAGCTGATATTTCACCATCACTGCTGCTTGAGAGATGTTGTTGAGTAAACTGATTAATTAGCTCCTCATCTTTTTGAGCAGGTTCCCCAGAGGAAGTACCATCATGGGGCAGACGTGAAAGTGCATCTGCATCCAGGTTTTGCTTGCCTGCTCGATACTGTATCTTGAATGAGAATGTAGAAAGAGCAGCCAGCCAACGATGGCCGGTAGCATCCAACTTTGCTGATGTCAAGATATAGGTAAGTGGGTTGTTATCCGTGACCACTGTAAAGCTTGCTCCGTACAAGTAATCATGAAATTTTTCTGTCACGCTCCACTTCAGTGCCAAGAATTCAAGCTTGTGAGCTGGGTAACGACTTTCACTGGACGACAACCCCCTACTAGCATAGGCTATCACCCTAAGTCTCCCCTCTTGCTCTTGGTAAAGGGCGGCGCCCAATCTGGTGGTGCTGGCATCTGTGTGGAGAATGTAAGGCAGTGCCGGATCAGCAAAACCTAGAATTGGTGCAGTGGTAAGTTTGTCAATGAGGGTATCAAAAGCCAACTGACATTCAGGACTCTACCTGGAACCAAAGGAGTGCTTGGGATCAAACTGTGAGCTCTTAGAAGTCTCATTTTTGGAGCTTTTGTGTGTGGATGGGTATCCACGTGTGAGGTTGTTGAGTGGCTTGCCGATCATGGCATATCCCTTAATAAAACGCCTATAGTAGCCAGCGAATCCCAGAAAAGATTTCAAGGTCTTCAGGTTGGTTGGAATTGGCCAGGATTTCAAGGTGGCAACCTTTTCTGGGTCTGTCTCAACACCATTTTCTGAAACAATGTGGCCCAAGTATTGGACGGATGTCTGAAAGAATTTGCATTTTTCTGGAGAAAGTTTTAACCCAAATTCTTTCAAGCGATTCAACACTCTCAGCAAACGGTCTTCGTGCTCCTCAAGAGTGTTGGAGAATATGATCAAATCATCCAAAAACACGAGGACCTCTTTCAAGTGCAAGTCTCCCATGCACTTCTACATGAGTCTTTGGAACGTTGAAGGTGCATTAGTAACTCCTTGAGGCATTCGGTTGAACTCCCAAAACCCAATTGGCGTTACAAAAGCGGTTTTGGCTTTATCAGCTTCATCCATCTCTATCTGATAATAATCAGATTTGAGATCAAGCACAGAGAACCATTTCGATCCAGTGAGTGCTGTAAACGATTCCTCCAAGTTGGGCAATGCGTACGCATCCTTAATCGTTTGCAGGTTGAGTTTGCGGTAGTCAATACATAGTCGAATGTCTCCATTTTTCTTCTTGACAACCACTATTGGTGATGAAAATGATGACTCCGACTCCCTGATAACACCAGCATCTAGAAGCTCTCGAAGATGTTTACGAACAGCTTCTATGTCCTGGGGATGAATAGGTCTTGCTTTGTGTTTAAAAGGGGTATTGTCATGGAGCTTGATGTGATGCTTCACTTCCTTAGTGCAACCAAAATCCAAGTCATGATGTGAAAAAAAACTTCAGACGTGGCATTTAGTTTTGTTGTGATCCGTTCTCTCCATTCTGCTGGTATTGGTGACTCACCAAATTTGAAAGTGAGTGGTGTTGACAACATCTCCCGATCTGGGGGGTTGGTCACACTGTGCTCAGAGACTATGCAGTCATAGGCTCCCAGCTCTGCAATGACACTCAAAGCTGGTATGTAGATGTCTTGCTCTGTTCCGTTTGACACAACAACTGGAACCTGAGTATGTGTGCCACCTTTAAGAGCGACTAGACAATTACTGACACACAAACCACCCGGCAGGCCTGAACCCGGGTGCTGAATGACAACACATTGACTAGCTGGGCTGAGAAGCTTGGCAGAACCCTCGACCACAACTGTGCAGCCAGCTGGAATTAGCACAGGAGATTTACTAAGGGTCGTCACAACACCAAGATGATCATTCCAATTCTGTTGGTATGTCACTTGGAGAGTTTGCAGAACTGCTCTGTACCCATAAGAGGTAGGCTGGAATGATGAACAGTTACTAGAAGAGAATTGTTCATAAAGAATTTCAAGTGTATTCATGCCAACAAGTACTGAGGTTGGATAATCAGGTCTCACATCAGGAACAACAAGTGCAAGCGTTTGAACTGGGAAGTCACTCCCAAGAAAGTCTTTTGGAAATGTCATGGCAACCTCAACATACCCAAGGTATGGAACACATTGACCAGCAGCCCCCTCCACATGAAGAAGCTCATTCAATGGGTGGACTGGCTGATCGGAGAGATGCTCATTATAGAATGAAACTGGAATTGTGGTAACCTGGGAACCAGTATCCAGTAGAC
This sequence comes from Rhamphochromis longiceps, assembly GCF_057381845.1. Lineage (NCBI taxonomy): Eukaryota > Metazoa > Chordata > Actinopteri > Cichliformes > Cichlidae > Rhamphochromis > Rhamphochromis longiceps. The sequence continues at coordinate 17,989,654 of NC_140562.1, forward strand.
ACGGGCAGTTGCAACCTGCAATGTTGACTTCTGCTGTACATCTGGATCCAACTAATCCTGGTGGTAATCTAGTGTGGATCTTTGTCTGCGACTTTGCACACTTGGCATGCTTTTTGTTCTCAGCGGGACAAGGTTGGTCCAGCTCAGCTCCTGTTTGCCCCTCAACAGGAACTGGAACTAGTTTAAATCCTCAGAAGCAGAGGACTTTTGCTTCTGCCACTTTTGTTTGCTGTCAAATTGCTTCCGCTTGGCACTTACCAATGCTGAATTGGGTGCATTTTCACATTGTGGCTTAATGTGACCATCTTCTCCACAGCGGAAGCAAAACCCTGGTTTAGGGCTGGAGACGCTAGGTTTTGGATTCTTACCAACCTTCTTTGGCCCATAGAGCTTCGGAGCTGGGCAGGCAGCAACCGGTGGTTTGACATTACACTGCTGTGCTGTCAAAGCTGAAAGCTGCTGTTGTATAGCTGCCATCTGTTGTGAGAGCTGTTTAGTCAGAGTGGTTAGCGCAGCACAGAGGTTAGTTTCTTCTCCAGTATTGGCAAACTGGGCATTAGTGGTGGCTTTCTGTTTTGTCGGTCCCAAATGCTGTTTCATCCTTAATGTCTTTGCTGCCTCTCTGTAGTAATAGAAGCTCAGTAAATTTGGGGGGGTTGTGCTTCTTTTGCTTAAGTTGGAGTTCCGATATTAAATTGTTATCCCAACATCCCCTGCAGAATTGATTCAACAGTCGGTTGTCTATGTCTTTCTCTAAAACACCTCTTTTTGCTGCATGCTGTAATACCACCTGCAGACGTTGCAAATAGGCCAAAGGCTTTTCTCCGCTGTCCTGGAAGGTGTCCATGAACTTGGCGTATAACTCATCTCCATCTTGCACAGTGCCATAGGCTGAGTCAAGTTGTTTCATATAGACCTCTGGTGGTGTGTCAAGGCTGAGATGTTTTACCATATTACAGGCAGGAGGCAGTAGACTGTCACGAATCAGTCTGGTGCGCTGCAGATCAGATATAGATGGATCTTTCAGGGCTAATTCGACCCCTGACCGCCATATATCATAATCTGTCTCTTGAATTGGCCTGGGCACTTTACCAGAAAACGCTCTCAGTCGATGGAATGCATGCAGCGAGCTGTCCCCACTCCGAACAACGTGTTCCACAACATAGCGTTGTACTTCAGGAGGGTTGAGATCAGCCGCTGGAATGGAGGCAGAATGCCTCTCTCCGCCGTGCGTTTCAGCACCACTGGCAACAGAAGGGGACTTAGATGGAAGAGGGGCTGGTAGTGAAGGAGGAAAGACTGAATCGGGAGGGTTTGAATCTTCTAGTTCTGGTTTTGCAACCACTGGAGTCTCTGGGTTGAGCTCTGCAAGGGACTGGCGTATCTGGGTCATCCCCTCACTGAGGACTTCTGCATAATCCCTCCCAGATAATTTGGCTATTCTTTTTAAGTCTGCCAAGTAAGTATTTGTCTTGGAACCACTAACTTTTGATGCATAAACTTCAGATAGACTTTCAATATGGAGTTTGTCACCTGAATCTGACATAGATGTGTGCGGTAGCAACTGAGACAACCGCGTTAAAGATAAACCCGAAGCGTACTCAGCGACAAGCATGTCATTAAATTCAGATTCTGGTGAATCTATAGTAACCTTGCGAGCTATGTCACCATACTGTTCAAGGAAATGTACAACTTCATTAACTGAGTGCTCAGTTACTCCGTCAACTAAAACCGCATTTGGGATCTTAATGGCAAGTGTCTCAAAAACTTCCATTATGGGGAAAAATGAATTGGTGAGTTTGAATATATATTAATTACTAACCAAATCAGCTCCTGGCTGGCTCGCCAAGAAATGTAACACTGATGTAGCGCTAATGAATTAATACAGGCTAGGGATTGAGTGTAATTTTATGGTTATTATTAATCAGAAGATTTAGGGACGCTGCTGGAGCTGATGGGCAGTAATTAATAAATACACACAACACAAAAAAATGGTTTTGCAGGTACTATGTATTTAACCAAACCCCAAAAAAGAATAACAAGAAAAGAAAAACTTAAATAATCACTCCTGCTGCAGCTATCCAATTAATCAAAAACCCAGTGAGGGTACACAAAGACAACTAAACAGATTTGTCTGGCTTATACCAAGCAACACAGGTTCTCAAAAAACAGTTCCCCCATAAACACCACATGTTAATATCAAATCCACTGATCCACACTGAAGTCCATGAGTTTAATCTGAATGTCCATGAGAGATGTCCAAGCGCTATTGTCCATAAATGAAGGGAATGGTGTGTATGATTGCGGAAATCAGTGTATTTGGAAAATGGGGACAGAGCGTTGTCTTTGATAGCTTCCTACCCAACCGGTGGAAGCGTCAATTGCAGAATGTGTCCTGCTCCTAGCCGTTCATTGGCTCGCCATCCTTTTTCATACCCCAAAAAGGTTCACCTGGCCTGCCTTAAATAAACAAGGCCAATAAGAAATCACAAGAATACAAAAATGTCAGCCAGTTAAGCTAAATACATTAAGTTATTCTTGTTCCTGTGTACACAATTTATAAATAAATAACCAAACAATGTATTGGTTAAATATAATATTTCTAACCAATAAGGATTTAACTGAAAACATTTCAACTGCTACATACATACATACATACTATGTAGCTCCACAACATTTGTTATTCAACAACTATCAGTCAAATCAAAATCAAATTGTTTGGACCGGCAGCAGCCGATTAGCGTCAGCTGGTAGCAATACAAACAGTCAATTAAAAGTTCAAACTCACCAATTCCGTTCTGTTCAGTGCACAACAACATTATGGCTCTGGCTCACAGTAATCAGCATCTAAGTTGCATAAGTTAGTTGGTGTTAAAAAAATGCATTAAAACGGGAAAAGCAAATGTTTGCCAATACACACCTGCAACAGCTCTATCACCTGGCTTGCCTCCACGCATCTGACGGGAGGAAGCCGGGACAGGCTTACTATGACCTACATGCCATCCGATTGGCTGAGCAAAGTCATGTGGTTGGAGTCATGCATTTGTGATGCGTTCAATGGCAGGAAATAAGTGCAGGAAATTACTCTGGGTTACAATTTGGTGAGTGTTATCTGGCTTCATGGATAGATAAAGCTGGGTATCATCTGAATATAAGTAAAAATGTATGGTATGCCTTCTTATGACGCTGCCCAGGAGAAGCATGTTTAATGTAAACAGAATTGGTCCTAGCACAGAACCCTGTGGAACTCCAATATCATCCTTTTGATATGATTCAAGCTACTGCAGCACAATGCCTTTTTACCTGTAGCATGCTCTAGTCTATGTAATTAAATATTATCCTCAACAGTATTAAACACTGAACTTGTAGGACAAGCACAGAGATAAGTCTGCTGTCAGGAAAAAGGTCATTTCTAACCTTCACTAAAGCTGTTTGCGTTCTGTGATGAGCTCTGAAACCTGACTGAAACTCTTCAAATACACCATTTCTCTGCAGATGATCAGTTAGCTGTTTAACAACCACTCTTTTAAGAACAGCCGGGTCAAGTGATGGCTTTTTTAAAAAATGGTTTAATTACTGCCAGGTTGAAGGCCTGTGGTAAATAGGCGATTAAGAGAAATAGGTTGACCATATTTGAGTCCGAAACATTAATTGATGATAGGACTTCTTTGAGCAGCCTTGTAGGAATGAGGTCTAGATGACACGCTGATGGTTTGGAGGAAGTAATTATTGAAGTAAGTCAGAAAGATCAATTAGTGAGAAAGTGTCTAAATAAATAAAAGAAGCTTTACATAATGTTATGACATAAATCACTCAGCCGACCAAGTACTCTGCCTTTCAAACGATATTCATCTTAAAATATTTTCATCTAAAGACCTATAACAAAGAATCAGTTGTTATTCCCATGATGATACTTTTCTGCAGCACTTAAAAGAGCACAGCTACAGTTAGGTTCCCTAGGATTCAACCTATTGCACTACTTTCATTTCTGACATTGTGCAGTTTCTCTTTACAAACCCCACCCGCATGCCTCCTCTTACACTCTGAGGATCTTTTAAACATAGGCTCTAAACAGACAGTTTTTCCATTGTGTTATTTGATTTGTATGTGTGGTTGCCACTTATCACCCACACACTTCTATAGTTAGACACCTTAGCTTTCACACATATAGTATTAAAACACCAATGCTTACTTCAGTGGATATCTTGTCTATAGAGATAGTCAGGTATGAGGGCAGTTCTGAGAAAGTCCTACAGTATGAATTTGTGAACTCTTTATACTGAAATTGAACTGCTTGAAATACAGGAGAAATACCAGCGATGATCATTTTGACCTCTTCACATGCATTTTTCATTTCAGTGTGACAATTAAAACCTTTTGCATTAGATGGTCAAACCTTTCAATATGTACAAGCACAGCTGCAGCAGCTGGCTCTGTAATGATTCCTGCATTGGTAAATTAGATGATAATTTTGCAGACTACGATTGCAAACTGAACCGATAGCGCTCTTCGGTATATGGCTATACCATAAATCTGTTCCCGGTTGCCAGGAGATGTTTATTGGCCAATGAAGACTTTCATTACCCACCTCTTCCCACTCCCAGATTAACATTCAGATTTTTTCATCAATGTTTTTAATGATCACTAGTTTCACTGCTGTGCAGCTGGTGCATCGCTATGACAACAGAACACTGCAGTGTTATTTATTTGTTATTTATCTGTATCATAACCATATAAGAAATTAGTTTTTATCTGATCTGATTCTGATACTTGGGAATTACTTGTTGGTTGTTCCAGACATGAAACACAAATTGCCTTTAATTGCAAATTGAATTAAATTCTCTTACATATAATTGTGTAAACGTATCTGGATGACTAACACTACCTTCTGAATAACCAAAATTAAGATTGTGTGTGTGTATGTGGGTGCGCATATCCATCTGACAGATGAATCCCAGAGAATGGAAAGCGTGCATGTGACAAGGACTGAGGTGAAGGGAGGCTCGGAGACTGATGGAAATAATTTTGGAACATGCACGGGAAACACCTCTTTTTTTTAGCACCGAGCAAAGCAGAAGCATGAGCTGAATGATTCTGAGTGAGGGGAGGGAGGCTAAAGGGGGGTCGAGGGGGAAATAAATAAATAAACCTGGTATTATTTTTAGCTCTGCTGCATTCATACATTCATGAATCTATATGAATTGTGCTGTTTCTGCCTTCAGCAAATCCCATCCTTGCTTTTGTTGCTGCTCGGCTTATTTGCAAACGGCAGACAAAACATCATGGTGTGGTAAAACCCTATCAGTTGTGGCAGGTTTTAGGATTCACATGCAGAGCAAAAAAAAAAAAGAAGAAGAAGGAGAAGAAAGTGTGTCCATGCTCAGAAATGTGTGGGTGTGTGTGTGTGTGGTGCGTGCCTGTGTGTGTCTGCACGCTGGCTCGTGTGCCCACATCTATGAGAGTGACAGAGTTGGTGTGCTACTCTGCTGTGAAATATCCTGAAATGGCTTGCCTTCAGGGGTTTGTGAGAGTATGAAGCAAAACGTGACTGTGTAGTCAGTGTTTCACGACTGAATGGAAAGGAGGGGGAGGGGCGTGCGCGCAAGACAGCAAAGAGACTGAATGAGCGGGCAGGTAAAGGAAGAGTGAGGAGATGAAAAGGATTCAGATATAATGTAAGAGAGGGAGAAGGAAAAAAACATATAAACTTCTCAATGAGGTGAACGAGGTGAATGACAGAGGGAAATTGCATACAAGGGAGTGGAAGCAGTGCGCTGTAGAGGCTAAGTCTGTCACGTGCAGCGCTTTTCATTTTGTCAGCCTCTGTGGCACCATTGTGACTAAAAATAGAGTGCATATAAATAGAAGTGGGTCAGATCTTTGCTATCTAAAGGACAAAGTGGTGTATTTATAAATAGCACATTTAACCATATATGCTCTTTCCCCTTTATGTCTTTATCAAAATGTCTTAACCCTCTCAAGGCAGGCGTTGCAGATTTGCAACAGTTAAAAGCTAACAACCTCAGTTTTTTTTACTCAGCAGTACCACTGCAGGTATTCTTTTGTGCATTAGCAACAAAAACTTAATTTGAGCCTGAGAGGGTTAAAAATGTGATAGTTGGATAGATAAGATTTACATGACGGATGTAGAAGATGTGCAACCTAAGGGTGAATGATACTGCACTCACAGGGAATTTTAGAGTGTAACCATTATGTCAATTTCCATCTCTATTTTTTATTCTTGGTCTCTACTGGAGTACCTTTGCATGATTCACAAAAATATCCATGTCTGTCTTAAACAAGGTCCCTCATTTCATCCACTGTTTGAAAAAAGCCCTTTCAGCTCCTCTGCCTGGAAAGACAGCTTTTCTTATTAGCTGCCCCTCACAAACAGAAGGATTGAATAGCAGGTCAGAGAGGCTGCTGAGCTAAATGACCAAATTAGGCATATCCACCCTCTTTGACATCATATAGATCCAATACCAGAAACAATCTCATAAACAAAGTGTTTAAAGGGTAAGTCACACTAGAATAAAAACAAGATTTCATGTTGTAGCTGCAGTCACCAACTAGTCACCCAGAAGTAGAGCTTGCAGCACCCTCAACCTCTGGTTAATCCCATTCAATCCCGAATCATCTGTGCACAGTCACAGTAATTTTGTTCATGTTGCAATCTGAAATTGTGGTGTTTCCTAGTGTGACTACTGCATAAAGAAGTCTGAGGCCTGAGCTGTTGGCTAACTGGAGTGACTTGCACATATGCTGACCTCTGTTATTTCAAATGCACATCTTTAATAATTAATTTAAAATGTTTGTATTTCATTCTTCTGTGAAATACTTTACACACTTTCGATACACATTTTAGTCTACTTTGCTGTGTGTGGGCCTTTGTGCTATGCAGCTATAGCTGATTGTACTGCTGCATGTCTTGGTTAGGATACAGATTTTAAATATCATATTATCATTATCCAAAGGAAGAAATAAAAGTAATATAAGCCCCTACCACCAACAATAAACACATGATAGATCCGCTTGATATTCCTTTTTAATTTTGACTTTCAAAAGTGTCACTCACTCTTTGTTTTGATGGTTAGTAACATTTAAATCTCAAAGAAAGGTAAAAATGAACTGACAATTGAATTAGGTGAAGATATACACAAAAAACATTAGAATTTTTCTCACTTAACAACAGATAACAAATAAAAAAAAAAGTGGCATTTATTGTAAAGAGGCCAGTTACACCTATCAAAAGTGATGGGACACAGTTCGTGAGAATCAATTCAAATAAAATGCTCAGACAGACGTTTAGATACGGTCATTCACACGCTGGTTCATAATCCCTGTTAGCTAGTAAGTTAAATCTTTCCCATAAATCATTTGCGCAAGGTAGAGTATGCTTACTGCAGTCCCAAGCACCCCATCACTCACTGTCTCCACTCACTCCTTTGGCTGTGATGCGTCTCAGCTCACAGTACTATTCCCGCCTCAGTAGTCAAAGCTGAAAGGTAGCCTCTCTAAATCGCTCTTCGAACTCTCACTCACCAACTAGGCCAGTCCATCAGCTCTGCTGTGTCTCATTACAGTTTTTTCTGATTGCTTAAGCACATTTTTTGTAACTATTGGCTAATTTTGCAAAACTCTTCACACAAATAAGAAAACCTGTCACCCAATAATCAAAACATTGTAGTTCTCTTGCAAAAGCAAACACAGCTAGATTAACTCTTCACACCTTCGTAAAAATGGTGTTTCCGTATCAAACAGTACACACAAGCCATCATCTACTAAGCACACAATGCGCCAACTGCACACTGATGGTATGAATACAAAACACATCTGGCTTTTGCTTTCTCTGTGCACAAGGTAGGCTATGTCAGTTTGAGCTCATACTTCTGTCATAGATCCATAAGCATAGAGGGATCCAAACTTCAAGTACTGGTGTTTATTCAAACACATCAAAACAAACACAAGTGTTTATTTCCAAGTATAGGATTATTTGCAATCGCCATAATGACTATATGGGTTACTTGGTCTGCAGTGAACATGCTTCCTCTGCCCCCAGCATCTGGTCATCTAGCAATTCTGTAAAGTAACAATTTCAGTATTTTTACATCAATGGTATTGGTGTGTTTCTCATTGGCATATGGCAGTGCTACAAATCTTTGTGCGAAGTGACTGTACTAACCGATTCTCATTTCAAGATGTCCTTATGGTACTTGCTACAGTGTAGTGGCTCGAGTTAGGCTGGACCCGTTGGCCAGCTACCCTCAGGGTCATTCCACGGTTGATTACATGGTCCACTATTGTAGCTCTGATGTCATCAGCAATTCTATTTCTTACTCTTCCTACCCTTCCTCTCCCCCCTCCTCATCTTCCTCTCCCCCCTCCTCGTCTTCCTCTTGCTCCTCCTTGTCCTTGTCGTCCTCTTCGTCCTACTTCTTCACCTCCACGTCCTCTTCCTCGGCCTCCTCTACTTCTCACTCTTTCTGCTCCCTCCATTGTACTCCGCACACACAGCTTACCTGTATTATAGTGCTTAGGCTGATTGCAAAGTGAACTAATTATCTAAAAAAGTTTTCACATGTGAAAGTGTGCCAGACAGTTGGCAAATTAGTGTTAATGATAGCCATACATGTGTATACTTTTGCTAGGAGTGTGTTGGAAATTTGGTAATTGAGTGTTGTGCAGTGAATTGTGCCTACAGCTTTGCAAAGTGTGTGTTACAAAATTGCAAACTGAGTGCAAAGCAGTTTTTGTGCTTTTAGTTTTGCAAACTCAGTGAGTGGTTTTGCTATAAGTCTGAATAGTTTTAGAGATTGTGCTACAGGAATCACAGTTAGGGTTTAAGCATTCAGAAAAAACTGTAAACATTTGCAGATTGGTTGCAGGCATATACCTTCGTTCCTAGTCAGCTTGCAGGCAATTTGCTTACAGCGCATCCTTACATGCCTCACTGGCTCTCATTGGACATAGACAGCAAGGGAAGCAGCTTTCAGGTCAAATGCACGAGGAGACAAACAGGCTAACACATAAACCTGTGCAGAGAAGGGAGTGAAAGTGAGAGAATAGTTTGTATAGGGGACAAGGGATGCTACACATTAGTGAACATCTCTCCACTACTAAAATAAAGCTAAAATAAAGGAAGCATTTTTATATCCAATGCAGTGGCTTCGCAAAAGATGATGACTACAGTAAATTAAAAATGAATAAATAAGTAAATTAAAAAATATATCTTTAATAACTAGATATACACATAGACTTAATTGTATCCCTTTATTTAAACAATAAAAATAAAAAATAAATGAGAAAAGTAAAAGTTAAATACTATGGTATGTACAGATGGTATGTACATATGTATATATTTGGGATTAAGCGACTAGTCGTGTAGCCAACTAATCGATGTTCTTGTCACTAGTCATTATCAGACTTACTAGTCATTTAATCGAATTGTTAAAATTTTAATTGATGCCTGATGCCAGTAAATTATTTTCTCTGAAATGTTAAGCAGCCATCTGCCACCAGATGGCTTGTTGAAAAACGCCATAACTCTGTTAATCTAGGTCTCATCTTTTTGTTAACACTGTTGGCATGCGTTGGCGGACACAAGCTTTGATAATGCACGGAACAATGCGTCACACTTTTCAGTTGCAATTTGTTCGTTTTATGGATGCCAACTGGTCATATTTTAGTAATTGACAAAGATATTATGTAGTAGATTTCATATCATATTTAACATCGGTTTATTTTGCATGTTTCTTCTTCGTTGTCTGTCTGGAGTATAACGTGTAATGTTGATAATGTAAGATGAAAGGTGTGGCACAGTTAAGTGGCATAATTCGTGAATGTGATAAACGGTTTAAAGGTTTTTGACATTTTCCATTAAATAGCTCTCAAATGTAACTTAATAGCTGAGTGTCTCTTAGTTTTAGACTAGTCGGTTAAGCTAATTCTTTTTCCACAGATAGGTGACCAAGAAAGCAGCAGTTTCCTAGAGTTTCTTAAGTGCTGCACTTCAGCTGTTTTAATCTTGTCTTATTTCCCAAGTGGTCCCTGGTGTATGACTGTCATTCTTCCGATTTCTTTGTGTTTTGTAAAGTCTGCGAACAGAGATGGATCTGGTAATTCTCACTAATCTCTGAAGCAGTGTTTGGTTTCATTTCTCACCTGTTATTCTTGATTTAGCTCACAATTATGCAGTCCAATCTGTTGCTGATCTTTATGGGTCTGTCTGTGTGCCTTCTGTTCAATATGTCCTAACTGTGGAGGACGGGAGTTTGTTGATCTAACTAATAGAGTGACCTTCACTGTGCAAACAAATAATTGTTGACCTTTCCACTGAGCTCACTTGTCTTTACAAGTTTTTTGGGGGAACCAGCTCCAAGGTAACTGAGAATGGATGCATAAAGTCAGTTCCACACAGAGCAAGTCTAGTTCGTTTTATTAATGATGGATATGTTGTACTTACTTTGACAGCTAGCACTTTTAATCACATCATTTCATGTTGCCATCTAAAATGTTATATTTATGTTTTCTATAAGGATTATCATGTATTTTTAGTGAAAAACATTTTTATTACTAGTAAAACATATTGAACTTCTGGAGTTTGCTTTTAAACTTGTACAGTTTTTTGCCTTATACTGTATCCCTGCTATGTTTGCACATGTTTCAATAAATCACTATCCGATTATAAAGAAATGAGGGGTGTTTTGAGACAGTTGCACACTATTTAACCTATTCTTTGATCTCAGCCAAAGACCTCGACAGAGTTCTAATCCATTTGCAAGCCTGGTGCTTAGATTTGTCCACCCTAGCTGGAAAACTCAAAAATCTGTTTTATTTCTTGATATCTATCGTCTAGCTGAGCCCTACACAGAGTTCCTGTCTGGTTTCTCAGACTTTTTATCGGATTTAGCGCTGAGCTCAGATAAAATCCTTATTGTGGGGGATTTTAACATCCATGTAGATGCTAAAAAATGACAGCGTCACCGCACCATTTAATCCTTTATTCTTAACGGGCTTTTTCCAAAATGTAAAAGAACCCACCCACCACTTTAATCACACTCTAGAGCTTGTTCTTATGGCATAGAAACTGAACATTTACCAGTGTTTCCAGGATCTTTTTGTCTGATCATTTACTAATAACATTTACATTTACAATAATTGATTACACAGCAGTGGGGAACGGATTTCATCACAGCAGATGTCTTTCTGAAAGAGCTGTAACTAAGTTTAAGAATATAATTCATCCACTATTATCTTTTTCAATGCCCTGTGTCAACATAAAGTACAAAGCAGCTACCTGAATGCTACTCCCACAGAGGTCAATTATCTTGTTAATAATTTTACTTCTTCAGTCTTTCTCTCTAATTGATCTTTCAAAGATATCTTCAATAATTACTTCCTCCAAACCATTAGCATGTCATCTGGACCCCATTCCTACAAGGCTGCTCAAAGAACTCCTACCATTATTTAATGTTTCAAACTTCTACTCTCACGTACAAGGTCTTGTATGTGACAGTGGACAGTGGACTTTAGTGACCTTTTTCACTCACTATGTGTTTACACACCACTCGCCATTTAATTATTGGTTATTATTCAACTCTGGCTCTCTTCGACAGCATGTCTTTGTCCTGTCTTCATCTGCTTATCCACAACTGGTGGCAGCAGATGGCTGCACGTCCCTGGTTCTGCTGGACGCTTCTTCCTGTTAAAAGGGAATTTTTCCTTCCCACTGTTGCCAGAGCACTTGCTCATAAGGGGTCGTGTGATTGTTGAGTTTGTCTTTGTATTATTCTAGGGTCTTTACCTTATTAAAAACCACCTTAAGTGTCTTTAGTCTTAAGCATCTGACATTACTGTTGATGCTGCACCAACAACAGGATCCACTAATCCTGTTGTTCATGAGTGATTTATGATCACTCGTGAACAATACCCTAAGATACTCGGGTTGCATGGAGGGTTGTCCACTGTTTTCCAGCAGAGAATGATCACATAAGCTTTTCCAGGGCGGATGAGCAGTGTGACACTTGGATAATTGGAGCATGCCCTCTGATCTTCCTTTTAAAGATGAAAACCATCCGTCCAGTCTGCTATTCTGCTCACACTGTTCTTGACCTCTATGCAACATTGAAGATGTGTTTCATCCAAGACAGCCCCACAATGTTCAGCACTTTTAGTATTTCAGGGCAAACTTCATCCCTTGTGCCGTGCTGCTGAGAAGCTTCTTAAGTATCTCAGAGACCCGAAAGGGGAAAGGATATAGATGAAGCTTTCCCCTAAGGCTTTAAACTGTGCTTTCTCCTCAGAGAACAGTGGTGACATTCAGGAGTTCCTAAAAGGACTGTCGCATGGCTTAAATAGATTCTCAAGCAGGGTCAGCAGTTTCCAGTCCTGCTTAACAGAGCCTGTGCAAAGATATTCTTTCTCTTTATGATCGTGTGTATTTAGCAAGGAGGGCAAAAATGACAAATAGAGCCACGTGATCATTGTCTTTGAAGTACAGAGGTGTTGAGTTAATCCAAGGCCTCTTTCTCAACATCTACATTATTCTGAAAGCATCAGAGACCTTGAGTTTAATAAGCATGTTTTGACATTGTTCCTCTGGAGACATTGCCCCAAAACATCTAAATGACCACTTTTTTCTACCATCTGTCAGGAGGACAAAGTAAAATACTGCCTGACAGAATTTCCAGAAATGTGGTGGAGAGTTGGAGGATGACATTAGAATTAACAAATACATTTCAGGTGCTACTGACTTCCTTTAAATTTGTGTGATGGGACACTCTTGGTAGAGAATAGTGATGTCTGAGATTACGTCCCTGTTAAATCAGTGACAAAAAAAAATTCTTGGCAGTAAGATGACTGTGAAGTAGAGCCATATAGTTTTACTGGCCAGACACATAAAAACCGTACTTTGAATTCTGCTATCAAGTTAATTGACCTCTACCTGTGTGTCACCTTTAGATGCAGTGGAACTTTTTTAGAGTAGATAAGTGGGAAATGAGCTTTCTAATGTTTAACTTTATAAAGGGGTCTTCTTCTTCTTCTTATTATTATTATTATTATTATCATTATTATTATTATTATTATTGTTCAAAGTTGTGCTTTCCTTTACATTCTTCTTAATAAAGTTGAACTCAGTCACTCAATTAACCAACCAGCATAATGGCAACTCACCCAGCCAGTGTTCCCAAGCACAATGCTTTCACCACTCTAATACACCAAAAATACAGTAAAACAAGAAACAATGTGTCCAAACACATATAAGTTCCCTATGCCTACTAGGAAAAAGCAGCCCCTACCAAAGGTCGTCTGGACTGTATCATATGCCAGACAAAGAAACAGTCAAAGATAAAAGCACTATAGTTCTCTACATGGAAAGTGTTTATGCTAACAGTTGTTTCTTTTAGTTTTTTTTTTAGGTGATAGAACAATATGAGTCTTACTCATGATTTCATGGTAAGGGCATCTACAAATACTGTGTACTTTGTTTGTACTGCATCAACTAGTTCACAATAGTGATGTGCGGATCGATCCTGAAATATCGATTCCTCCGATACCAATCATTTATGTTCTAGAATCGATTCTCACATTAAAATATCGATATTTTAGTAATTTAGGGTAAATTTGTAGTTTATCATTAATAGAAACACAGTGGAAAGAAACTATAACATTCGGATTGTCTACATTCAAAGGAACTACTTCCTCTTCCACCTTTCACAGTCATTTGAGAAATAGGCTGTCTGTCTCGCAGGCCCTTGGCGTGCACACTCACAACAATGACTGAGCGTAATTGGAGTCATGTGCGAACCTATTTTACCTCCACAAAAACAGAGACGTGGTTTGCGATGCATGTGGAAAAAAGGTGAGGTGTTGTGGCCACACTAGGGAGACATTCAAAAAGGCTGTTGGGGGGGGGGGGATAAATACATTTTACAGTGTTTATTTATCGGATAAAATACGTTAAATGTCCGGAAACAGCGGGGGTGTCCAAATTCAGAGGCTGCTTCCACCTGAGGACCCGGCCTTCGCGGTCTAAAGAAAGCCGGGTAGTACGTCATGAGCTCCCTCGGTGGAGTGAAACTGCCGTCTGCTCCTTGCTATCTAAAATATAACCGGGCGCTGGCGCAAACTCTCCACCGTCTCACACTTCTGTTTAATCAGTTTGAAGTTTATTCAGCTGTGTGAAAACCCCGAGGAACCCTCCTGAGGGATTAATAAAGTTAAATTTCATTTAATCTAATCTAATAACTTTAATCTCAGCCAAACTGATTTACTCACCAACAAATAAAACACTGAAAAAGCCAAACAATAACATTTTTAAGTTATCAAAGTGACTTATATATCATGTTAGCGAGTAGCGAAAGACTGCGGGGTTTGAAAACAATGTGTCGATGGGCTCAGATATTTGAAGTTTACACGGCTACATTCTCACCTGAAAATATGTTAAAAGTTTTTTTGCGACCCAGAAAGAGAAATAAGAGTAATATTGAAACTAAGCAGCTGCCGTCATTGTTGGAAACAAGTACTCTGATGTCCTGTAATCGTTATGATGCTATAATTTGAGATACAATAAATAAAATAAGTATTAGTACAAAGTATCGGTATCGGATCAGTATCGTCGATACCACCCTGAATATTACTTGGTATCAGATCGGAAAGGAAATCAGTGGTATCGCACATCACTAGTTCACAAGTCTTCCAGCTGTAACAGCTGTGTAGATGATCTGTATGTTTCGATACAACCCGTGGAAGTGTATGTGTCTGCAGGGGATATGCCACAGATAAACTTAAAGTCATTACTGAAAGGTAGATACTTAACACTCCATGGTAAGGCAATGCTACAGCAAATGCGTGTTAAGAGATAGCAAAATATTTGTTACCGGGGGAAAAAAGAACTTTAAGTTCAGAGGGTTCAAAGTTGTCATATCAAGTCTCTGTAGTTTAATGATATTGCCTTTTTTTTTTTTATATCACCTAATTATGGGCACTACATCGCTTTATTTCTTACGAGTAAACACATGTATTTTTGTGGCACTTGCTGATGACTGATTCAGTCTCATAACTGCAACAGAGGACATAACAATAAAATGTACCATCTTAAAACATGCTTGTACAAACATGGCATATATTATTATTTTTATGGAGACCATCTTATTTATTTTTGTTGAAGAGCTGTGAGAAGGTTTATAATGTGTTACTAGAGGAGTGTGGGTAATGCCTTTCAGAGCCCTCTTGGTTACCACTCAGCGGATTACTCACAGGAATGCAGACTTAGATCCAGATTTAACAATAACAGATGACAGCTGCTACATTTTATGTGTAAAATATCTCAGCGGTGCAACAAAGTGGTGAAATTCTCTATTTATGGAAATGTCAGAGCAGTAGCCCTAACTCTTGAGCCCATTTTTGGGAGCTGTATGTCAGTTAAACGATGTGCTGCTAAAAGTCCTGGTCCACCTGCTTCCACTTCTGCTTTTGTAATCACCTTTAACATAGAGCTTAGTTTTATTTTATAAGGAGAAAAATCATAATCAATCAATAAAAAATTCTAATTTAACTATGCCTTAATCATTTTTTTAATTTATTGAAAGGGGAGTTTATTCATTTATTTCATCCATTATCTTCTTCATATAAACATATAAACATGAACTTCTTTTTATTATTTTTTCCTCTTTCCGTCAGTGAAAATGCAAAATAACTTCAAAAACTGACTTCAAGTTTCTCTGTCCTCCTGCTTCATATCAAACGCACAAATGCATTTTCCTTAGTAATCTGGTACCATTTAAGGGGGAATAAACAGGCTTGCTAACAGTATAAAAATAATGTCAATAAGCATTATTATGATAAAGAAATAATCAACCAAACACATATATCCTTCCTTAAGTTAGTTGTAAGTTACACGTTACACCACTGGTTCTCATAAGCTGGAGAGGCAATGGCGTGTCACAAATTTAGAGGATCATCATTTAGCCTGGAGAAATAGTTTGTTGCTTTATAAGAAAGCCCTCCACAAAGCCAGAACATCTTACTATTCGTCACTGATTGAAGAAAATAAGAACAACCCCAGGTTTCTCTTCAGCACTGTATGGCTGACAAAAGTCAGAGCTCTATTGAGCCAACCATCCCTTTAACGTTAACTAGTGATGACTTCATGAACTTCTTCACAAATAAAATTTTAATCATTAGAGAAAAAATTACCAATAATCATCCCACAGATGTAATATTATCTACAGCTACTCTTAGTACCATTGATGTTAAGTTAGACTCTTTTTCTCCAATTGATCTTTCTGAGTTAACTTCAATAATTACTTCCTCCAAACCATCAACGTGTCTTTTAGACCCCATTTCTACAAAACTGCTCAAAGAAGTCCTGCCATTAATTAATTCTTTGATCTTAAATATGATCAACCTATCTCTAATAATCGGCTATGTACCACAGGCCTTCAAGCTAGCTGTAGTTAAACCTTTACTCAAAAAGCCATCTCTAGACCCAGCAGTCTTAGCTAATTATAGGCCAATCTCCAACCTTCCTTTCATATCAAAAATCCTTGAAAGAGTAGTTGTCAAACAGCTAACAGATCATCTGCAGGGGAATGGTTTATTTGAAGAGTTTCAGTCAGGTTTCAGAGCTCATCACAGCACAGAAACAGCTTTAGTGAAGGTTACAAATGATCTTCTTATGGCCTCGGACAGTGGACTCATCTCTGTGCTTGTCCTGCTAGACCTTAGTGCAGCATTCGATACTGTCGACCATAATATCCTATTAGAGCGATTAGAACATGCTGTAGGTATTACAGGTACTGCGCTGCAGTGGTTTGTATCATATCTATCTAATAGACTCCAATTTGTGCATGTAAATGGAGAGTCCTCTTCACACACTGAGGTTAATTATGGAGTTCCACAGGGTTCAGTGCTAGGACCAATTCTGTTTACATTATACATGCTTCCCTTAGGCAGCATCATTAGAAGACATAGCATACATTTTCACTGCTATGCAGATGACACCCAGCTCTATCTGTCCATGAAGCCAGATAACACACACCAATTAGTTAAACTGCAGGAATGTCTTAAAGACATAAAGACCTGGATGGCCGCTAACTTTCTGCTTCTTAATTCAGATAAAACTGAGGTTATTGTACTCGGCCCTGAAAATCTTAGAAATATGGTATCTAACCAGATTCTTACTCTGGATGGCATTACCTTGGCCTCCAGTAACGCTGTGAGGAACCTTGGAGTCATTTTTGACCAGGATATGTCCTTCAATGCACATATTAAACAAATAAGTAAGACTGCTTTTTTCCATTTGCCCAACATCTCTAAAGTTAGAAATATCCTGTCTCAGAGTGACGCTGAAAAACTAGTTCATGCATTTATTACTTCCAGGCTGGACTACTGTAATTCATTATTATCAGGATGTCCAAAAAACTCACTGAAAAGCCTTCAGCTAATCCAAAATGCTGCAGCAAGAGTCCTGACAGGGACTAGAAAGAGAGAGCATATTTCTCCTGTTTTGGCTTCCTTTCATTGGCTTCCTGTTAAATCTAGAATTGAATTCAAAATCCTGCTCCTCACATACAAGGTCTTAAATAATCAGGCCCCATCTTATCTCAATGACCTTGTAGTACCATATCACCCTATTAGAGCACTTCGCTCTCGCTCTGCAGGCCTACTTGTTGTTCCTAGAGTATTTAAAAGTAGAATGGGAGGGAGAGCCTTCAGTTTTCAGGCTCCTCTTCTGTGGAACCAGCTTCCAGTTTGGATTCGGGAGACAGACACTATCTCTACTTTTAAGATTAGGCTTAAAACTTTCCTTTTTGCTAAAGCATATAGTTAGGGCTGGACCAGGTGACCCCGAATCCTCCCTTAGTTATGCTGCAATAGACGTAGGCTGCCAGGGGATTCCCATGATGCATTGAGTTTTTCCTTTCCAGTCACCTTTCTCACTCACTATGTATTAATAGACCTCTCTGCATTGAATCATATCTGTTATTAACCTCTGTCTCTCTTCCACAGCATGTCTTTGTCCTGTTTTTTATCTCTCACCCCAACCGGTCGTAGCAGATGGCCCCGCCCCTCCCTGAGCCTGGTTCTGCCGGAGGTTTCTTCCTGTTAAAAGGGAGTTTTTCCTTCCCACTGTCGCCAAAGTGCTTGCTCATAGGGGGTCATATGATTGTTGGGTTTTCTCTGTATCTATTATTGTACGATCTACTGTACAATATAAAGCGCCTTGAGGCGACTGTTGTTGTGATTTGGCGCTATATAAATAAAATTGAATTGAATTGAACTGAATCACTGGTTCTGAAAATAAAATAAGACAGCTGTTAGTTTTGTGATTTTATCATCACAAACCTGAAAGCAGATGACTAAATATACTAAACTATCAATATTACTCCTCAGTGCACTCTTAGTTCTGCTGTTTATTTCAGCCACACATTTAGAGGTCTGAAACTCTAAACGTAAGCATTAAAGGTTAAAGGTGTGCATGGCTCTGCCTGTGGTCCATAGCCAAAAAAAAATAAATGTTTGAATGACTTCAGAGTAGACTGAGACCAAACATATTAAAATTAGACATTTTCTGCATTACCATCGAAATCTGAATACATTTAGAAGCATGTAACAAACAGTTTGTGCTGCTGTAACTTTATTAACTGGACCTTATTCAGCTCTACAAGTTGCATATATAAATCACTTTGCATCAGCAGAATATATATTGCACTTAAAGAACACTGTAACAAAAATAATCTGTTAAAGCTTGGAGCTTTCAGATGACTTTAAATCAAAACTCTGAACATAAGCTGGTCCAGACCACGTCATGTGTTCACCATAGGTTACCATGGTAAGCTAACAGGTAAAAACTGAGCCACCACCATGATTTTGTATTGCTTTTGTATAGGTATAGGTTTAGACTGCCGTGTCTTACACATCATTTTATGCAGTGTAAACAAATAGAGTGTGTCGGTGTGTAAGTAAAACTGAACTAGGAGTAAAATACTATAGCCAAAGTAGATGCAAGCAAGTTAAAGATTGGTACAATGAATACCTAAAATTACAGTGAGGGGCTGTTTTTAAACATATTCCTAAGTGTTAAAGAAATGTGTGGCATTAAGCTGTGGTTTAGCTCAGCTGCAGGAGGAGAGATGGGGTCGAGTGGTTCAGGGAGCACTGCCAGGTGAAGGTGATTGGCACAGCTGGTGTATATCTGCTAATCAGTCTCTCTTATTTATGCAGCAACATTCTGGGGCCTGGAGAGAGAGATGCACACGCACAAAATGTGTGCTTTTGTTTAATTAGCATCAGTCTTCTTGGCTGTGTTCATAACTGTAAGACGACAGACCTGCTCAGGGATGGGCAAGATGGATTTAGAAAAGCTAGAGCAGGTATATACTGATCATGTATATACAGTCACTTCCATTATATGTGAGAAATATAGGTAGGCAGGCCTACATTTGCTTCTCATATAAAGAAGACATTTGAGTTCACTTTTGGGAAACTTCTGCTTTATAGACTGGTAAATTCAGGTGTTGATAGATGTACTGGAAGTTGTATTATGCCGTTAAATCTCTTTATCGGGTACCTGTTACCTGTTCTGGGTAATAAATAAAGAGGACGGTGTCCCGAACAGTATGATGTGAAGCATGAAGGTGTTTTGTGTCTTCTGTTAACAATTTGATGATGATTTAAGTCATCAAGTACAAGATTCTAGTTTACGTGTTTAAGCTGATGATCAGATAATTGAACATTTTCTACTAAACCTACTATGGAGAAGATCAGTCATGTCTGACTTTAGTTTAGCTGTGATGTCCTACACTGATTAGCATAAATATCCCATCTTGAAGAGCACATGACATTTAAAGAAGCGCTCAGTTTTCTATGTGCACAGTTACGGTACGTTCAGGAACATTACCATTTGTTTAATGCCATGCCAGAGGAGGACAGGCGTTGTTTGTTGTGTGAGCTAGTTGAAGTGATATTCATATTTCCTTCTACAATCCTGTCTACAAGGACATACGGCATGCACTTTCTAAATCTCCTCATTCTTTGAGATTAGATTCAGTTAGATACATTTTCTGTAGCAAACATTATTTGGCAAAGTTGGGGAACAAAGTCGAAAGAAATAAAATCCCCTTTAATTTTGTAAGAAAATGTAATGCAATGAAACACTTAACTGAATCATGAAGAAATAAAACATAGCTTCAGATCAATGTAGAAGATAGTACCAAACAGTGTAAAATGATACAGTAAGCTCCAAGGATCAAATCATGTGTAACGCTGCAATGCATTCCTTTATATATAATTACTATATATATTTTAAGTTACTATATATAAAACCCATTTTTAGTCCAAAGATCTCATCACCGTATGGTGCGCAGTTGTTGTTGATCTTAATGCCAGAGGAGGTTTTGAGTCAGCAGAGTGTTGGAGACACTACGCACCTCTTTAAGTGGTCTACTGCTTTGAGTTGCCGTGGCTCCTGAAATGCTTTCACTTTGCAATAATACCACTTACAGTTGGTCCTGGAATATCAAGGAGGGAAGAAATTTCACGAGGTGACATTTTACAGCACCACACTAAAATTTTGTGAGGTTTTTGGAAGACACGGATGTTTGAAAATGCAGACTGCATGGCTGGGTGATGACTTCATATACCTGCAGTGATGGGACTGAAAACACCTGAATTCACAGATAAAGGTGTGGCCTAATACTTTTGTTTCTTTTTTGATGTAATGTATTGATGATGGAAAATTTTCTGATGGAGCAGACGATCTAGCTACCAATCATGCAGATCCCAGCTGAAATGACTTACTTTTGTGGTTTTTCTTCATGGCTATAAATTTGAAGAAGCTGAAGAGGAGGAGTTTGGAGAAGAGTTTGTTAAAACTGCATTTGACATATTTACACCGACAAGATTTCTCAGATAAAAGTGTTAAGATTGTAATTAAAAAATGCTAATATATTGAAATGTGACTATTGGTACCAAAAACGTGATTTTACTTGCAGGCTGGTGAGTCTGTGAAGTGTCACCATTGCTTACATGGAAATAGAAATTTCACCAGTGGACATATGTACATACATAATGGCATCATGCAGAGATGAAGTACAAATGTACCAGTGACTATTCTTCCGACAGGGTGCATTGTGCTCCGTTATTGTTTTCACATTAACAACTCACAGAAGCGCCTGCTTGCGTTTACACATTTGTTCATGTGCATGCTGCAGTGAAGTGAGATTGTTATACAAAAAACATGAGCACGGAGGAATAAATGTTCACATGGAGATTGCATGTGATGTATGCCTAGGGCAGACTGAGCGTCAGACACACAATTCCAACTCCGACTGCGCTGCCTAATGTGGAACAGAAGCAATCATCTCCTCGTTGACAGTGTGCCCGTGGACGTGAGCGCCCATTATCAATGAATGTGAACATTGCACGGATGCATGAGCGTGCCTGCTATGGCAACATGTGAATGAGAACATGAATGAATTGCTTCTAAAGTGCTTTTCGAAGGCCATGTGTGAGAGATACACATATTGACGGGGCCGGGTTATGTTAAAAAGTATAAATTGTTATACTTTGGTTCAAAGGTACCCCACACTTCTTTTTTGTTTGCTTGTTTGTTCTGGTGTATTTTTCATTTGAACTGTTATTCTGCCAGAGTACTCATATTTACAAGATGGCATTGAACGCCCCATTGGTGTGTCAGGAAAACTCTTTTGTACGTATGTTCCTTGAAGGGGATTGGAGTCATTCTTTTTCCACCGCAGCAAAGGGCTAGGAGTTGGAGAGGAACTGCTGTATGTTTTTGTTATCGATCTGATTGTGAAATAAAGCATATGCAGTGAGAAAGTAACTCCCGGAGTCATCCCTGCCTTAAAGCTGCAACACATGCATAACTTTTCTTTTAATATTTATTATTTTGTTGAACATAATCGTCACTTTACTACACTTTTTTTTCTTTAAAGAAATTGTCTTTAAAAGAAAGTTTGTGTGAATGTTATTTGCCTGCTGCAGTACACCTGTGATCTCCACTGTGTGGGCAAAATGAGTCGGCCAGTCAAAATGTCCTGATCTGTGACCTGCCCTTTAGTGTGGTTTTATCTCTGAGGGATTTGATGTTGTGAATTGGGTTGTGTAATGTCACTGCATCCCCACCTTTCGCTGTCCCTGCATCCACTACCTTTCTCTAGACGAAGAAGATGGATCTGTTGTTCTCTGCTGGTCTGCTGTTCCTCCCTGGGCTTGCCCCAAGCCTGTTCTATCTGAAATGGTTCAGAGGTGTATGCATGTCTGTCTAGCCTGGTTTACAGCATGCCAGATGCATCAATTTTCACTGTCTGGTAGGACGATGCTGGCTTGATTGACTCGTTCACTACAGTGATTAACGGCTTAGAGCCTGCCCTTTAGTAGCTAAGAACCGGTCTTCCTGTAAATACATGTGTGTCGTGAAAGACAGTGCATCTATTTGTTATGCAGTCTCCATCAGAGGACATGCTGGTGAAACAGAGGGATGATTTCACACTTCAATACTAGCTATATACAGAGAAGCAGACCCTGGCATTGTGCACTTGCAGCTGAAAGTTGAGGCACCAATCAGATTTGATTTATCCCCACCATTCATCCCCAGTGACTGCAGGGATTATACAAATATCAATGCATAGCACTGCAGAAGAGTTTCAACTTAAAATAAAACATTTAATATATTTGGGTTGTGTTTACTAGTTACAAATTCTCTTTCTGAATGTGTGAAGCAACATTTTGTAAACCTGTCAGGGCTGTATCTGTCTATCACCCTCCTTTGACTCGAGCCTGGCGAAGAAGGTATTTTTACTCGTATTTAAGTTTAAATAAAAGTGAAACAAGGGTTGGTGTTTTTGGCAACAAAAACACATCATTTGGGCTTTAGTGTGCGTATATAATTTTTTATTTGGATTATATATAGACTCATAGTTATACATCTTATGTGTATAGCTATAAGAAAACACAGCATTGGGTGTTGTTATAAGGTAACTAATATTCCAACATTGTCTG
Organism: Rhamphochromis longiceps; assembly: GCF_057381845.1. NCBI lineage: Eukaryota > Metazoa > Chordata > Actinopteri > Cichliformes > Cichlidae > Rhamphochromis > Rhamphochromis longiceps. The sequence goes on from NC_140562.1 coordinate 18,012,679, forward strand.
TTGATTGTTTAAAACCACATTCAGTGAGTCTTTATTTAATGATATACCCTGTATTAAATGTACTTTATTTTAAACATGAATGTGTTTATATGCGGCAATTAGTTCAAAGAATGGAAACTGAATATTCAAGATTTATTCAAGGATTTTCAGTATTAGTTTTAAGTTGTAATTACACTTGTTTAGGAACAGATGTGACTTTTTCAAATAACATTTGAAGCCATGCGTTTGGCATTTTGATTGTCACCACATTATTATTATTATTAATATATAGGACTGTACTCTATTTAGAAGAGAGTGTAGAGCCCAGGAGCCATTAGCGAAGAGTAGCTAGCTAGTTTGGTTTGCAAATGCAATAATAATTACCTTAAGCGCTCCCAGGAATATGTAATTTATGCTTTGAATGAAGTTTTTTTTTTTTTACTGTTCCACTGTAAAATCATAAAAACAATCATAAAAATTTATACATGATTCTGTTTTCCCTTTGATCAAAAATATAAACTCAGTTAACATTTCCAGCCCAGTACACTGCTGTTGTCTGTCATCAGTTTCATCCTAAAACCTCATTTGAGGTCGGAGAGGTCATTTGTACAGATACGATTATTGTTAAATGGTTTTTTATTTATAATGAAAAGATGACATAGCTAAGAGGAGCACAGGCGCATTCTCTCATTCTGCAGGCGATGCATTTATCATAAGAGGAGTCCTCATTTTTGTTAGCATTACAATTGTTTTAGTGCATTTAGGTAAACTATGACGCAACATTGTCTATAATTTAAACAAATGTTCAATTTAATGTTTCTATCAGCTAAAAATAGTTTTACACCATGAAAGATCCTTTCATTATTTCGCTGTGTAGATGATTGCATGCAGAAACAACCACATAACTGTCAAAATCTGCCAAGGACACAGGTGTAAGTCAGTGATATGACTGGTTGTAACATTTTGTCGTAGTATTCATAGAACTTGAGCACAACACAGTTAAAACAAACTGTGAACATGGAGGAGTCTGCTCTGATAACAGTTAAATATAGTTGCTGGATCCGCTTGGTTCTTCCCGTAACACTACAGGGGAGAGCACGAGGTGTGATACTGATGACAATCTGTTTTCAACTGATATTCCTCTAAGTAGCTGACTGTGTTGTGTAATCGCTGCAGGAAAAATGTTTATCCCACTCACAATATGTGCAAATATAACAACAGCTCTTTCTCATTTTAAAGAACAATGCAAAACAATTCAGCATCTTCAGATTGTGATAAATATTCTTCAATACATAACAGGAGTCAAGCAACACTAATAGTGGAAGCATTCACTGTCTGCAAAAGCAATTAGGTCACTTAAAAGATGAGACATTTTCAGGAAATTAGAAGATTAGAAACAAAATCTCAGAAACTGCTGTCATTCTGTCAAACATCTAAACAGCGACATGTCCAGATTTGTACAGTGTCAAAGAAGTTTGTCATTTTGATGGAAATTACTATATTTTTTTATGTAAAACATCTTTTTTGACAAATAATGTAAAGGTCCTGCCTGTTTTTTATTTTTATTTTGTTTGCCTAGGTTGTTCTGTATGTTTGAGCTGTTCTAAGAAATGTATCAGCTGATAACTTAAAAAGTGTAATAAAACAAAAAAAATGTTCCAGAACAACAGAGAATACCTGTAAACCACTGTAAAAACATTCATTAATAAAAGGGAAATAAATATTTTCTCAAAACTCTGAGCGACAGCGGGGCAGAGCGCATCATCTACAAGGGCTCCCAGTTTGGTTGCTCTGACCTCAAATCCATGAATTTCTACTATCCACAAAAACAGAAAACAGCACGACTGTAGCCTGTTTGCCATGATAATTATGACACTGAACATGTGTATACTTAATTCTACTTTTTTTTCATGGAAATGATGTTACTTCATTCAGTGTTACTTTCTTTTATCATTGGCTAACTGGATACTGTTTCAGACTCTTTAGATTATTAGCCAAGTAATTTTGTTTTTTGGGGGGGGGGTTTGTTTGTTTTTTTGAGAGGTTTTTGAGGGTTTTTTTTTTTTTCAAGCTAAACCTTGACTTTTGGACATCTTTTGTAAAAGTGGGGTTTTGCCATTTATGCCACATAATTGTATCTCTGCTCTATATCTGCATGAATAGCATTCATTAGTAGCCAGCTGGCTACGTACCTGATACCAACCAACTAATTAAAGCTAAACTTAGGTCCTTGTCCTAACCCTGTGTATAAATTTTCACCTAGTTATTATTGATACTACTGGAAACAACTCCATGCCACTGGGTGGGTAGAAGATTTGCCACAACTTGAAACTTAGGACAGTAAAAATAATAATTTAGAAAAAGATTCAGTGATTGGTGTGTACATGAGTGCATAAATCAAAGATTAAATGGGCTGAATACAATTCTAACAACAGCAAAGAAATTAAGCAAGCAGCATTTAAAATTACATAAAGATAAAACATTTCAGTTTGAAATATACATTTTCATATGTATGATTTTAATGCAGTGTGAACAGAGGTTCCAGCGGTGCTGCACGTGAGTAAATCAAGTTCTTAAGCTTCATGTACAACTCAACTGCTAAAACTTTAAAAACATGTGACACAGTATTAACCTCCTAAGACCCAAACTCTTTCATGGCATGCATTTTTAATTTTTCTTTGTTATTCGGGCTGATTGGGACCTGATGAATGTAAAAACAAAGAATTGCCAGATTTTTTTTTACCTTATTTTTGTTTCTGAGAAAAATGAGATCCACATATGAGGACATTCGTTTTAAATTTGGATAGAACAGTGGTAGTATAATGTCCTAGTAAGTGGATATCAGGCCCTTGTAGAGCAAAATTTAGTATTTTGGTCCAGACAACCCAAAATGTGATGTCCACATATGTAGATGCCAGGTCCTAGGAGGTTAAATGCAAAGAGAGCATAATCAGTCTTACCAGTCTTACTTAGTAAAAGCATTCACGTGAACAAGTGCACAAAGCAGTCAAAATCTAACACTGCAGAGGGTTTGAGACACAACCACAGGGGCCTAACAAGCCAAAATAGTCATTATAGGTGTCAAGATTTTATGCATATAAAATGTACATGCCACACAAAACAAAACAAAAGGCAGTACTCAGACCAAAGCTGATAACAGAAATAGCTTTGTTTACACTTTGAAGCGAGTGATGGTGAGCTGCACTGAAGTTTCCCAGGGGTGCGTGGCTCATCCGGGAAAGTACGTGGCAGGTGAAAGGCAGACTGGCAGGCGGTTGGCAGAGCAGGTTCACTGACGAGAGAGTTGTAGCAGGCCAAGAAAGCTGAACTTCTGGCTGAAAGGTGAAGTTGGAGAAGTTCTAGACAAGGCTCACTTACAGGCAAAATGGGAAGCACCTTAAAAACAGAGGCTCGAGGTTAGGCAAGGTTGAAAACAACACCAAGCTCAACAAAGCTCTACAGTGGGGCCCGAAAAAACTGTATGTATAATTATAGCCTGGAGAGTCAATGGATTTGCACAAACGGGTTATACATGTGAATGTACTGTGTGTGATCCAGCTTCAAAGATGAACCAGACCCTGGTCAAAAATCCGTTACCTCCTACATCTATAGTGGTCATCAGCTAAACATCATTATGGTTAAATAGTATGTTAAATTTACTACTTTAGAAACTGTGATACATCTCATTATGATGATGCTCAGTGTTAGTGAGAGAAAAAAAGTGGCTCCAGGGAAAGAAAAACAAAACTACAACAACAAAAAAACAAGATAGTGGCTTTAGTTTGTGACTGTTGGACTGGATGTAAAATTAATTTGATTTGCTGTTTTAACCAAACTCAATGTTTTTTTCCAGCCCTGAAAATATCATGTGGCTAAATCCTGTGGTTAAGAGGTTGTTAGGGAATAAACAAGCCAGAGAATATATTAAGGACTAACCCATGCAGTATTTTCAGCAGGGTGTAGCGCAGCGTTTTAAAACGAACAAGTTAAAAGTGTTGAGACACTAATGATGGCTCTCCTCCATTTAATTGTCCCATTTCAGTGAGCGTGCATGCACAGCAACAGGGCTCTGAAACGGGGCCATCTAATTGGGCTACATCCCTCATTTAAATGTAATTATTTACACCAATTCTTCTCAACTGCATTAATTGATTTTTGAAAAGCCCTATTTGCATATTTGTGATCGGATGTTTAAAAGAACCATTTCATCTCTGGGGCATCGTTGGGGCACTATTTTGTCTCCACCTTACACCTTACCTGAGGTGGCATATGGTGCAAGAGCACTTTATTCTTACCTGTTTGTCCACAACAGCAAGAACATTCACAAAAACCTTTTCTGTTTTGTCAAATTAATTAACCCCGACATATTCAGTCCATGCAGCCACAAATATAGTGTTAATTTTTGTTCTTACTTTTAGTGATCTTGACATTGCTCTAAGCAAACGTGGTCTCTTTCTGGCCTGTGGATCGTTGCCTGACTCAAATGACGCTCCCGTCATTGTTTTAGGAGCTTGTTTTAAGTAAAGAAAGAAACAGACAGATATGTAGAGACAGTGTATTCATTCTTGCACAAAGTGAATGTTCCTGTCACTTCGTCTTCTTTCTGATTGTCACTGTGATGTCTTGGGGCTGTCTATCAAGAGAACATGGGAGACCACACGAGGGACATATTCCTAAGTAATGCCTAAGATGACTGAGGTGCCAAAGGCTTTGGCATAATATTGCCCTTTTATTTATTTTTTTGTCTTACATATGGTATCTCTAATAGAATCTTAACATTAGTGTTAAAATCTTATGCAAACAAACACATTTGGGGAAAATGTGCCTGGCTGCAGATGTTCCTCTCTTTCCTACATATTTATTTGTCTTTTCACCTCTGGCACATGAGAAAGGACAAAGGGTCATCAAATACAAGACCCACCGGGGCTGTGAATTCTTTATGTGATTCCTTGTCTTCTCTTTCTCCATGCAGATTCTCACGGTATCTGAATGGAGAAAAAGAATAAAATATACTTTGGATACAGACTTTTTTTAAACATAGGGGCACACAGCAACTTAAGTTTGGCATCCTTTTTAAAAATAGCACTATGAATAATTCAATAACATATTTTAAAAAGCACACATGCATGTTTTTAGCAATTGAGGTCTATTGCAGGATCTCATTCTCCATGCTGTGGTTTAGCATGTTACTCGTTGGGAGTACTAGCACTAGTGTTCTGCAAGAGTAATCACAGGCTCTGGACACATGTGGTGAATAATTATGATGTCAAATGATAATGACTCTATAGAATTCATACATGTGAGGATGTTTGTTTTTTATGCATTTACAACACATGGAAAACATGCAGATACATACGTCTACCTTTCCCCAATCCCAACCAACAACCCCAAATGTAATTGTTTGTCCTTTGGCTGTGCCAAGCACAGAAACCTAATGTAGACATCTGCTGTGAGGCTGACAGAGGTGCTTTGTCCTCCAAACTGCTGCACGGGTTAGCATGAGATGTTTGTGCTTTCCTGTCAGGGCCCTGAACCACACTCGGTCTGTCAGGATGTCTCTCCTGCTGTAAAGAGCTGTTTTGCAAGGAGCACTTTTGTAAAGAAAGCTCAGTATGAAGTGTCTGTACCTGTTAAAGTGTCACACTTGTGCTCTTTGACAGGTGTGAAGGTGTCGAGTTGATCTGGGCTTTTAGGTTACACGTCTTCCTTTGTCTTAACATTTGAACTTCAGCAGTCGCCAGCTCTGAATCCATCCCTTTTGTATTCAGTGATTCAGTGCAGCTTGGATCACACACACTTTGAGCTAAATGTCGAGTGAAGTGCAAAACACAAAACTTGCACATTCGCTTTGAGCCTCTTCTGTAATGATATGCTGCAGGGTATATATATCGCCAATCACTTCATGAGTTCTCCAAAATATTTGATATCCCATGGTGGGTAACCGTAGACAATCAGCAGAAATACTTAAGAAAGACAGACGATGATGTGTGGTTACAGGGGTGTGAGAGTATGACACTCACACTGTGCCAGACTGAAAAACACGCAGAAACTTAAGGACAAAGGAGATTACATCTCAGGCTCAGTGACAAATGATTGTTCAAAGAAAAAAGCCTGCTGAGCTTGACATTGGTATTTTTAACCCCCAGCTCATCTCATCCAGTGACACATTCTGCATCCTTTTATGCTTTAAGAAGATCGAGATCCATTGTTCTGCCCCTCCTCTTTCAGATAGAAGTGACCTCAAAGCCAGCACCATTTGGTATATGACCATCAGAGCAATTTGTAACCATAGAAAGCATTGAAAGCAATACAAGTTCTTCATCTCCTGGTGACAGTCGCCTCAGGTGAGCCCCTCAGTCATACAGGAAAAGTCTGTCCTTGGGCCTGGAGCAGATATATACTGAAATACATTTTTCTTGTCCTTGCATCTGCCCCATGGTGTGTGAAACCCACAAAAGCGTCATAACTTGCTCAAAGCCAAAATGCAGGTCATGCTGATCAAGTATAATATGGTCTAAGGCCGGAGAGATCACAGTGCTCAGGTGGCTTGTCGTTGTTTGCTTTGCTGTGTATGTGCCATTTGAAGCAGTACCCGCTCCTGGACAGCTGTCTGTGCTTCTTACATCTGAATGCTTTCCTGCAGAGAATGCATCTGTTCATATTGGCTGAGCTGATTCACATTGGCCACGAGTGAACTGTGTTAGAATACATGCAGCCATTTATTTGTTTAACTAACAGATTCAGATGTATGCTCTGCAGGAGTCCCCACTAAGCAATCCTCAGGCTTTTAAAGCTTGCCAGTTATGTATCAGCAGGTGATTATCTAACTTTTTCCTTTATGTATTTTAAAAAAAACATAAAACTTTTTTTGGGCAGTAATCATAGTCAGATTGATTAGGCTCCCAACAAGCTCTCTGTAAGAAAGTACTGGAGCAATTTAAAATGGCAAGAAGCACAAGAAGCAGTGCAGAAGTGTTCAAGCAGAAGACGTCAAAATTAAATCAGGTATGTTTTCATGTTTGTTCTTACTTTTAAGGAGCTGAATCATGCCTACGTTTTTGTTTACATTCCTGAAACAGCTACTCATATGGAATGAACTGCTGTCTTGTTACATGTCTATTGATTTATTAATTTATCATCCCACAACAAAGACTCTGTCACTCTGTGTAACAATGGGCGAGAGTCTCTAACCTCCTAGGGCTACTACTTCTAGCCAATATTCAGGTTCTGTGGTTAACGGTGCTTCTTTTCCTCCTCGCTCTGCTCTTCCAGAAGGAAATCAGTCATGGATCACTGCCCTAAAGAACGTTGTCACTGACCCAAATGGAATAAAGACAAGACAAGCAGTTCAGTATCTGAAGCTCTGGTCTGAAGAGAACATGCACACCTATCCACCAAGTCCTCTAATAGACCAAAAAAACTGTCACTTTAAACTTTTTAGTGAACCTGGTTTTTGGTGTTTAACTCAAGGGTGATGACACCTTTTGGCCATCTAGCTAAAAGTAATGACTTGAATTACGTCAAGAAAGGAGACAAGAAAAACACACTTTCTCACATGCATGCACACACACACATGCAAACAAGCACATGTATAGCAATGCACATGGGCTGTGAAGGCTAACTTTTGTGGTCTGATACAACTGATGAGCTACTGTGATCACATTGTTGTTAAGGGTTATGCTGGTTCTGATAGAAAGGTGTCAGAACACACATTTCATTGCATTTTGTTGCCGTGTTGGACCCTGACTGACAAGGTGCACATGCGGACCCCTGTCCACTGCCAAAGCACAAACAGTGAGCATCAAAACTGGATCATGCAGCGATGGAAGACAGGGACCTGGTCTGATGTTCTTTTACAGCACACAGATGGCCGGCTTCTTCTGAGGAACACAGGTCACCAGGATGCACTATGGAAAGAAGACAAGCCAGTGGAGGCAGTGTGATGCTTTTGGCAATGAAAACAAAAATGGTTCAGTGAGCATATGCTGGACAAACGAGTCAGATCTATGGATGCCCCACCTCCAGCTTACTGGACTTAAAGGATCTGTTGCTATTGTAACATCCTGGTGTGAGATACCCAGGCGCACCTTCAGGGGTCTAGTAGAGTTTATGGCTCGACAAGTCAGGGCTGTGTTGGCAACAAAAAGGATGCCAACACGATATTAGGCGTAAGGTTATGCCTTGCTGTACAAGGGCCACTTACGAGGACATACGGCCACCATTCTTTCGAAATTTAAAGCAAATGTCCTCATTTGTGGATCTCATTTTTCTCAGAAACAAGAATCAGGTAAAAAAAAATCTGCTTTGTTTTTACATTCATCAGGTCCCAATCAGTCCAAATAGCAAAGAGAAATTAAAAATACATGCCATGAAAGAGTTCGGGTCTTAGGAGGATAAAAGAAAATGTCAGGATCCCTTCTCTTTCTCTCAGACTGACATGGCCCCAGAGAATGTACTGTTGAGAGACATTCAGTGGTATTTGTGGGGAAATGATAGGGAGAAGGGAGCAGCTGAGAGAAGTTACAGGAGAAGGGTAAGCTCTGCAAATCAAAGTCTAAATGATTTTGTATAGAGCAATCCGAAGAGAAGCAATCAACCTTCAGATCAGGCTTCCACAGTGACTGAAGCAGGAATGGGAATTTTCACACTGGTGATTTTTTAATGCAAAGTCTGTAAGTTTTGTCACAATTCTGCATCATTCATTAAATATATTAAAAGCTTAGCAAGAAGCACAGAAGCTGCATCATCGTGCTAATGATGCATTTTATTCTCACATACATTTTTTACACGTCTGCTGTGTGAAAGACTCAACATTCATTTAATGTGTGTGACAAATGGGATACTTGTAACGAAACACCTCATTAATGAATGAATTTTATTCGCTTCAGACAAACCTCACTTGTCCTTATAATAAAAATATTAAATAAAATGACTTGCATAGCCCCTGTCTGGAAGATTTTATGGATCATAGGCATTGCCGCTCTTTGTCCAGTTTATGCACTTTTTTTTTTTTTTTTTTAACTTGAGGCACAGTCTGTCTCAGTGGAAACAACATTCACTGCCTTGGTTATTTTAACCCAAGTCTTATCTTTTGGTCATTACACCTGGGTTTGAATCTGGAAAATCTGGCATAAAAAAAATCTGCCAAACAAACCATTTGGTGCGATCCACTACGGTGACCCCTTTTGAATTAGGGAGCAAATGAAAGTAGCTTATATTCTCAAGGAAACACTTTGGAAAAATATGCATTTTCATGCTTCTTCAGACACTATTGTTTCTTTAGTTGGAAATTTCTCTGCTTTTTTTCCATCTCAGCAGACAGATTTTTCTATGGAACTCCTGAAGCTAAAAATGCATCCTCATATAGATGCGAACACTCGTCTATTAAGAGTAATTATAATCCACTGACATATAAATGACAGTAAGACGAAAATTAGCTGATATACATGAATGACAATGTTTTTGCATGTGCAGTTGTTATTCATATTTTAGTCACACATATTAAAGGCTATTCATATTTTTCATGTGATGTCACATGAACTTTGCCCAATAATTATTCATGGAAGCTCGAATGAACAGCTGTCTGGCCCTTTCAGTTAAGGAGTTATGAAATGCAATGAGCAGGTTAATACAAAATAATGTCAAGCCAGTTTATTGTTGAGTCTGGTGGTGCTTTCAGCTAATGCCATGGAAACCATTAAGTCACCTCATCCTTTTTTCAGTCTCATCCCTGTCACGCATTCATAGTTGAAATATCAATAAAGCTGAAGTGTTCACTTCACTTAAGCATCTAGCTAGTGCTAAACAAGTGATGCAAGCCAGAGTAACTTTTTCTTTTCAAACATTTCAACAAATATGACAAACTGTTTCTGTGCATTCTGGATCACAATCTGTCAGCTACTAAAGGTCCAGTGGCTGTCCCAGGGAAGAAGAAAATGTTAATATGTGATAATTTTACTCTCAGACAAAGAGAAAGATGTAAATGAGAAAATAGACATCCCTCACATTGTCTCCGTTGCTCTAGAGTCCAGTGACGGTGTGCTTTACACCACAGCATCTGATTTATGTGGCCTACCACTTAGTGGTATTATAACAAAGTGAAAGTGATTGGGGATCATAGCAACTCACTGACTGTAGAATATTTAGTAGCGAGGACATTTCACACCTGGACTTGCTGTACAGGCGGCATCCTATCATGGTACCATGCTGGAATTCACTGAGCTCCTGAGAGTGACCCATTCTTTCACAAAGCAGACTGCTTCATTTCATACACCTTTGGCTATGGAAGTGATAGGAACACCTGAAGTTGATGATTTGGATGATTGAGTGAATGCTTTAGGCAATATAGTGGACTGGAAGCAGGCAGACTGACTTTATTTATGTGATTTTTTTAAATCAGATTTTATTGGATATTTTATACATGCAGTTTTATGTCTCATCAACCAATGAAATTAAAGTTAATTAAGGTAATGCTTCAAAATGATTGCACATGTAAGAGCTCAGATGCTTTTTAATATGGCCACTGAGTAAGATGACTTGCTTCTAGAAAAAGTCATTTATTTAAATTTTAGCTGGTGATGTTTCTTCACTAATGCATGCCAAATTTCACCTTTATAAGGTGTTGGCATCTGGCTAGGGGCTGGATAGCAGCTATAATGACTTATGCAACATCTGCGAATACAATGTAGAATACATTGTAGAATGTACAGTTATGGTCATATATATTTGGACACTAACGCAAGTTTTGTTTTTTACCTGTTAACTGAAAATTATTCCAGTTATTTAATTTGCATATGCATGAGCATAATGTGTAGACACTCAGCTTTCATTTGAGGGTATCCATGTTCAAATTGGCCCTTGAAGGGTTTAGGAGTTTCAGCTCCTTGACATGTGCCACCCACTTTGTAAAGGGACAGAAAGTAATTGGACAACTGCCTTAAAGGCTATTTCATGGGCAGGTGTGGCCAATTCCTTCGTTATGTCGGTATCAATTAAACAAATAAAAGATCTGGAGTTGATTTGAGGTGTAGTGCTTGCATTTGGAATTTTGCTGGGAACAGACAACATGAGGTCAAAGGAGCTGCAGGTGAAACAAGCCATCCTTAAGCTGTGAAAACAGAAAAAAAAAAGAATTGCTACAATATTAGGAGTGACAGAATCTACACTTTAGCACATCCTGAGAAACAAAGAAAGAGCTTGTGAACTCAGCATGGCAAAAATACCTGGATATCCACAGTGGATAATCACAGAATCATTTCCATGATGAAGAGAAAGCCCTTCACAACAGCCAACCAAGTAAACAACACTCTCCAGGAGGCAGCTGTGTTGATATCTAAGTCTACATAAAGAGAAGACTGCATGAAGGTAAATACAGAGGATTCACCGCAGTCATCGCTGGATGGTTGTGCTATTTCAGTGAGAGCAGCCCCGACTCTTTCAAGTTTATCGTGCTTTCCTTTGTCGTGTTCTGTGGATCTCTAACCTGTGTTATCTCCCTGTGTACAGACCTTCCTGGGCCCTTCCATGTTTCCCTGGACTTCGTCATGAGCGGACGGTAATGTGGAGTGGGAGCGAGGACAAGTTAGTGACTGGCAAGTGAGAAGAGGAGTGTGTACGTGGTCACTTTCCCCTGGATTCCCCGGAGCTCTATTTCCCCACACTATTGTATATATCACCTGTTACCTCTTTAAATAAACTCTCTTGAATCAAAACTTTTTCAGAGTCCTGTGCTTGAGTCTGCTTGTTCACCTTGACACACAGATGGACAGATGAAACCAAGATCAACCACTACAAGAATGATGGCAAGAATAAAGTATGGAGAAGGTGTGGAACAACTCATGATCCAAAGCATACAGCATTATCTCTAAAACATGGCAGTGGCAGCGTGATGGCTTGGGCGTGCATGGCTGCCAGTGGCACTGGGACACTAGTGTTTAATGATGGTAACACAGGAATTCTGAGGTGTTCAGAGACACACTGTCTGCTGAAATCCAGCTAAATGCAGTCAAATTGGGTGGCGTTTCATAATACAGATGAACAGTGACCCAAAACATACAGCCAAAGCAACCCAGAAGTTTATTTAAGCAAAAAAGTGGAATATTGTTGATTGACCAAGTCAGTCACCTGATCTTAACCCAGCTGAGCATTTCACTTGTTGAAAACTAAACTTCAGACAGAAAGGCCCCCAAACAAACAGCAACTGAAGGCCGCTGCAGTAAAGGCCTGGCAGAGCATTAAATAACAGGATGTCCATGAGTTCAAGACTTTAGGCTGTCATTGCCAGCAAAGTGTTTTCAACCAAGTATTAAAAATGAACATTTTATTTTTATTTATTTCATTTGTCCAATTACCTTTAAGTCCCTGAAATGAAGGAACTGTGTGGAAAAAATTACTTTAGTTCCTTTACTTTTGTTTTTATGCAGTCTTTTTGTTCAATCCACTGAATTAAACCTGAAAGTCTGCACGTTAACTGCATCTGATTTGTTAATTTAAAATTCATTGTTATAATGTTCAGAACCAACATTAGAAAAAAGTTGTCTTTGTCCAAATATTTATGGACTTAACTGTAATTGGCTAAATCCAAAAAGCGCAGGAAACAATCTCAGAACCAATAGGAGTACGAGAGAGCTGATCACAGCCTGTCTGCAAAGAAAATCAAGTAGTCTGAAACATAACAGAAAATATTGCGTGATTTATTTTTAAGAGATTTCTCCCTTCTACCCTGCTATACAGTAACTTACTGTAACAGCTGGCTGTGGTCAACCATTTTTCAAGACTATTACTTTATCAGACTCATACTATTCTAGTTAGATGGCCATCTACAGTAAGGCTTGTTCTTCTTTGATCATATCATTGTCTCTAACAATGTTAATTCCAACATGATCTTTGTGTTGGATCATCATTGAAAAAAGCAGATGATTAGTCAATTTGCATTAATGCATGCAAATTATCAATGTGCCAACAATTTTTTAAATTACTAATCAATAAGGACTTTATCACTCAAGATCACTCAAGATATTTATTATGATCTATGGTAATATATTAAGCATAAGGAAACAGTAGAGACATTTGCAGTATGCAGTATGCACATATTACCAAATGGAAATGGCTGTTCTTTTGCATAGCATTATTCATAATGCTTTCCCAGTTGCAACTGCAGTGTCATCCCAATTGATGCGTGTGTCACCTTGCGTCCACAAGTTGTGCCTCATGCTGAGTTAGGTCTTTGTCTCCCGCTGTGGCCGCCCATGTAGGTAATGGCATGGAGCCAGAGATGTGCGGGCACTCAGGGCAAGAACAGATACTCTGGAAATGAGTGGAAAAAAATGCAGATCCTTTGTTTTATTGCCCTTCAAATTACCCATTGACAGAAACGTTGTGTTTCCAGCTGATGAATAAGCTTTAGTAGACATCTGTAATCGGTGCAAGATTTGTGCCAGCACTATGTGTGTCTGTCCTTAGTGGCCTACATTAGTGATGAGCAGGGGAATAAAAATTAGTGGATTTAAGGTTCTTTTTTTGGGATCAGATTAGGAGCTAAACCCCACTGTGACTGACAGCAAAGAAAAGCCCCAAAGATTCAAAAACTGCAATCACAATACAGTAGTTTTTCCCCTTGCCTTTACCACAAACAGATTTCTTGGCTGTTTTTGTAACATTCTGTTAAATTTATACAGAATGCAATGAATTGCAAATCTCTTATCCATAGTAGCACATATAAAATATATCCCATGTTTAACCTCCTAGAACCTGGCGTCCACATATGTGGACATCACATTTTGGGTTATTTAGACCAAAATACTCAATTTTGCTCTACAAGGGCCTGATATCCACTTACGAGGACATTATACTGCTACTGTTTTATCAAAAGTTTAAACGAATATCCTCATATGTGGCTCTTATTTTTCTTAAAAACAAAAATAAGGTAAAAAAAAAAATCTGGTAATTCTTTGTTTTTACATTCATCGTCCCCCAATATGCCCAAATTTCAAAGAGAAATTAAAAATGCATGCCGTGGAAGAGTTCGGGTCTTAGGAGGTTAAACTGAGGCATTCCAGTATTTCATGAATAATTTTAGCTCAACACACCTAAAAAAGTTAGGAGAGAGTAACAAAAGGGTGAAAAAAATTACTGGTACTAAAAAGAAAAAGCTGGAAGAACATTTTGCAACTGAGTAGGTTGATTATCGGGGCCTTAACCAGATCACTGTGAAGAACAAATATGTTTTGCCGTTGCTTTCCTCTGCTTTTGAGCTACTTCAGGGCATGACTGTCTTTACCAAACTAGACTTGCGCAACGCCTGCCATCTGGTGCGCATCAGAGAGGATGAGTGGAAGACGGCTTTCAATACACCCTTAGGCCATTTTGAATATCTCGTGATGCCCTTTGGTCTGACCAATGCTCCTGCTGTGTTTCAAGCCATGGTTAATGATGTGCTTCGTGATTTTGTCAACCGCTGTGTTTTTGTGTACTTGGATGACATTCTGATCTTTTCTAAGACACTCGCAGAGCTCCAAGTTCACGTGAGGCAGGTCCTGCAATGCCTCTTGGAAAACTGGCTCTTTGTGAAGGGGGAGAAGTGCGAGTTCCACGTTTCTGGGCTATGTCATCAAGACGGGGAACTTAAGGACTAACCCGGAGAATGTGCGAGCAGTGGTGGAGTGGCCCACACCTCCTAATCGCTGGCAACTGCAACGCTTTATGGGATTCGCAAATTTCTACAGACAATTCATTCGTGACTTCAGCAGAATCGCTCTTCCTCTCTCTAAACTCACCTCTCCAAAAGTTCCTTTTCAGTGGGATTCCACTGCTCAGCAAGCCTTCACCCTGCTCAAAGAGAGATTCACCACTGCACCCATTCTCCGGCAACCGGACCTCACACAGCAGTTCGTGGTGGAGGTGGATGCATCGTACTGGTCCTAACCCAAGAGGAGGATGGTAAGCTTCACCCATGCGCCTTCTATTCTCGCCGTCTCTCTCCCGCGGACTGTAACTACGACATCGGAGACCGGGAGCTCCTGGCCATTAAGCTTGCCCTTGAGGAGTGGAGACATTGGTTGAAGGGAGCGGCGCAGCCGTTCATCGTATGGACGGATCACAAAAACTTGGAGTACCTCCGTTCGGCCAGACATCTCAATTCCCGGCAAGCCAGGTGGGCGCTGTTCTTTACTCGCTTTGACTTTACCATTACCTACAGGCTGGGATCACGAAACGTGAAGCCAGATGCCCTGTCCCGGCAGTTCTCTGTCTGTCTGGGGAGGAATCGGACCCCGGACCTGTTCTCCCAGCCACCTGTGTGATTGGAGCTGTTTCGTGGGAGATCGAGTCACTCATCCAGGAGGCGCAAGAAACCGAACCGGATCCAGGGACCGGTCCGCCCGGCCGCCTCTTTGGCTACGTTCACACTGCAGGCGAAAGCGCATCAAATCCGATTTTTTTGACCCTATGCGACCCATATCCGATCATGGTGTGACAGTGTGAACGGCACAAATCCGATATTTTCAAATCCGATCTGGGTCACTTTCGTATGTGGTACTGAATCCGATACATATCCGATGTTTTAGAAAGCGACTGCTGTTTGAACGGTCAGGTCGCATTAAATCCGTCTTTTACGTCACTGACACAAGACAGACGCCAATTATCAGCGCCAGAGAAGCGCCAGAGAAGACATCGCGAATGCTTCTCTGGCCATCCCGTGTAGATATCAGTGAAACTGTTGGGAAGACAATGTTGGAGAAACGTGAACATTTTATTTGTACTGTATAATCTGCAGATTCTGACAGAAATCTGCAGCTATCCTTTGAAGCACTGCTCCTCTCTAAAACAGCAATAAGGATCATTATTAGGTTATTTACATTATTATGTAAATAACAGCGCAGCCGTTCATCGTATGGACGGATCACAAAAACTTGGAGTACCTCCGTTCGGCCAGACATCTCAATTCCCGGCAAGCCAGGTGGGCGTAATAATTTACATTGTTACATAAATGTAATAATTTACATTATTATGTAAATAACAAAATAACTTAAAGCAAAAATTGGGAAATGTAAAGTCCGAACTCTTTATATTAAGGGCCATCTATCAAACAATACTGTTTGCTCTGGGTCGAAACAGAGCGCGTTGTGTGTGAAGTCTTCTTTTGCGCATGCGGGCCGCTTTGAGTGTTCACACTAGAGCGCGTTTGCTGTCACATTTTATTTGTAGCGTGAACAAGCAGACAAAAAAATCGTATTTGATCAAAAAATCGGAATTGAGCATTAAGACCTGCAGTGTGAACGTAGCCTTTGTTCCTTCGGCCATCCGCCCTCAAGTTATCCAGTGAGCTCACACCGCCCATTTTTCATGCCATCCAGGGACCCTCCGCACCATATCCTTCCTCTGACGTTACTTTTGGTGGCCCACTATGGCTAAGGATGCCAGAGAGTATGTATCAGCCTGTTCGATGTGCGCAACACTATACTTACCATTGTCGATCGTTTCTCCAAGACTGCACACTGTGTCGCCCTCCCGAAGCTCCCCACTACCCTGAAGACGGCTCGGCTCCTCACCTCCCATGTGTTCAGGCTCCACGGGATCCCCGAGGACGTCGTCTCGGACAGAGGGCCGCAGTTTACATCCCGAGTATAGAGGGAATTCTGTTCCACGCTGGGGGCCAAGGTCAGTCTTTCTTCTGGATTCCACCTGCAGAGTAACGGACAATCAGAGCAGGCAAATCAGGAGCTTGAAGTTGCCCTCCGCTGCGTCACCTCACATAATCAATCGACCTGGAGTGAACAGCTTCCGTGGATTGAATACGCACACAACAGCCACACCTCTATTGCCATGGGCAAGTCTCCTTTTGAAGTGTCCCTGGGTTACCAACCACCTTTGCTGCTGGCGAAGGTAAGCACACCGTCCCCTCTGTGTAGGCTCACCACCGTAGGTGCCGCCGTGCCTGCCGTGCGATTCCGGCTGCTCTACTCTGCACAGCAGAACGAAACAAGGCTCTCGCTGACCGTCATCAGACCCAGAGTACACCATTGGACAACAGGTATGGCTGTCTACTCGTTTTATGCCATTACGGACCAAATCCAAAAAACCGTCACCCCAGTTTATTGGTCTTTTTCCCATAAACGCCATTGTCAATCCTGTGTCCGTCCTTCTCAAACTGCCACGCAACATGCGCATGGTTTGCAACATCACCCGCATCATGGACTTCCAACACCGGGGTAGGGGTTTTCAATACCTGGTGGATTGGGAGGGCTACGGGCTAGAGGAACGCCCCTTGGTGCCTCAGGCGGCTATCCTGGATAAGGATATGCTTCGGGACTTCCATCGCAGGCATCCAGGTAAACCTGGTGGGTCGCCGGGAGGTTCCTTTTGAGGGGTACCGTCATGGTCCCCGTGTCTACCCAGCCAGCCCCGCAAGGCTACATGTGTTTTGTGTTCTCTCTCTCTCTCCTTTATCGCTCTGCCTGGGCAGAGCTCACTGCAGGCTCCCACATTTTGCCAACACACCTGTTCGCGATCAGTTGTCATTACCTGTCCACTACTTAAGGCCGAGACGCAGATCATCTCATCGCTGGATGATTGTGCGAGACACGTTAGTGATTCTCTCAGCTCCCGTGAATCTGTGCTTAAGTATTTTGTGACTTGTGAGTAATTTCCCTCTCCTGTATGATAGTTTTCCTCCCCGGACCTGTGACCTTCCTGCTCCGTGAACGTGTGTGAGTTTGGACGCGGAGATGAGAACGAGTGTGAGAGAGCTTCCCCTTGGACCTTTGGAACCCTGGATTTCCCCCCTCACTGTATATATTCTGCACTGATGTTGTAAATAAACTGTGTTTGGAAATGTCAACCTGCTCTGCGCTTGAGTCCCTGCTATCAACCGTGACAAGTTAAAGCTTTGTTGTGCAAAGAAGAAGCAGCCACATGTGAACGCGATCCAAAAAGGCCGTCATCTTATAGGGAAAACTTTTCTGTGATAAGATGTATTGAAAATTGAAAGTTGAAATTCCTTTTGGAAATCAGACACCACATCGGGATGAAGAGAAGAGAAGACCAACTGGCTTGTTATCAGCACTCATTTCAAAAGCTTAAATTTCTGATGGTATGGGGGTGAATTAGTGCCTGGAATTCACTTGCCCATCTGGGAAGGCACTATCAATAGTGATGTGCGATACCACTGATTTTCTTTCCGATCCGATACCAAGTAATATTCAGGGTGGTATCGGCGATACTGATCCGATACCGATACTTTGTACAAAAACTTATTTTATTTATTGTATCTCAAATTATAGCATCATAATGATTCCAGGACAACAGATTATTTGTTCTTATCACTTAATAATGCAGGGTTCATCATATAGAAATAAAAAAAATGAAGTTGTGCTATTTGAACAGCTTGCCTGCCTGCAGCACTAAAGGACTCCGTGAGAGACGTCTGTCTCGCCCTAGCAGCACCTGTCTCTCTCCTCCTCTTCAGTTCACCTCAACATACGCTCGTCATATTCTGTGATATGATTTACTCTGAGGTGTTTCACAAGGTTAGTGATGTTGCCACAACCATACATGCCAACCCTCCCGATTTTTCCGAGAGAATACCGAATTTCAGTGCCCTCCCGAAAATCTCCCGGAGCCACCATTCTCCCGAATTTCGCCCGATTTTCTAAGACAACAAAATTGAAAAATCATATTGCAGAATTCATAGCGTGGCCCAGTCAATTCCAGTTTCCAACAATGGCAGCAGCAACTTAGTTTTAATATTGCTCTTATTTCTCTTTTTGGGTCGCAAAAAAACTTTTAACATATTTTCAGGTGAGAATGTAGCTGTGTAAACTTCAAATATCTGAGCCGACCGACACATCGTCTTCAAACCCCCCCGGTCTTTCGCTACTCGGGTTAAACATGATATATAAGTCACTTTGATAACTTAAAAATGTTATTGTTTGGCTTTTTCAGTGTTTTATTTGTTCGTGAGTAAATCGGTTTGGCTGAGATTAAAGTTATTAGATTTGATTAAATTAAATTTGACTTTATTAATCCTTCGGAAGGGTTCCTCCGGGGTTTTCACACAGCTGAATAAACGTCAAACAGAAAATGGTTAAACAGAAGTGTGAGACGGTCGAGAGTTTACGTCAGTGCCCGGTTATATTTTAGAGAGCAAGGAGCAGACAGCAGTTTCACTCCACCGAGGGAGCTCGTGACGTACTACCCGGCTTTCTTTAGACCGCGAAGGCCGGGTCCTCAGGTGGAAGCAGCCTCTGAATTTGGACACCCCTGCTGTTTCCGGGCCGGCCAATAATAACGGTGACATTTAACGTATTTTATCCGATAAATAAACCCTGTAAAATGTATTTTCCCCCCCCAAACGCCCTTTTGAATGTCTCCCTAGTATGGCCACAACACCTCACTCTAGGAGCACTTTTTTTGCCACATGTATTGCAAACCACGTCTCAGCTGTGTGTGGAGGTAAAATACGTCCGCACATGACTTCAATTACGCTCAGCTATTGTTGTGAGTGCGCACGCCAAGGGGCTGCGAGACATTTATACAGCCGTATTTCGCACATGACTATGAAAGGCGGAAGAGGAAGTAGTTCCTTTGAATGTAGACAATCCGAATGTTATAGTTTCTTTCCACTGTGTTCCTGTTAATGATAAACTACAAATTTACTCTAAATTACTAAAATATCGATATTTTAATGTGAGAATCGATTCTAGAACATAAATGATTGGTATCGGAGGAATCGATATTTCAGGATCGATCCGCACATCACTAACTATCAACACTGAAAGGTATGCACAGGTTTTAGAGCAACATATGCTCCCATTCAGATCATTTCTTTTTCAGGGAAATGCTTTCATATGTCATCAAGACAATGGTAAACGTCATACAACAAAGATGACCCAGGACTGTTGAGCAGCTAAAATGCTATATTGGACAAGAATGGGACAATATTCCTTCCCAAATCTCCAAGAACTGCTCCCAGATATTTAGAGAATGTTTTTAAATGAAGAAGAGATGAACAGTGGTAAACACGGACCTGTCCCAGCTATTTTGAGACATGTCGATGCCATCAAAATCAAAGCAATCTAAGCAAAGCTCACTTGTCATTCCAGGGATACTATTATGTTTCCGCAGTCTTAGTAAGTGCAAAATTATAAAATGGAAAGCCAGTTTCATATTACATACATTACATAGATTCAGAAGTAGCTTTATTTATATATGAATTCATATTCTCTATTCACCCACACCATCCCCCAACTATAGGCCACCACCACCCCAACACATCCTCCTGTTTTTATCCCCTGTCAGTCTTATCACTGTGCCCTTGGCTTTCATTTCTCCGGGGTATTGATGGGTGCTGCGATGGCACGATGATTGACAGGTCAAGCTGATTTACACACACTAATCATGACATCACCGCTCAGTCAATTTGATTTCATTTCACATCACATCATATCATATCAGAGCAGTCTGACTAGAAGGCGAAAAATGGCCAAAAGACATTTCACTCCTTATCTTATAGGAAAATAATGTACATTGTCAGTGTCATTTAAAGCACAAATGATCTGCTTACACTTGGGTGTATTATCAGCTGTTTGAGCGAAAAAGAAGTCCCTAAACTATCACAATGCATTCTTTTTATGTATTTATCCACTGATTTATTTTAAATTTCACTGCCATGTGAAACATGAAATACGCTGGAATTACTGCCTCCACCAATCAGCGAAGCTGCCATTTTTCTTCATGTTGAATTTTGCTCTTTTAGATATGAAATTTTAGGAATGCTATTTATTTACCCTGATAGAAATTTGAAGTCATGGCCAAAAAAGTGTTCACAATAAGGTCCTCTGGATCCTGACTTTTGATTACCAGATTGCAATCACTTTATCCTTGAGTCCAAGTCATTGTATGTTTTTAAGAAATTCATAATATCTTGAACACTTAAGGGCTTAAAAACTTGAACGCTTATTTGAAAAAGATCATATCACAGTAAAAGCACTTTGAGTCTCTTTCAAGTTACTGAAAAGAGTGGTTGAAACATGTATTTACAACAATGCTGACAATGATAATATTTTAATTATGTCTTACCTCCTTATCTGTCACTCAAGATGGATACATTCAGTTTCTCAGTTTTTTTTATCCAGATGAGTCAGGGGGGCTGGAGGCTATCCTGGGGGCATGGTACACCCTGAACAGGTCACTGGTCTCTCGTAGAGTTAAGACAAATAATCATTCACACTCAAAACAAATTTAGAATTGCCAATTAAATTCTCTCATGCATGTCTTTGGATCTAGTGAGAACCACGGAAGCATAAGGAGAAAAAACAAACTCAGAGGAAGGCTCTAGCCAGCTGGACCTTCTTGCTGTGAATGTAAGCACTACACCACCATGCTATACCTTTATAGTCACTACCCTAATAAGCACATAGTTTGATGCAATTTGATGTTCTACTGGGTAAAGTAACATGGAACATATAGCATTTTTGTGACTTTTTTTCTAATAATTTATTTTTTATGTCGCAAATCAACATCAACAATTTATTCAGTCAAAACTAGATAAATAACAAATATCGAATTACTAAATTCATTTTAGCACTAGTAAGACATAACATAAAAATAAAGCTATCAGGTCATAAAACATCCAAAACAACATATTTCAATATTTAGAGCCTAAAACGTCTATAAATTGATTACATTTCTCTCTGAATCACTGTACAGGGATGTACGGAAATGTGGCAAAATCCAATGTCACTTAATGTAATTAACCTACGTTTATAATAGAGCATTTTTTAGAAATATCACAAGTATGGTTCACTAGAGGGATCTGATGCATGGCTAAAAATGGATTTACCATCATGTATTCTAGTTTTAGCTCAACAGGGGACTAAGGTTACACCATTTTTATGCCACAAATTTCACTAATTTATAGAAATCCAACATTGACGATGCCTATATGAACATTTAGAATAACAACTGAACTATATAACGCATGACATTCATCAACTTACTTACCACTGTTAATTGTGATGGTCACAAGCGTGGGAGTAGATAGGGGTGAATAACCCAATTCCCTGAATGCTGGAAACACAGTGAATTTTGAAAATGCTCCAGACATTTACTGACTGATTAGATGCAACAATGTCACAATACCTGTCCCTAACCTGATTTTTGCTGATTGGCTAGGAGAAATCTATGTTGTTCTTTAACCTCACAATGTGTCAGGGGGAGGGCAATACCAAACAATGCAATAAAAGGCTTGAAAGAGATTTTTTTTTTAAAGAAAATGAAACAACCAGCAGACACAATCCAAGACCTGAAAACTACCAGGAACACACACTGTGCTCCACTGGTACATACTGTACACCAAGAAGCTAATGAGGCGAGTGAAGAGGTGGGAGTGGCTGCACACGAAATGACAGGAAAGTTAGTGCATAGCAAAACACAAGCAACAACAAAAACAAAAACTAACCCTAGCAAAAACAGCTAGGGTTGAACTTTGTCTTTACTGAGACATTATAAGAGAGAGACACATGAGACTCACAGCGTGCCAAAATAATGTGAAATTTCTGCTAAGTGAGCGATGACTGAGCAACCATGGTGCAGATTTTTTCTTTGTAATCTTTTTTGCAAACTTCCTTTCCATATCTCAAGAAGGTCATCTTTTATAACAAGGCTCTGGAGGGAGTAGAACATGGCTGGGTTGAAACTGAGTCCTACTCCTCCACAATTAAATTCTTATCCTTATTTTCTTAATCATTTACTCTGTCTTTCTCACTGCTTCTGTCTCTCTCCTTTTATCTCTTCCTTTATTCCACACGTGACTATACTGTACTATAAATAACAGCAGCATTCCCCCAAAACATCTTCCCACTGAGTGAAAAGAAGCATTAAACCTAAATAAGCATGCCTTTGCCTGACAGGCAAAAGGCCAATGTTTCACCTCTAAGCCTGACGCTAATCATGGTGACAATATTTAGAAAAAATGTGCACAGATACTCACAGCAGCTCTGTCATCTCTGACATTTCCCATTTTCCATCTTGTTATCTGCAGCCTTTTGTTGACATTCCCAAAGCCTCACGTGCGGAGCCAGAAACAGTCGAAGGAGGGTCTAAAAATAGCAGCAGCGCATGGCTCAGTGTACCCAATATGATTGAGCACGTTTTTAATATCTCCTCATAAATATGCATGAGATTAAGTACTCCAGACTCCACTGTTTATTGAGTGACAAGCATTGTTTTGAAATTCATCCACTCCCTGTGCCCGTGCAGCAAATTAGTTGTTCTTCATCCAGTTTAATGCGAACAATGCCTCACTGAATGACATGTGAATGGAACCAGAACAGATATGATAGAGGATACTGTTCCTATTACTGTAATCATTACACAAAAGGGAAGTAATTAACATTCCCAGTGAGTAGTTACTCATTTTTTAAGTAAATATGTACCTTCTAATTTACCTTTGTTTTGTTGTTGAAACTCCTGTTTAGGCAGTCACATGACCAAACTGAGAGAATATCACTTGATCTCCTAAATATACAAGAGAAGAGCCAACCTCTGTCGCTAAAGCGGTCTAACATTCACAGTTCAGTGTTTTAAGTTCTTTAAATGTCAGAGTTTACATAGTTACCCAGCAGAGTAACAACACATTATGTTCTTTATGCAAATCTGTGTGTTACAGAGCTTTGTGTGTGGGTCTCGGGGGGGGATGCTGATGTCTACCTTTTCCCAATGCGCTATGCCTCTAATGATCTATGTAGGTGCCAATAATTAAACCAAGGGTCATCACTCATGACCTCACAGCCTGGACAGCATATGCCAGAGTAGGTGCTGAAAGATCTGGCTGCAACTTCGTACGTGTATTTCACAAAGACCACCTGTCTGCAGCAAATTTTCTTTGTCAATTTCCATGCCACATCTGCAGTAAAGTAGGTGCAACTGTTACCCCGGTTAAAATCCCCTCTGCTGAATTGGCTCCAGTGACAGCCTCCATAATCTGAGGGGACAGGTGTTGCTATGACAACAGCTTGCCCTGAGCTGAGTTGGCAGAGCTTACAAACAAATGATTACAAGAGTTAAAAAAAAACCCAACTCTGTCTGTGCCAAATATACCTGTAAAGAGTGCACACGGCATTCTGCTTCCTCTGCTGTTCTGTATGAAGAAAGTGTAAAATGCATCTAAGGCGTCAAAGCCGAGCACATTCAGAAGGGATTTTGAGACACAAAGTAGATACCACACAGTCGGCATGAACTGACCTTGAATCGAGCAGCAGATAACTTAGTGGAGGAATTGAAAACTGACAGCGCATGGTAGTCTCATCGCTCTGCTAGCTGAAGATAAAGCTAATAATAGAGATACTGAATCTTACAAGTTAAAAGCAGCAACAAAGCAGCAGTAAAGCTCTGCTTACAAAGTTCTCCTGCTGAATCCACGAGGAACAGCCGTGTGACCGATGACCAGCAGTTCTAGTAACTTCTGGCTTTTTTAAAATTTCCACCATTAAGGTTCCTGATGAGTTATATGTTCAGGCTGAAGGCTTTGATCCATATCAGTTAAGTCCAGCTGACAGCTACAGTGAGCTATGCTTTTACAGATAGGGCAGAGTTACACAACCTTTATTTGCTTTTTTGTTATCAACTGCCAGCGTGGGTGCTAATCTTTAAAAAAATGATGAAAAGAAGTGCAGAACTGTCAGTGTTTATTTGGAAAATTCTCGGGAAAGATACATTTAACTTAAAGCAATTCAATGTTCTGAGAAGCAATCATTAAATCAAAATGCAAAAATGTGATTATAAGCAGCTGATTATCTAGACTTTAACTGGAATCAAATTTGGTTCTTGCCGTAAATGAACAAAAAGAACCATTTTAAAATGTTCCAGTGTGGCATTGCAAGCATTATCTTGAGTGGGTGTGATCAGCTCTAGTGGGGCAAAAATGCGACACAGCCGCAAGCCGGTGGATGTTCAGGCACAGAAGTAGTTTACTGTTTACTGTTGAGACTCTGAACATGCTAGGATGTAACAGAAATTTCATGTTACGCTGAGGTGAACTTGTATTTGGTCAGAAACAGGGTTTTTCTCACAAAGAAATCTCTTACTGGAGAAACTCTGTATTTCCCCAGAATGCTCCCCGTTTTGTTATTTTGTTTGTTTTTCTTTTAAACATAGTAACGTCAACAATGTTATCAGAATCAGAAAATTTTATTGATTCCACAGGAAATATGTAGTTATAATTAAAGGTATATCAGTTGTGTCATGTGTCAGTTTGTATAATTTTTTCTACATCTGATAAAAATAAATTGTGGAATTTATCCAGGTTATTCAAAAAACAAGGAAAGATAAAATTCATGTGTGTGTTCTGGAATAAACAGTGCAGGTGTGAAAAAAACTGATTGGTATTACCAAGTCAAAATTTTGGTGCGCAAAAAACCCCCAAAAAACCCTAATTTGTAAAAAAATATACATATATAGACTACACGTGTAATTTAGTTATTTCATGTTGTAAATTATGACAATTTAAATTCACCTTTAAAACAATTAGAACAAAAAAAAAAAACACTAAGAAACACAAGAAAACATGTAAATGAAATGAGCAAGAACTAAAACAGTCTGTTTTAGGCTGCTTGCAGAAAACATTACATTACCATAGTTACAGGATTTTTTATTCCTGCCAAGGAGATTATCTTTTCAGTAGTATTTGCGTATGAGTCATTCTGTCTGTAGTGACAGCTTAAAAGGTTTTTATTATTTTATTATTAATAATCCAATAAAATTTGACTTA
Organism: Rhamphochromis longiceps; assembly: GCF_057381845.1. Lineage (NCBI taxonomy): Eukaryota > Metazoa > Chordata > Actinopteri > Cichliformes > Cichlidae > Rhamphochromis > Rhamphochromis longiceps. Next base: position 18,038,423 of record NC_140562.1, read on the forward strand.
CATCCACCGAGGTCTTCAAGGTCAACTTAATGATTTATTGGTTGAAAATTGTCAAGAACAACTTAGAAACTATGATTCTTAGTGTGGTGTGTATTGTCAACATATAGAAAGTGTCATATTAAGATTTAAATATCTCATCACATTTGACCTCTAATCAATAGATTGATCTTTAAGGTCAAAGTCATACCAATGCTATGTAGTTATTTAAAAAAACAAAAGATATTCAGACTAGACCATATTGGCATGGGGTACCCGGACTAATTGTTCCCACAGACGATGCCATATCACACCTGCTTCACACATCACAGACGAGTTCCTAGGAGGGAATTTTAAAATTTAATATTTGTAAATTTTGTAAATTTCTTTACTGTAGTTTAATGGTCAGGCATTGCACAGCAATAAGCATTTCACTACATGTCGTACTGTGTATGATTGTGTGTGTGACAAACAGTGTTGGTCAAGTTACTTGAAAAAAGTAATCAGTAACTAATTACTGATTACTTCAGTTTTTCCTAAAAAATGAAATGAATGCTGCACATGCAGTAGATCTACATTAATAAAATATTATAGTATAAATAACAATAATTATTTCCAGTAATAACAATACTATAAATTAGATTTCAACAGGCCAAATATTAGAAGCTAGTGTCCTTATTTCCAGTATGTATAAAAAGAACAAATTAGACAGAATGAGTAATTGCAAAAAGCAATACTATTTGCCTTTAAAGTAAGAGAGAGCTGCCTTGGTGGAGGTTTGTGCTCTCACAACGCTTCTTGTTTTTTCCTGCAATGATATTTATCTTCATTGATAGTCTGGATTATCTCATTCCCTTTTCTATTATTAGTCAAAAGTGTTTTCCTTAGAGGGACACTATGTGCAGTAATTCAATATTCAACAAAATAGTGAAGTCACATACTGTCGTCACCATCCCCTGTAGAGTACTCTGAAGTAATGAGGACAACACCACCAGTACATGGAAGATGTATTACTATAGAATGTTCACATCATTTCCCAGTCATACTACATCAAATCATCACATGGGGAAAAAGCCTGAGGATGTGACTACATTGATGTGTTACAGAATGTGTCATATCTGCTGTTGTGTGCCTTGTTTTCCAGCACATAATGTAATTGTTAAAACACATGCAACCCCTTCATATATATTATTATTGACATGTCACTTACTACTTCCTGATCCCCTTTTACTATGAGTAATGTTGGGTCCAGTTTTTCCCTGTTGTGTTTAAAGTGCAGCATTTTTTCCAGATAGGAGAGAAAGTGTAATGAATACAGTGGTGTCCATGCACACTTCAGTGCTCTTCAGCAATGTTAAGAGGAAATGCTGGTAACCAGGAGAACTAGGACATATCTGTACGTATCTGTATCCCAGTTTCATGCAGCTACACATTTCTGCTAGAAGTTACATGAAAAATCAATACCACTTTCATATCTGTCCATTTACCATGTCCATTAATGGCTGGTCAGCTTCACTCTCCAAGGATACTATGCTAGTTGACTTGTGAAGACCAGTATAGATAACACTATGATAAGCTGCTGCACCAGCCAAGAAGCAATCCACCCATTCGCCTTTAATAAAACTACAACTTTCTGTGTTTCTGTTGGTTTGGTTGAAAAATACAATTAAGTTTTAGACTTTTAGGAATGTATTTTTATGTTCGAGAACAGAGGTATGTGTTTCTGTTATTAGCGTTTAGCTGAACATTTTCAGTTGCACAGACATGCAATTTGTGATGGAGAGAGAGTTGCTTGAATATAGCTACCTATACAAAAAATGGTTATGCTTAGATTGCAGCTTGACCTGTTTAAAGTAATTAAGTCAAGTTGGGCTTTTCTAAATAAATTGTAAAATCAGTGCCTTTATATCAGTTTCGTATGAGAAATGGAATGAAACTGTTCTTTGTGGACATATTTGTAAAGCTGTTTAATGTATTATTTTGTCTCTTATGCCTCAGTCACAAGAGTACAATAGAGGAAACCTCTTTGTGACTTGGAAAAATTGATGGTTTCCCATCAATTGCATTTTTTTTCTAACTGCAAGAAGTTGCATTGACCAACTGGTCGCCCATTCAATCACACAGTGATTACACAGGTTGCTCGGTGGGAGACAACCTGTCACCAAATAATTGTAGACTGACTCAGACTGACTATAAAATGATTCTCAGACAGAGTAGTGAACATGTGGCAATTATTGCCAATGAACCAAGCGTATAGCAAACTGACAGCAGACTGATTCTGTCTTGATGTTTTATTGCAGTTTTGATGCACCAAAGATATTTAAAGACAAAAACTGATTTCAAATGGTCAACCAACTAATCTTTTTCTTTCTGCCTTTACAAACTGGATACGTAAATGTTGTGCAAATATTTTCTGCATTAGTGCACCAGTACTGATTATACAACGATATGGAAATGGTACCTCAGAGACACAGCTTGACGCCTTTCTGGGTCAATCGGCTCTCTGAAATGATTTCTCTGAGTCCTCAGATGTGGTCTCAACTCTGCCAACAACAGTTCAAACTGCCCAACTGACGTCCTGAAATAGGCACGTCATCATACAGCTTCAACTCCTGGAAGAAGAAACTCACAACTTAAAATGATAAACTGTTCTAATATTAAAATTCTAAGGTCATAAATTTATGAGAGACACTTCATAAGATGTGTTTAAAGACTGTTTGAAAACAGTTAAAACTCATCTTTTTAAAACAAGGGGTTAATATCTAAAACATATTTGTTTATTTCATTGTTTATTGTTACTTAAGTTAATTAACAATCCAAATATCGAGACAGACTAAACAGTGTACATATGAAAACATCCTAAATACCCGGTAATACCCGGACCAGCCACAGGAAGTTTTGTAAATATTTAGAATTTTTAAGTATATATACACACAATACCATGTGTTTACATTCCCTAGTGCACAAACGAAATAAATCCAGGCTTGTCTGAGAGAACCACAAGGCATGTCGGCTCCTCCAATGAGGAGCTACTTCATCAACCTCCAACATAGCACAGCACTTTGCAAAATATGTAGGAAAACTGTTCCCAGTAAGGTGGAAAAAACAAATTAGTTAAATACACTGTGAAGAACAACCAGAGTACGAAGAAGGAGATACAAGCGGTGACGTGTGACCCAAATGTAAAGGTATGACTCCACCAAGCCTCGATGCAGCACTCCATATGACATGAAGATCAAATGTGGATGGAAATTACTGATGCGGTTACATGGGCTTTAAGCAGCTGGTTAAAAAGCTCAGCCCAAGAAACCAAATTCCAGTTCTATTTATTTATGCTATAAAAATAGATTATATATAGATATAGTTAGCTCACCTCCAAATTCGTCTGAATGTTGTCAACAGACTTAAAGGTCTTCTGTGAATTCCTCAAGTAACAGTTTGTTACATGACAGTTAGATACAAACTTGTTTATTCAGCTTTCTCATCATAGAACACATAGGAATTAAAAATGTATCAACCCAGTTCCTTGGGAAGCTGTTTTCGGGAGCCACAACCCACAAAGCTACCTTTTTGTAGGTACAAGGGTATTTTTAGTATCTAACATCAGCTCTCACACTTGTGCTTGGGATAGTAAAGCATTTAAAGCATGGAGGTGCTTCTCTGTGGACTCCGGCTCATATTCTTGCAGAGCTGTCTCATCCAGGAACACTTCAAATTAGCATCTCTGCCCACGGGGCAGTTCTAGGAAAATGCTGGACTGTCTGTAACGTGGGAGCCAGGAGCTGGCTGACAAAGCCCAGAGGGACAGAGAGGCCCTTACTGCCTTTGGTTCAAGATTTTAGAGCATGAGTAGGAGAGATAGAGTAGGTGGATAGTTTAATCACTTTGAAGAAAGAATCAAACCAGGGTGTTCTAAAAAGTTCTGGAATGTGGCAGCAACAATTAAAGAAGAGTAAAGTTTAGTAGATTACTTGATGTGAGAAAAAGCACACGTAACATTCAAACCAACACATTTGCTCCAAGGCATGTACTTAAAAACTGATTGAGAAAAGGAATTTAATATTTAATATTTAATAATGATTTTGCTGTGTCCACACAGGGAGTGGTTCACTGCGCATGAGTTACTTTAAAAGACGGTTGGCCACTAGACATTTTTTTTTTAAATGTAACCTTTATTTAACCACACTGTAAAAAAATATTCCGCAGAAAAACGGAAAATGTCCTGGTAATTTTCTGCCAATACATTTTCTGTTTTTTTACGGAAGTTTGACGGACTTTTCTGTAAATGATAAAACGGAAAATTCTGTAGATTTACAGTATACTCTCTGTACTATTTACGGACATTTCCTTCAGCTATAAAACGGAAAATTCCGTTTATTCACAGTATATTTTCTGTATCATTAACTGATATTTTCCGTTAATAGAAAAATTGAAATTTCTGTTTATATTACTATTTCCAAGCACTTCTTTTCACTGTAACTCATTAAATATAGTTATTTATATCCTTAAACGTACATTTCTATGCAATTACAACCTAGTACACCATGTACTCAAAAATTCATAAATTAAAACTTAAATTAATTTGTGCTTCGTACACAATAACATTGGTACAATTAATGTTAAATATTCTTTTATTCTCCTCAACTCTAAAACTATACTAAAATATAACGACAGCATCCATCTTGTCATAAAATGACTGAATAGCTGATACATGAACAAAATAACTCACAAGCTTTTCAAATTTGAGCATTTTTATTTCCTTGAAATCAGGTTGCCCTCATGTAAATGTGTTTATTTACATTCATTCAAGTGGCTACCAAGTGTTTTCTTCAAACAGGACACCTGACAAACAAAAAATGTCATATTTAACGATATGTTCACATTGAATAATATCCAGAGTACCTTTTAGTTAGAATCACTGCCTTGTGGTAGTTTTGCCTCAGCCAAATGGTTAAGGTGTGGTTTACATCCATGTCTGTCCACTTATGATACAGTATACACATGTAGTCAGTTATAGCCAAACACCTTTGATTACTGAATTGCATTCACTTCATTAATGAAGTGACTGTAATTCACATTTGTGTGAACATTTGTCTGAGATTAACTCTTTGGGCTCTTTACCTTACAATATAACATACTTGAGTCAAAATTTGTTGACTGTTCAAGTGGTGCCACGTGAATAAAACTGAACAGATCTAAAGAAGATGTTCCTGAACTTTGGGTTTATTCGAACAGGACGGATGGATAACCACAGGACTTTTCCCCATATGATAACTAAAACACAAAATAAATTAAGACAGATTACTGTCCCAAACTTAAAGATAAAAGTGTATTTACTGGACTTGTTTTGTCAGTGAGGAGCAAAGTACAATTAGAAGTGCTTGTTCTGATGAAAAGTTAAACTGTAAACAGCAGCATAGTGAATAAGGATCTGTGTCCACGACTCCTCAGCAGTGACAACACTTAAACATCATAGTTCAAAATCCTTAATGCACACCTTTTTCTCCACGGTGTTCAAATGCTCTTAGCTGTTTAAATAGAGGAAAAAGTCTGACATATTTCAATGACCATTAAATGTTAGACAAGGCTCTGAAAACAAGGTTACGGTTACAAACAAAAACCTCTGCTTGTGCGCACAGACCCTAAATCACAACAAATAAGACAATCCGGTCATACAGTCTGACGTCACTAGCCGTGTCTGGACCTAAACTCTGCTGCAGGTCCATATATCAAACGATCACTATGGCATTACTGAGAGTTGAAAAACTGTCTAAAGTCTTTCATCTTTAATAAAATGATCAGCGTTCTGCTCTACCAGGTGTAACAATTGAGTTTAACATCCAGGCATCCATGAAAACGGAATTTATGACATTTAACGGAGTTAGAAGTTAGCAGGAAGTTAGCTCGCTAGCTTCTATCTAAATACATATAGCATGTCCTGACTGCGGGGTTTTGGAAACAAATTAAAACGTACAGCTGTTTTATCACTTCCAGCATAAATGAAGACAGAAAACTAAACAGCAGTGACGTTTGTAGGGTTACTGAAGTTTGGCTAGCTGGTATATAATGATGCGCTACAAGACCGCTAGCGACACAGCTATGTTAGCATAATATAAACAAGCTAACTTTTTTTCCACTCGATAAAAGTTAACGTGAGTGTTCTCGGTGGTCAGGAACAAATGTAATCGCATGGCAGGATGCTGTAAAAGGACCAAACTTCAGCCAGGAGAACAACTGAGATAATCCATCCATAATACGAGGTTAGTCATTCATATACTGCTGCATGGGCTGGGCTGTAGTTACATCCTAAGGTTTTAAAAACTGAGCTTAAATAAATGATTAGCGGTAATAAAAGCCGAGGGAGGTCAACAGTGATCACTGACTGTTTTAGGAGTTTTTTGAGATTAAATAGAAGAAAATACATAACATTAAACATGTTAACAACACAAAAGCCATATTAAACGCAGACTACTTTAGACCCGGAAGTAGGTCCATCTGAGCTTTGAATAAAATACACTCAGCTTTTCCTTGGATTTTCAGAGTTGCTCAGTTCATACAGGAACTGCAGCAGTCGGGGTTAACGTGTCGCTGTGTTGCTCCTCCATCTCAGCCATTGAGACTAGTCGCAATTTATTCTGAGGAAAAAAAGAGAAACAACAAGACATTTTTAAAAAGTTTGTATTTTTATAATTTTTTTTACCTAGAACAAACAACATAAACAAAAAAAGGATTAGAGCTGTGCGATATGACGATATATATCAGATGACGATATAAAAATGTCTATCGTTTCATATTATACAATATTGTTTGTTTTGTGGTGTTACAAAATAAACTGTTTACGGCAATATTTTTTTCATGATTTTGATGGTCACTGTAGTGGCTATATTATTTCTTAAAGTTCTCTCTTTCTCTTATACTTACAATAACCACACGGACAAGTGACTGTTTTTACGCGTACTTTCATTAACAACAATGACAGTAAAACCATTGTGTGGCTCCGCCGTCCGCTTGTTTATTTTCCACATAAACCTCAAGTGTCTGTTGAGACTTTTCAAAATAAACTGAAATGATATACATTATTCTCAGAGAATACCAGCATGGCCAGCAAGGATGAGGCAGAACCAGCTAGCTCCAAACAGAAGGACCAGTCAAAACAAATCGAGGACCTTATTGTTAAACAAGGGGCTACCTCTGTAGCATGGACATGGTTTGGTTATGAAGAGTCTGACATGCCCCAGAAAACTGTACTATGCAAATTATGCCACAAACTGGTCCCCACCACCAATCAAAAACGACAAACCTCTTTAACCACCTACACAAGAATCACATGAAAGAGTTTCAAGAGAATTTACGAATGAAAAGCAAAAAAGAGTCGTCAGGTGCTCAAAATAATCCTTAGACTCAAACGTTAGAACAGGCTTTTCCTCGCAGCACGGCGTGTAATAAATACTCAGAAAGAAAATGGTGGCCATTTAAACTCGTGTCTAAAAATGTATAGTTTCATGCATCGGTAAAAACACTCGACTCCAGGTACACGACGCCCAACTGAAAACATTTCACATAAGTCGAGTTGCCCGAGAATCACAGAATTTACAGAAAATGCACTATTTTGTGATATATATCGTTATCAGGAGAGAAATGTCTTATATTGGGATATGAGATTTTGGTCATATCACACAGCCCTACAAAGGATTATAATTCACGTAGAGTTGCATACACATAACACCATTCTGTTGCAACAAAAGCAGTTTATAATTAAAGTAACATACATACCTTGAAAAACGAAATCAACCACAACATTAAACTCAGCTTGTGTTGAGAAGGTGGTCAGGGTTTTTCTTCATTTCCTGAGACCAGCTGCTCTGGATCATCACCAGCTTGTATCTTCATCTTTTTTTTTCACTTGGGGAAGTCTTTCATTGCTCTGCACTGGAAAACCAAATTGTGTGATCACAGGTGAAATAAGGGGTATTTTCCACTGCAGGACTTAGAGTGCTTCAAGTAGTGATAGCTGTTGATCCATTTCTCAAATAATCTGTAAGGATCTGGATTTTTAAGAAAGATACAAATTAGAGCAGGGCGATATGGCCAAAAATATTTATCACGATATACATTTGAAAATTTACGATAACGATATAACTGACGATATAATTGATGCGAGACAAAATACAACTCCACAACATTACTAGCGCAAAAAGACAACCTTCCATTTATTTTCACTTAAACAAGAAGCTGGTTTTTATGTACATTAAAGCTTTATAAAAATGTAACAGTGCAAATGCAAATTCCTTGCTGAAAGTTTAACCAAAAGGCATTTCCAGTAGAAATGGGCTGACATATCCTGAGCATAACCATGTATAATATCTACTGAAGTTAAAAAGAGGTGCTTTGCACCATTAAACTGCAGTGTGCAGTACGGATTTTTCGGACCATAAGGTGCACGGGATTATAAGGCACATTAAGCGAAACAAAGCAGTCAGATAAATCAAACTTTATTCAACTCATTCTTGCTTCCTCCACTTCTGTACCATTGATTCATTAATGTTGAATTCTCTGGCAGCTGCTCTATTCCCATGTTGTTGCAGTATATTAATGACTAACCTTGTATTGTAGATGGATTATCTCAGTTGTTCTCCTGACTGAAGTTTGGTCCGTTTACAGCATCCTGCCATGCGACTGCATTTGTCTCTAACTATCAGGAACCTTAACGTAGGGCTGCTCGATTATGGCAAAAATGATAATCACGATTATTTTCACTGAAATTGAGATCACGATTATTTGACGATATTTATTTAACCCTTTAAGACCTACTATAGAACCAAGTCCACCAGAGCTTACATTATTTTTTTACATGCTGTAGTGCCATTTGTGGGAGCATTTCAAGTTGCTATACATCAATACAACTGTTATAGCCCATATTTTAATAATATGTATGCATTAAGTCCATAGTAATTACATAAATTGCAAAAAAGTGCAATAAACTACAAAAAAAATTGAAAATCGCTTTTGTTTTGTTTACATATATTTCTACTTGGAGAAATTTAAGAGGCTTATCCCTCAAAACTTTAAATACAATAAAGTTGCAAAAAATAGTTTACAACAACAGGAAATTTATTTTGAGTGTCTTCATAGTTTTATTTTGGAGATACAGCAATTTTTATATACTGCAGGAAAAACAAAAAACAATCCTATGATGCAGATTTGCAAAGAAAACAGCATGTGCATCATTTCACTGTGGGAAGTGTTACGAACAGCTGATAGGAACGGCAAAGCGTGTTTCTGGAATATTATGTTTTTGTTCCTGCAAGCGCTTTTTATGCAATTTTTGCAAAGCTATATGTGGAACGAAACCGTGACCGAGGACAAGCTGATGGCATCAGATGTAAGTACAACTCCTCCGGTTTCATATGCAAAACAAATTATTGCGCTAGCTTACACGGTTCAGGTTCTACAGGGATTTAACAATAGTTACGCAAAACGAAGCATGCAGCTCTGACCGGCTTTAAAGGGTTAACAATGACTTTAAAAAAATAATACAAAATAGTGTGCAACACCACTGAATTTTTTTTTTTTTTAAACTCTCTTTTCAACCAATGGCAGTCACTCTCCAAATAACTTCTGCTTAGCTTTCCGAGCTTCCCTCGGGTCCTCTTAATCAGCGGTCTCCAACCTTTTTTGCGCCACGGACCGGTTTATGCCCGACAATATTTTCACGGACCGGCCTTTAAGGTGTCGCGGATAAATTAGGGAGGGGCTAATAATCGGCTCAGTCATTTTTAATGATCGTTGAAAGCCCAGATCGTAATCGTGATTAAAATTCGATTAATTGAGCAGCCCTACCTTAACGTTAACTTTTATAAGTGGAAAAGTGTTAGTGTTCGTCCTCCAGCTTCACTGTTTATGTTATGCTAACATAGCTGTGTCGCTAGCGATCACGTAGCACATCATTATATACCAGCTAGCCCAACTTCAGTAACCCTACAAACGTCACTGCTGTTTAGTTTCCTGTCTTCATTTATGTTGGAAGTGATAGCAGAGCTGTACGTTTGATTTTTTTCAGAAATCTCTCAGTCAGAACATGCTATATCATGCTTAGGTAACTAGCGAAACTAGCGAGCTAACTTCCGCTAGCTTCCTGCTAACTTCTAACTCCGTTAAATGTAATACATTTTGTTTTCATGGATGCCTGGAAGTTAAACTTCATAGTTACACCTGGTAAAGCAGCAATGCTGATCGTTTTATTAAAGATGAAAGAATTTAGACAGTTTTTAACTCTCAGTGATGCTGCAGTGTTCGTTTGACCTGAAGAGGGGGCCAGGGTTAGGACCCAGATTACTCCCAGATTTAAGAGCATCTTAGTCCGACAAATACGACAATAACGACGGCCGCTTGCATGTACTGCAAAAAAATGTGCTTTGTCGTGTATCTGACAGACAAACACCAAACCAGTTCCACATCACTGAAGTTGCACCATTTTTACAAACCAATTCTGGTTCATCTGTTTCACTCAACAATCGGCCATGTGCGTATGAAAACAAAGGCACTGGCGCATGCGCGTTTTACTCATATTTTATCGCGATATTTCATTTTCCTATCGTTTCCTAACATTATACCGGTATTACCGTGAACGGTATAATATGGCCCAGCCCTAATACAAATATCTCTGCTTATATTTGGCTAAAAGCTTGATATAGACACAACAGTTTATAATATGTCAGCATCCCCCACAAGTAGGGTTGCCAACTCCCTGAAAAATAAATAAGGGACACCTCGTGGCCAGGGCCGGGCTACCCAGTTGTCTTCACCCTTCCCAGTTTGGTGAATTTTCTAGCTCTTTTTTTGTGTGTGAAATTATTTTTTTAACCATTTGACTTGAAGTTGATTTAAGTAGATGCATATTCTATTCTTTGTGATATGAATACATGTGAAACAAATGATCATTTAGCCATTTATTTTTAGCTCAAAATGACAACATTAACACAGTAAAACAGGTCTCTTTCTTAAACAGAAGCCTGTCATGCTTAACTTTTGAGAATATAAGTAAATCTTTCTTTAAAAGAACTCTGTCCTGCTTAACTTAAAATAATAGAAAACAATAGAAAGAAAAATATTCTTGTAACAGTGCACATTTAGTGCATTTAGTACAATTGGCTTCAGTTGAGGTATTATTTCAGCTTTTCTAATCAGCTGCTCCTGTTTGTAAACCCGCTTGTTCCCATGATTACGCATCATAACTCATCATCATTATTCATCTATGTATTACTTTTACGTATTAGTCATCAATTTGTTGTAATCATCTATCCTTGCAGTTATTTATTACACAAAATAAGTTATATTATCACACTTCTGGCCACATAGCGCTGATATTCACTGCACATGCCCATATTAACGTTTTCCAGCCAGGTGTTTTCCTTTTCCCATTCTTCCCTTTCTCTGAGGGGAACAAACATTGCTGCTCTAATGCTGGGCTTACACTGTGCGATTTTTGGCCCATTTTGAGCCGATTTTTGAGTGATCGGACCGATTTTGGCCTTCATCGTGCGTCGTGTAGTATACGTGGGGTAAAGAGAAGTGATTAACACCTCACGACCAGCTCCCGATCATCAATCGCTCGTGAGGGTGTCACCACAGGCGCTCACACTGCTCACGCGCAAACGTAAACGTCGGTGAAAAAGACGGAGCAGCACGGCAGTGCAGCCTGTGATCTGGACACAAGCGATGGAGGCACAACTTGTAGAACTTTGGAAAGTTCATCCGAGCCTTTTCGATGTGGCATCACAAAATTATCACGACCACAAAAACCGTGAAAATAGTTGGATTTACACTGCTGCTCAATCACAGCTGCCTGATCATTGTTTTTCATTAGCAATTTAGCAAAGTTGATGGTGGTGGTGTGTCTGTGTGAGTGAAAGACAGAGAGAGCAAGCGACAGATTATCTGTTATAACCTTCATTTTATGGAGGCACAGTGTGAGCACTCAGGTCGCATCAGAGCATCGGGCGGTATAGTGTGAGAGTACATCGTGACCTACGAACTTCTAACCCCTGCGAGTCAATCGTGCAGTTTGAGCAGGAGCTGAATAACGTGACTGAAAAAAATCGCACAGTGTCTGCCCAGCTTTAGGTGTACTGTCATCCGAGACTTGCACCGCAGTGTCGGCGTTTATTTCCCTGTTGGCCATGCTTGTTGTTGTGGTCATCTGTTGTCTTCCGGTATTTTCTCCGCAAGCAACCTTTCCTCGACCAATGAGATGAGCGGTAATCTGAATTGTCATACTCGAATTGTCATAAGTGTGCTGTCAGCTCATTGGTCACAAAGCAGGAGAGGGGCTGGGAATTATGTTTTCAAACAAAGTGTTAATTCCATAAACATTTATAGACTACTTTTGATTCTCACTGTATTACGGGACAAAGTGCGTCCCTTATTAGCTCAATACGGGACGTGTACTTTTGTTTCGAAATACGGGACGATTCCGTATTTTAAGGGACGGTTGGCAACCCTACCCACAAGGCATATAAAGCCCCTGCACACCAGCACTGCGCTTACATTATAGTTCAATCAACAAATAGTTATTATTGATTTATTATTGAATTTGTTTAGTAATAATTATTAGTATTTAATCACATTAGCACAGTGGGGTGACAAAAATATTCCACATACTAGAAATGCTGCTCAGCATTTCATAAATTACATTTTCAACAAATGTTGGAGTAAAAACACAGTTACAGGGAAAATGTGTCTGTCTGTAAATATTAACTAAACATTTCTATGTGCTACAAAACAGACATAATTGTAAAATGCTAAAAAACAATAAAACTTTACCTGTCTAGTCTTCAGTGGTGTACCGGGCTCGAGGCACCTTTAAACGCAAACTCAAGGATTGGCAGCAGACCGGGGTACAGTCTCTCACCAAACCCTGAAGCGTACCCCCACCCAGGATAACCACCAAACACAATAAACTAAAAAAAAAAAAAAGCAAAACAACAAACAAGTGCTTCGATGGAAGGGCAGCACAGCCACCCAGCTGAAACACACTTACTAAAAGGGAGTTTGCTCAATTACAGTGACCACCATCACTCACCCACTTAAAAGCAAAACAAACTGACATCCAGTTTCCACTAAAATGTCCAAAGCTCCTGGATGAGCCCCCACTTATGTTACGACCCGGCTCAAAAGCCGCAACATAAAAAAAGGAGACGAATACCAGAGTGTAGGTGAAAAGAGGTTTATCTTAAAATGGACTATCAGGTTGGCTAAAATTGCTGGTGCCACCAAGGCAAAGACTAGTGAGCTCCCCGGAAAGCTTGCTTCAGGTATGCTTTTATCCACACCTGACTAGGTGTGGCCAATTAGCACCAGCTGAACACACTGAGCAGATTAGGGGCTGCAGAGGGACGTAACAATGTGCTGAGGTGAAACTATACTTTCAATAATATTACCACTACAGTCTGTTAACCACCGAAATAATCTATGCTGGTCAGCTAGCTAAAAGTCTTTACTTTAGCATGCCAAATCAGAAGCTAACATTAGCATTTGCTAGCGTCAGCCGGGAAGGTCTGAGGCTTAACCCTTGTGCGCCCGCCTGTTCTCGGGGCGTGGGTCGTGGTGACCCCCCGAGGTGTGTGTGTGTGTGTGTGTGTGTGTGTGTGTGTGTGTGTGTGTGTGTGTGTGTGTTGTTATTAGGATGGTATTGATGATGATGATGATGAGTGTGTGTGTGTGTGTGTGTGTTGTTATTAGGATGGTATTGATGATGATGGTGGTGATGATGATGATCATGATGATGATCATGATGATGGTGGCGATGGGGGGGGGTCTTGGTAACCCCCCTGGGGGGGGGGGGGGGGGGGGGGGGATATGTGTGTTTTATGATGATTAGGGTGGGGGTCGCTAGGACCCCCTCGGGGCATATGTGATGATGGTGATGATGATGATGATAGGTTTGGGGTCGCTAGGACCCCCACGGGGCATATGTGATGATGATGATGATGATGATGATGATAGGGTTGGGGTCACTAGGACCCCCACGGGGCATATGTGATGATGATGATAGGTTTGGGGTCGCTAGGACCCCCCCCCGGGGGCATATATTGTGTTATGATGATGATGATAGGGTGGGGTGGGGGGGGTCGCTAGGGGACCACCGTTGGGGCGCTTGTGTTATCACGGCGTCGGTGGCGTCCGGGGAGCGGCGGCGCGGGAAGAAGAAGCGGCGCAGTTGGGACAGTACGTGACGGCGCAGTTTGTACACACGTGCGCTCGGCACTCGCGGCACAGGATCTTGGTCTTGACGTCTTTGCTCCTGGGACACGCGCGGCACCTTCGCCTCTTGACCGGGGAGGAGTCGCGTGGCGTAGCGTTGTCACTATGGTGAGTCTGAGATTTACGGTTTGTTGTGAACCTCAGAGAAGCATGATGCACAGTATCAACCATTTGAAGACATTGAGCAAAAGTATTCATGTATAGAATATCTCCATAATCCAGCACAGGTAAAAATGTTGCAGCAACAAGCCGCTTCTTTGTATTAAAACAAAAACACAACTTATTTTGAAAATAAAATCTCAGTTTTACCTTCAAATTTTTCCACAAGATTCTCTACATGTGGTTTGAAGGTGAGTGAGTCATCAGTCAAAATTTATATATTTATACGTGTGAATCAACTCTATTTTATTACCTTCAAGAGTGGTTACTGATGGAATTGTTTGGGCCCATTTTCTTGATTTAGAAAACAACATGAGCTTTGTTTTGTCTGCATTGAGGACAAGTTTAAGCTGAAGTAATGAGTGCTGGACAGCAAAAAAAAAAAAGGCTTTCTGCAAGAAGTCGATGGCTTGGACAAGAGTTGAACCACAGCTGTAAATAACTGTGTCATCAGCATAGAAGTGCAAGGTTGCATCTGGCACATTTACGGAAATGATAAATAGAAGGGGACCTAATACAGAGTCCTGTGACACTCCGTTGTGCACTGTAGCAAATTCAGAACATAGATGATCAGATTTAATGCACTGAGACCTATTACTGAGGTAATTTGAGAACCATGCCACTGCTCTCTCAGAGTCCTGACTGGAGTTTTAAAAAACAATGATCAACAGTGTCAAATGCTTTTGACAAATCAATAAAAAGGGATGCACAGTGTTGTTTCTTATCAAGTGCAACAGTAATATCATTTGCCATTTTAATTGCAGCTGTGATAGTACTGTGAGTTTGCCTTTGTTGTATGAGAATGTCTTTAATTTATATATGAAAAATAATGCAATCCTTTTGTTAAACACTGGAAGTAAAGCTGAATGACTTTTCTTTGGTACTTAAATGGAAGTACATAATTAACCTTACCCCATGCAAGTCTTTGGCTGTGGGAGACCTGGAGACCTTTGTCCACATCATCCTCTTCATGCATGTTGTCTTACTCCAAGCTGCATAGGCTCGAAAGCCTACTACCAATTAAGCATATTAGGTGATGTGCATCTCTGTAATGAGAAGGGGTGTGGTCTAATGACATCAACACCCTATATCAGGTGTGCATAATTATTAGGCAACTTCCTTTCCTTTGGCAAAATGGGTCAAAAGAAGGACTTGACAGGCTCAGAAAAGTCAAATAGTGAGATATCATGAAGAGGGATGCAGCAGTCTCAAAATTGCAAAGCTTCTGAAGCGTGATCATCGAACAATCAAGCGTTTCATTCAAAATAGTCAACAGGGTCGCAAGAAGCGTGTGGAAAAACCAAGGCGCAAAATAACTGCCCATGAACTGAGAAAAGTCAAGCATGCAGCTGCCAAGATGCCACTTGCCACCAGTTTGGCCATATTTCAGAGCTGCAACATCACTGGAGTGCCCAAAAGCACAAGGTGTGCAATACTCAGAGACATGGCCAAGGTAAGAAAGGCTGAAAGACGACCACCACTGAACAAGACACACAAGCTGAAACGTCAAGACTGGGCCAAGAAATATCTCAAGACTGATTTTTCTAAGGTTTTATGGACTGATGAAATGAGAGTGAGTCTTGATGGGCCAGATGGATGGGCCCGTGGCTGGATTGGTAAAGGGCAGAGAGCTCCAGTCCGACTCAGACGCCAGCAAGGTGGAGGTGGAGTACTGGTTTGGGTTGGTATCATCAAAGATGAGCTTGTGGGGCCTTTTCGGGTTGAGGATGGAGTCAAGCTCAACTCCCAGTCCTACTGCCAGTTTCTGGAAGACACCTTCTTCAAGCAGTGATACAGGAAGAAGTCTGCATCCTTCAAGAAAAACATGATTTTCATGCAGGACAATGCTCCATCACACGCGTCCAAGTACTCCACAGCGTGGCTGGCAAGAAAGGGTATAAAAGAAGAAAAACTAATGACATGGCCTCCTTGTTCACCTGATCTGAACCCCATTGAGAACCTGTGGTCCATCATCAAATGTGAGATTTACAAGGAGGGAAAACAGTACACCTCTCTGAACAGTGTCTGGGAGGCTGTGGTTGCTGCTGCACGCAATGTTGATGGTGAACAGATCAAAACACTGACAGAATCCATGGATGGCAGGCTTTTGAGTGTCCTTGCAAAGAAAGGTGGCTATATTGGTCGCTGATTTGTTTTTGTTTTGTTTTTGAATGTCAGAAATGTATATTTGTGAATGTGGAGATGTTATATTGGTGTCACTGGTAAAAATAAATAATTGAAATGGGTATATATTTGTTTTTTGTTAAGTTGCCTAATAATTATGCACAGTAATAGTCACCTGCACACACAGATATCCCCCTAAAATAGCTAAAACTAAAAACAAACTAAAAACTACTTCCAAAAACATTCAGCTTTGATATTAATGAGTTTTTTGGGTTCATTGAGAACAAGGTTGTTGTTCAATAATAACATTATTCCTCAAAAATACAACTTGCCTAATAATTCTGCACTCCCTGTATGCAAGCTCCACACAGAAAGGCCCCAAACTGGAATCAAACTGGACCTTCTACTGTCACAGCGAGTGAAGTGAGCCGTGTGGAGATAATGAAGTAGGATCCAAACGCAGGCACTTGTAAAGGTGTGAAGGTGGTTTATTGAAAGTAAAGTACAAAATAGAAAAATGGTAAACTGGACTGCAGACTATCTGAACTGGGAACAACTAAACTACAAAACACGAACCAGGACACGAACATGAAGAAGGATGGGCGGAGGTAAGTGATGACGGACAGCAGGAAGAACACACGGATGAAATACGATGGATACCCAGACGAAGCAGCGACTACAACAACAGAAGACACGACTTAAATACACTCAGAGAAACACAGGGAGATTACACACAGGTGGGGGACACAGCTGGGAGTCATTAACGAGACGAGACAACGGAGGTAAAACTGAATACACTCACATGAGACGCAGACCTTCACAATAAAACAGGAAACAAGAGATCACTACACAAGGATGCAGACTAGACACTGAGAGACAGACCGAATATAACACATGGAACTCAATGCTAAACATGAGGCACAAATCCTGAAACACGAATAAACAGAAACATGAAATTATAATAATAATAATAATAATCATAATCATAGCACCCGAAAAACACAACAATCATTCAAAAATAACCAAAACAGTAGAACTCAAAATACTGAGTCGAACCGACCCAGAACCGTGACGTTCTACAGCCCTATCCAACTCTCCAGGAGTAACTGCCTGTCTGCTGGAATCGCCTCCACGCTCTTAATACATGTAATTGCTGGAAGGTTTGCAGTGTCTGCCAGCATAGTTTTGATGTGTCATCCTGGAGGAGCTGGATCACCTGTGCAGCCTCTGTAGGGTCCAGGTATCATCTCATACTACCGGTATTACCACTGGCCATAATTAAATGCAAAGCTAGTCAGAAAATACGGGGAGGGGAAAATGTCAGTGTCCTCCACCTGCAAAGTCATTCCTGTTTGGAGTGTTGTCTCATTGTTGCCCCTCTAGTGCACCTGTTGTTAATTTAATTAACACCAAAGCTGAAACTGATTAAAAAAAAAACCTCTGACCAAATCAATATTCCAGAAGTGACTTGTTTTTATGCTTTTTTGAGCAGTGTAAGTTGTCCTCTTCTTATCCAAGGACATTTTCCAGTTAATCTTGGTGGATCCAGATTTAGTATGTATGTATAAATGTAAACAAGTAGACCTGTTGCTGTTAATACTGTATTTCATTCTTTGCTTTGAGTTGCATGCTTAGTTTAACACATGACTGATCATTTATGTACTTAGAAACCAACAAATTCTCATTTTAGCCAATGGCCAAGTAACTTGCCATTGTATCTAGTATAGTTGGCATGTATAGTTGCTAATTGCTTTTGCACAACAATTCCTTCAATTAGCCTTGTCCCTCAGTTCACTGCATTTATTTATCAATGCAAGAGAGAGCCTGTGTTTCCTCTTTAACCAAGAAGCCACTTTCATCTTTCTATTTCTATTTTTGGATTACTTCTGTGTTGACCAGCATAGCCTTTCCTTCCAGAGGCTTGTTACTTAGAGCTGGTGGGATCTGGGCACATGTGTCCCTGTTTGTTTCCGATGTATTTTCAGCGAGGTTAATGCGTGCTGACATCACATAAATGTCCTCTCATCCAACTGAGAATATGCCAACCAAGCAGCAAGCAAGCCAACTGCACGCACACAGGCACAGTCACACACTTTTTATCAGTCTGCCCTCATCTCTCATGTGAGGTGATCTTTCCTTTTTTAATAAACTGTAAGATCCCTCTCACTTGACTTCATTTGTAAATAAACAAGGACTTCCACTTGATTACTCTTACACGTTCATGTGACAATATCCACTGCTTTTCTAGGTCTTCATTTATTTTTTCTGCAGTTTTTCCATGACTTAGATTTAGTAATAATTTCCATCTCTATCTTACAGAGAGATTCTGGGATATAACCCTATTTCAAGAACACCAGGTATTGTGTAAATAAAATAAAAGATTTTTCATATTACTTAAACCCTTATATCCTGTTGCACTAGAAATAGTACAAGGACTATGAAGTGAGTATCAAGTGTATCAAGAAGAATATGAAGTGTTGAAACTGACAAGAACTGGCATTGTTATTATTATATGACATTTATTAATTTAGTTTGTGTAATGTAACACGCACAACACATTTACAGATTTGGACTGGGGTAACAGCAGACTGTTGTGTAGAAAGAAGCACCAAGTGGAAGATCTTAACTAATGATTGGTTACAAACAGAGGTGACAAAAGTTCGTACATTCTGTACTTAAGTAGAAGTACATAACTAACCTAACCCCATGCAAGTCTTTGGATGTGGGAGAAAGCCATATTAGTTAGAGAGACCTAGAGAGAACCCACACAGACATGGGAATAATACGTAAGCTCCACGCAGAAAGGCCCCAAACTGGAATCAAACTGGACCTGTCCAACTCTCCAGAAGTAACTGTCTCCTGGAATCTCCTCCATGCTCTTAAGACTATGGTGGGAGACACTGCAAAACCTGGCAATGACGTGTATTGATGTGTCATCCTGGAGTCAAGGCTGGACTGGGACAAAAAATCGGCCCGGGCATTTTGACTAGAGACCGGCCCACCAGGATAAAGATTGAAAATGTGACGTCATTCAGGGGTAAAACCGCAAAGGATTCTGGGAACTTGTGGCAATAGGTACTAGTGCACGCAGGCTTTCAATTGAACTCGGTTACACAGCGATAAAAAGAAACACAGAAAATGGCAACAAGCTGTTGTATTATTAACTGCAATAGCCGGTCGCATGACAGCCACGGGAAGCCGACGGGTAAAGAGATCGTTTTTTTTTTTTTTATCGGATTACGTCGTTGAAGAGAAATTTTTTAAGCCATGTTTCCGAAGTAAGAGCCGACGGATGGTCTGGATATACCAAATATAATGTCTCAGAACACTCCAGCTCACATGTTAGTCTGCTCCAAGCATTCCCACAAAGGTCAGAGTTTTGTAGTCGTTAATACGTCATTTTTCTTAACATAATTGGTGATATAGGTTACAAGCAAGTCTGGCGCTGAACAGAAATTGTCGCGCTATGCTCCTTTGTTTATTGTGCATAAATAGTGAATTGTCCTGACACAATATTGTGTTTCGCTTCTGTTATTATGGTACATTGACAAAAACATATACTTTTATTCACAGGATAAAACAGTTGTTTTGTATCACTAATTGTCCAGTGCGATTACAACATACAATATTATTGTCACTGCTACATTTCTGTAATGCTACCAGAAATTATTTCCACTACTAATTAATTACCGTTGAGCTCAAAGGTTATATTAATAAACTGTTAACGAATGTGTATTCATGAAGACGATTTGTGAGACTGGTAAACTTACCTTTGTTCTTACCGTGGTCTTTCGTTCTACACGGTGCATTTCAAGGTCCTGTACCCATCCGTCGGTAAACTGTACCTGGGCTTGTTGCAGTGACCTGAAGTTACTAAACTTCATGAGTGTATGCACTCACTCCAAGAACCGTATAATTATAAATATGAGCGTGGTGAAAGTTGGGCAGCACGCTAACGTCTTTTGTCCACTCTGTGTGCTCGTAAGGGTCTGACTCTTTCACTCGTTTGATTTTTCCTCGTATCTTTTCTTTGTCTTTTCGTCGAGTCTGTCTTTGTACGGACCGGCATTGTTCTCCTTTTGTTTTGTACATTCCTTTTTTGTGCGGCAAAGAAAAAACAAGAAGGTGTTGGAACTGGAGAATGAACGTTTTGCGTTGCTGCAAATGCTTGCATTTGATGCGGTACTTGGATTGTTTTGCCACTAGTTCCCGGCATGCAATGCGCGAAAATCACGTGATTGCTAAACAAGGGGGAGGGTGCATCCGGCCTCCTCGGCTGTAATTGGTCCAGCCCAGAGTCGATCATGACCAATTGGCCAATCCAACACCTTTCATTATAGATACCCTTCCTAAAAAAAAAAAAAAAATAAAAAAAATCCATCGGCCCATAAAAACAAAAAATCGCCAGCGGCCCACC
Source organism: Rhamphochromis longiceps (assembly GCF_057381845.1). Lineage (NCBI taxonomy): Eukaryota > Metazoa > Chordata > Actinopteri > Cichliformes > Cichlidae > Rhamphochromis > Rhamphochromis longiceps. The sequence goes on from NC_140562.1 coordinate 18,059,361, forward strand.
GGGCAAATGCCCGGTATGCCCGATGGCCAGTCCAGCTATGCCTGGAGGAGTTGGATCACCTGTGCAACCTCTGTATTGTCCAGGTATCATCTCATACTACCAGTATTCAGACTGGCCAATCAGTATCAAGTGTGTCTAGAAAAATGTGAAGTGTTGAAACTGAGAAGAACTTGCCTTGTTATTATAAGACGGTGGCAGGGATGTGGTCTTTGGGGTATGCTGCAGGGGAGGGGTGGAGCAGCGGGCTCAAGGGGCAGTGCCAGGGAGGCTGATGGGGCTGCTGTTCCTTATCTCCCTAATTAAGTTGCGTCCCTTTTAGTGACACCAGAATGGGAGAGAAGTGTTGTGGAGTCAGCTGAAAAATGTGGAGAACGTGGCGGTGCCAACCCACAAACATAAATAAAAAAGACAAACTGAACACTGTGTGGGTCCCCATCTGTTCACAGTGACATTTATTCATGTCATTTGTGATGTAAAGTGCACGACACATTTACAGATTTGGACTGGGGTAACAGCAGACCGTTGTGTAGAAAGAAGCAAGTGGAAGATCTTAACTAATGATTAGTTATAAATGCAGGTAGCAAAAGTTCATAAATTCTGAAGTAGACGTACATAATTAACCTAACCCGATGCAAGTCTTTGGATGTGGGAGAAAGCCAAATCACTCGGAGAGACCTTAAGTAGAAGTACAGATCCATCTATTTTCTTCCCCTCATCCGAGGCCAGATTGTGAGGGCAGCAGCCTCCTCCCTGGTGGGACATGTCTGAAACACCTCAACCAGGAGGCATCCTTGACATATGCCTGAACCACCTCAACTGACTCCTTTCTATGTGAAGGAGTAGCGGCTTTACTCTAAGCCCCTCCCGAATGGCCGAGCTCCTCACCCTATCTAAGGGAGAGGCTTTTGCTTCAGCCACTGACCAAGATGCATTCCGCTTGGCCTGCTGGCACCCATCGACTGCCTTTAAAGTCCCACAGGTTAACCAAACATTATAGGACTCCTTCTTCAGTCTGATGGCTCCTTTCACCTCTGGTGTCCACAAGATGGTTCGGGGGTTACCACTAAGGCTGGGCCATATTATACCGTTTACGGTAATACCGGTATAATGTTAGGCAACGATAGGAAAATGAAATATCGCAATAGAATATGAGTAAAACGCGCATGCGCAGTGCCTTTGTTTTCATACGCACATGGCCGATTGTTGAGTGAAACCAGAATTGGTTTGTAAAAATGGTGCAACTTCAGTGATGTGGAACTGGTTTGGTGTTTGTCTGTCAGATACATGACAAAGCACATTTTTTTGCAGAACATGCAAGCGGCCGTCGTTATTGTCGTATTTGTCGGACTAAGATGCTCTTAAATCTGGGAGTAATCTGGGTCCTAAACTCCGTAAGCTTCAGGTCAAACAACACTGCAGCATCACTGAGAGTTAAAAACTGTCTAAATTCTTTCATCTTTAATAAAACGATCAGCATTGCTGCTTTACCAGGTGTAACTATGAAGTTTAACTTCCAGGTGTGGCGAGACGAGGATGGGATATAAAGTAAATACTCTTTGCAGTTTTAAAAAGACAACGCCACCCTGGGAATTTCACCCAGAGAATACTGAAAGTAACACTAAATCACCAGAAAGGCACTTAGGTTCGCTATACTCAATCCAGAGACGAGGTTCAATGATCAACAAATTCACAATTTATTAATAATTATTTAAAACACCATATAAAAGCACAATCATAAATATTCAAGTACAAATATGCTTAAAAAGGTATTCAGAGCTGAGGCTTACCAGTGGAGGGGCAGGGATGCCACACACAAACTAAAGAAAGAAAACACACCCAAAACACAAGTGCAGCACACTATCACACACACTCACACTAATAAACTAAACAAGGCAGGTGTGTACACTCAAGGGATCCCACCACCAAGGCACCCTAGTCTCCTCCACGTCGGCACTCCGCATCTGAATAAAAGAAACAAAGAAAATTTTAATATATTACAACAAACTAATGTGTAGCACCGGGGGATAACCCAACTGCAAGACCACACTGGTGATCTACAGCTAGAAAAAGGGCCTCCCACCAGTGGTGTAACAAAAATCCAAACTACAAATCAAAAGCAATAAAACAACATACAATCTGGATAAAACTCTAAAATCTGGAGCAAACGGAATCGCCGTACTGCTCCAACTTGCCGTCACACGACGACAAGTTAACAGTCAATCAATATGCACGCCAGCTGACTCCGATAACCGGCATGCATATGGCCGTTGTCCACGCCGACGTCCACTGTAAAAGCTGACAGCAGCGGGGAAAGAAATCTCACAACGGGAACAGACGATAAAAGCACAGCAAGGCAAAACAGCAGCACTTCAGTTCACGTAGCTTGGCGCAAAACTAAGGCCCACACTTCCTGCGAAACATAATAAATAATTACTATAAAAGAACAACAGAAGGCAGAGAGCGTAACAAAAGTTGATTACGTACCAAGTAAGCCGTGTCATAGAACGTAAGCAGAATAGCTCAGAGGAGGCTTCTATAGCTACGACCAGCCGCGATGGAGACTTCAGAGGAGTAACCCGCAAATGATCTCTACCACACCAAGAGGAAGTCAGGTGACCAAAAAGGAGATCACAGGCAAGCGACCCAGAGACACTCAAATGGCCACTATTTATACCAGCGCCCCCTAATGGGCCAGGCTGAAAGTGGGTTGGACCGAGGGATAACATTCATCCTGCCACACAGGCATCCATGAAAACAAAATGTATTACATTTAACGGAGTTAGCAGGAAGCTAGCGGAAGTTAGCTCGCTAGTTTCGCTAGTTACCTAAGCATGATATTGCATGTTCTGACTGAGAGATTTCTGAAAAAAATCAAACGTACAGCTCTGTTATCACTTCCAACATAAATGAAGACAGGAAAATAAACAGCAGTGACGTTTGTAGGGTTACTGAAGTTGGGCTAGCTGGTATATAATTATGTGCTACGTGATCGCTAGCGACACAGCTATGTTAGCATAACATAAACAGTGAAGCTGGAGGACGAACACTAACACTTTTTCCACTTATAAAAGTTAACGTGAAGGTTCCTCATGGTTAGAGACAAATGCAATGTGATATGTGATGATGATGTTGATGATGATGATGATGATGATAGGTTTGGGGTCACTAGGACCCCCCCCCGGGGGGGCATATGTGATGATGATGATGATGATGATGATGATAGGTTTGGGGTCACTAGGACCCCCCCCCGGGGGGGCATATGTGATGATGATGATGATGATAGGTTTGGGGTCACTAGGACCCCCCGGGGGCATATATTGTGTGATGATGATGATGATGATAGGGTGGGGTGGGGTGGGGGGGTCGCTAGGGGACCACCGTTGGGGCGCTTGTGTTATCACGGCGTCGGTGGCGTCCGGGGAGCGGCGTCGCGGGAAGAAGAAGAAGAAGCGGCGCAGTTGGGACAGTACGTGACGGCGCAGTTTGTACACACGTGCGCTCGGCACTCGCGGCACAGGATCTTGGTCTTGACGTCTTTGCTCCTGGGACACACGCGGCACCTGCGCCTCTTGACCGGAGAGGAGTCGCGTGGCGTAGCGTTGTTAGAGGCTGCCTCGGCGGTAGCGCCTCGGGCCGCGACTCTTCCTCCTCCTCCTCCTCCTCCTCCCGGTCCTCGCGCTAAAGCCGCCCTGGCTTCGAGCATGGGGCGCGCTAGCGCTTTGCCCAGTCGCTCGAGGAAGAGCCGTCGTCTGTTGAGCTTGCCCGGCATCCAGTCGGGGTGAATTTCCCTCCACAGCACGAACGCGTTGTAGGCCGCCACGTCGACCATGTTGTGGAAAAGGGCCACGGGCCACCTGCGGGTCTTTCTCCTGCAGCTGTACGTGCTCACGACCTTGTCCAGGTTGTCCACTCCTCCCTTGGTGCGGTTGTAATGCAGCACCAAGGGCGGTTTCGCGCCGCTTCTGTTGCTGCTGCCGCTGCTGCCGTTGCTGCTGTTGCTGATGCGGCGGCTAGGCCGGGGCTCGGGGCCGGAGCGATGGTGGTAATAACGAGGAGCTGTGGTGAGGAGCAGCACGTTCTTGTTCTTCTTGGCCACGTAGGAGAGGATGATCGTGTCGGGGCCTCCTCCTCCTCCTTCTCCTCCTCTTCCTCCCCCTCGTCCCGCGGAGCCGCCGAGTACCACGGATTCGACGGAGCCCACGGCCCTGCCCTTGACGCAGCGCAGCTCTCTGGGGATCTCGGGTCTGTTCGACCGCAGAGTGCCCAGCACGGTGTGGCCTCTCTCGCAATAGAGCCTATCGGCGAGCTCGCGCGAGGTGAAAAAGTTGTCGCACGTGACGTTGCGTCCCGGAGTCAGTCCCTCGGTGAGGTCCACGACCACTCGAGTGGCCAGGTGCTTTTCGGGAGGGCCGCGCTTGTCGGGCTTGCCGGTGTAGACTTGCATCTTCCACGCGTAGCTGGAACGCGCGTCGCACGCCACCCATATCTTGATCCCGTACCTGGCCGGCTTGCTGGGCATGTACTGTCTGAACGGACACCGTCCTGATGGATGGATGGATGGATGGAGAGAGAGAGAGAGAGAGAGAGAGAGAGAGAGAGAGAGAGATGTGGGAAAGTGTGGGGGAGATTGGGGCAGAAACGCAAGGAGAAGACATTCAATTCAATTCAATTCAATTTTATTCATATAGCGCCAAATCACAACAAAAGTCGCCTCAAGGCGCTTCATAGATACAAAGACATAAAGAGTCATAGACTTCATAGCTTCATAGCTTCATAGACATAATGACATAAAGAGTCATAGACTTCATAGCTTCATAGCTTCATAGACATAAAGAGTCATGCGAAAGCAGCACAAACGCGGAACCCAACACGAGTATGCAACAGAGCAGCGAGCTAGCCCGTTTTCGTCATTCCCGCTCCTATTCCTCCTCTCTTCCCCCAGTCACACACACACACCACACACACACACCACATAGTACGTACGTACCTCTGAACGGCACCAGTCTCTCGTCGACGGTGACCTCCGGTCCCGGGCGGTACATGGCGGGCAACCTCGCGCACCACTCGTCCCACACGGCTCTGATGGGGGCCAGTTTGTCATAGCAGCTATCGCCCTCGCCCTCGCCTTCGCCTTCGCCTCGCCCGGCCCTTCTGGTCTCCCTGTCGTCGAAGCGCAGCGCGCTCGAGTAGGCTCGAAAGGTCTTGAGCGGCATCGTGGCTCTGAACACGGACCTGCCGCTCTCGGCGTCCCACAGGCTCTCGCAGGCCTCTCCCCTGGACCTGTACACGCCGGCGAGCACGAGCAGCCCCAGGTAGGCTCGGAACTCGACGCGGCCCATGGGCTTCCATCCGTCGATGGCGGGCCTGCGCCTGCCCGCTTCCAGGTTGGTCATGGCGATCACCGAGTCCTCTATCTCCGGCGGGAAGTAGGCCATGAACGCGGAGGCCTCGTCTCGCGCCGCCGCCACGGCCTCTTCGGTGGGGCCTTGTCCCGGCGGGTCGAGGTCGTCGTCTTCTTCTTCTTCTTCTTCTTCTTCTTCTTCATAGTCTTTGTCTTCTTCATCGTCATCGTTATAATCATCAGCGAGGACGTCTTCTTCTTCTTCTTCTTCTTCTTCTTCTTCTTCTTCATCATCATCATTGGCGAGGATGTCTTCTTTTTCTTCTTCTTCTTCTTCTTCTTCTTCTTCATAGTCTTTGTCTTTGTCTTCTTCTTCTTTTTCTTTTTCTTCTTCTTTTTCTTCTTCTTCATAGTCTTTGTCTTCTTCTTTTTCTTCTTCTTCTTCTTCTTCTTCTTCTTCTTCTTCTTCATCATCATCATCATCGGTGAGGACGTCTTCTTCTTCTTCTTCTTCTTCTTCTTCCTCTTCTTCTTCATAGTCTTTGTCTTCTTCGTCATCGTCGTAGTCGTAATCGTCGGCTACATCAGCGTCGCGAGTTTCACCGACAGCGCCGCGGCCGCGATCGCGCCCAGGATCATGAACGCCACCTGGAGCGCGGCCGGCGTCGTCCTCTTGCCAAATCTCCCGAGTCCCCCGCCCCGGTGGGTCGGCGCCTGCTTCTTCTTCCTCTCCCTCTCGGCGGTTCGACTCGCCTTGCGAGCCGCCGTCCTGGCAGAGTTGCGACGCCATTTCGTAACCGCGATCGTCTTCCTCGCAACTACCCACCCCATCGTTTTCGTCCTCCTGATCCTCCGAGTGGCTCTCCTCCGAGTGGCTCTCCTCCTCCTCGTCTGCGAGCGTTCGGGCCGTCGGGTCGTCGTTGTCGTCCCCCTCGGCCTCTTGCTCCTCTTCCTTGCTCTCGTCCTCCTCCAAGTTCTCCTGTAGCTGCTGCTGCTGCTGCTGCCGCTGCTGCTGCCGCCGCTGCTCTTGGTCTTCCTCGACCCCTAGCCCTCGATAGCGAAACGTGGCCGGTCGCAACAACGGAGCCACCGGAGCCGACCACGCAGCGTACGCCAAATGCGATGGCGACGGTGATGGTGAGCGGGAGGAGGAGGAGGAGGAGGAGGAGGAGCAGGACACCGCTGGCGATTGCGATCCGCCTGTACCGACCTTAGTGCTCTTTGGCTCCCACGGTCTAGTGCGTGACATTATCTTCTTCTTCTTCTTCGTCTTCTTCTGCTTTCGCCGGGGTGTTTCTCGACCACCTTTTTACAAGACTTTATATCTCTCTCTCTCTCTCTCTCTCTCTCTCTCTCTCTCTCCAATCCCATCCAATCCCCATCCCATCCCATCCCCATCCCATCGGGGGGGTCTCGCGACCCCAACCTCCTCCCTCCCTCCCTCGGCGGGGGACCCGCATCCCCCGAGCCCGCCATCCCATCCCATCCCATCCCCATCCCATCGGGGGGGGATCTCGCGACCCCAACCTCCTCCCTCCCTCCCTCCGCGGGGGACCCGCATCCCCCGACCCCGCCCTCCCATCCCATCCCATCCCCATCCCATCGGGGGGGGGATCTCGCGACCCCAACCTCCTCCCTCCCTCCCTCCCTCCGCGGGGGACCCGCATCCCCCGAGCCCGCCATCCCATCCCATCCCCATCCCATCGGGGGGGGGGGGGGGGGGGGGGGGAATCTCGCGACCCCAACCTCCTACCCTCCCTCCCTCCCTCCGCGGGGGACCCGCATCCCCCGACCCCGCCGCTCTCCCCCTGGCGGGTGCATCAGGGTTAAATATAGTAAACATACCTTGTGTGTCACAGACTGCTCCCAAACATGAGGGGACAAGTAATGCCTCTAAAACACTTAAGTTGGCTTTATTAAACGTTAGATCTTTAGCTGGGAAAACATTTTTAATTAATGATTTAATCACTGAACACAGCCTTGATTTTATGTTTTTAACTGAAACTTGGTTGGACCAAAGTAACAGTGGAGCTGTTCTCATCGAGACGACCCCTCCTAACTACAGTTTTATCAGTGAGGCCAGGGTGAGCAGGAGAGGAGGGGGGGTTGCTGTCTTATTTAATGAATCATTTCAATGTAAGCAGCTATCTCCTGGAAGTTTTCAGTCTTTTGAATATGTGGCTTTACTAGGGCTGCTCAATTAATCGAATTTTAATCACGATTACGATCTGGGCTTTCAACGATCATTAAAAATGACTGAGCCGATTATTAGCCCCTCCCTCATGCTTTACTCTCGCGCTGCTCCGTGTGGCAAATCAAGCGCACTGCTCTGCATTTCGAACACGCGTCACAACAATTAAGAGGACCCGAGGGAAGCTCGGAAAGCTAAGCAGAAGTTATTTGGAGAGGAGTGGACTGCCGTTGGTTGAAAAGAGAGGTAAAAAAAAAAAAAAAACTTAAGTGGTGTGGAAACATTATGGCTTCGCGGAGTCAGACGTGGATCAAGTAGACACAGTGTGTAAACTTTGCTATGGTGTCGTAGCTGCACCACAGAGCAACACTGCAAAGTTCACATTTTTCATTTATTTCTTATATTGCAAACATTTGCACTGTTATCAGTATTTGCACACTATTTTATATAATTTTTTAAAGTCATTATTCAATACATTGTTATTGTTAAACCTTTAAAGCCGGTCAGAGCAGCATGCTCGTTTTGTGTAACTATTTTTAAATCCCTGTAGAACCTGAACGCTAAGCTAGCACAATAAATTTTTTTCCATATGAAACCAGAGGAGTTGTACTTACATCTTATGCCATCAGCTTGTCCTCGGTCACGGTTTCCTTCCACATATAGCTTTGCAAAAATTGCATAAAAAGCGCTTGCAGGAACAAAAACATAATATTCCAGAAACACGCTTTGCCGATCCGATCAGCTGTTCTTAACACTTCCCACATTGAAAAAGACGTCAACGTGAACTATCGCAAGTGACGTCATTTTTGCGGAAAATCTAGTTTTTTACTTGTAGGCCTTAGAACTCGAATTGCACTGCTGGAAATAGTTTATTTTGATGCACATGCACATTCTTTGCAAATTTGCATCATAGGATAGTTTTTTTGTTTTTCCTGCAGTATATAGAAATTGCTGTATCTCCAAAAATAAAACTATGAAGACACTCAAAATAAATTTCCTGTTGTTGTAAACTATTTCTTGCAACTTTTTTGTATTTAAAGTTTTGAGGGATAAACCTCTTAAATTTCTCCAAGTAGAAATATATGTAAAAACAAAAACGATTTTCAATTTTTTGTAGTTTATTGCACTTTTTTGCAATTAATGTAGTTACTATGGACTTAATGCATACACATTTTTAAAATATGGGCTATAACAGTTGTATTGATGTATAGCAACTTGAAATGCTCCCACAAATGGCACTACAGCATGTAAAAAAATAATATAAGCTCTGGCGGATGAAATAAATATCGTCAAATAATCGTGATCTCAATTTCAGTGAAAATAATCGTGATTATCATTTTTGCCATAATCGAGCAGCCCTAGGCTTTACAGCTGAAGGCCCCATCCAAAGTTGTGTTTCTTAATGTTTACAGGCCTCCCAAATACTGCACAGACTTTTTAATAACCTCAATGAACTGCTGTCTGTGATCTGTGTTGATTTCGACTGTGTAATTATTGTTGGGGATTTTAACATCCATGTGGACAACCCTCAGGACAAAGGGACTAAAGACCTGAGTAACACTGTGGGCAACTTTGGGCTGACTCAGCATGTAACAGAGGCCACACATAATAGAGGACACACTCTTGACCTACTGATCTCCAAGGGCCTGAGCATTTCAAACATTACTGTGTCTGATGTGGGCCTGTCTGATCATTACTGTGTTTTCTTTGAAAGTAAAATCTCAGCCCACACAAATATATCAAAAACAGTGTATAACTGAAGACAGTAGTGAGATCTTTAACCAGGTCTTCCCATTAACACCTGACCTGTCCAGAGGTTCAGTCAATGAGCTCGTCAATAGCTTCAATGCAAAAATGTTAAATGTAATGGCTACAATTGCTCCCATTAAGGTGAAAGTTATCTCTGGAAGGAAAAAGTCTCCATGGAGAAACTCCACACTAGTGAAAAATGAAAAAAGAGAGTGTAGGAAAGCTGAGCGCAGATGGAGAAAAAGAAGGTCCTACTTCTCTGACATCATCACTAAAAACAGTCGTAATGCTCGGGTCTTATTTTCTACAGTTGACAGGCTAACAAACCCTCCTGTGTCAGTGGCAGCTGAACTTCATTCAACCATGGCCTGCAATGACTTTGCCAAATTCTTCACAGAAAAAATCCAAAAGATTAGACAAGCAATTGGTACATCAACAGCAGATCCAGACTATGTACTGTGTCCACTGAAAAACTGTTTAAACACCATGAAACAGTTTGACCCTATTAACAGCAAAGACCTGGAGGACATCTTAGGTCAACTGAACTCCTCCTCTTGCTGTTTAGATGTCCTGCCAAAAAGTTTTTTCAAAAAGGTCTCAAAGACTTTAGAGTCAGACCTGTTACAGATCGTCAACTTTTCTTTAATATCAGGTGAGTTTCCGGAACCACGAAAAACTGCTGTAATAAAACCTATACTGAAAAAGGACAATCTTGACAAGACACAAATGAACAACTACAGGCCGATCTCAAATCTCCCATTTTTAAGTAAGATCATTGAAAAAGCAGTTTCTCAACAGCTCAATTACTTCTTAAAACAGAATAACTACTATGATGCCTTCCAGTCAGGTTTTAGACAGAACCACAGCACTGAAACCGCTCTGACCAAAGTGTTCAATGACATATGTCTGAACACAGACAGTGGAAAAATGTCAGTCTTAGTTTTACTGGATCTCAGTGCAGCATTTGATACAGTTGACCACAACATATTACTCAAACGACTGGAGAACTGGGCAGGTCTTTCAGGAACTGTACTAAACTGGTTCAAAACATACTTAGAAAACAGGAAATACTTTGTATCAATAGGTAACTTCACATCTGAGCAGACAAGTATCACATGTGGAGTTCCCCAAGGTTCCATCTTGGGACCCCCTCTGTTTAACATTTACATGCTCCCACTGGCACAGATTATAAAGAACAACAAAATAAACTACCACAGCTATGCAGATGACACACAAATATATATCACAATGTCACCAGGAGACCGAGGCCCTGTACAGGCTCTTTGTAAATGCAAATTAATGACTGGTTGTGCCACAATTTTCTCCAGCTAAACAAAAACAAAACTGAGGTAATAGTCTTTGGCGCCAAAGAAAAACGATTACAGGTCACCAGAGAACTTCAATCTATACACCTAAAAACCACAAACCAGGCAAGAAATTTGGGTGTAGTGATGGATGCAGACCTAAACTTAGAAAAACACGTTAAGACAATAACAAAATCAGCTTACTATCACCTCAAGAATATATCAAGAATAAAAGATCTGATGTCTCAACAGGACCTGGAAAAACTAGTCCATGAATTCATCTTTAGTAGGCTTGATTACTGTAACAGCATCTTTACAGGTCTACCTAAAAAATCAGTCAGACAACTACAGCTCATTCAGAACTCTGCTGCTTGAGTCCTCACTAAGACCAAAAAAGTGGACCACATCAGTCCAGCTCTGGGGTCTTTACACTGGCTGCCTGTCCGTCAGAGGATAGACTTTAAAGTTGATACTGGTCTATAAAGCTCTGAATGGTTTAGGACCAAAATACATCAGTGACCTCCTGACCCAGTATGAACCTTCCAGATCCCTCAGGTCATCTGGATCCGGTCTTTTATGAGTTCCCAGAGTCAGAACCAGACACGGAGAAGCTGCATTCAGCTTTTATGCTCCTTATATCTGGAACAAACTCCCAGAAAGCCTCAGATCAGCTGAAACACTCAGTTCATTTAAATCCAGGTTGAAGACTCACCTGTTCTCAGCTGCATTTGAATAAAGCACCAAAATCCACACTTTTAAGCTTAAATTTCAAAACTAACATTTTAACTACTGATTTTATCTACTGTTCTGATTTTATCTGTTTTGATTTTATATACTGTTTTGTTTGTTTGTTAATTAGTTAGTTTGTTTGTTTGCTTGTTTTAATCAATTTTAAATCATACTTTTTATTTTTTTTTGTTTCTAATGTCTCTGTAAAGCACTTTGAATCACCTTGTTGTTGAATTGTGCTATACAAATAAACTTGCCTTGCCTTGCCTTACGAACAGCTGATCAAGGTTAACCCTTTAAGACCTACCATAGAACCAAGTCTGCCAGAGCTTATATTATATTTTTACATGCTGTGGAGCCATTTTTGGGAGCATTTCAAGTTGCTATACATCAATACAACCATTATAGCCCAAACTTTAATAATATGTCTGCATTAAGTGCATAGTAATTACATAAATTGCAAAAAAGTGCAATAAACTACAAAAAAATTGAAAATTGTTTTTGTTTTTTTAACATATATTTCTAGTTAGAGAAATTTAAGAGGCTTATCCCTCAAAACTGTAAATACAAAAAAGTTGCACAAACTAGTTTCCCATCACAGGAAATTTATTTTAAGTGTCTTCATAGTTTTATTTTTGAAATACACCAATTTTCCTATATTGCAGGAAAAACTAAAATAAATATTATAATGGAAATTTGCAAAATAACAGCATATGCATCAAAATAAACTATTTCCAGCAGTGCAATATGAGTCCTAAGCATCCCAGAAACAACACAGAAAGTCATAAAGTCAAACATAACTTTTAAAAACACAAGTATAGGCCGATAAGGCCCCAATGGTAAAAGAAACTACATTTGCGCAAAATGACGTCACTTCCGGTTTCCGGCAGGTCATGGCGGACATGCGACAGTTCACGCTGATGGACGTAGGAAGTGTTACAAACAGCTGATCGGATCGGCAAAGCGTTTTTCTGGAATATTATGTTTTTGTTGCTGCAAGTGCTTTTTATGCAATTTTTGCAAAGCTATATGTGGAAGGAAACTGTGACCTAGGACAAGCTGATGGCATAAGATGTAAGTACAACTCATCCGGTTTCATATGCCAAAAAAATTATTGCGCTAGCTTACGTGGTTGCATTGCTACCAGGATTTAAAAATAGTTACGCAAAATGAAGCGTGTCCGCTCCGACCGGCTTTAAAGGGTTAAACGTGCTGCTGTTGTTTAACGTGACATCCGCTGGTTTCCTCTTTCTGGCGCAAAGTGGGTGATAAACAAACAAGAGAGAAAAGCCGATCAGCTGATCATTGATCAGTTTCATGATTGAAGTAGAATCAGGAGAGAGAGGGGGAGAGAATGAAAGAAGAAGAGGCAGCTGTGCAGCAAAGATAGAATAAATCCAGCTTTGTGTCTTTTTCACTGTAGCTGAAGTCCGGGACAAACTGTGTTCCTTTTCACCTCAATACGAAACGCTTAATATTTTCTCTGAATACGAGACGATTCTGTTTTTTTTGGCAACTCTACTAACTAACCTTATGAACAAAATAAAGTTCAACATCATAGCACCCACCCAGCTGTATAGAAACTCCGTCATGCTAGCTAGTACCCAGTACGAAAAAGTCAGACAGGCCTGACAGGGGTGTGGGGTTTGGGGGACTGGGGAAGATCGTGGTCCCTGGTCCTGGTCGTTGGTGTTGTTGAGAGAGTTGGAGGCAAATAGGGACCCTTCTTCTTGCCTCAGATGTCTCTCCTTTCTGAGGCTCTTCCCGGGTGGGGGCAAATGGAGCTCCTCCTCAAGGTTTCTGCTGGGCTTTGTCTGTTCTTGGAGTACTGTTTGTTCCTCTTTATGAGATAACTCCTCGTTTATCTCAGCCTTGGCACCAAGGACAGATGGATGACGTATGGAATAAAACAAGTTGGAGGTGAACAGTTTCACCCCTGACTTGTTAAAATTAAATCCATTTTCTTTAAACAGATGCCTGCGTTCCCAAAAAATATTAAAGTTGTTGATAAAATGCACTGAGTGGTCAGCACATGCTGATATAAGCCATTTATTCAGTGTAAACAACCTGCTGAATCTCTCGTCTCCTCCTCTGACCGGCGGTACAGGTCCACTGATGAATACAGCTGCATTCAGAGAGTTTACAGTATTTAATAATCCAGTAAAGTCCCGTTTCAGAACCTCTGACTGTTGTTTGGACACATCGTTTGACCCTGTATGCAGAACAATGTTTGTCACAGTTGGATATTCATCTGCAATTTGAAGAATTCTCTCCTTCAGGTTGTTGACCATATCGTTAGGAAAGCAGAGGACTTTAGTGTTCTTACCGCACATCCTTTGTACATCCTTTACGGCAGAGTTACCCACAATCAGAGTTTCAGGCCTAGCCTTGAGCTTTCCCTGTGGCCTTTTACTTTTCAAAAGATTTTCGGACCTTACTTCGCTACTTTTGATGGATGATTGTCCAATATCCAGGGTCCTTTGATAGTGGAGCAAATCTGTTGTGCAGTTTCACATTCAGTTGTTTTGAAGGTTTGTTGTTAACCTTCCTATTCATGGTTGTCCAGTCCTGTTTCCTCTCGTATACAGGGGTAGAAGAGCTTCTCTGTCTCGTAGGAAGTGAAGGCCAGTCGGTTTCAGAGATTTCAGCTCGCTGTGCCCTGCCTGTGATACGTCTTCCCCCTTCCAGGAGACATGATTTATGTCTTGGTTTTGCACCAAGACAGTCCAAGGGGGGATTATCGCTTGAGGATTTATAATAGTGCACAAAGTCTACTTTCTTGGTCATGTTATCTGACCAAGAAAGTAGAAATACTTTTCTTTCTTATTCTCATTTAAAATATCTATATATTCATATAGAGAAGGAGAAACGGATCGTCTATCTGGAGAGCAGGGTCGCGGACCTGGAGCAATATACCAGAATGAACGACGTGATCATCACAGGGCTGTACATAAAACCCCGGTCATATGCTCGGGCTGTGACTGCTGGCAGTAAAGAGGAGCAAGGAGATCTGGATGGGAGCTCTGCGGAGCAACAAGTAGCTGGTTTCTTGCAGTCGAAAGGGATCGACTTGGACTGTAATAACATGGAGGCATGCCACCCCTTGCCCAGGAGAAATGCTAGTGATAAACCAGCTATCATCATAAGATTTGTAAACAGGAAACACAAGAATGCACTGCTGAAGCAGGGGAGGAAACTAAAAGGATCGAACGTCTACATGAATGACCATCTAACCAAATCCAATGCTGACATAGCGAAGAAAGCACGATACCTAAAGAAACTGGGTAAAATTCAGAACACCTGGACTGCAAACTGTAAAATATTTATAAAGCTCAACGGTACACCGGAGGAAGCCAAGGTGCTGGTCATCAAATGCATCCAGGATCTGGAAAAATATTAACAGGTCACATGACTACAAAGGCAAGGAGCTGGACAAACAATCCACAGTCATCAAAGCAGGTAATAGAAGACAACAACGGAAGCTAAAGCGTAACGTATTCAAGGATGAAACAATCAATTAATTCATTATCTGGGAATTATACATTGCTACCACAGAGGATTGCTAATCAGGAGATAAATTCACCAGTAAACACGGAATACAAAACACACTTCACAGAGCAGGACATTGATCCAGAACTGAACTTTTTTAACATCAAAAATACCTGCTACTATCATACTGAAGAACAATTCAACAAAACTGTCAAGGTCGACGGCAAAATATCTATAATCCACTTTAATAGTAGAAGTTTATATGCAAATTTTCACAAAATAAGGGAATATTTAAGCAAATTTACACATCCATTCAGTGTGATTGCAGTATCTGAAACATGGATTAATAAAGAGAAAGGAGAGGACTTTGTAATAGATGGATATGAATTAAATCTTACAAATAGAAAGAATAAGAATGGCGGTGGTGTGGCCTTGTTTGTGGATAAAAATTTAAAATACAGTATGGTGGGAAAAATGTCGATGGTGGTGGATAATATATTAGAGTGTGTAACAATAGAAATTAGTATGGGAAAAGAGAAAAATGTCATTGTAAGCTGTATATATAGAACACCAGGTTCTAATATTGAAATTTTTAAGGAGTGGGTAGATAAAACATTCATTAGGACAAATCAAAAAGTCATGTTCATTTGTGGGGATTTTAACATAGATCTACTAAATCCAAACAAGCAGAGAACGACAGAGGAATTTATTAATACAATGTATAGCTTGGGACTTTTTCCAGTGATCACTAAACCCAGCAGGATTACAGCACAGTCGGCAACCCTAATAGACAATATATTTACTAATGAAATAGAAAATAGAACCATAAGTGGTCTCCTAATTAATGACATCAGTGATCATCTACCTGTTTTTATAGTGTATAACAGCAATTACAGGAAGGTTAAACAGGAAAACACAATAAAATACAAACGAGTGAGAACAGAAGAGTCAATAAACGCATTCAAAAGTGATTTACTCAAGCAAGAATGGGAGATGCTGTATAAGGAAAAAAATATTGATAAAGCTTATGAGATTTTTTTAGGAAAATTTAAACTGTTATATAATAGTCATTGCCCAGTAAAGAAATATAGTAAAAAACAAAAATATGCAGCGTGCCCATGGATTACAAAAGGATTGCAAAATGCATGTAAGAAGAAAAATACCTTATACAGAGAATTTATAATGAACAGAAGTACAGAAGCTGAAAATAAATACAAGAAATATAAAAATAAATTAACGAGTATTTTAAGGTCATGTAAAAAGGAATACTATGAAAAATTACTGATTATGAATAAAAATAATATTAAAGGGATCTGGAAAACATTAAATACCATCATCAAAAAGGGCTCGGGGCAGGCAGACTATCCTTCGTATTTCGCAAATAATGATAGAAATATTACTAATATGAGAGATGTGGTAAATGAGTTCAATAAATTCTTTGTAAGTGTTGGGCCAGACTTGGCTGAAACAATTCCTGATATAACAGATTCTGTAGAGAAAGAAACTAGACTCATTGACCGCAATCCTCATTCAATGTTCTTAACGGTGGTGGAAGAAATGGAAATCATTGATATTGTTGGGAAATCACAAACAAAAAACTCTACAGACTCTGACGACATTGATATGGAAATCGTTAAGAGAGTGATAGAGGGCATTTCCAAACCCTTAACACACATTTGCAATTTGTCCTTACAAACTGGTACATTCCCAAAACAAATGAAAACAGCTAAAGTAACACCACTGTTTAAAAATGGTGACAGACACCAATTCACAAATTATAGGCCTGTCTCTCTACTTTCTCAATTTTCAAAAATACTGGAAAAAGTCTTTAGTAATAGACTTGACAAATTTATAGATAAACACAAAATAATAATGGATAGTCAGTATGGTTTCAGATCAAATAGATCAACATCATTGGCATTAATGGAACTGATCGAAAATATCACCAACAATATAGATAAAAGACAATGTATAGTTAGTGTATTCATTGACCTAAAAAAAGCTTTTGACACAATTAATCATGACATATTACTTGATAAACTGGAGTACTACGGCATTAGAGGAGTGGTGTTAGAATGGGTAAAGAGTTATTTGAGAGACAGGCAGCAATTTGTGAAAATTGGGGAATATCAATCAGAGTGTATGGACATTGTTTGTGGAGTTCCGCAGGGGTCAGTATTGGGACCAAAGCTGTTTATCCTCTATATCAATGATATATGCAGAACATCAGATATACTACAGTTTATTCTATTTGCAGATGATACAAATATTTTTTGTGCTGGAGAGAATTTACAGCAGCTTTTGGAAATTGTCACACAAGAAATGATTAAACTGAAAACATGGTTTGATAGAAATAAGTTATCATTAAATTTAGAAAAAACTACATTTATGTTATTCGGAAATTGTAAAAAAAGATGCAGGAGCAAAATTATTAGTAAACAATGTTGAAATAGAGCAAGTTTCGGATACAAAATTTCTGGGTGTGATAATAGATAACAAAATCTGCTGGAAACCTCACATAAAGCATATACAAGCCAAACTGTCAAGAAGCATCTCCGTACTGAGTAAAGTTAAATATTTTTTGCCTTCCAAATCACTCCGGGTACTTTATTGTTCACTTATATTGCCATATTTGGAATACTGTGTGGAAATTTGGGGAAACACATATAAAACTGCACTTCAACCAATATGTAAAATTCAAAAAAAAGCAATCAGGATGATTAATAAAGCAGGATTTAGAGACCATACTAACATCATGTTTTTGAAATTAAAAATACTGAAGTTTATGGATCTTATAAAATATAAAACTGCAAAAATTATGTACAAGGCCAGATACAATATGTTACCAGGAAATATACAGAGGATGTTCTATGACAGAGAAGGAGACTATGAATTGAGGGGGAAATTGAATCTAAGGATTCTTAAAGCACGGTCAAAGGTTAAAACCTTTTGTGTCACTATTTATGGGGTAAAACTGTGGAATAGTTTTACTATAGATCTACAGCAATGCTCAGGAATTAGTAAGTTCATGAAAATACTTCGAAAACTGATTTTGGAAGAATATGATACCGATAAAGATGATCACCCATTGTATGTATAAAAATATCAAATTATATCCAAATTATATCAATCACGGTAGCCATGTTTATATAGGTTCTCCTCGTGTATTGTGTGGAGTATGTGATGATGGGAATTAGGTGAATTATGTGGGATCAATAAGATGTTGAGCAGGGGTAGGAATTAATAAGTATGTTCATACTTCTTCCTACTCCTTTTCAGACCAAACATTGTTACATTATGTCAGACGATTTTGTTTTATTTCATTATATATTTTTTTTGTTTATCTGAACACATACGTGTGTGTGTGTATATCTACATATATATTCGTATCTGTAAATGAAAATATATGTAGTGTGTATATATTGTTTTTTTGTTTTATATGTCTGAAACAAATAAAGATACAATACAATACAATACAATACAATGTACCATCAAAACAGTGTACATCACTGTCACAACAGCGTTTGTTTTCATTCAAAGGCTTTATGATTGTTCCTATAATGGTGGGCCGGTCAGTCAAAATGCCCGGTCCGATTTTTTGTCCCAGTCCAGCCCTGTATGCAGCTCATCTGCAGTCTGGTGTTACCTACATCTTCCTATTCGGAAGGCAGAATTTCTGAGTTCTGAGTACAATCGAAAGCACCACGACTGCAGTTTTTGTGTTGGATGTAAAAAGCGAGGATAGAATGGCTAGGATAGAATCAGGCGTGGGATTTCTCTCGTGGAAATATGCACATTATTTTTTCCTTTCTATTGATAGGTGGCACAGTGCACTTGTGGCAAGTAAGCAAGCTAGAAGACTGGTAATCTTGCTGGATATCCAGTTACGGAAGCAACACCATTAACAAGAGAATTCTGAGTAAAACCAAAGTTACTTTCCCTAGTAACTAGTTACTTTGAAAGTAACGAGTAACTTGAAGTAACTGAGTTACTTTTGATAGAAGAATGTAACTAAGTTACTAATTTAAAGTAACTTACCCAACACTGCACAAGACAGACGCCAAATATCAGCGCTGGAGACGTGCCAGAGAAGACATCGTGAACTCTTCCTGGCCATCCAGTGTAGATGTTAGTGAAACTGTTGGGAAGACAACATTGGAGAAACGTGAACATTTTATTTGTACTTTATAATCTGCAGGTCTGACAGAAATCTGCAACTATTCTTTGAAGCACCGCTCCTCTCTAAAACAGCAATAAGGATAATTATTAGGCCACATGTAAATAACAAAATAACTTTACAACTTAAAGCAAATTTAGGAAACGTAAAGTCTGAAACAAGTCTTTATATTAAGGGCCATCAGTTAAACAATGTTGTTTGGTCTAGGTCTAAACAGAGCGCATTGTGTGTGACAACGTCTTTCGCGCACGCGGGCTGCTTTGAGGGCTGTGAGTGGTTCACACTAGAGCGCTTTTGCTGTCACATTTTATTTGTAGTGTGAACAACCAGACAAAAAAATCAGATTTGATCAAAAAATCGGAATTGAGCATTAACACCTGCAGTGTGAACGTAGCCTTAGTGTCTCCAGTCTCCCCAAGAGTTGAAGTTCTCGTGGACCGGGTCCTCTGCTAGGCATTCCCAGCTTGCATGGAGGTGAACTTTATCTAACCAGTGCCTTTCAACCTCACACACTAACTTGAGCTCCTTACCCACCCAGGTGATGTTCTATGTCCCCATCGCTAGCCTTGGTAGCCAGGGATCAGCCTGCCAGGGTGCTGCTGCCAGACACACAATGCACCTAACCCAGGACCCAGGAGGAGCATGGTCCCATGGGCAAAGGCCTAGCCACCAGGCGTCCACCCCAGGGCAGGAGCATTGCACCAGGTGAAGTGTTCACTTGATGTTATGCTCATGTTCTACATGACTCTACATGACTCATGACTCAGTCCCAGCCCCATACCCTCTACACCCTGTACACCCACGATTGTGTCGCCTCCAATATAGACAACATCATTTTGAAGTTTGTGGACGACACTACAGTGATCGGTCACATCACTGGAGGGGACGAAGCAGCTTATAGGAGAGAGGTGGCTGGTCTGGTGTCATGGTGTGAGGACAGCAACCTCACCCGCAACACTGACAAGATGAAGGAGATGATAGTGGACACAAGGAAGAAGAGGAGGCCTCACCCACCGCTGTCTATCCGGGGCCTTGAAGTGGAGAGGGTGAGCAGCTTTAGGTACCTGGGCGTCTACATCTCTGAGGACCTCACCTGGATAGTGAACACCACACAGCTGGTCAAGAAGGCTCAGCAGCGGCTGTATTTCCTGAGGAGGCTGAGGAAATTTGGTATGTCGGCCAAGATACTCAGCAGCTTCTACAGCTGCATTGTGGAGAGCACCCTGACCAGCTGCATCACTGCATGGTACGGCAGCACTACTGCTATGGACCACAAACGCCTGCAGAGAGTGATAACAACCATGGAGAAGATCATCAGAACTCCGCTGCCCTCTCTGCAGAGCATCTACCATTGCAGAGTCCAGAGGAGAGCTGCCTCCATCCTCAAAGATGGAGATGGAAAATACTATTATGTAAACAATATAGGATAACCACTTTATATGGTGAGGTCTTGCTCGTTTGGACATGGAAAAGTGGAGCTCCTGGAAGACCCTAATGACTTGCTTTCTGCTTTTTCTGTTTCTTTTAAGGCCTTATTAAGGCCTGATGGAGAATCTAGCTCTTTGTTAACAGTGCAGATGCTCAATGTTCACCTATCTGAATAGTAAAGGTAAATGGGGACATGCAAAACAAGACTAGACTAGTTATGATTATTCTGTTTGCATGTGTGTTAAGTATTTGATTTGCATCTCTGTACTATTTCTTTATGAGAATAATCTGGTATCAATGTGATAATAGACATCAAAGTGTACTGCTAGTAAATTTGTGCAAAAGTGACTTAAAGCTTTATGGCAGAAGAGAGGGTCTTACTGCTTACTGCAGTGTTGAATAAAAATAAAAAAAACTAAAAATTGTTCTGTGAGATTAAATTCTCAGAATAGTTAAATAATTCCCGAGGAAATTATGTGGTTACAGTTGCTCCAAGACAGTAAGAACAGTTACTGACCAAACTAAATTAAATAATACATAATATATTACAAAGTTACAATATGTAACAAATAGGTCTAATATATATACAAATAGCTCAATTCTAAATATCTCAGTTTGTAAGACAAATGAAACATATATGGTTAAAATTGTACTCTAAACTGTAAAATTGTTATTTTCACCACAGACGATGTCATTGTAGGGAATGAGTAACTGCTCAGTGGGGGAAAAGGATGAAATGATTAAAGGTTTTCTGTATTAACTGAAATAAAAAAAAAACATTACATAATACACTTAAATGGGCTTTAAAGCTCACTGCTGACCAAAAACACAAAGGTTTCTGTCGCATTTGCCAAAAAACAAATTGATGACCTCCAACACTTTTTGGGGGTGACAAAAATCTGCTAATGAGACAAAAGCTGAACATTTTGGAAACGTTGAGTCCTGCTACATCTGCATAAAACTAACACAGCATGTCATAAAAACATTATCATACCAACAAACATGAATGTGGTAGTGTTGTGGTCTGGGGCTGCTTTGCTGCTTCATGTTCAGCCACCAGCTCATACCCTGAAGTTCAAGAGCACTTGGGTTATGGAGCTTGACAATATTCCAGAACACACACAGGCTCAAAATAAATTGTTCTGGAGTGGTCAACATCTGGACTTAAATCCAATTGAGATGGTTTGGGATCACATCATGCTTGAATAACCCTCCAAAGTGGATGATGTTACGTGCCAAGAGATGTGGCTTTGCTTTTGTGTTCTTTTTATCTAACAGGTGTCAAGCCTCCACCTATTGGCCAGTTCATCGTTGATTGGCATGTGTCTATTGGCTGGTCTGGGCACAGTTGGCCAATCACACTCCAAGGATCACTACAAATGAGCAGCTTCCTGGCCAGCTGGGGGCTACTGGCTTCTGCTATGACAAACATTTGTGAACAGGCTTCTTTGTATTATGTGTGGTGGGAGGCTGGGCAGGTAAGCTGGGGTACCCTATACACTGGTTGCAGGTTTTAAACTGTTAGACACACTAGGTTATGCGGTTGATGCCACTTTTGTATGTTTTCACTGACCTTTTGTCGAGCAGCTAGGTAGGCCTTTTGTTTTGCATTTTTCTTTTAGTTAGGCCCTGGGAGCTCTCGACCTCTTTTTGTTTTATTACTTTCTTTGATTTGGCTCAACCGCCCAGTCCTCCTCCCCCACCTTTTTTCTTATAGATTCCAATAAATCCTGCCTGATTCTTAACTGTCCTGTTGTCCTCCTCCTTCATTGATTGTGGTTGTCCGGTGTTGCTGTCTCCTTCCTGCCTTTGCCACCACCATGGTGGGGGGGACGTAACACAAGTGGGGGCTCGTCTGGGATCATTTTATGTTGTGGACAACCTAAATTAATGAAAGTGTGTCGTAATTTTAGGGTGACTATGTTTCATGGTTGCGGCTGAAGATGAGTTTTGACCTGCTTGATTTTGTTAATCAACCTAGCGTTGCCACCACCATGGGGGGGTGGGGGGTGGACGGTGGACGTAACAATGATTTTAAACAATTCTGCAAAGAAGAGTGGGCCAGTTGTCATTATGAAGAAACCAGTTTTAGATGGTTTAACCCAGGGATGTCCAACTCCAGGCCTCGAGGGCCTGGTCTAAGCTTTGTTACACAGCTTCCTACTCAAAGCAGCCTTCAAAAGATGGGTACATTGTGGTAATAATGGGACGGGCATGGTTAGCAACAATACTCAAGTAAGCTGTGACATTTAAACAATGCTCAATTGGTACCAAGTGGCCTGAAGTGCGCCAAGAACACCACCTCCAGCAAACTTACACCAATTCTGACCCTACCAACCAAATGCTGCAGCAGAAACCAAGCCTCATCTGACTAGGCAACATAAGACTTCCATTGTCCAATTATGGTTAACCCACATGGAGTGTAGCCTCAGTTAACTCTTCTTAGCTGACAGGAGTGACACCCACTGTGGTCTTCTGCTGCTGTAACCCATCTGCTTCAATGATTGTCGTGTTGTTCATTCAGAGATTCTCTTCTGCATAACTTGGTTATTGGAGTAAGCATTGTCTTCCTGACTGCTTGAAGCAGTCTGCTCACTCTTCTCTTTTTTGGACCATTCTTTGTAAATCCTAGTTGTGTGGAAAAACACCAGTAGATCAGGAGCTTCTGAACGACTCAGACCAGCATTCAAGTTCAGTTTGAACTTTAGCAGGTGGCCTTGACTATTTATACACACCTAAATGCACTGAGTTACTGAAATGTGATTAGCTGAAAAAATATGTGCATTAATAAGCAGTTAACAGTTGTACCTAATAAAGTAAGCAGTGCATGTATGCGAAGAGTCGCACCATAGCAGACCAGTGTTTTTATAACTAGTTCTGTGTTTTTCTTGTACACTAAAAACTTCACAGTGCACATGCAGCTCCTGCAGACCATAACAATAATTATGATTTTGAACAACAACTAAACACAAAGGGCAAAAGAAAGACAGATGATATCTCTGTCACTGAAAGCTTTAAGTGTTAAACGAGCAAGATTTTATGTACACCTGCATTAGGAGAAATAATTGAAGATGAAGATAATTTAAAATCTTTACGTTACATTATATAAGCATACTCAGTTTTGTCTTCCTGCAGACACTCATTGACAGGTTTCTGTAGGACATCTCCTCTCAGCACAAAAACATCTACACATGTCAAAATCAGAATAATTCTGGAAAAGCCTACACCTCTGATTGTACCGTCTCCCATAATAACTTAATCAGCAGTTAGGTGGAATTGCTGACACGTTCCCAAAAATAGGGGAACAGTTATCTTGGAGAATAATGAGCATGCATTATTAGCAAGCATCCTATTATTGTACACTTATCTTGTTTTTACGGTCATCCCAAGTATTTTTACCCCCACTGCACAATTAAAGTGCAATCTCAAGCATTAATTAGCTCACCCCAGGGCGAAATAGTAAGCTATAAAATCAGGTTAATTTGCTCTGTGTCTCACACTATCACATGCAAGCATGCATGAAAGCCACTGGACCTCTACTGGTACATCTTCTATTTAGAAAGTGTACTTGTTCACTTTATAGAAACATAAATGTTAAATATGGAGAAAGCCATAAGCATTAGATTATATGAATACAGATATATCACAGAGGAAAAACCTTAAGGAGAGTCACAGACAATTTAGCAATACAGATTATCACATTTAAAGCCCTGAACCACCCTGAAAGTATTTGCACAAAAGTGGACCGCATACTAACCTACTCCTATGCTTTGAAAAGTTGAGCTTAGGTCCATGGTGTCTCCAGGCAATCGCTGAATTGCATTAGTATAACATTTAACAAGCGAGGCTCTGAAGTTCTTTGCTCCACATGTAAGTGACCTCTGTAACTCCACCTGAGGAAAAAAAATTCCACAATCTGAATTATTCTATAAGAATGTTTTAATCATTGTATACATAAAAGACTGATGTTATGAAAGCTTAACAAAATGAATGTCAGAATATCCCTGATATGAGCATCGCTAGCCTTTAGCCGGTGAAGTCATCTTGCAATCTGATGCAGAGTTCACAGGAGAGAGGGAAAGATATCATTCATATTTATATAAAGTGCATGATTCATACCAAGAACAATATAATAATAATAATAATAATAATAAATGAATAAATAAAGAGAATGAAAAGCAGCATTTACTAGTTCAGTGTTTGTGTGTTGTCATGATGCAGAATTAATTTTCTTGAAATTGCTGAAGTAGTTTTCATAGCTTGCTTGTATTTGTGTTTTCTTATGTTGCTGTGTATTGAACTCATGTGGCTACCAAGGGAAAACAAGGGAACTGTTTTTGTCCTGAAGGCCACTAAAGGCTAAAAAACAGTACAGTACTAATCACCATCACATTTTCACAAAGGGAAAGAGGCACGAATGAAAGCACAATGACCTTGAGAGTGTCACCGTTAACAGCGGGGTATTGTTGTAGACATAGCCAACTGCAAAAAGGAAGATCTTTTCTCTACCAGGAAGTAGACATATGTCCTGTACAACACAGTTCATTAACCCCATATGTTACCCTTGGCACACTACATCGCATACTAGCAATGTGCAGTGCGGGAGAATAGTAAATTCATGTCACTGCCAAATAAACATGCTGCTTTTGTGTGACTCACTATTATAAGGTGTTATAAATGTGGTGGCGGAAGACGGCTCAGTCCAAACAGATATTTTGAGATATTCATGTGAGAAATGACAATTACTTCTTAAGATCACTGTATACTGATTCCCATTTAAATATGTCATTTTACAATATTCCCTAGATCAGGGATCTCGAACTCCAGGCCTCGAGGGCAGATGTCCTGCAGGAGTTAGATCTCACCCTGGGTCATCACAACTGAATCAAATGATTAGTTCATTACCAGGTTTCTGGAGAACTTCAAGACATATTGAGGAGGTCATTTAGCCATTT